>NC_081202.1:12903843-14336343 GCF_902713425.1 Acipenser ruthenus | reverse complement strand
ATTCAAATGTTGCTGAAGGTTTCTAGGCTATTTTCAAGGAATTGGAGTGCTGATGCTTGGTTAACCTGAAACGTCCATCTGGAAAGTGGTGTTTGTATGTTGAACACCACTGGGGGCTTTGGACATCTCTCCAAGTATCCCAGAGCCTCATCTTAATTGATCAATTCTTGACTAATTCCTGAGGAGGAAAGGCTGACTCTCTCAACCTGCATCATTCATTTTTTGTAAAGTTACCACAAGTAAAACATATAAGATGGCAGGCATTTTAAGATCAAGGGCAAGGTCACCCAACAAATTCGCCATGAGTGTATATTACAGTATACAGTATCTGCAGTGTTTAACGATGGTGAAACAAAACAGAGATAAAGAAGTGAATGTAAAGCCAAAAGCAATCTAAGGAAGTTTTACCTGTAAAGAGGAATGTCATCAAGAAATTAATCAATAGCAATCGATCAACACATCCCTATTCTACAGGAATCGTCCCAGTCGTGAACATGTGGCTACCTTTCAAAAACAGCCTACTTTCATCTTAAGGAGATTATGTTCCTCGCAACGTAGTTTGGAAACCTGTTAAACATATGGAAAATCCCTCATGCATGACACTGGCAGGAAGTTATAGAGTAGGCACCAGAAATCGCCAGCAGAGCTAATTTCACACTCCCCTTGTTCCGTTACAAACAAGACAGTTGGTCACAGCTGGTCACAGAAGATCTCAGGCCTTCAGTCTCCTGTTTCTCCACCCGCAGGGATGACATGGGCGGAAACGGGGACAGGACACTCTGGTAACATTCCAGGCCCATAGACTTTGCAATATATTGATAGGTAAAAACAAACACACCTGTTCACCAAAATGACTTGATTCTTGTGAGTCTTCAGTGCATTTGAAACTATACTTTTTTTTTTGTCAACAAAAATAAAGCACCCTACTGTAATTGATATAGTCAGTTATAACAACGTGGCAGTGAAAAAGTTTTTACTTTTTTTTTTACTGCACAACATTGGTTAAAGAACTTACCTAACAAAATCAAATAATACACTGTAGCTGTGTATCAGAGACATTAACTAAAACATTACTGTCTCTATTCAGCAGTAACCTAAAAAAAAAAATATGACCTTATAGCAGCTTGTCATGGTCCCTGTCACATTTAGCATGCAGTGTTTGTAGTACTCTACAAATAAACTACTGCCACAGAAGCATTTAATGTGTTATTGTACTATACACATAATCATGGAACACAGTTGTGATCTAAGTATGAAGCCAATATTTTAACACTAGAACTACCGGAGCGGTCATTTTGACCGATCACGTTTTTTAAATGCATTTTTCTCCTCTGATTTGGCAGCTAGGCGCCTGTGCTTTTTTGACTTTTCCTAAATATACAGTATGTATTAAATATCTCAAAGCATCAGTAGACCCAGGGTTACAGAAACGTATGGAGATATAACATGTTACACCTAGAACTACCAGAGCTGGCATTTTGACCGTCATAGTAAAAACAGTGGATTCAGCTTAATGCATGTGAGATCGATCACGACTGAGCTGCTGAACTTGAAAGCTTCGCATTTATTTTGTATCGTTACAGCAGGAGACTTTTTCACGTGATTTATCAACAACTGTAAGAATACTTATTGTCTACTGAAAATGAATAGACCAACACAATGTAGGACTGCACGACAAGTCTTGCAGTATTTTCAGGAGTTATCAGAAGACGAATCTGGACCTGAAAATGTGTTAGACCAAGACAGTGATGAAACTTACTCTGCTCACAATGAGGTTAGTGATAGTGAAAGTGATAACGATGTTGCAGAAATTTTGGGACAGAGACAAACACAACCACTGCTGTAGAAAGTGCGTGGCATGTGCACTGCACATGTACAGAAGTGGCATGTCTGTGTTACTTGCACAGACTCCACAAGGTGTTTTTACATTCCACATTTTAACAGTTATACGTTTCATCTTTTGAACATTTGAATAATCCACATGTTTAAGTTTTACCTTTCCATCTTTTGAACAGTTGAACAGTCCACATTTTGAACAGTTCCATCCTTTGAGCATGTTAATAAACCCTTTTTTTTTTTTTTTAATTTAGTCCTGTTGTGCATGATTATATTGAAAAACAAAAATAAAAGTTACAGAATAATAGTGTAGCAAACCAGCTATTGCAAGACTGGAGATGGAAATGACCTTTGAATGGCCAACAGAGTCGAACTCAGGCACAAAATAAAAGATAGGTAAACAGAAAACACTTATATAAAATAAAACAGTCAAACAAACAAATCCCGGGCACTGTAATTCTCTACTGCTCCACAGAGTGTCATAAGCTCCCACTGCATCCCAAAAGTTGTCTCTCAGCTGCTAAAACCACCCCATTTTATAGCCCAGCATTTGTATAAACATTTCAAACAATGCAACCAATCATAACTCCCCTTCGAACACCACCCCCAAGCCTTGTGCTGTAACAGGTGCCCCTCACGTGTACCAAGCAGGCTGCAAAAATGGCTTCACAAACATAATCCTGAATGAAAACAAACAATAACACAGAACAGTTTTGAAGTGTGCGACACAAGTTTTATATGCATTTTAATATAGCGGGTTAAAAAGACAGCTCTGGTAGTTCTAGGTATATATGGGGCAGCAGTGTGGAGTAGTGGTTAGGGCTCTGGACTCTTGACCGGAGGGTTGTGGGTTCAATCCCAGTTGGGGGACACTGCTGCTGTACCCTTGAGCAAGGTACTTTACCTAGATTGCGCCAGTAAAAACCAAACTGTATGAATGGGTAATTGTATGTAAAAATAATGTGTAAAAAATAATGTAATTGTATGTAAAAATAATGAGATATCTTGTAACAATTGTAAGTCGTCCTGGATAAGGGCGTCAGCTAAGAAATAAATAATAATAATATATGTATCTCCAGCACTTCTAGTGTTAAAGTATACTGAGGAGATAAAGTCATTGCGACATTATCGCCTCAATTGACTGATAGACTGCAATGACACTGGTGCTTTTGCTGAGGGGAAAATGACTCCAGCATGTCCCTTTAAAATAATCTTTCTGGAAAACATCAAACAATCATTTTCCCTTTAGGCAGTGCAATACAGTCACAGTAACCAAAGCACACAGGACTGGGCTAACCAGATCAGAGACATCCCTGCTTACACTCTCTAGAGCAATATTAGTTTCTATAATTTTTATTCAACATAGCTTAATAGGCTTAGTCAACCCTGCTAATAAATGGTTAAAAGACAGAGGGTAAGAGTTACTTTGTACACAGAAAGTGGTGAGTGTGTTGAATGGGTTGCCTAGCCACTTTTTGCTTTTGAGTCATTGGGATCCTTTACGAAGTTCTGGTATCAATCTGCTACTACAGTATGAACTAAGCCCTGGTAGCTATCTATTTCTTTAAGTTAGGATTAGCGTTTCAGAAACCATTATATTTTATTTCAGGATCAGACTTTGGATAGTCTGATCACCACCTTTAACAGGATTTGACACACCTTTTTTATATATAGTATACTATAGGTGTGAATTGCAATTCTTGGTCCAACCTCAAGAGCCTGCCAAGTTAATAAGACAAAAGTCCCTCCATTGCTCTGTGGAGACCAAAAACAAATAAGCTTGACAGAGAAGACTGATTGCCGTATTGCCTGTAATATTGCCTGTGTATCCCACCCTCATTATGACAAAGTTAAGTGGCAGCTGAACATTGTAATGATAGTATATGACACAGTCAAATCCTAAAGTTGCCTTCATAAGTACTGAAGGAGTCATCAGTTGGATTTGTCAGATAATATAATTAGCAGTCAGCCACGGTAGAAGTTTCCTGTAGGCTTACACAACTCGAAACATGCAACTTGTATCTAAAAAGGTTTTCAGTAAAAAATATTCTGAGCTCTTTTAGTATTTACAGTGGCGGCTGGCCATTAAGGGCTGAAAGGGCTAAGCCCCTCCAGGGACATATTATTCCAATGTGTTAACCTTCAGCACTAATTCATTGTTAGTTTCTGTTATCATCAATTAATTTAATTCAGTCCCTTGTTAAATTTATTATTATTATTTATTTCTTAGCAGACGCCCTTATCCAGGGCGACTTACAATTGTTACAAGATATCACATTATTTTTACATACAATTACCCATTTATACAGTTGGGTTTTTACTGGAGCAATCTAGGTAAAGTACCTTGCTCAAGGGTACAGCAGCAGTGTCCTCCACCGGGGATTGAACCCACGACCCTCCGGTCAAGAGTCCAGAGCCCTAACCACTACTCCACACTGCTGAAGGTGTGTTAGGACGTTGTTGACATTCCTTGCATCATACTCAGACCTGAGAAGGGAACATTTCGTTAGCCCGTGGCTTTGTTCGAGTTGCTATGTGTTCATTACTTCATCAGTCGGGGCTCACAGGGACTCCCTACAGTATTTACGGAAACTACCGATGTAACCCTTCAGCCCGCCACTTTCCCTCAGTGAGTGACGAGGGTAAACAGCTAGTAGAGTACAATGAATTACGTCGACAATTTGCTTCAGAAGCCTTTTTTATGTCAACAGAAGACATGTTCGAGGTTTAAAGGCTGGGTGTACCCCAGCCTTGTGATATTACATTTACACAAAATGACCAAAACCGAAGCTTTTGTGTGTCATAGTTTGACAGGAAGGACTGGCTGTCTTATTGTCTGGCAAAGCTTCTGGGAGATTTTCTTTTCTTTTTGAAATCTTTCATTCTGCCATGCTTCACGTGGACATTCTTTGCAACATCTTACAAACATTGAAATTTGACTGCTAAATCTATGACAGCTTTGAAAGAAAACCTTTTTCAGAAACCTTTCAACTGACCAGTAACAATAGCAGAATCAGAGAGATGTTTCAGTGCACTGAAATGTATAAAGACTTTCCTGCTCAATACAATGACCCAAGACAACGCACGGTGTACTGTCGATCGAAAAGGAGCTTATCCGCAGTTTTCCCGACTTTAACCATCAGGTCATAGAAGTTTTCGATTCTCAAGAAGCCAGTTCCTCTACAAATAAGGTAGGCGTTCATTTAATATGCTTATGATGTTATTATGTACAACATGCCTTTTAACTGAGCACAATATTAGTACAATCTGAAAAGAAATGTTGGTTTTAATAGCCCAGCCCCTCTAGTTTGTTAGGCTACCAGCAACCATTGAGTATGTATAATGGGTCTCTTATTGTATAATAGATGTCATCTCATGCAGTTTGGGCGATAGGACTGTGAAGTGAAGCTGAGCTGCTCAGACTCTGTGAAGTGAAGCTGAGCTGCTCAAACTGTGTGAAATGACTGCTCTTATACTGTAAGAGGCACATAACACATGACGTATTAACTTATTATAAATCACACAAATTAAGATTGTACTCAAGAATAGCTTTAAAACAAAAAAATATATATATTTGTATTTGTTGTAAAATGGTTCAGTCCAAAATCAACTGCCACAGAATAACGTGTGTAGGCCTACAGGTGCTGTGCAGTGGTGAGAATACTTACTTAACAGCAGTAGAGATTTGCACCAGCAGCATATGGATATAATGTCTTTTTACATTGTTCAGATTGGAGCAATTTCATTTCCTACTTTTCTATTTCTGCAATTTCAGTAATATTTTCATCAAGGTACCAAGTATAGTGGTTCCCATGGAAAATCTGCCCGGCACCACGGTCAGCGCGGTAAATAATACAGCAGTGCACTGTGGGTTATCGGTCAGTTAACGTGGGAAACAAACAACATGCGTCAACGACATTTTGAAAAATCCCCTCAAGAACCGCCAGGTCGCGCATTTATCTTAACTTTAAAAAATACCCTGGCTGGACACCAGCTGGTGTTGTCTCAAATGATGTAGCACTGTATCATGTTTTACACAGTAAGTGAAGCTAACTCTGCGATCTGAAAAATGAGAAAAAATATATATATATATATATATATATATATATATATATATATATATATATATATATATATATATATATATGGGAGAAAAGAAACGGTGACAATTACATAAAAACTAAATGCAACATAAATGCAACTTAAGATTTAGTGTTACTTAGGGGCTAGAAAACAGAATATATGTTATAGTTGCGCCTACATGCAAAATGAGACCTGAAGGATTTGATCTGGACAGGAAGATTTTCTTCTATACATTTTTCTTGTGATTAAACTATATATATATATATATATATATATATATTTATTATATGAATAATATACAGCATGTTACATTGCTACAACACCGACCCTGAGGTCAGTGCTATGCAAAATGTATACCTACTAGAGTAAAGGAAATGATTATTGTATTATTATCACTTAAGTTTTCATTAAATAGCTACGCATGTACACAGTGCGAGGCTCCGGGGGAGAGGGGTGGGGGGATTCTATAGTCTTGTTAAGTAGCCTAAATAGTTTTCAAAGATCAATTTCATGTTGTGGTTTCATCCATCTTTGTATTTGTACACAATGATCTGCATAACTATGCATCCAGTATATGTATGATACATCGTGTTCTAATTTTTCTGAACTTCTCATTTGAAATATAGCCCACATTAATATATATATATATATATATATATATATATATATATATATATATATATATATATATATATATATATCAAAGTTGGTATATTTGAAAGTTAGTACTGTGATGAATATGTGTGTGTGTGTGTGTATATATATATACTTCAATGGAAAGATTCCACGCATTCTAAATACGGTTGAGCTAGAGGAATATAATCCCTGATATATGCCCTTAGAATCTTTGTAACCGCATAACAAAAACAAATCAAACAAGATCACTCCATCAGCTATTAACAAAATGTTATTTTAAAGTAAATTTCAACCTTTTTAATCAGATGTCAACTGAGGAATGGCTAAATCAAAACATCCCAGACTTCGTCTCTGGCCCCCTTATATATATATATATATATATATATATATATAGAGAGAGAGAGAGAGAGAGAGAGAGAGAGCAAGTTAGACCAATTGAAATTGTAATTTCCCTGCCCAAGATGAAAAACTCCCCTCAAATAACTATTACACATGATGGAAATGTCAACACTTCAATTGTAGGATCATGCTTCTTTCTTCTCCAATGAATGATGGTTTGAACATGGCAGTGCCATACTATTTGTTTTTACTTCGCCGAGTTCTTAATCTTTCCCTTCCCATATGTCCAGTGTATGGCATATTGTAAAAACAAAATAACAAATAGCTTATCACCATTAATTCAAAATGTCTGCATACTGTAATGATATAACACCCACTGTCATAAAGAATTATTGAACATGCTTTTAGAATTGCTAAACAATGCAGGATACTTGATACTATGATGTATAATTAATCTCCTGAGTAATTACTGCTAGTGTGGTCCACCTGCTTCAAACGATCCCCAGTTTTAGGTGACATGCATCCTGCTCTGTTAACAGACTATTACCTCCACAGTTTTTCTGGCAGATGCTGCCAACAAACAGCTACCTTAGACAACAGTGCTGTCTAAGCTTCTGTGGCCACTGACTGGTCATGCTTCTATAAACAGGCCTTCTAAGCATGGCTTTCCTCCATTCTGAGCCTGACAGAACAGCAACTGCACTGTATTTGTTGCTACACTAATAAACAGAAGGTCTTCCGCAACATCACCTCACTTTACCTCATGTCATAAAAGGCCTCCAGATTGAAGTGCAGAGGATTGCAGGTGTGACACTGCATCTGCTCCTGTCTTTAACAATACTATACAGCACCCAACATGATGCAGTTTTAACAGTATAACTATCAAGGAACAGCTAAGTGGTGCTTTCTCAACTCAGGATTAACCTTGATTTGCAGAATTTAAATCCCCCTTTTTGAACAGACCATTTTCTGAAACTGAAAAGATCATTTTTAAAACATATAACAAACCCGTTAGGGGCATGCCTGGGTGGTGGCAGTGAAAACACACCGAACACAAAATTACAAGGCATGTCATAAGCAAAAAATTAATACAAATCCAACATGCCAATCATTCAGCAACCAGTAAAGGACAAAAAAAGAGATACAAAACTGGAATTATCAGTGTTTCATAAGAAAACCAATTAACAGAGATTCTTTTTTATAATAAATATATAGACATGCAGTTTCCCTGAAGCCCAGCACAGATATAGAATTGGAAGCTGCCCTCACCTGAGCCTGTCTTTGCTTTGTCTCCTGAGTGTGAGGTTGTCAGTCTCCCTCTCCTCCTGTACACACTGTAAAGAAGGGGAGCGGGAGTGCGAACTGCGCGAGCTAGCGGTGCTCTGCAGGCTGCTGTCGGCCACCTCCTGGGCCTGCTGTCCCGCCAGGTGGGGCGGTAAGCTCCTGAGCGAGGGGACGGGCGAGTAGGACGGGCGGCCCTCAGTGTTGATGTTGTTGTCGCTGGCAGAACGCAATAAGGTACGCGGGGAGGAGAGGGTGCCACTTGTGTTCACTCGTCGCCTGTTGGTGTAGGAGGGGGTTTCCCTGAAAGGCACTAAAAAGAGGACACAGGGAGGGTCATTGCAAGTCTCTATCACATGCTATTTACTATGCAATACTACATTTCACTTCATAGGAAAGGTGCATTTGATATGATTTTTGTATTCATATTTTACATCCTCTGCACCATAATTTACACTGATTTCCTGGTTACTAGAATTATATGTGACAGAGCATCTGCTAAATAATTTCTAAAGGCTGTTTAGTGATAGATTTTTTACAAAATGAATGTATTAAATTTACAGAATGTCTTGTATACCAGTTCCCTTTAAAAGTTGTCATGTGTGTAAAAAGTAGACAGATAGTCAAACAGTTGCTTGAGCAATAAAGCAATCCTCTTGCCATACTTGTGCAATAAGAACAAATGGTACATGCCCTGTGCACAGTACAAGGGTGGCATGACTAATTCAAACTACTGTACGTATTACAGTTTATAGTTGGGAACAACTTTTCCATCAATAAATGTTGACATAAACCAGAGACAATCTTGCAATTATTCATGTATTATTTATTTCCTTTACAGTATATAGAACAAGCCCATTGTCCTTTGTATGTTATCTCTCAGAGGTGTGGATGACCTTGTGCATTTTTTAGATGTGACAGTACATTAGGGGATACACAATCACCCTTCACCAAGTTTAAGAATATATAAACATGTAAAAGGACACTTTAATCTCACTACCTTCAGTACTTTTGCTGCCTCTTGTGCACTGTGTTGTTACCAATATATTTAAACATGACAGTTTGATTTTTTTTTTTCAAGTGGCAAACACGTGTGGGAATTAATTACACTTAAATACATGAGAGTAGGCTGACAAAACCAGATATTGATATTGCCCTGATTTCATGTTTTTTTTTTTTTTTAAATATATGTTCATATGTTTTTACATGGATTATATTAAGGGCAACATTGCAGAACAACTGCCGTTGCACTGTAAATAGAGTGTAGGGCCACCATGGTAAGTGTTAAGTCTGCAAGATGTTTACATTTGTATTAAAGGGAGTGGTAGAAAATCTGCAGCAGTCTGTTCACTAGACTGGCCCATAGTTAGAATTTGCCTCTACCCCCCCCCCCCCCTACACCTGAGTTCACTCCTCGTGTTCAGTTGCTCAGTTGATGGGGTTTAGACGGTGACATTTACTATGATGCTTCAGGCTGCATACTGACAGTTTGCAGTTTCCATAAAAATTTAAACTGTATTCACTAACAGCAATAAAATGTCACTGATCCTAATTTTAACCTAGTTTATCGTTGTGCTTTTTTTATTTTCATTCGTTCAACAGAGTTGTCCTGACAGATTTTCTTTTCAGCATAAAATATCCAGTTCAGAGCACACTGATAGCAAGTCATTATTTTAAATCTCCTTGATTTGTAGCAAAGATACAAATGATCTCAAACCCAGTCATTAATTATTAGAATGCAGAGACAGCTTAAGAACTAATAATTAATATTTAAAGGGAGGCAGAGATTTGGAAAATAAAAACCAAAACGTTCAAGCCCTAACAATAATGTACATTTTAGCTATCAATTTTTATTATCTGATAATATATGTTCATATGTGAGCTGAGGTTTAAAATCATTATACAGTTATCAATTACAGTATATCTGGCTGAGAGAACACCCCCCGGGAAGCAAGGAAAGTGTTTTCATAGTGTTCTCTGAGACAGAGTTGACCACCGGACACAATAAGCCAAGGCCAATCATGATATGAATGAATAAATATAAATGTATTTATTACTTGTGTCAACATATGAACAGAATAAGTAAGAGAAAACCAATAGACAGTATGTTAATAAACTATAATAACAAACTAACTGTCAACCTAACATTAATAAAATAACTGACAAACTAAATTAACAAAGCACCCCTACATATGGTAATAATGCCGCAGCGACGTAACAGGAATTCTGAATACGAGAATGAATTTTAACACAATGGTTATTAACACAGCACCCCTATACAGGTTACAAAATGCAGCAGCAGCTCCAGATTACTTTCGCAATGATAAGTCAGTTTTGAAAAGATTGAATAAACCATTTGAATTGTAGTTATCAGGTTACAAAACAGTACTGTATAAGTTTTGAATCGATTAGCAACAAATTGCTATCGTTGCCAAAAAGGTGTTATTTTACGGAAAGTTCTTCTTCCTTTTGGTGGAGCATTTACAATGGTAAAATTCCATTTCACCACAAGGTTGTTCCCAAAGCCAAAGTGTTCTCTTAGGAGGTGTTCCTATATGCAGAGGCCACTTACTGTATTGTAATGCTGCATGTTTTTTTTATTTTTATTTTATTTTCAAGAAGGCTGAGCAAAAATGAAGTACTTTTCCTGGAGTACCATTTTATTCACGCTGAATTGAAGATGTCTGCAGGTTACAACCAGGTTTTATGCATGTTCATTTCTATATTTTGTACTGAACTCCATATGCATAGAGCACATCTCATTGGTCTTTTTATTCTTTCAGATTATTTTTACATTTAACTGGAATTTGCAGTACTTTTGGTTTAAAAGCCTGAAGCAAAAAATATATTTCATGGCCTATGCAGAGGATCAACACTCCTAATATGGCTGTGGAAAGCTTAAAGCCTGAAATGTGATAATGAGAACTGAGCCCTGAAGAAGCATACAGTCACCACATATCAGAGTCTGTGCTGGATTAGATAGCAGTGTAATGAATGATGTTTGAAAAACATCTTCCCACATGGCGGAAATACAATAGAGAAACGTGTTACGAGAATTGAATGTTTCTGAAGACCGATCTAAGAGTTCTAAATAAAAATAACCAAAGTGCCAATGGTTCATTGAGTAATTTTCCAATATCAAGGATGTAAAACTCTTCTATAACCATGCTCCAGTCGTTCCAACTTCATTTCTGACTGATTGCCTTGTACACAGAGGAGAAATTAAATATTAATTTAGGCCAAGTTTATGAGACTGGGATAATAGAGAAAGTGAGACAGTGTAAAGAGAGAGGTGGTGGAATTCAATCATTACAGTGTTGAAGTAGCTATTACCTTCTCTTTTTAAATCACTTAAATGACTACTGGCTTTCAGGCTCAATAACTCAGTAGAAAATGACAATGAAAGAATGTGCCATCAAGAAACCACTGTTCACTGAGGAGGGAATTTGTCAAAAACAAAAATAAAGGGCGGAACTGCTTCTCAGTAACCTGTAAGCACCCCACCTAAGCTGTGAAGTCTGGCAAAGGCAAAGGATGACATTTGTATAAATATTTTTTTTTAAGCTGCAGTATTTTGACTGCAATAGCCTAGCTTTATCTATCAGTGAACAGGGGAGGGGGTTATACTATCGAGTACAGTACATATATTGGTGCACACAACTGAATATGGAGGTTCCATTTTGAAATTGTATACAGTTGCAGGCTTGCCTCTCACCTTGTGCTGCTATTAGGTCACACTTCCACTGCATTTGCTTGCCTTGCCCTTGACTCCCAGGTCTGTGGACGAGACTCTGGCATCCATCAGATTCAATATATTCAATTGTTACACTTCAAATCAGCCCATCTAAACTTATCAGCTGTGTGACTATGATTTCCCCTTAAGCCCCTTTTTATTAGCAGCCTCTCAGGCATACAGGTAATTAAGCTTGCTTCCTATAAGACATGGAACAAGAAGCAATATATCAGCCAAATTCTAGGCCATTTATATCAGGGCTTGATGATATTTAAAATTACAAAATACATATTTTTTAAAACAAATGTGTGAATGGTCTTAGAGGCATTTTGAATGTTTGGTTTTAATGGATCCTAGTGGACTAGTTTTAGACTGGGATTGAACCCATGCTTAAATCCTGTAAGTGGGAATCTGTTAATACCTATACGCAGAATTATAATAACACTCCACTTACCAACATCAGTTTCTTTGTGATTTTTAATAATTTCGGCCAGATCGAAATTCCCAGCAATAATAGCCACCTGAATAAAACACAAACACAGAGTAGGAGGAGGTTAGAGAGATTTCCATTAGCATCTGATTAGCAGTATCATAATTATGCTCTACCGTACCATAAATATAACAATGCCATTGGCAGCAAAGCTATTTGTGCAATACAGTTAATGCATGTTTTGTGATAAAGGGGATTCAACTAGTTCTAAACGACTACAATATTTCTATGACAAATGGCTAGTGGAATAGATCCTTCTAGGATTAATGGCAATTGTGATTGAAGTACCTGGTATTTGGATGTATGTATTTTCTTTTGCATTCAATGAATAATGTGTAGGTGTTGTGTTGTGTTCCACAGATAGATCAACAAAGATCAGACCACAGCCAAGTCATTTTCCAAAGTGCTTTAGCACAGATATGAGGTACTGAGTGTGAGAAAGTTATCTTATTTAACTTCTGGGTGACCTTCATATACCGTATTTCCCAAAGCTACTCATTTTAATGTGTTTGTCACAGTTAGGCTACCTGACAGGATTTCATACTTTACAAAATGTGTTGTAGGCTACACAAAAGCAAAAGGCACAGCCTCAGAGCATACTCAAATCATTTGTAACGCTACTCATATCACCAATTTAACTGCTCCTTACTGTATTTTTTTCTAGTATAATATTGTTACAATAGTTGTGCACCTCTCAGAAATATTGCCTTTGCCTCTGTAATTACTTCAAAATGGCCTCCTGGGGTTTATAATGATTTAAAGCGCATGCTGTTTCTAGAGGTATAACCCATGATCATTTACTGGGTGCATTGCTTAGGTGCATTTGCCATTTTCCCTAGCCTATATATCTCTATACAGACCATAATGTCCTTGTTTCCCCTGTAATTGCTTTTCTGTCTGTAATATCTGTGACAGATTGCATGCCACCTTTTCATTCATACAGATTATTGGTTTGCAAGCCTTATGTTTTGTATTAGAGCATTCACTTTCTGTATGTTAGCTATTGAGGAGACACAGATGCGTAGTGGTTTAAAATCCAGCTCAGTATTAAACCCCTCAATCCTGTAGATGACACGTTAAACCAAGGTAATGTCTACTCTGTGAACTTTAAAGATCACGCTGACATCTTTTGAAGAATAACAGCAACACTGACGTTGGGAGAAATCCCAACCAAGGAAAATGTTATAGGATTATTTTCTTAGCTCACATTACATTATATAACAGGTACAGGGCATACCTGGAAAGGAGATCTTTCTAATAATAATAATAATAATAATAATAATAATAATAATAATAATAATTATTATTATTATTATTATTATTATTATTATTATTATTATTATTATTATTATTATTATTATTATAAAGAAAACAGAGTATTCAGATTAATACAAGTAAAAATAAATGATGATGTCACCAGCCTTGAAACAGAATGAAGGGGAGGGTTTATTGTCCCTTTTATCCCACTCACATGCAGTAGTACCCAAACATATTATCCAATTTTAGGAAAAGTAGAATGACTAGGAGTAGAGATTTTACTTCCCAGTTTTTCCCAATACCCGTAGTATGATCAATATTTTTAACTCAATCCTAGATGCAGATAGATGCACAACTAGTATTAAGTGTGACCTCTTTTCATGCTATAGCTTTACATTTGCAGTATGACACACACACACGGTATTAATCAAATAAAAAAGGCATTCAGACAGAAGGCTTCTGTATACAATCCTTTGTTTAATTACAACAATATTTTTTTTCACACTTTCCCTCGAACTCTAATTATGTTCTCACACTTTGCCTCCTGCCTGTCTAATTACTTGTGTTTTCCTGCTGCTCGTCAAATTTAACTTCCCTGCCGTCCATGTTACAGTTTTTCAACAAGTATTTTCTTTTTTTTCGGTCAGAATATATAAAAAAAAAAAAAAACATAGGCAAGGAAAAAAAATTGTTATGGCTTTCATCAAAATTGCAACTGGTTTTTATACAACTCATAAAACACTATTTAATCTACTGCACAGCTAAGTAAATGTGAACGACAGACAGGTTTGATGTAAATTCACTGCATGCTGTATGCTGTCAGAGTATGTGACTGATAGCCCTATCCTTTTTTTTAACAATTTTCTTTGTTAAAAACACATGTAGTATTATTTAGTACATATGACTTGGATTTTGTTGTGAATGTGATTCTGTCCCTTGACTGTCTGTATCATGGGCATTACTACTATTATTATTTATTTCTTAGCAGACGCCCTTATCCAGGGCGACTTACAATTGTTACAAGATATCACATTATACATTATTTCACATTATACAGATATCACATTACTATGATGCACAGTAGCAGAAACAAAGCAGTCTTGGACACTTTGAAACAGGTCCAGCATGTTGTGATGCAATTCCTTGTTCTGTGAAGCAGTGAAAGGAGGGCTGTTACACTGCTGTGAAGAGTGCCTTTGGAACAGTAGGCTTAAGGAGAATACAATCTGTGTTTCATCATTGTTTTTTTTTTTACCCACACATATATTGTGCATCGTATTCCAGTATAATTTGAACATATAAGCTGTGCTGTTTGAATGGTACTGCTGTAACAGGATAGGCTGCTGTGGATGTGAATTATGAGTCAGTACCTGCCTGTACTTGGCATCTTCCCAAGCAGCACCTGTTCAATAACCCCATGCTATTCCAGATCTAAACCTACACAAATCCACCACCATGCTTTATTGCAAATGTGGCTAGTTAACTGTCATTTAACAAGCAGTGTTCTATTTATTATTTTTTGCAGACTAGCCCCACATTTATTATCTTTATCATCACCATCGTCATCTTATTTAATATAGTGCATTATTATTGAAGGGCAGGCAGAGATACTGCTCTCTGATTGGTCAATCACATGTTCCACTGTGACAGACAGCGAATGAATCCTAGTCAACAATCTCCCTCCCGACCTGTGAGGGCACGGTATAACAGATAACAGGAACAGTGTGCCCCAGACAGGATGGTTTGGAAGTTCATTCTAGGGTCAGTTGGAAGTCGGCCAACCAGAAAGGAGGCGGAATCACAATATCAGAAGTCTTCACCTTAATGCGGTAGGTGAGGTGTCAGTCGTGGATTGGAGGATATGTGATTGCACTTGCTACCGAAGGGGGCATGACTGAGGGCATATCAGGGGATGTGGCAAAGCAATCTGTTCCTTTGTTATGGTTACGGAAAGACCTGTAAAGGACGTACAAACGAAAAAGTACAGTGAGTGTTTAGTGTTGTCTTATTTGTCTGTTTAACTGTTGTTATTTGTTATTCTAGACAGCTAAATATCTAGGAGATGTCGTGCTAAGCCAGCATCAAACCAGGACTACACTGCACTACTGTTGTCACCGATTATTGTACTAAATCACCACTTGCACTAGGAGCACTCACTATTGGACTTGTGACTGTGTGTGTGTATAAATTGTGTGTAATTATTAGTATTATTATTTCGGGACTGAACCCAGTGGTTTACCTGCGCTATACACATTGTTGTGTAGAGCCAGGTATTATTATTTAAGGCTGCCAAACAAGCAAGCCAGCACAAACAAAGAGATGTTTTTCACTGTGAACTGTGTTGTGTTTGTTACAAATAAAAATTGGATATGCCAAATTGGGAGAAAATAATAAAATAATTGTCGACTACACCTGCACACTACAAAACACTTTGCCATATCCACCCATCGACAAATTTCACAATATCACTACAGCTGCGGCCTCATCACAAAATAGTGATAATGAAATGTTAAAGCGCTAAAGTGTGAACGGAATGTGAACTTTAATACTCCACTTTGTCCTCTACTTTCACTACAAAAATACATGTTGAAAATCCCCAAAAAACTATTTTTAATTACATCCTCAGCGCCTCAGGGAACATCACCTACTCGCTGGAGGCAGTGGATCAATGATGTCGAAGCCGGGCGAAGCGGCAGGACTATCAAATAGATATACATCATTCAATAAGACTTCACTTCTGTTCGTGTTCTCACCAAAGCTAGGCTTCAAATATGGTAAATAATGTCTAACGGGTAACAAAAAATAAGCCATCCATGAGAAGCTACTGGCAAATGAGCCATGAAGAAAGAGAACTTGGTCCCATATGCTTTACAGCGAACCAATCAAATTCAAATGGTCCTTCATCCATGTTGGAAAGGCTTTCTCCTCCCTCTACACAAACATCTGCACCATCCTCTTTCAATAACATAACAGCAATCACATTTTTAGCAACTGTTCTAAATAATCAATCCAATATTCTCCAGTAAAATGTAATTTATATAAAAAATACACATGGGATCAATAGTTTGTAAAATAATACATATAGTAAGTACCTCACACACACACACAGCACCATTCACCTGAACATTCTTTTTTAAAACTGCAAAAGGACACACCAATGAAAACCATTATCAAGACTGTAAGTGCCTAATTAGTATGTTTGTAAGTAGGGATGATAGATGCCGTTTTATAACAAAATGATGGTACTCTGGGTTGTTGAGATGTGCTGAATTATCACAAAGACTGTGGATTTAAAGGCAATCCACCTCCTTTCAGGATATCACAACACCCTGTCGTACCATGATTCTTAAATACATGCACATGGCATCACAAAGCATGGTACATAAAACAAAGACACAATTTCATACGTCTTCTACATTTTTACCCTTGCTCGTGATTTTGACATCCAGTGACATCTGCACTGAGCATCCTGTACAGTTATGTGTTATTATTTACTGTAGCCTGTAGTTTTACAGTATATCATTTGGATGATTATATGATTTAATAAATAGAGAATAATGCAAGGGGTAGTGTGTGATATGAGAATTGAAAGCCGGGGGTGATAGCGGTGTGCTGAGCCTAAAAATAATCGGATATGCCAAATTGGGAGAAAATAATAAAATAATTGGCGACTACTAAATTTAAAAAATAAATAAACAGATAGAATTCCTTTCAGTTTGACAGCTCACGCTGGGTTGCTGGTGTTAATAAACCCATTGAAAAATTGCTCACCAGTTATTATATGTACTTTACCACCACAAAGACAAAGAACAGAACAGCAAAATCACTCACATTGTCTGAGTTGCTGTAACTATATATTTGTAAGCTGTCAAATTAGAAGGGAAAAGGCATTTGACTTAAGAGATAAGTGATATGTTCCTCCAGTGCCAATAGCTTTCAAAAGGGATGTTATTAAAATAATATACGCCTACTAAATGTGGACTTTAAAACACACCACCAACAACTCCTACTTCTAGACTGCAATTAAAGAGCAGTTTGAGTGACTCAAGGTCAGACTAATTAGTCGCTCTTAAGCTTACATAAGCAAACCATAGAATAGAAAAGCACACAGCAAAACCTGGAAAACCTCATATTATTTCTGCATTTATCTTTCAAACCAGCCTTCTGCAGATAAAACAAGCCATTGGTTACTACAAGTGATTGGTTCAAAAGTAAAAAATACAGTAAGTCTCCTTCAAAATGCAAATTACCTAATTAAAAGACAGGAGTGGATATTTAAATGTTCCTGACAGTGTTCCAATTTGGCCTTGCACGATGACTGATATTGTTCACCTTTATAAACTGGGTTTACAAGACGATTACATTGTGCTGAGGAACCACAACTGTAGCCTGCTTTAGTAGGCCAACAAAGATAAAAATAAAATGAAATAAAATAAAATAAAAAAGCTAGGAAAACAAACAACCCTTCTTATGGGTTTTACAGCTTGCTACGTGCATTTCAAAATACAGAAACATTCAAGATAAAGTGTTACATAAATATACTTAAGCTCTCTCATCTAGCCTGTTGCTGAGGTTGATATCATGCAGTACACAAATTAAAGCTAATTTAATACATTTATGTTGGGGAAGAAACGTGACATTTTGTTCTTGGTATCATATATTCTAATTAAGACCAGAGTAACATGGATTAGATCTTTTTGCCAAACCATGGTTTGGCCTCTCACTTCCTGTATGTGCTACGTCATCTTCTCGTGGCAATGGGGAGATAATCTGGAGTTTCTAAGATACACGTAAACAAATGTGAATATTGAGTAAATCTGTTATTCAAAATGTAAAGGGAAACTAGATTAAATAGTAAGAACTGACCATCAAATCAAAAAACATTTTTACCTCTTAAATTCTTTAGTCCTAAATAACCTCACATTTTGTGAAAGCATATACCTTTGCAAGCATCTAAGACTTTATTTTAGACATGGCAAACCAACACAATATAATTAATTAATTAAACAAGAGTAGGACTGGTTTAAGTCTTGATTATGGAACTAACATAACTAAACTATGTCTATCTTTCACATTTAACACATTCTCGCTAATAGTGTGTCAAAGCAGTTTCATGCATAACAGTTGAAAGCTTTTTGGCACTTAACTAAAATCTAAGCCATGTCTAAGGTTAAACACCAGATAATCTAGCTTTAAAAATATAACACTAAATGTCATATAGGAATTGTAAACAGTGGCTGAAATGCAGCCTTTGATTAAAACAGCCTTTTGTAAGTCAGCTTTTCTCATTATAATTACAACTATTCTTCCCAACTTACTCACAAGAAGGCTAATCATCTTTTCACAGATCAGTTTCGGTTCATTAAACAGTCGTTTCTACCAGCTGTCTAATTATTTCAGTGTTTGTCACGTTTCTTTAGCGCATCATGCCCTCATGCCTTGCGCATAAACAAATGCACATTGATTTCATGTGGAATATTGGCTCAATGACTATTAATTTCACACTAACTCGATTTACTTAAATATTTTAGCTTGAATACCTGTTATATATATATATATATATATATATATATATATATATATATATATATATATATATATATATATATATATATATATATATTTAGCTCAAAGAGCCAGCTGCCCTAACGTTTCGATATGTTGTACATATCTTTCTCAAGGGAGCCTGTGTTTGAATCCAAACATTAGAGGTATTTATAAGTTCTTGACGGCATGACAACTACTTGTTATTGTTTACATTCAAATTCATGATTTATTCTTACATGATGTAATGGTGTTCTATATATTGTGAATCATTTTTACTTCTATCTTTGAATCTGTATTAATTCTAATTAACACTACTTTACATAAACTTATATTTTTATTATGTCATGCAATGCTGGCTCTGAGGATCAGTCTAGATTTGGCCTCCCCAGCGCATCAGCATGCACAACTTTTGAATGAATTTTGTTTATTTATTTAAATGTTATATATTTATTGAAGTTAATTAGTTCATTCTTTTCTGTTGAGTCCCGCTGGCATAATCATGTTCAGTCTATTTATCCATTTACTTTCTTTTATTCTTCTATATGTCGCATTGTCTAATTTGAGCTGTTCTAATACTACAAACTTTACATCATTTATGTCATGTCCCTGACTGGTGAAGTGCTGTACTATTGGTTCATTCATTTTTTTATTTCTAATTAACGAAAGGTGGTTCTGAATTCTTTTATATAAAGTAGTTCCAGTCTCTCCAACATATTTGATTTCATCACATTTTTCACAGGCTATTCCATAAACAACATTGCTATTTTTACAGTAGGTATTAGTTTTTAGTGGATATGTGGTGTTCTTATGTTTAATTATATTTTTACGTTTGTCTATGTGTTTACACACTTTACATCTACTAGTGCATATGTTAGTAGAACTTATTTTGTCAATTATTCTTTTATGTTTACTGTGAACTAAAATATCACCTAAATTAGCTTCTCTTTTGAATGCTACAACTGGGGCCTTAAGAAATACTTTTTTTTTAATTTTTCTGAATTATGTAGAATCCACAAGTGTTTCCAAACTATCTTAGAAATATTGGGCAAAAGTTTAGAGTAAGTCATTATTAATGGGACTCTTTTGACCTTTTTATCTCTATTTTTATAATCTAGTAGATCATCTCTTTTTAGTTTATCCACTTTTCTTAACTCTGTCTCTATAATTCTTTCTTTGTATCCTCTTTTTTTAAGATTTGTTTTTAATACATTTCTTTGTTTCACACAGTCACTTTCTTTTGAGCATATTCTTCGTATTCTTATTCCTAGACCCTTTGGGATTGCCCTTTTAGTGTGTATCGGATGTGCAGAGGACATGTGTAAATACTGGTGCATGTCAGTAGGTTTACAGAAGAGGTCAGTCTCAATTGAACCACCTTCAAGTTTTACTATGGTATCTAAAAATTCTATTTCTTTCCTTGTCCATCAAAGGTCCACCTTAATATTACTGTGTATTTCATTTGCCATTTTATGAAACTGGAAAAGAGATTCTTCTCCATGTGTCCAAACCCCAAAAAAAAAAAAAAATATATATATATATATAGTGCATATTATTTTCTATTCATTCAATTTGCAATATGGTACTTATACTACACAGCAGATGTTTTACTAGTTTTACCAGAGGCACAGTATGAACACAGTATATAAGGCAGTTGGTAGTTTACATCAGGGTCACACAATGAGTCAGCGGCAGAGCTGGGATTTGAACCAGGGATCTCCTAGTTGCAAGCCCATTTCTTTAACCACTGGACCACACAGCCTCCTATATTATGATTCAATCCACACTAATACATGGCTGAGGATTATTGCTGGTCATACTTTGAGTTTTGGTCAAATAATGTAAACTAATGTAGAAATTATTTTTGGGGCCTTGAAGTGCGCACTCAGCTTATGCGCCTCTCAATCGGGACCCTAAAAGCATATGTTGCATTTCTCTGAACTACTTGTATAACGTAAGCATAGTAAACTGACAAACTAAATAAATAAATCAGCCTTATAATACAAAATGGGATTTCAGGAAAATGAAATGCCACTGAAGCCCACAAACAATTATTTCAGTTAATAAGACCGATGTGGTACTTCACACTGCCAGCTTAGAGCCCTGGTGACAGGCTGAGAGACATGCATTGCTGACCTTGGTATTCTTCAGTTTTGCTTTACATGCCTTTTCACAGACTGTATCTATACATCTGTAACTTAATCCACTCCCTGACCACTGACAGTAGGCAGAAGACTTTAAAGTGCAGTAATTTAATAATAATAATAATAATAATAATAATAATAATAATAATAATAATAATAATACACTTTTCATTTCAGATTGAATTGTAAACATGAAGTTGTACGGAGTTGTGATATCTATATATTCAGAGGATTACGGCAATGTGGCAGTGAAAGGGTTAATTTCCACTGCATTGCCATCTGTAATGGGCCTTTAGTAAGAAAAGCAGAATGCAGCTCTGTACCAAACAGTAAACCGTAGTTCAAAGTGTACTGACTCTAGGCGGCTGTAACTTCGGCAGCTGTAACTTCAAAGGTCACATGAACTCAATATGGCAGGCATTTTACATCAATGTAATGGTCACCAACACATCAGGCATGCAGGGTTTATATACAGTAACCCTGAAATATGTATTTATTGCTATACCTAAAGAACATTTCTGAGACTTAGACACTGTATCGGGACACTGTCCCTAATCTATCTTGTGTGACCCCCCCCCCCCCCCCCCCCATGACTGATCTAGAGAACCACAGAATACATATGTGTACTGAGTAGAAAGCCAAAAGCAGCAGGTCTTTCTCATTTGAAAACCACCTTCCGTCGAAGTGAAGGGTGCCGTTCAGATTCTGCCTGCAGAGATGTTATAACACTGAAACAAAGGAGCTTGTACAGTTCATGAGATATGAACAGCAGTGGGAGTACTAATAATAATAAATAGTATTATGTATTATTAAATACAGCTGTAATGTCGTCGTCCCCAGGTATTTTAAAACAAGATGGAATATCAATCAGTTATGTACTTTTGCATCTTCAGTCTTGTTTAAGTACAAAAATCTGCTCCCTTATTGATCTCTACTATTTAAAATAGAAACCTCAGGGTTTTGATTTAAAATCCATCAGTCCTATTCAATTTTTTCTATTTAGTATTTTTCAGACTGAAATGTCAGACAGTCTGCATCAGTTGCAGCAGGGACCCACAAATAGCAGATGTTGGTAGATTTTGAATCCAGTGTTTTACTGAATTACGGCAATACTAGAGGTGTGCTGTCATTGGAAGCCTCTGTTATTGCAGGAAAACAGTATTTAGAATCTCAATGAAGGTGAATAGATGTATTCCACTTCCTATGTAATGTGTTAATGTGTTACATTGAGTGTGTAAGTGATTTTTCAATCATTTTTTTCAGCTATACATACACATTGGATTATGACTAATTTATCTCAGTCAATCAGATTCTCTTTTAATCATGTATTAGCCAACTTAAATGTAAACATGTTTTTATCAAATTTAAACAACACACACACACACACACACACACACTCACATTTTTATATGTTTTTGGACTCCTGCTCTTTATATCTGATCACGTAATGGTCCAAGCCAACACTTTGATTTGATCTCTTTGTAGGTGTTCACTCTTGTTTAACATTGAATTGCCCCCTGCCCCATTTCACAATACAGAAAAGGCTGACTCTGGGGCACATACCACTGGGATTTATTACATCGCCAGGCCTTGCACAGTGTTGGCTCAGATTGATTTCATGTCAAGCTTATATGGAATGCTGAATTGTCACTTATAGATATACCAAACATATGTCAGGGTAACCTGAAATATTAAAACATTATTAAAAAAAAAAACATTTAAATTCAGAGTACTTTATTATGTTTGGAAAAATAAATAAATAAATAAATCATGTTATTCACAAAACACTCAGTCCAGACACATTGAAGGACAGTTACACGGCCACAGGCTCTACAAATGCAACCATTTAGTTATGATAAATCTTATGTGGTTCCAGACTACAGCATGCTTTATACAGCTGAAGTTTAGGTGTGGTGAAATTATCAACATGCACACATTTTCTGCCCATCCTAATATATAGAGGTTGGACGGAAATTTAATAATAAGAAAAACACTTGTGTAATAGGATATCCCCTTTGACAAATTATTACGATATGCACACCGACATAAATGCTGAAATATATAAAATTGCATCTCTGACTACTTTTATAGTGCATTCTCAAAGATCAATAGTTAAAATATATGGTCTGATGAAACTTTAGTAGAAAATTTAGTTATGAGACCAGCCCCTAGCATAAATGGTATTAATGGCTGCAGGGTCGCTGACAAATTGAAATGTCTTGAGTGGACTGAAAAAGCCAAAGAGGATCAACACAGCTCAGAATTTATAACAATTAAGGTGCTAAAGGACCATCTTGAAATTGCTGAATAGAAAGTTAACGATGGATCTGTTGGAATTGTAAAGTAATAAACCAATTTAGTGTTCTGCAAGTTGATGTATGAAAAGGCCAATAAGTAACATATGTCTGGGACTTTCGAAAAACACTTTCAATTGCATTCACCTATGCTGGATCAAATACCTCTCCTCATTGCTTTAATAGTACCATTTAAGAGTGTAATGGGGACTACAGATGCAATAAAACTGTGTTGGGTTAATTGTGATACATTAATCAAACACATTCTGTTCTGCCCTGGTCCATAGCAAACATGCACAATACATTTAATAAACAACTAGAAATCATTCTTACAGAACAACCATTTTTGTGATAGCTATTTTTACCCAGATAACTAGAAACTGTTGGGCCAGAGTTAGTAATCAGTCAGTTTGGTTGGGTGTTGGTCACAGTCAGCTGGCTGCAGTGGAGACAACTATACCTCTCCTGGAGTGTTAACCTTTCGTTTGATACCACATACATGAACATATACTTCCAAAAAACTAATACTGGGATCTGGCTTGAGTACTACAATGTCGTGCCTATGTTGGTTGGTTCAGAGTCACCAGTTCTCTTGGACAAACGTATTATTATTATTATTTATTTATTTCTTAGCAGAACCCCTTATTCAGAGCGACTTACAATTGTTAAAAGATATCACATTATTTTTACAATTACATTATTTATTTATTTACACATTATTTTTACATACAATTACCCATTTATACAGTTGGGTTTTTTACTGGAGCAATCTAGGTAACGTACCTTGCTCAAGGGTACAGCAGCAGTGTCCCCCATCTGGGACTGAACCCACAACCCTCTGGTCAAGAGTTTAGAGTCCTAACAACTACTCCACACTGCTGCCCTCCAACTGAGGGCCAACCTAATCTCTGGGCCAAAAAATTATTGATACAAACATCTAAGATAACATATGTTGTCAACAGTACTACTGTAAGGGCTGCAACCATGACTATAAAAGTGGTCGATATTGAAATGTGAACTTGTGATGTGAAAAATCTATAGTTTTGAGACCAGCCCCTGGGATGAACAGCATTGATGGCTGTAGGATCATTCACACATTTAAATGTCTTGAGTGGACTGAAAAAGCCATGGAGGATAACAATAGCTGAGGATTTGTAACAATTACGATCTTCAGGACAATCTTAAAATTGCTAAATAGAAAGTTAACGATTGATCTGTTTAAGCTGTAATGTAATAAACTAAATTAGTGTTCTAAAAGCTTTCTCAAGTGTCACTACTGTGGGTAAGTTTGATGTATGAAAGGCCAATAAGAAACATGCTTTGACTGGGTACCACAAATCCTGCTCTGAAAAGAACTACAAACACTGAATCTGAAGATCTGAAGGTCTTTAGAACTTTGCATAAAAAAATGATTTATTGGTACCAAACATTTCATTTACATTTTTTTTTTCGGGGGGGGGGGTGGGGGGGAGTGATACGGTGCAATGATTTATTTATATCTGACCCCTGTACATGTATCTTATAAGCCTGAACTATTAACTGACATACTTTCATCCAATAATATGCTTTGACCGAGAAGACACTGCTGGGGTGAAATGACCAAGGAAGGTAAGCAGTTGCAGATGTCAGAGAAGGCAAGCAAATTGAGAACTGTCTTTAACCTAGTATAGAATCAGATGGCTGTTTTACATTAAAAACACATGTTTGCTGTAATATATGCTTCTTTAAAAACTGCACATTTGAGACCTGTGTAGCTAATGGGAGTGCACAATGGGTAAGGTCTGTGGAATTATTTTTATTTGTAGAGATGTATGAAATATGAGAATCTGACTTTATGTTTAATAACTTCTTTACAAATATGCTGCTTGATTGTCAATAGATTTTTATCCAATAGATAAATTAAATCATTTTGTAAAAAAAAAAAAAAAAGTAAATGAAAACAGTCACCATTTTCTCCTTGTCTCACCTAAACTGCCACCATATTAATGAACCCCAGTGAACCCTGTGTTGTTCTTATTTCCCCCCAGATCCTGCACTCAATCACAGCTCACGCATGCTTGAAGCAACCCTGCCACAACTGATGGAGACAGAAAAGCGCTTGGGCAAGATTATGATAAAACATTTTAGATTACACAGACTCAATTCCCCATGTTGGGATCAATGTTTTCCATCAAGGCTGTATCTATTGCATTGTTCAGTAACACTGCAAGCTTTCCCTTGAGAGTGCTAGTCAACGGATGAACATGAGGGGTTTAGGTTTATGCGACTGGAAGTATGTAGGTACAGTACCTGCTTTTTAAATTCTAATACCTTTAGATGTCAGCAACACATATATGACAAGATTTCTAATAAAAGGCTCAAGCACACTCAAATCTAAAACCATGAGAACAACAACTACAAATAGTTTCTTATTAAATAAATAATAAACTGCAGGTCAAAAAAAAAAAAAACACAACCTGAGCCTTAATCTCACACTTTCTGTCTCTCAGGTGCTGCTGCAGATATTTATCCTATAGAATTGTGTAATAAGTGTCAAGACAACATCACTCTGCCACCCGCAGACCGGCTATGGGCTCCTTGTGATGTTTCTGCCCTGACCATGCTTTCATTCTTTACTGGGTCTGAGGATGATAATAATGGTATTGACCATGTTGATATGAACCAACTCAAATCCTCGGTCTATATCCACAATAACTATGAGCATATAACCCAAAAATCCCAAAGTCATCCTGACTTTCACCAGACTGCACTTCTCATTTTAAATGCATTGGAACCATCTCAGTAAGTTGACCAATTGCATACTTCATGAAAAAAGGAAAGACTGGTGGCAGTCAAAGCTGAAACCATCTCCTACCTGAAATGCTGTTTGACTGTTGTAGTTTTTGATATCTTTTCTTGCACCACGGAACAGGAGAACCCTTGCACAGCTATCCTAGAAAAGAAAAGAATACAAAAAAATGGATTCTTTATGAAATTGCCCTGACACCTGTGGAATACAAGAAATACATAAATGCAGTGCAGGATAAACAATTAGGATAAATACAGCTGGGACCAACTTCACTCAGATCATGTATCAGCAGCAGGTAACATACATGTGCAAAGCATTCAAAACATGCCTCAACTGTCCTAGCTGAGATGGAAGGATTACCTTTATCTACACTAGCAGTAATGTTATTGGTAAAACACGATTGAATGTATTTTAAATATAAACCAATAATGCAAATAACACTGTGGTAAGTCTGCATTAATATTCTGTTACTCGCAGCTGAACTCATGTCCTCCCACTCCTTCTCTCCAATGCTCATCTCAATATTAGCTAGGAACTTTTTACAAGGAGAAAAAAAAAACACATCTAAGAATTGAGAATTTTCTTTCCATGCTTTTACATTTTAGTATTATCCTCCTCGCTTACTACAGAAACTAACAAGCAGGGAATGTAAACTTTAATGCTTATATATCACAAACATATCATTTAAAACTGTAATATCGTATACCTGGTAGAGAGAGGCCCTGTATTACCTAGAGCAGACACACGGCTAACACCACAAGTGTGTGTTTTTCCATTTGAAAACATACAGGAAAATACACATTTCCACAAACCCATACAGTTTTTAACTAACTTATTAAAATAATGTTATGGATATACAAATTCAAGCATTATGTGTAACAAAGCAAATGTGGAGTAATGTTTATTCTGATTTGATTCACACCCCATCAATGATGAAAATGGATCCACATGCCGTATATTTCATGAACTAGTACATATATACCTAAAACCCTTTTTGAGAGCTAACGATTTATTGAATTGGACCCACAGTACCAATATATTTGAAGTCACAGAACCAAACTTATTTTCCAAGCCTTTTTTTTCTAATTAACTAAATTGATACACCAATCTGGATTTCACCATGACCCCAGAAAAACACATGAAAAGCTGGTATGATTAATGTATTTGCGTAATTGTAGGGCAGTTTTTAAATTTTTTAATTTTTCTATCTTTGGCAAACTTAAATACAATATGTTTGGCAAAAATTATTCTAATGAGGCCATGTAACCCAATTACAATTATACAGTATTAACTGGAACACATACAAAACTACTACTATCAACATTTAAAATAAATGACATAGTTATTAATACTGTATATTTACATCTTAATTGTCCCACACCAACATATAATTTCTTGGCGTCTGTTAAAGCATAATAATCTACATTTCTCTACATAGACCTCCCTGCCTGCCTAATTGAATCCTAATGTGCAGCAGGTGGCCAGGTGGCAATTGCATAATTGATGATCAATTAACACTGGTCATCTGCCTTTAAAAAGGGGCTGAAAAGCCAGTTTCTTTGTTCTTCTTTGTTCTTTGTTTGTTCCAGGGTACCAGGGTAAAGATTCATGCCTGTGTGGATAGCCAGGGAGAGTGAACTAGATGGACCACCCACAATTATCACAATTTTAGGGTAGGGATTAATTTAGGGGATTTTAATCCCACTCCAATTTATTTAGTTTATGTTAATGTGTGTATCTATCCTTCTGCACTAGGGCTACCATTGCTGGTACCCTAGTTACGGCCACCAACTGCTGCAACCCTTTGTTTATTAATAAAACCTGGATGCTTGAGCGGCATTTTCAATCTCAAACCCTCTGTGTCTCTCTCGTTTCTCAGCGGATACCCACACAGTAACAGTATACCCCTGTTACACCACTATTAACTGTATTTTTAAAAAGTATTTTATACATTACACACAAGGCTTTGTTGGTGATGTTTCATATATTGTGTCCAGTTTATAAGTAGAATAAGCAACATGGATATATATACCCTGATTTGATTATATAAACAAAGCTTAATTGCAATATATGAGACGTATTCTAAAGCCCATGGTATGTGTGTTTGTGAGAGAACCCTTTTTAAAAGTTCTGTGTTTTTTTCATATTTTCTGAGAGCCTTTTTTTTGTTGCTCATTTAGAAGCTCAGGATCCAACCCTCTATACATACAGACAAATCAAGGAAATTGAAATCTGAAATCTTGACCCATGCCATCAATGTACCGCACACTTCATAGACAATGAAGCATCTTCATTACTAGAGTCAGATGTGGAAGATAAGTGTTTGTTTAAATAAGAGGGTAAAGTTATTCTGCATTAGGAAAGAAAGGTCATTGTGTTCTCCTATCAGCTTTCTGCGCCTATAATGAGAGTGTCTCTCTCGCTGTATCATGATTGCCGTAATTAAGAGAAAGGGCCTCTACTGGGACCAATTAAATCTGATCCACCATCTCTTATTGAAACCTCATACATCTTCAACACAACAACAGAGGGGCTGCCTTTAACATTGTCAGGAAAAAAAACCCCACTTTGCTGAGAAAAACGAATGTATTACTTCAAAACAATATTAAAATTATAACAACAAGTGTACCACAGAATTTGCCTGTAATATTTTCTGTCGCCTTTTCTTCCTCTTACAGTATATGGCAGGTAGCCAGCCACAACAACACCTTTGAACAATTCTGGATTAGCCTTAAAGCCTTAAAGGTCTACACAAACCTTCAAATTAAGTTAAGACCACTGTGGTCTGACTGGAACGCAAATAGAAATCTATTCCCAAGGACAATGGCGACAGGTGTCAAGGCTGGCCAAAGGCAATATGCTATACAGAGAATATCATGAGACTGATCAAAATAATAATTAATTTAAAGCACAGGAATTTCATATTTCTGATGGTGATTTATCTGGCAAAAACTAGGATGGATTGGTTTTAAGACATTAGGAAAACTAGAAAGGCATTTAGCAGAACGCTTTGTAGAATATATGATAAATCCTGCTTGATTTAAATAAAGATTACTACGGGAAATAAGTTGTTGAAGGGATGGGAACCTAGGAAGTGCAAGACAGAGATTGCCAACAAAAATGTACATAGTACCAGAAACCATGTTTTAAAATGAAAAATTTGTTCAAACATGTGTTTCTTTCAAAACTACATATATGAAACCTACTTTACACAGCAAATGGAAAACGACATGTAAGATTTATGGAATTATTTTATTAGCTACAACCTTTTTAAATGGACTATTCCTGTACATATATATTTGACATGAACTCTAGTCTTAGTCTCTTTAAGACTGTACTATACTGATAACTTAGAAATATAGGGCAAACTGTTTAACTATAATACTTTGCAGCACTAGACTGGTCATGCTCACCACAAGTTATGAAGAAAATAGTATTTGAGAACAGTTACAGCAGCCTCTTGTGGCCAGATTAAAGAAACCCCATCATTTAGGTAACAGAGCATGAAATGTTGGGAGATTGCAGTGGATGCACACATTAATACTCTATCCACCTTGCCCAAGACTTCAGGAGCACATGAGTGTGATAATATTTTGAGTCTGAGACATGCAGTAAATAAAATATAAAACACAAATATACAGTATTCAACCCTTCTGTCTTTCTTTCTTTGCAAATGACTCAATTCCTCATGCCTTGAGTAAAAAGCTAAAGTCATTATGCAAAATAAGTTATTTGTACTAGTATGAAAAATGGTACCTACAGTATTTTTGCTATTAGTGATCGTGGATGAAATGGTTAAATAGCTGTCCTATACAAACTAGGTTTAGATATAGGATGCATTTTATGTAAGTTCAAATGAAAAATGACTTTGGCATAGAGAACCACCACTAAAATCAAAGCATTTATGATTGGCACTTCACATCTCCAAATAAAAAAACAGGATCTATCAGAATCGGATTACTTTAAGCAACTGAAGACAACAAGTTATTTTTACCCAATACTGCCCCAATATGTGTGGAGGTTTGTGTATACTGTATTTGTTGGGTACTCAATTGACAAAAATATTATTAGTTATACACTCACTCAAATGTTTTTATAATGTATTTTAAAACAATGAAAAAGCTTAAAATGCAACTTTCAGAAAGTATATAGAATTCCCTGAGTTTAGATACATGCCTCACTCTTGAATAGCGAAAAATCTGCTTATGCAAGTTCTGTACATCATCAATAATAAAATCACTACGCATGCTTTTTGAGTTAACTGCTGCCGCTAACAAAAAACTACATTATTTCTTATAGTTCAGAATGTTAGTATTGCACCTCACAGAACATGTGTTTTGTTTTCTTTATAATGTGCCTGTAAATATTTAAAACACAAAACAATGAACATTATTACCTAACAGCTATATATAATGGTAGTATGGTATAATGAATGAATGTATAAATTAACATTATTCTTATAATTACGCATTGTTATGTGTATCACAGTCAGCAGACAGATGGGGTCAGACGCACTCCAGATGCCCCTCAGCCAGTGTTACTACACCTACCACATTTCTTTCAGTTTCACAATTAGATTATCTTAAAAAAGGCAGGCAAACTGCTGTAGTGCATCGTTATTTATTTTAACAATGTAAACAAGTCAGGTCAGATTATGTCATATAGTACTCACCTCACCTCACCTTGTTTTGCTAAATGATCTTAAAGCCAATTTCTTCCTTTAGCTTAGTTTGTTCCTTTAGCTTCTTTATTTAATTGAACTAAATTGTTCAATAAAATGAAATAATAAATCAGAAAGATAATAGGGCAATGCCATGGTGGTACTACAGGGGACTCAGTATTCTACAGGTAGTGGACAAAAAAATGGAAACACCACTGTAAAGTCACTTAATAGGGCGTTTGGCCACTATGGTAGCCCGCTCTGTGGAGTTCTCGGTGGACCATTTTTGATGAAACAGGCTGCTCGCGCCCCAGGTTGAAATTTGCAGTCAATTGATCTGCAGCTGCTCACCTGTTTTGCCTTGCACTTCAAATTAATGCACGGACATCACGATCCTGGAGTATGCGCTTCCGCCCACTGTTGCCCTTTGCTGATGATGTCTTTCCCTCGGAGTTTCATGCCGACATCACCTTCGACACCGTTGCTCGTGAAACATCAGCAAGTTGAGCTGTCTTGGTCACTGAGGCTCCTGCCAAATGCGCCCCAACAATCACCCCTCTTTCAAAGTCACTGAGGTCTCCTCTTGCAGCCATGCTAGCCATAATTATAGGCAAGCAGGCCTGACCAGCATTTTTATACATGACCCTAAGCATGCTGGGATGTTATTTGCTTAATTAACACATGAGCCACACCTGTGTGGAAGCCCTTGCTTTCAATATACTTGGTGTCCCTCATTTACCCATTTTTTTGTCCACTACCTGTATATTAATACAGTAGCAGCCAAAGATTAACCTGTAGGTCCATTTGATCTGTTTTCAGCTGATTTCTTTCCTTACTTTTGCTATGCAGTGAATATAATCACAATCTGTTCTGAAAGATATAAAATGAAATGTCCAAGGCTTCTACCGGAGCAAAGATTAACATAATAATACTAGTCAATTCCCACAAAACTGGTGATAGTTTAGCAGTTTATGCCCCATTTTTGTGGTTATTTCTCTGAAACCCAATTTTAATCTCTCTGGGAATTAACTAACTTGCAAGGTACTGTATGTATTCAAATTAAAACTTGTTATTTGGTAATTATGTATTCTAAATATTATATATAAAATAATAGAATGGCTACAGTGAATTACAAGGTTATAATTGCATCGAGGATCATAAACTACAAGAGTAAATAATTCACCTGATCATCACCCCTAGGTGCCATTATAGATACAAAATAACCATTTGTTATTTTTTATAATACATGCATTCCACAACTTTTATTTCGTGGACCGCTTGCAAAGTTTTGCTAAGCTACCATTGTTTAATTGTACACAATGGGCCTCATTTACGAAAGGGCACTAAACATTATGGAGAACCTTGATTGCAGTTAGAGTAAATATAGTACATATTTCCATATTTACTATTGCAATTGTATTCAATATCACGTGAAATAGTGGCCATATTATGGTGCCCACTGATTTTATTGTACCACACTATGGTAATCAGAATGAATGGTAGTGCATTATTATGTATTTAAATGAGGCACCCCGCTCTGAATAATGAGATGAGCTTTTTTTCACACTGTATTTACTAAAAGGTGATAATCATAGTGTGCACCTTAAAGTGAGCGATAATTAGTTTGTTTGGAAACCAGGCTTTAACCACTGATAGGCGCATTATTTAAACCTATTTTTCTGGGATCATGGAGGCATTACTTGCATTAAAGTTTTCATATAGAGCAGTGAAAATGACCTGTAAATAACAGGTTATATTAAGTGTGAATAAACAGGAATGGCATGTTATAATTTCTTAGATGTTATTTTATAGTTCATTACATTGGTACAAATACGTGTGCTTAAATAAAACACTGGACCAACATAATACAGTGCTTAAATAAAACACTGGACCACTGGAGGCTGTTTGGTACAGTGGTGAAAGAAAAGGGCTTGTAATTAGGAGGCCCCTGGTTCAAATCCCACCTCAGCCACTGGCTCATTGTGTGACCCTGAGCAAGTCACTTAACCTCCTTGTGCTCCGTCTTTCGGGTGAGGCGTAATTGTAAGTGACTCTGCAGCTGATGCATAGTTCACACACCCAGTTTTAGGCCAGTTGTAGCATATTACTGTATCTGCAGCAGCTCAAAATCCTTTCTATCGCTACAGTATTTTGCTGCAGCTATATTAGACACGTACACGAAATGTAAACTGCATAGCACTGACGATTCCTACAGTATGTTAAAGAGTAAATCAGAATGTCAAAGCACAGCACAGGCTGGTAAAGGGCAGATGACTGATAAATCAAAGATATTATGTCAAGATGACACCTTGGTAACTCATACAGAGAACAAGCTAAACTGGCTTGCTTACTTTGGCACTAAGCTGGATATTGGCTGTGGAAGGCACAGTAATGGCACCTGTGATGTGAATACAGCCAGTCCCTGCAACATTCTTAAACTGGCTAATAGCATGAAGAACCAGAGCCAAGTGTGAATTAGGAAAAAAAATTGCTACTGATTTAATCTGTCTGGGACTGTCGTGACTCAATTTACTGCCAAGGTCAGTAGCTACAATCAAATTACAGAAAGTTTGCCTGGATATGTTTCCAAGAAGCTCAAATTAATGTACTGTAATGTGCATGCTAGCAGTCTACATTAAAAAAAAAAAACAATGACAGGCACTGACTACAACTGTACACTTGTCATAAGAGAAGCCCTATGACGGGGGGCAGGTCAACAGGATTTAAATGCAAAATACTTGAACTAGAATTTACTACGATGGGTTCTTGTGAAAAACAGAAAAGTTACAATTTCAGACTAGAACAGCTACTACTTAGATTGTCATTGACATCTAAAATAGATTTGTTGAACGGATACATGAACCCAATGCAAAGACATACCTCTCAGGCTCTCCAGTGTTGCAGATGTAATCTTATTTTCCTTTCCTGTTGGAATTGTAATATGACGACCATGAAATGTGTGTTGTGTGCAAGTCAAGGAGGGTTATACTGTGGGCGCTGAAGGGGGAGGAGGAGGTTTGCTGTGACAATTACCGTTACCTTTGTCCTGTTCTGTTCTTACAACAGTAATCTTTAGAAATAAAGATATCCCATTAGAGCTGCAGCCTTGGCAATGTTATGAGCTTTTAGATGGTTCCTTTCTTTTAATGGGAACAAGATGGTAGCTTGAAAAACACAGTGGTTAGGTGAATGCTTATACTTGTTCCAAGATCACACTGCAACCAAGGTTTGACAGGGTATTCCATTTTAACTGAAATATTACATTCAGCACCACCAGTGTAGCTAATTAAGCAATAGAACCCCCAGAACCCTTATAGAAGGCTGTGTGGTCCAGTGGTTAAAGAAAAGGGCTTGTAACCAGGCTTATAACCAGGAAGTCCCTGGTTCAAATCCCACCTCAGTCACTGACTCACTGTGTGACTCTGAGCAAGCCACTTAACCTCCTTGTGCTCCGTCTTTCGGGTGAGATGTAGTTGTAAGTGACTTTGCAGCTGATGCATATTTTACACACCCTAATCTCTGTAAGACACCTTGGATAAAGGCATCTGCTAAATAAACAAATAATAATAATAGAAGCAGGCTTTACCCCGAACCGCCGAAAACATTATCCCCGACCCTGGAGAAAGAATTTTCTTTAACGAAGTCTTAGACCTGATCTTAGACCTGATCTTAGACTTGATTTGGCAGCTGATGAAAACTGGCATAAAACTGCGCTCTTGTATATACCTAGCGGAGAGCCACGTTACCTACACTTGCCAAGGTTGCCATTAATATGTTGACTTTGCCACACAGTACTGCAGAATTAGAACAAGTTTTTTTTTTCTCAGATGAACCTTGTAAAAACAGGCATAAGAAATCAATTGTCTCCAGACAATTCTCAATGGAATTCTGACTATCAAGACTGCTGTTAAAAACAGCACCAGCTTCAGACCAACGATCCAGTCTGCATATGTGTCCGTGTATGACCATAAGAATTAAATATGACCTAAAGAAATGTAAGTACACACAACTAGACTATTTTATAATGTATTTTTATTTATTGTTTCTATTTGTTTTTAAATGTCAGAAATAAAAATACAATGTCAGTAAAAAAAAAAGTCCACGGTATGTCAGTGAAAAAAACAAGGTTGGCAACCCTGATTTGAGTACACGACAATGTGCAGGTTTGTTTGTTTATTATATATATATATATATATATATATATATATATATATATATATATATATATTATATATATATATATATTTACAGTGGCCTTTATATATATATATATAGATATAGATAGATATATATATATATAGATATATATATAGATATATATATAAATATATATATATAGATATATCTATATATATATATATATATATATATATATATATATATATATATATATATATGTGTGTGTGTTTTTTAATTCTAGATTTTAATTCTTTAAACCGTGCACACCTGATAAACGATCCAGGTGAACAGCAAGCCCAAGACATGGAAGAATCTATTCAGTGGATTTAAACAGCAGCGGGCAGAGGTTAGAATTTTAGCATACAGTGGGGGTCCTTTGTTTACCAAGTTTCTTAAAATCAATCATAGAACACTGCACGGGAGTCTCTTTAAGGTATTTATGTTACTGTTACTTTTATGTTACTACCTTATTAATTTTTTTTTATACCAGCACATTTTACACAACAGTTCGGACCTGCAAACCAATAGATCAAGACTAGACTACAGACTCCAATTAGCACTGATCTCAGACTATCCAATGTTCATCCGTAAGGTAGTCTGATATTAGTGCTAATCATGATCTGTGCAACCAACAGATTTTACAGTTAATCGCAATTTTTAGTCATTGATGGAACTCTGACCAGACATATATACTTCCCTCTGTATTTTATGCAAGCTGCTTACTATCTAGAATCCTCCTGTCAACTAGATACTATTGATTTACTCAATAAAGGGGACTTGAATGAGTGCTTAAAAAAACACATTTACAAGGGTGTGCCAAGTGCTCAGTTGTTTAAAGTGTCCTCCATACTTTGAAGCCTATTTCAGCATCACTATCTCTATCATAGTGTCCAATTGAAATTTTAGAGCCACATTATGCAACCAATATCAGATTCGGTAGTAACTAGTTAGAGAACCTTGTGATGAAAGCAGAGATATAGCTCTGCTGTGAATTCACAAACACATAACAAAGAAGCGCTGTACATACATAACTATGCTTACAAGCTTTCACATACTTTTGAAGCCTTTGTTTACAGAACTGTCAATATTTTATCTGTACCACCTGCTTATTCTTAAGTCAAGACACAATTTCTTAAATTGTCTTAACCGTTCACATCTGTCCTTCAACTCTATTGCTTATACAACAGTGATGTATCACACCTGATTAATATAATAAAACACTTTCACCTCCCTAACGTCTCCAGTTTCTGATATCTGTTTTAGTGTATAAGATAAAAGAGAAACTAGATGCACACATTCCCATTCATGCTATGCAAGTAACATACCAGTAGTATTGACGATGGAACTTATAGGAAGGCATATCACAACCATCATAAATGTATTGGTGCTGTATCTAGTCATCACCTCTAAGGTACAAAAAAGGGACTTTTTTGTACCTTAGAGGTGATGACTAGATACAGCAACAGATTCATTGCATCTAAATAGAGGTTATTACAGTTATAAACAGATTCATTGCATCTAAATAGAGGTTATTACAGTTATAAACAGATTCACTGCATCTAAATAGAGGTTATTACAGTTTACAACTCTTTTTAAAATCTGTATTCATTCAGTCAGCTCAGCATGTATAACATTGACAACCAACTGATAATGAGTCTCTGTTATTGCTCAAGATTCGAATCCCAAACTTGTCTGTGTTCCTGGAGTGCCTTCTGAAATTCCAGGAACCCCACCTCAATACAAAGATGATCTAGGGACAACCAGGACAGTGTAATCCCTAACTATACAACATGGCTTGTATTGCATGGCAATTACACCACAAGACTTACTCAGAAGGTTGTTCTTACTTTACAATAAATCATAAAAAAATATACAGGGTTCTAAGTGTAAACTGGCATTTTAGTAAAATGATCTCACTCTGAACATTCATCTGCGTGCTCTGCTGGCTAATGACGGACTCATAATGGTATGCTGCCTGCAGTGCAGTTCAATGAGATGAGCCGAGAATATGTACAGTGGACTAGTTTAATCCTTCCCTGTCAATTCAGGCAGCCTCCTCCGCTTACCTGGTTGTAGAGGGCACAGACATGGAGGGCAGTGTTCCCCGAGGCATTCTGGGCACTCAGATCTGCTCCATAGAAAAGAAGGTGTTCCAGGTGCTGAACATGGCCATGGCGACAGGCCTGGAGAGATACAGACATCATATATAAATATATAACAATTCACTGGTAGATCTGACACACTGAATTAGGTCTCAAACAATTATTTCATCTCAGCTACTATTTTCTTTTTTTATTGCTCTGTTGTGCTCATACAAATAAAACAAACGCACAACATCTTCCTTTCCTAATTTATCAAAAATCTTTGTTAATTCAGTAGAACTTGTCATATCGGATTTATTTGGTTCGAGGGGTCCATCGGATATGTGATAATATCCCATCTCAGAGGGAGTTGTTATACTGCATTGTAGTTGCTTTATTAATGTCGGGGCTTTATAAATTAACAAAGCAATAAGTCTAAAACACGAAGTACAGTTCTGGACATAAACTATGCAATAATAAATAACAAAATAAATAAATAAATAAACAGTAGAAATGTCTGCAAAAAAAGTGTAGTTTTAAAAACAAAGCACTGTAATACAGTATTCCAAAAACAGTTCTAACATATTTTCTCAGTCCATGCCAAAGTAATCAGACAGTTTTTATTTTTTTATTTTTTTTGCACCTCAGGTGTGTGTTAACTGGAGAGAAAAGAAACAGAGTTTAAAAAAAACAACACGAAGAAAGAAGCACGCACACAAACTGCTTCTGAAGGTCGGCGATGGTGTGATAAAATATTCTTTCAGCTTTTTAACAGTACATTAATTACAGTACATTAATCCCTCTCTATTTTGTTCTGTTTTATGTGAACAGTGACTGCTAGCATGTAAAACCCACTGTCTTTTCATCTGCCTCCAGGTCTGCAGCAATAGCCCTCTTGTGTTCTCTAGCGCCTGGTTTTTATATGCAACTTAATCTATTCTGTCCTGCTAAGAGCTAAATTTACTATTTTATTACCCATAATAAAATAACCATTGACCAGCTTCCATCTGTACCATTCAGTTGGTAGCAGCATGTGTAAATAACACATGCCAGAGGTCTATCAGTTAGTAGAAGGTATTGTATCTTACAGGGCCAGACATGCTAGATTCGATTGTATTCTGTTTATGATAGAAGGCACAAATGGTATTAAAGGTATGAAGAACTATTTTGCAGTTTAAAGCTTTAGCTGGATATGTTACAAACACCCTTTATTAACATAATGTGATTTGGCTGCTTGACGTTTATTAACTTATCTTAATAATTGATCACAAAACTTAACAAAGCAATTGGCTCACTGAACAGTAGGTAATTATTGGGTGCTGGTTTGCCAGACAGTTCTGCAATCAATACCCTGCTTATTTTCACAAAGGTGGTTTGTGTGGGTTGTGTTACATGTAAATAGACCAGCCTACTCTGTCTTGCTTACCCACTATGAAAAGGACAATTTTAGTTAATATGATCATATTAAATGACTGGGGGGAGAACCTTGGTATTCACATGTAAACAGGTTACTTGATTTTGTAAAACAGCAGATTATCACAAATAATCATCTTTGTGTGATTTTCTTTATGTGATTGTGTCAGTTATTGGTATTGACCCTTAAACTGCACTTTCAATTTTAAACACAACACGGTGTGATATAAAAGCACTAGAATCTTATAATAACTGGTGAGCAATTTTTTCAGTGGGCTCATCCAGTTGATATCTCCCATAATAACGGACGGTTATTATGTGAAACACGCGCTCATTCACACCAGCAACAGAGTGAGACCCCAGCGGGAGCTGTCAAACTAAAAGGAATTCCACAACAAGCAACACAGAACTTTAGAACTCTGGCAGGAAAAAATGCTCACCAGAGATTATAACAAATACTGCTTGGGGTAGTTTGTGGCAAATGAGAATTTAATGACTTATCACACACTACCCCATGCATTAATCTCTATATTATGTTTAACAAAACTGTCAGTGCCCCCAAAATACTAGATAGTAAAACAAAGCTTATGAAGAAAATCTATTAGTGCATTACGGTACAGGTACTCCAATATCCATGATACAATTAACAGGAAAGTGAATTAAAAAAAATGCTGATTGGCAGAATATGCACATTATGAGTCAAATTTCAAACAGAATATTCAACAAGTATAGAGTGCTGTTTAATTTACTGTAAATAGGTTAATTCTCTTAGAAGGTCACTCCGTCAGACTTTTATAGTATAAGAGAGTCATTTTCTAGCCAAAATATACTGATACTGGCTGTGCTTACAATGAAAAAAAAAACTGGTATGCTCTTTTCGTTCCTTTATAATATGATAAAATGTCCTCAACACGTTTATAACTACGCCCCCTCACATAGACTGGAGTCGGGGCCAAGCATGACCACCAAACACTAATATACTGGTATGGTGTGATATACTGGTATGGTGTGATATACTGGTATGGTGTGATATACTGGTATGGTGTGATATACTGGTATGATGTGATATACTGGTATGATGCGATATACTGGTATGATGTGATATACTGGTATGGTGTGATATACTGGTATGATGTGATATACTGGTATGGTCACAAAAAACAGGAAAAGGGAATTTAAATAATGTCCAACAAAAAGTTACCTGGTGAATTTCTTGCCATCCATTCTCGTCCACACAACCCACGATCGCATGGTCATGGAGCAGCAACTCACAACAGTACGGGTCCCCTCCAACCATGGAACTGTGGTACAGCGGACTCAAACCTCGACTGTCCTTGTAATCAGGAGAAGCACCCAGGTCTAACAGCGTCTGAGCAAAATGAAAGCAATGAAACAGCATAGAAGATTTAAGTATAACAATCTGTAAACCTTACTCTACACTGTGTCAATTATTATATAATTCAAAAAATACAGTTGATTAAACACATTTTCTGAACAAATTTTCTACATGGTCCCAGACAAATTTCGCAGTCACTTATTATAAATTACTTCTAATAATACAAATTTCCTGGAAGTCCGAATTATGGAGCCCAGACAGGAAGAACAATTTAAATAAAACGAATTGCCCTAGTTCACACAGCTGGGTGTAAAGGACATTGGGAAATGTTCTGTATTTTAGTGCTGTTTTGGAACTACTGATCCTATGATGCATTTCGAGTTGCCATTTCCATGAAGCAGCACAAAAACGTGCACTATGCTTGCAGACAAAAGTGGAGGAGTTGAAAGTGATGGATGATGCACCGGTAGATTTCAACATTCCCGCCAACACTTTCACTTTGTCAACCAATCAGAAAAAACATGATACAATAATACAGGCCTATGAACAGCAAACTGTGGATGAAAGTCATCAGCATGGCCGATTTGCTCAATACCCTAATGTTGAGGATGCCTTGTTTTTGTGGTTTAAAAATGCCCAAGATCAGAATGGGACATGCAGGTTTCAACTGCAGTTCATTTGCAATGTATATTTTTTAAAAGTGAATTTACTGTATTTTCAGTAAAATTGTTCGGGACCGGTGTGGGAAATGTAAGATGTTGTAAAGTATCAAGCGATGACCAGAGGAGTTTTTGTTGCGCCAAGATGGGTTTCTTTTATTATTCAAACAGGTGTGAGGAACACAGGAACAGAACTGAACTTTGTCAACTGGGGCCACAAATAACCAAGACCATACCACAAAACAACAAAAACATATATATCAATAAACACTATTCTGAAATATTCTGAAAATCAGGTTCCCCTCTCAGCCCTTTACACAGCTTTAACCAGTTTAGAAAACCAACCCAACTGAGTGTGGGGCTTGATTCAGGCTATTTATACCCACACTTAGCCCCTCCCCTTGGAACATACCAAATAAGTAAATATTAAAAATATTTATATCTTACTTTAGATTAGGCAATATATAAAAATGACATTTCTTTTAACGTCATAAATACTTATTGTTTTTCATGGCTGTGTACTTTCATGGATTATAAAACCACTGTTCTTCCTTTGATACTTCCCACCGCATAGACTTGCATTATGCGCACCCCCTTTGTCCACACACACAGAGACAGGCAACCCCAAATCAGGAAGTTTTACTTTCATCTTTCCTAAGTCTTAGTTAAATAAATTATGCTAATTCCCGGTTAGATCTTTCTTTATTCTTTTAAGTGTAAATCCACTGTATAACTCAGCTGGATTAAAGTTAGTATTAATTAATTTTCTTAACAGAGACGCTGCAAGTTCATTGAGCGTAGGCCTCCATTCAATGAACTCTGCCGTCACTGTGCACCCTGCCATTTAGATACAAACTTTTTTTTCCTTTTCTTTCAGTTAGGTGCGTTCAATAGGTAGAGCGCTCCAGAGCGTTACGTGGTGCTTTCTATTGAAAGACCTGCTCGCCGGGAGCGCTACGTAACAGTAGCGAGTCAAGATCGAAGATGCCTCGCTGGAGGTTCAAAATGGCTGACATGCATTATCAGTGTGGAGGCTGCAAATTGATGTTTTCAAATATGGATTTGTATGACCAACACATGTGTGATAAGTAATATTTTTGTTGTGATTTTAGCTTTTTAAAACTGATTATGGTATTTTTTAAAGTGATGATTGAATTACAAAAGGAAACATGGACTATGTATAACTTGACAAATCTGACTCACGCCAAGATGTTAAACCAAAACAAGTGTCAGTAACTTTAGTACAAACATACAGTAGTCATAATTACATTTAAAAATATATATATTTAAAAATGTACAATTAAAGCAACTGTTTTAATATACAGCGATGTATTGCCTGCTATTGTGAAATTGCTCGCTCCAAACACAGCGTTCAATAACTGCTAACACATATCATGGGGCGCCACAAGAGAGCACTCTGCTATTGAACGCAGGGCTGCTCTTCTCTTCCTCCCCCCGGACCCAGCATCCCAACTCCCCGTGTTGGTAAGTACATTCTCATTTCACATTTGACCATTTAGTTTACAGTTACTATGCCAGCAGATAAAAGAAAAATAATAAAATGTTTACAGGAAGTCCTTATTGCGGTGCATTCTATGTTCTAAGTAATGTCTTTTAGTTCCCATTATTCATTAAATTGAATTCAGTCTGTTACAAAAACGCACAGTGCTTTTACATTTATAATACTTTTTATTGTTCTGTATTTGAAATTTGATTTCAGTGTTACTGTAACGTCAATACAATCTGACAGGATGCATTTGACTTAGACGACTGATAAGATGAATTACTGATATAGGAGGCTGTGTGGTCCAGTGGTTAAAGAAAAGGGCTTGTAACCAGGAGGTCCCCGGTTCAAATCCCACCTCAGCCACTGACTCATTGTGTGACTCTGAGCAAGTCACTTAACCTCCTTGTGCTCCGTCTTTCAGGTGAGACGTAGTTGTAAGTGACTCTGCAGCTGATGCATAGTTCACACACCCCACTCTCTGTGAGTCGCCTTGGATAAAGGCGTCTGTTAAATAAACTAATAATAATAATATAGGTTTTTTTTATTATTATTATTTGCTGGTCCCTTGAAATTCATATTAATGAGAACTGACAGTAGTTCCACAGACATCTATTGCACAATATAAAGGGAAAATGGATCACAGAAAGAACGCAAACCAGAAAAATATGACTTTTCTTAAAATATTAATATCTAACCATAAAGAAAAGATACAAAACAGCATTTACATTATAAATGATGTATGACTGCTTGTACTGGTAAAATGTTAAAGGCATAAGTCATACAGTAAGTACAAGAAGAGGTAGGAGGTACGACTCTCCAGTAAATAGCCCCAGAACATCAGCAAACACTGAATCTATGACTGGTACTTAAAATTTGTACAGCTGCCATACACCCTTGAACACAGATTTGGCACTCTTTCTTTCTTTCTTTCTTTCTTTCTTTCTGTCTCTTTCTTTCTCTTTCTTTCTTTCTTTCTTTCTTTCTTTCTTTTGTGGAATGATTACATGCACGTCTTTCTGAAAAACATTTCTTTGTCCAAAACTAAATTCAGCTTTATTGAAAAAACAATCTTAATTTGAAATACAGTAATGTGCAGTAGCTATCATTCCAAACCCTTGTGTAAGTCTGGACCTGTTAAATACACCTCCGTGCAAACAACGGATTTCTCAGACTAGCACTTACTAGAAACTTCAGGGTCCTAATGAGAGTGCTGCATAAGGTATTAAACCTGGCCCAAAGAGTAAAATGAGATGATAAGACTGTAGGATTAGTGGTATTCACACACCTTCCCCCTCCTGTTCTGTTCAGTACATATGACAAACATACCAGGGAAACTGTCAAGCTCAATCCAGGAGCTGCTTTCTTTCATTTAAAAAATTCCTTATAGATTATTAACACCAGGTGTCAATTTTTGTATACAATGTCTTTGTTTGACCTTGTTTCTGCAGCGGCACAGTGTTTCTATCAATAAAGATGGATGCTGGCCAGTTACCCCAAACTCTGCCTGGAGAATGTGTTCTAGTGCCTAAAGGTACTTTAAGTACAATCATTTTTTGACAAAAAATAAAACACGTTGAAAGGCTTTGGAAGGTAAACTGCAACTGATTACTGCTTCAAATCCCTGGGTATACAGTGCCTTGCATAAGCATTCACCCCCCTTGGACTTTTCCACATTTTGTAGTGCTACAACCTGGAATTAAAATGGATTTAATTAGGATTTTTTGTCACTGATCTACACAAAATAGTCCATAATGTCGAAGTGGTGAAAAAAATCTACATATTTTTCACAATTATTTACAAATAAAAAACTGAAAAATCTTGATTGCATAAGTATTCACCCCCCTTTGCAGTGACACCCCTAAATTATCTCTGGTGCAACCAATTGCCTTCAGAAGTCACATAATTAGTTGAATGGAGTCCACTTGTGTGCAGTTAAAGTGTCACATGATCTCAGATTAAATACACCTGTTTCTGGAAGGCCCCAGAGTTTGTTAGAGAGCATATCTAAACAAACAGCATCATGAAGACCAAGGAGCTATCAAAACAAGTCTGGGATAAAGTTCAGGGTTGGGTTATAAAAAAATATCCCAAACTTTGAACATCACCCGGAGCACTGTTAAAACCATTATTAAAAAATGGAAAGAATATGGCACAACGCGACTCTGCCTAGAAAAGGCCGTCCACCAAAACTCAGTGACCAGGTAAGGAGAGCATTAGTCAGAGAAGCAACCAAGAGGCCAATGGTAACTCTGAAGGAGCTGGAGAGATCCACAGCTGAGATGGGAGAAACCGTCCATGGAACAACTATAACCCGGACGCTCCACAAAGCTGGGCTTTATGGAAGAGTGGCAAGAAGAAAGCCATTGCTAAAAAAAAACCATATCAAATCCCGTTTGGATTTTGTCAAAAGGCATGTGGGAGACTGTGGCAATGTGCCCCGCCCCTGTGTGCATATTATGTGTTGTATGTTGCGTACGTGTGTCAATGTTGGTGTATAGATTGGTACACAGGATATAAACGGGTCTGTGTTTCATGTGTGATTTAAAAAGTGTAGATTTGTATTTAGGCACGAGGAGGGCACAAATCACTTCACGTGCTGGTTAAATGTAATATGTAAGCACGGGGTTGCACAGAATTAATTCACGTTCTGGGATTCAAGTGAATAATTAATTAGTAATTGAATCCCAGCACAACAGTATATATAGAGACACGTAGCATTCACTCAGGGTTGGGTGTTCGGTGAGTGGAGAACGGGATTGGAGACGGAGGTAAAAGTGAAAGAAAGAGTAAATAAGTGTTTTCACTCACCGTGTTTGTTCGTCTGTCTGTTTAAGTGTTTAGTACGTTTTGTTTGTCTATTTGTTTTGGCTCGAGTGCCGTGTCCTGTGTTTTTGTGTTTAAAACCTTTTATTTTCTGTTCTGTTTATTAAATGCTGAGCGAAAGCATTCGCTCAGCTTCACCAAACCACACCTCTCTGTCTGTTTATTTCCGGCTTCTGGTCTGACGCCACCCACTCCGGCCGTCTTTGTGACAGAGACAAAGCAAACATGTGGAAAAAGGTTCTCTGGTCTGATGAGACCAAAACTGAACTTTTTGGCCTTAGCGCAAAACGTTATGTGTGGCGCAAAGCCAACACTGCTCATCACCCTGAGAACACCATCCCCACGGTGAAGCATGGTGGTGGCAGCATCATGTTATGGGGATGCTTTTCAACGGCAGGGACTGGGAAACTGGTCAGGATTGAGGGCAAGATGGATGGAGCCAAATACAGGGAAATTCTAGAGGAAAACCTGTTTCAGTCTGCAAGAGACCTGGGACTGGGGCGGAGGTTCACCTTCCAGCAGGACAATGGCCCTAAACACACAGCCAAAGCTACACTGGAGTGGTTTAAAAACAAGAACCTGAATATCTTAGAATGGCCCAGTCAAAGCCCAGACCTCAATGCGATTGAGAATCTGTGGCAAGACTTGAAAATTGCTGTTCACCAACGGTCCCCATCCAACTTGCCAGAGCTTGAGCAATTTTGCCAAGAAGAATGGGCAAAAATTGCAGGATCCAGATGTGCAAAGCTGGTAGAGACTTACCCAAAAAGACTCACAGCTGTAATTGCTGCCAAAGGTGCTTCTACCAAGTCTTGACTCAGGGGGGTGAATACTTATGCAACCAACAAATGTCTTTTTTTGTTTAATTAACTTTTGTGTCACAATAAAAAAGAATGTTGTGTAAATCAAATGGTAAAAATCCTAATTAAATCCATTTTAATTCCAGGTTGTAACACTACAAAATGTGGAAAAGTCCAAGGGGGGTGAATACCTATGCAAGGCACTGTAGGTATACAGGCATGTCGAATGGTTTTGTACAGTAAAATGTAGTATTAAAATATTCTGTCTTGTCAAAAACTCTCATTGCAGGTTTGTTAAATGCTATAACTATATTACTTCTAGTTCTACTGCATATATCATGAGTGCTTATAGTTAAGGATGTGGGATCCCCATTGCTTCTAGGGTGTCTCCAATGCATAAATAGTGTATATATGAAACTGACATTTGATTTGTTTTTTTTGGGGGGGGGGGGGGGGGTGATTTCACACTTCTGGTGCCAGGATTAAATTATTTCCCATATATACTGTACAAGGAGGTTATGACATTTCTTTTTGCAGTACATGCTCCCATAGCTAAGGCAATCAATGATTGTACCAAGTGTAGACTAGTCTTTTTGGTTAGTGCCTCCCAGGTTACTCACTATGAGAGCGGTGTGACTTTTGGTTAGTGTGGGACATACTCCCTGAATATGATAACACATGAACGTGTATTAGAAATTTAACCAGATTCATTAATGAAACTGTGTGTCTTGAGAAACAGGGCAAACTGCTGTGTCTTGAGAAGGGGGCCCCTTGGTTTCTGGCAGACATACTGAACTATGTGACCTACTGATTAGAGGACTGGCGCCTGAACTGGATTAGGCTGAGCGGACAGTTGAATTATGTACAGATAATTCACAAGTACAACAACAATCGTTTTGACGAAAGGAAGACATAAACTAGCAATGTCCCAGCGGAAAAGGACATTAAAACATCAAAGGACTGTGAGTTTAAAAAAAAGGCAAGATACACAAATGATCTCATGAAAGTGGCTATTTAGCAGAGTGAAAAAGACTATAAATATCCAAGCAAAACTGAACATTTTGCACTCCACATCAAATGTTAAACAAGGTTCAACTCTGGGACTCCTAAAAACGGAACCAAGACGGGACTCTGCCTGAAAACGGAGCCGATAAGGAAGCAAGCTTCAAGCGAGTCATTACCACGAGACTGAGGCCCGACTGGAGGACTGCAGTAAAACTTACAGCGACTGTTATCAGACAAACCAGTCTAGGTCTGCTGTACACCTAAAACCACAGTATCCAAAAGAAACAGTGCCCTGCTACCTGCATAGCTAAAAGATTCAGCAAAGAGGACAGAGTAGACGGGCGCTGTTGTGGATCCTATACTGAGGACTGAAGACATTGTTGCAGCTGTTTGTTGATTCTATCGAGAATTGAAAGCTTTGTTGCCAAGTTTGATAAAACGTGGGATTGAAGATTTCGTTATTGAGAGGAGAGCTTTTGTACTGGACACTTCAACAGATTGAGTTTCCAAACCAGCAGACCAAAAGTCTAAGCTTCAAGGAACCGCTGAGTATAATTCCAGTTGCATTTTCCTTTCATGGAACTAAATTAATTGTAACACATTCACATAGAATTGAACTGATAACTTTTTAGTGAACCTTAAAGAAGTAACTATAAGTACTCATATTGTTGTATGAAGAATTTAAAAGTAAACTTGCCATATAAGAACATAAGAACATAAGACAGTTTACAAACGAGAGGAGGCCATTCGGCCCATCTTGCTTATTTGGTTGTTAGTAGTTTATTGATCCCAGAATCTCATCAAGCAGCTTCTTGAAGGATCCCATGTTGTCAGCTTCAACAACATTACTGGTGAATTGGTTCCAGACCCTCACAATTCTCTATGTAAAAAAGTGCATCCTATTTTCTGTTCTGAATGCCCCTTTATCTAATCTCCATTTGTGACCCCTGGTCCTTGTTTCTTTTTTCAAGTCTAAAAAGTCCCCTGGGTTGACATTTTCTATACCTTTTAGGATTTTGAATGCTTGAATGAGATCACTGCGTAGTCTTCTTTGTTCAAGACTGAATAGATTCAATTCTTTTAGCCTGTCTGCATATGACATGCCTTTTAAACCCGGGATAATTCTGGTTGCTCTTCTTTGCACTCTTTCTAGAGCAGCAATATCCTTTTTGTAACGAGGTGACCAGAACTGAACACAGTATTCTAGGTGAGGTCTTACTAATGCATTGTAAAGTTTTAACATTACTTCCCTTGATTTAAATTCAACACTTTTCACAATATATCCGAGCATCTTGTTGGCCTTTTTTTATAGCTTCCCCACATTGTCTAGATGAAGACATTTCTGAGTGAACATAAACTCCTAGGTCTTTTTCATAGATTCCTTCTTCAAGTTCAGTATCTCCCTTATGATATTTACAATGCACATTTTTATTGCCTACGTGCAGTACTTTACACTTTTCTCTATTAAATGTCATATACTTAATCTATATACCATAAAAAGCTTAATGTGATCCATTCTAAGATTGTCTGCATCATCTCAGTTGAGGCTGTATTCGTATGTGGGCGTGTGTGTGTGTGAGCAAACTACTAGCTACGTCACAGCTTGCTCGAGTGCTTTTTGTGTGTGAGGAGACAGGCAGTGTCATATTTCAACTGCCTGCTAGCCAGCATGAGTGTAGTGAGAGCTTTTTGAATTGTGTTTGTGCTTAGAGACTAAGAGATTTACTTTATGGCTTTTCTGATTTATGTTTATTATTTGTGTACTTAATAAAATATTACTATTGATTAACCATTCATTGTGTCTGTACATGAATGTGTGTTCATAGTAAATCCTCGATCTTTGTAACACGTCAATTAAATATTGTTAGAAAGAGAACTAATCAACTCAGATAAACATTACATTATCAATTATTGAATTGTTCCTACATTAGTGTCCCCCAGGCTACTCACTATGAGGGCAGTGTGGTTTTTGGTTAGCGTCCCCCGGGTTACTCACTGTGAGAGCGGTTTTATTTTTGGTTAGCATACCCCAGGTTACTCACTATGAGGGCGGTGTGGTTTTTGGTTATCATACCCCAGATTACTCACTATGAGAGCGGTGTGGTTTTTGGTTAGCGTCCCCCAGGTTACTCACTATGAGAGCGGTGTGGTTTTTGGTTAGTGTCCCCCAGGTTACTCACTATGAGGGCGGTGTGGTTTTTGGTTAGTGTCCCCCAGGTTATTTATTATGAGGGCAGTGTGGTTTTTGGTTAGCATACCCCAGGTTACTCACTATGAGAGCAGTGTGGTTTTTGGTTATCATACCCCAGGTTGCTCACTATGAGGGCGGTGTGGTTTTTGGTTAGTGTCCCCCAGGTTACTCACTATGAGAGCGGTGTGGTTTTTGGTTAGTGTCCCCCAGGTTACTCACTATGAGAGCGGTGTGGTTTTTGGTTAGTGTCCCCCAGGTTACTCACTATGAGAGCGGTGTGGTTTTTGGTTAGTGTCCCCCAGGTTACTCACTATGAGAGCGGTGTGGTTTTTGGTTAGTGTCCCCCAGGTTATTCATAATGAGGGCAGTGTGGTTTTTGGTTAGTGTCCCCTAGGTTATTCATTATGAGGGCGGTGTGGTTTTTGGTTAGCATACCCCAGGTTACTCACTATGAGAGCGGTGTGGTTTTTGGTTAGTGTCCCCCAGGTTATTTATTATGAGGGCAGTGTGGTTTTTGGTTAGCATACCCCAGGTTACTCACTATGAGAGCGGTGTGGTTTTTGGTTAGCATACCCCAGGTTACTCACTATGAGAGCAGTGTGGTTTTTGGTTATCATACCCCAGGTTGCTCACTATGAGGGCGGTGTGGTTTTTGGTTAGTGTCCCCCAGGTTACTCACTATGAGAGCGGTGTGGTTTTTGGTTAGTGTCCCCCAGGTTATTCATAATGAGGGCAGTGTGGTTTTTGGTTAACATACCCCAGGTTACTCACTATGAGAGCAGTGTGGTTTTTGGTTATCATACCCCAGGTTGCTCACTATGAGAGCGGTGTGGTTTTTGGTTAGTGTCCCCCAGGTTATTCATTATGAGGGCGGTGTGGTTTTTGGTTAGCATACCCCAGGTTACTCACTATGAGAGCGGTGTGGTTTTTGGTTATCATACCCCAGGTTATTCATTATGAGGGCGGTGTGGTTTTTGGTTAGCATACCCCAGGTTACTCACTATGAGAGCGGTGTGGTTTTTGGTTAGTGTCCCCCAGGTTATTCATTATGAGGGCGGTGTGGTTTTTGGTTATCATACCCCAGGTTACTCACTATGAGAGCGGTGTGGTTTTTGGTTAGCATACCCCAGGTTACTCACTATGAGAGCAGTGTGGTTTTTGGTTATCATACCCCAGGTTACTCACTATGAGAGCGGTGTGGTTTTTGGTTAGTGTCCCCCAGGTTATTCATTATGAGGGCGGTGTGGTTTTTGGTTAGCATACCCCAGGTTACTCACTATGAGAGCGGTGTGGTTTTTGGTTAGCATACCCCAGGTTACTCACTATGAGAGCGGTGTGGTTTTTGGCTCGCACCGCCTTGTGCAGAGCTGTCATTCCATCCCTCGTCCTGAAGTCCAGATGGGCGCTGCCACTTTTTAGCACTTTGATTAAATCCACACAGCCCTCCAGCTGAGCAGCCATGGTCAGCGGGCATTCTGTCACCAAACACATAGAAAAAAAACACATGAAGGGAAATTATGGTAACAAAATTGAAAATGAATCTGCTAAACAAACTACATGGTGGGTCATCACAGTAGCCATCCCTCTGACTTCAAATATGTTTGTTTACTGTATGTACCAGCATGACATGAGAATGCAACAAGTTAGGTTATTAGCAGATGATATTCAGGACAACAGTCTCAGTTTTGAATGGTCCTTGGAGAAGAAAACATGTTTACTGAAAAGCTCATAAAACAACAGTGGCCCTAAATAAATATTTGGACCAATATTTGTTGGAGAGTAGTGTAGTTTTGCATATAGAACAATAAACTAATTATTTAAATGACACAGGGCTCTTCAGATCAGTTGTTAAAGGTGTGATAACCAAAGCTTTAAAATGCACTCATTGTTGATAATGCCAATAACAGGAAAGAAAATGGATGTTAGTTACTAGCAAACCAGCTATCATTGTCCACCTCAATGTGTGTTTGTGTGTGTGTTAGTGTTTCAATAAAGATTTAGTATTTTGAATGTAAATTTGGCAGGCATGGGGTTGATTCCATTCCTACCAGAACCCACGTGTGACAATTAGGTGCTAATTGGGAATGGCCACACATATATATGTAATTTCTAAAGAAAAATGCACCACCTGGTGGTTCTTCTGGGGATTGTCCACAAAATGTAGATGACATACAGTATTTCTATCAAAAAAGAGTAACTGGTGTACCCGGGAACTTTTCCATGGGAACCACTGTACAAAATATGAAATTACAATATGATAACAGATTCTGCAGCAAAATACTATAAATTATTGAACATTATAATTTGCTCTCTGTAGCGTTAATATGCATTATTATGGGTTTTTGAGTGGTGGACTCCAGAGAAAAAGGACTTGCAGAACACCTTTTTAAGTAGAATACACAATATATGCTTTAAATAAATACATTAGACATGCTTGGGGTTGTATACCATGAAGTAAAAAAAAAAGGATCCAATAAAAAACAGATTTAAGTACTCTCTTACCTCCTGTGTCTGGGTCATGGAAATTTGGATCAAGCCCTTTCTCCAAGAATTTTGAGACCTTATCAATATTCTTCTGTTGAACATATTCCATAAACTTCTTCAAGTTAGCCTGGAAACAAAAATACATTCAAAATGGTAAGTAGAAATGTCGAATGTCATTATTAGGCATCCACACAAAACCGACACATTGTTTTTTATAAGACAACACAACAAAAACAAATACAATTATATTTAGTACTTTAGGATGTCTTACAGAATAAGAGTATATTATAGTATTGATAATACAGATGCCGCTTAAATAATTTAATGTTATAAGAACTGGTGACAGATACTACAATCTAGTTTATTAACTGCTGTAAAATGTACAATAAACTGCCCACACAGTTTGTTGTACACTGTTTGCTCTACAGTGCTGGACAACAAAATCATCTCAGTGTGGACATTACTTAAGGCTGTCAACTATCAGACACATGGATCTAGAATAAAAACCAAATGTATGGCTTTGGGTTTACTTCAATATTCCCAAATGTGGTATTGCTTTGGTATTGGCTTCATACACACCGTTTTTAAACATAGGATCTAATTAAATATTTATCTAGGCAAAGAACCTCACCACAGTTTTGGTTAGGATTTTAATTTACACTTTACTCTTACCAACCTGCCTTAGAAAGCATATTAAATGTGTAAGATGAATTTCAGGTTTCTACTTAAGATTGTGCCCAGAAAAAAAAAAAAAAAAGATTTGAACTATCAAGTCCTACACAGGTGTCATAGAAGGAGGTCCATAATAATATTTTAGCTGCATAATAATACAGTTTTAAAGACATTGGCTTTACATATAATCCAGGCACTTGAGTCCCAAGAGCTGAACCAATTCTCAAAACAATACTCCACAAATCAGTTCACGCAACACGAATATGACATTTTATGACACTGGGTTGGTCATCACACTGAGCGGGCAAATAGTGAGAGATACAGTCAGTCTGATGCACAGTTTTTGTGAGGGGAGGCTTTGATGTTTTACGTCTTAATTCCACACCAAACAACCCATTGAGATGTGCAAGTGTTTGCTAAAATATAGAAACCAAAGAACTAACCAGTCATAATAAAGTGTGTTTCATGTTTTTGATTCATCTGCATCGCTTTCCTTTAAGGATAACTTTCTTTTCTTCTAGACTGTATGTGAAGATCCTGACCAGACACATTTCTCAAAAGCTGATGATCAGCAGGTGAAACACAGTTACTTCAGCACATCAGTTACAAGAAATGTTAATACACTACAGATCATTGAGCTATACATCCAACAGTTTAGGAGTCTCCACTGCCACAGCATGGAGTAAAATAATGTCCTTTTAATATTTCACTTACACCTGCTGTACACTATAAACCCTGCAATAGGAGACACATTGTGCCTAAAGTGCAGCAACTATTGCAGCTACCATACCATAAAATGAAAAACCACAGTTTTAATGTATGCACTGTATTATGAAATCCCTCAAGACCTCTCTCAGTATCTCTTTTTCTTCTTTTTTATGATAGCAGGAATCAATCGAAGATCAAGGTAAGCACAGTAGAATAATATCCACAGAAATGAATGCAAGTGATCAAATTACACTCATTTTTCTTGTATACAGATACATTTGACAACCACACATTGTCTAAAATGGATTAACTAGAATACTGGTTTTAAAGGAAAAAGGAAAGAACCGTAAAGCTCTAAAAATGTGTGCGCTGGTATATTTTGCATCCAAAGTCTGAAACATTTTAGTCATAAATGCTCCTTTGGTCAGTGATAGATATTATGGAAATAGGTAGATCGAATCCCTAAAGCCAGGACAGAAATGGGTGACAGAACACATCCAACCACTGGAAATAGTGTATTCTGTGTTCAGCGTATATAGAGAAAATAAATACTGCTTCTATCCTAGTGTATGCGCATAATACTCCAGCAGTTACATAACTCCTTGGCCACAAGAAGCCTCTCTCTTCTGTAGTAATCGACTGCTCTCTAATTATGAAAAGATACCTTACACTTACCATGTGAGGGGTTATTATGCGTCTGAACACCACACCTTAGACATCATAGTTTTCTGTGTTTTGCCAGTAAATCCCCAAGGTTTGCACAATCCAATTAATAGTATATACTTTGTCAGAAAGGAATGCACAGGAATATTCTCACTACTGCACAGAAATGAATGATGAAAACTCACTTGAGATTTCCAAATCTATGAAGCTGTTGTTATGGTGATCAGATACAATTGAAACAGCGGGTTGTAAATGTGGCAGGCGCATTGAAGAACACTAATATTATAATAAAGAGCTGGAAGGTATAACGTAATCAGTTAGATCTGCCCTATTTGATCTTTTCAAGAAAAAAGGGTAAGCCATTTGTTCGTTAATCCATTTCAGAAGTGACTGAAATAATCCTTATGATATTTTTTTAATGCTGCTTTAATAGTAGCATAATCCTGTAGTTTACGTTTACATTGTAGCTGTCATTTTGCATATTAAGTACTGCTTTCAGTGAACTATGCTTGTTAATTCAGCAATGGAGAAATTTAAAAATGCTGTGCAATTATTTTTTTAAAAATGTCAATTCTTTGGAAAGCAATGTTAATAGATATTCCCAAAGTAGGTTTTTTTTTTTTTTTTAAATTTAGGAAATATATGTACCTCCACCAGTATCTTTATGTAATTGTACTAGTTTTATTATTATTATTATTATTATTATTATTATTATTATTAGTAGTAGTAGTAGTAGTAGTAGTAGTAGTAGTAGTAGTAGTAGTAGTATGATTATCATTATTATTATTATTAGTATTATTAATACACTGTATAATACAATTTCTTTTTTTAAACAGAAAAAAAAACCCCATAATGCTAAAACCTCATCACACCACTTTTTTGGTTCATTCATTGAAGAAAAAAGATTAATTGAAGACTTTGAAAATGTTTTTGTAGTCAAAACGTTTGTCAATGAATTTATTAACTTTCTTTTAGTATTTCTAAATATTGCTCCATTGAGAGTTGTGTAGTCATGGTTGAGGTACTCTAACACACAGTTACAGTGTACAAACAAAATGGTAAAATGGTGTGTCATTTTCAGGTTAAAAAAGTGCAAATCTCAAACAACGAAACTCAGAAAGCTTCTTTCATCATTTCTGTACCACCATTGGTGCAAGACTTAAAAATGGTTAAAAGTCCCTTCAAATAACAAACAAATTCAAACTGCACAATACAAAGCCCATCAAACACAGTTTGTTACAGAGGCGTCCAGCTGGGAGGAATGTCTGAATTCTAATCACTCTTATTTATTCACAGTCTCTGTTTAAAAACAAATCTGGTTCAGCCTTGACAATCAATACCTGTTTTACAGACAGGGTCAATTAAATGTCACCACAAGGAACATATACACTATTGTAAGTTGCAAACCCAACAGACAAAAATATATATATATATATATATATTGTAGCGATCTTGGTTAGCGCAGGCAGGCGCATCACACAAGGCAAGGCAATACACACACAGGCGGAGGGCAGGTGCGAACCCAGTACCTCTCGCACTAAAGCATAGCGCCGATACCACTGTGGCCCTCCATTATTAATAGCATTATGGTTCTGAACAGAATTGTCATTAAAAATACATCTTTCTAGTCAAGGGAACAGAGCCTGGAGTAACAGCTCAGGCAAGTGGCAGTTCTACTCCACAATTTCTTGTTTTCATTTTGGCGTTCACAAGTCCTAATGTTGTGCATCGAAACACAATGTTTGATTGTTTCTGTCAGCATTACACACTAAATCCTGGTACTCCCTGCTAGATTAAAGTTTAAACTTGCCAAAGAATTTGTGCCAAGGTGCTTTCAGTGTAGACCTGTGCATTACCAAGTCAATCTCATTCTGCTCCTCTTTTCAAGAGTTCTAGATGCGTGAAATAATATATGAACTGCAATGCACAATGTGTGGTCTTAATGTGACTTTCTTGGTATGTTAATAAATTACAAAATAATAATAATAATAATAATAATAATAATAATAATAATAATAATAATAATAATAAATCAGTTTATATATTCGAAATACTATACAGTAAGATTTACAATATATGTATTTTATTTTGTCAGTATTTGTGTAAATGCATCTAAGGTAAACATTTAACTTGCCTTACTAATAATAAAGAGCATGAAGGCTTACATGTTTAACTTTGCCTTGTTTACTGAGGCAATGTTAATACCAATAATCTCCACATTTTACTTTTCTGTCATGTCTGTTTATCACCCTTATGAAAGCACTGACATTTGGAAGATATTGTTGTTTTATTTTCATGTGATTCAGTTTCTGTGAACATTCCTATCATTTTGAAAGTCTTAATTAGATTTACTGTCAGTGGCTTACAGTGAGTTTTTATTCATACTTATTTTGATAGTTCTGTTTATATTCTTCTATTGGAGGTTGACGAGCCATTAAAATCTGTGAAAAAAAAAATTGTACACAACACCATCACAAAAACCAAATATAAATCTCCTGCTTCTATATACTGTAGCAAACAGAAGTTAAATTGCAGAGAAGAGGCAGCCAAAGATCTGTCTGATTCATACAGTACTTTTGTGTGATTACATTTGCTCTTTTTGAATTTTTGAGACCACTATATCAAGTACTGCATAAGGTGTTTCATGAGTACCACCATTTTATAATATAACACACACATTTTTCAATTTCTTTGTGTGTGTTAGTGTATTCTAAAGTGTACCATGGTGTTTCTGATAGGGAAGTATACCAGAGGAGTGCACAATACAAAGAGGTGCATAATATATGAAACTGATCCATCACACAAGTTTCACAGAGTGTGCAATTTTGCCTGCCAGTGTTAATTTCATGTTTTGTAAATAAACCCAGAAACGCTACCAAGAAATGTATTATACAAATAGAAGAGGAAATCTTTATGTATAAAAGCAATTCACCAATTAGCATTGTGCTATAAGTGCTGCAAATATGTCTTGCATTACAGTCCTACATAACATCAGATCAGTAGTCCTTAAAGTGCTTTGGCTACAAGAGGAAGAGATTGTGCACTGTGCAATGCCTAGGAGTTTGCACAGTGCACCACTTTTTTTTTTTGTTACCAATTCTCACATCAGATTATGTGACTTGATAAAAAAAAATACCTATAGTGTCAGCTATCCCCACGTGTACTGTACACCTACAAAAAACAAACAGAGAAACCACAGAATATTAAATACTGAAGAATTATACGTCCCCACGTGTTGCTACAACTGTTTAAATAATGTACCTGTCATTTTTCTTTTCATTGTTAACTTTCTGACAACTTTACACTTATAACTGAAGTCTGTTTCAAAACTCTTTTCAAAATGGCTGCTCTAGTGCACTGGGTTTGAGGTCTGTCCTCTAAATCACTGCAGGAAGAGCAATTTAAAAAAAAAAAAGTTATCTGGCTTTTCTTTTCACATATATGCCAACATCTGCCAACATGTAAACATTGTCGTTTAAAACTTTTTTATTATATTTATTATTATTATTCTCAAAAGCTAAAAGACAAGAACAGCGTGCGCTTATAATCAACCAGAAAATAAATATATATTTTTGTTTGAAAAGCACTCAGGACAAGTAATTGCAGATAACCTCCTTGATAACTTACTTCTGTATGAAATGTATTTTTTCCTCAAGAATAACTGAGCTTGGAATGTACATATTTGAACCTGCCTTGTCTTGCAGTACAAGACAGTTCAACCCGCTCTGTGTTTACCAAATATCTACTGCTAAACACTACCCAGTCCCAACAGAAACAATGGGTAGCTATGGAGGCGACTTCTGATAACTAATTCCTTTGGCTTTGAGAACATTGTGTAAGGCTTGTGTTTTAATTGTTGATAAACAATAAGTGGCTTCAAAAGCCTTTATTGGGACAGCACACGGTATGCAGCGCAAAAGGGATAGTGCAGCTGTTTAGTCTTGCTTACAAGTCTCACTTCATTCCGACAATCTCACTTCATGTATCTCTTACATAAAATCAACCCCACAAAGTGCAGAGCCTGGGGTAAAAAAGCAGAGCCAGGGAAATCCCCCCCCCCCCCCCCCCCTGTCAAATCGCACCATTTGTACGTTATACAGTTTCTATAAGTTTCGGTCATTGACTTTGTAGTCGCACCGAGAGCTCTAATTTTGAATTTATAGCTGTGGCGGGGGGATGCATGTCACTGACATCCATGTTAATGTATTATTAGTCTGAAGTTGTTCATAGCACTGGGCTTACAAAGGAGACAAAACAGAATGAGCTCTACCCCGCACTGCTGAACATAAATAAAAAAAGGCTAGTGCCGGGTGATAAAAAACAGTAGTTTGTTCTTGTTCAGCAATCTGTCCATCGCACACCTATTGATTTTTATCAGTACCCTGATGAAGCACTTCCCTGTTATAATGAAGGATTACATCCAGATGGATGCTATCTGTCATAATTAATCCTCCAAATAGTTAAAAATAGGAAAGAAAAAAAAAGAAAAAAAATCTTTATCAAATGAGGGTGGAGTCCACATTAACCAGTGATAGAAGTATATGAATCAAAACTCAATGTCAGCAGTTGAAGACACTGAATTCTAAATCGAGATGTGCTTTCACTGTGTGCTTTTACCCTGAGATGGATATACAGTAAATAGGACTTTCTAATGACAGCCATGAGTATTTAGCAGAGCCCATTTTACTCCAGCTCAGACAAAATGAAAAAAACAAAAAGAATGAAGAAAATTCACCTGGTTGCCATGGTAACCCGCTGCATGTAACAGCTAGTACAAATGAACTTACAAGAATCATTAAATGATTCGCCCCACTTGTGTGAACAAGCCTAAATATACTTATTTATACAAGTTATCAGAAAAATGAACGGAAGTTGCAAGCCAGGAGGAATATCTACAAGTGTGGTGGCTTTGGTACGTGCAATATAATACAATCTTGGCAAATCTTTTCCTATGCAAGTACTGTATAGAGGTGCTTTTTTCAGTGGTTTCTTAACACAAGGGGTAGCATGGCAGGTGTCTTGTACAACAGTCCTTGACCTTTCCCACTACTGTTTCTCAAATCAGGCTCTCCACCCTCCAATATGACAGTCATCTCAATCATATTTAGCGCATTGACTTTCAAAATATAATTCATATAACAGACTGCAAAGTCAAAGTCCAGGACAATTGTCTTCAGTAGATTCAATACAAAGGCCAGAAAACGGACTTGTGTTAAACTTGCTTAAACAGCCCAAATAGTCTAGAAGCAGTGTCCTAGCTTGCCGTAGTAAAACTCTTTTTTTAAAAATTTATTTTATTGGTACTATTTTATTTTCATCAGCTTTTTAGTTTTAGTGCTAAACTGAAGGTTAGTCTTTTATGAAAATGTTTAGCCAAAAAGGTTGGACTGTTCTGCACTAAATCACTGCTCTTTCTTTACATCCATGAACTGTGGCCTCAGTCCATCTGCTGCAATACCCACCTGTCAGGCAACATGATGCTCTTCTCAAAGGACACACTACTTACTAATTGCAATTACAGCCTTTTCTGAATAATGCAATCACAATGTATGTATTCTGCATATGACTGCATTGTCCAAACTAGAGAGTACTTGCTAAAATGACAGGTATTCCAAATTAATTTCTCACTCTGATTCAGACAGCGTTCTTATTGGCCACCACTAATTCCATTCAGAATTCCAACTTGCACACTCTTACACCTTCTCATAACCAAACAAAAACTGCATAGCAGGTTGAACCACTCCAGATTTTACGATTATTACTAAATTACAGTACTGTATGTGTACCTGAATCTAGACACACAATATTATCGAGGCCACACACAACAAAGTCTATTAAGCTATTTCAAAGGAGAACCAGAGTAGTTTAATGAAGTTTAATGTTATTTCCAATGTCTGTTTTCTGATTGTACACTGTGTTAAATGTACATACTTTGTCTTGTGGTGGTCATGCTATTAGTAAGAGCATTGTTTTGCCCCCTATTGACAGCCCTGGCTCTGTGTATGAGTCCAGGGAAATACTGGCTTCTCAGAAGCTCGCGAAAATAGGCCAGGAATGTAGTGTGTCATCAGTTATTGGCTAAAAAAAAAAAGAAGCTGAATCAGTTAGAGTCATGTGCATAACAAATGCGATGGCCGGGGCCCAGTGGTATTCAGTATTCAGAGGCTGCAGATCTGGTAGCTTCCTAACTGTCCTACAGCCATTTTAGTGGGAAATGAAAATGATTACTTTTAATATTGGATAAAAAAAAAATACACAGGACAAAGTTTATCAGGGCCCGGTTTGCATTTTCATTGACAGGAATACCATATGTTGATGTTAGAAAATGTACACGTTTAAAAAATCTAAACACTTTTATTAATCTTTCCAAATCAAATGAAACAAAATCAATTCAATTATTCTTGATTTGTGTTAAGTTAAAATAGGCCTACATCTATGATTGTGTCCCGTGCTCCTAGAGGTAAATGGGTTGTCAGAAAACAAGAGGCCATAGATCTATGTCACAGTGCAGCCCAAAGCATCTCACTTCATGATGTATTAAGGTAAGCTGTTACGCAACAATGCAGTTTCCATACAATACACTTTCTCTACGGTCCACATGGTGAAGCTGACACAGTACCACTAACCTGACTGAGAACTGCTGTGTAGGGCTTTATTTTCAGTTTTGGCAATACCTGGCTCAAACTGCATTCAGTCTTATACCGTAAAATGCATTCTGCTACCTTTTATAATTTACACTAATACTTCCCTCTGTAATGAATCAAGAGCAGATATACCTCTCATTGCTACACGTGTGTTGCTGTGATTCTTATGTAACTATTTTGTGTGTGCTGATGCGATAGGGAGGCAAAAATAAGCTGATCCTTGGAGCCAGCATTACACTTCAGCCATCAACACCAGGCAGATATCAGGATATCTACATCATCATATGGAAGGAAACGCAAATGGATGGAGAGACAGATGGATCACATTAGTTTACTGTAAAGCTACGTCTTAGTTGGTGCTTATCTTGAAGTTTTAACATCTACTCTAGTGTAAGGGAAATCATTACAACATGATACCAGTTGTGCAGTAATAGTTACATAAAAATAAACATGCACCAAAGTACAAAAATAAAATGACAAAAAATGTAATTTATTTTATCACAGTTTTAGTTTGTTTTGTTCTTTAGTACCCTTATAAAAGTGTACCATAGTAAAAGCATATCAGTGTAATAAAGCATAATGAAAGCATGGTAAAGCATAGGTAAGCATGGTGAAGAATAGCGAGGTATGGTAAAGCATACTTATAAACATGGGTAAACTGTGGTAAATGCATAGTATAACCATAGGAAAAACATGGTAAAACGACAAAAAATACAGTGCAAAAATGCTGTGGTAAACTTTTATAAGGATAGTTTTAAAAAGTTTATGAGGGAAGAGGCACCATAATAAAAAATGTAATCCTAGTAATAGCTTAAAAGGAAACACTATAGATAAAAACTAAGGTTGTGTATTATCACTGGATTCTGACTGCTGGCATCACATGGCTTATATCTGCCCACTTGCGGTGCCACTTGGGCAGCACTCTATTCTGTATACAATATACTGTACCATCTATTGTTATTTAAAGTACATACACACAACATGATTGACATATGTGTTACAATTGACTGAAAACCTTTACTGGAAGTCTGTGTAGGAGAGTTTTCTTTGAAAACAATGAAATACTTTATTGCATGAATAAATAAAATACTCCTAAATGAACCTTGAAGATAATAATATAAAACAGAATACAGACAGCAGAGACACAATAAGTAAATGTGGCACAAGTTACACAACACTCAGATGAGTAGCCTTGAGAGTTCCACCCCCCAGTGTGTCTCTTCCTCCTGATGCTAATTTACACCTTCTTTTATATTCACCTTGCTTCCAATGTTTTGTTTGTTTGTTTTTTCATCACCTGCAACATTAAGGCACATTTTGACAGGATGTAATGTGGCTCTTAGCCAAGGACGGTTTACTTGGCGCCATGACCAGGTGCTGCGATGTTTGGCCTTAGCATTGGAAGACAAGTGTAACATGACCAATAAGTTGCCACCAGTTCCATCAAAACATTACACACAAAAGACAACATTCCTCCGCCCAGGAGAGCAACCACCAAGAAAAGGTGTTAAAACCAATCCTCGCCCAGGACAACTGGAAGCTGCTAGAGACTGGAAAATGCTGGCAGATGTTGGTCAACGGCTTATTTTTCCACCTGAGATTGCCACCACTAACCTTCGACCAGATATTGTCTTGTGGTCTGGATCAGCACGCCTTGTTCACCTGGTAGAGTTAACAGTGCCATGGGAGGATGCTGTAGATGAGGCGTATGAGAGGAAGAAACTGCAGTATGCTCAACTAGCCACTGAAGCGGAACAGCGAGGATGGAGAGTCCGGGTTTACCCAGTGGAAGTGGGTTGTCGAGGATTTGTGGCACACTCTACAACCCGGTTTCTCAGAGACGTCGGATTCAGTGGCCAAGAGTTGCGTCGCACAGTGAATAACTTATCTGAAGCAGCAGAGAGGAGCAGCAACTGGCTGTGGTTGAGACAGAAAGATTCTGGCTGGGGATCTCAAGCACAATAGAAAGAAAGAAACGCTGATGTGTACAGGTAAGTAATCTGGGCTGAGTTGAGTGGGGGACGGAGGGGGGTGATGCTGGGAGCGCCAGAATCACCGTCAAGCCCTCTTGAGGTGTCGTGGGCTAGTCGACGAAACACTGAGGATGGAAGGTGCCCACTTGAAGACCCCAGAGATGTACCCTACTTAGCTCAATCCAGACGGTTGTCATGCTGATGCGCTGGGGAGACCGCACTGTGGTTGATCCCCGGAGCCAGCATCGCAGCCGTTGTGTGTGCTGATGCACTAGGGAGGCAATAAGCTGATCCCTGGAGCCAGCATTACACTTCAGCCATTAACACCAGACAGAAGGATATCTACATCATTATATGGAAGGAAACGTAAATGGAGGGAGACACATATGGATCACATTAGTTTACTGTAAAGCTACGTCTTAGTTGGTGCTTATCTTGGCAAGAGCCGAGTTCAAATCAGCATGAAGTTTTAACATCTACTCTCGTGTAATGGAAATGTGTCCTGCTTTCTCATTTTTCACAGTTCATTCATATGCACATTGCTATGCCTCATTAGTTTGAATTCTTTTTCACGAACATTGGGCTTTAAGAAGGATCTATTGGGAAGAGAGTTATTACTTCCAAAGATTCGAGTTTCACACCTAGGAGCGGCACATTTTCTACTCTACTTCCCTAAAATAAATAAAAAGGTTTTGCTTGGGTAATAGGTGAAAACAATCTGAAAACAAATTTCATCTATAACCATAAACCTTATTTTTTATTACCAACAGAATTATCCTCATATAATACTGTACGTGATAGTATGGCACACCAGAGTTTGTTCCATAAATGTGTAACCCCAGATTTTCCCCAATTGAAAGTATTTTTTGGGGGAGTATGACTTGGCTCTGTTGATGAACTCCACAGTAACCCAGAAGGGAGTGAAATGTTTATTTTGTGCACATGAGACTAACCCCAACTTCTCCTTGCATCCTCTTCACAGATATTCAAATTATTAAAGGATGAGAGTTGAACCTGGCACAGAAAGTCATGACGTGTTTAAAAGCTGGCAGCAGAACTTTAGTGCCTACAGCTGCTATGAAATCTGCCATGACCTGCCTAAAGTGGGTTCTGATAAAAAAAAGGAGCATTTTTTTGATCAGCACAGTAGTACACAGTAGCTAAGGCCTCCTCTTGTTTGTCTTTTGACTCACCACCCAAACATGACAAGTCACAACATTCTTTTGTTACCCCCTCCTCATACTGTACAAAGCATACTCACATACTGAGTGACACACCCTATTAGCACAACCTTCATTAAAACAGATTCAATTACATCTCTGAACATATAATTGTTTTTATGTATGCAAATATTACCAAGTACTTTTACCCACCCCAGTATAGACACATAAGATCAATTAATGCTCACACCAAATAAATTGTGACAACAAGGATTAAAGCTCCTGATTAATAAATACATTCTTGAACAACCAGATACATGTAAACAGTTAACATTGTGGAATCTCCTTTTAACTAAAGAAATTTCACTTTGAAGAAATAGCCTCATGATGCCACTGTCTGCACACAGCAAGGGTGCCGTAAAGGATTTCAAGTGCATAATACAGAGAGGTACTGGCAGATACCATTTATATTTAAGGGTGGAAGAACACACAAAATAATACCATGTGTCAGGTCTCCAAAGCACTAGGTTTTTACCAGTTTAAATATGTCAACTGCTATTTGTTGTCTACAGACTATACACTTCATGGCAATAACTTAAAAATGGACTAAGGTCCTGCTGGTCAGATTGTAAATAAAATATCTTGCCCATCATTTTTTTAGCCAATCAGCTATTTCCACTAAATGCGTAACACTTTCAGTAAGAACTATACTCATTCAAATGTAGTCTGCAATACTCATAGAAAACAGATAGTAAATGTATAAACTAAAAATAAATATTTCCAAAACACACACAAAAAAATGAAATTGGGATACCTTACTATTAATTTTGCACTTCTTGTCTTTTTGTGTCTTTTTGTCTCTTTTCTCCAGAGCTTCTCTCCTTCCTAAAGCAGAACCCATCTCTGATCAGGTTTGGCATTTGCAGAAATCCATCGGTCAAAACATCGTCCACATGGCAAGGTCCCCCCCTTGCACTACTGCATTGCACGCGATGACAGGGGGTTGTTGTGTGAGAGACAGCCCGAGAGAAAGGGGGAGGGGGGGGGCTCAAAGACAGATCAAAGCTCCAGCCAGCAGCAGCATGTTCCCCTGTTTTCCATTCGTTACACTGAGACAACATTGAAATTACACTGGCTGAGTTCTTCAGGCTGCCTCTCACTCTGCATCACACACCATCACACAGAGAAAGGCTGAATTGTCTGCCTGCTAGCTGGGGGCAGGCAGACAGCTGCTCAGAGGAGGCGGGATTCAGGTGGGACTCCCGAGCCGATCACTCTGGAAACAGCTGGATAGTATTGGCTATTTATGCAGGTATGTTTTGCCTGTAATAATTCAAAGTGTGTTCAGTGTTCATCAAGCGTGGTTTCCTGTGTGAGTTTGTGTTGTGCTTGTTTACTCTGTGAATGCTCCCAAATGTATTCATGTGAATGCAACTGTGTTCGTGTACAGGACATGTATATATGTGTAGAAATTTGTTGAACTGTTGGTGGCAGCTTCTAGCACTATTGCAGCTATACTGAAGATGATGCATTCCAAAACAGCTTAAGGTGAAGGCAAACCTTTTAACCTGTCATGAGTTTTGCCTTAATAGAGCACAGATGTCCTCTTCCCCCACCCTTAAACTTGAATATTTCTGATGTGGGTAGAAGAATATGTACAGTAGACAGAACAGACTGGCATCCCACCAACTGTGTTTTACATGCTTCACTAGTTTTTTGTTTAGGCAGTATGTGTCTCTAACAAACTATTCAGGCAATATTACATATTTATTTTGGATTTCAATTTCCCCTTTATCACATTTCTGCACAGTAGGCTTATCAGGGCAATACAAGCCTCAGCTGGCACAAGTTATTTCAGTTAAATAACATTGTACTTCACATTCGCACAACTGAAGTCAAAACACAATTTGTGATGCAGTTGTTATGATTGTACTCCTATTATCTTTACTTCAAAACAAGTAAAACAAAAAATATTGAAACAGATGCTATGGCCATATTGTGAATTACACCAAACTGCAGACAGAATTCTTAATATAACTGTTGTACAATTGCTGATGTGTCCTACTAGCAGCTTCATTGCTTACGCTAAAACAAAAATGTGTTTTTACAATACTAGCAACTTTCTACACGTTGGTCTTAATGTTTACACAGTATGAGACAATAAATGTTGAAAACCCACAATGTTCCTCTTTCCTTTTTTGTAAAGCTAGGGCCTGGTAGTGAGGGGCTCTCTCAAAATTTCTCACAGAAGCAGGTATGATAGTCTGGTTTTTAACCCAAAAAATGAAAAAAAAAAAGCCTCATAATCACTATGTTTTAGAAACAGTGAACCCAAAAGAGATTTTAACACTGCATCACTGGAATCCAAAATCTCACAGCATTATTTGTTATGTATTTCAAACTTGCTTTTGTTTATATTTCTCATGGTTCTTACGCCTGAGCTGTTGTTTAAGAAAAGGTTAACACTGCTTCACTTTAACAAATTTGGTGAGCTAAGGCTGTGGATACAAATGCTGATGTAAGAAAACAACTTTATCAGATAGGGTGTAAATAAGTCACCCCAGCTTTCCAGTGTGTAACATCACACTGGAATACAGCCAGGTGAGTTTCATTACTCTGTCTATCAGTATCTGTATATTGTAACATAATCTGGATTTATATTGTAACAAGTCAGCGCATGCAGACTCTGCTATATTTCTGACATATGTTACTACATGTCAAGAAATAAAAATGCAATAAACAAGGGACTAATACCTTTATGAAGTCACTGGAAATTTTATTTATTCTGACTATCATATGATAAGAACATCTATAATATATTTGCAGTTGCTGTGCCTGGTTAGTGTGTTGGGACCCATTTGATTGAGTGATTGGACACATTATACACATTATGTGTATAAACATATACACAACAGTATAACTAGTTCAAACACACTAACTAGCCCCAAGCTGCAACAGCAACTGCACAGGACAAGAAATGCTGTTTGTAATACACTAAAAGGGCTGATTTCTGCATTAAGATCAGATGCTTCCTGACTGTACTGCCATTGTATGAGCCGAATAAAGAAATCTTTTTTCAACCATGTGATCACATGTTCTCCGTCTCTCAGGGAGACTTGCTTGCAGAGTTTTTCCACCCCAGTCCTCTCAGATAAAAAAGCTATATGAATTTGCCCTTCACGAAAGAGCAGTGGGGCACAGTGTGCCATTAAAAGTAGGCTAATGCTTGACCTGAACAGATGCAGACCAGAGGAGCGCTACAGTTAGCAAATTGGACGGTATGTCAATGAAGTAAAAGAGGATTCCAGGCTTAAACACTAGGATTTTGACAAGGGGAACACTTGGTGGTCAGTGGGTAAATCCAGATGGTCCCTGAAGAATTCCCAAAAGTGGGAAATTGAAAAAAACCCGAACCCCTATACACAAACCACAATACACAACGGGTAACTCAGCAAACTCTGGGCCTCCTGATTTTACTGTTTGGTCACATGGGCTCAAGTCGATCAAACTAACTTGCCTGCAGGGTAGTACTGAAACTTCCCACTCTTAATTTCCCAGTACTAACTTGCCAACAACTGAACAATCAATGTTAAATTTAGTGGGGATGTTGCAGGGAGGTTCAGCAAAGTGCGAATATAAAGATTGGGTGTGGTTTGGAAGTGGGAGAAGAACAGGCAATTGTTTTGTAAGTTTTTGCTCCAAACCACTCCCCCCATCCCTACTTGATAAACTGAGACTGCTCTGCATTCAATTTGCAAAAATATAAATTATAGTACAGTACATTTTACCATTCAAAATGTGTCCACCTTCGCTATTTAACAATGATGTAGTTTGTTTTGCTTCCCGTTTCATTCTGTACTAATTTTTCTTTAATCCATATTAGCATGTATCATTAAAACATTGTCACACAATAAAGCATGTCCTATTGATCCCTGTTGCAATTAAATCATATAACATAAATATACAAATAAACAAACAAAAAAAAAAACATACAACAAAATACCATGGCTAGCTACCCTATACACACACGCCTCAGGAAATGTACAATAATACAATGTTCTAATTCCTGACAGACGAAAATCAGTGGAGAGGTGAATTACTTTAGATCCTTGACTGCCTTTGTTAACAAACTTCATTTGCATAAAGTTCAGAATCGTAAAACCTTGTAATAGACACATTTTTCTCCATGACGTCTATATAATTTAAATGACATACCCTATTTATTGGCAGATATATCTTGCATAAAAAGTGCCACAAAATCATTATTTTAAATGAACAATACATGTCCAATCCGTTCTTGCTAAAATAAAATAAGGACGTTTTTGATCGACAAGCCCCCTAAGTAAACATGGTTAAAATATCTGGAAAAGCACTGCAATGCCTTATCTTAGGTGTCCTGTTTCATAACCATTTTAAATGTATGACACACATATTGGAAATCGGCTTTCTTACCATATGTTTGGTTAATTTAGTTTTGCTTCCTATTGCAAGGGTATGCAGAATGATGTGTGTTTTTTTTTTTTCTAAATAATGTTGGCAGTTTATAATAAGTATTGGAAATCTACCATCTGTCATAATATAACCCACCCTGTGAAGTAGCTTAATTAAGGGACTTGAGATACAGTGCACTAATTATGGGCTGTTAAGTTTTCTGAATACTTTTTTTTTTTACTGTCAAAGGCATCGCACACTATACTCAGAAAGCACGGCAGACTAGTTTTCATTTCATAGATGCTATTCTACTGTTGTTTCCTCTTGGTAGCCTTTTTGTTCTCTAATAACAGTTACTAACAAGAGGAGGACATTGTGACCATCAACCGTTGTCCAGTTTCTAGGAGCTGATTCTTCCCATAACTTTGTCTAGTTGGCAGTCAAAGGATCCCAATAACTCAGCAGCAACAATGTGTGGCATGGCAACTCATTACAGAGACTCTCACCACTCAAAGAAAAAAAAAAATTGCTTACCATCTGTTCTAAGCCTGTCTCCACTCTGAATTATTTTTTTTGAAATGATTTATAGGGCATTTATGCAAAACCTTGTCATACTTGGTAAGTATCAGTGTCAAATACACATTATACTAACCTTTGTTCTCTAAGAATAACATTTCTATACATTTGCAATAAATCCTAAATACCACATACTGTAAATGAATATATATATATATATATATATATATATATATATATATATATATATATATATATATATATATATATATATGTATATATATATATATAAAAACATGCCAGCTAGAATTAATGGACATTAAAGCAACTAATCTAGTTTTATATACTTATCCCTATTTTATATTAATATGTGGAATGTGGAATGTATTGACAGTCATCATTTTAGACAAACAGCCTATGCTGTAGTGTGAAGACTGGTCCAGTGTTATGACTACCGGAGATTGTCATGATTTGACATCAGACTGTTGGGAAAAACTCACCTATGGTGAAGGAAGTCGCAATATGTGAGGGACCGTTCTGAGCGACGTTCACAAGAGTATGAACCAATCTTCCTATTGTTCTTTTTTTATTCTAACTGAACAGATTAGGCCTTTTTCATACCATGACTAGATTGAAAAAAGGGAATTTCTAGAAATGTAAGTCAATTTATATTTTACAATATGCCCTATCATAAAATAATCACTTGATGGTTGTCTATAGCTGACCCGAACCAGCTGTTTATGACAAACTGGTATTTCAAAAACACTGCCCCAATTTTTAAATAACTTTTTTTTAACAAAATAAAAAATGCTATGTATAAGCTTTGAAAATTCCTAATTGTAATGTTAATGAGGCACCGTTATTACAACGCTTATGTAGACGAATACTCAATAACCTTGTGCAGCATGTGGTGCAAATTTGACTTAGCTGTATTTCACTGTTTATGCTCCTTAATAACAAGCATTACTTCAACCATTACACAGACATGGACATTTTCTTGCCAACATTTGAATACAAAGGGAAAGCTTAAATGCCCTAATTGAGTAATATACATTTTGGTAGTGCAATCTGTTCACACTACAAATGGATGGCTCAGAAAAGGTTTGCTGCTTTATAATAATGACCAAGCAATTACTCCACGTGATTTCCATTACACGAGAGTAGATGTTAAAACTTCATGCTGATTTGAACTCGGCTCTCGCCAAGATAAGCACCAACTAAGACGTAGCTTTACAGTAAACTAATGTGATCCATATGTGTCTCCATCCATTTACGTTTCCTTCCATATGATGATGTAGATATCCTTCTGTCTGGTGTTAATGGCTGAAGTGTAATGCTGGCTCCAGGGATCAGCTTATTTTGCCTCCCTGGCGCATCAGCACACACAACGGCTGCGATGCTGGCTCCGGGGATCAACCACAGTGCGGCCTCCCCAGCGCATCAGCATGACAACCGTCTGGATTGAGCTAAGTAGGGTACATCTCTGGGGTTTTCAAGTGGGCACCTTTAGTATAATGGGGGTTCACATGGTCCATTATCATGCTATCTGTTTTTTTATTTTACTCCACTTAAATATAGAGTCTATGTAACACTGTGATACTTTTCTATGTTTTCCAAGAGTTAAAAGTTAAATCTGTAGTTACTATCTGAAAGGGAAAAGTGACAGGTAATGCTGGGCATTTATTAGTTTAAAGAACCAATGCATTTAACTGAAAGTTAGTAAGAAGCAGCTATCAGGAAAAAAAAAGACTAATGCAAAACTGAAATGAAAAAAAAAACACATCTACAATGTATTTGCTTTTCAAGCTTTCTGAGTCATGTACTGTATATATCTATATAATCTGCACTTTCAACACCACAGCTCCAGGGTCAACCAGACCACCCTTTCAATACAATCACACTGCTCGAAAAGAAACTTCTGAATGCACAGCCATTTTTTGCTGGGAGGGATACCTGCTTTATTGCTTCTTAGGGGTATACAACTATTTTTAGTTGTAGTGTTTTGTATTCTTCCACCAAGCTGGAATGTTTTAGTAATATTGCGCCCCTGGGTGTTGAGCGGCTGCCGAGTGAGGAACTCAGATAAAGAGGTCATAAAATAAAGACAGGCGATAACAGAAGAAACATTCCTCCCCTTGCAACAAACAAATGCATTAGCTTTCAATCATTCATTGCATGTTTGTAAAGAATATGCGCTGTATCTTCTGAAACACATACTTTTAAATGCATAACCATTAACCACTTTTCCACCTTAGATAATTATAATGTATAACATAGACACCTCCACGTAGGAATACAATCTTCCTAAGCTGTGTAAGAAAAAATAACTCTTAGAACAGAATTCTAGAAGGCCTTACTGGCATTTCTTCTATCATGCTGCCAGACACAATCAAAATTGCTCAGTAAATGCATTGGGGGGAAAAAAGAGAATACAATTTTTTTTTTTTTTTTTTGGTTCCTGGGTAGTAAGTGTTATTTCCTAATTGCTTATGCCTCAAAAGTATAGAAAATGGCTATCATTCCCCACAAACTTTGCTTTTGTGACCAAGACAGTGATATTTTGAAATGTACCTATTTCCAATGAGAAAACGGGCGAATTTGTGTCTTTTTGTTCACATAAAGTCAGAAAAAAACATATGATTCCAAATTAACATGTATTTAAACTAAAGTAATACAAAAATGACTACAAAAGATTTAGAAGTCAGTAGTTTTTCGAGATTTATGATTATACTGTAAATCACTTTCACGAATCAGCCCCCAAATGTAGTCTCCCATCATGTTCTCATTATACTGTCCTTCATTGACAGCTCATCCAGGAGCCTCAAAGCCGTGCTGCTCCATAATGGTAACAAGTACCCGTCTCTTCCCCTGGCTCACTCAGTGCACCTCAAAGAGGATTACAACAGCATCAAGACCTTGCTGGACGCCTTGAAGTATGATGAGTACGGCTGGGACCCCCGGAAGGTGCTGTTGCCACCACTGCACATCAAATTGGGCCTCATGAAACAATTTGTCAGAGCTCTAGATAAGGAGTCGGCAGCCTTCAAGTACCTTCAGGACTTCTTCCCTTCCGTCAGACCACAGATAAAGAAGATCCTGGAGTGCAATGAATTCCCCAAGAAGCTCACTAGTAAGGAGAAAGCGGCTTGGAACAGCTTTGTCACAGTGGTTCGGGGCTTCCTGGGCAATCACAAGGCCGAAAACTAGGTGGAGCTGGTTGAGACTCTGGTGAAGAACTACGGCACAATGGGCTGTAGGATGTCCCTCAAAGTCCATATCCTTGATGCTCATCTTGATAAATTCAAGGAGAACATGGGAGCGTACTCGGAAGAGCAAGGCAAGCGCTTCCACCAGGATATACTGGACTTTGAACGCCGCTGCCAAGGACAGTATAACGAGAACATGATGGGAGACTACATTTGGGGGCTGATTCGTGAAAGTGATTTACAGTATAATCGTAAATCTCGAAAAACTACTCACTTCTAAATCTTTTGTAGTCATTTTTGTATTACTTTAGTATAAATACATGTTAATTTGGATTCATATGTTGTTTTTTTCTGACTTTATGTGAACGAAAAGACACAAATTCGCCCGTTTTCTCATTGGAAATAGGTAAATTTCAAAATATCACTGTCCTGGTCACAAAAGCAAAGTTTGTGGGGAATAATAGCCATTTTCTATACTTTTGAGGCATAAGCAATTAGGAAATAACACTTACTACCCAGGAACAAAAATTGTGTTACATAGTGTTATTTTATAGACGTTACATGATTTTCACATAGTTTTTATTATTTCTGTCAAACAAAAGTAGCAGTTTCTGATATTTCCCTCTGTTTCAAGCAGTATTGCTTAGTTAAACACACAGTCAGACAGATATAAAAACATAATTTCCCACCTTTGTATGCAGCTTGGCCAACTGCTTGTCATCCAGGTCACACTGAGTGTAAACTCGCCTTTTATAACGGAACTGCAGAAGGGAAAAAGAAATGACAAAAGGTAAATATACAATTGCTAGATTGAGCCTATTCATAGCATAGTATTGAGTAGTACTGTTGCTATGTGTAAAAGTTGTTGCTATGTTGTTCAGGGCAGGTAAAGGAAGCTATTTATTTTAAATGGAGCACTGGTCAGTATCATAAAAAATACAAATTTGCCCCAATTCTGGTCCTTTTCTTAGCTGATAGATCCCAGCATTGTGTCTTGTTGACTCTTAAAGTATCACAATACGGGAGGCTGTGTGGTCCAGTGGTTAAAGAAAATGGCTTGTAACCAGGAGGTCCCCGGTTCAAATCCCACCTCAACCACTAACACATTGTGTGATCCTGAGCAAGTCACTGAACCTCTGTGTGCTCCGTTTTTTGGGTGAGACGTAGTTGTAAGTGACTCTGCAGCTGATACATAGTTCACACACCCTAGTCTCTGTAAGTCGCCTTGGATAAAGGCGTCTGCTAAATAAACTAATAACAAGAGGTCACTCTAAAAGTGTCTCCTTCCCTCCTATCCTGGTCTCTGTGTTGAGCTTGAAATAGTTAACTTTTTTTTAGAGATTTAAAAAACTTGAATAAAGTCTCTTTAAACCTTCTTATTTCTAGGCTAAATAGATTAAATTCCTTTTTTTGCATAACTCTTTTCTTTTAGCTCAGAGATTAGTCCTGTTTATCTTTGTTGGACTCCAATGCCGCTTTGTATTTTTTGTAGTACATAGACCAAACCTGAACGCAGCATTACAAGTGCAGTCTCACCAATGCATTATACAGCCTCATCATAACCTCATTTGATTAGGCTCAGCAGTGTTCATATCTAAATTGAATGTGACAAATGCAAGCCGTCACTGTTTAACTTCTGGAGAATGAGCTTGGAACTACAGTTAAAAAGGCCAACAAAATGATAGCCAAGGAAATTATCATGACATGCCCAAGGTGGGGAGTAAAAAATCAATGTCATCCTAAAGGATGCAAAATAAAGATCATCCTTGTTTTACATATGTGTTGATCACTACCACTGACCTATCGTAACACAGCCCAGACAAGCTTCACAGCAATAAGAAACAACATAAAATACCAACAGAAAAGTAAGCCAGATTTACAACATATCTGACTGTTGCAGAAGTATCGCTTTTTGTAACAATGTAGCACATTTTTAATTACTCCAGATTACCCAAATGTAGGGTGTTGATTACTTGTTCTTCTTGTCTAATCGACAGACAAAAATGCACAGTCATATAATAAATTAGAGAGTTAATGGAAAAATTATTGTACTGTTTGTTGTACTCAAAAACTGTGACCTAAGTGTTATTGTTGTGGCCAGTTGGCAATTATGAGGTTACATTGAAAAGAACCTGTAGTTGACACGCCCCTTAATCAAGAGTATAAAAGCAGGACACCTGCCACTCTCAGGTCAAGCACCTGTTTGAAGCAACACCTCACAACAGTGAGGCAAGCTACAGGTTTGTTTTATAGTACGTTGTGTAATGGCTGTGTATTATAAGCAATATTTAAAAAGAGATCATATGTATCTGCTACTTCTGATCTCTAAGAATGGATTTATAATTGTTTCATTGAATTGCATGGTTTGTGTGTTTGATTTGGATGCAATGTGTCTGTACTTATTACGTGTTTTTGTTTTATTTTAGAATGGTCACTATTGCCGTTTTTTCCTGACCTTGTTTATATAATTGCATAATTGGAAAGTTGCCTATTCATGTGTTCTGAATTAATGTATTTTTGTAGTTTTAATTGAATAAAATACATTATAGTTACAGCTAGTGATGGGAAAAGTGAAGCCTTGTGAGTCCTATGAACCACTGGTTCGCCAAAAGGTTCACTGATCCAAATCACACGCTATTTAAAGACATCTAATGGTAGATCTGGACAGCCCAATGCCTTTAAAGTCAAGGCAAGGTATACATGTACAATTAATATAGACAGTATAAAATATACACACTTACTGGATGTAAACCAGCATGTGGACCACAAGCTCAGCGCTAACATGCAACATACTACCACTCAACCTTTAATGCAGTCATGTTATAAGATTCCCAATACCTTACATACATGTTTGTTTGTTTTTTCTTCAGGCATTTGCACATCAATCATGTAAGATTGTAAAACTTTCAAAAGTGAACAATGGGACAATTTCCATGTAAAAAGAGAAACCTTTTTCCTCACTCTATTTTGGTAGCACTTTCGGGTTCTGTGTGTTTCCATTTATGTTTTCTGTTAGCCTGAGAAATTCTTCTTTCAAATGCAAATACCTAATTAATATTAAAATATAGGAGGGCATATTTAAACGGTCTGTGTCCTGAGTTTAAATTTGCTCTTGTTTGACTTACTGATATCGTACAGCTTTATAAAACTGGTGGTGAGAATAAATGAAGGCTTGGAGTTTAAAACTGTCATAAATGTATCAGAATATTACAAATGTAAAATCTCAATCAAACTCCTTGGATATCTTCTCTTTTAAAAATCAGGACATTTCAAATCAGGTCAGCCGCAGTGAGAATGCCTTTGCAGCCTCTGCCTTTAGTACTAAATGCAGCCGACCAACAGTTTCTAATACCAGGGTTGGGCGTAGCTGAGTTGGACCTTAACTATGATGGGATCACATATGAGAAAAAAAGATATATACCAAATAAGTTCAGAAGTATTCAGGTAAACAACTGTACAGTAATTGCAGACATCAGTGCGTATTAAAATGATGTAAGCACTTTTATTTGTGTTTACTATGAGTGGTTGCCACAAAGCAAGCTAGCTAGCCAGCCAGCCTGCCACTGCCCCTCTGTTTTCAGCTGATGCGCTGAGCCTGAGAGCCTGGAGCACTGGTGGTGAGAATAAATGAAGGCTTGCATGCATGGGCGTCCGTAGGGGAGGGCAAGGGGGGACACTATTAAGTTAATTTAACTCTGTTTGTGGTATGGAGTAGTACAGAGGAGTCATCTATTCGGGTGGCGATATAATATAGGGCAGCAGTGTGGAGTAGTGGTTAGGACTCTGGACTCTTGATCGGAAGGTTGTGGGTTCAATCCCAGGTGGGGGACACTGCTGCTGTACCCTTGCAAGGTACTTTACCTAGATTGCTCCAGTAAAAACTCAACTGTATAAATGGGTAATTGTATGTAAAAATAATGTGATATCTTGTAACAATTGTAAGTCGCCCTGGATAAGGACGTCTGCTAAGAAATAAATAATAATAATAATAATAATAATAATAATAATAATAATAATAATAAAATATGTTTTAAAGCTATTGGAAAGCCCACTAAGCTGATCAAAAGGATACCAAGCTGGCTGTCCTGCTCAAATGCCTCGCTGTCCGATATCTGTATTGCAGCTAGCTGGGCTACGCCACATACTTTCTCTAGGTTCTATCGCCTCAATGTGATAGATCCTTCCTTGCCTTCAGTAGGCACGAGGGTCCTTGAGGTTGCACGCTTGCACCGATAATCTTGGGTTATGCGGTTCTGATGCGTCCCTCATATGCTGCCGTTCCTTCTACCTCGCAACTGCTCTGGTATACTTTCCCATAAGTAACAAACCGACAAACCTTGAGAGGTGGCATGCATCGCCTTCACGGATTTGATGCAAAAGAGATATGGCTTCCGTGGACTGACTATTTTGATCCCTCAGTAGGCAGGACCTATAAAGAGCTCAGTAAATACCTGCCAATAGGCAGGCATATCCCATAAGTATGCTGTTGGTCGTCTTCTCTTTCAGGGAACCAGGGCTACGGTAAGTAACCTAACAATTGTATTGTCTACGTGAAATCATTTTTTTTTAAATTTGACAGCAGATAGTATATGGTTTTTTTATTTTTTATTATACAACAAAAAATACTGGTGGTGTGTTTCTTGAACATCAGATGGCTCTAGCTAAAGTGCATTATAACATCATTCATTAATAAGAGGGGCTATTTTGTACTTGTTTGTTTATTCTTCTTCTATGGGTCTGCAAGTAACTTAAAGCATTATTTCTTACACAAAGGGCAGCAAATACAAAAGTAAATACACTTGTATTCATGTTGTACTATCAGTATCTTTACCAAAGTTATTTCTTGTGCATTGCATTTAAATCATCTAATTTTAAATGCACTTGCTTGAAGCAGTGTATTAAATGAAATTTCATACAATGTGAGTGCCCAACTGTGAATATCTTTTTCTTGCTTTATTTTATGTGTGATGGTGCAGACCACTTAAGTTGAAAATGTTTTTACAACAGTTTTTTTTTATATTTTTAATTTCTGTTCATAGTTATATTCTGTTGAGGCTGTGTGGTCCAGGGGTTAAAGAAAAGGTTTGGAACCATCTGTTTCCAACAGTGACTGTTGTTGCATAGTTCACAGCTTGCATGTCTACAAAGTAAAAAACTGAATTCAACAGCAATAAGTTCTCCAAGCCAATTAGTCAAAGTATAGGGACTATTTTGCACTGACGGAAGGATACATTCAATAAAACTTAATTTAAAGGTGTGATTAGTTCTTGTGTTTATATTTTTAGATGTATTGGTCCAACAAGGTCTGCTATGTTTTTTTTTCCCTAATTATTATTTTTTTAATACACTTAGGTGCAACAATTACAATTTTTTGAAAATTGTTTTTACATTAGATTGTGATCGCTTTTACTCTAAATGTCACCATTTGTAAGCACTAAGCTGTTAAAATGTAGTTAATGTACAAAAAATGCTCACAAAATGATCCCCCTAATATAGTTGCTATAGAACCCACTGTTTTGAAATTCTAAAAGAAACTCAAATTTAGTGACAAAAGTTTCAACTTCTATTTCTAAATTCAGCTCTACCAGATGTTTAATAGTTGTGTTTGCACACGCTGATTTACATAGTTAATATTGTATTTTTATTCCATGTGAAGTTTTCTCAAGTATGTACAGTTTAGGACTGTCACAAAGACGGCCGGAGTGGGTGGCGTCAGACCAGAAACAGGAACACAAACGACAGAGAGATGGGGTTTTGGTGAGGCTGAACGCGTGATCGCGTTCAGCATTTAATAAACAGAACAGAAAATAAAAGGTTGGAACAGACAAAAACACTGGACACGGCACTTGACGCCAAAATAAACACACAGACAAAACGACTGACACTTAACAAACGGTGCACGGAGACAAACAAACACGGTGAGAACAAACACTTATATTTACGATCTTTCGCTTTTAATTACTCCTCTCTCTCTCACCCGTTCTCCTCTTCCGAACACCCAACCCTTAGTGCAAGAAACGTGCATCTATATATACTGTTGTGCTGGGATTCAATTACTAATTAATTACTCACTTGAATCCCAGCACGTGAATTCATTACGTGAAACCCCGTGTTCACATATTATATTTTAAATGCACGTGCGTGATGTGCAATCCCGTGCCTAAATACAAATATACACTATTTAAATACACGTGAAACACAGACCCGTTTATATCCCGTGTACCAATGACTATACACCAACATTTACACACGCAACATACACACAACACACAAATGCACACAGGGGCGGGGCACTTTGCCACATATACCCCCCCTTGTGCGCAGCACACATGGCCTCAACGGCCACCTCCCCCCTTAAAAACCCAGCAGTCCAGGACAAAGTCTCGGGCTGGGAAGGGAGGCTTCAGTGGGCCCATGGCTGGCCATGCTGTCAGCACCCCTGCCGGTAGTGGCACGGCTGACAGCCTGTTGGTCCCGTCCTGCAGCGAAAAAGCTGCGGGGGCAGGTGTTCCCCCGACCTCCCCCTTCTTCGTAGCCGGCAGCTCCCTCCTGTGGGGCTCCGGCCACAAGAACTCCTGCAGCGAAAAAGCTGCAATGGGAGCAGGTCTCCGGACCTCCCCCACGATCTCCGGCAGCGAAACTGCTGCTGGGGTTGGTGGTCTCCAGACCTCCTCCCCCTTCGTGGCCGGCAGCTCCCCTTTCTGGGGCTCCGGCCACCGTACTCCCTGCGGAGGTACGGGCAGCAGAGGCAGCTCCTGCTCCTCTGCTCCGGGCGGTGGTGGAGGCAGAGGCAGCTCCTGCTCCTCTGCTCCTTGCGGTGGTGGTGGCGGAGGCAGAGACAGCTCCTGCTCCTCTGCTCCTTGCGGTGGTGGTGGCGGAGGCAGAGGCAGCTCCTGCTCCTCTGCTCCTTGCGGTGGTGGTGGCGGAGGCAGAGGCAGCTCCTGCTCCTCTGCTCCTGGAGGTGGTGGAGGCAGAGGCAGCTCCAGCTCCTCTGCTCCTGGCGGTGGTGGTGGCGGAGGCAGAGGCAGCTCCTGCTCCTCTGCTCCTGGAGGTGGTGGAGGCAGAGGCAGCTCCAGCTCCTCTGCTCCTGGCGGTGCTGGCTCCCTCTGCTGTGGCGGCTGGGCATGTGCACGCCGTGCTGCCTTCAGCAGCATAGCGAGAGGCTGCTGGGGGACACCAGCATCCTGCCCTTCTCCCCCCCAAAAATTTTCAGGGGGTTGAGCCTGTAACCCCTCCCCTTCCGGCTCTTGGGGCTGAACCAGCAGGCATTTCCCCTCTGCTGGTGGCTTGGGTCCCAGAGCTGTGGAAGCCCCGACTTGCCTCCCTTTGGGCTGTGGACGCACCGACTCCTCCCTTTTGGGCTGTGGACGCACCGACTCCTCCCTTTTGGGCTGTGGACGCACCGACTCCTCCCTTTTGGGCTGTGGACGCACCGACTCCCCCCTCTTGGGCTGTGGACGTTCGGGCTCCCCCCACTCAGGCGTAGGACGTTCGGGCTCCTCCCACTCAGGCGTAGGACGTTCGGGCTCCTCCCACTCAGGCGTAGGACGTTCGGGCTCCTCCCACTCAGGCGTAGGACGTTCGGGCTCCTCCCACTCAGGCGTAGGACGTTCAGGCTCCTTCCGCTTGGGCTGTGGACGCTCAGGCTCCTCCCGTTTGGGCTGTGGACGCTCAGGCTCCTCCCATTTGGGCTGTGGACGCTCAGGCTCCTCCCATTTGGGCTGTGGACGCTCAGGCTCCTCCCATTTGGGCTGTGGACGCTCAGGCTCCTCCCGCTCGGGCTGTGGACGCTCAGGCTCCTCCCGCTCGGGCTGTGGAGGCAAAACCAGCAGGCATTCACCCTCTGCTGGTGGAGATGGGGACAGCAGGTACTCACCCTCTGCTGGTGGAGATGGGGACAGCAGGTACTCCTCTGCTGGTGGTCCTGCTACCTGGGCTGCTGTTCCATTTATGGTTGCCTCCAGGTAGCTGAGGACAAACTCCACACCTTCCTCCAAGGTGTTTGGGGTGTGTTCCTCCTGATATGCCTCCCATCTCTCACAGTCCATCATCCACAGAGCCCGGACGACCATGGGCAGAGACTGGGCCTCCAGCCCAGCATTCTCCAGGAACCAGCCCCGCAGTTTGATGGCGTCTTCTGCCATTGACTCTCTTTTTTTCTTTTTTTTTTTTTCCCCCAAAAACAATATTTGTAATCCTTTTTTTTTTTTTTTTTTTTTTTTTTTTTTAAACAAAACCCCTCCTGGTCTGACGCTTGGAGGCGCGGCTATCCCACGATGACACCACGTGTCACAAAGACGGCCGGAGTGGGTGGCGTCAGACCAGAAACAGGAACACAAACGACAGAGAGATGGGGTTTTGGTGAGGCTGAACGCGTGATCGCGTTCAGCATTTAATAAACAGAACAGAAAATAAAAGGTTGGAACAGACAAAAACACTGGACACGGCACTTGACGCCAAAATAAACACACAGACAAAACGACTGACACTTAACAAACGGTGCACGGAGACAAACAAACACGGTGAGAACAAACACTTATATTTACGATCTTTCGCTTTTAATTACTCCTCTCTCTCTCACCCGTTCTCCTCTTCCGAACACCCAACCCTTAGTGCAAGAAACGTGCATCTATATATACTGTTGTGCTGGGATTCAATTACTAATTAATTACTCACTTGAATCCCAGCACGTGAATTCATTACGTGAAACCCCGTGTTCACATATTATATTTTAAATGCACGTGCGTGATGTGCAATCCCGTGCCTAAATACAAATATACACTATTTAAATACACGTGAAACACAGACCCGTTTATATCCCGTGTACCAATGACTATACACCAACATTTACACACGCAACATACACACAACACACAAATGCACACAGGGGCGGGGCACTTTGCCACAAGGACCCATATGAACATTTCATGTTTTTTTGCTTATTGTTTTTTTGTTGAGGGCTGTAACAATATTGCTGAAGATTCACTTTGGTAATTCCATGGAAGTTCCCCAAATGACTTTTCACAGTAAAAAAAAGTTTCCCATGGGCCCTGCATTTAAGCACATTTTAAATGTGACTAAGGTTGCAAGCAATACATGTGTTTATTAGTATACTTGTATAGTGTACTATGTGTTTTATTGCAGATAATTCTAAAGGAGACATTCATTTTAATATCTGTCTGCAAGTATAGATGTCTTACCTCTAGATAAGGGACAGGGGTGATTGTGGGCAGCGGATAATCCTTCAATAATCGCTCCTCATCAAGGAATTTCCCTGCTTTCCCATTGTATGCTGGTTGGAAGAGTCCATAGTTCAACACATCCTTCAGACTCTGATTCAGAGTACATAAAATCTGCTGCTTTGAGGACCAGATCCGCGCCTCTGTGTTGAACTTCAGACATTTCTAGAACAGAAAAAATTGAGACATTACTAATCACCTCAAATTAAATATTCATGTTAGGTACTGTAGTTGACCAAACTAAACACAGGATGCAAACATCTGTTCAAAGACATCAACCAGAATAAAGCCATTTTATTACTTTAAATAAATATATTCATAATTATAAATTTTATTGTGGACATGTTAATTTTTTTTTTCATCCAATAGACTTTTTAGCTTGTGCACGGGGACTCAGTCAGCACGGAAAAGCACTTGCACACAGCAGCCACACGGTGGAGCTTGTGGTACACAGGGGAGGCTGCACTATCCTTTTACGTTTAATATAAAATCGTACATAAACATAATTAACATCCATTCTTTGCGTGAATTTTAACTTGAACACTGGCCACTTTCTAGCGACCACTTCCTAGCGACCACTTCCATATAAATCCACATAAAACACAATAAACCAAAAGACATATCATAAAAGTAGGTGCATTTCCCTCACAGTGGACGTGAGACAGATTACAGTTGTTGTCTTTTTTAAATTAGGAGGGAAAGCATTATAAGTATGCCATGCTTGTGGTCAGTCAGGTTAGAAATGTGTCATCACCTGAGATTTGACCACAATAGAAAACCAAAACATTTTGTCAGGCTGTATTTTTCAGATGTACACATAGGCCCTAATCTTGATTTTCCATTGTGGACATCCTAGAAATTTCCGGCTCTCTGGGATCAAAGTAGTTGCAACAGATTTGTGCTGAGGTGTGATTTTTGGAGAATCATTTTTAAAAATGTTTTTCTAACTGTACCAGTTATCGGCCAAACTTTTATGGCGTGATCCTCATTTACACGTAAACTTGACTGATTGTGTTTCAAAGTAACCTACTGTACTGCAACCACATTATTTCACAAAGCATGGATTGATACCATTAAAACAAGAAGAGATCAGGTTAGAGGAAAGGCAAAGTAATCTTTATTTGTTAATGGAGTTTGAGTAAAGCAAAGAGAAAATACCATAGAAAGGTGTGATATTTCACCCAGAAGTGGCCCTATCTTTACTTTTTAAAAAGAAAACAAGAAAACACCAGCTCAGCTTCTCCAGTCATTAGCTGAACTCAGACGGTTGGTCAGGCAGGCAGACATGTCACTGAAACCAGTCAACCTGAACAGAACTGCTCCCTGTATTTGTATACAAACTGACGTCCGCAATGCTGTACCGCATTTTACTTTTATACCATATTCTGGAACTGGCAACTTTAAAATCTGAACGAGTTGTTTGTTTGTTTTTTTCTTACGTGATTCCTTATTTGTTAAGATTCAACAGGACCACTGTAAATCCCTGTTTTGCAAACTGCTGACAGGTTGCATTCAGTACTAATGCCAGTAATGGCAGCAGAATTAACTTTTGAAATCTGCTGACCCAGACACACTTTGATCTTCAAAGTTGAGAAATCCCCATATATTTTCCAGTGAATTTTTGTCTAGTAGATGAACAGCTACAATATCTTACTTTCCATTTAAATAGGACCAGTATTTTTATTTTATTTTTGCCAAGTTATAATAAATAATTATGAAAAATGCTGTATATCTAAGTGGTGTTAAATCCTTCACATTATTTTCATGTGCCAGAATTCCAATTAATGTGTTATCGAATGATTGATAGCCGCAACAGTCTACAACGTGCAATCATCTACCATTTGGGTAAAACACAAAATGTGATTACAAAGGAACTGCTGTCAGTTTGTCAATTCCTGAAAGAATCTAAAAAAGGCGAAGTGTGATCATGTAACATTTAATAGAAATGGCACATGGTTTGAAGCATAAACTTGGTGATTTTCAGACTGGGTGTTAATCTTCCTCACGAGACAAGCACAATCATCTCTATTGCAATTTTCTTATACTGCTTTCTGTACAGAGTGCTGGCTCCAGGCTTTCAAGCCTTCTTGTGTCAGGAAATATTAATAATAAAGTGATATATGGCTTAATTATATAGGAAAGTGCAAGATCCAGACAATATGTGTTGGGAGGGAACCCAACATGAACAAACATCAATCAGGTAGTTCAACATAATGAAAACATAAAAACATAACATATCAACTAATGGAGGGGGGATTACTGTCAACCTTTCCCAATACTATCTAGACAGTTCCTTTGAGTCAAGGCTCTAAACCATGTTACCCATCTTTTAAAACAGGTTCTTGAAGAAGCCATTTCAATGGGAAAAAAGAAAAACTTGTTGCAATTTAGTAAACATTTTATTTTGTAATTTGTAATTGAAACAGAACTGCATTCTGTTACAACATCAAGATTCCAGTAACACAAATCCCCCCGCAAGTCCACATCAAGGCAAAAGTGGCCTTTTTGAAAGAAACATGCAAACTCAAAGTCTTTTGTCATTCATTTTCCAGCTGATGTTCTAAAGGCTGTTTGGATTGAGAAAGAAGTAATACAAACATTTCTCCTGCAATACAAACAGGCCTTGCCCTTATTTTTTGTTGCACACTATTATAATCCCCCCACTGTGGATTTATAATGAAGTCGGTCATCCATTGGTCCATTTGAGTTTTACATACAATAGCTGTCATAAGTCTGAGCACTCCCACAATTGCCAAGATTAAATCACAAGTGTGAATGGGGTCTGAGTTATAATGACAAAAATGCAAAAATCAAGATTACTACATATATTTGTAGTGTTCTACAATCAGCAACATTAGCATTTCTTTACAATCTAAGCAGTTAAAGGTAGTGGGCTCAGGCATATGACCAGTACTGTATGCAGTATCTAGAAACTTGGAAATGATTTAGCAAACACTATTGAGAATGGCAGGGTCTGAGGCATGTCAAACTTATACATTATACTGTACATGTGCATACAGTGGATGTAGATTATGGTGATCTACATTTTCCTGTTACTGACAGCCCTAATTTTGCATTGACAGCCGTGTCTCCCTGTGGCAATGCGCCCCGCCCCTGTGTGCATTTGTGTGTTATGTGTTGTATATATGCGTGCGTATGTTAATGTTGGTGTATAGATTGGTACACGGGATATAAACAGGTCTGTGTTTCACGTGTGTTTAAATTGTATATTTGTATTTAGGCACGGGATTGCACATCACGCACGTGCATTTAAAATATAATATGTGAACACGGGGTTTCACGTAATGAATTCACGTGCTGGGATTCAAGTGAATAATTAATTAGTAATTGAATCCCAGCACAAACAGTATAAATAGATGCACGTTTAGTCACTCGTGGTTGGGTGTTCGGAAGAGGAGAACGGGTGAGAGAGAGAGAGGAGAGTTAAATCAGTAAAAACGTGAAATATAAGTGTTTGTTCTCACCGTGTCTGTTGGTCTTTCCGTGCACCGTTTGTTTAGTGTTAGTTGTTTTGTATGTCTGTTTATTTTGGCGCAAGTGCCGTGTCCTGTTTTGTATTCCGTTGTTTAAACCTTTTATTTTGTTATTAAACGCTGAGTGCAGCCATTGCACTCAGCTCATCACAACCACCGTCTCTGTGTTTGAATTCCTTTCTGGTCTGACGCAACCCACTCTGGCCGTCTTTGTGACACTCCCCCTTGCATTCGTGCTGTTATTGTCCTTTTGTTAAAATAACTAAGATTGGACTATACTGTACCTTAATATAATCTTTCAATCTTTGAAGGGTTGGTAATACATTCAAAGTTCAAGAAAGACTTACAAAAACCCTGGTGTCTGTCTGGATAACAAACATTCTAAACCATCCAGATCACTTAGCACATCAACAAAAAATATAAGCTACTGCATTTTGTAGAGAACAATGAACTCTGTTTTTGCATCATAATTATAACTGTCTCTGCGTCTTGGGAAAACAAAGATAAAACTACACCATAGACCTTTAAAATGCAATTTAGAATACCAGGTGCTAGCTGGCACAGCCAACCCTCACAACATTACTAGAATTACCAGTGCAAGGTGCTAAGAGAAAAATACTGACATGTAACTCTGAATTATTTCAGACTCAGAATACATGATAGTGCAGTGTTACCCACAGGGACTTCAACAGAACTGCCATGAAAGCCATGTGGGTGCAGCTCTGCTGACAGACAACACATACACTGTCTTTGCCCAGGGATTTAATTGCTGGAAGGTCAAAGAGTTACTTGTTATATTTGTTTAAAGGAAAACAGTACATACTCTGGAGGTTTAACTATAAAATAATACATGCAATGCAGAAACAGGTATGAGTGACAGCTCTTTTACTAGTTGCTAGATCAGCTACAATATCTGTTCTTTCTATAAGACAGCAGTCTGCACCAAAGGAATTATGCTACCCAAGTGCAACCGTTATACTTGCAGTATTAAGTTGATGACTTGGTAAAGGGAGGCTTGTGATGAAGACAAAATCTTGTATTGGCGACTTGTTAGTTTGAATTTCAAAAAGGTCATGGCCTTGTTTTAATTTAACAACATATTATATTACAACAATATATTCCATTACCACAAACTACCAATTAATGGATACAACAAACATTTTTTCTCACATGGGTAAAACAAGTGTCAAAAGTGCTTTGCCATGGTAACAAGACAGCCCAGTGAGTCATGTTGTCTTATTTGCTCCAGGGAGAGTAATGGAAAAAGGACATTTGAATTGTTGGTTTTAAAGTTATGGCTGTCATTGAAGATGATGCCATGGTTAGGGTTGTTTACAGCTTGACTTGCAATTTTAGGGTTTACTACAATTTAGAATTATACAAAAACCCATGACACTAATTAAACTCTCAGCACGTGTTAAGAAAATCAACCAGTGATGTTAAAAGTAATCAGGTCTTGAGTTCACGTCAAACGTAAAACTTATTATGCTGTTTGCTCAAAGCAAAAAAATCGTTACGGATGAGAAGACGAATGAGAAGACGACCACCAATGGATACTTCTGGGATATTGCTTGCCTTTGGTAGGTATTTCTGAGCATTTTATGTCAAAGCTGCCGATAGGCCCTTCTGCGCAGTGACGTCCTGGGTCCCGCCTCCCGATCAAATAGTCACTGCGCAGAATGTTCAATCTCTTTTTGCCTTTCACTTCGGATAAGGTATACTCCTACAGTATTTATTGGCTATACGCCATTTAACATATATATATATATATATATATATATATATATATATATATATATATATATATATATATATCATAGACCTGTATTACGATACCCCAGTTTTTCAGAATGGTTGACAGCGTTTGCAGGAATGTTTATATCTGCAGCAATATCTTTCTTTTTCTTGTATGATGGTGCATTATCCACTGCTTTCAACACCTCCTCTTTGGTCTGAAAGGATAGTGCATGTTTTCATGGAAATGACATTGATGCGGGACCACTATGGCAACTCGAAATGCATCATAGGATCAGTAGTCCCAAAACAGCACTAAAATAGAGGAGCAGAGGCGCTAATGTGGATGCGGGTTAATACATTTCCCAATATCCTTTGCACTCGGGTGTTAGAACTATGGGGATTCAGTTTATTCAAAATTTTCTTGCCTGGGGGGAGCTCCAAAATAATTTGCACCAACAGTGAATTCGTATTATAAGAAGTACATTTACAATAAGCGAAGGATTGTCATGTAGAAAATTCATTGTATCAGGAGATCCGTCTAATCTGAGTTCATTTTAACGAGAATTGACTGTGTATGGAAAAATCACAGCACCAAAAACATCTTCTCAATACATTCTTCTAATTTAAACCTGTTTATACAGTAACTTCTGTGTCAGTGTTGTGCTATAACACCATAATGCATACGATTCTTAGAGTTTGCACTTTGATACAAATCTTGTAACAGCTGTTTATGTGTTTTATTTTATGTTTAGTTTCTCAGAACAGTGTCTGTCTGTCTGTTTTAGATATAAATGTATGAATCTAAAATAGTTAGTTCTTTATTCCTAATTCATATCAAAATATAAATATGTTAATGTTGTTCACATTTACAGTTGAAAATTGTGCTAACTGTATATTAAAAAGAAATTAATTTACATGTTTAATAATAGAATATATAACTCTTTAAATGGCATTTATAGGGTAAATGCCAAAAGAGTGCATACATACATCCATACTATAGTTAATGAACAATTACTAAATAATTACTACAGAGCTGCAGTGCAATTGATGAAAGTCTTAACAAGATGAATATAACCTACGCAATTAAACTGTGCTACCTACAAATGAATGCTACTTTTGAATTCAACCAGAGTTCCTTTAAATAATCTGTTGGGTTTTCACTTGCTATTCGCAGTTCATTGTTACTCATTATACACTACGCTTCAAAGATCGCAGGGATAATATAGGGGTGTCAGTTATTATTTTAGGAGAAGCTATTGTCATATTATCAATTTAATATTTTTTATATATAAATACTGAAATGGGGTCTCCTATCCATTTGTCACTATTGTTTTACTTTATTTCCTTAATGTTAACTGTTTCCTTTATTCAGTTCTATTAGTACTGTATTTTGCATTTGGGATCAAACAACACAAAAATCAAATCACACCTGACATCAAATCTCCCCAAAAAAGGTCCCATTACAGCACATTAAGACATTGATAAAGAACTATTGATGATATTACTGTATGATTTTAAAAATAGACCATTTAGAGATTTCCAGTCCTGAACTTCCAGCAAACAATGGGACAGCAGAAGTCTCCCTGGCAGGGAATAATATACAGACCTTTGTTTTAAATGCACAATAGTCTAAAACGAAACCTTACTGTATGATAAATGACCTCAGTGGCAGTATCAGGCACTTTGTCATTTCCAGTGCATACAAACTGAAGTGATTGGAGCTGTACAGGCTTTAGTTAAATATAACTGTGTAGTGTAGGCCTCTGCATGGAACTAAGACTACTGCCTACCTCAAAACCATGAAGGAACCTGTCTCCAGGTTTCAAAGGGCTAAACCGAGCTAAGCTGTTTCACACAATAAATGTTAGGTCAATTAGCTTTCCAATTGTACATACAATCCACTGACTTATACATTGAATTCTGCACATTTAGATGAATACTTGGTAATCTCTTCTTTGCATCAGAGACAGCTGAGAATCCATTAACCTTCCTTTTAATCCCCTAAAAAGAGACTACTGATGAAAGAAAGCTCTCACATTGTCACCACTGCAATAACAAGATCCAAAGATGCCCTCCCACCCATGCCAAAACAGGCCTATCCCTGAGGGATTTATTAAGACTTAAATGGAAACCCAATCAGTTGTGCTGTTAATAGAATGCAAGTAGTTTTTTTTTTTTTTTTACAACAGGAGTTCAAAAACATTCTCAAAATACACGTCTTGGCAGACAGGTCATCCTGCTCTTTTTGCACCGGGTCCAAGGACAGCACCCTGCAAAATAGAATGGTGCTGTTCTCAGACGAGAATCTTGCAGCCAGCCTACGAGAGCCATCATCAGTCTCGGGATCCCAGGCCTTTCCTCCGCACCCTCCAAGCGCTACGCAAAGTATTTCTGGTGCGCAGGCTCCACAGTGCCCCCTGCAATCGCTCTAGGTCACTTGCATTCGCGGGTCAATGCAAAAGAGACTGATGTCTCTGCACAGTGACTATTTATTACCTCGGTGAGGCAGGACCGAGGACGTCACTCCGCGGAGGGGCCTATCGGCAGCTTTGATACAAAATGCATATCCCAAAAGTATCATATGCTGAATCAATCAATCATATTTATAGCCAGAACTCTATGAGTACTGTAGAATATATATATATATATACACTACCAGTCAAAAGTTTTAGAACACCTCAATTTTTCCAGTTTTTATTGAAATTTACGCAGTTTAATGTCTCAATGTACTCTGAAATTAAAGCATAGAACAAATAAACAATTGGAGATAAAAAAAGAAATCATGGAATCGTTTTGTTTAACAAAATTTAATCTAAATTTTTGACTCATCAAAGTAGCCACCTTTTGCAGATATAACAGCCGAACACACTCGTGGCATTCTTTCTACAATAGAAATCCAATATTGTTCGGAAAGTTCTTCCCAACACTGTTGCAGAAGTTCCCACAAATGTGTTGCACTTGTAGGTTGCTTTGCTTTCACCCTTCTGTCCAGTTCATCCCAAACCAGCTCGATGGGGTTTAAGTCTGGAGACTGTGCTGGCCATTCCATGATTTGAAGCCTACCGTCTTGTTCTTTTCTTCTAAGGTAGTTCTGACATAGCCTGTAGGTATGTTTTGGGTCATTATCTTGCTGTAGGATGAACCCCTGACCAACTAGGCGTATACCAGAGGGTGCCACTCACTCTGTGCAAGTCGCCGACTCTGGATCCAGCAAAAGAGCCCCAGACCATCACGCTTCCTCCTCCATGTTTGACAGTTGGTGTCACACACCGAGGAACCATCCTTTCGCCTACTCGACAGCGTACAAAAACCCTGCGTGATGAACCGAAGATTTCAAATTTTGATTCATCGGTCCATAAGACCTTCTTCCAGTCTTCAGTAGTCCACTGGCGGTGCTTCATGGCCCAGGCAAGCCTCTTTTTCTTATTTTGCCATCTTAGCAATGGCTTTCTTACTGCCACTCGACCTGTCAAACCTGCAGCTCGAAGTCTTCTCTTCACAGTTGAAACTGAGACTTGCTTACTTCGACCAGTGTTAAGCTGTGCTTGAAGCTGTTGTCCTGTGAGCCGCCTATCACGCAAGCTGTTGACTCTCAGAAACTTGTCTTCTGATTCTGTTGTGGCTTTGGGTCTGCCAGACCTCTTCCTGTCAGAGTTTCCTCCAGTTTCTAAGTGCCTTTTGATGGTGTAGGAAACTGTACTCACTGACACCTTGGCTTTCTTTGCAATTTCTCTAAAGGAAAGACCTACACTTTTAATGGTTATAATGGTCTTTCTGTCTTCCTTTGTTAATTGCCTTTTTCTCGCCATTATGAGAGCAATATACTACTTCCTGCAGTACAATACTGTCCAAATAATGCTTAAGAGGGTGTAGTAACACAGTCTGATCCAACACTGCTTTTATACAGACAGAGGGTTTGTAAGTAATCAACAAAAGTTGGGACACCTGTAGGAATTGTTAGCATCAACTTTCAAGGCTCAATTTACTTCCATTGCTGCAGAACAGCTGTAAGTTGTTAACCCATTACTTGTTCACTGAAAAAGGCCTTTTTGTATAACTCTGAAATGTACATTATTTTTCAGTTTTTAGTAACCTAAACTTTTTTTTTTAACCTCTGGCAGTTTACCGCTTACCTTTGTACCATTTCAGGTTATTCACTGGACTTGAACTGCTTAAATTTCAATAAAAACTGGAAAAATGGGGGTGTTCTAAAACTTTTGACCGGTAGTGTATATATATATATATATATATATATATATATATATATATATATATATATATATATATATATATATATATATATTCATATGTTTAAGTCTAACTTTTGATTGCACTTGGATATGAATGTAGTTTTGAAGGAGGATATTGTGGTAACAACCATGAATATTTTAAAGTAAAATATTGTTTATACATAGCTAAAGGCATATCTTGAGAAGGTATCCAAATACATGTTTACTTGTCTCGAGATAGCTTAAGGATTTATGTTACAATTACTTTATCTTAACTTTCATCACCACAGCACCCTGGCCTTGTGCTGCCATTGCCATTAGAAAATGGATCAGAGATTTCCTTTAACCTGAATCTCTGGTAAAGAACTTCAAATGTTATCGTTCAAACTATGTTTAATCTCTGTTCCAAATCACTCTGTGATAGTAAATATGTAAAACATGGTATTGATTTATATATTTGACCTTTTTTCTGCTTGAAAAAAGAAAATCTCAATTTCAGTACGCGCCCTCTGCTTCCTCGCTGCCCTATATGATCAATCTGTCTATTTAAGCTTAGTATAGCAAATAACGTTTAAAAAAAAAAAAATCGAGAATAGAGTTTGCTGTCAGAAATCAGACAACTAATGCAGACTGATGACTTTCAGCAACTTTATTTCAGCATATCATAACAGGTGCTGTGCTCTCTTCTCTAACAAAGCCAGGAGGCTTTGAGTAAACGTCATGAACACACTGAACAAGTTACTGAACAAACAGCACGACCAACATTAACACATGAAGGCTATTACAGATTTTTAATTACTAAAAACAGACCACGTATTCTGAACAAAACGCATTACTCATGGAATATTGAGGAAAACCTTTGTATTCATTAGCATTTAAAACTAGTGGGGCATAAAAACAACTTTAAATATATATATATATATTTTTTTTAATTCTGCCATTTTCTAATAGCAATAGAACCCTCACAAGAGGGCTTTATCGCCTGGTAAGGCCCTTCTTGTGCCGTTACATGACCTCACAGTTGTTAGAACAGTCTTTTCAGCAATGATTACATGTATTAAAAACATGTAAAATCAACCAATGGGTTAGCACACCATTATTTGATTATGTTATGGATACCACACATGTGCTCCAGATAAGTTGCATAAAGGGGGTTTTACTTATTGAAAACATATGAATTACGTATGATATTTAAATGAAATGTTTAACGAATATGCATAGCTATTTTGCTGCACAGTTTGAGTTCAAGCTTCTTGTACTTGGTTGGTTCCCAGCGTCTCAATGGTCAATTGAGAATATACTGCATGCGGTAGCTAGAGAAATGACAGGACAGCTGGTAGCCTGCCTGGGAATTGCCAGATACACGTGACCAATAAGTCCGGGTTTTCAGGGTTTTTTTTTTTAAATACAGTTGAATCCACTCACTTGCAATGCATGTTTGTGACTGGTGAATAAGTGACTAGATTCTTGATTGTGGATTTCTCGGTGTCATCTTAGTCCCCCTCAAACTAACCTATCATGTACCTATATGTCAACCACATTTTTGGAAGGTAAATCTGTATAATAAATAGAATATTGTTTCTTTAGAAATATATAGTATGTACATGCAGGCCTTTTGTTAAGTATATTCCATCTGCAGCGTTGGAATAAAAAAAAAAATCTGTTTCTGTGTTTATTTGCTTCACAGTTATATTGTTTGTGGTCAATAAAGCAAATAAGAATAATTGTTGTTTTTGTTTTTTATTGTCAGACCACGTTCGTGTTCAGTAGTTCAGAGCAACATTACAGTTAAAATGTAAGGCTGTAGTTAATCTATACCCCTTTAGCATTAAAGTATGTACATCATTTATTGGAAGTACTCATGTTGCATTTTAATCACCTAAAATACATTTTACTCACTATTAGCATGATTTTCAAAAGGGGCAAAATAAGAACTAGGTCGCAAACTTATTTTTAAAACCACGTCACTTGATTTATATTTTTAAAGTGTCAACAAGTGAATACATGACTCATTTAATCTAAACCCTTTGACAGCCATATACTTAGTGACCCAAATCAGCTTTTAGAAATCACTTTGCGACCTAGTTCTTACTTTGCCCCTTTGGAAAAATCATGCTGTTAGCGTCTAAGTTGGAGAGTAAATTACTCAATAACCCAAAACCTTATCTGGAGTGCTGATCTTAGCTATGAGATTTTGCATATAAAACATGGGTAAAGTTTTGAGAAATTCTGAGGTGCTCACTAATCAAAAATGACATTATGTGATTTTCTCACATTTTTTAAACCGCCTTCTACAAGTTTTATAGATTTTTCCACGTCACTCGACTTAAATGTTTTAGTCCACTATGACAGTAAAAAATACTATTTATCTTCCATCATTGCTATTTGTTTCTCTGTCTTCTGGGTACATGAAAGCAGGTGGAACATAGCACTTAAGGCAATATTAGCACAAACTGAATCAACTGCTATGGCTTAAACTGGAAATACAAAATTATTTTCATCATTAGTCTCAGTAATAACAGTTTTAACTTTACTTCATCCATCTAATCAGGAGATTTCAGGGTTTGTGTTGTGAGCCGTCAGTCTAGACTAAAACAATTAAACAAATGTGAAACCACGGCATCACTGATTAATCCAGTTTTATTTTTAAAATTATATTTCCTTGTAATCGCCTTCTAGATGATAAATAACGTCCTCGCACAACAAATGATACAGACCTTGAAATCTGACAAAAAAGTCCAATACCAATTAAATCTCCCTTGAAAAAATGTTATTCACAACAAAATTTTGGTGTAAAATTGTAATATGTATTTAAATTGTTTATTCATAACATAGCAAGGCAGTTTCACACAAAATATATGTACTGTAGAGGATGTTTAATGAAAAATCTATGACATAGGTCCAAGTACTTGTTTGTTATAGCCTCACCTTGCCCATGGTAGAAATACCGTATGTCATGGATTTTAATTACATATTTTGTTATGCCACAAATGCTTACTTTTGCTATAAAAATATCAATAAGAACATACTGCAGCAACCCAAATTAACTGGGTGAACTGGATCTAAGTACAAAATACTCAGGGTTGTACAGCCAGCTTGATTTCATTAGTTCATCCTTGCTGTTTTGGGTTGATGAGTGTCCACTCAACTTCCCTCTGTTCGGCTTATTGCTGAGATTCTCACAAGTGTCTCGCAGGTAGTTATTAAAACTCCCCTGCTTTGCTAAATTCCATGTGTCATCGCTGCAGCTTGTGGAAAGGTGCCACCAAATAATACTGTAGAACAGAATTGACGCTGTCAGTGAGCAACTGATGAAAGGACAAATTTGATTCCTCTTCCTGTCCTAAAAGGGAAATTATCCGGGAGCCAGTCATCTCTCTTCTTATTATTGTTTGTTAATCTGCAGTGTGCTTTTTTTTATCCTAACAGAATTGCATGTTCCTTTTTTTTGCCTCCTTGCCAATACCTCCAGATGCTGTTTCTTTAATCAGCAAAAATATGTTTCCTTACAAAAGATGCCTTTATACAGTAAACAGAATTCTTCATTATTAATGCTATCCAGCTTAGAAAAAATAACCATTATTTATGGAAACAAGTTCAGACTATAGTGTAAATCAGCTGTCGTTTCCATTTTCCCTTAACACATACCATCTCTACTTTCAGGTTAGGCTTATACAGGTGCACTCCACTTATAACGGACTCCAAGGGGCAATGGAAATCAGTACTTTATAAACGAAGTACGTAGTAAACACAATTCGAAATGCTGTATGTAACTGCGAACATAAGTACCGTAAATACAAGAAAGCTTAACTGCCAAAGAATGGGAGTTTATTATTTGTATAAAACATGCCCCTGTGGGCCGTACAATGTAATAAGTACTAACATTTGACAAATTTATATTTTCGCTAAATGTAATTAAAATTGGATACGTTATACGTTTAAACTGTACAATGGCTGTGCCAACAAAAACATTTTTCCTGCCTGATGTCACAAATGCCATTTACTGTCCCAGATGTACCTTATTATAGCGTTTTTTGGTCGTAGTGAGGTGATGAAATCGAACAAGGGGACAAGACTGAATTTTGGTGGGGGGGGGGGGGTTGGAGAACACACACAAGACTGGAGCCAGCTCCTCTTCACCTCCTCCGATCCCTCTCAAGCCTCTGGTTTCGCTCTCCTTCATCTCCCTCTCTCTAGCCTCACTACCTCCCACTGTTCTCCACCGGTCGGGTTCCATCCCTATCCTTCCCTCATGTCCTTTTACCCTGCGGACACCCTCTTGCTATCCGTGGCTTCCTCAGGCAAGCTCGGAGCCAGCAATGTACCTTAGCAATGGATTTTACACCCTCAACCTCGCGATTTATCTTCCGTCAAACTAATGCTATTTCTAGTCGTGGTGTCTCTGACGACACGGAGCCCCCTTTATCACCTCGTAGGCCCCGCCCCCAGTCTACCCTGGTTGGCTGGTTCCCCGTCATCCGATTACCCCTTCACCAATAGTGGCACTCCCCGGGTGTCACCCAACTGCTGGGATGTCTCTTCCTCGAGGAGTCTGAGAGCCCCCTCAGGACATTATAATATTTACCTGTGGAACAGGAAAACTACGTAATAAAATGGTACTGTATGTATTAAACTGTACATATTAAACGCAAAAGACAAGCCTGTGAAACAGGAAAACTGTACTATTAAATGCAAAGCATCTGCCTGTGGAACAGGATTAAACAAGTCCATTTTAACCAGAGTAATTCTCCATTAAAACTCATGTTGTTTGGCAGGGACACTTCCCAATCCCTCCGTACCTCATTTGCAAGCCAGCCCCCTTCAAGGAAGAGGCTGACTCTGGGCACAGCACCCGCTACAATATTGATGAATTAAAACGCTCACGAACTTGTTTAATAAGGTTAACAAATTTAGTAATTAGTATGATAGCTGCTTTACTTTAGGAATTTTGTATGCAGATGTGGAAAAAGTAAAACCAGTGCAATATCAAAATCCAAATGAAACACCAAAAACAGATCAATAGTGCTACTACTCTATAATACTGAGCATATGGTCTTCAGTTATAAAAAATAAAATAAAGTTGTTTCTTTTGTTTGTTTTGCTTCATGTGTAATTATGAATGATTCATAACAGTGGCATAATTCATTGTTATCTGCATTGCATAAATAACCCATGTTTATTTAGTGAGTGTTTGGCTTCCACAATCCGAGCCATCCTCTTTCTGTCTTTAATTGACATTTTCTGGCATGCCACACTCAGATGAGAGCTGCCACTTCACAGTGCTTTCCTGCCGCTCAGTGCACTGTACATCTTTGAGAAGACTGCAGTCTTTTGAGGAATCAAGCTTAATTGAGCACACTGCAGTTCAAGAAACAAGAGTGAAAGAAGCAATTTAACTTAACACAGCAGCAGACATCCACAAGACACAAAAGGCCTGTAATTCTATTAACTAATAACTAGGTTTGCTGATTCCTCTCTGGGATTACATGTTAATTGCTTGAGGAATCACAGTACAATTGTTAGTTAGTTGGTTGTATTAAACTATCAAGGCCTAATTTTGATAACAGAACAAGACTCTAACACTAAGGCAAAGGTCGTTAGTGCTTGATTATGGGGCACTAGGTGGAAGCAATCAGATTTTGTCCTGTAAAGGGATTTTGGTACCATGTTTTGACCCGAGTTTTGGTACCTTGTTTTGTCCTGAATTTTGGTACCATGTTTTGCCGTTTGAAAGGGGCTCAAACCTGTACTACTATTTAAGAAACTGGCAATATCCAATTCGTGCCGGCTTTGGACATTAAAATCTAACTGCCTTAACATAACAAGCAACACAAAGAACTCTCAGAACTACTCTTTCAATGAAATAGAAGATGTAGTAGTAGATGTTATTGTGCATAATTTACACTGCCATACTTATGTAGTTTTTCTACTGTAAATATGACATGACATGAAAATAAAGCCTCTTGCACAAGAATATGTAAACTGGCAGTAAACTGCAGGATCTGCCTCACAAAGAAGGCTTACATGACTGTTGTCAGTCACAGACCCCCGCAATTCAAGTAACTTACAAATATTTCAAAAACAAATTCTAAAAGTACCGGGTAAATATAATTTCTAGAGAAAGAAATTCCATTACAATTCCATTTGGTCATCGGTCCCATATATTACAGACTGGAGTTGGCTCAGAGTACAAAGCTAATCTAGCATCCATTATAATTCTCCAATCTGGCAATGTGGCTAAATTGTGTTTTTTCATTAGATAAGCAGAATGTCAGATTATCAGCATCAGTCTGCAGTGTGGAAGTATTCATGAAAGTACATAAAACACAAAGGGTGTAATGTGTAAAATTAGAAGGTCTCCCTCTTACACAATGAAAATGATGGGAGCAAACTAATATTGTTTTGAGCTGTAGCATAACAAATTTAAACATTATCCATCAAATGTTCTTGAATTTCAGTATTACAGTTTTACAATCTCCCATTATAAAAACCCTTTCCATACTGCTGTATAATGTACAGTAAATGGAGGTCCCTTTTTGCCTTAACTGTATTTTGAAGGATAGCAGGAGGGATTAAAATGATAATAGACAAGGTATAAAAATATTATTAGTATAACAATAATAAAACAACATCATAGTTCTCATTTTCTTAAAATGTTTGACCCTTAGAAATTCTATTGCATTCGAATGCTATTGTGTCATGCTAAGTATGCATGACATTAAGATTACTGCTTCCAAACTTGCTAAAATCTTAGCAGCCTGAGCAGATATTCAGGTTGGCTACGGCACCATTCTTGAATGCTAGAATCTTTTAAAATTACAGCTCTACAAGAACTGAACACTGCATGGCCAACACAGTATCACTTCATACCAATGGCAAACATTGTATACAGTGAGATTGATTTAAATAGAGGCGTGCCATAGTTCTAGGGGCAATGCTCAGCTCACTATGCTAATCCTATTGGTTCCTTAACCTATGTAGTCCAGGCTCACCTTCCAATACTTGTTCTGCAAGTTTTTCTCCTCCACCTCCCCAATGCCTCCTTTGCAACTTTCTGGGGGGTCAGTGGTCCTCTGTCACCCTGCCTTGGTGACCTCTGACCGACGTCGGAGGTCACACTTCAAACGAGGGAGGCTCCTATCGGTCCAGAAGGCATGATCCTGGGCCAAACAGTAAATCATTTCACACTACACTTTCCATCTTACAATGCTGAGCTCTATCTTTGAATTTGGCAGTATATAGATCTCAATCAGGAGTATGTCTAGGTGTCTCCAATAGACTCTTATCCATGAGACATTTTCACCGCTCTTTCGTGTGCAGCAGAATAGACAGCAGCATCAATAATGACTCTGAAACAATGCTCAGTATAATGTCATATTGCAGAAAAAACAGTACAAAAGGTAACAACTCACAACATGGATTAATAGAATATGCCTCAGGGCTAGCTTGGCTATGACCCAGGACCATTCTGGAGTGGTCAAGTTCCAACAAACCTGGCAGTGCCAGGATGCATACCCACACAATTTGAAATAATATTAATAAAAACTGTATGTACTGTAATCTGACAGCAGCACCCCCTTCTCAGTTTGTTTTTGTGGTGTTTGGCAAAGACTGTTCTGCTTGCACTCTACCTTATTGTACAGTTGCTCACAACATGTTACTTCCCCAATGGTCTCACAGTAAGTCTCACAGTGGCTCAGGTGGAATTCTGAACAAGGATGTGCTGTATCCCTGTCCAGCTTTTTGACCTTAAGGCCAGATATGCAGTACTAAATAAACACACAACATTCTCTGACTTAGAAATGCCTCAAGAAAGACATGGAAACAAATCAACAAAAAATCACAAGAGCTTATTTGCCATAGATATTTCTTTGATCAACGTCTTTGGAAGCTCTTGTTTTATTGTTTTATTTTTACTTTTCGTTTTATTCTGGGAATATCCTTATATATGTATGTTGACCTGTTTTCCATTTCTGTCCTTGAATGCAGAGGTTTTAACCAAGCCTAAGTACGGACGAGGCAGGAACACTTACAATTGTCATACTATTGAAAAACCTTTGTTAGCTTGTTAAGACTGCACTCCTAACTCTTTCTCAGATCGCATCTATAGAAGTCAACATCAACAGATCACAGCAGAGATGCCAACATTGGAAATTAATTAGCTTAATCTATTCTATTCATGGATTCCATTTCACACAAAAATACATGTTCTGTGTTGATCATATGACCAAATTTCACTGTGTATTAATATTGTTAGTGTTGAATCCAAAACCTCATTGCTGCCCATGTACACATACTGATTATGAGATTGGCAAAATGCTTTTGTTTTGTTGTGGATTTCAGAAATGGGTGAACAGCATTCCCTGCAAGCCACTTGGCATACAAACACATAGCAATATATATACATACTGTATATAAATAAAATAAGTTTTTTTCTGCTGTCGTTAGTTACCATTCAAAGTAGTAGTCACTACGCACAAATCGTAGATGTTGGTATTTCTATCAGAGGATTACCTGTCATTTCAAGATCTCACAGTTATGATCAGTGATATTCACTCTTCGCATGCTCAATACAAGCTTTATTATGAACCTTTAAAAAAAAAAAATCAACCCTGGATGTAATATTTCAAAACTAGAAACAAAATCGGAAGTTCCTAAATAAATCTTCTGAACCAATTTTATAATTTTATAATTCCTTTAACACAATCTGATCAAGTACAATTGAGCAGTTTAACATGTATAGCATCTTTATAGTTTATAAATTTATGCAAAGAGCACAAAGAGTTACTTGGACGACAGTCCAAGTACCGAATTTAGCATGAAAAATGTGTTTGGACTCAATCCTGAGGCACCACAGAGGTTAAGGCATTTTGCATGCCCACCATTCTAAAGAGAGCACTAGTGCAATATTCCCTGAATATATTACCATTGATCTATGTAGTAAAGTAAAGTAAAGCTTTCAGACTTTGAGCATCAACTCACAGATAATATACTTCCAGAATCCCTTATGACTTTTCAATATGCCATGGTACCCTGCTGGTCTTGCTTGGTTGAGGTTTAGATAGGATGGAAGTGTGCTTGAGCAAAAACAAAGAGAAACTGCATGGTGAAAAAAAAAATACTGTTTCTATAACTAACACTGCTACTTGATGCCATTATTAAACAATTTATGAAATGTAGCCTATACCACACTGTATCTACAGTAATTACTATTCTGAACATTAACACACATTTCACTCTTCAAAATGACTTACATTATACTTCAGTATACTAGAAACTGTGACTATCAGGGCCTCCTTTTTATATATTAGGATGTACCTGTCATAACTGAAATTAGTAGCAGCAGTGTGGAGTAGTGGTTAGGGCTCTGGACTCTTGACCAGAGGGTTGTGGGTTCAATCCCAGGTGGGGGACACTGCTGCTGTATTCTTGAGCAAGGTACTTTACTGAGATTGCTCCAGTAAAAACCCAACTGTATAAATAGGTAATTGTATGTAAAAATAATGTGTAAAAAAATATATATATAATTGTATGTAAAAATAATGTGATATCTTGTGACAATTGTAAGTCGCCCTGGATAAGTGTGTTTGCTAAGAAATAAATAATGATAATTATACACAGAGAATCTTTGTGAATCTTCCAATGCTTTATTTATAAAGCACTGTGTGCCCCAGCAAATGCACTGTGGCCCTACACAGTAAACACTGCTTTACTGATGTATGGAATGCATATCTGCTTCTTTACCCCCCTCCTCTCTTTATTAAGATTACACATCATGTTTTTTGTTTTGTTTTATAAGAATGTTTGTTTCAATGATCTAAACAGAGCCAGAGCTAAATACTGCTGTTCCAAGATTCCCAAATCCAATAATTCATTGACCTTATTGCAATGAATTTGTATTGTGTGTAGTAGATCAACCAAACAGCCATGGAGGGGACCACGGAGATGACTAATATAAACTGAAAGAGCAGTGCTAAGATCCGCGATTGTTTAGATCATTAAAACAGAACCCCAATGTAATACATAACTCTACAGTGCATACTAATACAGTCAGACCTGTACAGTCCGACATTGCTTGACACTGGAAAAATGTGCTGGATTACAGAGTTGCTGTAAAAAATCTACAGAGAAATATTGGAATATAAAAATAAAAATAAAGATTACTGTACATACACAGTGTAATAAACACAATAATACCTCAGAAAACTTTAAACACAACGTCTCCAAAAAAGCTTTACCTGCTATTAACACGAGCCTGATTAAACTATTCCCATACTGTACCTGCATGCAGCAATTAGGTGCTTTCTGTTGGCATTCAGGTCTTTTCCATATTGTTTTTAAGTAGGCAATGTCTGAAACGATTTGCTTTGCAATTTTTCACTTGGCTCTCTTTGTGTTGGGTTCAGTAAACATTCAGCTTTTTTGATAAGCGCAAATTTTCTTTCAGGAGAAATAAACGTCCACTCGCTGTGCAGACGTTTGAAGATGTATTTGCTATTTAACAATTGCACAATTGAGAATGGCTCCAGTGAGACATGTGAGTATTTACTACTTACTTTATTGTATTTTATAAGTGCTCTTATCTGTAATGTGATATTTTGTAATGTGATATTTTGGAACAACTGTGAGTCGCCCTGGATAAGGGCGCCTGTTAACAAATAAATAAATAAATAAATAAATAAATAAATAATAATAATAAAGTAGATGCGCAATGTCTTGCTTTTGTTTTTGTTTTGTTTTGTTTTTTATACTAGTTTTTAAACTTAGAAAAGAGAGAATCACATGACCCAGTGCCGGATTACACAGTCTGATTTACATTGATTATCAGCATCAGACTGATGCTTGTAAAGGGCATTGTACTGTTCATTATAACAAGGTTGTGGTGGGACCTAAAAATCATGCCAAAATATACAGAATGCCAGTATGTAGAAGGGCTGGATTAGACAAGTTTTATTGTATTAACAGTAATACCTATCTAAAGTATTTTCTGGAAATGCAAGTACTTCCCCGCCAGTTAGTTCAGACACATGCCCACACACAGCTGTGACAAGTCTGTTTACAAACATCTCTCTATAGTGGTGCATTTAATTCAAATGGTTGATTATGGGGCAGGTTAGTCACCTATCTTGAGAGTAGGTAAATTTTCTTCCTTAGCAAAGCTGCCTTGGGGATCAGTTTGATGCCCAATCTTACAGTCCCTGCTGGATAGGAAATGATTCCAAGCCTAATAAAACAATTCAGATGAATCCCCACACAGCTGAGCAGAACATGACACAGGAAGATAACAGATGAGGCCCATACTCACAGAGGATACATTCTTAATCGGTATCTGTGGAATGAGTTGTGTAATGTATCACTCTTTTCCCCTAGCTTTCACCTGGTCCTTGTTGGCTTTCAGTACACCTTTTTGGATGTTGTTACAGTTTTTAGAGCTTATAGCATAGCGTTATATTGATTTATATTGTACAGCAGCATGAAACTTGGGAGCTTGAGGACAGTCTCGTGCAGGTTTGACTCAGCTAAAAAGGGTACGTGAGCTGCCTATTTGACAAGCCACTGGATGCACTACAAGAAGAGTGTCTAAGTGATGAATGGAGATATTAACTGAAAGGGAGGGAATCTTTACCTTTATCAGTTTGAAGAAATTTGTGCCAGAAGAGGTGGCAATAAACTTCAATATGACAGACCTAGCACAGTTGAGGAGTCTTTGTGTGCATGGAATTTGGGTTAGTGCAATTTCTATACTTCCAGGTTTACAAAAGTAAAGGTGATATTTCTACTTGATTTTATTAAAGCAGACAACATGAAAAACGGGATGTGTGGCAATTCCCTATTGAAAATGTCCCTTGTTTGCATGGTGAACAAATTACCACAAACACAAAATATTACAAGCACCATTCAATGGAGAAGAGTAGCATACACTTCTCAGAAGCAGACTTGATAGTCCACTGATAATTACAGGAATTACAGTAAAGCGCCTTGATAAACTGATCTTCAATTTTATATCTACCTCTCTTACCTGAACTGGTTCAGCTTTTATTCCATCAGACCAAGACCAACCTTCAACTCACCTGCCTCTGGGCTAAAAGGGAAATTATAGATGTGGCCAAAGCAAACTGTCCAAACCAATCCACTGCTGGTAATTTACTGCTTAAGATAGATGACATACCTTACTACCTCACATTTAAGCACATGTACTTAAAAGTTAAAAATGTTGATTTTCATTTTTTATAGATATTGATTTCTAGCTGCATAGAGCGATATTCAGGTATGAAAATGCGCTAATGAAACATAGCTGCACATACAGTAATTTATATAAATCAAGCAAACACAAAATTCATGTAAAAACAATACAAATGGCTGGACTGAATTGGACTGTTGATGTTTCCATCAGCGGGAAAGAATTAATCTGCTCATGAACACTTATGGCAAAACAGTATGACGTCTAGCTGAAACATATGTCAATAAAAGTGGGAATTTAATTAGGTCATACTGTATACATAGATATGTAATTCCAATGTTGTATAAATAAATCAGGTAGGCTGATCATTTGTTACTGTTAACAAAGTGTACAAAATGCATATATTGTTAGAAGTAAAGTTGTGGAGAAATACCAAAATCCAGTAGGTTCTAATAAGTGTTTGTGACAGAGATCGAATGATTCTTGGTGTTAGATCTCCCTCCCTACCTGCGAGGACAGAGTACCCTAGACTGGATGGCACGACAGTTCATTCCCAGGGTTAGGCGGAAGTCTAGAAAGGGGGCGGAGCTACGGTACACAAAACCAATGACCCAGACGGGAAACGGCGTGGCATTCGCGGATTGGAGGAGCGGATGCGCTCGTTGACCAAGGGGTCATGGGTGACGGTATAGAAAGGGGACGTAGTGATGTGGTATGTTCCTTTGTAAATGGTTAGAACAAACCTAAAAGGAGACTGGTGAAAACGCAAGTGTTTTGTTTGTTTCTACTGTTGTGTCTAAAAACAGTTTGTTTATTGTGATTAGATGGCTAACACTATCAAGAGCTGTCACCAAAGGCCAGCACCAAACCGGACAACATCCCTGCACTTGTATCACGGAGAACTGTATTGCACCACTAATTCACTCACTAATGGACTTGTGTATGTGTTTTGTGTTTCGTGTGGGTGTATAAAGAACAGGACTATTATTTGGGGACAAACCCGGGAATTATAAATAAAGTAATACACGCTGCTGTATTACTTAGCATGTATTGTTTACTGTTTGTTTTGCCGTCAAGCACTGGAATTTCAAATCATTAAACAACATTGCACCTGAATTATAATTGTCTGTCTGTTTATTGATCACCTGCACCTGCACACTGTTAACCACTTTGCCACAGTGTCCCAAGGACATCCAAAGTCTTCCTGAGCAAGGGTGTTCTGAGATCATTGCACCCGTAACTTCAAATACGCAAAAACAAATTGAGACAAATATTCTGGCTAATGGTTTCTTTCAATAATGTTTCTAATTTATAGCATATTTCTCAGACTAGAATGTGTACGGTTGTACACATTTTAGAAGATTCTCCATGTTCTCTACAGATTGTGCATTATATACGAGGTACGCAGTATGCTATAATAATATTCTGGCTGTAACTCTACTCGTGCTCCGAAGTCTGAACACTTTCACTTACTGTAAAATGGACATGAGGTATATTTTCTATTCTCCTTAACAAGACTTTTTGCTGGTGATATTGCCTCTGACTTCAGGTTTATTGGAAAGGCTTAGGCTTGCCAATAGTGGGACATTAATGTAACATTTACATGTCCATATTCCCTCTCACTTGTAGTTTCCCATACATAATATTACAGTTATCACTGCTTGTTGAGAAAACACATTATTACAAAAAACAACATGGAAGCACGCTGTAGCCCATGAACAGAAAGGTATGATTATGCAAACACTTTCAATTTATTTTGAGAGGTGACCATTTTATTCAGATTACCTCTCGGGTCATTTGTTACTGACAAAAAACTATTTATGCAAAACTGTTTTCTACAGGTGTTTATATTTTATTATTTTTGTTTTACTATTTTGGAGTTACAGCTTTAAAAGAGTGAAACGCAGCCAAGTAAAATCATAGCAAATCACTGCCATGACTACCTATACGGTCAAGATGGTACAGTATAAGGGGTAGCCGCATCAATAATATATTTTTCAAAAACCTTCTTAAACACCATCTGGAAAAAAGAAGACTCCTACTTGTTGTGAACAGCCACAAAACAATATGATATGAAATTGCATTATTCAACATGAAGCTTTCGATTACAACAACATTCCATTCTACCTAACAATTCAGATGCAAACAGTCCTTACTATTCCTTACTAATGATGATTAATTAATGATGATTCTATTTCTTCAAATTGCAGTAGTGTTTTCTAATGATCTGCTGACAGTAACTGTGAAATAACATCTATTTTTGGGAAAGAATGCTACCTGTTCAATACCATTCTAGAAGACATCAACCCCATTACCCAGGATTTTACATATTTTACTTAAAAGAGCAACCCCCAGGATCAAACTAATCAGACTAGATACTGGAAAGTTGGAAATGTTCCTACTGATACATAACTGCTATTCCTCCTTTTAAAACAGCCATTTTCATATATGCTGCTTGTATTTTAGAGCTCCCTGCTTCGATATAACACAAGTGTGCAATCCTCTCTAATTATAAGTGCTATCCCAGACATATGACAGAAAATATTCCACTGTAATTATAAGGCAACCTGTTTTAACTTCATCTTATAACTCAGGAATCTATACACTCAACCCTCAGTTTAATGATATGATTCGCATGATTCCTGATTCAAGGATTTATTTTTTCTTTTTCACCTGTGCTATTAATAAAAATTAACTCTGTTTAAAAAAAAAACTCAACATTTGGTTCTGGCATCCAAAAAGCTATGCTCCCATGTCCTGCTTGACAATAAAGTTCAAATATGCTTAAAGAAATCTATAAGTTAATCTGATTATTCTGCAGCATTCTGCAAAAGCGGATGCATTTTAGGAGTGCTGCAGCAACATTCAAATGAATTCCAAAGATGCAAACAACCCAAAAATATTCCAAAACAAAAAGCAACAAGAAACAGTAATCAACTATTTAGGGTATTTATTCATTTTTGCTTTTTTGTTTTTCATATTTACACAAAGAAAAGTACAAACAAAGCAACTGCATTTCAAAGAGTTATAAAAATAAACACTTCTCCTTTTTTCTTTAAAGAAGCCTCTCTTACTGTAAATCAAGTTTCAGCTTTTTCTCAAGTCCTAAGCACCTTTTAGTTGTCGAAGCCAGCTGCGGCTATTTTAATGAAAATCAGGGTATTATTAGAAGGGCAGTGAGAGGGAGGGGGAGAGAGAGGGAGGGGGAGAGAAAGAGAGGAGTATGGGGATTACTCACAGTTTGCTGCAGGTCTGGGATCCCTATGCGGATGATGACGGCGTTGGCTAGGGGTTTCTCCATGGGGCTAGTGGGTGGTTTCTCAGCAGTGGCCCGGATCGTGTCGTAAATGATGTCTTCTTTGGAGCTGTCCGAGTCCCCCTGGTTGCCGTTGGTAGCACACTGCTGCACCTCCTCCTGCTGCTGCTGCTGATCGGATGGCTCATGTTTGCTTGCTGCTGGACTCAGAGGCATGCTCTGTTAGTGTATTTTGTCTGTGTGCACTTCAGAGTACTCGCTTCACATCACTGGGAGGGAAACAGAAGAAAGGGTGAGGAACGTGTGGGGGGGGGGAAATAAAAAGTACATTAATAAAAATAAAAAGAAGAAAAGAACACCAAGAGAGAGTAAAGAGCATAAAGAGAAAACACATGCAGTATGAAATTATTAAGGAGAAATCGAAAGAGAAAAAGACCAAAGAAAACTGTAAAGAGATAAAAGCGAAGATAAAGTACAGGCAGATGGACACTGAGTAAAATAGATGAAGCAAAAAACACATATAAAGGAAAAAAATACCAATATGACAAAAGGTGAAAATAAGTTGAGATTGAAAGATATTATTAAAAAGCAGATAAATAAGAATACATGAGAAAGCAAGAAAGATAATTGATTTAGAATGAAAGAATAATATAAAACGGACACATGGAATAAGCATGAGATAAATAGGGGGAAACAACAGGGAGGGCAAAGAAAATAAAACAGCTATCGAGAAACACAAACAAAACATTCATAATACCAAGAATAAGGCAGCTTCATTTTGGCTTAAGTTGTTAAGTTTCTTTTTATAAAGACATGTTTGAAAAACACAACTTCCACATTTTAACTGATTAAAGTAATACAGTATTTGTGTTATTGTGATAAGATTGTTAAGAAATGCTCTGCATTAAAGAGAGGGGGAGAGAGAGCCAGGATAGACACTTTATTTATTTATTTTTTTCAGTCGTTTTCACCATGAATGTCCATGTAAAGTTTTATTAAATCTGTCCAAGTGGTTTTGATGATATTGGGCCTGCTGTGAATATAAATTGCACTGTGGGCAATTTGCCAATGCAATGCATTTACTATGGGATGGGCTATTTGCTTGCACTTTACCAACAGCTGACAATATACTGTAGGTCATTGCCTCCATTTACCCAACAAATCAGAGGTCACAGTCTGTGCAATGGTGGTTTACCTAGAACAAGACTTTGGGCATGGTGTGTAATATGTCCTGCACAGCTAGTTTGATCAAGAATGACAAAGAGAGACAAATAAGACAAGTGTTCTGAATCTTGACTTGTTTTTGACTGAAGGCATTGGAATAAGTGAATATGCAATTTGGGTATCTGTAAGTTTAGGCAACATAATTTTTACATCTCAGCTTCAAGAATGTTCACAATCATGGACCTTTTTCACAAATATGAACAACTTTAAATCATCAGACACTGAAGCGTTTAAATACCAAGGAGGCAAAGCTATAATGACAGTTTCAAATGTAAATTCGCTGAGCAAGTAAAATTAGATGAATGAGCTTAATCACTGTATCATGTATAATCTGGTAACACAGTGATAGAGTTGTTGAGTATTCAAAAAGAAGTTTGGTTAACCGAGCCAGATACACAATTTGTACCACATTTTCTATACAAAGAAAACACTGTGAAACTAGCTGAGATACAGTATGTCTACTCCCTTCATCCTCTAATCAGTCTCTATATTTAATGCTGCCTTTTTTGTCTGTGTTGTGAATCTAGTTTAACACGTCTTGGAGTGTATTCTCTTAACAACAGAGGATCTATACCTAGCTGAGATCATTCAAATCTGATTTTGGCCAGTAAATATATTTAAAACACCAGGGAGGATCCTAATTAGAGTGGGCTTTTGATTAGCCATTGTTTAGAACAATTGCATTTTTACCTTTCAGAAAAAAAGGTGCACATTCTGCAAATGTACAGCTATAAATGCTGTTTGTTTGTTATTTGGTGGGTCAGAATACATTGTGGTGTTTTTGACTACTGCAATGGGAATCCTTAACAGTGCCTTTGGCAAATTTAATCAGACTGCTTTCTGTCAGTGAGGTGTCTGGGCCTAGTTAACAGGCCACATTGTATGTGGCTCTGAGTGATTCTGAGTGAGTCAAATGGAGATTACAAGTCTGTGTAACTACTGTAGTATGAGCGCAAAGCCTTTGAAATACCCCCATCCGATAAAAACTAAAAATCACAGCAGCAGAGACACACAGTTAAATTAAACACTGCTCCTGCAGAAATGTGCTCTGACTCTGTGCCGGTGCATAAAACATAAAGTGAATAATGATTTTATACTGTAGGGTGGGAATGTACGGGCATGTATGCACATATTAAATGTCAGCCCATCAGGACCCATAACATACACTAAGGGATGTCAGGATCTCCAGAGCATCCTCCTCGGCACCTCTGAATAACATTTCATCATTTATTTATCTTTTATGTACATCTATCTATCTATCTATCTATCTATCTATCTATCTATCTATATACAGTATATATATATATATATATATATATATATATATATATATGTTGCATTTTTCTACTCTGATGCATTATGAGCATCAACAGTTTACTCAAAGCCTCCACTAGTGTTTTCTACTATTATAACAACCTTGACTTGCACAAAGTAGGAAAAACATTTAGTGAAATAGCTCGCATCACTTGATTTTCAAGGTGTGGTATCCAAAGCATATTCAACAAGTACAAAGAAACATCATCTGTAATTGACAAACCCAGGACTGGAAGACCCAAAAAGCTGCCTAACAAGGATAAGCAATACTTGAAGATAATATCCTTAAGGAATAGAAAGAAGACAAGCGTTGAATTGACAACAGAACTGGCAGAAGGTACAGGTGTCGATGTCCATCTAGCAACAGTCCAATGCACCTTTGACCATTGTTCCATAGTCCAATTTCTGTGTTTCTGGTTCCCCTTTCTTAACAGAGGTATTCTTACTGCAACACATCCTTTAAGTCCAGATTTCAAGAGTGACCTTCATACTGATGATTTGATGGACAATGACACCTGTGCCTTCTGCCAGTTCTGTTGCCAATTCAATGCTTGTCTTCTTTCAAGTGGGACACCCTGTATTGTACTGACATGATGTAGCTTGATTCACAGACTTGCAGAAATCCTGAATTAAAAAAGTACTGTATCGAAACTGACGTGTTTTCATTTGTTGTTCTGTTGTTGCTGCCTGTAACAGAAGAACTGATAGAAAGTGTATTGAAGGCGTGTTTACAGCACAGAGGTAGTACAGCAGACTAGATGCATTTTGTGATACTGGAACTAACAGATGTCTTTCTATCCAATGGACTGTCAGAAAGTTAAAAAAAGAACTTCCCATTCATAAGTCCTTCAGTGACTAACTTTCTATTCAAACAATGATTGCACTCATTGCGTTGCATGTGCTCGAGTATATTAAAATAGTGCCGCAGGGAATGAATTACGGGTGTGCTGAAAGGGTCAAGACAGAGGCTGATTAACGTGCTAACTGCGATTAATTGACAACACTAAGAATGGAGGTCTCTTGCTTATAAGGAATAGTATATGCTGTACCACATTTCGGACTAAAGACCAAATCTCCAAGGTTTCTCATAACAAAAAAGAAAGTATTCTACTTTAATCCTACTTTTTGCAGCTTATTCATTTTAATTAAAACTTTTGCTAATGGTGAAACTGTCAAGCACTACCACTACTCTTTGAAAACCATTAATTCACTCATATCATATAGTTGCTCACTAGCACTATGTTTTAGTTTTTTTTAAACCAATGTTTTACAAATTCACATCATGTTTCCTGTTTATTTTTCAATACAGTATCTATAAGCTGTTGAAAATAACCGATCTACGCTGTTGGTGGTTCTAAAATATTATCAGTGTAAAAATAAAACCAGCACATGGTACTTCGTAAGTATTTGTAAGTATACATGGAGTTAAACAGTAATTACACTATTCACATATAGGGCCTCATTTAACCAGACTTTGGATGTCCTTGGGACACTGTGGCAAAGTGGTTAACAGTGTGCAGGTGCAGGTGATCAATAAACAGACAATTATAATTCAAGTGCAAGTGTAAGAGCAAATGCATTTTATTTTAAAGTTGGAAAACAATTTTAACGGTATAAAACAAACATTTATGTCTTTGACTTTTTTAAGTTGTTTCTTGTTAGTTTTATATCATTGGAATAGCTTTATTCCTTTTGTTTTTGCCCTTGCTATATTTGCTAAATATAATCCATAATATGTACACACAATTTAATATAATACTGTTATTTATCAAAATCTATTTATGTATAACATAGTGCAAAGACATATATCTTCATATTGCAGTACACAAGGTTCATACTGAATTTTCATGCAGGCTGGACTTTAAACTGTTACTCTCGATTGCCTTTTGTTTTGTATTCCACAGACTCCTCTCTTCTCTTTCTGTGTCAATGCTCCCTCTGGCACATGTTATCTTCCATTTCAATTTTTGCAAAGGTTAAAAGCCTTTACTGTTTGCATTGGAAGACAGGTTGTAACTTTAAACTGACCTGCATTTCAGCAATTGTTTGTCTTTTAACAAAAAAAAGAGATTCAAATTAATGTTGGTAATGCATAATTAAAGTGATTACCGGTTATAGATGAGTTACAAGTAAGTACAAGAGTCAGTATGTGACTTACTGAAAAATAATGTGGGAACAAAACAAACTAACAAAACTGATTGAACTAATTGAATGTGTCTGTGTTTTGAAAAAAAAAAAAATAAAGGTTTTATTCAACTAGCTATGTCTGTCTGTTATCAGAAATTCTCTCAAATCAATATAAACCCCACAAATGTGAATGTGAACATAATTTGATTGTGCACTTACAGCATGAAGAATGTTCACAACACAGTCTGTGCCTGCTATGTCGTATTCACTTAGCAACACCAAGAGATTTTAGATTTTCCAAGCTTCATGTATCCCAGAACCACCATTACAGGGTGGTTAGAATCCAAATACAGTACCATTTTCTAACATTAATTACATATATTGTTCAAATGTCATATTTTGAAAATGTAATCGCAGAAGCTCTGTAAATGTCAAGCAGTGCAGCTTCTTTCTAACAAGCACATATTTCATGTGAAACTCTGTAGTTACTATTTTAAAGCACACTTCATAAATACTTATTATTTTTGGTCTTTGTATATCATCATCACTAAAGGTACCTTGTCACCATTTGATCTTAATTCCTCCAGATCGCTAGGTGAATTGCAGTGTAAGGAAACTAATTGTCACCTATAAGGTAAAACTCTCAATTCACTTTGCTATTATAAACCTTTGGGGTTTGCCGAGCACTTGAATCACACAAGTGTCTGTTACGATTATGGCCATTTTCTACAAGAACTAAAAATAAAGTAAAAAGCCTATTATCTGTTCTATGTATAAAAAAAAATTAATTCTATATAAAAATGCATTAAAAGAGCTCCTAATCGTAATTGGGTAGGGATCAATCTTGTTTACCCATGGGAGCATTGTTGCCAACTGGTTCCAGAATTTATGGACACTTTAAGCCAGATCAGGTTTTTTAACTCGCCTCTCTAACCGAGAATTAATTGATTTTATTGAACGTGAGTGTAAATTGCGTGAGCTGTCACTAAAGGAATGTAATTGTATTACTAAAAGCACACACCTGTCTGGGGGCGAGAATTATTTCCTGTGAGAATCGTTTCCATCAATCAGACCTATACAGCTTGCTGATTTGCTATATTTGTCTGATTGAGGCGGGACTGTGCGAAGCAGAAATAAGTATTACTTAATAGAAACTTAACCCCAAGGTTAAACGAGAAAGAGTGCAGGTGAGTGCATAGTGCTCTATAACAACAGAATTGCACTATTTTGATACATATTGTTTACCATATAACATTTTAAGCAATATGATTTTAATACATGTTATGATGCTCTCCGGATAGAATTGCCACCGCAATTAAACAATTTAACACATTTATTGAAGCTGCTCATGCAATTTACGCGGTTAGAGAGGCGAGTTAAAAAACCTGACCTGGCTTAAAGTGTCCGTAAATTCTGAAGCCAGTTGTTAACCCTGCATGGGAGAGACACCCCTCTGTATTTGCTACTTCCTCCTGACTCACTGTTACATTCTACATGATCCCATCCTTGGGTAACATCTTTGGGTAACATTACAATGCCATGACCTTGTTTTTTTACCACAGGTCACGCTTTTTATGCCAGTGAATTCCATGCAAAACGTGATCATGCCGACAGTTTTTTTTATTTTTTTATAAACAAAAAAAGAAACCCAAAATCCAGTTTGGGCATTGGTGTATACGCAGTTTGCCCATCTTTTATTACACCGGGTTATGGTTTACATGAAGTCAACAGTCTAAAAATGCATTCTATTTTCCATTGAGTGTCCTCCCAGTCCTCCCCTGTATAAGACGAATAGCTGTAGGCTTGGAAGCTTGCAGCTCTGTGAACTCCCATATAATAAGTCAGTTACCAATTGCAGGTGAATAGCCTGATTCATTTTTATATGTAGTTTGAAGTTCAGACCTGGGGTGCATTACAAGTATAGAAAGAACATCAGCTGCTGGACCACTGGGAAATAAACCAAAACCGCACCACAGTTGTTTACAAGATATTAAGTTAATCAATACAATAAATTACACATTTGCATTTTTTTGCAAATATAATGGTGTAAAGCTACTGTATTATATTATACAAAATCAAGTCTTCACTGCACTGTAGTATAGTATGTTACTGTTCCCCAATGAGAATCACAACACAGGGATTATTATTTGGTTTGGGGGGGTGTAGGGGGTGACGTCAGGCCAGGAAGAACACTGAACAAAGCAAAAGGCACGATGACCAAAACAGACAAACAAAACAAACAGACATGGAACAAACAATTATCGCACTGGTGTTATACCAGCATGTGTAGCAATTGTTTTAGTATTGACTCTCTTATCTTACGACTCACATCTCGTTCCGCCCTGAACGCAACAACCCAGAATGAGTGACTCGTGCATCTACATATACAACTGTGCTGGGATTCAATTACTAATTAAGCATTCACTTGAATCCCAGCACGTGAACTAAGTGTGCACTTCCCGTGCCCCATACAAATATCCATTTTAATCTGCATGTGAAGTGGTTGTGCAATCCCAACATTAATACGCCACATACAACATCAAACACAAAAATACTGTAAACACTCTGAATGTCCAAAAATAACAACAATCTTGGACTCATAGCGCCTTTCATAGCCAAAGATGTCTCAAATCGCTATTGTTGCATGCACAGCACAGTTGCCAGTATTGACTTCAACATTACAGTGTGGGTAATGGGGGTTTGCTTTATGGCACCCACAATTCCTCGCTCTGTGTTATTTAACAAAGACACAAGACATAGACCAAACTTACACCAGATGGAAATGTATTGTTTTAACATTACAAATACTCTAGGAAATGTGATTTGATGTTGCCATTAAGCAGAAACATGACAGAGACACAAATCCAGTTTTAAAGAAGACACAAATATGTGTGTTAGTAATTAGTAATTATTGTGTGTAAATAATCAAATTACAGCAAAAAGTAGCATAGGCTTTCATTGTTAGTATGCTTAACTGTTTTAAGCCATTGTTTAATTCTGTAATAACATTTTTATGTATTTCACTGAAATGAATGTACTCTTCAATCTTTGCTGGATGAGACTGAGACAAACTAAATAGATTTCTGTCTCCAGGTTCTACCTGTTACGTGGCTGAAAGAGGTACCACCTTAAACTACACATCTCATTAATATGCTAATAACAATTCACTCCCTTTGAAGATAATGCAAGACAAAAATGGCAAAAGGGTGTATAAACCCAATCGAAACCCCTATGTTAAGCATGTAAAGATGAATGATGTATACTTATAAATTCACCAAGCATCACTGTTAGCCAAAGCAATAAAGGCTGCTGCTGTCCTTGTCGTCCCTGGGACTCTGTTCTAACACAACATGATTGCTGTTAGACTTGAAACGGCACATTGGAGAGGCTTAATTACATTTTCATCTTTTCATAATCCCTTTTTTCCAACCACCGAACTTCACAACAAAACAGATAAGTGTATAATGATTGAGATGACAAAATGTAATTAAAGAAAGGGAATCATGGCTTGCTTACCAACACCTCTTTGCTGGGTGACACCTCAATCATTTTGTTTGTTACGAGAATCAATGATATTGTTACATTTTTAATTGTGATTTGGACATCTTACCATGCATTGGCATTCTCCAGCTGAACCATGTAGTTCTTCTCAGTTTAATGTTTAACAGGGCAAAATAATATATACCCAATGGGTAATAAAAAAAAAAAAAGTAGTTCATTAAGGAAAATATCCCTTTTATGGTATGTCACTGCAGCCTATGCTATTTGGGTGATACTGATGACCACAAACAGAAATTCCACCTTTTAAGTAATATAAGCTTCAAAGTGTTGTCTTTCTCAAAGTCTGTAAGACATGTGGATAACCCTAATATTCAATAATGCACTTTAAACTGAATGCAATGCCTCTCTCCCTTTGTCATCTCTCTCCCTGCAGGCTTCAGGAAATATAAATGCAACTTCTGGTTGAACATATATATATATATATATATATATATATATATATATATATATATATATATATATATATACAGACGTGCTCAAATTTGTTGGTACCCTTACAGCTCATTGAAATAATGCTTCATTCCCCCTGAAAAGTGATGAAATTAAAAGCTATTTTATCATGTATACTTGCATGCCTTTGGTATGTCATAGAATAAAGCAAAGAAGCTGTGAAAAGAGATGAATTATTGCTTATTCTACAAAGATATTCTAAAATGGCCTGGACACATTTGTTGGTACCCCTTAGAAAAGATAATAAATAATTGGATTATAGTGATATTTCAAACTAATTAGTTTCTTTAATTAGTATCACACATGTCTCCAGTCTTGTAATCAGTCATTCAGCCTATTTAAATGGAGTAAAGTAGTCACTGTGCTGTTTGGTATCATTGTGTGCACCACACTGAACATGGACCAGAGAAAGCAAAGGAGAGAGTTGTCTGAGGAGATCAGAAAGAAAATAATAGACAAGCATGGTAAAGGTAAAGGCTACAAGACCATCTCCAAGCAGCTTGATGTTCCTGTGACAACAGTTGCAAATATTATTAAGAAGTTTAAGGTCCATGGAACTGTAGCCAACCTCCCTGGGCGCGGCCGCAAGAGGAAAATCGACCCCAGAGTGAACAGAAGGATAGTGCGAATGGTAGAAAAAGAACCAAGGATAACTGCCAAAGAGATACAAGCTGAACTCCAAGGTGAAGGTACGCCAGTTTCTGATCGCACCATCCATTGCTTTTTGAGCGAAAGTGGGCTCCATGGAAGAAGACCCAGAACTCCACTTTTGACAGAAAAACATAAAAAAGCCAGACTAGAATTTGCTAAAATGCATATTGACAAGCCACAATTTTTCTGGGAGCATGTCCTTTGGACAGATGAGTCACAACTAGAGCTTTTTGGCAAGTCACATCAGCTCTATGTTCACAGACGAAAAAATGATACTTTCAAAGAAAAGAACACCATACCTACAGTGAAACATGGAGGAGGCTCGGTTATGTTTTGGGGCTGCTTTGCTGCACCTGGCACAGGGTGCCTTGAATCTGTGCAGGGCACAATGAAATCTCAAGACTATCAAGGCATTCTGGAGCGAAACGTACTGCCCAGTGTCAGAAAGCTCTGTCTCAGTCGCAGGTCATGGGTCCTCCAACAGGATAATGACCCAAAACACACAGCTAAAAGCACCCAAGAATGGATAAGAACAAAACATTGGACTATTCTGAAGTGGCCTTCTATGAATCCTATCGAACATCTATGGAAAGAGCTGAAACTTGCAGTCTGGAGAAGGCACCCATCAAACCTGAGACAGCTGGAGCAGTTTGCTCAGGAAGAGTGGGCCAAACTACCTGTTAACAGGTGCAGAAGTCTCATTGAGAGCTACAGAAAACGTTTGATTGCAGTGATTGCCTCTAAAGGTTGTGCAACCAAATATTAGGTTAGCGGTCCCATCATTTTTGTCCATGCCATTTTCATTTGTTTTCTTATTTACAATATTATGTTGAATAAAAATCAAAAAAGGTCTGATTTCTATTAAATATGGAATAAACAATGGTGGATGCCAATTACTTTTGTCAGTTTCAAGTTATTTCAGAGAAAATTGTGCATTCTTCGTTTTTTGTGGAGGGGTACCAACAAATTTGAGCACGTCTGTATATATATATATATATATATCTGTATAGAGTTTCCCCACAACCCAGAAACAACGCTATGCGTTTTTTTTTAAATACAGTTTGATTCATTGATCTTTGACTTTAACTAATTTCATAAGATCTGGGGATAGCTCCACCAACTATGAGTGACCACCTTGCGTTCAGAAATTGCCTGAGGGCTGGGTGGTGACTCTTGGACAATGCAGCTTTATTTGCAGTCAATGTTACTTTATACTGTAGACCCCAATGTAACTTCACTAACCTGTCCTCTCTACGCCTCCAAATTCTGTGAATGCACATTACATGCATATGTCTTAAAGTGATGATGCTGCTTTTGGACTGCCTAAGGTCAGAACATGAAAGAGTGACTGTACAGGTTAAAAATATTTGTATAAAATCAAGAGTTTATTGAATTATAGCCAAATGCAAGCCGAAACGTCTATAGGCTAGGAATGTATAATAAAAGTTTGGTGCAAAATCAAGGCAGTTATCGTGCTCACCATGTAGAGTGTAACGGACAGACACCTTGTGTATATGCCAGGAAATTTAACATACGTGTTCTGCCTAGCTGTCAGAAATCATTCTAACACGGAGCTTCTGGAAATGGGCCACATCAGCCAAATTGCTCAAGTCCAAAATCATTTGTTTTACTGGAAGAAGGAGTTATATTGGCCCAAGTGAGCTTGGCACTTTTTTAAATTACCTTAGAAAAATTGACAGAAACGGTCCAGAAGCACTTTTTTATTTCTCACCTCATGTGCTCATGGTAAAACTATTTGGTGACAATGAAAAAAATGCAGTGATTTTGTGAATAGGGCCCTTAATTTCTCCCTGTTTTCTCTAAAGGTCTTATTAAGCACTGTAGTAACAACTGCCATGGAAACACAACTGAATATGCTGCAGGTTTCCCAATTCCTCATTCTGCACTCCAGCAATGTTTTCCTTACTTACTGAAGGAGGTGTCTATAATTTCAACCACCTACAGTCAATTCTTGTTACTAGAACAATGAACAGTATTATACATTTAAAAGTATTGTGCATTTTATTGAAAATACAGCTGTAAGTGAACTTTTAAAAAGTATACGTTGCAAATGAACTGCACTTGAGACCTGCATGTCCCATTCTGATCACAGGTATTTTAAACCACAAAAGCAATATCAGGATATTAAGCAAATTAGAAACACTGATGACTTTCATCCACAGTTTGCTGTTCATAAGCCTGTATTATTGTAACCTTTTTTTTAATGGCTCACAAAGTGTTCATGGGGATGTTGAAAGCTGCAGCAACATCTTTCTTTTTCTTGTACAGTAGTGCACTATCCACCGCTTTCAAGACCTCCACGTTTTGTCTGCAAGGATAGTGCATGTTTTTGCATGAGCACTATGGCAACTCAAAATGCATCATAGGATCTGTACTCCCCAAGCAACCCTAAAACACAGCACATAGGCGCTAATGTGGATGCAAGTTAATGCATTCACCAATATCCTTTACACCCAGCTGTTCAAACTAGGGCATTTGATTTTTTGATTTTTTTTATTCCCTGGCAGGGCTCCAAAATAATTCGCACAAACAGGAAATTCGAAGAAATAACACATACATCTTTCAGTTAAGTCACTTTTAAGTAAATCAAAAAATAGCAATTCAGAGGAACTCACTTAAATGTGTTGTTGTTCCTCATGGAAATAGTCACTTACGATACACAATACTGTGTACAGCATAGTATTCTATTCACGTGGCAAACCAAAACAAAACATTTTAAAAACAGCTTACAATCTGAGCAATGTCCCTATGAAGCTGTTTTTTTTTGTTTTTTTTTTAAGTGGTCGACTTACACATGTGCTGTTTCCTCAGTCTCCAAAGTTTCCCTTAATAAAAAACAATAACAATTTGCAATCATACTTCAGCAAGCGTAATAAAAATCAATACCCTGCGGTGCTAGCGATGAAGTGTTCATTTTTCATGGCCAGAAATAATGGCCTTAAGCCACTGTATTACTCGCTAGCAATCACTATGAGAAAAATGAAAACTGATCTTGGGCCTCTCCCTTAGGGATAAATTAGTAAATAATATTTTACTTTCGTCATGCTTTGGTATGTATAATATCTGAAAAGACAATAACCAATGCTGACTAAGAACATGTAGATGTGTACAAACACAATAGGGTCTATTCAATTAATCTAACCTGCAGTGGATCTAAAACCTCAGTCATTTAAATCTTTGTGTTTAAATCCCTTGCAGTTATTTCTCTGAGCCAGCAGAGCTGGCAGTGCTATGCACGTCTTAGGACTAGAAATCTTACAATTCAGCACTTTGCAACAGTCATTTAAGAATGGGACTCCCTTTAGATAAAAAAAGTATGTACATGCTAATTTACTTATTATTTGATATGGTGTTTCAAAGTGACTGTACTTTTAGGGTAGGCATTCAAAAACAATAAATCTCAAAGCTAGCAGTGAACTAGCCATACAGATAAAATTGGTGTGTTACACAAGACCTACAGTCATGAGTTCCTAATTGTTTACACAGTAGCGTTAGAGTGGAACATAATATCATTCTATGTATGAAATTAACAGAATTGAAATATAGAGGGGGGTCCTAAGCCATTCTCTGTGTCTACTTCTTTTCTCGTTACAAAATCCCCACTGACAAAGAGTGCTTTTAAAAAGATTCATAAACTAACTGCTGGACAAGTGTTTGATCTTCCCCCATCGCTGAATGGATCCTTTGGCGCCGCAAGCTAGACAGTTTTGGGTGCTTTGACACCTCGGACAGAGAACAGTACCCCTCATAAATACAGCTGGCAGGGGTTGAAACCACAGACCAATTGAGAACAATGGGCAGTCTCTGAACAACCAATGAGAAATGCCCCACGTGGACTCGGGCACAGCCCAAAATTACCAAACTAACCAATCACAGGGTGGAAGTGGGAATCACAAAACCAGCCGCGCGACTTTAAAATGGAGCGCGCTCTCCACAAATCAAGAGTTTTTCCACACTAAGCAAGTTCCCCGCAGAAGGAACAGAGAGAGAGCTCCCCACACTGAGAGCTTCCCATACGTGCTGCCCATGAGCTCCCCACACAGAGCTTCCCATATGTGCTGCCCATGAGCTCCCCGCACTGAGAGCTTCCCACACGTGCTGCCCATGAGCTCCCCACACTGAGAGCTTCCTATACATGCTGCCCATGAGCTCCACACACTTAGAGCTTCGTATACGTGCTGCCCATGAGCTCCCCACACTAGAAGTGTGTCCCACAGAAGGAACAGCGCTCCAGGCAAGAGAGAGCTCTCCACACAAGGAACAAGTCTTTGACCTTTGACAAATCAGAAGGACTGCTGAGGGAGAAATGGAAGCTGAACTGTTCTGAAGAACAAGCTCAACAAGCTGATCTCCATTTGAAAATAAATATTTGTTTATTGCGAGCCTACGCAATACAATGCATACAGCAAAGTACCGTCTTCTTTCATAGGAATTTCAGATCCATAGAGCTGCAGTATTCATCTACAAAGATTGACTTATTTATATGGAAATCGATAAGTATTCAGCATATCTAATATTAAATACTTTATGACTCGAGAAATTAACTGTAGTAAATGCTATCAAGTTAGTAGATAAACTGTTCTAGGAATAGAATATAACTTCCTGTTTTATAGTGTGCAAGAAATGTATTTTGTTTGTTGAAATGTGCAACTCAAAAGAGTTGCCTCGTAAATGCAGAGAATTTGATCATTGTCGGTTATTGTCCAAGGGAATCCAAGTTCTACATGGTCCAGAACTTTCTTACATTTTGACGTTCTTAAACAGGGCAACTAGAGACTAATTTCTATTTAAATAAATTGTATACCTAATTCACTATAAGACTCAGCCTGGTTTTCTTCTTTACAGAGTAGCAACTAGTATTGGGAATTGCTGGTTAAATGCAACATCAATCGTACCATACAAAACACCTGTTCAAAACCTGTGCTTCCTTGCAACAGGACCAGGAATTTAAAGGGTCAGATGGAAATCGATGAATGCACATTTATAGGTCTAAAACAGTAAATTCAGCTCTTAGTAGAACAGAATGGATTCAGTTGCAGACACAAAAAAGATGGTGCATTTGGGAATTCAGCTTCAATTTGTACATGCTGTTACTTCATGTAAAACAAACTGCCTAATTTAACCATGTTCAATTAAAAAAGGGATTAATAGAATTACTGTACCATTAAAAAACTGAAACAAGATTGTTCCAATGGTTCTATTGCATACACAACAATAAATCACCAGGGGCGAAGTTACAACTCCCTCTCTGTTAATAAAGGACAGTGTCACTTTAATAAAGTGACTATTATATATTACCATAATTCAAATGCAGGTTGGAAATAATCAATACTTGGGTAATTAGTATTTATATAATCAATGTGTTTCCTATTGCTGGTGTTACAATAGCACAACAACAGATAACAGTCTACACAGTCTGCCTAAATTCTTTCTCTTCTAATTTACTTTCTCTGACAGCTGGGAAGTTAAAACAGTTCCATCAATACCATCAAGGTTACTATATTTACATTTCTACTGGTATGTTTGAGGGATGAGTTTAAAACTGTTACAGAAAAGTAACATTTTAAACCAGGTTTTTGAATTTCAAGTCCTTTGCCATGTCAGGATCTGCCAGGATATGCCATTAATAAATGATGGTATAAAATAAACGTATTTTCAGTTTATTTAAGTAATAAGCAATAATCTCAGTAATCAGTCCATTCCTGGTGATTAAACACTTTTTTCTAACATTAATGGCACCTGACTTTGTCTTTACTGACAATAAAACTACCAGGAATAAACCGATGTCTCAGAGATTACTACTTAAATAATATTATACATGTATATATATATATATATATATATATATATATATATATATATATATATATATATATATATATATGCCACCCTCTGCTCAGCTATTCTGCTACCAATCAAACCTCTGGAAAAAAGTCTGGAAAAAAACAGAAAAAAGTATCATCGTACAGGCATACATTGCTATCTTTTCACCATTAATACAACATTTGGTAAAGCTGAAAAAGATGATTGTAGTGACTTGTTTAAATCTTAAACATTGCAATGATTTATATAGAAAACAATTTCAATGCTGGAGTGAAGAACATACAGATTTGCTGCTATCAAAATGTAATTTGGAGCCATGATTGAACGAAGACTACAAATTTAGGACAGCCTTGCATCATAGAACTTAGATGCTAATGTTTCCACTGGACATTTATGTGCATCAATTTATGTATACACAGTTGTAGTCAAAAGTTTACATGCCCCAATGGAAATTTATAATTTCTAGGAATTTCTTGAAAACAAATAATTATAGGAAAAATCTTTTGTAGCAAAAGTTTTGCTTTTGTGGATGAGGAAAAAAAAAGTTACAAGAAATAGACGTCTACAGTTATTTATTTCAGCATTTTTTTCTTGCAAAACTCCAAAAATGCTAATTCAAAAGTATTCCTTGACAAGGAATATGAAATTAATATTTAGTTGAGACACCTTTAGCAATACTAACTTTTTTTTAAATGATTAGGATATTAGTCAATGAGCGTTTGTAATGATTCTTCAGTGATTTTTGACCATTCTTCAATGCCAAATTGTTCCAGTTCATTCAAATTATTATTATTATTAGTTTATTTATCAGACACCTTTATCCAAGGCGACTTACAGAGACTAGGGAGTAAGAACTGCATCAGCTACAGAGTCACTTACAACAACGTCTCACCCGAAAGACGGAGCACAAGGAGGTTAAGTGACTTGCTCAGGGTCCCACAGTGAGTCAGTGAGTGAGCTGGGATTTGAACCGGGGACCTCCTGGTTACAATCCCGTTTCTTTAACCACTGGACCATACAGCCTCCTATAGGACTTCTCTTGTGCACAGCCTTCTTCAACTCATACCAAAGATTCTCAATCAGATTTAGATCAGGACTTTGACTAGGCCATTCCAGAACCTTTATTTTATTCTTCTTTAACCATTCTGAAGTAGATTTTGATGTGTGCTTTGGATCGTTGTCATGGTGGAACATCCAGTTGTAGTGGAGGGTTTCAGATGATTGGCCAATATCTTTTGGTATGCTATGGAATCCATTTTACCATGTTTGGAACTAAATTTCCTGTGCCATTAGAGGATATTACCACCTCCATGCTTGACAGTAGGTATGGTGTTCTTTGCTTTGTACGTCTCACCAGACTTTCTCCAAACGTAACGACTATCAGCGTGACCAAATAGTTCGAATTTTGTTTCATCACTCCACAAAACCTTTGACCAGAACTCATATCCATCATTCATATGCCATTTTGCAAACTTTAAGCGATTGTCCTTGTGACATTTTCCTAAGAGTGGCTTTTTCTTTCGACTGCGACCATTGAGACCTTCACCATGCAATACTCAACCTATGGTTGAAATGGAAACCCCAGTCCCTCTTGCAGCAAATTTGGCAGTCAATCTTGGATCGTTATTAACCTTTCTCACAACTTGTTATGAAAGAACCTTCTTTCTTCCAGACCGAGGGAGCGTTTTGACAGTACCATGAGTCTTGTACTTCTTGATAATAGAAACAATATTGAAATTGGGAAACTCAAATGCTTAGAAATCTTCTTGTATCCTTCTCCAGCTTTATGGTAATAAATAATTTTCTGCCTAAGGTCTTCAGATAGCTCTTTATTTTTTCCCATATTGACTTATTGGTAATGACAGCAATCATCCTATGCCTAACCTTTTTATACTCTCTAAGAATGTTCACCTACAATCCAGCATTTTGTACACTTTTCTAGAATTAGGTTCGGCATTATCATATTGACATTTCAGCACCTTGTAGACAATACTATCATAGCATCAAAGGGTATGAATACCTAAATTAGCATTTTCGAAGTTTTGCAAAAAAAATTGCTGAAATAAATAGTTTCTTGTAACTCTTTCATCCACAAAAAAAAACTTTTGCTTCAAAGTTTTCCTAAAATTCTTTGTTATATATATATATATATATATATATATATATATATATATATATATATATATATATAGGACAGTTGCTTAATTTGTTACATAACGGTTAAACTATTATTGGAACCTCCTAAAGCTGCCAATAATGTGAAGGAAAAAACTGACATGTCTACACTATTAAGTACTGGGACATCCTGGTAGTGTGGTCTTCAGATGTAGCAGGTTTTTCCTCTGAAAAAAAAAAACAAAACCTTTGCATAACTTACTGTTGCAGTAAAAAAAAAAAAAAGAATCCTTGAAATTCTGTTTTTATGCATTTAGAATAATAATTAGACTCTGTGGAAAGGTACATTAATTAAGAAAGCAAAGTATCTGAAAAATGTTGGCACTGGCATACCTCCTGCCGCCTCCAAGCGTCTGGGCGCTTGGGTGAACCAATCCCAGCAGACTGCTGTGCTGCAGAATCTTAGAACTTCTATTCAGGATACACGGTTCACTTTTTTTTTCTAGGATCAAGCATGGGAAATCTAACATAGGTTCTTTGAATTAGTTTGTTGGAAAAATCTAAAGCAAATGTACTGAAAAATCCCGAACAGAATGACCCATTTTCAGCTTTCCTGGGACAAGAGTAACATAATACAACTGCACAGGCAGGACATCACTTTTGTAGGTTTATAGCATCATCAGAATGCCTTAAATGCACTCTTACTATGTCCAGGATGGTGTACTTCATTTCTTCTTCTTCTTCTGATGATGATAATAAACTATACTATCATATAGTCTTTTGTTTGAATTTTTGTTAAATGCAGTTAACAATCAAACTTTCACTGTCGTACGGTGCTTGCTGTTATGAAATGTGCACTAAAGTAACAAGCCTTTATAACACAAACCTTTGTTAATGTTGATAGTTTCTTATTTGTCCAACATTTCAGAAAGGTCAGAATCTTAATTATCTTAATCTTAATTGTCTGTATGCTTTTTACAGCACAGCAATATTCACTTCCCACAACATATCATATATACACTTAAAATAAAATGAACAATCAGATCCGACTTCTTTACCTTTTGCATTATCATGCACACATCAAACATATGATAACATTAAACACCACTTTTGGCCTGTACAAGAGCCTCTTATTTAGTGGTATTATGTATGTGTGCATGTGCAAGCGAGTACTTGTGTTGACACAAATTTGTGTTTGCAACTGAATCCCATTATTATCAGCTGAAACCGATTAGAAACCATTTAAAGAGTATGCTTTCATTGTCTTATCTGGCTTGAGTGGGTTTCTAAAATGTCCTGCATATCAATGGAGCTGCAACAGTATAAATAAATGCTAACATGCAGTTCAGTCCAGAGATCCCCCTGGGGACTCTATTATGCACGGCATCTTCAAAGAAACATTTCCCAGAGCACGAGTGTTCAGCATTACCGGTAATATGAAATATATATCTCCACTGCAACACAGCAGACATATTCACTTTGCACTTCTAAAGAAGACTACAGGCTTCCGTGGTTGTTGCTTTATGCAGTAAAGATTCAGATTAGCTGCTAGATTCAGTGATTCAAAAAGATGTCGTATCATCGAGTTTGACGTGAGTATAAACTGCTTTCCAAACTGCTGCTTATTGCAAACATTGTAAAATCAATCTGATCAGAAAAATATTATTTATTTGTTTATTTGACCTACATTGATGTGAGGAATGTTTCTTGATGTGAACTGAACAAAAAAAAGACTAAACAGTTGATTGTGTACTTGTAAATATTCTCCAATCCAGTAACTGGATTATTGGCTTCTGGTGATCTTTTCAGAATATTATCCTCAACCGCCTGTCTTTTGGCTTAACACAAAGCAACTAATTGCAAAATTACTGAACACTATTTTAAACCAATACTACTTACATTTTAGATGCTTTTGTAAAATATAAATTACAAAACCAAGAATGGAGGGCAGGTGTGACAGATCATTCATTGATAAATTAATAATAGTCTTTAAGTGCTATATTTACAAACTTTAAGAAGTGTTTTGTGAATAAATGTTTATTAAAGCCCAATTTCATCAATGTCATCAAGCTTGCAGTTCACAAAAAACCCTTTCAAGGATGTTTTTATTTTTGTTAAAGCACAGTGTAATCCAAGAGAGGATTTATAAACACTAAAAAACAAAAACAATATTCTTAAAAAAAAATCTTAACAGGCCTTATAGTTTTGTGAATCGGGCCCCAACAATCTGCAACTGTAAAATAAGGTAGACCAGTCTACAGCATGGCTGGCAGAACATGGCTAACAGAATTTGACAGCAAGTTCTTAATAGGCACACAAAGAAAAATATATAATCTCAAGATATATAAATCAATAGGTATCCCAAGAGGCCATCTTACTGTCCTTTCAGAAAGACATTGGGCATCTAAAAAAATGAATATTTTTATAGTGTTTAGGAGCCATGCTGACAGGTGCAGTGATGCAAGTTCTGGTTTCAGCTCTTCATTCCTTCCTCCAAAATGCTCAAGAATTCGCTCTGCTGCTTACCAAGGCAGTGTAGTTGAATACCCTTTTGACCAATATACCGAAAGGCAGTTATGCTTTGTCATGTATTCTTGGTAATTAAGACACATTACCTTGCTTTAGGTGTATCCCTAATGTGTCTAGCTTTCAGAATGTTGTCTTTGGAAAGCCAAAATGTACTTAAAATGACCTTGAGTGCAAATCAGATTAAGAGACAGAGGAAAATTGGTTTCTAAACTCTCATAGTGTTCTCTAAATGTATCTGCTCTTCAATGGTTTGGGCACATTTTAATCAAAAAGATTATGAAAACCAAGATCTCTCCAGCGCATGCACATTTTATATAAAAAACATGTAACGGATTATTCTACAATTCTTGTGCCCTCTTGAATCTTGTGCCCTCTAGAATAATTAATTTTGCAGTCATCAGACAGTTTCTCTTTATACTGGCTCTCAAAGATTTAAATCAATTTCCCCCATATCCACTACAGTCCAAACATGTTGTATGTTTTGATTTATTTTTTAAATCTTGGTTAATAAACTAATTATTTCAAACTAGTCTTTAACATTGTACACAAGAGTCATTTTATATATTTAACCCACTATTATATGTCCATATTAGGGGACCAACAGACCAAAGGGGACAAAATAGTCTCAAGAAATAAATACAGCAACTCTATATGACAGATTTTTAATATTCGGGGCATAAGTGGGGACCAAGTGACTCTACAGCCCATGGGAAGGAAGGAAGTGTTAAAAATAACCAGTGATACTGGCTTCTGACACTAATTCTACTAGTTTCTTTCAACAGCACAGCCAACTTAGTGAAAGTCAATTCCTGTCTTTGAATGCTAACTCCATCCATTTTCTATTCGTACGTCTCTCCAGAGTTCTGCTTCTTATCATCCACTGCTTAAACTGCTCAGAGGAAGCTTTAGATCTGAAACTTTAGTACTGCAGTAACGACCCAGCATACAACCTCATACAGAGAACAGAAGATGAAGCATTTTGTTGGCCTTTATTTTATAGCTTCTCCACATTGTCTAGATGAAGACATTTCTGAGTCAACATAAACTCCTAGGTCTTTTTCATAGATTCCTTTTTCAATTTCAGTATCTCCCATATGGTATTTATAATGAACATTCTTATTGCCTGCATGCAGTACCTTACACTTTTCTCCATTAAATGTAATTTGCCATGTGTCTACACAGTTCTGAATGCTTTTTGAATGACCTGCTGCAATGGTGTTTGCCACTCCTCCTATTTTTGTGTCATCTGCAAATTTAACAAGTTTGCTTACTATACTAGAATCTAAGTCATTAATGTAGATTAGGAATAGCAGGGGACCTAATAATGATCTATGTGGTACTCCACTGGTTACCTCGCTCCATTTTGAGGTTTCTCCTCTAATCAGTACTTTCTGTTTTCTACATGTTAACCACTCCCTAATCCATGTGCATGCATTTCCTTGAATCCCTACTCCGTTCAGTTTGAGAATGAATCTTTTATGCAGGACTTTGTCAAAAGCTTTCTGGAAATCTAAATAAACCATGTCATATGCTTTACAATTATCCATTATAAAATCAAGCATTTTAGTTAGACACGATCTCCCTTTCCTAAAACCATGCTGACTGTCTCCCAGGATACTGTTACCATATAGGTAATTTTCCAATAAGTCAGGCTTATTGGTCTGTAGTTTCCTGGTTCGATTTTGTCTCCCTTTTTGTGGATCGGTATTACGTTTGCAATTCTCCAGTCTTTTGGTACAACCCGTCTCAAGAGACTGTTGAGAGATTGGGATGATCTCATCCAGCCCAGGGGATTTGTTTATTTTAAGAGCTCCTAGTCCCTTTATCAATCGATCAATCAAATTTATTTTGTATAGCGCCTTTCATGCCAAGGCATCCCAAAGTGCTTCACATTACAAATAAATATACTATACAATAATATAATATAATATACAATAAAATATCAAAAAACATCCAAAAACAAATGGGAAAAGATAAATCAAATAATAAATAAAATACATATTAACAAAATTCTAAAATAGGCCATCCCAATCTAGAAAAACGCCTCTGCATGAAGATGTGTTTTAAGCTTTGATTTAAATGCATTTATTGAGTCAGCTTTACGGATTTCAATTGGAAGATTGTTCTGTAATACAGGTGCATAATGACTAAAGGCTCTTCCACCACAAGAGCTACATTTTATCATTGTAGTCAGCATCAGCAGATCTCAACTGGCGTACAGGGATCTCTGTTGTAGTTATTCTGTCTTCATTATTTGAAAAGACTAAATCAAGGCATGCATCCCCTCTAGTTGGTGCCTTGACAAATTGTGTTAGGAAGCAGTCATTTGTCATTTTTACCATTTCAATTTCATCTGTCTTGCTCCCTACCAGGGTTTCCCATTTTATACAGGGGAAGTTCCCCCATTAATATGGCTTCTCCTTTGCTGCATGCATTTCTAATGTCCTTGTATGACAGATTATTTTGCCCTTTGTCATCTGTAGGTTACTTAGTTGAGAAGTCCTGCTGTATACAAGATAAACACTGTCTAATTTAATGCACTCAAATATAAAATTACAATACTTCTGTATTTAAACCATGCATAGTACTTCAACCTCATTTTCCATGCTAATTTGTGATACCAGATGAACAGGATATCCTATCCAGTTTTTTAATTTCATAGCATGAATTATTTCCAAGTCAAGCAATTTGTATGGTAAAGATGGACAGCTTCAATTAAGCAGAAATGCAAATGCACCTTCCACAGAGATTTGAAAACCATATTAATAAGTACAATGCTGATGCTGAACCCCCCCCCACCGCATCACCACTGTATTTTAAACTGAAGTTGGGCAGAGCTCAAGGAAGTGATGGGGAGTTCTGACTGTGACAGTATTCTGTGTGTCCCATAGGAAAATGTTTCTTTTATTTTAATTGTTTTGTTTTTTTTGTTTTTTGAAGATGTTACAAACTAGAAAGTCGGTATTTCATTCATAACAAAAAACCACACAAGTGGTATATATAGTAATACTAAAAATAACATCTGACAAACGTCTTGACTAGAAGTCTTTATCATTGTTCTCAATCATATCTGCATGCCGATACATGCTTTATGGTACATAACACACATTTATGTTACGTTACTTTTCAAATATACAGCTAACTGTACTGTATTCATAAACAAATAAGCTTGCATCATTTAAATATTTACAAAAATTACAGTATTTTTCAAAAGCATGAGCCATTGCAGATGTATAGATGGTAATAAAGTCAATTGAAATGTTTACAATTCAATTTGATGCTAACAGTTCACTGCAGAGAAATGTATTGTGCAATAAGATTCCACGACCACTCCCATCGGGTCATACCAAGCTCTGCTGGTTATGCCTTTAAGTTTTATTGCATTATTGATATAAGCACTATTTGTCACAAAGGGATTTTATTGCCTAGGCAACACACTTGCCTACTGACTTTATAACTATGCTGTACTCTCCTGTGAATTACATAACATTTGTATTTAAATAATGATATAGGATGAAGTAAACGTTAAGGCCAAACATTTTAACATCAGCTTTTCTATCAGTTACGACTGGCATAGCTCAAACGAATGTGAAAACTTTTTAAATCAATAAATACACTAACAATAGAGGGAGGATATTAGGAAAACTATTCTGCTTTCCCATAAAGTAACCAGGGTCAGGGATGCTGTAAACCCTGTGATATTCTCTGTAATGACTTATTAATGACTCAGTAATGATTGTTCATAGACTAAAGAAAACTTGGTTTTGAAACCAAACAAATATTAGATCAGGTTTCTAAACATGGTTCAGATATCTCAAAGGCTTTAAAATGAGCTCAATAAATAGATGTTAGATCTGTAACACAGATATACAGTACAGACTACTACATCTCAAACTTAAGAAAAGGGGATTATAGGTTTAAATGCACACCGGTTCCTTTAAGAAAAATCTATGTAAATAGATATCTACATACCACCCTGGTAGGCCCGACCTCTGTGTGCGTGTGTGTGTGAAAAAGCAGCCCCTTTCAGGTATACACAACAGCTGTACCACTTGCTCCTTCCATCAATAACGCTAATAGGATAACGGCTCACCATCTGTCTCGGCAAGTACCACAGACTAAAAATAAACAATGAACTAATCTTAATTCTGTCATATACTGCCGTTAAGAAATACTAGGTACAAGTGAAAACAGTTCAAACATGCAGGCATTGATTATGTGTAAAACTACAGGGTCAAGTAAACTGACTGCCTCAATATTCAAGAATGGCTAATGCAGAGGTGTGTTCAGGGGGTGTCCCTTTACGTCTGGAAGTTTGATTGATTACTGCCATAAAATCAGGAAAAAGCACGTGCCTAAAGCAGCGAGGTACACTGCATTTATATCTACACCCAGTATGAGACAGTGTAAGTAATATGTGATACGTTTGCATTCAAATTTGCTATGTTGCACAGTATATAGCAATGTATTTTATTGTTGCTGATGATGTTATTTTTGGTGGATCGTGATCTGAGTGAAACAGTAACTTGTAACTCTGTGTTCCCGTGCCTGTTCACTGTGGTCTTGTTGGTCTTTTGTTTTACTGTTGAAAGATTAGCTCTTGACTAACTTCCTGCAATTTTATATACATATTTCAAATGAAATGTTGCTTTCTGATAGTATTTTAAAATAAAATCATTGAAAGGATTGTACATCATAAAATAATTGTAGACCAGGACCATGAGGCAGTTTAATGTATTTTAATGTATTATTTTGTTTGTTTGTTTTTTTCATTAATGTGACTGCTTTTTATCTGATTGCAAAATTGCAGCTCCTGGAATGTATTACACATCATGTATGATTTTGAAACCTGTAATGTATTACACTCACACTCTGGCCAGCAACTTTTATCTGCTTTTGGACAATTAAATTATCCCCTTTTGAGATTGATTTTTTTGGTTATTTGTAACAAACAGTACAAGTACGTGTCTTCCTAATAACTGAATATCAGTTTAAATCTGCTGTTCAGAAATTTAACTAGAATTTTCTTTTTGCTTAATTTGCATTAATAAAAGAACATTGCTTTTCAATTTTAATTACAAACTACGAGAGGAAATGAACTAGCTGTTTTAAAAACTGCATGACCTTGCTTTTTCTGCCATGTGAATACTGATAACTTCTTTTTTTAAGTAGCACTCTAGTGAGACAGTAAAAGCTGCCAATGGATTTCTTGTTATGATTTAGTTAAGTGATGAGATGACCCACACAACATAAATATATAATTTACATGAAATATAGAGTATACAGCAGAATTCAGGACAATCCAGTTTGTGTTATCCCTCAGTGAATATTAGTGCATATGTTATTATATATGTGCTCTGATCTGAGAAATGGATTGTAATGAACCACAATATATCAAACATTGCCCCCAGCAACCAACCATTAACACGGACACATTTCCCCTAAAATATCAAATAAAAAAATTGTCCACAGTTATTTCTCATTAAGATAAATACCTGTCACCTAGGATTTTTATGTTTATTCTTCTTGCTCAATTCACAATGGCAATGGGACCAAGGAAAAAGGAAAAAAAGTAAACAGAAGTTTTTTTTATCTTTTTAAAAAATTTTTTATAGCTGTTTAATTTGATTTTATGCTTTTATACATAAGAACATAAGAAAGTTTACAAACAAGAGGAGGCCATTCGGCCCATCTTGCTCGTTTGGTAGTGTTCAATTGTCTATCAGATTTCTATGGCTTAGGATGTCGAGCTCAATTGAAAATAAATAAATAAATAAACTATAGAAATTAAACACTAGTTTTGGGAAGTATTCACCGTTATCAGGAACATAACATGCTTAATTTATTTACAACTGGAATTGTGACATTGTACATTTCTGCATTTTAAAGTTTCTCAAAACTGTGGATGAAACAAGTCTCTTCTCATCAAGTAACTTCTAAAAGCCAAGACAATCTAAACCTGAGGTTTCATTAACTCAAAGTACAATTACACAAGAATTGTGACGAACCATTCAATGAGGTTTTGTTTACTGTGTGAAATATTGTTTAATGCAGTATACCTGATGAATAAAAGACAATGTACCAATTATTTTATTATATTTCCAGCTTCACTCTAGAGCCAATATTTACTACCGGTACTTAAATCTGTTTTATTTAAATCTCTGTTATGGATCAGAAATGCAAAATGTGTCCCAAATATACCCTGCTTCAGCATTTCCCTCTGGCACATTCGTAACATGAAGCTATAGTTCAAAGTGACCTCTTGAATTCTAGATTGCGAATGATATAAACAAGCAATTTAAAAACCTTCACAGCTATGCTTTAGTGCACTTCAGTGGAGAAAATATATCACCAAACATGTTTCTTTAATTTCTTAAGGACGGTATTAAAAAGTAATACCCTGCTTCCACCAGGTCTCCTGCTAATGATCCATGCAGACAGGATACTGATCTTTACTTAATTGCTAAATATCATGATTAACTTTTAAATTAACAACTGTTCAACCTTATAATTACTTCTGTTTGTCCACAAATCTATAGAGTTGTTTTTATGGCTTATAGGTTTTGAGGCAAAAGGCAAAGGCAATGGGAATTCTAGGCCAGTAAGCCTTAAATAAAATGTTAGAGAAAATAAGCCCTCTGGATAAATGTCTGAGACCTTGTTGAGTTTATGGGAGATGTTTTTAAGAGTAGTTTCTTTCTCCTGAAGTGCTTTGCACCGGCACCTGTCAACAGCCAAATCTCTCAATGAGCTGGAAGAGCTGTCTATTTTCAATTGAATCCACCCTTTGTTTAGATTTGGGATGACAAACCCTTCAAAAAAAGCAATATGAACATTTCCTGCTAGAAACAGGGGAATATTTTAGATTTGGTACAGAAATGCAGCATTTTAAATTCTTAGATTTGGTACTGAGGCAAAAGTAACCTATTTTATGTGGCACTTGTGAGTTGGCTGTAGTCTATCCAAGTTTTAAGTAGAAATGCATTGTCATCTGAATGGAACAATACAGATAAAGATGGCACAGTTTTTTTTTTTCCTCTGCCATCTGTTTAAAATCACTTTTCAGTGCAGGGAAGCTTGTGTGATAGAATCCTTGGCTGAGTTAACAAACTCACTAAAAGTTCATGAGCATTGTTCATTCACATGGTTTTTAATTAACCAACACTCAGGGCTTGGTGGCACTCCTAATAAATGTAATGGATAATTAGCATGAAAATCAAAGACAAGAAAATATACACTTGAGCTGCAGCCTGCTAATAAAACAGATGCTACTTAAACCAAGCTTAACAAAATGACATATTCTCTGGCAAGAACTGTCCATCATTGCCAGTTGAATTTCTCAAATATCCCAAAGCAATGTAGATATGAAATTAATATGACTTCTTTCTAGTGGAATTTGTTTAAAAATAAATAAATATATATATATACATATATATACATATATATATATATATATATATATATATATATATATATATATATACATATATATATATATATATATAGTGCGTTTCACACAAAAAGTATCTCAAAGCACTGTACAAGACAAAACAAAGAGAATCATAATAAAATACATTTGTGTAGAGATCCCAAAGCGTATCACACACACACACACACACAAACAAACAATTAAACCATTAACTTAAAAAAAGTCTAATACAGAATTTGTTGAAAACAGCAATTTAAAAAAAGATACAAAATGTGGTTGTAAATGTAAAAAAAAAGTTGTATTTTTTATTTTTATTAACTGTGACAAAGTTTAAATGACTTTACCTTAATAAAAATAAACCAACCTGCTCACAGAAGCACTCCAAGCAGTAGGCTACAACACCCCTTTGAATCCAGGTGCTTAGTAAGCACAGTCTTCCTCAAATTACTATAACGCATAACTTTCGCTTGTTTTGCAGCTTTGCCCAGTTTACTACTCATCCAGTTTCACAATTAACATTTTATTTTCTTTCAGCTCAACACTTAGATTGCAGTTTTGTATTCTTATTTTTGTTAACGAAGGTTTAAGTTAGGGTACGCAGGCTGATTGTTTGTGTAGACCTGCTAGTACTAATCAAGCAACCTAAACAAAACAACAACAAATACAGCCCTAGATATCTGAACATCCAGGCTAAGTATGAAGCCACGGTTATCCCTAATGAGGGCTGTAAGTATCAACCAGGTGCATCTTGTCATCATTTTTTATTTATGTTACCAGTAAAATTATTAAGCGATGTTAATTTGAACCATCTGCATGCAGAAAAGTGAGCTCCTGAAAATGCTGCCAGCTTAGTGCTGAGAGTGCCAACATTTTTCATCTACAAAAAGTTTCAGTTCGGTTCCAGTTTGTGAAAATAATAACTGTTGCATCATTACTTCAGTTTATTATTTTCCTTTTCATGTGCATATAACAAGATAGATAACCATCATGTCCAAAAAAAATTCCTGAACAAATATTAAACAGTCTTTATCAACATATTAATGTTTCAAAAACAAGTAATTCACGGGGTGTCCGCTGGGCTGTAAGGATAGAGCAGAGGAAGCAGAAACGAGCTGTTAGTACGACAGTATTGACCGGAGGACGCTGGATAGAGTGGCAAGGCCGAAGCTCGGAATTAGGTGCAGACTTAGAGAGGCCCGGGCTTGAAATTAGGATAGAAAAGAGATCCCGACCGATGAGCTCTCCTATTGCCGAGGACAGAGCTTGGTCTAAGGTCATGTTCCTGAGGATCTGAAAACATATAAAAGGGCTCTGCTTGGCAGAGACGCCTCTCGGGGCAATAGGAATAGTCCAACAGCTTAAGACTGAAAGGAGAGATAGTAATGGGTTCCCTGACTGGTCTGGTGCTGCCCTTGTGAGAGGTGAGGCACAGGCCTCAGAAGCCGGGAGCGGGAAGGTGTCCCGCAGGGAACCTGCAACAGAGAGAGATGGGTTAGTCTGGGACACTGAGAGCGTAAAGCCGGCCACGTACCAAGTGAAGGAAGGATGGCGCATAAGCTACAAAAGGATAGTGTGGCCGGAGGTCCCCTCTGACTCACTTGGTGAGAACCCCCCTAGTGCGAGGACGAGACAGTGTGGCTGACCTGAGATCGGGGGAGTGGATCCGCAATCCCCCCCCCCACCAAGGATGGACCCCCCGGCTCCCCGCAGAGACCCTCACTGTGAGACAAACAATAGAGTCGCACCAGTGCATAACATAAAAGAAACTGCTGGAAAAGATGGGACATACAAGACAAACTGGAAAGGTTAAAATAGTGTTAGTATAGTATGGTTATGTGATTACCTGCCGCTCAGTGAAGAGGAAAAAAACCCTTCCTAGAAGGGGAAAACCTCTGGTGGCCCCGGCGGTCAGGTAGCCCTCACTCCGAGCATGCTAGCTAGTCTTTGATGACTATTGCTATGTTGGTAAGGGATGAACGGATGTATGAATCGACTGCTGCAGAGGACCAGCGCCACATGCTCCTTGACTGGATGGAGATCGATGTTGGCTCTGGCTGCGGAAGTAGCTGCTCGAGCCGAAATGATTGGGGAGAAAGCCGGTTCTGGAGACGAGAGTGGTGAGACCATCCTATGTGTTAGTTAATATGGGATCAATCAGTGGTTTGCTACTATCATGTCTGCTTGGAATGGAAAAGGTGAACTCGCATTCAAAGATTTGGGTTTCATAACTCCAGTCATTCTTCTAATAGTGGAACTCTTTAACTCATAATCAAGACAGATTTCCAGTCTCGTACCACGTCTCTCATCATGTATTAACGTTTGTAGTATTTGAAAGGATGAGCGGACATACGACTAGATTGCTGTGGAAGTCAAGAGGAAATGGCTGCCACGATCTGAGTATTGGAGGCAAGCTGGAGCGTTGGAAGCTCTGGAGGAGGACAGGTGTAGATTTAAACGATAAAAAGCAACTTTTGTCTGCTGCAACAGTGAGCAGATCTGAAGAGGGAACAGAGATCTGCTGTAGTGAGGAGCGATTAAGAGTAGAGGGTGAGATCTGCTGAGCAGAGCAGAGCTCTGAGGAAGTAAACAATGAAGTGCTGTCAGTAGCATGCAGTGGTCAAGCTGTAGAAAGCAGAGATCTGCTGAAGCAGTTATCTGAACTAGTGAATGGTGGACTGCCATCGGTTTAGATGGAGCCAAAGATGGGACTGGCTTTGGGCAGAGATGAAGAATGCAAAGATCTGAGGCCGCTGCATAACCTGAGGATGAAGAATGCATTGCTCTGAGGCTGCTGTGAAACCTATTGATTTGATCAGGAGCAGTCTATGAGTGTATTGTCCATTGTAGGGTAGGAGTTTGCCATGACTGAAACGTTGATAATAGTAGGACATGGTTTCCATATCCGACATGTGTCTCCCATCAAATGAAATATTAACTTCTGAAGTAAAATTAATCCTGATTTGAAAATACATGACTTTTGCAGTGAAAGAGGACCCACTAAAATGTATAGAACTTGTGGTGTTATACTGCCATCTAGAGGTTATGATTTGAATAAAACCGTTGACTTTAGAAAGTGATGCAGGGTATAATATTTGATTATGGTGATTTAATAGCCCTCGTATTTGGAATGTTTATCTTAAATGCTCTGATGGTGTATCATGATTGTATTTTGACAGAGGAAGATAGAATGGGCTGTGAATGCGCAGAGTCTGCAGGCTTTGGCTTGCGAACCACTGTAAAAGCAGTTAAAGACGACTGAATCAGGAGAAGACCGATCGACAAAATGGTTATCTGCTGCTGAGATGGCGCCGGCTTTAGCAGAGAATTATTATTATTATTTATTTCTTAGCAGACGCCCTTATCCAGGGTGACTTACAATTGTTACAAGATATCACATTATACATTATTTCACATTATTTTTTTTTTTACATACAATTACCTATTTATACAGTTGGGTTTTTACTGGAGCAATCTAGGTAAAGTACCTTGCTCAAGGTTACAGCAGCAGTGCCCCCAACCTGGGATTGAACCCACGACCCCCCAGTCAAGAGTCCAGAGCCCTAACCACTACTCCACAGGGCTGCCCCAAGAATGTTTTATAGTACTCATAGAACATAGTACCCCTGTATCTAACAGAGGTCGATAGAATAAATATTGATCCGGCTCTTGACTGCGGTGTGGAACTTAATGTTGCGTGATATCTTTACCATCGATTATTTATTTGGTAAAAGGCCTGAATGTTATTGTTTAAACTATGTTTCCAGTTGGTGGAAACGGATATCTTCTATTATTTGCTTTTGAATGTTTGGAGAGAGTGTGGTGCCTAATGGTAGCGGCTGAATGAGAACCGGATGCAATTACTGAAATTGTACTCGGGCTATGCAGTACTTCTGAAGTAAAATTCAGTGTGAGACAGACTGTTGGGATAGACAGCAAGATAGGGGAAAAACTGCCAATGAAATGATAGTGATACTGGATCCCACTAATGTATGATTTAATTTTGCCTAGAGCCAGATGGCGAGAGTCTCTTGCGTGTGCGATGATAGCAAAGATCCAGTCTTCATTGAACGGATAGGAAGAATTCAGTTTTGAGCACAGAAGACAGATAGCAGTTACAGCCTGTGGTGCAAGACAACCTTGAGGATGGAACACCTGCAATGGGACTGGAGCTGCTGCTGTGATGAGCTTGCGGAATCTGGTGATTCATGGAACCCCTGAATCCTAGAACTAAGGCATCTGTTAAAAGGGACAAGTCACGGGGGGCTGAGATGTAGTCTTTGTAGAATAGTGAAATCCTGTTCCAGTTTTGAATTAATAATGCACACCTTTTTATGTCCTTCCTAGATTGAGTGGATATGCTTTTCTGAGCTTCCTGGCTTGATGCCGTAGAAAAGGAGCGAGGAGACATGAAATGAAGGTTTTACCCTTAGGGATGATGTGAATTGCATAATTGAAGATTGAGATTGCTGCAGTGTTGGAAGCGACCTGTTTGTTCATATCGTTGAGGTGTGTATTAATTGAAGCAATTGAGACAACGAAGGGGTGAATGAGGGACTTCATGTCCTCGAAAATGTTGTTTATGAAGCTGAAGGGTGGGATTTGTTTCAGCTGCGTCTCCTGGTTACTGTGCTGTGCTGTGCCGCCTGTCCTGAAGCTCTGGTTGAGCGAGTTTGTGGAAGTGCACTTGAGAAGCTGGCAGCATGATGTAGCAGATATAAAAGGTACAATAAATATTGAACAACGCCATACTATCGCTTCCAGCCGGCATGTTGATATTGTTGTCGTGCAGGGTTTTTAAAAGTTAAGCGAGTGGCCAATCCTAATAAAACAGCTGCTCCGAAGGCAGAGCATGCTGGCAGGGGCGTTCTGAGCTCCGTAATGCCGGGGCAGTAGGTCTGGTTGCTGGGAGAAGTCTGCATTAGAAGTAGACGGTACTGAGTTTCCATCGGAGAAATGAATGAGACATTGTTGAGGAGAATCCGGCAGTGAGGTTTCCTGATCTGAAATGGAGTTGGGTCATGCTGAAAATTAAGAGTTTTAAATTTTTGCGCAGAGAACGACTCGCAGCGTACACAAGAAAGCAAAATACTAGACAGAGAAAGAGTGTGAGATTGGGGTTTAAATAGAAGGTTAATGATGATAGACCGTTAATTAATCAAGCTGCCCAGCTACCACCCCCTGAATTTCGGCCTAAGGCTAACATCAAAATCCAGGGATGAGGCTCTCCTGAAATATTTATTATTCAAAGTGAAATCTCCAGCATCTAAGTAAAGCTAGGCTGGAATCGGGTCCACTGGCTTTAATTATTGCAGGCACATAAGCTAGAGGTGAAGCAGCAGAAGAACACCAATTCACAACAGGCAACATACAATGTAAGTTTAGGTTGATAAACAAAAGAATAGCTCCTGTTACATATCAGAAAGTTATGCAGAAGTTACTGCAGGAAGCTTTTGTATAGCATTATTATTTGATAGTGAAAAATAGCCTGCACAGTGTTACATCAAAAAAATAAATATTGCAACAGATATTATTTTCAAAACAAAGTGCATATACTGTGGAGTGTCCAAAATAGATGTTGAACCCATATTTTAGGAGGCAGTGTGGTCCAGTGGTTAAAGACACAGCCTTGTAACCCGGAGGTCCCCGGTTCAAATCCCACCTCAGCCACTGACTTATTGTGTGACCCTGAGCAAGTCACTTAACCTCCTTGTGCTCCATCTTTCGGGTGAGACGTAATTGTAAGTGACTCTGCAGCTGATGCATTGTTCACACACCCTAGTCTCTGTAAGTCGCCTTGGATAAAGGCGTCTGCTAAATAAACAAATAATAATAATAATATTTTTCTGACATGAGGCTATCCTGAAGAACACAACCTATGGTACTATATACAGTCTATCCTGCTTTTGATGATTGGGGAGCTGGCAACAATACTGAAAAGTGTTGGGTAGTGCCTGCTGGTACCCACTGATCACAAGCAAAACAAGTAATATTGAGGGATACCCTTTAGAGTAGAAAGTAATGTAGGAGATTGCAATCTAAATTCAAAAGTGAAGACATTTTAAAATCCTTTAAACAAAAAACTGCATGTAATAATTATGTAGCAGGGCATGGTACCAAGGGAAATCTACATGCGTCCAGCATAAAAAAAAAAAAAATGAGTGTTTAAAATGAACTAGAGCACAGAGCATCAGTTACATCTAACTCAGTTATGATGCAAGTTTCACCAAGGGCTGTAGGTATAGCTCCGTGGCTATAATTACACCTTTAGCTTTATAACAGCATGGTTGAGGGTATGTACTATTTACTGTTGAGCTGGATTTGTGCTGTTGCTGCACAATAAATACATGAATATCTGTGCTCTAATTGGCTGAAACAACCTTAACCTTTTGTGGCAGGGCAGAGACCCTGCACCGTTAGAAAAATGTGTTTGGTGGGTGGCAGCCATCTTGGCTCAGGTGTGGCGGAACAGCCTGGCGGCAAGATGGCCAGCGTTGCACAGCCACACAGTTTAATTGTTTAACTGTTAATTACTTAATTGGAAACGTGTGGAATGTTAAATGATGTATTGATTATCATGAACCCCTGGTCACATCCTATAAAATGCACAAATACACGTTTGTCTGGAGAGGGATAGTTCAGTAAAGGCGCTTGCCTAGCCCTAACAGTGGGAGAGAAAGCAGAGAGCAGCAGGTTGTGCTCTAGAAAGATACATGGTAAGTTAGCCGGTAAGAAACATAATTACCTGAATAAGATTTGCTTCTCCAAGAACAACAAATTAATCAATGAGATTAAACCTTTTACAGAAACAGAAATTAGTAGTCAAGGTAGCTATTTAGTTCAGGGTATTAAACAAGGTTCAGATATTAAGCCATATGAGACTGAATGAAGATGAGAAGCTAACATAGTTATGCTTACCTTACCAATGTTTTACAGTTTAACTTCCTGTTTCCTCTTCAACCTGAAAAAAAACAAACCCATACAAGAATAAACCCTAAGTTATGTTCAAAGCTTTTTAATACAATATGCTTAGATAATTTGTACTATTTAGTATTTACGAGCCAATTCACACATTATCTAAGGCATTTAGCGAAGTGCAAACATTCAGACTAGCTGCTCGCCTGGTGTTCTCTCTGCCTCGCTTCTCCCACGTAACTCCACTGCTCCGCTCACTCCACTGGCTCCCGATCACCGCTCACATCTAGTGCAAGACTCTATTAGGACTGTAATTATTGATATGTATTTTTTGAATACAACTGTAAGTCATCCTGGGTAAGGGTGTCTGCTAAGAAATAAATAATAATAATAATAATAATAATAATAATAATAATAATAATAGTTAATAGGCCAATCCAACAACCCTTTGTTGCGTAGCAAATTAGTGCTAGCTAATGTATGAAACATGTGCATAGATAATAAATTTTAATGTAAAACCAAAATCAGAATCTACTATGTGCACTCTGAAGATCGGAAAGCCATCAAAAAAGCTTGTTAACCTCTTACTCAAGGAGCGTACTAATAAATATCTCCTTGTACTAAGCATTCACTGGTTAAATTCCATGTCCGCTATACTGAATTGCCCATAAGAATTGACACCTTGCAGTAATAAAAAAAAAGATTCCTAATATGGTTTAGAAGGGGAAAATGATACTGAATGATTTCAATGCAATAATTATGTATGTCATTGCATTAGCTGTGGTCTTATTATAAAATTACATATTGTAAAAAAAAAAAAAAAAAATCAGCATAGGTCATAGTTCCTATATATTGGGAGTCAATTTAAAAAAAGCAATGCACATGCTTGACCATCGATGGATCAATGCGTCACCCCAGCCTTTAACCCTTTATGCTACTGTAACTTGGCTGTTTCTATACATGCAGAATGTTTATATATCACCATTAATATATGTATTGCTAGCATTTTAAGGTCAAATGTGTGAAATTACAATTTTGTCAATGCTTGTATACTGAATATAATTAAATATGTTAAACAAAAAACGTTAAACTATACCTTCTGTATTTTCAGACAAACATATGATTATTGTTGAAATTAACAGCAACATACAACAACAGATTTCTGAGGCTACACATAAGTTAAACAGTAACTGTACCAATCATAATGCATAGCAAAACAGCAATGAACATCTAAATTGGAAAACCTGTGAGATAACTCCAGCCTTGAGGGAATATCCAGTCAAAGGTTTACAGGACTTGCAGAATACTTCTGCTTGTGTTTAATTCTGTGCTTGAAATGGGACTTGAAGTGTAGGTAATCAATTCCCAAAGACGGTAAGCCATTTCTACTGGTTAAGGGTACTGTTGGCCACTGGTACATAACAAGCAGTGTCTTCCATTTATAAAACCATCTCTTCCACATTGCATAACCAAGCATAGCTTAACATCTGAAAAGGATGTGAAACGAAGCATTGACAATAACGGTACCTTGTGCTATAGGACCAGATTGTCTCTTGATCTACAGCACATGCTTTTTTAGATACAGACCAAAATTCCACAGACCAAAACGTATAATAAACCAAAATCACAAACTGCATACTACTCAAGTAAACTTAGCACACATCCTTTAATGCATGAAATCCTGCCTTGGCTGCCATAAAAGGCTCATCACTTGTTTGCAAAGAAGGATATAAGAATGGTTACAGAACACATTTAACATTATTGATTTTTTTTTGCTTGATATATTTACAGTCTCTTTAAAATGCAAATTTAAAACTGCCTCCAGTTACCTGAAAAGGAACTGTAATCGTTACAGAAATGAATGCAGGTTGTTTGTCAAACCAGACAATAGATCCATGTCTTGATAACATCAGTTTCTGCACCTTGATGAATAAGTTCAAGTGCATCTGCAGATACAGATGTGTTTGGGGAAACTCTGGATTTTGCAAAAGACTCTCTTGTAGGTTAAAGAAACTTTAGGGAAACATCTTTCAGTTAATACAGACACTTTTCCTGGATCCTGGCCACAATTCATAGTCGTCAAGGATGCTTATCCTAATACTAACTACCGTCACTCCCTGTCAGACACGTCACAATGCATACACCTCGGTCACACAAAAAATGCAAGCAAACAAGGTACTTTATGGTTTGGATTTTTTGAACTGTCTTTCATTCTCGGAGTGATGTATTAAATGAATGGCAGTTAAACAGTACAGTTAAGTGCCCTCCTCCTGATAGCCTATCCCTATGGAAATGAGCCATAGCTACACATCTGTTCATAGGCTGCATTTTCTTGTTATACTCTAATGAGGGCTATCTTAAAGGGAATGTCAGTTGCTCGTGATTTGCTAGCAGTTTTTACCTCCCACCAGCGGGCAACAAACTTCCTTCAAAACACAACATAAGGGGGCTGTGGAATCCTGTGCAAACATAAAGAAGTCTTTTTTATTATCCACTGGGCACTGAGCTGAAAAAAAAACCTACATCTACCTGTTGTAATACACCATTTAAAGAAAGAACATTAAACTCACCAACACTGATACTGTATAGTGGACAAAAATCAATGACATTAAGCCTACATCATTGGAAAATATGATTGTTTTACACATAGTCAACTTTGTTTTTCTCTACATACAATCTATTTAGACTGTAATATCTCTGAGCTGAGTATTGCTGTAAAACCACACAAGGGAAACTTTCACATTGTTTTTTGTTCCAGTCCACAGACAGGCCTCAGCTTTTTTTTTTTTTTTTTTTTCTTCACTGACCTTTTACTTCCTTAAATTAACTTTAAAACATATTTATCTTCCTTGCTGGTGCATGTTCTATCACATGTGGACATGTTATTTCTTTATGTAATATTATTACTAATATTTATATGCATAGATGTAAACAAAATAAAATTAATCCCCCCTAAAAGTTGTTAAGATTTTTAAAGACCTTCCCTCGGCAAGGACTAACTTGTGCCAACCAGATTCTTCAAATCAGAAAAATATATCACAGCAAACTACAGCATCTACTGAAATGGCCTTATACTTCCTCTAATCCAATGGGTAACTTTTAACCCCATTACTTCAAACATTGTCATGCTTGATTTAGATGTGGACACCTGATTAAAACTAAGGTCTTATCCAAAGTTGAGGACTTACCCATAACCACTGACTATTTTTGCAACTGTGCACTATGGGAGAGTTGACTGTACAAGAGTATATAGATTAAGATTATATAATTATGGGAATACATAACATACAATATTTTTATATTGATTTCCGCGTGTTAATGAGCTCTACTTTCTCCATGCGTATGTAGCCTTCTTAGAATTTCCACCATTGCCATAATAAAGACAGATGTGAACAATGTGTTACTCACCTGACAAGATGATGAATGGTTTTGTAGGAAAGTCAATTTTAAAAGCTTGATTGTTTTCCTATTTACAGCATATAACAAACAACAATTAAAGTAGTGGTATGTGTTATACAGAAGCTCATATAATTGTTTATTACTTTGTTTGCCTTTCAGGAAGCTTTATAGAGTACATAAATTATGAATTGTAGCAATCAAATGATAAAGAGGGTTTTTAATGAAATATGACGTTGATAGCCGGTAATAATGTTAAAAAGGCTCAATTTTCGACGGTTTGATACATTCTCACTTTTTGTCACCTAATTGGAAGCAATTATTGAAAGCATAATTAAAATAATAAACCCTTTCCCTCTCAGAAACGTGCATAACAGCAAAAACATTCAGGTAATTTATGGAGGCTGCTTCATGAAGCTTCTTAAAATTTTAATTCCGTGTTTATCATAAATCTGAAGCATTTAATTATACAAGCTGAATATTGTTTATTTACCCCCTGCCCCAACAAGCAAGCAGAACACCTAGAGGATGGGTTCCCCATGGCTTTATCCTGACTGGGAACCTGCATACAATGAATCCAGTGATGAAAAATATAAATGCTTGAAAGAGCTGATGTCAGGGTAGTACGTTCTATATTCTCAATAACCCCAAGCACCTAACAGCAACATTCATTTCACTGTAAAGCTTTGTGGTTACAGCTGTCAGACCAATCATCACTTTAGCAAATGGCTTACATAACCCGGCTAATTAAGTGTTAGATTTTAATGACAGACCAACAGCCTGCTAGATGTGACCCAGAAAAAGTCACATACCATTAAACAACAAATCAATATTTAATTCTTTATACTACTTTATCATAAATAAAACAAAATCCTTAAAAAAAAAAAAGCACCAGTCTGTCACATGTGCTCTCCAAACATTATTTATTAAACATAACATGAAGCTACATACTACAGCAAGTAGCAAAAATGAAATCTTGCTGTAGTTTACATACACAATCCTGTTGTAACTAATAACCTAGACAAGTAACATTTAGCTAATTTTCAAGGTACATTTAGCAGATTACAAATACTATTAGTTTCACATTTATAAAAAGTACATAAGAATATGTAACCTAGAAATTCTAGTGTCTAACAATGGCCTTTAATAATCAAGAAATGAAGCAGTACCTGCTGTTTAAGTCCACTAGCAGATAAAAAGAGTTAAATACAGTAACATGTTGTTATAAAACAGTATTTCTGTCAGAGATACAGTAAAGAAACATTAGTGTACAGCAAATATCGATTAATCCAAATTGCTGAATGACAAACTGCCCTGTAATCATTTGCATAATGTCTGGTGAGACAAGCATTTATTATAGCAACTATTATTATAGCACCACTGATGCGACATACGTGGATACCATATATTGCAAAGTTCGCACAAAATACAACGACAAGCTGAGTGCTTTGAGAAATGTTAATGAGTCGTTTATAAGGAGGATAGAAGGACAGCTCTGAAGGATGGTGTTGGAAAACACTCTAAATTGGAAGCACATACGGTATTTGGGCACTGGAGTTAGAAAGCAACCAAACACTGTCTAAGATATTTTGAAGACAACACCATTAGGCTATGCATGACACTGTGGAGAAATCAAAAGACAGGCAACGTGTGTCTCATTTGATAAATTTAACATACACTCTTGGAAAGGAAGAATTTCCATTTGAAAAATTGCAGTAGCCAAGGATGTAAAAAAAACATACTGGGGTATGTATAACATTGTTATTATTTTGTATTTATATTAAAGATATAGCACTTATTAAAACAAATATCACAAAACAAATGCTGATAGTCTGATTGTAATGTAACTCAAATGGTGTAAATGTAAATAATTCAGCTAATACAACTTGAGTAAATGCTGTTAATACCAGGAGAGGAAATGCGCTCAGCTGACATTGTATAGAGCTAAAATAACACTGTTACAAAATGTGTAAATAACTGTGTCACTATAATTGACTGCAGAGAACAAATTAAACAAAATTACAAGTGACTTATTTGTTGTTTATTATATAAAAGCTGTTGTTCATTACAGTTTATCAACATACTGTGCTTTTGTGTTGCTGTGACTGGTACACATGAAAAATTTCCATCCATGCTCTATATTGTTTTAAAAAAGTTTATTTTTAGATGAAACATACACTGTCTGGTAATTTTATACTGACTTGTCTGCCCACTTGGATTTGAAATATCCCTGGTATGAAGCATGTTTTCCTGGTATATTATTATTATTATTTATTTCTTAGCAGACGCCCTTATCCAGGGCGACTTACAATTGTTACAAGATATCACATTTTTTACATTATTTCACATTATACAGATATCACATTATTTTACATACAATTACCCATTTATACAGTTGGGTTTTTACGGGAGCAATCTAGGTAAAGTACCTTGCTCAAGGGTACAACAGCAGTGTCCCCCACTGGGGATTGAACCCACAACCCTCCGGTCAAGAGTCCAGAGCCCTAACCACTACTCCACACTGCTGCCCATATATGCCGAGTCCCTTGATTACTCAGGAAGGCTGAACAAATGACAAGTTTACTTAACCATGATGTCGATGGCTACTGTCAGGACGATAATGCACCCATCCTCCATGCCAGATGTATGGGCAAATGGTTTGAGGAGCATGACAGAGACAGCAAGCATTTTCCGTTGCCAGCACATTCCCAGGATCTCAATCCTATTTAACATATTTGAGAATTTAATGTACATATTTGTAGATCTCTGCACCAGTTGCTTGAAATAGTAAAGACTGAATGGATTAACATCCCTAACAATACCTTCAAGCACCTTGTGTAGTCTATGACACAACATGTCAAGGCACACAGTAGCCCAACCCATTATTAGGTTCAGGTCCTAAAAAAGTGTCCAGGCAGTGTAATTTGACAGTATCAAAAGCATAAAACAGATATGGAACAACAGATTCCTTCCCTGCACCCAAATTGTATCTGCCCTGTACCCTTCCTCCTTATTAAAGACATGCGGTGTTATCAAAATAGCAAGCTATAATGATGCAAATCACTGCCTGAATCATCCAACAGTCTTACATAACTCTAAACTGCTGAACTAAACTGAAGTGAAGTGTGTACACATTTAACCTTGACACCCTTTGTTCTGTACTACTGAGACTTACAGATACCATTCAGAAGCCTCAAAACATGGCAAGCAAACACCAGTGATGAGTAGAGAGCAGCAATCCGCATGAAATGGTAGCCTCTACCTTATTAGTAAAGACTGACCCTACAAATGAGTCGGTTTCAGCTCCGAGGCCAGACATACTGAAAGGGAGAATTAGAATCTGATGCACCAGAGGGTGCTATGTGTTGTTGAAGGAGACGCGTACATACTGTATATGCTTTGCTTCACTATAGGGACACTAAATTCCCATTATAGGCAGGTAACACTATTCAGTGCTACAAGGAAAAATGCAATACAATCATAAACTACCCATATACGTACATCTCGATTTAACAAGCAATTAAACAATAAATCTGTACTACTTATGCTCCGAGCACCTTACATAATATACTCTAGTCTCGCCGATTTTTTTTTTAAAGAAAAAAAAACTGCCAGTTTCACTTACCTTATGCAAACATTGCATTTAATACAAAATAAAAAGGATTGCAGGGCCTTGCTGTAACCATGGAAATGTTGCTATCTGTGTGCATTTCTGTAGAATACAAAAAGAATGATACATTTAAGTGACTAACACAGGCACTCACTGCAACCTGAGGGGGAGAATGTTAGTTTGAGGAGTTGCCATGGAAACCATACTGTAGAACCACGAGGGAAGAATGGAATTTATTTTTTAAAAAAAAGGGAACCTAGCACCTATGGAGCTGCCAGGGAAACTCCCACGCCATCAAGTCTTTGCCAAGTGGTTTAAAAACCAATCCCCAACAACACAGCAAGCCTCCACGCAATCTGCAAAGCATGGCGCTGCCTCTGACAGTGGAGGACTGTGGGAGCAGGTCCAAACTGGGCATGTAGAAAAGTAGTCAATAGGATTGCCATTGGATCTGTTCTGCTGTGATAGGAAGTGCATTACATTTAATGACAACTGAAATTGATCAATCACTTCAATTATTTTAGAGAGTGTTAAATATAAATGCACATCTAAATCGGATTGGCTAAAAAACGTGTCTTAAGCTTTAACGTGCACAATATCTAGGGAACTACTGGGTCTATTTAATTGATCTTAACAGTAGCGGATCTAAATACCACCACTCTTTAAATCATTAAATAGCAAGTAGCTTCAAAAGTCATTTACATTTTATTTTTTTTTACATTTCCCTATCTATTTATATACCAGTCTTCAATCTTTATGGGTAATTTAGCAAACAGTTAATACATTTCTGTATTGCATTATTTAAACAATGGGACTGCAGAAAATGCAAGGAAGTCTGTGCTATCAGAAGCATGCAGGAAACACCTTGCTGAAGCCAGGATACGTTTCCCTTAATTACAAAAAACAGACCTGGGGCCATTGCATCTCTCAGGAACCTATAGCTTATTGGAGAGGGGACACCTCCCCGCTCTCTGAGATAAGAACAATGTTTATTTAAGACTGAAAGAAGCGTGTCACAATGGACCTGCAAAATTACACTGCTGGCAAACGTGTTTATTATTTAAACATTTTTATCAAAAGCGACTTCCAGAAAATTAAACAAAATATATAAAGTATATAAATTACAAAAATGCAAAACAAACACATATATACAATATATACAAAATAATATACAGTGCCTATAGAAAGTCTACATCCCCTTTCAAAATGTTCACATTTTGTTGCCTTATAGCCTGGAATTAAAATGCATTAAAAAAAAATATTTTTCATTGATCTACACATCCTACCCCACAACTTCCAAGTGAAAAAAATATTCTAGAAATTTGTAGAAAATTAATAAAAAACAAAAACTGAAATAGCTTGGTTGGATAAGTGTCCACCCCCCTTGTAATAGCAATCCTAAATTAGCTCAGGTGTAACCAATCGCCTTCAAAATCACACACCAAGTTAAGTGGCCTCCACCAGTGTTAAATTGTAGTGATTCACATGATTTCAGGATAAATTCAGCAGTTCCTGTAGGTTCCTCTGCTGGGTAGTGCATTTCAAAGCAAAGAGTCAACCATGAGCACCAAGGAGCTTTCAAAAGAACTCCGGGACAGCTGTTGAAAGGCACAGATCAGGGGATGGGTATAAAAAAATATCAAAGGCCTTGAATATCCCTTGGAGCACGGTTAAGACAATTATTAAGAAGTGGAAGGTGTATGGCACCATCATGACCCTGCCTAGATCAGACCGTCCCTCCAAACTGGATGACCGAGCAAGAAGGAGACTGATCAAAGAGGCTACCAAGAGGTGGCAACTTTGCAAGAGCTACAGACTTTTATGGCCAAGACTGGTCAAAGTGTGCATGTGACAACAATATCCCAAGCACTCCACAAATCTGGCCTGTATTTTACTCAAGAAAGACCACCAGCCATGTGGCAAAAAGATTTGTGGTCTGACGAAAATAAAAATGAACCTTTTGGCCTAAATTCAAAGCATTATGTTTGGCACAAACCCAACACAGCGCATCACCCAAAGAACACTATCCCTACTGTGAAGCGTTGTGGTGGCAAAATCATGTTATGGGGATGTTTCTCATCAGCAGGGACTGGGGCACTTGTCAGGATAGAAGGGAAAATGAATGGAGCAAAGTACAGTGGTCCTTTAGGAAAACCTGCTGCCCTTTGCAAGAAAGCTGAAACTGGGATGGAAGTTCACCTTTCAGCATGACAACGACCCAAAGCACACAGCCAAATCTACACTGGAGTGGCTAAGCAACAAAAAGGTAAATGGCCCAGTCAGAGCCCTGACCTAAATCCAATTGAAAATTTGTGGCATTACTTGAAGATTGCTGTCCGTCAATGCTCCCCAAGGAACTTGACAGAGCTTTAACAGTTTTGTAAAGAAGAATGGTCAAATATTGCCAAATTTAGGTGTGCAAAGTTGGTAGAGACCTATCCCAACAGACTCACAGCTGTAATTGCTACCAAAGGTGCTTCCACCAAGTATTAACTCAGGGGGTTGGAGACTTATCCAATTGTCTTTCAGTTTTGTATTTTTAATATATAATCTTTTTCTCAATAAAAAACTTTTTTCCCCTTAACAGTGTGGAGTATGGTGTGTAGATAAGTGGAAAAAATCCTCATTTAAATGCGTGAAACTCTGAGGCACTGACACAACAAAATGTGAAAAAAGTTCAAGAGGGTGTAGACTTTCTATAGTCACTGTATATAAATAGGAATTTACAAATAAAAATTGAATAAGTGGGTTTTGAGAAGACGTTGAAAAGCAGTTAAAGACTGAACAGTCCTGAGGATAACCGGTAGCTGGTTCCACCACAGGGGGATGAGGGGAGGAAGGAGAGTGAAGAGAAGGCACAACAAGTGGGCCAGTAGAGGATGAGCGGAGAGGGTGAGAGGGAACATAAGCAATTGAAAAGTATATTTCCATGTCCAAGCCATGTTTCATGTGGGGACGCTGTGGAATTCATATGTGGAAGTCAGTACATTTCAAGTATTTAAAGTGTATGATTTGTCAGATTGATTCCTGTCTGTAAATGCAATGTACAACAAAAATAATACATTTTTCTGGTGTAATAATAACATAGAAAACATAACAATATAATTCAGGCATTCTCAAACTCTGTCCTGGAGAACCCCTGTGTCTTCTGGTTTTCATTCCAACCGAACTCTCAATTACTTAACTATACCATTAATTGAGCTAATAATTTTCTTTATTAGACATGTTTACTTGTTTTCAGCTCTTAAACAGTTGGAGTTCAAGTCATTTATCAAATGTTATTGCTAACTTGAAATATGCAACTGTTCAAGAGCTGAAAACAAGTAAAAAGGTCTAATTAAGCAAATTATTAGTTCAATTAGTGGTCTAGTTAAGTAATTGAGAGCTCGGTTGGAATGAAAATCAGCAGCCACAGGAGGTCCCCAGGACCGAGTTTGAGAAGCCCTGATATCATATAATATATATATATATATATATATATATATATATATATATATATATATAGTGTTACATGGATAGAATAAGTGTTCTATATAGTATGACTTATGTTTAGTAGTACTTGACCAATAAAGAACACTAGGGTGTACATACAGTACGTTTTGAAGATTGCCAAAAGGACTGTGAGACTAGACCACAGGTCGATTCAATCAATAGTTTTCACAGTCCTCAAATTGCATGTAATATACACCCCATTGTTATTTATTGCTAGTTAATCATTTGAACTTCAGCTACACAAAAATACCTGACAAAAAACACACACACTGAGGCACTGATTTATTTATTGGGCAGGTAATATGTCAGTTGGTGTCGGTGGACTGCAACAGGTAATGTATGATCAAGTAGTGCAGGCGTCTCCAATCCTGGCCCTGGAGGGCCGGTGTCCCACCTGGTTTTTGTTCCGACTGTACCCTAAATTACTTAATTTACTTAAGTGCTTATTAGAGGCTTAATTGGTCCAATTAATTAATTTAGGGTATAGTTGGAACAAAAACCAGGAGGGACACCATCCCTCCAGGAACAGGATTGGAGACCCCTAAAGTAGTGTGATCTACTTTATATAGAAAATTGTTGTGTATAAATGTGGCAGGGGTAAGGCCTGCCCCTGTAATAATATGTTTTTGTTTCTTTATAAATATGGTTTGGTGGGTTTTATAATTTTATAGTGTTTGTACAAAGTGTGTGCTGGCTAGGTACGGCAGGGCTGGGAGGTTAGAACTTTTAATACCACCACAGTATAATGCCCAGTTGATTTATGACCCATGATGTGTGATTAAGAGTAAAAAAAAAATAAGTTTTTAAAAATATAATGATGAGATACAGACAACACAGGTACCGTAATAAGTTTCTTGTAAACTTTGCAGAGTGTTCTGCAACACTTTAATGTGTAGGGTGTATCATTATAACTAAAATAATTTTGCAGAGTTTGAGCAGCCAGACTGCATGAGTGGGCGTCTCTTATAATACTAAGAGAACTCCTACACAAAATGAATTAACTGATAGAATCATCTGTTCCAGCGGAAACCACAGAGCAGCATTCATACAAGAACCTGGTACTATAAGTAACTGGTTAATTCAATGAAATCAATACAGTCAACTGTATCTTACTTTTACTATTCGGTACCATGACTCTGGATAAAGGCATATTCCTTCTCCATGTAATACAGTCCAGTAGTGCTCAAGTATTACTGAAAGGCAGTTACCACAGTTATATACGATGCAATCTTTGATGACACTTTGATCTACATCAGCTCTACACTACAAAGAAGGAAGCTGTGTTTTGAAAGTCCCACTAGAGGCTGTCAGTGAGATGGATCATCTCATCAGTTTTAACACTTAAACTGCCAGCTATTCAAGACATGTCTTTTGCCAATTAAAAAAAAAATCATATTGACAGACATCTAAAAGATGGATGAAGAAAATGCATAAAGGCAAAAAATGACAGGGCTTCTCAATATGCTGCCACCATCCTGAAAGTGGAATTGATGAGGTAAAAATTAGTGTGCAGAAAATGCAGCTATTAAATATACAAGAACTATTCCACTGATAATAGTCATGTACAACACTTATGATTCATTGGTGCATTCTGAAATAACACTATAGTATTAACCCTGCTGCATAATACTGTGCATGTCTTCATGAAGGATGAATTTACAACCAAAGGAATATACCAACACTTTGAGGAAATCTTGAGGACATTAAAAACCTAAAGCAGAATTTATGCAATGCCAATAACTTTTAACCTGCTTCAGCTTTGAGAAAATGGAATGCAATTCAATTATTCCCAATGTAAATATAATAACATGCATTACACATAGATACAGCAGCTACAATAATAAATGCTACCGTTGGCTAAAAAAAAAAAAGACTCTACCAAGGGGGTATAAAATAGAATTGCTCTCCTGCTTAGCAATAAGAGATACAAAAGCATCACAGTATATACTACCTTATCACATATCAAAAAGTTCAAACACTGCTGACATGCATATTTTATATCTTTATATAAATCAAATAAATCATCGTCTACACGTGATAAGGAGTACATTGTAAGCATTAAAGACCTAAAACATTATTCAAGTGACTCTTCTGTCATGCACAGAATCCAGAATCTTGGTCTTTTGTCAGTGTCCCTTGAAAACACCACACAATCTGTATGCTTGCATAGCAAAACAAATCCAGGCCTTGCCACATAGGAAAGCAAGCTCTTCACAAGGTTACCCATTATGGACATCTATTCAGCCCATCAACAAACGAGGACTACTTCTTAAATGAGCTCTTTACCAGCAGTTCTTTGGGTTGCTATGACTACATGGCTCTGCAGGGACCACAAAGTAAGAAACATCCAATGTTCCTAATTCATTTCCTGATAAAAATCTAATCTATCTACTTGCCTATTCATATAGATCTGCTCTAATGCGTCTTTACGTTGATCTTTATTTATGAATGCTTATAACGGACTGCACAATAAGAAATGTAAAAGTCTGAACCAGTCTGTATTGTCTTCACATGTTAAATAAATATGCTTTATTTAGCAAGGGGGTGCGGAGAGGGGGGGTATAGATTGTACCAGTCTGTTAAGTATGCATTACTCAGAACATTTAAGGAGTTAAGCCCTGTGAAAATCGCGATTTCACCAGATGCGTGGAAATCATGAAATTAGACCAATATCGCGATTTTTACAGTATTTTTAAGAAATAAAAATAATTTCATAATTATTTGTATTTCATACAATTTTTTTAAAAAATCACATTAACGAAACTGTACAGCTCTGCTATGTGCCTGTGTGTAATATTCGCCATGCACGCAGTGCTGTGTGGTGATTATGTCATGTCACTAGGCAACCTAAGCAGGAAATTAAAATACTACACACTGTAAATAAGAAAATGGATGTCTCTAAAAAGGCTAAAAATGTGTCTACAGCAGATCACGTAAAGCAGTATCCAGCAGGAGTTACACAGCGATGGAGGTATGCTCTTTTTCTGTATGTCCTGCAACGTTACTGTAGATCACTACCGAAACTCGTCCGTTGACAGGCATTTAGATTCACCGAAAAGAGAAAGGCAGAAATCCAGAGCAGTACTGTGACTGCTTTACTTGCAAAGAAACAAAAAACGGTGACTTCCATATTCCAAAAGTCTACTTATTAAATTTTTGACCTGACCTGTTTGTGCAAATATCCCTTTTGAAAAATTGGACAACCAAAAGTTACAGACATTCTTCAGACATAAATGGTGGTGCAATTCCTCCCTCAGCCCAGCTGAGACGTGAATACTTACCTAAAGTTGCTGAGTATCACAAGCAGGAGATTATGGAATTGGTAAACCAGTCTGGTTGCACTGACGAGTCAACTGATGCACAAGATCAGTATGGGTTACACTTTTTTTTTTTTTGTAAGACCTAAATGGTGAACATGCACCTGACTTACTAGAACTGAAAGCTGTCCTTGCAGATACACTTTACCTACAGGCTGTTAATTACAACACTGTTTCACAAGCTATTGTAAAGTGCTTGAATAACTTTGATGTTAATTTTGAAGTCAGTGCATGTATCTGTATATTTGCGGTTTAATAAAAATAAAAATAATAATCTGTACACATAATTTATTTTATATTTCCATGCACATTCCGCAAAATACGATACTTTACCCATGACAATGTCGTGAATTTTAAGGAAAATCTCCGCGATTTTCACAGGGCCTTAGTTATAGTATGTAGAGAAACTGCAGTACTGGTATTAAATATCTGGCATTCCTTAAATTCATAAAGTTGTCTCTTACAAAGGTTGGTACAATACACTGTTCTCCACGGTATATTTCACCAGGTCTCCTGCATACTAAAGTTATTTCATCAGATGAAAAACAAAATCTTTTCTTACTTTCATCACTCCACTACCAGAATGTTACATACTGATATGGTTTTCTCCTCTGAAATTCCTCCTCTTCCTCCTATCTTTCTTACAAATGAATGGCGCCATTCTTGCATCCCTGCCATTCAGAGTCATGCATCTTCTTTCTAACTGTGTATTGGCAACTGCTTCCCTGTGGGATATAGTGGAGTATTGTATGTATGTCACACTTTAGTGTTTTGCTTAGCCTATAGAACTGATTGAGTGCATCATGATCTGTCGCACTGTCTCTCTATATGTCACACTTTTTCAACCTAGAGAACGGCTTGTCCAACTGTGATGAAATGTTGTTTGAGGCACAATATTGGGGAGTGATGCCAAAAAATAACAACTAAATGTAGCAACTACAGTAGAGAAACATATTGCTTTATTATTTTTGGCCTTTTTTCATCTAAATAAGACAACATTTTACAGACACGCATTTTAAAAACAGGTTAGTAGTTACTCTTTCTAAATTATTGACCCCACATAAGAAAAACAGCGATGCTGATTTCTGTGTTAAGTACCTGTCAACTGAGATTTCTTTTTGCACAAACAACATTTGCATTTTATAACTACAATGCCAGACTGAGTGAAACTGATTACCAATCAATGTAAACCATACTGCATGCCTGCAAACAAAATTGAAAGTTAAATACATGTTTATTTGTTCTGCCCAGGAAACAATAGTAGTGTATACTTTGAGCTAACTGAATAACTTAATTTACAGTCAAACATTACAGGCTAGCTTCATAGACCTTGAATGTATTTTTTTCAAGTGTTTGGATTTTATACAGTATTCATTTGTATATGTGATTAAACCAATTGGCTACTTCCAAACTCCTGCCAGACTACTATAACAATTTAGAGTCAATTGCAGAAATGTCATATCTCACTCATTTGGAGTGAGACTCACTCATTTTCGGAACGGTTTTGGTGTCACTTTTAAAGGTCTCACTTATAAAATACAGGAAATGACAAAGCATTTAAATTCAGTATTCCCAAATCTTACTAATTCTGATGTGCTTTGGCTGATAGCTGGAAACAATATTGAATGGAAAAAAGGGTTTGAGGTAACTAGTTCCAAAAACCCATTTGCTTGCTACTTATTTTAGCTTCATCCAACAAGTCATTTTCAATAACCTTTGATTATGGCAGCCTTTACAATTAATATAAAATATGAAACTATAATATTTGCAACAGTAACAAAAAGTGACATTGGAGATCCATATTGGTAACATTAATCACATTCACAAACAATTATTACCACATGCAGGATTCTCAAGGGAATCTCCACCTTGGGAAATGTTAATTTGGATAATCCAATTTACCACAGATGTTTAATAAACCCCAGAGTCCAGTATGCAAGCTCATATACAGTCGATTAAGAAATTATCTATATATATATATTTTTTGACTGAAAGCTGCTGCTGTAAAACCCGAAAACAACATGTTATTTTACTTTTTTAGTTAATTTTTCAAGATTTTAGAACAATTTTTAGAGCACCCATCTGTGAATAAGTCCCATTAGGCTTAGATATAGATGTTAACATCAGTTCCTATAAAGCAATCTCCAATGTCACTGCTTTATGTGGTACACCAAGGGAGCTTCATTAATATGCAAAACTGCAAGCTGCTACCACAGCTACCCTGCCATCTCAATAAAGGCACAGTTGCACAAGCCAAATAAACCTCACCAATGTGAATAATCATTTAATTCTAGAAACATTAAAAAATTAAGTTAGTTCACTGTAAATAAAGAGAAGGTATTGATTTATTTTATGACATTTCTGAAAGATTATATTCATTTTGTTTTTGCCAAAATATGAAATAAGCTTGAGTTCCCTTTTTGCAACCTTGGCACACGGTCTGTGATTTATAGCCAGGTTATACATATACTTCAATTTAATGCAATCACATGTTGTTTCAGCAGACTTTCTTTACATTCCTTTAGAGTGCAGATTTTAAGACACCCAAATCCTGCTGAAGATATCACATCCTGCTCTGGTGTAATGTGTTTTCCAGTGCCAGGATAAATGGATACAAAAAAGTTATGAGTGTTCTTGCATTTCTGCTGTTACTATTTTTAGCCTATTTATTTGCACATGTAGCAGATAGATAGAGAGATTTGTAATTAGCCTTTGTATTAAATGGTCTGACACCAATGGGGTAAAACCAATCAAATCACTTCAGCGATCTGTGAGGGTTGCATACTAGCCAATATAAGGGCAGGCTTCAAAGACCCCCAAGGAAATAAAGTCTAACTTTCCATAGGTACCCTCTGTGGGCAGGGCTGACAAACACAGTAAAAAGAAAAAATCAGAACAATGTAACCTACAGGAAGGGGAAGTTATGCATTCAGGATCTTTAAAGTATTTGAAATTAAGCCAAGCCCATGGAGACATCTTCTTATCCATTGCTTGACTTATTCCATTACAATTTTCCTATAATGACCACTGCTTTAACATTACAGTAGAACCTAATTAACAAGATGAATGATTTGTTTACACTGGTTAGGCAAAGTTCTTTCAAGGTACTTCTGAATGCTGGACAACATCCTAGTAAAGAGAGCTGTTTCCAGTGAATATGTTACAGTTTTTCTAAAACTGTTATGCCATAGTTTCACAGGTATATGTTCTCCCATTAGTAGGGAAACTCCTTAACCAAGGAAAGGGGCACTAGTTCCTTTTTTAACATATCAATTTATTAAGAAGGACCTGGTTGGAACAAAGGCCAGCCAAGGTTGCCTACCCTAAGATTGTAGGTATTCCTTTTACAAGAGGTGAAATGTGTGGCATGTCAGTGTGTGTGTTAATCTTAAAATAGCTAATCCACACAATATCATAAATGATGCAGTAAGCCAGTCATATCAAACTATTCACAGCCATTGCATCAAAACTCATCAAGACTCATTAATGTGTCTTGAAGTGAATTTGTACAAACAAGTGGTGTAGTTGTGCTGATATACACATTTCCCAAGGGTTGCTCAGGTACAAAACACACTCAAACTTCAATTACAACATACTAGGTATACATTGTTGTTTAATAAATATAGTATTTACAGTTTCATGATCCCCTATCATAGATTCATATTATAAAACATTCACCCCTTTTTTTTAGAAAAGTAAACTGTTCAATTTCTGAAAAAACAAATCCAAGCCATGCCTGATAAGTGACTGATTGGTATGTCAAAGAATTAGTCCCACCAGCAATCTCCTTATTAAGCATCTCTCTGAAGGGAACAATAGCCTTGACCTGAGACCCAATATGCATGCCATACTGAGGATGTCTGACTTTTTAAGTTTCTTACTTAAAGAAACTGTGCTGTTTAAGTTATTTAGTTAATAGTTGGTTAGATGCAGAGGTACACAGTGTTCTCTGATTTGCCATGACTATTGTTGGCCAGTAAAGTTAACCATTTCACTGCCACATTCTGTTGTGTGAATGTTGGCTTTCACAAATCTACTTTCATTTTATGATTTGAGCAAAATGCCACCTGGTTAGAATAATGGTCTTATCAATGGTTCTACCCATTCCCTTTACCACCTCATGTGTCTGAATGTCTATGTTTATTTAAAAAATAAACTTGGTTCCCAAAATGTGGTGAAATTTGGCCACAACCTTTGCTCTTCTTCCATTTGTGACTTTTAGCTTCCACGAAGCAGAAAATGTCTTGGTTTTATGCACCCCGTCATACCAACACTATATGTCATCCATATATGTATCAGTAACTACAAAATCATTAGGGCCACAATGTGATGATATAATCTATATTCCATAAGACACTGGTTTTTTTTATATATATATATATATATATATATATATATATATATATATATATATATATATATATATATATATATACTTTCCTATTACATAAGTAACTGAATCTTGACTTGAACCACTCCTTCATCAGTCATGTCGGTCACAAATGCTTCAGATTTGTAGGCCGTGGTAAAGTGGTTCCTGCTATGGCAAACCCCAGGGTATTTACAAACTAGATATTAGCAAGAGTAGTTTACCAGGAGTTTCTGAGGCAGAGGGGAGAATGTGGCCTGCTGGCCTTCTTATGAGGACTACCACTGCCTTACAACAATGTTTTACTCTGTCTGTGCTACTGTACCTTTACTACAATTTCCTTCCAAAATCGCTCCCAGAAAGACAAAAGACACTCTTGCCAAAATAAGAAGTTTCACCTGAAGAGCTGGTAACTTTTATTAAATTAAACTTCTATTAAACCAACTGTAAAAGAACATTATATACTCAGTTCTTCTGGACAAAGTTTTATCTGACCGAGACCAACCTTACAATATAACAGTTCAAACAACACATCTCTCAGAGATCTGAAATCACCTGTGTGAGGCAGAAAAAAGTGTTGTGAATATTTCGAAAGCATGGCTTATAAGATAAAATTAATAGATTTTTCACTAACTTACCAATTGTCCAGGACACACATGCCCAGCACTGGTGGTTCCTGTCGCATTCACTGATTTGTTCTCTTATGTGTTGCTCAGTCTCTAACGTCTCTTGAGAAGGTCAAGGAAACTGTGGATCCTGCCTGGAACAGCCACACAACACCAGCAGCATATTAATAACTAGGGATCTGGAAAAGAGAGGAAACTACAAGAGGAAATGTACTCACACAGCCTTAAACAATCCTCCAATAAAAACCATGAACACACTTTACTAATCTTTTATGGGCTGGGAAAAAAAAGGTTAATGTCTGTGTGTTTATTCCATGACTGATACACACTCAGTTATTTATAACCACACTGTTTGGGAGGTGCCAGGAAACTGAAAGTTATGAAAAAAGTGATGTTGTGCTTCTATCTGTTAGGTAAGAAACATATTGGTGTTGATTTTTAGAAAAACAGGGCTGTGTTTATCTCACAAAATCAGATGCTTTATTTCTTATGGACATTTCACATTTTACTGATCTTCTAATATTATCCATTGCATTCTGTTTGTCAAACAAAAACAAATCTGCCCCATTAGAGTAAAAAAAACACTGAATCGCTGAGAATCTAAAACTACTAGTTTCTTTCAGTATTTCTACGGTTCCTGTTTTTAATGTACAAGAAGATGGTGGTTTAAAATCCAGCCTACTAACAAAGTAAATGTATTTGAGTTGAAGTATACAGTACCTTATGGTTAACTGAAACTGCATTTAAATTGATACCAACAATACTAAAAGGTGATGGTGTGTGAGACAAGCCAAACCAAGCAGTTCACACGCTACTTTGCTAATGCGTCTGAAGCGTGATGTGGAGGAGCCCCTAAGATAAGGGTAAAGCCAATAGGGGTAAAGTCCGTTGCCTATTCAATTCAGGATGCTATTTACTGCGTTTTCATGCCAAATATATGATGTGATTGTTTGATGTTGTGTGTAACACACCACCAAACTGGGCATACACTCCTAAGCACATTTCATCAGCTCCACAGCCTAAACAAAGGATCAGAACTTCTATTCCACCTATTGTGAATACTTCCCTTTTCATTCACATAGTACAAGTATGAGGTTTGTTGTCTTTTCCTTTTCCACAAAATCATAAACTAAAACCAATTAAACAGACATCAGCGACAAGAGCGTAAATCCTCCCATTGAATTTCTACAGGAACTGCTACAACAGATTTTTCACTCATTTTAAATAACCAGATGGAGTGTTGCTCTATTTCAGACATTTTAAGTCATGTTTGACAACGTTTCTCATAAATTAGACTTGTTTACCTTGCAGCCACGCCAGCTGTTGTAGAAAACTTGTACAAAAATACATTAAATACTGTGTTATGAAACTCAAATTAATATGGTCTAAACCATTTCTCAGTATACATCAAGGAGTAAAAGGGGTTCATTTTGTACTTTGTAAATCACAAGTAAAAACAGTGCTTTAGGATACAACTGGATATAGATATAGATATCTCATACTTCCATCTAAAGTCATAATTTAATAATATGCATGAAGTTAAATGCAATTGTAAAGAGGGAATGGAATTGTGACAGCTGACTTCTTTGTGCAAATGAAGTTGGTCTCCTCGATTGCTTACAACACCAGAATTTTGTTATGTAAAAAAAAAAACATTTCTTAATTGTACTGCGCTGCACAGTACAACTATCCAAAGGCATGGTGTGATAAAACAAACCGTTCTTGTCAGAAAGTCTTGGACAGTCGTACCTACAGCCAGTCTTATTCCTTTCAAAAGAGTATCAAAGGTTCTTTGGTAAATGTCATAAAGTACATTGCATCATAATTCCTGAACTCCAGATCCAGTACTTTAAATGTAGAGAACAGAAGCTTGTAATCACAGGAATCACATCTGAATTTCTGCTTCAAGACGTCAAACTAGTTCAATGGAGCCTGTTTTCTAAATACTGTAGGCTACTTTTTCTAGACTTTGTCATACTTCCTCTCTGAGCGAGGCATTGGATTGAGCTAAAAGTCTCAGGATGTTTATCAGGAAATGTGGCTTCTGCAGATTACTGATTGTTAATAAGTTGCTGTGTTGCTCTTAACCTTATTAACCCCGCCATCATTTGAAAACAGTTCTCTTTTAAAAAGAACAAGCACTTCAGGGTTACAAAAATATATAACTAAAACATGTTTAAATGGCACACAATGATGCTGAGATGGGAAGTAAATGGTAACGTGATAAACATTTATAGTGCAGACTATTTTACGTTTATTTGAAACTTTGTCGAATAGAAAGCGAATACGAGTTTTTAGTTATTTTTATTTTAAACAGAAAAACTAGTAAGATGAGATAGCTGTGGTGGCTAATTATGAATTCTCCATAGCTTGGACTACATTTCCCAGGAGATGAAAATATGCTGGTAATGTAGATGCCGGTATGAATGAATGTCGTGTTCATTACTGTATACTGAAAGCTGTTTTTGTATTTATCGCTGTTGCCTGTGGCAGGGATGTGTGTGTTATTATGTGTTACTTGTTGCTCACAGTTATTAATGAACAGCACCAGGAATTAAATGAATATATACATTAATAATACAGTCTATTCTCATTAAAACAAAAATCAGATACGACTAATTTCCTGATCGTATGAATTTTCTAAAAGGTCACAGAAAAATTTAGCAGTCGCATATTGTAAATTCCTTCTTAAAATATGAATTCACTTAACATGGATTTCCTGTAAGTGTGCATTATTTTGGAGCCCTACCAGAGAAGAAAAATGTGAATAAAACTAAATGCCCTCGTTCAAACCTCTGAGTGTAAAGGATATTGACTTGCAACCACATTAGTACCCCTGTACAATATTTTAGTACTGTTTGGGGATTACAGATCCTTTGATGCATTTCGAATTGCCATAGTGCTCACAAAAAAAAGTGCTGTATCCTTGCAGACAAAAGTGGAGGTGTTGCACCACTGTACAAGAAAAAGAAAGGTATTGCTGCAGATTTCAACATTCTCACAAACACTTTGCCAACCATTATAAAAAAAAAACTGATACAATAATAAAGGCTTATGGACAGCAAACCGTGGATGCAAGTCATCAATGTTTCTGATTTGCTCAGTACCCTGATGCTGAGAACACCTTGCTTTTGTGTTTTAAAAATGCCTGTGATCAGAATGGGACATGCAGATTCAAGTGCAGTTCATTTGCAATGCATACTTTTTAAAAATTCACTTACAAACGCATTTTCAATAAAATGCACAGTACCTTTAAATGTATAGTACTTTTCCTTGTACTGTAATTGAAATTTGATTTCAGGGTTACTGTAAGTTCAATACAAACTGACAGGATGCATTTGGCTTTAGATTCCTGATAATACGAATTACTAAGACTCATTTTTTGCTTGTCCCTTGAACTTCGTATTAACGAGAATTGACTGTATAAGTGTTATTTAATCAAACAACATACAATTAATGTAGTAACAGTAACAGTGCTAATAAATATCCAATAGGAGGTAAAACCTTTAGAAGAACATGAAAATGTTTAATAAAAAAAGAACAACACTACTACAGCAACAGGCGCAGTTTACAGTGCCTCTGGGTTTCTGATCGCATCAGATCAATTAAAGATTTTTTTAATCCTTTGCTGGAAATGTCCAGTCTACTTTTTATGTTTTGAAGCAAATAGGCTTCATCACTGCCATCCACTTTGACATCTGACACGTTATTTCCCTTGTCCAGCGCTTCTTTCCCTGTTCTGCATACCAGTCTGCCAGAGGTATATGTACTGCATGAAACCAACGCGAAAGAATATCTAGATGGATTTATCTTTTAAATCATTGACAATTTGACTGTAATACCATCTTCAGCGAATGCACGTCTTGACCTTTAACTCGCAAGTATTTCTGAGGAAAATCAGTAGTATTTCCTGCCCAACTCACGTGATAACTCAGGTGACTTGGAAAAGCATGGAAACACCTCCTTTTTCACCAGCTCGAGTTGTCCATCAACTCAAGTTCTGGTAGAATTCAGGCCAATTCGAGCACACTCGAGTCAATTCGAGTTGGCTGTCCATGGAAACGAGGTATAACTTACAATCATATCCAAGGACCATCACTAAATTTGCTGTTAAAAAGCTTATTTTACTGCTATTCACCGAAATTCCTCACCACAACCAAGTTTTGGCTGAAATCCGAATTTCTTTGAACACCAATGAGATGTAACCGTATGTCAAATCTAGTTTATGTCACACCTCTCCTAAGAGTTTTTACAGTTTGCTGTACCAGAGAAATTCATTATTAGGTGAATACTGTGATACTTATATAGAAGAACACTTGATTGGATATTAAATCTAGAGTACATGGATGGCACAGCTGGTATGGTGTTTCTCCATGCCATAAGGCAGAGCAGTGAATCCAGACATAGCTTGCAAGTACAAGCAAGAAACATGCATTTTGGGAGTACTTTGATCATGAATTATCTAGTCCCACAGTTCTTTTCTATTGCATACATTTCACAGAGTCTGCTACAAAGTACACCCCATTCAACAACTTCTTTCAGGTCATTAACCAACAAGCTGCTTCCCCTATTGACATTCTTTCAGCCAGTGATACAGAAGACACTGTTGAGGTGAAATGACCCAAGAATTGTAACAGATTTCCTGAGAATAAGGCATATAAACTTTCTTTAACCTAATGTAGTATCAGATATCATTTAAAAAAAAAAAAAAATAGAGTATGTTTGCTTTTGAGACATAAAGTATGTACCTGATGGAAGTAAAACAATGTTTAGAATGCATGGAATTACTTTGTTAACTACATTAACTGTATTCTTTTAGTGGTGTGTCGTGGGTTAGTACATTTCCAACTGTTTTTCAGATACATTGTTAAAATATGTAAGTGCAATTTTCTTGTACATTCAGAACCATCACAGAGAAATATACGTCACTTTAAAAAACACAATAATGTGTTCAATACAGTAGTGGTGATTCAACTTTTCTAGAGAAAATACAACCCACAGAGACTGCATTATGATTACACCCTGGTAGACAAAGAGATTTTGAATGACCTCAGATGTAGGCAACCTACTCAAAATGACAGTACGCACATTCACAGTTTTTATTGAACAAAAAATACATTGCACCCTATTCTTTAAAATTAGGGTGGGAGAACTGTGAATGAATTTGAACCAGAATTAAGAACTGGAATGAAGAATTTGTTTATCTCTGTCATAGTAATGGTATTCATTCCAAGACTACTGTATACCCAGCTTGATTCTGGAGCTAGCTTTCAACCGTGTTCCCTAGGCCACATTAGTCCTGCCTTAAATACAATGACTAGATTCATATAGTAATGTAAAATAGCACACTTGTCCAATCAGATTCTGATACTCTCAATAACTTGTGCTTGTACTTTAGGGTCCTGGAAAAGTAGGCAACTACGCAAACACTGTTACAACTTGTAGGGCTCTATTCATAAAGGGTTAACGGCTGTTGTAAGGGGAAATGTACATGATCGGATTCTGACCACAGCCACTTATTTAACGACCATTGCTGTTCTTAAGGGCAACTCACATGTGTTGTTAAGCCCCATCCGATGTAGGAGTACAGAGCAAACAAAATGAAACCGGAATGTTACACCTGTACTCTCAGTTACTGTGCACAAGCCACACCATAGTGTTAGTCCATCAAGCATCACAGGTAGCAATGAATAACAACTCATTATAAGTCTTTGTTTTCTTACAGTTTTGTTAAAGAACCCTGGGGTTGTATTTCAAACTTTTAAATTAGAATTTCACACCTCTGTAATATGCAAATTACAATTCTTCAAGCAGCATCTCTCTCAGTATGTAACAGTCATATGTATCAGTCATGTTCTTTTAAAAATAGGATTTACATAGTGGAACAGCAGACAGACTTTTAAACAAAGGGTTAATGACTTACAGTCTAGTGCCACCTATGGCATCTTCCAGCATAGAGGTTTGTACTTTTGTCATCAATTTAACTTAATTTTACCATTTAAGGGCCTCTAACAGAGATTACTTAGGGGAAAAGGGACTACAGAATTAGATCAACAGAGCTAAATGCACAAAATTCCCTTATGCATATGCAACAAACATACCATTAAACTGCTTGTAATGGCTGATTATTTGCATTAATGCACTTTAATTGAAAACAGATAATTACATTGAATAATGTAGTTGGATGCTTTGGACTATCCATGTGTCTTAAATATTAAAACAGACACTAATGATAGTACGGTTATTTTGCATGCCTCAGTAAATAAAAATCGATACTGAGCAAAGTGAGCAGACAACCAAAAAATCCCATATCTAGCACAAGGAGGAGAGGTGAGAAGGGTAGCAGTCTCATGCTAGAACCGAAGTCATTGTATTTTATCTTGCTCTTAATTGTATTAATACTTGTACTGTGATTCTTGAAATGTATTTTTGTTTACAACTGTAAGTCGCCCTGGATAAGGGCATCTGCTAAGAAATAAATAATAAAATAAATAAATAATTATAGAATTGATATATTGCTCCTGATGACTGGAGAAGTCTCATTGGTTTGGTGCGTCCTTTCTTTGCTTCCTTTGTGTTTTTAGTTTGAGTAAACATACATGCAATATAGCACCTAAGCATTTTAGTCTAATGCAATATAAAAAAAACAGCCACTCACTTCATGCTAGAATATACAAAAGTACACTCAATATCCAAACCGGAACCAACCACCTGACCAATTCGATAGAGTCGGCATTAAACTTATTTAAAGACAGGCACATTCGTCAGAAAAAAAAACAAACAGAAACTATGTTTTTTATTTTAAAATTAATACCGATATTAAATTCAAATACAGACAGTAGCCTACTAAATACATCAATCACTCGACATAAGTAAATACACAGTAAAGATTTTGAAGAGCACAGAGGCTATAGATATCAGCCAGACTTGGCGAATTAATGTATGTACACAGTGGTCCAGATAAGCAGCGTACCTGCCGTTTTGACACATTACAAAATCCGAAATACGCACTAAATATTATAGATATCATTTTTTTTCTTATTGTTTATTTTGATCTATCAGTCATTTTCAGTGTAGACACAGGGGCAATTAAGATCTCTGGCCAAGTTTTGCCTGATACTTTAATGAGCAGACAAGGATAACAAAGAACCCTAAAAAAAAGCATTATCAGTCCTAACACACATATTAAAAACATACATCATGCCTCCCCCTGCTTAGAAACAGAAATGCCTCTCATCTGAAATTTACCTCAAAGCTAAGAAATCTACTAAGGGAATTGTTAATTTACTACAGATGGTATTTGCCCATTATTATCTGGTATATTAACAAATATCTCGTTAAAATAGTGGTATTAGCAGTCAAAATAATTTACTTAATGATCACGTTTTAAAGGTTTTAATAACAAGATATAGAACATGCCAGGTCTGGACCATATCAATATTAAATTATAGTTATTGGTTATATTGTAGTAAATTAGGCAAGAAGGGCAGACAAGATTACAGTAGAACCAAGCATGACTGAGATGAGTTCTCAAAGACCACAGCAATCTCACTCATCTGGAGTCATTTGAAAAAAAATAACTGGGGAAAAAAACCCTTTTCCAGAAACATAAATATGCTTTTGAATCTCCCTCAGTGTTAAATGCAGAATTTAACAAAATTGACATGGAAGATTGCCATAGAATACTTCAGAGAAATACTTTAGTGGTGTGGGCATTTGCAACCACAGTGTCATTCACTGGGATGGGACCCTTCTTTTGTTTATTTTAATTATGTAAAACAGTCACGTAGAACTGCTCTCCCTTTAGTGCTGGAATGGAATTACTGAGGATGAGTAGGAAAACTGACAGGAAGTCAGCTGCCTGTCTAAGCACTGCTTATCCCAGTAATGAATGGTTGTTCCACTGGCATTGACTGACACTGATCAGCCACTTAAAGAATTAAATAGTAAAATCTATTCAGAAAACAAATTATTATTATTTATTTCTTAGCAGACGCCCTTATCCAGGGCGACTTCCAATTGTTACAAGGTATCACATTATTTTTACATACAATTACCCATTTATACAGTTGGGTTTTTTACTGGAGCAATCTAGGTAAAGTACCTTGCTCAAGGGTACAACAGCAGTGTCCCCCAATGGGGATTGAACCCACAACCCTCCGGTCAAGAGTCCAGAGCCCTAACCACTACTACACACTGCTGCCCACTAAAAACAAATCCGACAGTACAGTACAAAAGGAAAAAAATCTATTGTTTTCACCAAAATTACTTCTTTGTTACACTCATAATAAGTGTGTAGAGATTCAAAATGACATGAGTGCAGTATCAAAGTGTTCTGTGTTCATTTGTAAATGTCTACCTTGGGACCACTAGATTCTTTGTTCTCTATGGAGATTGATGGTCTATTGATTGTCTGACTTGCTTTGGTAAATATTTCCGTTTTTGTTTTACCTCCCCTAAAGTGGTGTTTGTAAGAAATTGAGGACATAAAGCAGGGTCTTAACCAGCCATGAAGAATCATAAAGCAAAGACTTTATCCTTGCTAAACTCATCAAATAAAATGAATAATATTTGCAATGATTAATTATGTGTTTGCATTATAAGAGCACTACTTAAAATGCAGAGCAATTTATTCTGCCACCTTCATTCTGCTTGTTATTTGCTGGAGTAGAAAGAAGCCTTAGTTAATCGGCTTGTTTCACTTTTTAATAAAAATAGAGTTGGCATTAAACTTATTTAAAGACAGGTACATTCATCAGAAAAAAATAACAGAAACTATGTTTTTTATTTTAAAATTAATACCGATATTAAATTCAAATACAGACAGTGGCCTACTAAACACATCAATCCGTCGACATAAGTAAATAGACTTTGAAGAGCACAGAGGCTATAGATATCAGCCGGACTTGGGAATTAATGTATGTACACAGCGGTCCAGATAAGCTGCGTACCTGCCGTTTTTATGCATTAAAAAATCCAAACTACGCACTAAATTTAAATTTAATGCTTAAAAATAAGGACAGTAGGGCTCCCGAGTGGCGCATCCAGTAAAAGCACTCGCTAGAGTGCAGGATGTGCTCTATAGCCTGGACGTTGCCGGTTCGAGTCCAGGCTATTCCACAGCCGATCGTGGACGGGAGCTCCCAGGGGTGGAAGGGTTAGGTCGGCCCGGGGGGAGGGAGGGTTAGGTCGGCCAGGGTGTCCTCGGCTTACCGCGCAGCAGCGACCCCTGTAGTCTGGCCGGGCGCCTGCGGGCTTGCCTGTAAGCTGCCCAGAGCTGCATTGTCCTCCGATGCTGTAGCTCTGAGGCGGCTGCACAGTGAGTTCGCAGTGTGTAAAGAAGCGAGCGGCTGACGGCACACGCTTCGGAGGACAGCGTGTGTTCATCTTCGCCCCTCCCGAGTCAGCGCAGGGGTGGTAGCGGTGAGCTGAGCCTAAAAAATAATTGGGCATTTCAAATTGGGGAGAAAATAATAAAAACTAATTGGCAACAACTAAATAAAAAAAATTAAAAAAAGCACAGCAATTTTGCTGCACAGCTGTTCTGCCTCCCCTCCTGCCTCCCCTAAAACTCCCACCAACAACTACATCTCCCAGAATGCAATGGCTTCAGTTATTAGGAAACTGTACACAAGAAAAACCAACCCAACAAACATTGTCCAATCTCTGGCTAGCCCGTTGTCTTTGCAGCCAATCACAGTAAGAATAAAAAAATTTGAAGCGTAAACATAGCAGTCCAGCTACATTTCACTCTTTCAGTGTTAAAAGAGCAAAGCAACATGTAAAAGAGCCTAAATAAATAATTAATTCTATGATTTTAACCGAGGCCCACGTCTCGGGCGCCTGATAGCTGGCTACAGCCTTGCATTTAGTGATGACAGGATCCATTCACAAAACAAAAATCAGGATCAATCCTCTATTAAATTAAACCTGTACAACCGTGTTAATCATTTTTGCTATTTATGAAAAGTATACTACAAAGTCATATGAAAGTAGTTCTGCTGGCCTTAAGGCAACAAACTATGTGACATGAATTTTCTGTGTGAGTAACATAATTATTAGAATATTTTTCAAAAGTTTCTCTTATTGTTTTGGAATTTTCAGCGGTGCGAAATTGAATTCTAATTTTGCTATGTGGCAGATCAGCTTCAGTACTGTCCAGCAAGCTGTTACTGTATATCCATGAAAGCAGGAGGGGGCAAATTAAAAAGCTAACACTTATACTAACACTCTGATTTTCATAAATATACCGTAGTCATTCGGACAAAACAATAGACAGGGACCTAGAAGATCACTCATTAGTAAATGGGACAGATTGGTTTAACAGTTTATTCCCTACTGGAATTTTTGCAGCCTTTCAAATCATTCATCTGATATTTAGCTCAGTACTTCACAAGCTTGTTCATCTCACCACAACTACATTTTCTTATTTCCATCTTATTATTTCAATGTGGGTTTGCTCTTCTGTAGAAATTTGAAATATAATGAGTCAAAATATGTCCTGAGCTTCAGAAATCAAAATGTACAGTAGCAGTTCCAAGTAGCATATCTCTCTGTTTTATCGTTTATGTTTCTATCAAGTTTGCTAAATGATAATACACAATTTCTAAAGCAATTTGGTTAAATACCTTTTCAGAGGCCAGCTTTTTAAATGTCTCAGCTGTGACCTTTAACAAAGGATTTACAGTTGCTTAAGTAACCATTTCTGCAAATTGCTTTTCAGATGTCAACAGGTCAGCTATTATTTTAAGTCCCCAAAAGAGATGGTGTGACGAAAAACAAAAAAAAAACTTACCCCATTAAATATCAATTCAGATACAAGTATTCCATGCCACCTTCCCTTCTCTTGCAGATTAGAAATGTCAGCATTTTAATTCCTAGTCAGTATGTAGGTCCTGATATGTAAAGAATGTGCATCCTACACTTAACAGGCACAAATAACATACTGCCTGCTTTTTTGCTGTGTGCTGTTCTTGGCAGACAGTTTTCTGCTGTGCGACTTGAAATCCTCCTCCACATCCACTCATTTAGCACAGCGGGTTAATTCTTAAAGATGCACAGCTCGCAGGCTCAGCCCACCAGTGAGTGGGTTTGGGTAGAAACTCCTGTTCAATGTGTTTTATCTGTTTTTTTTTCTCTCTCTGTACATTTTTTGTCTCCTGCTCTAAGTGGAGATTTTCTAATGTTTGAATTCTGTCGATTTCTGATTATACCTATTTAATTATAAATAAGAACATTTTTGTATTTATTTTTTTTTGCCAGCATTGGATGACTGTGATTTAAGTTACCAAACAAATTGTATTTTTGTACTTTTGAAATATGACAGGTGTTGTTGTAACTCAAACCACTAAACTGCCATTTCATACTGTTGCCTGAACATAAAGTCACTTTTTTGGAAATCGATTAGTGTCTCTTAGAGTCCATTCACACTTGATGCTATACTATACAGTACTAATAGCATTACATTGTTAGACACATGTTTTAATATGTTACAGACACACCAGAGGCAGAAGTCACTCAACACTATGTTAAGTGACAAAAGTCTCAAATCATGAAACTTTAACTCATTCTCAAACCTCAGAAAAGGCATGCAGAGTTCATTTTTAAAAACTACATTTAAATGGGCTTAAAAATATCTGATTTCCATAAATAAAATAAAGCAAAGCTTAAACTAGGTTAAAAAAGGGACCAGTATTCAGGTGGAGGAACATTAGGTTACAGATGTAACCCTGGTTCCCTGAAAGAGAAGACAACCACCAACAGTACTTTTGAGAAAGTATACCAAAGCCGTCTCGAGGGAGCGTGAGCGGAAACAGCAGACGAGGGACGTCTCAAGACCGCAAAACCAAGGTTAACAGTGCGAGCATGCAACCTCAAGGACCCAAGTGTCCGAGGTGCAGTCATACCAATATTGCAGCTGGTGTTGTGTAAAGGGATGGATCTGAGGCCATAAGCTTTCAGGGGCCCTGCTTGGGCTGCTGAGGCTGTGGCGGAGTCTGCTGCGGGGGCTGTCTGGGGCGGCAGTGGAACTGCCTCCGGGAGCGCTGTTGCGTTGGGTTGAGCGCTGTTGCTCTTGGGTGTCTCCTTCCTCCTCATCCTGAAGGAAGGGGCTACCATCCCAGGAGGCTGCGATTGATATCGCATCCTGGTCTTCCTCGGCCACAGCCAGGTCTGGTTCAGAACCAGGGCGACCACCGGCAAAGGCAGGGTCAGTGCCTGGGTAAGTGTTAGCGGCGGAGCCGGGCCGGAGCAGGGAGTTGGGCCTGCTGCCTAGCCAAAAACTCCAGACCTAGAGCGGCTGTGAGCCTGAGGCACCAGATCCTGAGCGCAGGGAATACTCTGCAGTAAGAAAAGACACACACTCACACAACAGCCGAGCTGTGGGGTAGAGAAGTCACCACGCCAGGTGGGTAGACTGAAGAGTTTTATATTATGTGCACCAAGCGGGCGGGCCGAGACAACCGGCGGAGTCGACTTGACAGCGGGACGAAACTGTGCAGCAATGCGACAAAATGAATTGAACCTATACTTTTGATAAGTATCTTTCACACCACAGGCGACATGACCAGTGACGCGGGGGCGATGCGAAATAAATAAAATGGAAACCTATGTTTTGCGAATTGACCAATCAGAGAACAGGGTTCAGCACGTTATTATTATTATTATTTATTTCTTAGCAGACGCCCTTATCCAGGGCGACTTACAATCGTAAGCAAATACATTTCAGGCAGTTGAAGCAGTATCCAAAATGATGGAGGAAAAAATTATAATTGCCCTGGAAAAATACCCAGAGTTTTATGACAAACATCATTGCAATTATAAAGATACAGGTTTGAAAGGTAATATATGGGAGTCCATTTCGAAGGCACTGGATAAGCCTGGTATGTATGATTTATTGCCATACATGCTGAAATACCATCAGAGAAGGCACACATCTACTATATCATGTTAATGAATATGTACCAGTCTTGATCATAGTTTTGTCAATAGCGATTTTTTACAGTTTTATTGATCTGGCAGTTTTCCAGTCTGTCTCATCGCCTCTATGTTGCTTCTAGTGTGTGTGGTCATGTTGCATTGGGTTTTGTCGCCCAATGCAAAATCTCTTCGCATCTGGTGTGTGGTGGCCTTAACTCACACTTTCAACTGGCTTAGGCTTGAGAGATTTTTGAAGCTGGAAAATATATCTATCTATCTATTTATATATATATATATATATATATATATATATATATATATATATATATATATATATATATATATATATATATATATGTGTGTGTGTGTATTATCGTTATTTATTTGATGCACACTGTCTCACATAGCAGTGTAAATGGGCCATTACTGAGTAATTTGCTACTTTCCAGGAGGCAAGCAGTTGACCTTAAGATCCGTGCTGTGCCATACGTTTCTGAGGAGGACTATGGGGAGAACAGGTAGACTGTAGTTACTCCCTTCTGTTTTGAGTTATGATGGCCAAGGAAATTGAGACATTACAAGGAGACAAATGCTCAACACATGGTGTCAAAGAATGGATATGCCTAGTAAAGCTCAAATAGAATTTTTTTTTTTTTTATGTCTTTTGAGTTACAAAGAACACCCAAAGGACATTCCTCAGCTTTTATTTCATTTGGGCTAGAACACAGGACAAACAGAAAACCTACTTTTAGCATTATTGCAGCGTAAAAAGTGATGTTTGCTTTTCAAAATAGCAAAAACCTTGTCTTTCATTAGAAAACCATTTCAACTAGTGCAACTCTGTTTTAGTGCAATTGTAATCCATCTAATTATAACAGACAGGGTGCTTTAAAACAGAACCCTAAGGTTTCTCTAAATTAAAAGTCTACTCTATATTTAATCCCTTAACATGCAAACTGGCCAAACCTTTGCATGATGAAGGAAAAAAGGGACGTTACAGTATATAAGACATACCCAAAAGTAAACATTTAATTAGCAAACATTCAGCATAGATATATAATACTGACAAAGTGTCATTGCCATTAAAGAAAATGAACTTGCTTTAAATTTAGCATATATATTTTTTGTTATTGTTATTAACTGCTTTAAAAAAAAGTGCAATTATTATTAGTCATTTAGCAGATGCACTTATTCAAAGTGACTTACAGAGACTAGGGGGTGAACTAGGCATCACAACTGCTGCTGCAGAGTCACTTTACAATAGGACCTTGGCTTTACGTCTCATCCGAAGGAGCACATCAAAGAATGCATAGATGTCAGTTAAGATGCCTTGTGTATCACAACTGAAATAGGGTATACAAAATGAAATAATTCTATCACCCACCTATCATTTAGCTATGTCAGCCACTTTCCACATAAATTACTTTTGCTTGTAGTGGAGAATGTCCTGGGTAAGAGAGGCAAGGTGTTTGAGACTTACCCCTTCAAAGTAAAGGATGCAGCGCACCAGAAGGTAATAAATCAGGTCTGTAACTGCGTTAAGATCTTGGCTGGTTGAGCATTAAACTGTGTTTGAAAAGCCTGAGAAGGAGTAGATTGAGACAGGGCCCTTCTCATCCATTACTCCACATCATTTTAAGTTCTTTAGAACCTTAAACCCAAATCTTCTGTTATCGGCCTGGAAAAACACGACACAATTCCTGGAGGAAACTAAACTTTTTTTTTTTTTTTTTACCTTTTCTTGTTACAAGAACATGTAACAAAGCATAAAATGTAAGTTATAGTAACATATTCCAATTGTTATACACAAGGGCACCTAACTGATTGTATCTTGTTCTCACATTTATGATGGGTTTTTTTATGTTATTTTGTCAAAGGCCCCCATTTTCTAAACACTTCTAGCACAATATTTGACAATTGCACCTGGGATTAATTTTAATTTAAGTGCAAATACATACAAATGACTGCTTCCTAACGCAATTTGTCAAGGCACCGATTAGAGGGGAGGCATGCCTTGATTTAGTCTCTTCAAATAACGAAGACAGAATAATTAAAACAGAGGTCAGAGAGCCATTGGCAAACTCAGACCACAACATAAAGACATATAAATCTAAATCTAAAACAAAATAGATCAATTCAGTGAAAAAAGGCACTTTACAGAGCATTTAAAAGGGACCAAAAACAAAGTACACAGAAAGAGTACTTGGAATTGCAAACGCAAGTCAAAAAGGAAGTTAGAAAGGCCAAGAGAGAGATAGAAATCAGCATTGTTAAGGGGGCTAAAACCAAAATGTGTTTCCAATATTATAACAGCAAGAAAACATTCAAATAGGAGGTTAAATGTCTAAGAGATACAAATGGCAAAATCATAGACGAAGAAAAAAAATAGTAAATATATTAAATGATTACTTTTCACAAGTTTTTACAAAGGAGGATACGGACAACATGCCCCACATGTCGACCTGTTCCTATCCAGTTTTAAATAACTTTAGCATAACAGAGGCAGAAGTCTTAAAGGGACTAGGAGCTCATGAAATAAACAAATCCCCTGGGCCGGATGAGATGAGCGACCAGAATTATCCAGGGTTTAAAAGGCATGTCATATGCAGACAGGCTAAAAGAATTGAATCTATTCAGTCTTGAACAAAGAAGACTACGCAGTGATCTGATTCAAGCATTCAAAATTCTAAAAGGTATTGACAATTTAGACCCAGGGGACTTTTTTGATCTGAAAAAAGAAACAAGGACCAGGGGTCACAAATGGAGATTAGATAAAGGGGCATTCAGAACAGAGAATTGTGAGGGTCTGGAACCAACTCCCCAGTAATGTTGTTGAAGCTGACACCCTGGGATCCTTCAAGAAGCTGCTTGATGAGATTCTGGGATCAATAAGCTACTAACAACCAAACGAGCAAGATGGGCCGAATGACATCCTCTCGTTTGTAAACTTTCTTATGTTCTTATGTTCTCATAGCGATGTAATGATCTCACAGTACTTGAAAGATTTGTATAAAATTGAGAGTTTTTACATTAACTATATGCAATCCAAAAACACCTATAGGAGGTGATGAGTGTATGATAAAACCAAGGCTGTTATCATGGTCACACAATAGACTGACAGACAGACGGACGGTCAGACGAAAAGACACGATCAGTACATAGGGATCCCCAGTTATTCAAAAACCTAAGCTATGGGTCTCAATAAATCACAGGTCCAAACCCCAAGTTTTGCAAGTCCACTCGTGCTTGATTGAAGTCATCTGCCTCAGTAATGAAGATAATGGCTGCCCTTTGTGCAAAGATAGGCATATTCCCCATTCCCAAAAAAAGAGATGCAGTAATGATTGTATGATTCCCAGCTACTCTACATGGATTGTTTTTGTGACCTTGTGTATAGACTACCCTTATTCAATTTGAAATAAAAATTACCATGTGTAGTCAGCAGTAAACAAGGATTAAGTTTGGGAGCATTTATGCAGTTGTGATGGAAGTTGTCTGCGCGATAAACACATCCTGTTCTGGTGGCTTCCAATTTCTCATAATGGAACTCCCACAAGTTGAATAATGAATGAGCGTTACCTACCTTCAGGTCGTTAAACAGTGGCTTTATTGTAGCTGATCCATGCAGGCAATTGTGATAGATTCCAGCAAAGAAAAAAAGGAAAGAAAAATAACTGTGCTGATTCTGTTAATCTGTGCAGAAGCAAGTTATTCAGAAAGGCTCTTTCATCTTTCAAATGACGTCTTTATTATGTTATCTCATGTTAGAAAGACACACACCCACACACTGCTGCTGGTGTAGAAGTCTATGTCGTTGTCTGGCTCACTTGCACTTCGAACTGTCTCCTCTGAGCAGTGAAAAACAATCCCCAAGCTCCGAGACCTGAAACAATACCCAGGAATACAATCCAGTTACTCTACACCCTTGTCCAGCCAGGTTGCTTAACACCTGAATTTGCTGCCTGGGAAAGCTGGGCCATATTAGGCTTTCAGTAATGCCAACACCTGCTCTTCATTGACTACTTTATTCCCAGTTGGTATCCACTGCTGTTTTTTAAGGACTGTATGATAACTGTCAGTATTTTTGCTTGGCACATACCATTTTTTTCAGTCTTTTCATATTTGTCCTTTTCTAATCTCTGTGTAGATGGTGACTGAGCTCAGTGGGCGTGCATTCTAAGTGGATTCATAACAGAAAGCTCCTCTATTAACTATGAAACACCAAATCTGTCACAGATTGTCATACTTTGTGTTTTCTTTTGTTCAGACAATAATGGTTATATAATGCATTAACATTACAGTTTTTAATGTGTTTTTATGAATGATAACACAAAGAGCCAAATGCATTGTCTCATTTGTGCTTTTCACAATGCCTTTACTCATCTGTTATTTAAAGAATTATTAACTTAAGTAAATTTGTATTAATATTCACATGTTTATAGATTTTTTAAGATACAGAATTATAACTCATTTGCATGTAGTTGATGCCAATCTGGGGGTGCGCTTCAGTAAGACCCATAGAAAGCAGCTGACCTCCTCTTGGCCTGTTGTGTTTGTCATTAACATTGTAATTTAGAAGAGATTGTTGGATGACATTAATGAGGGACAATTTAACAGTGAGCAAGTAGAGGCTAGACCTAATTCAGGAAATATACTGTACGTTGAACAGATCAGCAAAGACTTATTAATCTCTAATGTCCTGGACCAAATTATACGGTGGCCAAATATTTGTCTGTGGGATACTTGAACCGCACAACCCCCTGCCCCTGCCTTTAACTGAATTGCATCATCTCTGCGTTCCGTTGTGCACTGGCCATTACATTAAAGTACTTAAGCTTTTCTTTCATGCATTTAATTAATGTACTGAATTCATAGGAGACAAAGGTATGTCCTAGAAGCCCCAGGCTAATTGACTTCAAAAGTTGTATTTAGTAAGAGTTAATGCTAATACTACTTTGAGCCAGCAAGCCTAATTTAAAGTACTCCATAAATAATGGGATTATCACTTCACTCATCAGTTCAAAACCTTGAAACTACATAAGACTGATGGATAAAGCAATGAAGCTTCACATAGAATGACAAGTCTTTGCAGAAATTAAGTATATGTCAGGATATCTTTAAATATTTAAAGATTTCAAAAATAATAAATGATCTTTTAATAGGTAAAAAGAGTTTGTCCTTTCAGGTGGATGAGTATATTCCATTTCATGGATATCAATTACAGACTGGCATGAATGTATTTCTTTGTTCCTGCTCCAGCTCAGTTGATGAATGCTGGGTTTTCTCTTGTATTCTCCTATTCTTCTGTGATTTCTTCCAGATGCCCTGGACTGATAATTTCACCAGTAGTACAGCATCAAGGTGAATAAGTCAATCTCGTCCTCTCAATAGGTTGGCAAATGCCTGCACACTTCCACTGTGGCAGGTTTGTTTTTTAGGTTTGAAAATGCTGTTAATGGCTTAAAAGAGGTTTTTTTTTTGTTTTGTTTTTTTAACCAGACTCTTTTTACCAGTGAATATACTGCATACCGCTCTTGCTGTTTCCATAAAGTAGGAATTATTTACAGACAAGGGTGTCTACTTAATTTACCCAAACATTGGCAAATCTTAATACGACTGTTGTTGTTTTAAATCATAAAAAGAAGTTGACTTTGACACAACCAAACTCTCCAACAATGTAGGTGAGTCTCTAAGCTGCCTCCATCCCTCTCAATAACCAGCCATGACTCAGGTGTTTGACACCACCGGATTTGCTAATGCTATGAAACAGAATTCAAACTCTTAAACTAGAATACAATACAATGTTAAAAAATGACCATGATCAATAAACTAGAAGGTGTCGATCTCACCACAGAGGCAGTTGATGAGACAGTATCTGACTTTGAGAGATTATAGGGTTTACACTTGTATAAAAACTGATCCAAGCTGTATGTGTCCTGCCACAAAATGCACGCTGTGTTTGGAAAAGGAGCAAGATGGTGCCAGAGACAAATCAAGCAGTAATATTTTACAGTGAGAGTGGAATCACTTACTGGGTTGCTTTTGATGTTTTACATGTTTTATCATTGTCTTTTTGTCCTATTTGTATTCATTTCTTGATTGCAATAGATTCATACATGCTGTATTCCAAAAAGAATCATTTTGACAAGGGCAACACGGCAGCAGCAGCACATCGTTGAAAACTCCCCTCATGAATGGTTTTGTTCCCCCAATGAATATACACAACTTTGATTGTTTCCCATCCACAGACACGTGGCATGTGCTAATAGATGATGGGATCAATCCCCATTACCAATTTATCTCAACAGACAAGGTTTCTGACAGGATGTTGCCCCTGTGCAGCTCAAATTAAGCCACTGTATTCAAATGAATGTACAGCATAAATAACTGGTACATTTATATTGTGCACCTATCATATAATTAATAAAAATATAGGGCTGTTCACACTGTCACTGGGTATCTACTTAAAAAATAAAATAAAATACAGTATTATTTATCCTGATAAGCCAACAAAAAATAATATTCAAAGGTTTAAACTGGCTAAACACTGGAACTCCAAATCAGTTTTCCTTCACCAGACTACACTGCCCCCAGATTGGATAGTTTATTCTAACCGTGACATGTTTAATACACAGCTATACATTATTACCAATGAAATCTAGTGTATTTATTTACAGGTAAATACATGTGTACATTATAAAAATATAATTGTGTTACTATATACCTGTTTTGCATAACAGCATTAACCATTTTACTTTAGGTTACAATATTGGTTTTATGACAATTTTCCAAAATAAGGACTCTCAGACATCTGCAAAATCACTTCTATTTATGTATTTTGTGAAATCCCAAGCCCTGAAGTGTAACTCTTTTTTTTTAATCAAATAGGCTTTCAAATAAAGGTAGATTGTATAGTAACCTTTACATCTCATTTTTCATGACAAAATATTTATTTTTTACAAGAATGGTATTGGTGTAATGTATTTATCTTTTGAGAAAAATGTACTGTAAAATGTATCTCCAGCAATATACATTTGGATGAACAAACAGAATAGCTAGGGTCGAGTTAAAAACATCTACACTCGACGATACACATTTCAGATTACAAATTAAACTTGTAACATAGTCAGCAAAGTAAACTTTTTTTTTTTCCTGTGCATTTAAGAACAATCACCCAAGGTACATGACATTTTTGAGCAGTGCTCTCCCTATATGTCCAAGCAATACAAGGAAAATGTGCTAAATTGCCAGTTTAAGTAGAGTTCCTTATTCTACAGACAGCACTATTAATACATTAAACACTTATTAAATATTAAACCTATGTTATATATTTAATACATGCAGAGCGACATGACCACATTTGCAAAATCATAGACTGGTGACAATATATTGAGATATAGAATTGGCAAGCGCGGATAAAAAATATTTATATTCATCTGCCTGATACAAATTCCCTGCATGAAATGAAGCTCCCATCTAATTTCTCTGATCAGTTAAGAGGAATTCACGAGGATCAGATTTCACCTGAAAAAAACCAGCAGACAATGCTATCAATTAAATTCCAAGCTGTGTTAACGGGCAGCCCACACTCATAGCGTAATAATAATATAAGTATACTATAGAACAATATAACATGTCATCCAAAGTGCCTTTATGTTAGCCGCTCCATCCAGTGAACATTGGGCTCTAGATCAAGTTTCCTTTTGTATTGATAGAGATACAGAATGTGTCCACTAGATGGCGCTGACATTTACAACTTAAAGAAACTAGCTGATCTATCCTATGTAATATATGCCTATGGCTTGCACCTTGAACTGAAGCATAGAATATGAAACATTTTAGTAAATTTCTATGAAAATCAAGTAGAAATTGATTGAATTTATTGGAAATAAACAATAATAATAAAGAGATTTAACAACTGTTGACATATCTGTTATGAAAATGTACGCTCTCAAAGCATTATAAAATAAAAGAATCACATATCCACAGTTCATCAGGCAAGAATCTTTTTTTATTTTATATTATGATTTATTTATTTAACCAAGATAGAACTCTTGAGATATACATCTAATTTCAAGGAGTTACTGGCAAGAGAAGGAGGCAGTAAGAAATAACATCATAAAATCAATGGCAAAACGAGACGAATCATTCAAACAGGATAAAAAGAGTTAAAACTATCATATGAACAGTAATACAAAATAAAAGCATAACAAAGTCAAACAATTCAAATGTACATCATAGTCAGTATTTACAGGATTTACAACCTTGGTCAGATTTAAAATAATTAAAACCTGGGGATTGGTTAGTCTCTGCTAAGGTAAACTCTGTACATTTATGTGGTCTTATACAAAGTGTATAATATTCAGCAGCTGCGATCTCAGCATGAAATAACACGTTTGCTAACAGACCCAGCACTGGTTGAACTTAAACAAGAAATATATTATTAGCCTGATCCTTTACTCACAAGAGCAAGGTTAATGGTGAGAACAAACACACACATAACCATTTATCACGACCACTAGGAACAGGTTGATTACACATGTGAAACCAAACAAGTTTCTATTTAAACAATTTCCTCTGCAATTCCTTAAATGGAACCCTTGTTCTATCTGTTAACAAATAACTAGTCCTCAATTCAGAATGCAAAAAAGAATGTGTGTTATGTCTGTGACCATTCCTCTTTGCCAATCATTAATGTACTCGTTTCCACATGTTATAGTGTTAAGAAATATTTGGAAGGGCTTTATATGTGGATACAGACTTCTCATGAGATAAACTTTATTAGCGATGCCTCCAGAGAGGATTTGATGCCCTATATATACTTCCAGAGCACTGCCCTAGTAAAACAAACCTGATATATAGTGTTTGATTCCAGATTAAATTCACCAGTGCGAGAAATAAGATCAGAGGGGGCTATACATGGCCTCATTGTAAACATGATGCAAATACCATCCAATAGCTAGGTCAAAGAGCCATACAGATATGCTGTCACATTAGATTAGACCTAATGAGTTTCAATCGCCAACTGTATCTAATCGGATCATAGTTCTCTGCCTTTATTTATGATCTTCCACCCAGCTGCTGCTAGACGTTTCATCTACAGGTGCTTGGTTTCCACTTGAACATTTTCCACTGAAGCAAAGCTGAAGTGATTTGCTATACATGTGGTTAAAATCCTTTTATTTCTTTATGATTTTAAAACGTTACTGTTGGGGGAGGCTTAGTATTATAGAAGGTTAGGTGTTTTGAAATCAAATCATTTTGTATTTACAGGTAAAGTCTGCCCTGTGTAACTAGATTATTATTTGTTTATTTAGCAGACGCCTTTATCCAAGGCGACTTACAGAGACTAGGGTGTGTGAACTAAGCATCAGCTGCAGAGTCACTTACAATTACATCTCACCCGAAAGACAGAGCACAAGGAGGTTAAGTGACTTGCTCAGGGTCACACAATGAGTCAGTGGCTGAGGTGGGATTTGAACCGGGGACCTCCTGGTTACAAGCCCTTTTCTTTAACCACTGGACCACACAGCCTCCTGTATACTCATCTGCAGTAAAAGTAAGATTAAGTGCTCCAGAATGGCCCATAGACTGTTTCCTATAAAAAATACTGTAAATGTGTGCAGTCATGGTGTGACAAGGAGAGTGGTCTCCTGTCTCATGTTACCTTTGCAGTGGGTTGCAGTGGCAGTGGCATACCCGGGCCGTGTGGATGCATGTAGCAGGGAGACAATTCCTCTACATACAGCGCGTCAACATGGCCTGTGGGGAAGCACGTGCCGAGCAGCCCTCTTTACCTGTAAATTGTAAAAGGTACAGGTAAAGGTAGGCCTGAATACACATATGTAGCTGTGCACTGATTTAACATGGTACAACTGTGTACAGAGAGTTAAAACTTTTTTAGAACATGCAGCCAGCACATCTGCGTGGTAGGCCATTAGAGCAGTACTATGTAACAAGAGTTAGAACTATCTTATTCTGAACACTGACAGATATGCTAGCAAAAAAAAAGCCATACAGATAAATCAATTAAGGAAATGCATTAATAAGTTGTAAAACAGTTTAATATTATAGGCACTTTTTTTTAGCAGTTGCCTCTGACGATGGTTCCAATGGTTTCCGATGGTTTCCAACTGGATGGGTGTTTACGCTTCAACCTGTGTAGCTTCAAATTGTTTTTATTCTTATTGTGATTGGCTGCAAAGACAACATGGCTAGCCAGAGATTGGATAATGTTTGTTGTGTTGTGTATAGTTTCCTAGTAAATGAAGACATTGTATTCTGGGAGATGTAGTTGTTAGTGGAGTTTTAGGGGAGGCGGGAGGGGAGCAAAATTGCTATGCGTATTTTTACACAATTAAATTTAATGCATCAAAAAACATCAGGTATGCAGCTTATCTGGACTGCTGGGTATAATTATAAATATTTATTTTAAAAAATGGAATGTTAGAGTAACAGCATTTGGAACCAATAAAAAATAATGCAAATATCATACAAATATAAGGAAGAAGTAAATAAAACTAGATTAAAAAGTAAATTAGATTAAAATATTTTAATCTAATTTATAAAAGTAATTAAAGGAATCCAAATTTTGTTTTACTACAAATATGTTTGTAACCCCCCCCTATATGTATGAATATAAAATTCAATATAAAAATAACCTGGCTTCCCTTCTGTATATCTGACCCATTGATCTGAAATATAACCCACCTGCTCCAATGACCCAACCATGACTGAAACTTGTGAGTCAGCTCCATTGCCCCAGTGACCCCACTCATCCACCCAAACCACAAGATCCATCTTATCACCATTTTCAGAAATTTAAGATCACGCTTACAGTACCTACCCTACACCCTGAGGTCATGATCAGTGAATTTCAGTGGCGGTAATGAACACAGTTGTTTTACAAACTATAGAGCCCCAGGAAATGTACCACATTCTGACAGTGCAGGGCATTGGGGGTTCAATAATGGTTTAATCAAGGAAGCTTCCACTGGACTAGATTAGGCACACTCAATTGGTCGTGCCTAATCTGACTGTCATAACCATCACAGAAGATAGAGGCAAATAACACACAGATGCTATTTAGTTTCAATTGTGTTAGAATTAGGTTTAGGGTTAGGAATAATTGTATTTCAGTATCAGCAAAAACAACAGCCACACTCAGATGTATTGGTTTAGTACGTTTCACAGGTTTAAAAGAATAATACTGAATCTCAGTGTAGTCTGTAGCTTTAATCCATCAATTATAGTACTTTCCCTATATGAAAAAGGTTGGATAATGTAAGACCAGTTAGAAAAAGGAGCCTTTGTTTTTGAGGTAGAGAATCTGAAGAATGTGCAGATATTTACATACTGTAGACAGGCAAGAATAATTGCAAATATTTCACAACTCAAGCATTAAAAATAATGCAGTACATATATTATAGTTATTATATTATGGTCTATGTCACAGCGAATTTACCATAATCCCTCTCAGTTTAATACAGAATGTTACGTGCACTTGAAGCCATTGCCAAGTTTATGACAGTGTTGTGTTAGTGGATATGTGGGTAGGATGTGCTTCCTAGCTGGGCTCAGTTTCCTTAAGCACTGTATGGTGACCAGTTGAAATTTATTTAGGGTTGTTGGTTTAATTAGTATTTAAACCTGTTTTATGACTATAATTAATGGTGTTATCTCAAACTCATATTAGGGTACCTATGCCTAGAATTTCATTAAACAAAGGTTAATCCATGTTAATAAAATAGACTGATAAATGTATTGGTCTAACAAAATGTAATAAATGCATATGCTCTGGGGATAATAAAAGTCCTTTCTAAAATGTACGCAGTGGCAAATCCTGCTATAGTCTTCAGAATCCTCATGTATTATCTGCCATCAATGTTTAATATGCATGGTTTTAATAGAATCTTTAAAAAGATATGTTAAATTGATATCTACAAGACATCTATGTTATGAAAGGCTGTATATAATCCTACCACCCAGTTAAGTTGTTGAATATGTTTACAAAACAAGGGTAAAAAGGGTAGCAACCCCAGTACGGTATATCAATTACATATATTTTATAGTTGTGAGTATTGTGGGGGATTTGGGTATCCCCTTCCTATACAGTAACCAAAAATTGAGCTTTCTGGGAAAATAGTGTTTACCTGTATGTGTGATATCCATTTAAAGTGATACTAAAAAGGCGGTGTACAGTTGCTGCCTGCTGTGCTGTTCATATTCACACAATATATTTCTCAACATAATTGCTTAGATTTGTATACACATACTGTACCCTTGGCCATAAATTGGTGTTAACCATTTATTTTGGCTGATATCGATTATGCATCCTATCTTCCTACTGATGCATCCAATTCTAAACAAAAACGAAATCTCTCCATTTGAGACCAAACCATTTTTCATACATATTATGGCCTTGTTTGTAATGTTGCTTCTTAGAGCTTCAAAGTAAAACTTTCAAGATCTGGGCTCTGCTTCCAGTTCCTTAATCTCCACCCACACACTGAATGTGTATGAGCTGGTGTCTTGCTCAAGGGAGGGATTGAGCTCCAATATCAAAACTGGTTGGAAAGGGATATTACAGTGTTTAAGAAAAACAAATCCCTTTCAGAGAAAAAGGGCACAAGCTGGAACCCTGTGCTAAACAGATACAGCTATATGCGTGTGTCTGTAAATTAAGATCATGGCAAATTAAAGCCTGTTAACTAACACTAGATACTGTAAACAAAGAATAATAGCAAGAGCCACTGAGCACATCAAAAGAAGGTTATTTATTTAGTTATCTTTCTGTAGTAATGGGGCAAACCCCCGCCACTGCTAAGTGACAATATTGCAAACCAAAGATGTGATGTGAACTAAGCAGTAATGTAATTTTCCATGCATGCATTGGGAAAAGCTAAGATATCATAAATGAATGTGTGAACCAGTAGTCACGTCTTTCCACAACATACTGTATTCAATAATACAATTACTGTTTCTCATCCCCCTTTCAAGCAGTGTGTTGATTTAGGGCCATGCATAACTCCATGATTACTAATTTCAATCTTAAATGATGACACAGAACCTATTAATTGACTGTAATGAAGGTAATCAGCATAATATCATGCATATTACTGAAATCTATTAATTATTAGTTTCCTAGAATCTGTTGAGTGTGTCAACCATTACCCATTGCTCAAAGTTAGATTTAACCTCCAATATATCCATAAAGCTTTTCGACAATGAACTGGTAAAAAATGTAGAAAGGTAAAGATGCCAAGATTATAAGTATGTACTGCTCACGGCAAGTTATAAATGAGTAGTTATATTTTGTTTACTTCTGCAACTAATCTGTCTGCACACCTCCTCTATTGCGGTATACAGTAGTACCACCATCACCTGTACAGCTTTCTTCAGGGGAGTGTGGTGTACTGTTGCTGGAAGGATTTTATTTAGTTTTTTTTTTAGATAGTGTCAATCACTGGGAGCAATCTACCTGACACTGTGGCTCAGGTCATGGGGCTGCTGTTTTCAGGCTGTCAGAGCGTGACCTGATAAAAGCTGAAGGACTTCACTGCACTGAAGACTACAGTCATATATCTTTTGTACCCAGCTCTAACAAAAGGATGTCTTGGCTTCCCTCACTGCTCAGCCAATGTGCATCAGCATTGCTCCACAAGGCAGAGATGCCAGTTAGCCATCATTCAAGCCATAGCCTTTTTTGTGTGTTTTTAATCCACACCCAATAAATAGTGCCACATTTTACCAGAATATGAACTGATTTGGTAACATTACATCTGTGCATTGCGACATTAATTACATTATAATTACAAATGTTGAAAAAAAGTACTAAATAAATTGATAAATTAAAAATAACTACATTTTACCTATTTAACTTTAAAATGGCCTGCCTCCGGGACCCAGAACTGTCCCCCACTCTCCACGCCCTGCCATTTACCCTTCATTATCAAAGTAAACGGGTGCACCATTTATCTTCATTGAAATGCATAAAAATGAGTAGCACCATCTGCTGTCAATATTAAAATAATATCCATAGTAACAAGGGGGGAAGTGGGAAATACTTTTTTTTTTTACTTATCGTACACATACCAGGCTCCTGTGTTTAATGTTTAATATTATCTAAGTTATTTCCTTTTACTTCAGCTATGTGTTTGAATGTGCCTACAGCATTGTCAAACAGATTAGCAGAAACACCATCAATTTAAATAATGACAGTCAAATCTACTGTCCAACTGACAAAACAAGTAATTAGCAAGACAGAGTAATTAGCAACTAATAAAAGAAGGTCTTTCAAGTACAGATAGTTCCTAAGTTTAGTTTGATTAACAACTTATTTAGAGTTTGCAAATGAAAGGGATGAAACTTCATATTTGAGTAATATCTCTGTAAAGCAAGGTCATGCATTTTCCTAATAAGGACTCTTGGGTGTAAGTTGGTTCATTACCAATCATAATGTGAAATAGATGGATGTGAAAGTGAAACAGCCAGCAGGACTCAACAGAAAAGAATGAACTAATTAACTCCAATAAACATATAACATTTAAATAAATAAATAAACAACATTCATTCAAAAGTTGTGCATGCTGAAGTGCTAGGGAGGCCAAATCAAGGCTGGTCCTAAGAGCCAGCATTGCATGATAATGTAAATATAAGTTTATATAAAATAATGTTAATTAGAATTAATACAGATTTAAAGATATAAGTAAAAATGATGTCACAATATATAGAACACCATTACATCATGTAAGAATAAATCATGGATTTGAATATAAACAATAACAAGTAGTTGTCATGCCATTAAACACCTATAAGTACCTCCAATGTTTTGATTCAAACGCATGCTCCCTTGAGAAAGATATGTACAACATATCGAAACATTGGGCAGCTGGCTCTTTGAACTAAATATAAAATAGATAGATAGATAGATAGATAGATAGATAGATAGATAGATAGATATTATTGGCAAACCCTGACTTTGGGCAAAGCTCAAAAATAAACATTTAAATAACTTATTTTGGGCTTGCCCGGGCAAACTGCGGTCTGCACACTGCTTCTCGGGCAGAGTCCGAATCACTCCCTCTGTTCTTTCATTCCTGTTCTGAGTGACAGGAGGACATTCGGAACAATGAATTAACATGAAAAACCCCATTGATATATATATATATATATATATATATATATATATATATATATATATTGTAGCACAGTGGGGATGGGATTGGAATCATCCCCGCAGTAAAATGTATGGTTTTTGGTAGTTTGGGGAAATGCACATTTGTTTAATTGTTTGATTGTTTTGCTGTATTGTTTAATGGACTTTGTTAATTGTTTTACTGCTTAATTATCCCCTGCACCTGGTGAGTATTATTAAATTGGCGCCAGGTGCAGGGTATAAAAGAAAAGCAGTCAGTTTGCTCGGGGCTGCTGAGAAGAAGGAGGCAGAAAGTAGTACTCTGCTTCCTGGCAGTCGTGAGGAAAAAAAGGTGCTGTATTAAACCTGTGTGATTTTTGTTGTTTATTGTTTAGTGGGGAAACAACCTAGCTGTCCCACTTGTAGTCAGGGTGTTCCTGTGTGTTAGTTAGTGCTCGTACAGAGCTAGGTGTTTATTTTGTTTGTGGGTATTTTGTGTTTTGCTTTGTTCATTGGTTCTGTATTAAAACTTATCGCAAAAGCGCTTTCAAACTCTCCATCTCTGTGTCTGGGTCAGTATTTTAAAGGGCGAAACGAACCCGAGCCGCAAGGTTAATTTACTATATATATATATATATATATATATATATATATATACTGTATATATAAAACCTTCGGAACAATATTACCTGCAACTTCAGAACTAGGAACATCGGAACAAACATTAACATGAGAAACCACATTTACACTTGCGTATAAAAAGGACAGTATTATTAATAACGTAATAACAACCAATAATAATAAAGAGTTGTATTGAACTGTCCAATCGGAGAGATGGATACGGTTACTAGGTGGAACATGAATGATTAGCACATTCACATTTAATAGTGTTTATGACAAGCGATCTAAGAGCAGGAGAGCGTACTCTGCAGACTGACTGAGATGCCACAAACAGCCCTGCCACAAACCCAAACATTTCCTCAAATTACAGTTCCTCAAAATGTTCTCCCTTGAATGTTGGCTTATGTGAGAAGAGGCTTCTGTCTACTGTAGCAGCTTTGCAAGGATAGACTGCTATGTATCTTGGTTTTCCCACCCCTGAGCTGTGGGGCATGGTCTTCCTAGGTGACTATGACATATTGTTCCACATATTTCCAACTTCCAATTGTCCAACAATCCTGCTGCAATGAAAGTTCTGTGGAACCTGATGTCTGTGTTTGGATATGCAAACAGTTGGTTTGCATACCCAAACTGAATAAAAACAGACTGTGTTAAAATAATCAATACGCCAGTAAATAATGACAAAATTAAAATGTCATGAATAATAACATAAAATATAAATTGTGAATATAACATAATATTCTGAAATAATAATAATGAAATAAATCCAAACGTAGTATAGTATAGCAATATTTTCTGTTTCTTTCCAAGCTTTTCAAGTTAAATTCCCTCTCCCACATACAGTACATAGAATGAGGATGGTTGTCAACGAGTTTACAGATGGTGAGATTTGTTATGACACTCCTAGTAAATCTGCTGCCAAGTTTCAAGTATGTTTCTGAGGTGTCGGAATACTGCTTGATCTTCTTGCCCCTTCAGCTTGACAACAGCACAGTTTAGATGCATTAATTTGCCCTGTATGAAATAGGTTACGTGATATTTAACACATAGCTCTTATTTTGTATTTGTTTATGGGATATTGTGCCTTTTGAAGTTTGGAACTGCAGCTGTTTCAAATGTTGGCAAGCAGAATTAAAATAAAAACAAACACACTATTCCCACAGTGTAACTACTTTAGTATTCTTACAGATATTACCCCTTTTCATGATCTCCAGTTATGCATTCTGAAAGTGCATGAATGCTGTTAACACATTTATTACAAAGGGGATGCCACTTGGCAGCTTTGAGACCCACCATTAAAATCAATCATCTGGTCTCATTTGCCAAAATATATTTCAGCTTGCAGCAGTATTCATTTTTTTTTTAATAAAAAAAAATCAAGAATTAAAAAATAGTGATAGTTGGTTCATTTCTTACTAACAACTATATTACTCTGTTGTTGGCATCTTTAATAGCAGTCTTCTCTAAACCAGTTTCATGAATATTAAACTTGATTTAATTAATCGACTACAGAAAACAAAACAAAACAAAAAAAACAGTCAGAACTCAGGTTCTAGATCAGGGGTTCTCAAACTGGAGGGCGCTCCCTCAAGAGGGGGAGCAGAATGTATCCTGGGGGGCATGAGATGGTTAAGGAAAAAATGTGTATAAATTACCGCTCACATCTTAATCCATACACATTAACTTAAAGCAAATTATTATTATTATTATTATTATTATTATTATTATTATTATTATTTATTTCTTAGCAGACGCCCTTATCCAGGGCGACTTACAATCGTAAGCAAATCTTACTGCTGACACCTCCAGGCATGTCCAAGTTTTTGGATGGCGCTGAGCATCTGACTTGGGCCTTTTAAGCTTGCATGTTTTTCGATTAAGTCCACTGCCATCTGGTAATGGATGTTGTTTATTGGCTTACTACATGGTGTGCATGTTAGTAAGTGTTGGTCACAACTGGTAAACCTTATGTTTGCTCTTATTACGGTGGATCGATGGCTAAAGAAAAAAACACAACAGCAGTGACATACAGAGAAGCCAGTGGCATGTTGGATTTTTTTGTTTACCAGTATATGTACGTGGGGGGGGGGGGGGGTCGTCAAGTACCACAGACAAGAGGAAGGGGGGTGTGGTCCAAAAGGTTTGAGAGCCACTGTTCTAGATGGTAAATGGGTAAATGTAAGTGTATGTGCACAGCACCAGTTGTATTCAGTGTAAAAAAGTTTAGTGTTGTGTGAACCCTAAACTAAAACTTGTGACAAACAGGGGGAGATTGTAGTTACCCAGAGCTGTCACATAATTGAAGTATTCTTACAGGTATTATTATAACTTATACAGGAGTGATACTGCACCTCTTTAATCTGCTGGGAGGCTGCTGTGTTCTGAAAGCACCATACCTTTGCAATTTTTAAAACTATATCACTTATTGTAAACCACTTCAACCACAAAGCAGTTTTCTGTTTTACAATGAGAGTGATTTCTTTGGTTACATCCCTTCTATGGTAAGTTGTCAGGCCAGAATTAAGCTCTTCTCCTTTTGACCTCTAACAGCCTCAGTCACAGAAGCCATTTGTCACTGAATCTCTAGTCAATAAGCTGACTCAACACACTGGTAGGGGGGCAAGAATACAGATTTGGAACAAATTCAATATATTCTACCACTCCGTTTTTTTTATAGTAACTGGCTAGAGGCCTCTTGAACATTTTTTTTTATATTTTAGTGTGCCCAATTATTTGACTCCCAATTTTCTCCCCAATTTTTTCCTCACAGCAGCAATTCCCCACACAGCTCAGGAGATCCGAAGGTTCAGTGGGAGTCCTCCGATCCCCATGACCAAGCGAGCTTCCTTTTTCACCCAGGAACTCGAGAGCGGATGTTAGGGAGCTCCCAGCCTCTGGAGGACAAAGGCCAGCCCTGCAGGTGTCCGCTCTGAGCGCACTGGATGCCTGGCCAGCAGGGTTCACTGTTGCGCAATGAGGAGAAGCAGTCCCTGCCAGTTTTGCCTCCCTAACACACGGGAGCTCCAGAGCATATGCAACGCTCCCTTCAGAATCTGCACAGAGGTTGCTTCTTGAACATTCTTGACCTTATCAGCAAATATGTTCACTAAATTATCTCTTTCAATAATATATGCTCTCATCTAACACTTATATTTCCAATGAAGTATACAGTAAAGGTACTGTGCTCCATATATCTAAAATGGCTGTTACATTGTGCTCACAGCCATTATTGTTATCATTGATTCAACTCAAAACTTGACTTATGTGGTCTTTGAACATTGCCCCATGGTATAAAACTACTGTATCCTTTTAATTATTGTTCTACAGCCTTGAGCTGCTTAAAATAAATGGACTTCCCGTTACAATATACTGTGTGCTCCTTTCAACACTGAGATGCTTATCCATGCACTCATCTTCTCCATAATTTAGTTCTTTAATTGAGTCAGAAGAGTGGTCAGGGCAACATTACTTTGTCTCCAACAAAAGTTTATAATCCATTTTAAAATCATACTGTTAATATGTATGGCCCTAAAGCTGGACTTGGTTGCATACAGATACACCATGGACTGGGTCTATTAGTCTTGTGCTGCCTATTTGCTTGTACTGACATGCAACTTGATGTTTAATATTGTCACAGTACTGCATGCATCCTCAGTTAAGGATTGTATACTGTACATTTCTTACCTTAGAAGATAAGAAATGTACAGTAAAGTTTAGTGCACAATGAATAGAATAGCAAATACTGTTGTATAAAGTCAGTGATATAGTTGTGCAATAAACTTCCTCATTGTGATGTATTTCTTCAAAGAAAGTGTGCTAAATATAAATGATATACATTGGCCTCCATTAGATAAACATTAAAATGTAAATGGTTCTGTGCTGAATATGGTCGAATTTAAATCATAGGGTACAGTAATGCTTCTTTTGCCAGTGAAAATCTGATTCAGTGTTTGGCTTGAGAACTTGATATTGCAGATGGAGGAGGCATTCATAATGGCTGAATAAATGGAGAAAGACAAGTGGAGTTTTAAAAGACAGCGGAAGCTAGAATTACTTTTATTGAATTGGACATGGGGAAATAGCTTGAGGGGATTGGGGTTTTGGATAGGTAATTGATTCTTGAAGTCAACAGCTCAAGGAGGTATTCACAGACTGGTGTAATTAAAATGATACATACCTGATTCCTTAAATAGAATCATATGGTCAATTATTTGCTCTAATTTAGATTGCACAGCATTCATTTTCAAGCAAGATATGAATACTGATAATGGGAAAACATTGTTAGGTAAGCGGCTAGTATACATGTTAAATGTGAATTTTGGGGCCCAGGAATATAATAGCAGGCTAGCAGGATTGCAGATCAACTCACCCAGAGCTACAGGGTACTGTAGTACTGTGCTAATGTTTTCTCCCTCTGACTCTTCTCCCTGTGCTGTCTATGGTTTTGGCTGTCATGTTAATAAAGATGGCTGCTGGCCAATCAACCTGGCTGAGTGTGAGCTGCTTTGGGACCTGGCTGCAGGTTTAATTGGTTCAAATAAAACACAGAACAAGGTTGAACAATTCCAGTGAGGAGTTTGTTTTTAAGAATTCATTTAAAATAAAGCCAAGTGGGGCTTTATGGTAGAATGTTCATTCCAAAAGGTTCAGAAGTACCGAGTTTGAAAATAAGCTTGTGTTCTTTCTGCTTTCGGTTGAGTGTGTTCCAAAGCATTTGTATATTCTACAGACAATGACATCATCAATAGAATGTCCATCAGTATTAAAATGTATAGCTACAGGTGACAAGGTGGATTTGATCTTAATGCTTCCTAGGTGTTCTCAAAAGCAATCTGCTAAACGTCTTTTAATCTCTCCGATATATAACAAGTTGTAATTCCCTTGGTAGTGCAAGTAAACTGTTCACAGAGGTGCTAATGTGGATGCAAGTTATTATTTTTCCCAATATCCTTTACAATTCAAACTCTGGTGTTTTGTTTTATTCACATTTTCTTCCCTGGGAGGGCTCCAAAATAATTAGCACTAACAGGAAATTTGTGTTAAGTGAATTCATATTATATAATAAGAAGTAATATTTTGGTGGGACCTTGTAGGAAAAATTAGTCTAATCCGAGTTTGTTTTAATGAGAATTCAAGATATAAATATATAGCTATATACATTAAGAGCAACATATAGATGGAAGAACACTTCAAGTGGATATAACATGTATAAAATGTTACCATTTATAGCCAAATGATTATAAATGGTTTAAAGTACTGTCAGGGTTTCTGGTCCTCAATAGTGATTGTAATTGTAAAACCTGCTCACATAGGTGAAAGTGGCTGTATGCTTCAGAGCACTTAATGAGATAAGAATTCAACTACAAATTAAACATCAACACATTTCTCAAGAAGAAAGTTTAAAGAACCGATCGATCAGAAAAAGCACACCAAAAACAATTAAATATGAATCTAACATTATTATTATTATTATTATTATTTTTTATTTTCACAAATTGTGGTAAATGTTGTGCTTGTAGCAGGTGGATTTCACAGTTATGGCGCTTATGGAACTTGGTCGTAAATAGAATGGAATTCATATTAATAAGGTTCCCCTCACAATGTTCCAGTTAAACTTATTTGTATCCATTTTCATATATCAACATTTTAAAATGCATAAAACCTTGCCTGAACACTGGAAAGTAACATGCATGTTACATTATTACTGGTGAGTGACCAGTATCATGCACTATATGTTTACAACAAAAACAGAGGTAGCGCTATTATTCCAGAAACAAATCTACTTGATCCTGTCCTTAATTTTGACATGGGTTTATAACAAACTTCTAAAGTGCCTCTCCAGTGTCATTTCATATTAATATAATATATTAGTAGGCTATGTTAATATTTTGGATGTCACACAGCATAAAAAATATATTTTTTAATTGGTTCTTTTAAGATTTCATTGTAGCATTTATTAAGGGTGCTGTGCAAAACTTGTACTAATATACTTCAGTTACAACTAATTCCATTGATGTAGCTCTGTGCCTTCCCAGGCAAGTTTCATTGGCCCTTGCATTATTTGTCCTGAAGTTGTGTGATAAGCATGGAGATAAGGAAGTGTAATTCTGTCTCAGTAAGATGATGATTTGTCCCAGGAATGTGACGCATTCAGACCCATGGAACCAAAGTATTCAGTACATTTCATTAAATTGGCTAGAAAATCTTTATGTGTGTTTCTTACTCTGGGCCCAATGTGCAAACTCAAGATCATTTATGTTGTTATAATTTTGATGTTGTTATTTTGAACAGAACAAACACTGGACACGGGCGCGATTTGATTAGCACTGTCCAATTCATGAAAACAGGGAAGCAAAAAGGGTTAGCAAATCAATAATCAAGGGAAACTGACATCACTTTGAATGTGGAATACTTCTTATTGTGTTTCTGTTAGTTTTCAATAGTAATAAAATAATCGTTCATTTTTTCTATTACAGTAAACATCCCACCACAGGAGCTTATATTGGGAAGTACAGAGCACGTAAACACCAGGTTATTCTGACAGCATGTTGTGTTGCTTGTTTTGGTATACAGACTGCTTTTAAATAAGCATGAAAGTTTGATAATTTGCTAAAAATTACTGAAAAGTACTGAAGCCATGAAATGATTAAGTTTTGTGAGCTTACTTCAATATGTGCCAACTTAGTTCTTCATATGTATTATTATATTGAATTAAAATACATTGCTATATCTGGGTCTATAGCATTTAATAAACATACTTAACGGGAAATGTGGGTTCTTAGGTATGAACCACAGGCATTTTCTTAATAGTACGTCCAACCCCAGTTTTTTGAATTTTGTGCGAATGAACTTTCAAATTATATATATGCAGGCTTTGCATAGTCCTGTGTATGTAATGAGATTAAAGTGTATTTTAAAAATTGTGCTTGTTCTGCATGAAAAATTACTTTAGAAATGGCAAATTCCTCATTGAAGAGATTTTCTAAAAACAAGCCCCAAGACAGGCCAATTAAATACTTGTTTTCTTCAAACCTAAAGCAAGATTTAAAGTTATTTTTCCGTGCCTGATTGGCGCCATTTCCTTTTTTACAAGCACTGTGTAACTGATTACAACTGTTCAGAATTATAGCCACTTTAGTAGTGACCACAGGTACTAATACAGCACTATTCGGTATTCACAGTAGAGAATCAATAAATCAGCAAACAGTCTCAAAGTATGCTTCTTTTACTATAAAAGTGACCTACTATACATGACACAGCAACACAGAAGATAGGAATCATGGGATCATTTCATTTGCTTTGGAGTTGTTTCATTGAAATTCTTCATTCCGCCTCTTGGTGTGTACAAGGCTATACAAGGGGAGATTTAATTGAGGTCACAAGTTACTAGAGAGCAGCACCACATCGTTAAGGTGAATTCTACTCACACAAGCCTATTGCAATTGGAGAAAGCATTGTGCCCATGGAGATTTGGATGCCATCCAATTTCTCAGGTTAATTCACACAGAACAAATGACATTTCAAGAGCTCATTTTATTAGTAGTATTTAATATTTTTTGACAGTTGGTTCACACTGTGCTGGCCAAGATGCTTACAGACTATGTGGTTTCAGATTTATTAAATTTTTTAAAACATTTCTTGATCTTATGAGCTCTTTGGGTCAAAAGCATGTAATTAGCTCCTGGTCGGCAATACATAAGAACAAAACATTGTTACAAACAACCTAGTTTCTAGTATCTGACTGATCCCAGAGCATTGTCTAGTCAGTTCTAAAATAATCTCTACTATTCTCATTACTCAAACCTCAGTCTAGTTGTTCTTCGTTGGATTCTAATTTGGCACCCATTGTAGCCAAGCATTCACCACATTTTTAATTGACTCTCCACACTGCCTTGTTGTAGACAGTCTACTACAATGCCAAGGTGTTTTTTGTGGCGGGCTAGTTCTAGTTCACTATCACACTTTTGGTATTTGAATCTACTTTTTTGTGACTGATCAACACTACTCATGCCATGTTTCTGCCCAATCCTGTATACAGTCTACATTTTTTGATTTTCTGTGCCAATGCATTTCTTGGTGGGCTTAAAGTCAGGCTCGCTAATTATCCCCATCTAGATTTTTTATGTAGATGCGAATGAGCAGGGGTCCTAGGCCAGACTAACCGCACTAGAATTGAGCATAAGTTTTACAACTGTTTAAATTGTTGGTGTCATTGTCCTGTGTGTCATGCACGTATCCACTGAATGCCAATGAATCAGAATTAGCTTTTTAGTTACTTTTGTTAATTATTCTGTAATGCAATTTTACATGCAAAAGATAATTGCAGTGCAGAAGAGTGAAAGCTATGATTAAATTATTTACATATTAACAGACGTATACTTTTAATGACATTATCCATGTCAATGACTCACTTTTAGTGGTAAAAAAATGGACTACACATTTTAAATGAGTTAAGAACAAGCTAATGAAAACTGTCCCCATCCATTCAGATCATTTTGAATGAATGAATTGCAGTCTGGTTAGTGGTAATTAATCAGCACATGCCCGATATGGTGTGGGACTCTCATTTTATGTATGGATCTATAAGACAAATCTATACATTTTTAAACTCAATGGGCCCTATGCTGGGCTTCCAATACAAAACAGTCCTAATATGCACCTTTGCAATGAAACTGCTATACTTGCTTATGTCGTTTTGACACTTCCATTTCCTAATTTCTATTTGGTCTCCAATAAAATTGCAAGGGCTTTCCCAGTTTTCAGCAAAAAACATAATCACATCTATGATTGATACATGTTATAGTGTATATACACTATAACTGTCATTGTTGTCATTAAAACAATGATATTGATCAAATAAATCTATACATCTGTTTCCAATTTGGACCAAAATAGATGAATAATATTTTAAGTCTGATTCTTAAAACAAGTATGTACAATTCTATAATGTATTGATTTTGTTCTGTTTATTTTCTTATTTTAGGATTTTATCTGAATATATTGTTATATCTTGTTCTGGAATTGTTTATTGCTTTTATCTATTATTTTGAATATTCCCTTCTTAAAATAATGTCGTATAATTTCTGAATTACATAATAATTAGATTAAACTCACAAGGATGACAGAAGAAACCCTTTATGAAGTAAATAGGGGCAAATCACACAATTTTAGCAAATAGTGACGTTCTGTTTAATTGTTGAATATATTACAAACTTGTTTGCAGAATACAATACAGACCCTGCACTATCCCAGTCAAGGACAGAATAATGAAGATTTCATTCCAGCTTTGTATTACTGGTTAGCACACAGTACTATCCTCAACTGCCTTAGAATCCATTTTCATGGCATGAAGCAGCTCATTTATCAGGGGGACCAAGCAGTAAGGCAGAGGAATCTGATGGGTCCTGATGCCTCTCTCTACATTTTTTTCCACAGTACAATGTTTACAATAAGTTCCTCATAGAGAAAACTACTAACAGACAGAGGTATTGTTTGAACATTCTAGTCATTTGCACCTTTCTCTACAGCAATCTAATTGTCTTTAGCACACACATTGATAAAGTAAATTTCACATTTACTGAAATTGTGGATTGTGTTCTGATCTCTTATATCAAAGTAAAGCTCTTTGTTTTTGCAATCAGTGAGCAAAGGCCTTTTCAATACATTTTAAACAGTCTTGTTTAAAGGGAAAGATACAGGGGCATTATCAGCTGTGTACAATAATTCAGTCTGGATTTACTGCCAATTACTAAGAGACATGTGCTCAGGGTGCTAAACTGGGAAAGGGCCAAAATGTAGACTAACTTGACAGGTGTTGTCATTTCTGTATATTAGATCTATGCTTGTGCAAAAAGAAGAATAAATGCTTTTTCATATCAGAATACACTGAAGCCATGCTTCTATTCTCCAATGTTCTTACAGCTGTCTGCAAAGTGTGGAGTGAAATGATATATATGGGTTTCATTACATTTTGAGAAGCACCTGAAAGCCTTTATTTGGTTCATGACAGAATCAGTTACAGTTCAATAAGATTTCTGAATACCCTGTGGGAGCACAGTGGGCCTTCAGGTAACACATTTATATGAGGAGTGGGGGTGTTGGGCAATGTACCACGAGCTACAATCTTGTTGTATGAAAATCACAGGCTACTAACGGTTTGATTCTCCCTCTTAGTCTAAAATAATCTGGATTCTTACATGAAATATTTGGGCCTTCAGGTCTCTACCATTAAACCTGAGGTTATCTTCAGTCGCATAGCCACCGTTGATATAAACATCTAAAATGAATTTATCCGAAACCCCTTAAAAAAAGAAAAAAATAATAAAAAGGATATAGTTTCTTTGCAATACATTATTTCAGGGAGGTAAGTGATCACATGTATATTTTCCTGTATATCAAACTGAACCTGTCCTTGTAAAGAACAGGTTCAAGAAGGATTCTAATGTGTGTTCCTAAAAATATTATCAAGTATAAACACAGAGTAGCGGAAGAATGTAAAACAGTTTGTACAGAATTTGTATACTTACATGAAAATGGATACTGTGATCGCTTCAGCACCCATACTGTAGTTCTGAAGGCATGATATTGGAATAGATGCATGTTCTAATGTACTGTACAGTGTGTTTTTTTTTCTGGGTTATTTTATAAATACACTATGTTTAGCATTCTTAGCATTGCGAATGCATAGTGAGTGTGTCCTTCCAGGCTGTGAAATTGGAAGTCTTACTTTTAAAACTATATTTGGAGTCTGGCAGCGAGAGGCATTAAAAACATTGCATGAATCAGTGTCTAATGCTTGCAAAAGGATACACACCTGCAATTAGTACTATATGTCACACTAACCAGGCAGCGTGACTTATTTTGTCGAGATTAGACCAAACAGATATTTGGCAATAGGCAAATAATGGAAAAAACATTCTTCACCACTAATAATGTTCTGGGCTACTGTCTAGTGGTTTGACATTCAGAGTTTTTCATTATCTTGTAAAACAGGTATCCAGTTTGCATTTCACATCAGAGACTTTCCACAGTTCCTGAAAATTTGAATTTTACCCTGGTATCACATGATTGACCTAGTGCTTACTGTTGGTTGGTTTTTAAGGGGTTTTCACATAAATGAATCAGTTATGGATAGTCACAAGCTACTTTACCTTTAAGCTCATTAAGAAAGGGGTTAAGTCCTGGTTGTTCACCAACATACTGTATCCTGAATGTGAAAAACATTCCACCATGCAGCCAACTGTTTCAGAGAAATCAGTTCAGTCACAGCGCTACATGTTTTATCCAATCGCCTGTTTAAACATTTATGAATTCTCTCAATTCTCATGCTGAAGCCAAACAGTACAAAAGGGATGGAGTCAAAAAAAAAATATATATATATATATATATATATATATATATATATATATATATATATATATATATATTATACTTATTATCTATCCATTAAATGGCCCCCAAATCGTTTTAATTGCAATTATCTCAGACTTTGAATATATAAGGTTCTAGGCACCACGGTTCAGGTAAATGGATGTAGAAAACTGATTTACTTTGGCCCACTGATCAAAATCAAAAAATCAGTTCATTTATTTTTTATTTGATTTTACCACAGTTCTTTTCTTGCCAGTACAGAACACAATTCTCATAAAAGCCCATTCATCCCTTAGGTATAACCTAACAATCATACTGAGATTACTGTCACAATGCTCTCTAAACACTTTAAATACTAGCACTCAACATCCGGGACAACCAAAGTTTCTATTTTATGCACACACTGAGACCTTGATATTACATTGCAAAGCCTGTAAACTACAAATAACACATCAATGAAATAGAATGAACTGTTAGGCAATCCTATCACTGGAATACGCACCATTGAGCAGGTGAGTATATAGGGCAGGTCGAAATTGTCTGTCAGAAGCTTCTATTAGCAGGCCAGGGGAGGGCGTCTGAAAAAACACCAGCAGAACTGAGTCTGAACGTCAGGTCAGGAGTAAGTACAAGTCCTTAGATATCATCGTACCCAATGAAATACATGGCAAGAATATCCCATACACTACCATCCTACCCTCGACTGGGGGGTTGGGCTTTTTTTTCATCATTTTACCACTAACACCTCCACCCAGGTTTAGTTTTTGTTTTGGTGTAATGTCCTTATTAATTGTGGCCAATTGTGTTTATGCAAAGGTAACTATAAAAGACTGGCATGACTTTCTGGGCTGTCACCATTGCAGAAACCTTTTTTTTATGACAGTGCATATGTTTTGAAATACTCATAATAACTATCAAGCAGTTTTGTTTAAATGGGCTGCCCCTCACAGGACTTTAATTAATATGTCATTTAAACTGACACCTGTATCAGTTAATGCTGGGAATAACATGAGTAAATATTGAAAAATTGATATTGATATCAAAAGAGCCAACTTCCCAACGTTTCGGTATGTTTACATGCCTTTGTCAAGGGAAAGTGTGTTTGAACACAAACTGTGGAGGTACTTATAGGCTTTGGATGTCATGGCAACTACACTCATGAATGTGATTGTGATGTAAATCACCACATACTGTAGTTGATGATGTAATGATCTACTATTCCTTTCTATTTAAACCTTCAGGCATCATGGTTTATTTATCCATTTGAAACTACACATTTTAGGTCATTCATGTTACGCTTGAACCACTGGTTCATTTACGTTTGTATTTGTTATATTTCAAGAAGAAAAAAATACAGAACTGGGATGTAGGAGTAGCATCAGATAATATTATTAATAATGAGGTACCTAAAAAGTATACAAAAACAAGAATAAAAAAATAGAGTAAATGGTTCAAAAGGAATTGAAGTGGAGCCAATATTTAATGTATCTGATAAAATATTAACAGCCTCACAGAAAGCATTACTAGGGAAGGGACTGAAGTTTGTTCCAGCAAAAAGATACATAAATAAGGATACGTTAATAATAGAGTTAAAAGAATGGGACAGATGAATGAGGCTATCAGAATACTTTTATAAGGAAACACACACACACACACAGATTCAGAACAGGTAAATGAATATGGAATAAAAATCAAAAGCAAGCAGTATTGGACTCTTCCAGATAGAAGAGATAAATGGTTAGATATGTACATAGAAGTAGTTAGAAATTAAATAATAATAGGCTTAAAAAATAGAGGTCAACTTAATTGAACTAAAAATGAAGAAGAAGCTCTAAAATAACTAATAGAGAATGACGATATCATTATAAGACCAGTAGATAAAGGTTCTTGGGTGGTAGTAATGAACAAAGTTGATTATATGAAAGCAGTAGGGACTGAATTGCAAAATATACATATGAAGAAGTAAAAACTAAAAACATTAATATCATAATAAAAGAAGTGAGAATTTTAGCAGATTGTACAAAAATTGATTTATATCAAAAGAATAGAAAATGACATGCTGCCTTACAATCCAAGAACAGGTTTGGTTAGAGGTAACCCAAAAATGCACAAAGATAAACACCGTTGCATCCATGTGTTGAAAGTTTACCTAGCTATGTTAAAGATACAACACATTTTCTGAATAGGATTAACAGATTAAAAAATAAACTTCCAGAGAATACTATTTCATTTTGCATGGATGTAAAATCCCTGTACCCCAGTGTTCCTAGGAATGAAACCTTGGAGGCATGTAAAGAGGCACTGGATAACAGAAAAGATAAGAACATAATACCGACAGAAGAGATATTAAATATGATCAAGATAGTTTTAGGAAATAGTTATTTTACATTTGGAAATAAATGTTTCAAACAGAATGATGGCACAGCAATATACTCAAAATTAGTCATGCATTTTGTAAGCACATATATGGGTAAATGGGAGGATATGTTGTTGGGTAAAGTATACAAGAAACCTTTAGAATACATAAGATACGTGGATGAGATTTTCGGAATATTGACACATGGAGAGGAATTTCTTTTAGCGAATAATATCCATCCTACTATTTCGGTAGATCTAAGGTGGACAAAATCAGAAATTTAATTATTAGATACCTTGGTTAATCTTAATCAAGGATTTATTAAAACAGACCTTTACTCAAAACATCAGTACCTACATATGTCATCTTCACATCCTATCCATACAAAAAGAGCCATTCCTAAAGTACTGAGTATAAGGATAAAAAGAATCTGTTCTGATGAAAATGAGTATAAAAAACAGAGAAAGGAATTAAAAATAAACCTTACAAAAGAGGATATAAAGAAAAGATTATTGAGAAAAGTTGACAAACTCAATAAAAATTAACAACTTGAGTATAATAAAAAGGAAGAAGGTTAAAAGAGTACCATTAATAATTACATATTCTAAATTATTACCCAACATTTCAAAAATAGTTTGGAAGCATTTACGTATACTTCATGAAAATGGAAAAATATTTCCGAAAGTGCTGATTGTGGATTTTAGAAGGGATGCAAATTTAGCTGACATTTTGGTACACATAGTAGACATAAATGGATTGTAGACACATTACAGGACATTAAAACCTGTAAGAGCACATGTAAGGTATGCAAGATAAAATTGAAATCACAAATAGAGAAAAAAAGTACTCAATCTTAAAAAATACCTCATGCAAAACTAGCAACCTTTTTAATGGTATATTTTGCCAAAAATGTAATACATTTAAATATGTAGGAGAGACAGGTACAACATTATACAAATGCATACAGAATCACTTATCAAACATAAGAAATACAAAAGTAAATGAACCAGTGTTCAGCACTTTACAAAGAACAAGCATAACATGGATGATCTAAAATGTGTAGTTTTAAAAAAAAAAATTAGACAATCTACTACAAGAAAATAAATGGATAAATAAACTCAGTACCATGATGCCTGAAGGTTTAAATAGAAAGGAATAGTAGATCATTACATCATCGACCACAGTATGTGGTGAATGACATCACAATCACATTAATAGATTTAAATAGAAATAAATGAGTGTAGTTGCCATGACATCCAAAGCAAACACACTTTCCCTTGACAAAGGTATGTAAACATACCAAAATGTTGGAAAGATGGATCTTTTGAGCAAAAACTTATTTTTTTTCTCAAACTATATATATATATATATATATATATATATATATATATATATATATATATATATATATATATATATATATTGTAACACAGCAGGGAGGGGGTTAAAATACTCCCTGCAGAAAACATGTGCAAATGCACATTTTGGTTAATTTGCTCATTGTTTAATTGTTATTCTGTTAATTGTTTTATTGTTAATTATCACCTGCACCTGGCTTTGATTGTAAATTAGAGCCAGGTGCAGGGTTTATAAGGAGAGCAGTCAGTCTGCTCTAGGCTGCTGAGTAGAAGGAGGCAGGAAGAGGTACTCTGCTTCCCAGCAGTCGTAAGGTAAAAGTACGTTGTATGAAACCTGTGTGGTGTTTATTGTGTAGTGGGGAAACAGCCTAGCTGTCCCACTGGTAGTTAGGGTGTTCCTGAGGTGTAGTTAGTGCTCGTGCAGAGCTAGGTGTTTGTTTTGTATTGTGTTTATTTTGGTTTTGTGACTATTAAAAAAATTAGCGCAATAGCGCTGTTAAAAATCAAGTTTTGTGTGTGGCTGGGTCATTTTAAGTGCTGGAAAAGAACCCGAAGGACAAAAACCCTTCACATATGGTGGCAGCGGTAAACAGCACTACTGACCCGAGGAAAATAAAAATGGAGACTGGAGACTGTTTGGAGGTGATGACAATACTTAAACAGATGGTTGCGGAACAAGAAGAGGCCAACCGCAGGCAACGAGAAGAGAATGAAAGGCGAAGGCTAGAGCGAGGGTTCCCCCCACAAAAACCAACAGAACCGACAGAGTTGGAACTGCTGATCCAGAAGACGGACTGGGCTGCGCTGAAATGGGAGTGGCCTGCGGCACAACCAGAACCGTCTACAACAGAGCAAGAGCTGGGTGAGGAAACACCGGTAGTGGAACCAGAGCCGCTTCCGGAGCCCAGAGGGGAGGAGCCGCCGCTTCCGGAGCCCAGAGGGGAGGAGCCGCCGCTTCCGGGGCCCACAGGGGAGGCGAAAAGCATACCTCCACCACAGCCCCGACCACCACCCCTACGGTCCAGTCCGGCGTCGCTGCGTCCGGTCCCTCGCCCCTTGCTCCTGGACACCCTGCCGGCCTTCTTGGACCTCCCTGTGCTGGACCTAGAGCCCAGGAGTCTGCAACACTGGCCACAGCTCTGCCCCTGGTTCCCTGCTCCGCTCTCCCCGAGCACCCAGACGTCGCTGGGCTGCTGCCAGACGTCGCTGTTGCTCCCCCTGTTAGCTGCTTCGCTTCCCCTGGGTGATCGGACTTCACTGCACCGGTTCCCAGGGGAAGACCTCTGTCCACTGCTGCATCCTCCAGTGCCCCGGCCTACGCTCCGGTCGCCCCTGTCAGCCTGTTGGGGTCCCTCGTCGCCGGTGCGCGGTCCTTACCTGGCTGGGCCGGGACGTGGACCGATCCACCCTCAAGTCCGCCCGTGGAAGAGGGCGAAAATTGACATTTGTGGACTCGAGGGTGGGTGGTTGTGTTTTAGGGGAGGGGGTGGCCTTGGAATGGCCGATCAGTGTTGCACACTTGAGGGGAAGGATGTGTAACACAGCAGGGAGGGGGTTAAAATACTCCCTGCAGAAAACATGTGCAAATGCACATTTTGGTTAATTTGCTCATTGTTTAATTGTTATTCTGTTAATTGTTTTATTGTTAATTATCACCTGCACCTGGCTTTGATTGTAAATTAGAGCCAGGTGCAGGGTTTATAAGGAGAGCAGTCAGTCTGCTCTAGGCTGCTGAGTAGAAGGAGGCAGGAAGAGGTACTCTGCTTCCCAGCAGTCGTAAGGTAAAAGTACGTTGTATGAAACCTGTGTGGTGTTTATTGTGTAGTGGGGAAACAGCCTAGCTGTCCCACTGGTAGTTAGGGTGTTCCTGAGGTGTAGTTAGTGCTCGTGCAGAGCTAGGTGTTTTTGTATTGTGTTTATTTTGGTTTTGTGACTATTAAAAAAATTAGCGCAATAGCGCTGTTAAAAATCAAGTTTTGTGTGTGGCTGGGTCATTTTAAGTGCTGGAAAAGAACCCGAAGGACAAAAACCCTTCACAATATATATATATATATATATATATATATATATATATATATATATATTAGTGGCAGACTAGGGGGAGGAGAGAAAATGTAGTCCAGGAGGGGCTAAAGCACTACATTCCCCAGAATGCCACGGGAGGGAGCCAGGATGAGATTCACCTGACTCTATGTAACGATTGTAACCTGCCTGTATTAGCAGGCAGGTTTTTAACAAGGAGAAAGTTTTTGTTCAGGGCAGTGTGTGTGCAGGAAGAGGCTGTCAGTCGGAGCAAGGTACTGTATAAACCCTTGTGTGTCATAGGGTTTTGCAATCGGTAAATGGCTTAGCCGTCCAATATAGTTAGAACTTGAAGTGAAAAAGTATAGTGTTGTACTCCATGTGGGAGTTAGGTTTTGTTTTTGTTTGGATTTTATTTTCTGTACATAATAAAATGACACGAAAGTGCTAAAAAAAATTCAATTTCTGTGTCTAGGTTTACTTTCAAAGGGCAAACGAACCTGAAAATGGTGAAATCTTTCACTAATATATATATATATATATATATATATATATATATATATATATATATATATATATATATATATATTACAGGTATTTAGTTTTTTCTTCAAACCCATTTTTTTATTCTTAATTTGAACTTTCACTGTCGTTTTTTTCTCTTCTGCTGCCCTGCAGCTTGGATCTGGCATTTAAAGAAACGGATGGATAATTAAAAGGAAGCATAGTGACCTTTACAGATGTATGTGTTTATCTGTTCCTGTTGTCTCGTTCTATCTTTGAAGGAGTGGTAAAAGTGGAGCTGTATCTAATTAATATAAAGTAAGCAATGGAGTAGATGTCTATAACTTATAAATCACAGTTCTCACCAGTACATTGGTTTTAATACCCCAATCACTTTGCCTTTTGTATTTGCTCTCCATACCCCAGTGCCACAAATTTGAGTTCCCCCAGGTGCTGAGTGGGGACCAAATGTGGTTGTAAAATCCAAAACTAGGACTTCCATAGATTTGGATCAAACCACTCACGGTGTCCGGTCAGGTTCGCATCCCTTTTCAAAACAGCCTGAGTCAGCACAAAATGCTGAGCCATTCGGAAGTAACTGCAGTCAAAACTATGGGGATAACACAACTTATCAAACCCCACAACAATCAGCTCCCTCTGTCTCTACAAAGCAATGTTGCCCAAGAAGGAATAACAAGGAGGCTATCGACCTTCCTATTAAAATACACTGTGACTTTGTCCTTACCAGTGCTGAAATGAATTAAAATCCCAGTGTATGAATTGAATGAGAGTTCAGTGACTGGCAGTGTTATAGGCCCCTGGAACCGTGTGTCAGAATTCCAGACTGTCTGGCTTGACAAGCCTGCTTTACAAACTCCCTGGAGCTCCTGTCTGTAACTTCTAGGGTAGAGATTGAAAACACTTTAATTAAAGAACAGCATGATTAGATACTTTGATACTAGTTGCTTATTTAGCCAAGTCTTTTGAGACCATGAGCTAGTTAGTCTGTCAATATCATATGTGCTAAAAAGGCATTGCATTTCCCACCAATATTCTCCATCTTTCATTGATGACTCGTTCCTCTATCTTCTACTTTTCCTTCTGCACAAAACCTGGCTCTTTATGTCCACTTGGACTTTGGCTTAAAGCTGGCATTGTCACTTGCTCGTTTCCATTGACAATAAATAATAGTAATAAAAATATATTTTAATACAATGCCCAAATGCAGACCTGCCATGAGTTATTATTACAGAAGAGGCAGCATCTTGTTCATTATTGTCCATTTCAATAACATTGTTGTTGAGGCTTCATAAGCCCAATGTAGTAATGTGCTAGATCTGGCAGTTAAAATGCCATCTTCCATTTGAATATTAACATTCAGCAAGAATTGCAGCATGTCTAATAACTGAACTGAACTTTAATTATATCTGTAGAAGTCAAAATATCTCTCCCCACCCACAGTTTTTTTTTATAAACAGACTGATCTCATTACAGTAGCAGAGGAATCAATCTTTGTCACAACCCAGCATTCTTTTCACAAGTTTCACAAAGGAGGATACGGACAAGATGCCCCACATGTCGACCTGTTCCTATCCAGTTTTAAATAACTTTAGCATAACAGGCAAAGTGTTAAAGGGACTAGGAGCTCTTAAAATAAACAAATCCCCTGGGCCGGATGAGATCCTCCCAATAGTTCTCAAAGAAATTAAAGAAGTTATTTACAAACCGCTAACCAAGATCATGCAGCAGTCTCTTGACAGGGTTTGTACCGACAGACTGGAGAATTGCAAACGTAATACTGATCCACAAAAAGAGAGACAAAACCGAACCAGGTAACTACAGACCAATAAGCCTGACTTCTATTATATGTAAACTTATGTAAACTATAATAAGATCCAAAATGGAAAATTACCTATATGGTAACAGTGTCCTGGGAGACAGTCAGCATGGTTTTAGGAAAGGGAGATCGTGTCTAACTAACCTGCTTGATTTTTTTGAGGATGCAACATCGACAATGGATAATTGCAAAGCACATGACATGGTTTACTTAGATTTCCAGAAAGCTTTTGACAAAGTCCTGCATAAAAGATTAATTCTCAAACTGAAAGCAGTAGGGATTCAAGGAAATGCATGCACATGGGTTAGGGAGTGGTTAACATGTAGAAAACAGAAAGTACTGATTAGAGGAGAAACCTCAAAATGGAGCAAGGTAACCAATGGTATACCACATGGATCAGTATTAGGTCCTCTGCTATTCCTAATCTACATTAATGATTTAGATTCTGGTATAGTAAGCAAACTTGTTAAATTTGCAGACCACACAAAAATAGGAGGAGTGGCAAACACTGTTGCAGCAGCAATGGTCATTCAAAATTATCTAGACCGCATTCAGAACTGGGCAGACACATGGCAAATGACATTTGATAGAGAAAAGTGTAAGGTACTGCACGCAGGCAATAAAAATGTGCATTATAAATGTCATATGGGAGATACTGAAATTGAAGAAGGAATCTATGAAAAAGACCTAGGAGTTTATGTTGACTCAGAAATGTCTTCATCTAGACAATGTGGGGAAGCTATTAAAAAGACTAACAAGATGCTTGGATATATTGTGAAAAGTGTTGAATTTAAATCAAGGGAAGTAATGTTAAAACTTTACAGTGTAATAGTAAGACCTCATCTAGAATATTGTGTTCAGTTGTGGTCACTTCATTACATAAAGGATATTGCTGCTCTAGAAAGAGTGCAAAGAAGAGCAATCAGAATTATCCAGGGTTTAAAAGGCATGTCGTATGCAGACAGGCTAAAAGAATTGAATCTATTCAGTCTTGAACAAAGAAGACTATGCAGTGATCTGATTCAAGCATTCAAAATTCTAAAACGTATTGACAACGTCGACCCAGGGGACTTTTTTGACCTGAAAAAAGAAACAAGGACCAGGGGTCACAAATGGAGATTAGATAAAGGGGCATTCAGAACAGAAAATAGGAGGCACTTTTTTACACAGAGAATTGTGAGGGTCTGGAACCAACTCCCCAGTAATGTTGTTGAAGCTGACACCCTGGGATCCTTCAAGAAGCTGCCTGATGAGATTCTGGGATCAATAAGCTACTAACAACCAAACGAGCAAGATGGGCCGAATGGCCTCCTCTCGTTTGCAAACTTTCTTATGTTCTTATGTTCTAGCTGTCCTGCAAAGTGAGCTCAGCTGAAACTGGTGTAAGAATGGCACCTGTTTTGATCAGGGAGCTCCCCCTTGTGGCCTAGCTATCAGCAAAAGAGAAACGAGCTGTTACTGGTGACAAATTCAGCAAATAAGAATGTACATTTACTGCCTGCTATAATCAGGTTTATAGTGAATATCCTGACTTGTCTGCACAGTATTAGGAAACAGTCTGACTGATTAAGGTTTAGAACATTTGGTCAAACACTTTAATACCAGTGTTGTTTATTGTATAAACTATAACTGGAATAATACATATATCGTAATGTACATTATACAACATTACAGCATCTTAGTAGGGCATAGTCTTAGACAATCCTAAACTTACTTGGGAGTCATGCAAGATGTGTTTCCCATGGATCTCAAGTATAGCTGTTAGCTTGTTTTCCTCAAAGGCAGACGAGCTGATATAGAGGCATTCCATTTCTCACTTGTAATGTGACCCCTTTCCCCTGGATATCGCAGCAATGCTAGCAGCTCGTGTTGCCAGGGATCACCCTTTGTTAGTAAGATTTTTGAATCTCCTTCATTAGTTCCACACCATCAAAAGAACAGCGACTGTGTCCGGGTATCCAGGTTAAAAGGGGTTAAAAGTTAAAGATTTATTAATTTGTATCTGTAAAAATGTATTTTAAGTTACATGGGTAAACATTTTTACAGGGGGTGGAAGAAAATTAACAGTACTGTATATACAGTAGCTATGAAGAAAAAAATCAGTGGGTTTTTTGAAGTAAATAAAAAAAAACACATTAAGAATGAATTAGCTGTATAATAGTGCTGATATTGCATAAATATATTGTTATCATTGTAATGAAAATAAGCTTGTAATTAATTTAATCAATTTAGTATCTAACTTCTGTATTGTTTCCATTGAACAGACTGCAAAATCAGCAGCTGTCAAAAAACACAGTGGCTTTACAGAATGGGCAGAATGCTACCCATTAAAAGCAAATGAAATACTTCAGTAGTGAATGGGAGATCAAAAAATGGATTTACAAAAAAACATTATGTGCTAAATACACAGTACATACACACACCACTCCACTGAATTGAATTGACATATTTTGCTATAGGGTATTAGATTTTCATTAAACTCTGCCGTTTTAGAACAGCCCCATCTCAATTAAAATAGAATTATGGCCACAAACAAGTTTGTTGTAAACCCTCCATAAAAAAGCAGGCAAATCAAAAATCTTATCATATTACATAGGTACACCAACAGCTTCCAGTCCATTTTCTCTGTTGTAAACATTGCCAGTAAATCATCCATTTAGTGTGTGTGTTTTTTTTATTTCTGCTTGGAGAATCTAACTCGCTGGGTCGGGTTTGTTTTTTTTCATCACCAATAAATCCTGCAATGTAACAGAATGACACCTGAAAAAAGTTATTTTAAAAAATGTGTTCAGTAGGTGCACATTTCTGCCTCTTTTATTTTCCTTGAACATGCCTCTTAAGAGTATTCTACTACTGTTCTACATATGTTTTCTTTTGGGACACTCATTTCAAAGCTAACATGTCAGAGGAGAGATAAACATGCTCTGTTGGATATGAAGGGATCACCTCAAGTCCAGTGCTACTTTGCAGGACAGCATCACAAGTATTTCAAGTTTAGCAATCTATTATTAATAAAGCCTCCAAAGAATTTACATGTGATATAGTTCTAGCTGTTCCTTTCTTCGATTTTTAATATCAAAATTGACCCTAATAATTCAATATAAGATATTCAAGGCATTTGTATTTTTATTTACAGAAAATATACCAATATACTTTGGGTAATTTATGCTTGTATACTCCCTACTGTCAGTCTCACTGTCACAGCCAGTGTTTCTAAAGACTTCTCTTAGTGGCTCTTCTGCATCTGCTTCCCTCAGCCATGGAGTTGATTCAAGCCCATCATTCACTGTCACGCTGCTGCAGCAACAAAAATGTAGGTAGCCATGGAAACACCATGCCGAAAAGTTTTTTAAATCGTTCTTGTTGTGTGTGGCCCAATTTCAAGAAAATACAACACATCAAAAATGAATATACAGGCACTTACCATTCATTACTAAAAATGGTTTTAAAAAGTGTTTTTTAGAAGAAATGTGAAATATGTAATAATGCATAGTGTAATGAATTGGCTTTTTTGCCCATTGAACTCAATGGAAAGGTGAATTGTCAACTATACAGTTCAAAGACAAGCATCTTACCATTGAACTGAAGAGTAAGCTCTGTAGTTGTGCGATAAGTACGGGTCTAGAATTGAATTTGAGATATCTTGAAATGAGTTTGAGATATCTTGAAATCGCATTAGTTTGAGATTTCTGCAATTCAATTTAAGATATCTTGAAATGCATTTCGAGATATCTCTAAATGATCATTTGGCTTGCCATAGTGACAGAGGCAGCAAGAAGTGAGAATCTGCTGAAAGCCATGGGTGTTTTGTATTGTAATGCTTCAAGACCAGATTTTACTCTTGTGGAGCTAGGTGTGAACAAGGACATTGTTTAGTGAAAATAAAATTGCAGCCAAAAAACCCCCCCAAAAAAACAGCTAATGAGCACAGCAGGAAGGATACCGTAAAACTTAAAATAATTGCCGGGTCTCAAATATGCGCCAGGTCTGCTGGCAAATGTTGTAAATAAACACCGGGTCTCTATTAAACACAGGGTCTCTTAAACGCCGGGTCTCTGTCATTGCCATTGAAGCTGAGGAAGATGAGGAGGAGCTTGAGCGTAATCTCAAATAATCGCCGGTCTGCAATACGCGCTGGGGCTGGCATTTAAGTTTTACGGTATTTCACGGAGGATTTCAAACTGATCCTTCAGTGTGGCTCAGACCTCTTGGCTGAATATGTGTTGTTAGAGGGTCAAGGAGCACACCCAAGGCCTGCAGCTAGCTTTCATCTAATAACACAACTTGTTAAGAGTAGGAAAAGCACAGTAAATACATTCTAGACCAGAGGTTAAATAATTTAAATTGTTAAATGTTGGAAGAATACTGTATTAGTTAAACTGTGCCTGGAGGCATGGCAAATGAAGATATCTAAATATACAGTATATTTAATTAGAAAAGTATACTTACTTTAATTAAGGAACCATTGTTTCTAAGTATCTCTAATGACAAATGAATAGTGTATTTTAAACAATGAGTCTCCATTGAATTAGCAGAAAGTGATAGAAAACAATTACAGTACAGTATGTTCTCAATAAAGATCTACACATTCAAACTGGGGAAGGACACTTATCCTCCAAATATTCAGGAATGCATGCTAACCAGCACACCATTTACTTAGAGCTAGGCCATTACATTTTAGAAGACAACTCCTAACTATCTCCCATTCTAGTTTTGATTTTCACAATTTTGTAAGTAGTTAAATCATAACTATTCAATTTACCTTAATGTCATTTTTTTTTCTTTAAATAAGACCAATGAAAGCACGTTGGTTGCAAGGCACGAGATGAAATTGAGAGTAATTAATTATATGCAATTCTTTGTATTATATCCCTAGTTGCACATTGTAATTTCTAACACCATTATACATTTAATAAGAAAGAACAAAATGTCCGTAAGATTCTAACATTGCTTTAACAGAACTCCTGAACTGTGATGTGCATCAACGTAGTTATATTGTTTTTCACAATCACTCAAAGGTGTTTTTGTACTTCTCCTCTGAAGAGATAACTGATAACTGAGCCTCAAGCAGAAGCACGTTTGGAACCTTACAGCAATGGTCAATGATTTATAAATACCAAGCTGAGGCTGATTTGTTTCTTAATGGTAACACAGTAGGGTGGTAGTCATGGAAGAAGGCAGCAGCACCAATTAAAAACCTCATGAGTCGCCTTGTGGAATGAACTAAATCAATTGAAAACGAATCTTGTTAAGTGTGAACTGAGGTTATTCTGTTTTAAGATCACTCAGTTTATAGCCTTCCCATTAACTGCTTTGCTCCTTTGAACTGAACCTGTACTTCAGCCCCAGTAAAGCAAAATGACAGTGTTATTATAATATTTAGCATACTTTTAAAGAGGAGACAATTATCTATTCAGCGATACCAAGGTATTTAGTGAGCAAGTAGTCTGAGTGATATTATCCGGCAACAAACTCCCCATCCTTAGTTGTACTGCCATCTTAGAAAAAGGAGAACATTTCGGGGTACCTTTCTAGTTGCGAGATGTCTTTCTCATTAAATTATTTTCCATTGTTTATATAGTGGAGGCGATTATCTATTCAAAGAAACCAAAATATTTACTAACCCCTATTTATAGGGGTCTGAATGTGGAAAAATGAGCAATAAGATCTTCATTCCCGGTCGTTCTGTAAATCATTTGTTGTTTTCATAAATCGGGCTAGTGTCATATATTTCAGAAAATATGGATAAAAAAATTCTAACATGACCCAATTAATGTGTGCCCTATAAATGGGGTAAAATATACATTAAATTAAGCTGAATACATCATGTCAGTTGCCTTAGTACAACTTAATTTTGTCATCCATTTATTTATTTTTATTTTTGTATTGTCAGGGTGAATCTAAAAATTGAGACCCTTAGGCACTAATCACATCTGTCTGTCTGTCTGTCACAGTCACACTATTATCAAACTCTAGCAACCTCTTATAGATGTTTCGGTTTGCATTTGGATATAATCTGATAGACTATTTTATGCAAATATTTATAACCTTGTGAGGACCTTCTGTCTGTGTGTGCACAGGTGTGGTAAAGTGGTTTGTAGTGCACAGGTGTAGAGGTGATGCAGTGCTTATTAACAACAGTCCAACAACAGTTCAATGATGAAAAAAAAGCTTTATTTATTGCTTTTAAATAATAAGACTGACTATACACAACAATGTGTACAGCCAGTCAAAACCATGGGGTTCAGTCCCGAAATAATAATAACAAACACCCACTTTAAAACACCTACACGATCACCAGTGAGTGCTCCGGGTGCAAGTGGTGTTGTGAATACGACACAAGTGCTTAACAGTGGTGCAGTGCAGTCCGAGTTTGATGCTGGCTTATCAGCGACAGCTCCCAGATATGTAGCCATCTTCAAATGACAAACACGAACAGTTAATAGACAGAGAGTACAACACTAAAGGCTGGTTCACACTGGGCATACGATTCAGACGGACGCTACGAACAGACACAGACTGTAGTTCACACTGAGCGATCTTCTCCCTGAGTTAGTTAATTCTGATTCGTTTAAAAAAGACAACACCCTTCTGGAGATTCGGGGAGTCGTGCACACAGCCACATTTAACTTATACACTGTATAACCGCAGAGCCTCTTTTTTATAAACAGCTGATCCAAAAAAATAAAAATAATAATTATTGTGTGATTGACAGCAAATGCCACCATTCAGTTTCATGGTAAAATCACTGACATTCGCTTAGACTTTGTTGAGCTGACCCGCTCAATTTAACCATCCCGCTTTCAGTAAACACTGTACGTAGGCTGCTGAGAGACACACATCAAACACGGTTTAAATTCCTGAGTTGTTAGTTTTCATTCTGATTATCTGTTTATTTATGGTACCGTACATGCTTAATTATTAGTTCTTTAGACATTTTCCACTGCATCTATACAAATATAAGTTATTTCAAATTATAAAGAGTAAATTGTATTTTACTTGTAAAATTCTAAAGGAAAGAGAAAGGCGTGTGATTGGTTGAACGCGAGTGACGTCACCAACTTGACGCTGAGAAGCTGAAATCTACCAACTCGTCCGCAGCATCTACAATTTGAACGCAAGGTGGTGCGTTTGTAGCGTTCATCTGAATCGTATGCCCAGTGTGAACCAGCCTTAAACATTCATGGTTTCTTTTTACTTCTCACAGTTAGTCTGTAACCGTAACAGAGGAACAGATTGCTTGGCCACAACCCCTGATATACCTTCAGTCCCGCCCCCTACGGTAACGAGTGCAATCACTTATCCTCCAATCCATCCGCCCCCTTCCTGGATGGCCAACTTCCAACTGACCCTGGAATGAACTCTGAAACCATCCAGTCCAGGGCACACTGTTCCTGTTACACAGCACCCTCATAGGCCGGGAGGGAGATTGTTGACTTGGATTAATTCGCTCTCTGTCACAACAGGTTATTATTATTTCCATTCCAATTCTGCAAAGTGTACCGGTTGATCTGTTTTGTTTGTTCTGGCTTGTTTGTTTGTTTTTCATTTCCTTCTCTACCAGCTGTCCTCAAAACTGTGCTTATGGGCAAGACTGCTGCACCCGCAATGGCAGCTGACATACTCTGCAATACTGCTTTACTGATTTAGTAGAAGAGGAACTAAAAGCTCTCAATCTCTGCTTTTGTACCATTTCATACATCTTTATTTGAATGTCATTTTATTTCACATTCAGAAAAGTCCTCTATGCTGATGATAAGAGAAAAAGAAAATTATCTTGAATATATGAGGAAAACAAAAATGCGCCTGTGACCAAAAAACTTTGAGGACTAACTGTTTTATTCTCTGTTACTACAGTATTTGGTCCCTAGTGATGCCTTTCATGAACCAAAATATATGACATTTTGAAAATTACTGATTACATTTACGGGATCCTTACTTAACACAATTACTTTTAAAGAATAACAGTCATTTTAAAGACATATTGCATGTACAAAAACATTTGATCAATTTGAAGGAAAGTAATGTTGGCCTACAGTACAGCACAGAAGTGTAGGAGGAGAGAACTACTTTCATAAATATTGTATAGATTCTAAACATATGTTCTCAATTTCCATTACTGTTTCAAGCAATTTCATGCTTGCATTTTGTATATGATAGCAATCTCTGAATCTGGACTGAATGTTAGGCAACACATGGTCCAAAATGTTAAACTCAAGGAGCTGTTAGACGATACATACATATATCAGGCTGTAGACTTGACTGTACTGTAAAGCTAAATAATTCATTCCTTTTTTTCTGTCCAAGAATAAAGGAAGGTTGTTCTCGCCCTCTCCCTTTCTCCGATTTTGCTAAATTATTCATCTGAGTCTTGTCAAGCATATCATGAGGCTTAGGGAAATGGTGATTGGATATTAATATGCTTGTCCACAGCCTTATAAATAACGCATATGCCTTATAAAAACAGAATCACTTGCACTGAAGTGATAAGCATTGGCATCACACATAGCTTGCTTCAAAATCTGACACACAACACCACAGCAATATTGTTGTATAGTTTTAATTCACTGCCACAATAGTAGATTAATAATGAAATGTCCCCTTTGTGTTTTGCTTAAGAATCTGATAGAACTTTCTTTTCATCCTGATGGGGTTTATTTAAATTTTAAGAAAAAATTTAATCTTCAGTACTGTGCTACATACTGTATAGTTGAATCTACAGTACCAAAAATATGTTCACCTGTTTTGTGCTTAAATCACTGTAAACTATAAGAGACACATGCATTACGAATAATGTTTTAAAGGTTGTTTGTGATACTGGATAAAATACCTTTTAGTTGCTGTCTTTTATGACCGTACCTTGTTAGATACACACTTGTTCCACTGTAAATTATTAAACTACCAAGAAAACTGCCCTTTGGGCTGGTAATATTCCAGTTTTCTTTTCTTTTCTTTTCTTTTCTGAATGACCAAATCATACAGATGTAGGTCACCCCTGCAGTGTTGTTTGCAATTCAATGGTAAATTAAAACAATCTATCAGAAAGTGCAAGCAAAGCAGAAGAGCAGAACCTGCGAGAAAGGCTTTAGCTTTACGTCCCATGTGGATCACCTTGTGAAGGATGTCATGCCCCATCTATTGAACCAGTCTGATAATTGTCTAGTGTGATTGAATTGACCACAATGCATTACACATTTGCTCAGTTCTGCCAGGTTGTATGAAAGGTGGAGTTTCATAGGGCAGACACGCGTTGTCTTTGGACATAGCTGGGGTCAAAAGCAAGGGAATTCAGTTACACACATTTAGTAAGCAGCGCACTTGCTCTTCGTGTTTAACTTTAGCGTAGTTTTTACAGCGCGGGTATTCTCAGACAGCTGCTTTAATACTATAACAAGGGCATAACACAGTTCATGGTAAGAGATGAAGAGATATACAACATGGCAGGCCAGACACAGCAAGAAAAACAATAATAAATAAAAGCTGCCCGCATTGTCATTAAGGTGAACTACACCACTGCTAACCATAAAACCACCCATCAGCCACTACTTTCTGCCGTCTTGGAAACCACTGTAACAACTGACCTGCTCCCTTGCAATATTTATAGTGATGTCACTTAAGGATAAACACACTCATTAACATTTACACGTGAAATGCGGGTTGCCATGCAAAACTGGGTGTGGATTTTCCCATGTGTTTTGCCATTTACACAAGTAAATGAGATTCACCCTATCCCTCTCTTTGGACATTTTTTTTTACCACAAAGCTGATTTACACGTGTAATTCTCCCAAACGTGCACATGCATCGCCATTTCACATGTAAATTGCCCCGCATGGAAACCCCATGAAAGTCTTTTTTCTTTTTTTTTTTAAATGCAGTACCTGCTTGGCAAGACTAAAGGCCTTTGCACACTGGATCCGTTCCGTCATTTAGAATCCGTCATCCGAAAAAGTCGTCCATCAATCCATTCAACACTAGATGCATTAATATCGTACTTCAGAGCGCTGATGTGCAGTAGAGGCTTTGTAGTAAATATACCTAGTTTCAGTATTTTAATAACAAATAAATACAATTCTGTTAATTCTTACATAACTTTGAACACAAAAAATGTTAAACATAGTATAACCTTAATGATCAGAAAATGCTGATGGAAAACATTTGCTAATTATTACGTTTCTACTAGACTACAATAATGCTGTTACGCAATACATAAAAAAAAAAACATATGATATTACACAACTCGCTTGTCATAGCATCAGAAACCATATGACCAATATTTAATTTTTCAAACACTCGCTCCTATAATAAATATATATATATATATAAAAGTTGGGAAGCTAGCAATGAGCTACCAAAAATACTTTCCATCACTTTCATGTACTGCCCCTCTTTTCTGACAGTTAAACCCTGACTTTCTCTGATATGTGTCTCCAGGTTAGGCCATTGTTTCTTTACTTCCTTGACTACAATTTAAATAAAAAGTATATGCTTGTAATAACCTATACTGCACAAAATCCACATTTTCATGTTTTATAATACATATCATTCATGCCCAAGTCCACGGCAATGTCTTTCCATAAGTGTTCTTTTTTATTTTTTACAAAGTCTTTGTAATCTTTGTTGAATTTATCATAAAGTAATTTTTGTTTGGCGGCATACACAATTAGATTTTCTATTTTGTTCAGGGTACTGCAAGAACCCATGTGTCTTCCCAGTCGTTTTTCGTTGGTCAATGTCATTTTTAACGCATGTCAAATCGGATCAAATTGAACTTGTTTCGATTCCAAAAATGACGCATAACCGTCGTACGACAATTCCGGACTCAGTGTGCAAGGTGCAATAGGGAATGCACGTGATGGTTTTTTTCTGCTTAGACGCACGTTAAATTCGGATGCGTTATCGGATCCACTGTGCAATGGCCTTAAGGCTGGAGTGACTGACTGTTTCTGCTTATGTGTTTTATTTAATTGTTGTGTGTGGTATTGAAGTCTCAATGGGGTTTAAAATGTTGAAACCCGTATGCTTCAGCAATAAAACAATCTGTCCTTTAACAAATAATGCCACATTTTGAAGCAGGTTAAAAAACAAAGGCATATTATAGTATTATAATGAAATAAAACTAGCAAGAAACAACTAGACAAGAACATGATACAATTTTAACTAGCAGTTTATGGGGTCCATTGAATGTGGCTATATCGAGCTTTGAAGTAGCCATTGTTTAATTTCAAGCCTTTCCACAAATGACACACGCCCTGTTGCTGGGCATCAGACATGACCTTTTCGAGCCACAATCTCACTAGAAACAAGATTTTATGTCAGAGTTGTGATTAGAAACTCCTGTGAATTTTTTCTGTTATGAATAATTTCAAAATAAATTCCACTGCAAGTTGTAGCTATATAACCGCAGCTATCTGCTGATTTGTTGCTGTTTTTTTTCCTCGAGGACTTCATTTCAAATGCAATGCATCTCCCCTACTTCTGCAGTTCTGAAAAAAAAAATGCACAGGCCACAATCTTTGTTAGAAATTCAACACTGACAGCTCTCTTCTTTCCCAGCTGTTGTCTTGCAGGCAAAAGCACCAGCAGCCTATTTTTCCAATTCCTTTAATTATTTCAATGTGCTATGAGAATTACCTCACGTATACCACAGGAAGCAAGGACACTGCTTTGAAAAAAACAAAAACAACAAAAAAAAACATATATTATAGACTGCTGAAGATCTTTGAGCCAATGCACATAGTCTGGTTTGTGCGTTGTATGCCATAACAATTCCAAAAAAAACAATGACATCAACGGGACCTGTGGCAGGATGGCTTGCAGTGGTGAGGTGTGGTGACGTCACGGACCAGGAAGTAACTGAACCAAAACAGTGGATGGGCGGTTGAAGCTGAATGCAACGGCACTCAGCGTGGATTTATTAAATAAACAAACCAAAAACAAAAGATTTAAACAATAACAAAACACAAAACAAAAAAGCGCGATGGCCAAACAAACAGAAACAAGTATATTTTTAAATATAGCAATTGTTCTTTTTATATTCTCCTCGCTCTCCCGCTTTCCCGTGCTTTCCCGTGCTCTCCCGTACTCTCCTCTCTACACTCCACCCCACAGCACGGACAGCTGCAGGTTCTTATACTCTGGCCGAGGGGTTAACTAGCTGTTAATTATCTTATTACCCCTTGGCCAGTCTGCACGCGTTTGGTAAGGATGCGTGACTGTCAGCTAGTTAAATAATCAGTAGCTGATCAGTCACGCATCCTCACGGGTTTTAAATTATAAATAATAAGAAATACGCTGCGCTGTTATCCGCGCCGCAAACAATAACACAAATAATAATAAATAAATACATAGGGGCGGGACACTCCGCCACAGTACCATATTGAGCTTCTACCATACTTTATTGACAGTATCAGTAAGGCTTACCTTTAGACCCCTCTCTGACTTCCGTTCATCAGTCTTATCACTCTTCTGAATGAAAGTGCCAAATGGACCAAATGTAGATTAGAAACACTTCTAACTGGATTATGTTTCATATGTATCAACAGTAAAACAGGATAACAACACTAGTATTGCTTCAAATAATTCACTTCTCCACATGTAAATATATACCCTTTCACATACACGTTCACCATTTTATTACTGAATAAAATGTCAAACATGAAATATACAAAGGGCTAGATTATTAAAGCTGCTATTAACCTGTTTTTTTTCAGATAGGGAAAAAATAAAGTTTCCAAAGCAAAAATAAACAATTAAAATGTTTAATTCAGGTTTAAATGTTTCTTGTTCTTTTTAAAATTTGAATTGGTAATTTTTCCATTTAGAAAACAATCTCCTAACACGGTATGTAAAATTGACGTAAACATAAAATGAACATTATAACATCCCCCCCAAAGTGTAACAGCTATAAGCCATACAAATATGTAGTAAAAAGCTTTGAGAATCTGGTCTATATGTAAGATGTCTACTGCATATTGAGTACACTACCAGTCAAAAGTTTTAGAAACACCAACACAATTTATAAGAAGCCCAACATATCAGACTGATGTGCTCTTTTTGTTCCCACAATTACCTGTAGCATTCAATCAGGGCATCAGTGTTGTTGCATGAGGGAGAATTGATCTGGATACAGTGATTGGACAGAAGGCAATTTGCATGTCTTGACAAATCCTACCAAGATGGATTTGTGAAATGTATTAGGATTACTTTCCATCTGATTTATGTACAGAAACCCCTTAATTAATTAGGTGCAATGAAAAAAAAAAGAAAAACCAGGTTGTCGAATGCAAGCCCTAATACAAATGCTGGTGGAGCCATCTGTGGTTGCTTTGGCATCTGTAGTACACTTGATTTTGCCAGAAATACAACCCACGATCTGCTAATTTATTATCTCAAATCTGTCTTTAGGCTAGCCTGTGACTACTCCTTTGCGTTCTATCATAAAAACCTTTAACAAAGCCTACAGCTTATGCGAAGCTAGCCCAAGCGCAGCTATGCAGCCTGAATCAACTTTAAAGGCACAGGGCTTTCTATGGGTGTAATGGGTAAATGCTGGCAGTTAACGAAACATCCCTGAGGTCTGCATGATTGTAAAACTGTCCCAGCTGGGAACTGGATGCCTCCTAGCCAAGGTTCCTTGGGATAGAGCTATCTGTATTGCAAGGCTTATGCAGGCATAACTCTGATTTTGTACTTGCGATATCCTAACACGTCATGTAACTAAATGCCCAGTAGATTAAGGCTACCTATTTCTGTATAGGTTTTACTAGTGTTGCAATCATGACTTTGTGTTTGTCTTTTTTCTTTTCAAGTAGTAAACCCCTTTCTCTATATTTCCATCTATCTTTCCTGTCTCTCTGCATTTTCTTTTCCTTTTTAAATAACAGTTGTCAGACACAGGTAGGTCTTCTCAGATTCTTGTCATGATTGCTAGACCAAGGGCCTTCTATATAATACTAGTACTGCCACATAAACTGTGCGACAGCTAGCCTATGATAATGAGCAATGGACAGCTACTGTATGAGACACCAGAGTCCAGAGAATGCCATACTACTGTACATTAACAATAACTTATTCTGGCACTGTTAGTACATTTCTGTTTTAGTCACAATATATATACAGTATTATTTCCTTTCTTCCATTCTTATAGTCCTAGAAGTCTGGGTGTATTGCTCGCTCCAAAACTATTAGTTGAGAGCTCCTGTCTTATTAGTTTTGTGGAATTTCTCTGCACTATCAAAGGAATTAAACTTTAAATAATTTGATGTCACAAATAATATAAACATTGCATGCAACAAATTAAAAATGTATGACAAACAAAAAAAGAAAGACACAATCCTCGAAAAAAACATGCAGCTGTTGGAACCGAAGAGCTGGGAAGTACTGAATTTGCAAGTCCTTATGACCTAATAAAAAATGTACTCTTCACCTTTAATAACGTCTTAGTTTCTTGGTACTGCCTCGGAGTGCCATTGGTCTGAGGTGGTGCAACATTTAACAAGCCTGTTATCTGTTTTATATTCTGCCTGTGCTGAGGCAAAGAGAAGTCTCCAAAGAGCACAGTAAGAAGTTTGCAAGACATTTCCATGTAATTAGTTACCACAGCAATCTGCCCTGTAGAAATCCCCAAACACACTTAAAGATCGACGCTGTTCACCTCAGCAGCTAATTATCAAGTTTATGAAGTTTGGTATATCATACAGTGGCAGAAGGTTTGCAGAGAACAGCATACTGCAGAGATAGATTGACATACCAAGAGATTAAACTAGAAACTACCAGTTTTGCTGAAACTTTCTTTGCTCCTTCCTAATTTCACCTGCCTATCATTACTGACTAATTTCACCTGTCTGTCATCATTGACTCCCTATTTAAACCAAGTCAAAACTCAGCTTTTTCCCTCCTCCGCCTCACTTCTTTCATATGCCGCATGCCTCTGTGTCGGTCCTCTCTGGGGGGATAGTGAGTCTCACTTCCCCGACCTGGAGTTCCAGTAACTCTGCAGGTTCTTCGTGTGATCAGAGGGGATCACCGGCCACACTATTCTTTCGCAGCTCATGCGCTATGTCTTGCCTCAAGAAAGAAGGCTCTGTCTTACTTCCTCCTTTATCCTCCTGGGACATGGCCCTCATACTCTTAGTGCTTGAGTCCCATAACTAACAATTATATATATAATTATAATATACAAGAGAATACATAAGAAAAGAAAGAAAAATTGATTACATTTTATTTCAAAAGCACTAGGTTCGTTCCAGATCAAGTGAACCAGCAGGGGTTACTCAACCTTGTACTGCAGATCAATGACTTGCGTCAAATCATTTTAAAGCATGTTGATTCATTATTTTTGTTGGATAGCCCTTGAAAAATGCTTTAAAATTATGTTAACAGCATTTGTCTGCAAACAAATTTCAAAGGCTGTTAAAATGGCAATTTTTACCACCTTCAGATACTTATTTTGCTTGTATACAATATCTGCGCTGGCACAAGTTTCTGATTCAAATGTGGTTGTGTTTCATCAACCATAAATGGTGGAAACATCTCCCAGAATTTGTTCAACGTCAGGATCTGTGGTGGAGCATTATAGTTGAGGCAATGCAGTCGGCAGTTAGAGAAATGCCCTTGATATCAGGAGGGGTATGTTAAGTATCAAATAGGCCAACTAAAAGAATTATGAACAAGGGATGGGAGTTTTATGTTTTTTTAAAGCGTAGGAATAGACCCTGGTGTTAGGAGAACTATATTACTAGAAGAATTAGGGGTTGATGAAAGCAGTATAATTATTACTGGGGTTAAAAGCAGGGACAGTAAATTGGAATTTAGTAAAAGCTAATCTAGACTTGAGCCTTCCTTTTACTAGTATTGGAAAGGGAAAACCAAGTGAGGAAGTGATGGGAAAGGTAGATTGGATTTTAAATAGAGTGGAAACTATCTACACATTACATAGATGGAGCAAAATGCAAAGAAAGCAATCGAGCAGCAGCTGCAATATATGTAGTGGATCTTAAAATTGTAAAGGCATACAATTAAAATGATAAACTCTCTGTTATATCCAGGGAACTATGGGCACTTATGGTGGCACTATATTGGTCAAGAGATGTTCAGTTCTTCCAAAAATTGAGTAGATTTAGTGGTAGAAATTCTACATTTAATTCTACTGTATGGGAACTGAAGTATAGGTACCAGCACATGTCGGCACTGAGGGAAACAGGATATGTGAGGAGGCTGCTAAATTAGAACTGTGGAAATGTAATATGCAATATGCAAGTTCTCTATAGTTATAATGAAGCGTGGGGAAGTAAAGTGGGTAGTATATAAGAGATGACAGTCATGGTGGGATGAAGGGACAAAGAGGAGAGGGACACCACTTGACGACTTAAATGGGGGGCGTGCTGTCCAGATCAGCACAGTCGATGGTGTTTAGAAATGAAACATAAAGGAAAAGGAGAGACTTAGGAAGCCAAAATTCTCTGTAGAAGAACTTAATGTTCTTCATAACTAGGTTCTGGCACATTTTGTTTGTAAAGAAAATGGTGGGTGTTTCATATCAGAAAAAATGTTTGGCAATCAATTGCAGATAAAATAAAAAGTGTGCGCTTTACAAAACGAAAGGTGATTGACTCCCAAAAAGGTGCCAAGAGGTACGAAAAAAAGCAAAATCAAAAGCTGCCTTTTTAAAATAGAGAGGCTAAAAAACAGGAGGAGGATCGTGATTTGGACTAATAATACATCCTCTATGTGTTACCCTAAATCAGCACAGTTGTTTAACTTTAAAGTCTGTTTCAAAGATCTTTTCAAAATGGCCGCTTCAAAAGCCTGTGCACTTATGTTTTTTGTTTTTTTTAATCACTCTTCCAGCAGTGATTTAGAGGACAGATCTCAAACCCCCAGTGCACTAGAGCGTCCATTTTGAAAAGAGCTTTGAAACAGACTATAAAGTTATAAGTGCAAAAAGTTGTCAGGATGTTAACAATGAAAAGAAAAATTACAGGTACGTTATTTAAACAGTTGTAGCAACATGTGGGGATGTATAACGTTATATTTTTTTCAGAACCCCGCTACTTACACTAAAGGAACGAGACTTATGTGCCTGCAGCTAAAACTATTTTAGATAATGTAAACAAACTAGTAAGCCAACGTCTGGTTTCTGATGAAGCAAAGGGCACAGAAGGCTAAAGTATGAAAGAATGTTCACCCACAGTCATATTTTAGTGCAAAATTCAACATGTTTTTCGGACACCAGCTTTAAACATCTATAGCCTGGAACATAAATTAGTTAACCACAGTCACCTCTATGAATGAGCCACAGAGTACACTTGTGTGAGAATTTAATGAATACAGACCTATAATTTAGCCTTTTTTGTCATATCAAAATAACGGTTTATTATACTCCCGTTCAGTAGGTGGCGTTAGTAAATCCTGCTGGTGGACTTAATGTGCAAACAAAGCACGATAACAAGAATAAATTATACAGTGTTTAAAACGAGTAAGTAGTTAAATGTATTATTGAATGCACTAGCCTACCCGAAAGAATGTTAGCATTTGAAAATTGCACGAGGATATAAAAAAAAAAAAGCGAGAGCGTGTGTAGTCATTCTTTCGTAATTGAATATATTGAGTATGGAGTGAAATGTAAGCTCATTCGTTGTTCTGTTTGTTATTTTTAAAATTACTACAATGACTTTTTGGATAGTGTTCCTAGTTTTGTTCTCTGACTTGTGGTACACTGGGTCTACCAGCCGTACTGGCCCCAATATCGTTCTCATTTTTGCCGATAACATGGGGTTCGGCGATCTGGGGTGCTATGGACATCCGACTTCAATAACCCCAAACCTCGATATAATGGCAGCCAATGGATTGCGATTTACCGATTTCTACTCCGCCAGCCCCGTGTGTAGCCCTTCTAGGTAGGTTCCTGCAATATGTATTGTTTTGAGGAGTGCACACGGCTACAGTGGTTGTGCAATTTTCAAATTACTAGCCTATGTAACTTGCACTGATAAGTTGATACAACATTCTTGCTGTTATTAATATGTTTTTATTCAAACCTATACCCAAATCAGCGACCTTTAATGTTTTGTTTCCATAGCACAGTTAATATTACCCTTTTTTTTCTTCTTAATGTTCTGTCATTAATCCCTCAAAAATCTCATAACTGAAACCCAATTAAAAAAAAAAAAACATGTTAAAATGTAACAGTTGTTATGAAAGTGGTATTTCTGGAATTGTATTTTTTATTTACATTAAATACATGCACATTGCATAAATATGTATTTCCGTGTTTTTCTAGAGGTGTTGGTTTTGAGCTACACGTCTGTGCCAAGCTGCAGTCGTGAGTTGAACAGGAATACTGTATCAAAAAACATAACGAAGATCATGTTTACCTGTGTCTGCAGTCCTTTCCTCCAGAAACTCTTCAACTTGTCACCATGTTTGAAAAACTTTATTGATATGTTATATTGATTTGTACACAGACAGTTGATGTTGGTTATGAGATTTTGTGTGCAAAAAAAGGCTAAAATGAGGTTATACATACCTTAGCCTGGACGAGCTGTTTTTGTGATGATTATATTTCAAATCTGTACAATTTTATACAACACTAAATGTAAAAGTTTTTTTTTTTTAAATGTACTTAAAAAAAAAAAAAGAAAAAAGAAAAACATAAGCCCAAATAACTTTTTTTAAAACTGTGCCATACCTACAGAAGCCTTGACTATACAGTATATTGTTGCTAGGTGTAATACAGAATCTCACCCACTTGATGGCACCAAAGACTCATAAGTGACCATTTTATGTAAAAACAGGATTTGTTTTCCGCTGCTCTTGCATAAAATCGCTGTGTAATCTGTCTTGTAAGTAAGGCACACATTTTAATTTCCAGTACTTTTCCATTGCAGAAGATTTGAACAATTGCTGACAGTGTTCTCTGAGAAAGTTTGTGTCTGTATTCTTACCCACAGGGCAGCTCTGTTGACAGGCCGCTACCAGACTCGCTCTGGAGTTTACCCTGGTGTCTTCTACCCTGGGTCGAAAGGTGGACTCCCACTAAATGAGACCACTATTGCAGAGGTCCTCAAGCCCTTGGGTTATGCTACAGCCATGGTTGGCAAGTGGCACCTGGGCATTGGAGCCAATGGAAGCTTCCTACCTGTCTACCAGGGATTTGACCATTACCTAGGTGTGCCTTACTCTCACGACCAGGTAATGAGGATTGATAATGTCAACTTCCTATGATGTGGAGGCAGAACAGACGATGACACTTGCAGTCTGATTTTTCAAAATAGCAACAAGGAAGGTCATGTGGTGACCAACAACATTTTAATATTTGCAACATGAATATTTATTCAGCAGTCTGAATCATAACCTTTGTACAACTGTAAGACAAAGTTAACATTAGTTGATCAGCCCTCTAAAATGATATATCAGACCTTGTTTCCTTGGGTATTGTTTTGGGCAGAAGGGCCATGTCTTTCACAGTTGCCCCTGGTTACAGACTTGATCCTCTCTTTTATTTATTTTTATTTTTTTTGCCAGGCTGTGTGTGCTGATAGACTTGCTTTGGCACTAGCCAGAGTGGTGTTGCCAAATGTTAAAGCAGTATATCTGTAATATAGTTTTAAATTATTAGCTTTAGAAATGTAGTCACAAACAAATTAAATAACTGTGCCTCTCTCTCTCGCTTTCTCTCCCCTAGGGCCCTTGCCAGAACCTGACCTGCTTTCCTCCAGACACAAAGTGTTATGGGATGTGTGACCAAGGGGCGGTCCTGCTGCCATTGTTTTTTAACAATACAATAATTCAGCAGCCTGTGAGCTTCCCTGATCTGGTGCCACACTACAACAAGTTCACCACAGAATTCATTACAGAGTCTGCCAGAAAAAAACAGCCCTTCTTTCTCTACTATGCCTCACATGTGTGTATCATGGAATTTCTATGTAAATATGTTAGCATTTGTGGCCCATTTGTTTCCTGTTGCAGAGTCAGGGTAAACTGCCTAATTGTTGTCAATACCAAGTTTAAACTCGACGTGTTGCAATCCAAGTTCTGATAACACCATTGACTCAGGGAGGTCAGTGTGACCCAGATTTAGAAATCATTTACATTCTGAAAGTAAGTTGCTTGCAAGTTTGCCTTCACAAAAATCATTAAAATAAGCCTGTGATTTTTAGCAAATGTGTTTTTTTTTTATGGCTTTTACTTCATAAAATATTTATTCTTTTGAAAATTATGATATTGCTTCCTGTGGCCTAAAACAGTCAAACTTTTTTTTTTTTGCGTTTTTCAGCATTTTTATTTATTTATTTATTTATTTATTTATTTATTTATTTATTTATTTATTTTTTTAAATCAGTTTTTTCACACTCAGTCTTGGTGTTATCTTTGACTCTAGCCTTACTTTCGAGTCACATATCCACAATGTCACCAAGGTACCCTTTTTTTCACCTTTGTAACATTGCTCGTCTGCACCCTATGTTGTCTGTGCCTGATGCAGAAAGGCATGTCTTTGTTTCTTCCCGGCTCGATTATTGCAACGCGTTGTTTGCAGGTGTCTCCGAGGCTGATATTAGCAGGCTAAAATATATTCAGAACTCCGCTGCTCGCATTTTAACTGGCATTAAACTGGGTGCCCATATTAAACCGGTTCTTGCTTCTTTGCACTGGTTGCTGGTTGAGAGCAGGATTGATTTTAAAATACTGTTGTTAACCTATAAGGCTCTGACCGGTTTAGCTCCATGTTACATTGCTGAATTGCTTACACATTACACACCCGTACGTAATCTACGTTCTTCATCCTCGGGTTTATTGGCAATACCCAAAACTAAGCTTCGCTCCATGGGCGATGGTGCTTTTTGCCGCTATGCGCCCAAACTTTGGAACAACCTTCCTCAATCTATCAGGGATGCTAAGACTAATACTTAATATGCTGTATGTATATAAGGTTCTCTGTGTTTTTTGTGTTGCATGCATTTAGGCGCTTTATAAAATAAAGATTATTATTATTATTATTATTATTATTATTATTATTATTATTACTCCAAAGTGCAATTTGGTCATGACGTAAACCTGTTTTTGTTGTTGTTGTTTTATGTTAAAGTAAGACAATATAATAATCCCATTAAGACAACTCATTTCTGTTGCATATAGGGAAAGCTAGTGCAGGTATTGGATGTCGTGTTGAATTTTGTTTAATTATCTCCTCAGCACACACACTACCCCCAGTTTGCAAGTGCTTTAACTGCAGGAAAGTCTCTGCGTGGACGCTTTGGAGATGCACTGATGGAATTTGACACTTCAGTGGGCGTGATTCTGGAAGCACTAGAAGCAAGTGGTATCCAAAATAACACCTTTGTGTTCTTCACCAGTGATAATGGGTAGGTGTGTATTGACGGGATTTAATAATAATAATTAAAAAAAAAAAAAAAAAAAACTAATTCAGACCAGGACCTCATAACATTACTAATTTTATGGCAGTAGGAGATGTGAAGTGCAGTTTGAACCGTTATTTGTGTAAGTACATTTTGCATATGGTTTTCACGGACCCCGATTAGCACAATCTCTGGACTCTTACTAAAGGTACTAGTGGGTAGTTCAAGATTAGTGCGAATAGGGGTCTGTAAAACCAGGTGTTTGTTTTAAAACTTGCACTAAGCAGCAGCAAGCAGCACACTTTAGCTAAGTTTTGAGTATTTAAGCTTTCTCAGTTGCTTTTTATTAGATTTGCAGTTTTATTTTTATTTTACAAAAAAATGTGCTACTGTATCTCTGCTTTTAAATAAATTAACCAAAAAGCATTTATTCCTAAATACAATAAGTGCTAATTTCTAAAAGGGCAATATGTGTTTAAAACTATATGAAACAAACAATTTGGCTTGTGATTTCATCTTTTATTTGTAATAGCCCTGAACTATTGCGAATGTCTCGTGGGGGGAACGCTGGACTCCTGAAATGTGGGAAAGGAACAACATATGAGGGAGGGATGAGAGAGCCTGCAATTGCATACTGGCCTGGAAGAATCCAAGCAGGTACATACATAAATACAAGTAACACATTGAATCTGCACAGTTAAATAAGAAAGGTGGAATACAAGTAGATCTCACTCCAGTGGGACTACACAGTCCCTTTGGTTGCAGTCAAGGCATTCTTCTGCATATACAGTTCAGTAACAAGTGTTGAGTTGAATCATTTTGTCAACATTGCTACAGAGTGAATATTTTATTTCCTGGATCTCAGTTACACTGTTCTTTATCCCGTCTGTACCTGTATGTCTTCAGGGGTTACTCATGAGTTGGGAAGCACCTTGGACCTTCTGCCAACCATTGCAGCTCTTGCACAGGCAAAGCTTCCTAGTGCACAGCTTGATGGCTACGACATGAGCAATATCCTGTTCTCAAGTCAATCGGTAACTCATTCTAAAACTAGTCCATCGGATGACTGCCCATGAAATATATTTTGATGTTGATGTGAGCACAAAGCCTCAAGTTTATGAAAATGTATTGACAGAAATAATACATGAAGTAAACAAAGCAGTTAGAAAAGTTATCTTTAAAATATCAATACATGTATATAATTAAAGGGAGAACAATATAGAAATGCTGCAGGAAAGGATAGAACCTTTAACCTAAAGCTGAAAAATCATAATTTGATTAAGTTGCCATCTGATGTTACAGTGGTTATCAATGGCATGTATCTAGAAATACTAAAAGAAACAAAAATTTAAACTAGGTGTCTTTCTCAATATCTTCAGTGTAGACCCTGAAGAAAGACTTCCAGTCAGATTTGGTCAGTTGTATTTTGTCTTTCTAAATGTAATAGTTACAAGTGATAAGTATCTTCTGCTAACCTGTATAAGTGGTTTATCTCCATCTTTTTCTCTCAATGCAGAGCATGAGAAAAACAATGTTCTACTATCCTGTTGACCCTTCTATAAAACTGGGTGTGTTTGCAGTGCGATATGGGAAGTATAAAGCACATTACTACACACGAGGTAAGCTAAAGGAAGTCAGTACGAAAGCAGAGAATATCACTCCTTTTATTAAGCATGTTTGTGATGTGTCTTGCTGTTCTGTCGTTTTCCCATTTCTCAGAGACCAGCCACCTTGTTGGTTTACCTTAGCAAATCTTTCATACGTTTTTTATTTAAATCCTGTAAATCAAAGTACTACTTAAAAACAACACGACTTGTTTTCAAAAGACTGCTCACCGCACTAGAAGTAACCGGTCATTCAAATACTGCCATCTCATCAGTGGAGGAGAACGATACTTGGGTTAGATTTTTTCTAAAATGATTAGTAACGGTATGTTTATAAAATCCTATTTGTTATAAACGTTTGAAAATGATTTATTAAGAGATGCATTTTCAAGACCTGTGGTCTTGACTACAGTTGAGAATAAAAGGTTAATTACATCTTACAGGTATTGTTATAAGTTATATGGATGTGATTCTTTTTAAGGTTATTTCCCTTAACTCCTTGCATTCACTAACAAAATTAATGTAATTATGGATAGGAGCTGCATGTGAAGCACACATATGTATGTTTTTATACATTTTCTCTTGGTTGTTTGAATGTTTGTTTATGAAAACTTGGGAGGCTTATGACTTCTGACACTCTTGGAATTATCTGAACATTTCTACACAACTCCTTAAATCAAATCTGCAAGTTTGAGTTTGACCCCTCACATTTTAATTTTTCTTTGATTATGGACTTTAAGCCTTCTATTTGTTATTGTTGCTTCTCCAGGTTCTTCACACAGTGAAACAACCCCAGACCATGACTGCCACATCATTGCCGGACTGAAGGCTCATGAGCCACCCCTGCTGTTTGATCTGGAGTCAGACCCCTCCGAGAATTACAACCTAATGGTCTATGACTACCAGCCTGAGTACGACCTGGTGTTAAAGAAGATACAGGAGCTAAAGGCCCAGTTTGAGGAGACAATGGTTTTTGGAGAGAGCCAGACTGGAAAGGGATCTGACCACTCACTGGAGCCCTGCTGTAACCCACAATGCACTCCAAAACCTGCCTGTTGTTCTTGTATTCCCTAAAGACTAAAACTGAAAGAATTCTTGCTGCCCAACTCAAAAAATAAATAAACCAGTAACAGTATTTGTTTACTTGAATGATTAACATGCACTGATCCCCTTAACACCAGTTCACTACCAGACTTGTAATGTACTGCATATTGTAGTCCCCTTCAAGTGTGTCTGGCTGTGCACAACAGCTGGTTAGGGGCTTGTGGCAAAGTGGTGAGTGAATACAGGTGTGTGCAGTGCAGAGTGGATACAAAACAGACAGACCATGATTTCCAGGTGCAAGGGTGTTTATTGATTTAATTAACAATGTCCAGAACCTTATGGCAAACACCTGTAAATAATAATGATGGAGTGATACAGCGGCGTGTATCACTCGGTATTTGTAAATCCCCGCGTTTGACACGCAACCAAAAGTCCAGTTTTACACACCAACACTAAACACAAAACACAAACACAGTTCCTAGTGATAGTGAATAAGTGCAAGTGGTGTATTACAGTTCTCCATTAAATGCACGGGTGAAAGTGATGTTCGCTACAGCTCTGGATCGTGCTACTGGTAGTCTATTAAAAAACAGATGACAGTTAACAAACACTAACAAACACAAGATAAAACTCACGGTTCACAATACTGCCACACAGACTCCTTGTAGGTTTAAAGCACTAATGATTTACCAAGGAACAGATCACTTTCACTATGTCCCCTATTTATACCCTCGCTCATGACCCATAGGTTAACGAGCGCTTCCAATCCTCAGATGCCACGCCGTTTACCGTCTGACTCATTGAGTTTGGGTACCGTAGCTCTGTCTTTTTGCTAAATGACCGACTTCCATCTACCCTAAGGAATAAATTGTTGTGCCATTTATTTAAGGGTACTCTGTTCCTTTTATACAGTGCCCTCACAGGTCGACACCAAGAATCATTCGATCTCTGTCACAGGGCTATATAATGAATGAAGGCATTGTTGAAGCCAAATCAGTTGTTTCTGTGACTAGTATATAGAGTAATTATTATTCCCTGTAGGTAATGGTTCTACTTAGTTGTTTTTTACACCCATTGCATAATAAATGCTTAATCATGTATTTAATAATGTAAATCAATAATAATAATCCTTATGTGGTATGTCTTTTTTAAAAAAATGTTGTGATATGATGCAGTGAAGCTTTAAAATTATTTTAAAACTAAATTTTTGTTGCTGATAATTTAAAAAAATACAACTCTGTGACAGATAGTCAGTTAAAGTACATTTCAATTGTTTTTTAGTATATTAACACAACTATATAGATGGAATTACATTTAAAATATTTTAAGCAGCTGTACAGGGGTAAATTCACCCATTCTGAGAGTTGCCGCAGCCCCCCCCCCCCCCCCCCCCCCCCCCCCCCGCCCCCCTTCTAATAGTTAAGAAATAGTTCCTTCATATCTTAAAATGTGTGCAAGGTACTGGTTAACTGGATTTCTGCTGCTGATACAACAAGATGATGTCAGCACATCTCATTACTTGCAGATTGTAATGTCACAGTGATGTCATAGTGACTGCTAAGCACCCAGCTTTAATCTATCAGATACAATAACTTGAGTGTATTATAGTAAAGAGAAATATACAGTATACATTCAAAAACTATCTGGAGCTTCTAGAAAATGAAGACCCTTATTTTCTTTCTTGTTTGTTCTATGTCCTGTGCCAATGGTGCCTATGACTTGGACAGTAAGTGTATCTTAAAATTCTAATATTTGCAGAAATGAACACAATGCTGTTGTAGCCTATGTTCTAAATACTGTACATCTACATTAATACCAATTGTGATTAAACATTCTAAATCTATGGATACATTTTTGTCTGTTTTTTCTAAGTGCACATTAGAACGTTTTTGGCATGTGATTTCTCGATTTGTACAGAACCATTGTGTATATATATACAATGGGTTAACGTGATATAATTGTGACCATTGTAAGTCTCACTGGATAAGGGTGTTTGCTAAAATAATAATAATAATAATAATAATAATAATATAGGTCCAGATTTATCAAGGTCTTTACACCAACATTCAATTTGCACCATTTTTTTGTGAAAGAACAAATCTTACAAAACTATAAACAAAAGTGTTAAATCTCACAAAACCTGTAACAGACAACTCATCTGACTAACATGTTTTTTTTAAGATTTAACACTTCTGTTTTACTTGAACCATTTTGGTCGGAGAACATTGCACAACAAATCTGGCCTTAGTATCCTGGTATTTTGTTCCCTTGTTTTGTGCATTAGTACTTTTCACTTGAGAGAAACTGAGCCCAAATACATTCCTTTAGATCTACTTGACACAAGTAAATGTAATTCTCAGTCAGAACTATCTGTTATAATGTACTAGTATTATAGCAAATAAAATACACTAAAACAGTGCAGGAGGCTCATGCAGTTTATTAATTTTATATCCCAATTACAAACAATTGAGTCTACATTGTTCATTATGTTATACCTATGCCAAGTTCCCAAACAAAGACAACTTGTCTATTTGAACATATTTGTGCTAGTACAGTGTTGTTCCCATATTGTTTATTGGGTTTTATAACCATGTGGTTCTCCCCCCTCCTCCAGACTGTGGATCACGGCCAATGGTGAAGGAGCTGAAACATTCTCGCATTGTTGGAGGCATAGACTCCCTCCCTGGAGCTTGGCCTTGGTTAGTGAGTGTCCAAATACCCACAAGAAAAGGTCACAGGCATTCCTGTGGGGCCACTCTCCTGAATAATAAGTGGATTCTTACTGCATCACACTGCTTCAAGACCCCAGAGAAGTAAGTACTTTATAACCTCAGCTATGAGAGGATGTACAGGGTGATTATGACGTCGGGCAAGGAGTAACAAATTGATAATAGCAATGTAAAACTTGAAGGATACAATAAGGGAATCCCATAGGAATTATAGAAGGTAAATCCAGGTTTAAAAAAAAACACATGAAAAATCCTTTTCTGATACTGATAGTGCCCTCTCGATGAAGGCACTTTCATTTAGTGCTGTAAATGATCTTGACTTTTTTTTTGACAGGAATTCAATAATTAAGGGTATATTTGGAACAAATCGATGGACTGCAATAGAATGAAAGAGATACAAATGAGTACCACTGCCCAAATGATTATTTCCAAAAAGACATCTGGTGTTGTGTAGTATTTACAAAGCATAAAAATCAATTGCACAATATCACCTGCAGCTACATTTTAATGAAATTGTTAATGTTAATAGTGATGGAATTATCTTGATAACTGTTTGCAGAATGTATCAGTACAATGGAACAAACTCGTTTAAGAAGTAGCAAAAAGACCACAATGTTCTTGTCTTCCATGACAACAACATCACATGATTCCATTTTATTTATTTTTTAACAAACTCCACTGCCCTCGGGAGCATTCTAGCTGATGAAGGACTTTCATGTCATTTTATTTATCTTTTATTGTTTCCATTTTCTGCTCTACAAGTACGATTTTTATCTCTTGGAGTCAAGTTACCAATTATGAATTGAACGTAATAATAGTTTACTTGTTGTATGCCTTAGACTTGCATATTATTATCTTTCACTATTGATATATCTATATGCTTGTCTCTACTACAGGGACCTCAGTGCTTGGAAGATTGTTATTGGTGCTACTCAGCTCTCAGCACCAAACCCAGAGACAGCAGAGAGGAAAATTAAAAGCGCTTACAGACACCAGAATTACATCCCCATGACTGAATATAATGACATTGCACTGATAGAGTTGGATCGTCCAGTACATTTCAACAGTTTCATCCAGCCAGGTTGCTTGCCGAAGCCTGACCTGAGCATTCTCAACATGACTCACTGTTATGTAGCAGGTTGGGGCATCACACATGAAGATTGTAAGAGGCTTATTAAAAGATAGCATAGATAATTTACATATACTATACATCAGAAGATGTCAGTTAGAATCAAATGCAGATTACCTAAGTTTTTAACATTTAGCAAAGTTTTCCCTACTGGTGTCATAGGCCTTTGCACACTATCTGAAACAATCTCTGAATAGATAATTGTCTCTCTTTTAAAAATATGTGAAATATTTTAATGAACAAGACATCTCACAACTAGAATGGTACCCTGAGATGTTCTCCTTTTTCTAGGAAAGCAGTACAACTGGGGATGGGGAGTTTGTTGCCAGATAACACTCCACATTCTCACTAAATATCTTGGTATTCCTGAATAGAAAATAGTCTCCTCTTTAAAAAAAAAAATATGCTAAGGATTTTAATGTGCAATCCAACTCACCAATTTAGTGAAAATGCATTGCTGTCTTCTCACTTTACCACCAACAAACTACCCCTAACCAAATAAAATACATAAAATAAATGTTGGATTTTTTAGATCCTCATTGCTGTTTTGGTAGTTTGGCGCCTGTCCTTTACTTGGTGGTATTACAAGAGAGGACTGCTCTGATCTGTCTTAGATTTCTGCAGGATCGAGACAACACACTTTGAGGTGCTGTCTTCATATCAGTTACACAGCTTTGGTCTTTGATTTTCTCAGTTCCATTACACATGTTCTCCAATGAAAAAGAATCATCTCACTTGGGCATAGTTTATCAACAATACAGGCAGCTATAGTTTATGATTCTTTGGTTAAGTTTCATAATGGTCTTTGTTCAACAACAATATAATTACTGGTGTCTACATTTGTAACTTCACTCCCCCCCCATTCTAGTTTAAGCCTGACAAATAAACTAATAATATAAAAGCAAAAGAAAACGCAGTTTTGGTAAGGTGAGTACATTTGCTCAAAATCCAATTTTGAAAATAATAACCCCCTTTGTTTCTGCAGACGTGACTCCAGCTGATATTCTTCAGGAAGCAAAGATAAACCTGGTCCCACTTGCAACGTGTAACAGTACTGAGTGGTATAATGGAGCAGTGACATCTCTCAACTTGTGTGCAGGGTTTGAGAAAGGAGGGGTTGACAGCTGCCAGGTATGCCATCACTTTTTTTTAAACTTCTCAAAACCCACCAATGGTGGACCATGGGTTTATAATTTAAACTAATTTCTCCCATCTGCAGGGGGACAGTGGAGGGCCTTTGGTGTGCAAGGAGGAAGTGAGTAAAATGTATATTGTAATTGGAGTCACAAGCTGGGGACAGGGCTGTGCTGAAGCCAGACATCCTGGGATTTACACCTCCACGCAGCCTTACCTTGATTGGATCACAAAGACAATGAGCGGGATACACACAGGTGGTCAGTCTCCAGTGGATATGATGAAAACCAACCGTAAACATACGTCAAGGAGCATGGCTATAAAAAAACCATCTGCTTCTGGCAATGTCTCAGCCACTAGCAATGGGTTAGTTTACTGCCTGTGTTCTGCACTCTTAAGTGTACTGCACACATACCTCCTGGTGTAAAGAGAGCTTCAATTAAAATAAAAAAAAACAATTTCAGCAAAATAATTGTTTCTGTTTTTATTATTATTATTATTATTATTATTATTATTATTATTATTATTATTATTATTAATAATAATGGAAAAGTTAATAAAGTTTTTAGTATTACCTTGTTTACGTAATGTTCAATATTTGGCTAGTCTACAGTTTTCTGGTCCCCACTATATTTGGTTTATCAGAATAAGACTATAGGTTTTTTCCCCTATCACAATTAGGAACGGTTATTTCAAAGACATTAGAGAAAGGTTTCTGTTGATTCTGCTACCTGTTACCTCATAACTTAATTTGTTGGAGTTCAAATTCAATCCAGTGGTCTAGTAGCAATCAGAATATGTGACCTGCCAGGACATGGCTTCATTTAATGGCTTCATTTAAGTATACTACCCTTTGCTGTGCTAGGCTGTTTCTGTACAAATGTAACATGGGGACACTTGAGACTATAAAAACATACATAGACCCATTCAAAATGCAAAGAAACCTAATTGACACCAAGCATATATTTTATTCATAAGACCAAATAAATCCATGACAAGGCAGTGTGAATAAAGATTTTTTTGTGTTTGTGTTTTTTTTTTACAAGTCCTTTTTTTTTAAAGATACAAGATAAATATTATTTATTACATACTGATTTGTTATACTTATACAGTGAGGAATATCAGTTTAATTTCAAAGTTACATCATTATGGATTATACAGCCTAGAAGAATCCATTTGAGAAATTGTTCCGGTCAGGGAGGGGGAAGGAGAGAAGGAAAGAAGTAGCTGTTAGTTTTTAAAATGCCATAAGCCTGTCTTTCATTAAAACAAAACTTGTCATGTCAGCGGAAATAAAAAGCAACAGAACAGATTATCAAGAATACCATAGCGATTTGCAATGCTTTTGTGTATGCAACTGCGATAGAAGATCTGCACTTTTCCAGAGCAGGGAAAAGTAAACATTTGTTCATACACAAATGTTTCTTATACGACATACAGTGCATGCCATTTGCTATACAAAACTACAGCTGCATGGCAGAGACAAGCTTGCACAAACCTCTACACAAATATTGGCAGTGTTTGTACAAAATGAATCTTGCTTATCACATAGTGGCCCATAAAAAACTACAAATGAATTTTGGTTATTAAATAAATAAACAAACACATAAATAATATTCCCTTCAAAGAAAAAAAATGTGTCCTGGGCACTTTATTTCTTGACAGTTGTTTTAATATAATTGTATCATTGCTTCATTTACTCTACAAAAGTACACTTTTTAAATGGCATTGACGCTAAACTACACAAGCTATGGTTTTTTTTTGTATATACCGGTATTAGAATTATAATGATCAAGAATAGCAGATGGTATTTTACATTATTGTTATTTATTGTTATTCCAGTCACAACCCAGTTTCACGAACCACTTTTGGTTGCCATGGGAATACTATTAAAATTAAATACGGCTGGAAAGATGTAAGCTATTTGCATTATTATAGAGGGTGCAGCACAGATCTACATCACAATCTATTCTGTAAATGTTGCCAAGTAACATATTTTTATTATCTTCTCGGACTACAAACATTGCATTCCTATATAAAATTGGATTTCATTGCTTGGTGTGGTGTTACTTTAATGATTGCTGTCTTCTAAGCTTAAGTGTTGAACAGTTATCTGATTTGATCAGAAGCTTGCTCAAGGTCAACAATTTCATCCATCAGACAATTATCCATCCAATAAAGACAGCAGGAACTTAGACACCGTGACACACATATGAATTCACTATAAATAGGAAATAGGTAATGATTGTTTGGTAAATATTCCATTTAAATAAGTTGGCCTCTACTAGCATTAGCAATTTAGCAACCAAGCTCTGTGCGAACTGTGGGGGTACGTTCATTTACAGCAATAAATCATTCAAAATGTTTCTGTTTTCTATGTTTTCCTTTTAAATAATAATTTCAGGTTAAAATTCATCAGGAGGAATTTGCAAGCATTTTTGTAGCAGATTTAATTAAAGACTATTTGGAGCTCAAAAGGCTAAGCTTGTCACAAATGCAGCATATAGTCATGCAAGACCACCTGACTGCTGTGGTACAATGTGTGGGTCTATGCCAAACAACTGCCCATGAGGAAACAAAAATACTTCACATTTACCATTTTTGGAGCCCCTCCATGTTGTTGTCTGTTGTTTCAAATCATTGTGTAACACCTGTACATAAAGTAACATTTGAACATCAAAACTGATTAGTTATATAAGGTAGTGTGTGTGTGTGGGGGGGGGGGGGGGGGCTGCATTGCAGTCTCCAACTTGTAAACAGGAGGGATGCCATAATTCACAAAATGGATACAAACTTATGTCAACAATTTAGTAGCTGTCGTAATGAAAAGTGAATAGTAGCTTCTCATTCACATCTGTATATACTGTATATACATACAGCAAAGCAGGGATGACATTTTTAATTTAGAAAAAGAAATCCACTTGCAATATTGTAATTTTGTAGAAATTAAGGAATGTCTATTTATAGTATAAAGCACTCATCATACCTGCCAACTCCTGAATTTAAACCTTTGAGTGTAACTCCCAAAAGTTACTAGATATGGCTCAGTACCAATTTAATATAAATTAATAAAAGGGAATTCTATTATTTCCATTCAAACGTACTTTATGCAAGAGGTCTAAATGAGCAGACACAGCATTACTCTAATAATGAGGTGAGCCTGAGCATAGGATTGCAGGCCCTTCTGCTCCATGTGTACTGGAAAAACAATCAAATCACATGACTCATTAGAGATAGATCAAATGAAGGGTACCAGAAAACTAAACAATGTAATGGAAGCTTGACTGCCATGCAGTCTCAGTGAATAACAGGTAAAGTTTCACTTATCTGGAAGAAGGCTGCTGTACTTAAATCCACACAGGAGTTGTTCAGATGCATAATTCAGCAATAACTGCTGTGTATAGTAGATGGAATATAAAATGCTACCCAGATAAACACAGGTGGTCCATGCAGGCCAGTCATGCTCTATAGATGGGAGGTGAGATGTCATGGTCTTTGCAGTCACTTCAAGGTTGAATGACAGAGCAGTTCTCCAATACTCACACTTAATAATGCACAATGTTATTATCAATGGGCACATCAAGGATTTTTTAAACTAACAGAACTACCCCCCCTCCCCATCCCACATTCCGCCCACCCCATCTATTACCTTTTGAACAATTTACTTCTTAAAGTTCTAACATCCTTTGGTTAGAGAGAGGAAGTTGTACATGTACAGTATGTACAAGAAGCAAACATTCTGTTTCCATGGTGATTGTGGCGCAATTCCAAGACCCCCACAGAAATATGCAAGGCTAGTGGTAATGACACAGGAAGCAAGATCATATTTACAAGACAGGTGTGTGTGAAAGTCTAAAGAAAACCAGGTCAACAAAAACACCAGCACTGACATCATGATGTTTTCACTGTTACTGTTTTGCAACACTGTATGAACACTATAAAAACAGCCTGTGCACGTTTAAAACTAGTATTGCCTTTCCTAATGTGACTGAATGCTACTTAGTTACATTTAACTGGTAATTGCAACTACTTATAAACAGAATAGGATTAATGGTCTTAGTTAGGTTTTGAAAATTTGCACTCAGTGCTTACAGCATATCATAATATCTTTAGACTTGAAGACAGCACAAGCTGGACTGCACCATTAAAATAAGCTGCAACACAATACAAGAGTTTTGCTAAATAAATAATTTGTTTTAAAAAAATATTTACAATAGGTAAATAGACAGGTGTTGACCTGTTAATTCTTGACATTTGCACACCCTTTAATTACAGGCACATAGAGGAGTTTTAGAAACAGTGTGTGTGTGGGGGGGTGGGGGGTGGGGGGTTTGTAGAATGTTATTGAGGCAGAAAGACTAAGGGGGAATTTAAATCTAAAATTACATTACATGTCTGCTAGACAGGGTGGAGATAAGTCACTATGCCACTGGACAATAAAACCTGTCCTTGGGACAAACACAATACGTATTCGTGTAATTACATTTGCAGGGGTCAGCTACAAGTTTCTTTTGGAACCCTGGTCACTCAATCAGTCCCCGTCTGCCAAATATATATATATATATATATATATATTTTTTTTTTTTTCACATTAGCATTGCAAAGTGAGATGCTGACTTTATATTCACCTTGGATGAGCAGATCAATAGTAGCTGTTTGTAGAGCAGGAAATATGCAGCAGTACTTTAAATTATTAGTTACTGAGATCAATATATATGACCCCTTTTCAATCGTGAAGATGTTAAGAGTTTATATGTCACTAAGTTAAGATTACTATTAAAATGGTTTGTCTTGTCAGTGCACCAAAGTCTCATTCTCAACCTGCCACACCAATGGTCTCCTCAGTCCTTGTTTACTACCCATACTTGACTGTGCTTCAGTTTCTGTGTTAAAACCAGCTATTTAGAGAACCTCACATGACTACTTCCCTTCAGACAAAACAGGTCCTAATCATTGAAAATCTGTATAGCTAAAGCTTTTTCTACAAACAAAGCACAAATGATTTTCATCTGAATATCCTTTCATATTTGATATAATGTTCCTAATATATTGGAAAGATTATATCCAGGGCTTGCTATATTCCCTGACTAACAATGAGCAGGTGCCCTCTTTATGAGAAACCTCATGATAGAAGAGAAACACTGGATTTCAACTCACTGACAGAAGATGCTGTAAGTCTTCTCTATTGGGAAGGAGAGAGAAAATCTGGTGAACGCACTGCACACTTAGATATGTGAAACCTGAAACAAACATCAATGCAGATAATGACCAGTAGAGGGACACGTCTGAACATGTTCCATTGGCTATATAATTCACATCACAACTGTTTCACGTAAAGGCTGTTTACAGAAAATATTGTGAAGAAAGATTAAAATAACCTCTCCTCAGAAAACCTTATCTAGCTAGCACAGACAGACACACAAGGGGAGAAAGCAGACAAACACAATGTACAACAGGATGAAGATCTTTTGGGATGTTAAGCCTTTCAGTGACATCAAACCAAGAACCACTCTTCTATTCCCTTTTAAAAGAGAGCTGATAAAAAAAAATGCATTGGTTTATACAAGTTACAAACCAGAGTAAAACCAGCAGAGTATGAGTGCAACTGGCTGTGACCTGGGGCTGCAGTGTACAATATCAGTAACTGGACAACTTGCATGGCTGGATTGACTGGATTGCCTTAGTCGATATTGACCAATGAATGGACACCATCAAACTGCCACTGTTCAGTGGTGCTCAGAAGGGTTTAGCATCAATGCCTTGTCAAATTAAAAGCATTATTGTGTTTTTTTTTATATATTTATAACCGATATGCATTAGCACACTATTATACAAACGAAAGATTAGTTTATCATGCCGTTCTTTTCAATTCATTATTTTTAGTTATCGTGACTATAAACCGTTCTCTATTCCAGTAAGGACTGTACTGCCATCTAGAACCATTGAATGAGGTTTTCATCAACACAACCTACCGCCAGTTAACCTGAAATGACCTTTTGATAATTATTATGAACAAATGAATGAGCTGTCTCTCTTGTCTTCGCTGTCTATACATATATACAGTACATATCAAACATTGGCTGGCATTTTATAGCCCTATTTTCCCAGTCTCTTCCTCAATTACGGAGTTAATGTGTCTTATGTGTGTGTGTTGCCACAGTAGATATCCATCTGCCTGCCTCTCTCCATGGTAATTTGGTTTGCACTCATTTCATCTTTTTAAACTTATTCAAATTCACATCTCAAGGCTCCCAGTTCAACCAGATGCAAAAAAAAAAAAAGTGAAGTATTTCCTTCTATTGCTTTAACAAAGGCTGTACAATCCCCTAGAGACATATTTTTTATATATTTAAATCACACTTGGTATTTTTTGTGTTAAAGACATGCATGAAAGTCAAACATGTACAGTAGTAGAGTATTTTCCCCATTTTGGTTGATGTTCAAAAGACTGTTCTTAAGCCAACCTGTTTACCTAAAATCCAATAAATAAATAAAATAAACCCATGGACATTCATTCTGGGCATGTCGCAAAGGTGGAGGAAGGAGAAATAAAGATCCCACTTTGGAAAGAAAATGTATTTTACAAGAGAAAAAGGCTTGAGAACCCCCCTGTGGTGTGCCTGAAGGACATACAGATCCAGGGGATTGGTATGGATCATCTTACTCCAGGTAAATGTCCTCTGTGGGGCAGGCATACTCCAGATGCTCCTGATAATACTCGTGGAATGCTCGTCTGGAAAAGAACAACAAGTGAAATACATTTCCAACAGTACTTAAGCGTATCTATTTGCTTAACACGTCTGCACCCTTTCGGTTCATGTGTACCGTTACATACCTTACATCATGGATTAGTCTTGTAAGGCTTGACTGAGCCCAGCCAAAAAAACTGAAAAGGTATAGAGCAGATATGCTATGCTTCCTTTGTGCTTTGCTGTCTCTACCCATAGTATCTCTATGGTGCAAAACAACTCCACTATGGCACACTCAAAAGAAGCTCAAACTGAAATACTAATACTAACCACTTCCTATGTCCTACTACTACTACTACTACTACTACTAATAATAAATGTTATAATAATAATACAAATGTGTTTTTGAAATACTCATCTCAGAGCACATACACCCTTAGAGGCACAGCATGCAGTCCCGTTCTGTCTCATCACTGTGGCACCAGCTGTGTAATAACACTTACACTAACCATGATGTGATGCTGGTTATGAAGAGACCTGAATTATTTAAAGAAGGAGACTGAACCTACCCCACACTGTCAGCTACACAGCGCATTGACTCCTGGGATACAAACACGTGACAGGCAAAGCGGTTCAGTACCGGGTGTTTGGTGATGAACCCAAAGTAGCTGAAAAAAAATAAGAAAAATAAACTAGTGTTAAAAGAATTGTATTTAGTTATGTGATTCAGGCTGGTTCCCTCAAGTTAGAAAAATATTGCATAATATTGCATAACCCATCCATCTCTTCAACTACACTGCATATTTATTAAAATAGAATATTCTACTCCCACTGTTGAATTATGATTGTACAATATAATTAACTGGACATACTTTATTGTATAAAAATGGCTGACAGATTTGCACTGGGTTCCAAGTTGAACAAGCAGAACTCCAAAGTGTTTCAAATACCAGGCAGATGAAATCAAATGAAACATAATCAGCAATCTGAAAAATATACAATTGAGTGGGGCTAGATTACAGTAGCTAGTGGAGATAGTTAGGTTGTTTGCAACACCTTGGGGTTTGTTTCCTCAATGAATACTGATTCACAACATACTAGATTCATATTGCAGATAGAAATGACACCATCTGGTGGTTTATTGTTGCAAGCCCATTCCTCTCTCTTATATCCTCTAAAATAAAAAAAACAAATAATAAAATGAAATAAATGGGACAAGGGTAACATTCTTTGAATGTCCCTCCCACCCCCATGAGAGACTTGCCAGCTGTTTTTAGGATGACAGCCGCAGTAGGAGATATTCTTCATCTGGAAGAAGTGACTGCACCTGTCAAACTGGATAAAAAAAGACATGTTTAACACTGCTTGAAAACAGCACCAGGGTTTATCAGTATTTCTCTGTTCCCTGAAATGCAGTTAATCATAAATCATAACAGTAAGAGATGTTTCAAATGTAAATAGCTAATAGGATCAGGGAACAGTTTCCTACAACTGGAAAGTACATAATCCTCTACTTTATTGCCTCATATACTCACCAGACACGCACAGTAACTGAACAAAACAGTGATATGCTCAGACATGTAGCCCTCCACTTTATGATGTTTGCCTTGTGTTCAGTTAAAAAGTGGACTTGGTTGGTTTTACCAATCAAATTTAAATATATTATAGATTAACCTTTCAGGTACTAGAAACTACAGCATATTTTACGCCTCCATGGCTTTTTCTTAACTCGGCCCTATGTTTAAGGTTAAAGTTAAAGTTAACTTAAACTTAAAGTTATAATTTACTAATATACAGTACCTATAGTAATTACAACGACCAATGCAAAGGGCCTTAAAGCTTGACAATCTTTCATCTCCTGCAAACAACAGCTTTGGGAGCAAGTGCTATGTTTCTCGGCATGCAGCTCACCTCATCGTCCCCTCCATACTCATCCAAGCTCATGATCAGTTTGACCCCTTGAAGGCTTATTTCCAGGTCGCATGTGGACGGAGGTCTCAGGTGGACAGTTTGCTTCCTTGTAGTTGCAATCTGAAGAAGCAGGGGGTAGTCAAACAAAGCCGTTTTTTTAATTTACAAATTCAAATGTAATGTAAAATGCCCCCTGTTGACCTAAAGAAACTGAACCTTCTCAAGAGATGGGAATTCAGTCAATGAGCTAAGCTTACAATCCTTGCAGTGGCAGTTTAGACAAGGAAGAGTATCTTTGCAAAGCAAACAAGTTATTTGTTTTACAGCAGATCTAAGGGGAACACTTAGTATCACAGCTGCCAAGTCTGAGCACTATTCCAATTTAAAGAAGGGAATTAATTACTTTCTGCATGGCAGCACACAGGATACCGTTGCCCTGATGATATGGGACTTCCACTGAGCCCAGGAATTGAACGTTGTACCTCTCCACCCAGCCAGTGTTCCTCTTCATTCCTGAAAGATCACATTAAATGCAAAGCGATGTGTTACACTTAAAGTGGGGAACCTTAGCTATCGACACAGCCATACTGTAGGTAAATCATGTTCCCTGTGATGCAATTGTTTATTAGTCCTTTGTTTAGTCCAGTATTCTAAGTCTAGGTTACTTACCAATAAATTCTTTGGCATGGCTCACCACTGCATGAGCATAGTACGCTGGAAAAATCCCCCTCTCTCCAGTGCGCATGTTGTAACCCCTGTACCAGTAATCATCTTCCTCCACTTCCACAAAGAGTGGGTCATCCACATCCAGCTCCAATTCATCCTCGTGTCGAGGGATAAACCTGAGGTACAGGACAAGGTCTCATCCCATTACATATTTTGCTATTCATTGCTAGCTTGTTTGATTCTTAGTCCTATATTGTTTTTACATAAGTGAGGTAAGACAAGGGGGTTATAAGATAGATCTGGGACACCCATTTTAAAATGACCATGTTTGTGTGTTTGCAACAAGTATCATCCAGGTAATCAGTTAACATTACTAACATATACAATACATTACTTTAAGATAACAAAACATGGAAGAAACTATATATCTGCACTTTCCAGCAGTTGTTTCTTGAAAACAGGCCTTGGCACTTGCTTCAAAAGAGGGCCCTGTGTCTTTCAGGTATTCAAAACCAAACTGAATCTTGCTGTCAACAGTGTATATGCCTCTAATGCAGATATTTCTGGCTGAGAATCTGTGACCAGTTTAAAGACAGCAGTGAACTAATAATGAAATAATACCTTTAAATATGTTTGTTAGCATAGTGTTGTACTGTATGTATGGACTGTAAAGTTCTTGTCATAACTGTGAGGCTGCTGCATCCAACTGGTCTAGAACAGGTTCAGGTTACAAAAAATGGTGCTACATTATTTATTGATTACTAACAGTGATGGGTCATCAGCCCTAGACTTAGACTGCCGCCCATCATCATTTCTACTCCTGTCACGATTCCCCTCATACCGTTCACCAGGGGATCACCAAGGTTCAATTTATTTCATTCCCTGTCTATAATACTGTATGTTTACAAGATGGAGTGACAGAGAGTTAAACTGATTAACCAGAGATGGGGTACCTTCAAAGGACAAATCCTCATTCGCAAGTTAAACAATTGTTACTATTCTCATTTGATTTGCTTCAAGGCAGTTTGGCAAACCACCACTAATTAACATTTCTGTCATTAAAATGCATTCTGATCTCTGATGATTAGTAAAACCATTTACACATGGGAAGAATTTTAATGAGAATGGATCTCTGTGTTACCAAGCCAGTGAGCTCCCATATGATTTTAAGCCTGGAGTGAATCCACATAAAAAAATGGTTGCTTGGTTTGGTGACACAATGCAGCTGTCCCTCTTTTTTGTATGGGAAGTCCTTATTGCAGTCACTTTGAAAATGAGGTTGTTTTTTTCATGTAAAAAAGATTAACCTAGTTCTGTTGGCTACTTCCTGGATAAAGACAGTAAGAACCATTAAGGTGGTGGGTTGAAGAAAAGAGGCTTACGGCAGAACAATCATCCCATTTTAGTACAGATATATAGCACTAGTAATTACCATAAAGACAAATGAAGTGTACACCTTTTAACTGTACCTTTCAATTATTTTAAAATTAATATTTTCTTATAATTTCCCTTGAGTAAAATAATATTGTAATTGAACAGATTACCCTAACATTATCAAAAGGCTCCCTTTAAAACAGCCCTTTGCTGCACACAAATCTGAAAAGGAGTCTTTCTATAAACACACTACCCTCCAGTAGGCCCCCAGACTTCACAAAGTAAAAATGTTGTTCTTCTGTGGACAAAACAAATGTATCAATAACAACTTGCACATATGATACATGTTCTACTCTACATGAAACACTAAATGATTACTTTTGAAAGTAAACCATTTCAAAATACATACACCACCATAAAAAGTATAGCCCCTTTACCACAATCATAACTTTAAATTTGTTTATGCTTTGTGATTTCAACAATAACACACCCTTTGAATTCACACATACTGAATACTGTTTGTAATGCTTTAACCAGTACCTATCAGGGCCAACAGAAATCCTTTTGTATGAACAGTTTTCTGTTGTTTTTATCTGACCTATACCCTTTCATAACCCAACTTACTGACAATCAGACACAAAGATCTGCATCACTCATGTGAGTGACATCTACAGTAACTCTGCTCCAACACCAATGTATAGCCCTGCAATCCACAATTGAGCCCAAGGCAGTTAAATATACAGCTACACTAACAGACCTCTGTGATCTGTTTTGTACTTATGGAACTAGACAGAAATCTAAGGATATCCTCAGAAGCTGTGACAATGACAAAAGTGAAAATGTATAATTTGGGATTATACTCACCTGAAGACAGCTCTGTGGGTTTGGTCTCTTTCTTCTCCATTTATTGTGCATGAGAAAAGGCCAAATGACTCCGTACCTATACAAAAAACAAACCCAGTCTGTAGCCATAAACTGAAGAATGACAGGAGAAATAAATATGTACAAATATAAAAAAAACATGCTTTTACATGTATATGCTTTGTTATTTAATGACTCAATGATGGTCAGACAACAGCAGGCCATATTGGTCTGAATGATCTAAATATCAATGGAATTTGTGGCTTGGTTTCTTGGCAACTCTGAGGAATTTGTAGCACCCAGCACAGCAGTAAGTTGCGCATTTGGGTAAGAGCTGGTCATGCAAACCATAAAAAATGGCTGTCAATCACATATTGTAGAAGACATATCACACTTTCATGGGTAACATGATTATATATGCCCTGTGTACACAACAAATACATTATATCAAATTGATTGACTCTGTGGTGACAGAAAGTCAATAAAAGTAGCTAACTCATTTAGTCTATTGTTTTAAACCTAAAACATACAGCAGGCCACTGGTTTTCTACCTCCTTAATCCTAAGCACAAAATCAACAAATGATCCTTCAGTATTACAGACTTGTGTAATATATTTTTCTTTCTGTAATAGAGTTCTGACCACTGCCTACATAGAATATACTGGTAGAAAAATGTCAGTCTCCTGTTAAGTCTCCCTAGAAAATCATCAGTGTCTTTACTGTGAAACAGCAATAGGCAAAATGACATGTTACTATAGTAACAGCTCCAATAACAAAGCACAGTAGGACCTCCATTCACTATACTATACCTATATATTCTGAAAAAGAAAAAAAACAAATCCGCAAGTAAAGATATTTCAGATGTTACTCTCTCATAATGATACTTTGGACATCCTACAAATTAAAATATCCCATAGAAATGTTTTATATTGTTTTTATAACTGGTAAAAAGAATAGCTTTAATAGGAAGCCTCTTACCAGTATTTTTTTTTTAAAGTGGGAAATTGTAATATTGCAACATGCTTTTTTGCAGACCTGAGTTACTTACTTGAGGATCTTGATGTGCTGTTCACAAAGACATTCAAGAACTTCTTGGAAAACTGCACATCGGCTTCAGGGGATGAATCTTCAGATGAGCTGAGGACTTCTGGTCCATCAACATCAACATCAAATTCATTGTCCCCCTCCAGGTCACAATTATCACAGATGGTGGAGATCTCGCTGTCATCACTCAGGATAGAGGTGCATCTTTTCAAGCTAACCAGCTCCAGGGTTGTGTTTTCATCCACCACCAGAGTGTACTTAATGGAGTCATAAGCCAGGGATTCATCTCTCTGCTCGGGTGCCAACACATTTAAAGGAGGGAGTTCATCTAAGTTATCATCCACAGAAGGGGAGTTGTCCAAGCAGTGATCATGATATGGAGACTTCCTGATGCTCTCAAGAAATGATTCTTCTTCTTTGTCAGTGGAGTAGGTCAAGTTGAAGCATCTGTTTGTTTGGGCGATGGGAATATCAAGAGTCAAACTGTTCTTAACCTCTTTAATACGATCAAACACACTTGTGTCTTCTCTGCCTTCATCTTTGTCAGTATCTAGCTGCTCACTTGCAGATGGAGATACTGATCCATGTGAATTTATAGATAGATCATTATTAGGCTCCATTGTGTCCTCTTTAAGGTTCTTTGTAGACTTGGCAACTGTAGGGCTAACAGATGAATCATTGATATGCCAATAGGCTTTATCTGTATCAGATGCACACATTCCTTGGCTTTTGATATTGTGTGCACTGACAGCACTATTATATCGATCAACAAAGACTGGAGTGATTGTATTTGAAAACCGTTCGTTGTTTGTCTCTGTATCTAAGAGGCCTTCCTTAGAGTTTTTTGTCCATACATCACTACTCGAACTCAACTGGTGGTCTTGGCTGTCTAGGGGTTCATTAAAAGCATCTGTCTCCAAATCTGACATTGGCGAAATAGTGTCAGATATTGAGCCAGACCTCTTGAAGCACTCCTCTGGACAGCTTATAGGATAAGAGCCTTCTGAAATCATTTTATTTACAAGGTTACTCAGGAGCCAGGGAGAGTCAGCGTCTTCACTCAGGTCAGCTTCTGAATCCGACTCTGAATCATACTCACTATTACCTTCTTCATTGTCCATATCAGGCATCAGTTTGGGCCCTATCGGCAGGTAAAAGGACCTCTTGAAACTCTCTAAGCTGTGGTCAGGTTCAATCTTAAGAACTAATTGTCTCATGAGGTGGTCTTCGCTGCAGTCTGTTGGTGGCAAGGTTTCATCTGGGTCTGCGATGTGTTCATATGGAAGTCCATCAACATTTTGAAGACCCATTAATGCTTGATCATCGTCAAGTTGTGGTTTGACTTCCACTTCTAATGTTGGTGAAGTAACTTCATAGGGATCGGACTGCCCAAGAAGCAAGGAGGCCTTGATGCCAATTATGCCACTCTCTGCCTCTAACTCTGTCTCAAGCTCTTGGTCAGAGGCGGGAGAGCTTGCTTCTTCAATAGAGTTGGTGAGGTGTGAGGACCGGCCACTGCTGCTCTCACTGGTGAGGTCCAACTCTGTCTCAGAGATAGATGAGATCATGTTACTGACCAAGTGGTCTCCACAGGTGAAGGCAGCCTCTATTTCTCCTTCAATGTCAGAATCAGAACCTGGAGAGCTAAGATCGTCAGTGTGATTACCGGATGGCATGTACCTTCCTTTACTCCTGAGATCTGCTTCAATGCCTGGGTCGGAAGAAGGAGAGGCTGTCTCATTGGATGAAGAAGGTGGGTGACTATGTACATTAGCATCACTGGTACTGTGTGGCCGGTCTACTTCTGCATTTGACTGACTTGCAGGGGAACTGTAAATACAGAATGAAGTAGGCTCAATTGGAGGAAACTCAACATACGATGAACACTCTGGTTCTTTTGAGACACAGTCCTTGCTTTGTGTTCCCATATAATCAATGTCAAGGACCTTATCTAGTTCATCATCTGATATTGGAGTACCAGCATCATTAACTACTGGGTTGGTAGGAGACAGGCACGTACTGGTGCCATCTAATGTAAGGTCATACTCCACTTCTGGATCTGCCACTGACTCTGAGGTGACGGTGTAAGTATCATTGGCCTGTCTATATTGGCACATCCACTTTTTGGCACAGTCAGTGGTCAGGTCATGGTCAACCTCAGTATCAGAGCTCTGTGAGTCTTCATCTATCACTGGTATGGTTGTGATTGGGCTGGTACTATCCGTGTTGGGTTCCACTCCAGTGTCTGAACTTGTGGACATTTTGTGTTGCCCAAAAGACCCTGTTGAAGAGAGATATTGTTTAGGTGACATCCGCCTGTCATGGAATGGAGAATATAGTGGACATGGTGGTGAAGATGTTATGTTCATATTACAATCTTCCATGGGAGGGTCAGACATTTTTTTACCGTATTCCAGGGTTTCCCGTTTGTTGCCCTCAAAGTCGTACAGGAGGGGCCTGAGTGGCGATTGTGTCTGTTCAGTGTCCCCTGAGTGTTTTGTGGGTGTACCTTTGCTTTGAGACCCAGCACTTGGTTCTGTAGCACATTGGCCATTCGGATGGGTACTGTCTTCAAGGCAAGAATGGGAAGGAGACAAATGTCCTAAGAAAAAAGTAGATTAAGTGTTGCATTAATAGGCCTCGGGTAATGTATACAGGAAAACACTTAAGCCTTTTGTGAAGACTTTAGACTTAAGTCTTCATATGTTTTATTTACTGTCAGCAAGAAGTAATTACACCTTTTAAACCAAGCTTCAAGGTATCATTTTGCTTCAGAAAATAAATTAGAAGCTAGTGTGGGTAACTATGCGCTATAAAAGAAAAGGGGAAAATATGTTATTCACCCCCATATTCACCCTTTTCCAGGGCTCGCTCATCCTCATTAAGGGTATGATCAGCCATAGTGCAGACTTTTGTCCGGAATATTATTGAGATTTTTGTGAACTCTTTTGAACTCCATAAGGCAAGCTGACAACATTTTGCACTTCACAAACTGAGCTTACCGCGTGAAGATGAATGACGAAGAGCTTCCTGCCAGTTGGCTTTCCGTGGAGAAAAACTGCCATTATTATTCAGAGAATCCTGAGAAAGGAAAGGGGTCAGAGTAAATCACAACATAGCAAGAAAGAAGGCTCCAATGGAAGCTGGACAGTCAATTTGAACCATATGTGTTTAACTAAATACACAAGCAAACTGCTACTGAAAATAAAACAATGCAGTCCCTGAAGCTGCCCAGTACAACCCCGTCAGAAAATGGTGCTATGTTTTAGGCATCACATTTAAAAATTGCAATTTTCAATTTTTTTTTAATAATATTTAAAATGTTATAAAAAAAAACAATATAAAAACTGTATGTGCATTAACTTGTGCTATCTGATCCCATGACATCTTTTTAAATGCATGTATTAAAGTACCCCTCAAGCCAGGAGGAAGCTCATTATATATTAAGCGACAAGTCAGGAGATTGAAAATAAATGGACATAAAAAACCCCGGCGAAGTACTTACTGTAATAGCACTCCCTTAGCATAAACCTAAAAAACTTTACAGCACAGCACATAAAATATATAAAAAACGCTTAGATAAACAAATTAAAAAAAAAAAAAAATATATATATATATATATATATATATATATATATATATATATATATATATATATATTTTATAATATAATATATATTATCCTAATATAAAATAACTAACTCTAATTTCTGATACTTGTTTAGAGGGAATGTCAACAAGATATTACTGTACTTCTTATAAAAAGTTAAGAAATAGCGTAACATGCTGCCCCAGAGGTGAGGCACTGCACTGCATTTTAAAATGTCCAAGCAGCATTGTGCCGAGTACATTGGTCATCTGAGAAGCAATCACCATTATGGCAATTGTGCCCCATATGAATAATAAATACACTATAAAAAAATGTGTACCACATTATTTTTCAATATAAAAAAATCAGTAAATGAGCTTCCATGTTAACTCAAGCACAGGGGACAATAGGCTAATACATACGAGAGGAAGAATAACACAGATAGACAGCATACTAAAGATGTCTGACAGAAATCAGTGAGTGTATCAACTTAAAAAAGAAAAAAACTAGTGACATTACCTGGAGTACAAGACAAAAACTCAGATCAAGGTAGTTTACAGAAACACAGCATCTCTTCAGAACAAAACAGCCCATAGCATGCCCCACATATGATGCCACAAAGGCAGAATAAACCTGACCATCCATGTTCACATTAACAGTACCACTTACCAGAGAGAAATTGCATTACCTGACAAACCAGGTAGCAAATAACTTTAGTTACTTGAAGGACAAAGGTTTTTAGGCTTAGTTACCAGAGACTGAAGTTTAGTTTTTTGATAGACAGTTACCTGAGAGACTGGCGCTTGGAGGTTCAGTGTGGTTGGTCGGCTTTTCTGCGTTGTGTCCAAGGGTGAGGCAGGAGGAGAGGCAGAGGGGGAGGGCGGGGCCTCAGGGTCAACTTCTTCCTCCTCTTCTTCCTCCTCGTCATCATTATCGTCAATCATCTCAAACTCCTGGAAGTCATCCTGGAAGGAGCACACTGGGTGATGGAGGTCATTCTTCTCCAGGATAAGACAGTCCTAGAAAATAAACAACAACAGCAATGTGTTTAGGAATTATAACACTTGCGTCCTTTAATAAAGGAAATCTGTAATAGAGGAAAAAACAGTGTCTATTTTAATGGGCCAAACAATAGTAGGTCTTAAAACTACCCGGCAGAGTTGACAAGGATAGGGGTTTCTAGTTTCCATTTGGAGCAGAGATTGATCTGAACGAGACGATCCCAGCAGATTCTGTAGCCATATTCGGTCTGCCACCATTTCCAGTGGTAAAGAAGTATTCAGTATGCTCCTAGATGCTTACAACGGGGTTGAGTGGGTTGTCAGCTGAATTTGGAGGATTAGACCAATCTCAGCATCTGTTCAGCAAGGTAATGGTGTAATTTGGAACAGTGTTAGAAACTTTGGTAATTCTGTCATTATATTTGAATGAATGCAAGAAAAATGTGTGGTTACTTTAAAGTGCTACACTTATCATGTTTTTATTTTATTTTGGACCCTCTGAGTCTCTACGTCATGGTGAGTCACTTGCATACAGACATTAGTTATATCACTTCCACTGCTAGAGCAAATTCTCTCAGTACCTACTCCAATCTCATGCTGTCAGAATCCCAGTGCAATCCCCATTGATATCACTCTGCTGTGACGGAAACCAATGGGACAGATTTCAAAAGCGCTTTCAACTACAATGGCATCTCATACTATACATACTGTATTGTATAACGTGCTGCATATATAAACTATTTTTCCAATTCTGAGCAAGCTTTATCCTGAAAATATACCCTGGCTCGAGTGGTAATCTTCTAATCTAATCCTTAACCTTTAATTAACATGCTACTCATCACAGTCCAAATCCAATTGCTATAATCAGGCCAGTACTGCAAGTAAATACACATTAGTTTAAAATATTCCACCATTTGGTTCCATTTTTATCATTGTGGCTTTCATATTGTTTTAATTAAAGAAAGTGTAGATATTATGAAAATATATTCTCTCTCCATTCAAATTATATTCAGAACACTAGCCACGTAACTAAATTGGAGAACATCATGGGGCATAAAATCCTAGTCCATATTTTGTTTTAGTTAAATGACACAAACATTATAAATTAGAATTAGTCCAATATAAAAACAGTGGACCATACGGAGTACATTTTAAGGTGACAAGCCCTGGAGCACTCACAATTCATAATTGTTATTTCTCCACCGTAAATATTGTACATTAGTGCACACATGCAGAAGACTGAACACCAGGACGTGGATTAACCACCATCAAAGTACAATGGTGAGGCTCAGGTGTCCGTTCAGGAGGCAATTTGAAAAAACAGGTCTTACTCACCATTAAAAGCTCCTCTGGTGTATAAAAACACCATTTGTTTTCATTCTGCTCACGTTTCACACAATTCATAATATTTTAGCACCCACAAAGCATGAAACAGGGTTGTGCTTACTGTTTGATCTCACATAACTATATTTTACATTTTAAAGCCTTCTTTTAGATCATTTAGCTGCTGCCTCCATCAAACTGGATTTATACAAAGCCCTGTTACTGTACACCATGCCATTGGTGTTGGTAACCTTTAGTGTCTGCATGCTTAGAAGATCATTTTAGCTCTATGCCACACTTTACCTGGTCACTTTAATTATGCTCCAACAGACAGTCTAGCCTTTCTTAACAAGTGAAGTGAACATGAAGAAGTCATTGTTCTCCTCTGCCATATACTCAATCTGTTGTTACACAAACCATTTGGAAACACGCTGCTACATTCCATCTTTCTGGGCTGCAGTATATTTGGCAATAGATTAATAAAATACATCAAAGTTGTCAGAACTGACCTTAGTGTTCTGCAGAGGAATGCAGCAATCCTTATTACAAAAGCTGGAGACTGGATTGTTCGGTGACTGTGCATATTCTTTAGAGGTCATCTGGTCATTGTGACTCACAGACATTTACCTGCTGTTTAAATGCCTTTTTGGTAGTATTGCTAGTATTATTTTGTTATATCTTACAGGTGTAAAATACCCCCTTTGGGTTTTAACAGGTACTGTAAGTAGGCAGTTTATTGAGGTGCATAATCCATATTACAAAAACACTGAGGTGAACTTAGCCAAAAATATGATTATTATTTGTTTATTTAGCAGACGCCGTTTATCCAAGGCAACTTACAGAGACTAGGGTGTGTGAACAATGCATCAGCTGCAGAGTCACTTACAGCTACGTCTCACCCGAAAGACGAAGCACAAGGAGGTTAAGTGACTTGCTCAGGGTCACACAATGAGTCAGTGGCTGAAACATGCACAGGAAAAACACCTCTGCCCAGCTAGCTCCTCTTTTTCTAACAGTGGTCAAATTGTAAGGTATCCCTTTTCAGATACAGAACTGTAAGTCAGCATAAATACAGAAAGGAAATGTTTTCTTTCCATCCACTAAGTCTCAGAGACCCGGTCTAATTTGATAATAAACCTCCAGTGATAGGCTAAGCTAGTCTCCTAGCTGATTAATTAACTCCCAGTGCATGAATATTTCACAGGAAACACTCCATCTTAAAGAGGCAGTCAATGTAGCCAGAGGAGTCACGGATCAGGGAAAAAAATCAATATCGCATCTCAGGTTTCAGCAGGTTTACAGGAAAGGAGAAGAAGGGTCACAATCGAATATGACCAGTACAGTGCTACTGCAGTTGAGAGTCCCACAGCAGGATGGCACATCATGAGTTAGGGGGAACTGTAACTATAATGGGACAAAAAAAAAGCTGAAAAGGACACATATTAAGAGGCCTGAGAGGGCTGTTTTGTTTACAGTTACATCCCGAGACTTTAAATTTGTAATTATTTGTATTGCATTTGGAACGCATATAAAACACAAGAAATGTAATTAAAAGCAATAAATATGTACACTGATAAAAAATGAGCAGGTCCAACCATTTCTCTTCTCTTTATTCTATTACAAACACCATTACTCTATATGAAAAACACACCTGACACTTACTGTGTACAGACAATATACTCATAAATGTATAGATAACTGTGTGCAAAATAAAATTAATAAAAATAAAAAGATGTATAAGACTTACATTTAATGCAAGAATGTATTTATATTAATACAGCCCTAGTCCTCAAGAACACCCAGCAGTGTAGTTTTTGTTTCAAACAGGAACTGCATATTTGTTTTAAACATGTATTGTTTTTCAGTGCACATAACATAACAATTACGGACAGTGATTGATTTAGAGTCTACATTCATTACCATAACCTAACAGTATCGCCTACCAAACCCACATACATCTTCATCTCAATGTAAACTCCATGTTGCTATTCTTTCCATTCACTCTTAATTTATGAGGCTATGGGTGACTAACTGCATGCTGTACATTATATAGCTCAAACAAAAAGAGTATTTTTACGCTTACAAAGTTGTGAACCCGCCTCAAGTGATAACAGTACTGCTACACATTACAGTTCAATATGCCATTGCACTTCCGAGTCCAGTCATTCTGCCCTCACAGTGTGCACTACTGGGATCACCCAGAGATAACTGCCTGACTGCTTACATGACAGGCCAGTTCAATAATATTACAAAACAAGAGGAGTTCTAAAACCCAGGACTAGTGTGAGATTCTAACCCTAATGCTCATGCATTGTCAATGTTTTTTTCCCTAATAAATTGTCTTGAAAATATTTTTTAAATGCAGATCTTAAAAATGGTGCTCTAAAACCTGTTCTTTCACACTTCTCTTTTTACTATATTAGTTTTGTCTTTAGCAGTGCTTGAACAGGCCCAAGACTTGCATACAGGCACTTCTTATAGCCAGAAATATGATCTAAAGTGCATATGGAGATTTTTGAAATGACGCTGCGTGCTTGAAAGCATAGAGCTCCTCGGGAGTTGTATTTCCCAAGTGTATACGATTCTGATCTGCTGATGAGACCGCTTGCCGTTCTCGTAGCTGTGAATATTTACCACCTCAGCTCCAGTAGAAGTTATTTTGACTGGAGCTCTGTTTGGTGAGTACTTGGCTCCCGATTTCTATCTATGTGTATGGGCTGAACATATCAAACACAACCGATAGGCACGTATGAAAAACATGATCACAGGACATGGGCCAGTAAATGGCCAACCACTCGTTAAAAAGAGCATTCCTATATTAATCTATTCACCTAGAAAACGTTCTGCAAAATACATCTACAATGTCATGCAAACTATATGCCTACTAGCCTATTTCTGGCACAAAATAATTTGTTGTATACAAGTAGCAGACATGTCTAATGAGAGAAACTAATTTGATCAACACATATATGGAGAGTCCCGAAGACACACGGAGTGATGTTTGGATTAGGTTTTTGCTGGCATCAGCTGGGCTGTTGCAGTGCTAAAATGAGTGGGAGTTATTTGCAAGTGCATCTGGTGATCGGTTTAACATTCTGAATGGGCTTTTAGCCCTGGGGTCTTTTGCAGATTATATCACACAGGCTGCTGTGTATCCTGTAGTATTTGAAGCTAGGCCGGATTTTCTCCTTTTCCTTTTTAGGTGGAAGGCAGGTTTTGCACCTGAAATTTCATGCGTTTATCTATCCCAATTTTAGTTGAGTTTTTATTGTTTTGAAGCACATACTGTACATGCAGCTCGTTCCACTAAGGTAGCTTAGCAGAGCTTGTCAGGATGTTCAGAGAAGACACAAGGAATAAGCAGCGGTACTGTCTCCTATTATCTGGACTCTCTCCAAAGCCACAATATCCATTGCCAGTGCTGTGACTACATTTGAACAGCATTCTAAGTGTGGTCTCTCCTGTATAACCTCATAATAACCTCTCTAGATGTTGTAATCAATATTTTTGACAACATAACCAAGCTTTTTTAATTGCCTACCCACAATCACAATGCCAGGTTGCTGATAAAGATCAGTCTTTTTGGTTCCGGACTGTTCTAGTTCAGTACCACCTATTTAGTATTTGAATCGGCATGCAATACGTTACATTCATTAGCATTGCAGTAACTCTGGAGGCTAGTCAGACAGGATCAATGTTGACTGATGCTGTTTTTGTATAAATAATGACCTCTTATGATTGATTGTATATCAAGAGAGCCACTTGTCCAATTGATCATTTATAAGGATATTCTTTAGTACAGGTTATTCAATGTTTTAGAATCTGGGGTTATATGAAGGCTGTCTGTCTGACTGTGAGTCCGTCCTGCGTGTCAAACTCATGGTGATCTGCTTTTTTTCATATTACTGATAGCTCTAATTTTGCATTCACAGCTGTAGAATAGGATGTATGTCAAAAGACTATGTACTATTTAAAAAGAAGATGTATGCTGAAATTATAATACAAAAGGCTCTAAAAGCAAGCTTTCAGTTTGAATGAGCTTCTGATCCCAGTGAGATGAGGTTCAAATCTCAGCCTTCCCTGTTACACTTGTGTGATTCCTAATTGTCCAAACAGACATTTTAAAAATGACCACTGTTACTAAAAGAACATTTTGTCTTAGAAAACATCAGAAAAGTAACATTTTCTTTGCTCACCCTCAGAGCATGTGCATTTCAAAAGCAGAATAACATCCCTTGAGTGCAATGCTCATACTGTACTGTTGTTTTTATGTTTGGATGTTTTTTTCTCTAAAAGCTTGTGAGGTTAAAAAAACAGGCTCAGTTAGAGATTGTTATAACTGACCATTATCCCAAAACACCCCTAAACCCCACCCATTACTGGATCTATGAACATACAGTAATCATTAGGGAAACACCCATACCGTTTTTTTTGTACAAAATTACCCAGAAATATTGCAAATATTTTTGTATCATTTTTGAAAACCAGGCAAGATGACCAGACCTTGCAGACTATAATATAATGTGGGGAAAGATGGGTTATTACTGATTAAAACAAAAGCTAAAAATATACAGTATCTTTTTAGAAAATGTCTCAGTGCTGTCAATGAGGTCTGACATTACCGACATCAATCCAAGTCTGCTTTCACTACGATATCGTTATGTCACAATGTGATTGCTATAGCTTCTAAATCATGCCACTCTTTTTTCTGCATTACCCTCAAGTTATATTATTCATGACTGCAGTACACTGCTGTGAGAATCACATGCTGGAGGGATAGTTAATTTGGTTTACTGTACTGGGTGGAGCACATGATCGGAGCCATACAGTATGTTAAATACACACAGGACTAGCTTGTGCTGAGAGAAAACCAGCAGAGGACAGAATTTATTAGATGGAAAATTTGAATCTTCATTCATGAATGGGGGAAACTCAAGTCTGGGATGCAAGGTTTTCACATCCTGATGTCTTGGAAATATCCTTTCTAATGCAAGCTTGCTAAAGTGGTAAAATCGGATATGAAATACTTTGTTGTTTCATATCTTTTTTTCTTTAGGTCTCTGTGACAGAGAAAGAATGAATCTTGGTTATAAATCTCCCTCCCGACCTGTGAGGGCGCTGTGTAAAGGGAACAGAGTGCCCTGGACTGGATGACCAAATCATTCCCAGGGTTAGGTGGAAGGTGGCCATCTAGAAAGGGGGTGGAACTACGGTACACCAAGTCATCGACCCGGAAGGAAGCGATGTGGCAACCGCGGATTGGAGGAGAAACGGTTGCACTTGCTAACCAAAGGGGCGTGACTGACGATACAAAAAGGGACGTAGCGACGTGATCTGTTCCTTTATTATGGTTAAGCTAAACCGGAAGGAGTACCATGAATTTATCGTGATTGTTTTGTTTGTTTGTCGTGTCTAAAATCTACTTGTTTGTTGTTATTAGATGGCTAACAGATCCGGAGCTGTCGCTACAGGCCAGCACTAAACCTGGACAACACTGCACCTTGTTCACAAATAAATTGTATTTTCCCTGCGAGCACAATAACAATCCCTCTGGACGTGTGTCTTTGTGTGTGTTATACTGTGTTTCATTAATTACGAACTGTGTCTTATTATTTTGGGACTGCAACCCGTTGTTTTGGAACAGTGCAATACACATTGCTATATATTACCTGGGATTATTCTTTGTGGTTGCCAGCCCAAGATTAAAACAATAAAACATGTTTGGATCGTGAACTTTGTTGTCTGTCTTCTGTTTCACAACATCACCACTACACCTGCGCACTGCAAACTACTTTGCCACAGTCTCTGAAATGTCTTTCTTTCTTTATTATGTGTGGAACTGGGGAATAAGTCACAGTTGTGAGTTGTGAGGAACTAACTCGATTCCAATACTGAGACAGTTACAAGAGATGTATATGTCAAGGGTCCATATCCTGTTAAAAAAATATGGCTAATATCGATGGGATTTTTACTGGTTCTACAAAGTGGCTAGCAAACAGTTATTTGGTTCAGAACGTTGCTATTCTGCAGACGTAAACAACATTTTTGCTCTTTTTGTTGCAGAAGCACCTTTGGAAATGGTTAAAAAAGCCCTGTAGTCTGCTAATACACATCTGGCAGTGGTTCAAATGAATATGACATTGATTCATGAACAGTCCATTGTACAGTCCATATGGTTGTTGTTTGTACTGTACCAGCATGGCAAATGAATTCCAGTTCTGACCCAGGAATCTGGTAATCCTGAAATAACAGTGTATGTTAATGTGATAGGCATTATGCAATAAAAGGTTTCTACTAACAAAATTAATTCATATTTAATTTCAAAGACCTCACTCAATAATATAGTACCGTATATCAGAACTGTATATTTGAAAGCCGATATCCTAATATTAAAGTAACTGAATGCTGCAAATCTCTTTAGATAAGAATGGGAGAAGATTGGAACATGGAACACCTCAGCCAAGGGGAATGCAGAGGTTGATTCATGGAATGTACATTATATAACTAATAAAGTTGGGTCAGCTTGCCAAGAGTCAATGCAAGACTCGTTTTGTCATAGAGAAAGCTAATTCTCCATACATTTTCACTGTTGAAAATCAGCTATGACCACATATATACATATATACATAGTGGGTAAAGCAATGTAACTTTAAAATATAAATAATATTTTTGTACATAAATATAGTAACGGATGCCTTTTAATGGATGAGGATGCTTAAGATTCTGACATTAAATACTCATTGAGTGGTCTGAAAGCTCAGCAGCAATATGCAAAACAAAATGTCTCTGATCTTTAGGGAGACGCAAGGATTAACATGATGAATCGACATTTTCCAGTTCCAGCTTTAGAAGCCCTGCATTTCAGAAGGGAGAATAAAAATACTGTAGCCCCGAGCTCTGAGATGAATCAATATTGAGAAGAAAAATAACTAAAAAGCTTTCTTCCATCAAAGGAAAAGTGTAATCGTTATCTGTAGTACAAAGATCAATCAAACAAAACAACCTTCATTGTGTCTAGTTGTAAAAGGGCTGTTAAAGTTTCCAAGAAGCATTCATTTAGTAACCTAAAGTAGATTCATTTTGCATTCCTTTTCAATAACACAAAATCCTCTTCAATTGGAATCGATGCATGCAGCATTTAAGACAATCTGCATATTCAATGTAACAATCATTTTGGCTTCAATTGTTTGTTTATCCAATTGGAATACAAAAATAAAACTTTTACGAAATTAAGGATGATACCTGTAGGTGGTCTTTAAAGTAAAAAAAAAAAAAAAATCATATATTTTTATAACAGTAGTTCACTGAGGGGGAGTGTGGTCTGACTAAGAGCTTACTCATCCATTTTGATCTAATGTAGAAAGCTAGAAGATTTTTATTTTTTACACATCCTGTCATTGATATGCCATTTTTGTTCTCATTCCTGTAATAACCCAAACGGCTAAATGAGGTAGCAAATCCTCTGGTGCAGTCTTAGGTGCACAATCACTCCCTTCTCCCATCCGTGCATCACACTGCTTCACTTCTCCTGAAATGAACTTGGCTGACTGTACAGCAGCAGGTCAGTTCTGAACTTCAGGACAGACATCAGGATGTTATTTAAAACAAGTCTGCTTAATGGAACAGAAATGAAAGGTTCTGAAAACAGACACAAAACAATTTTCCAAATCATAGCTTTTACAAAGCATCTGAAATCAGTCTTCTTGGTTCAGTGTAAGGGGAAACAGTAAAGTTCTGAATACAACATTACTGGAAAACCCCTGTCAGTGTTTCACGGCTTTGAAGGTAATTGAATAACAAACAATACATTATAACAATACGAGTTACTATTATTTTTTGTGCAGTGACCTAATGCTAATGGTTAAGTTTGCCAGTTGTGAGAATGTAACTTGGTTCAGTTAAAGGTGCTCATGCCTGATCAAAAGCCTGCAATATGGCTCTTAGTTTTCTTTGAAATTTGTATCTAACTAGATTAGCGTGTGATGTCATTCGACATTCCGGTGATGTAATTTGTGTGACAGCAGTGATAGATGGAGATCATTTCCATCTCTACAATGATGGATTGGTTATTCCATCACTGCTTTTCCATTATCACTTTTAGCAAAGGGACAAAAAAGATTTAATCCTATTGTGTGTGTCTAGATACACTTTCAAGATCCAGATTCATGATGTAATGGGTCAATACACCAATGCACATACATGTTGGAGTACAGCGCCTACTGATCGGATAACTGTATACAGCATATGCTCACTTGGTGATAAAGAGGTGCTTCTAAGATGTAAATCAGAAAGAGTCTTTTGGCTATTATATGTTACACGTAAGTTAATTTTTATATGAAAACCTACTTTTGTTGTGCAATAAACCAAATAGCATGCATTTAGGCTGACTCCTCCTGATACAAAAGTGTACTCCGATCATGTGCCTAGTCTTTTAGCTTCATACATGCTTTTAAATCAAATTAAGTCCCTTCTGGAACCCTTAGAGTTAATAGCTGATATCTGCAGCCCACTAATGCAGCCTCTGTTCATGTAATGATTCATTTTGCAACATTTGTCAGATACCGGGAATTCTTTCTGAGCTTTTCAGGATAAAAAAAATAATAATCTTTTCTCTATAATTTAACATAAGTAATCTTTTCCTCTATAATTTAACCATATTTACGCTACAATAAGCTATGTCTATTGTTTTCTAGCTTCCTGCCAAATAATATAGTTATGCTTCATTTCTAAGCTAAGCTCTGCATAGCAGCAACGTCTGTGGGTCACAAATCCTCCACTGCAGATGTGGCACTGTGCCATAGTAATAAAACATTTACAATGCTCAGACAAAAGCAAAGATAGCTTCCTTCACTGTATAAACAGTGTGCACATAAGGCATAAAGCAGGAGCCTGAAACACTCTATACACATTTTCCTAGGCCTTTAATTGTGTTATAGAGGTTATGGAGTGGCACATCTATATATTATCTATCCACTGCATACTCAACATGTAATGGACAGCTTTAATTTGGACATAGTGTGCAATGAAAAAATACAAAGTCCTGGCATTACATAAGCATCCCAGGTGCACCACAATAATATCACAGAGGAAACAACACTCTCCTCCTAAATGGTTGAACAAATCAAACCTGGGAGGTCCCAAATTAACATCCCAAGAGACACCACCAGAATGAAAGCAAAGTTCAGTTTGTAGCTCGTAACTCCTGAGGCACCCTTAAAAATGAACAATGAATCACTCAAGGGGGACACAACCCCTTAATAAAAGCATTTAACAAATAAGAATGTTTCTTTGGCCTATTAGGAAAAATGATTGGCTTTATTATTGACTTCATATCCTTGAACAGCAGGAAGTTGTTACAGGCAGATACAAGAAAGAAGCTTTTAAAACTAATATACATAGGCAATGATAGAACTTAAAAATGAAGCAGTAATTTAACGTCCGTTGTGCGAGCTCCCAAAAAAGACTTTATTGCAGCATATGTTTTATGCTATAATAATGGAAGAACATCTTCTCTCTGGATAGTTTTATTACTGTCAGGGGCCATGCTTGCACTGAGAGCCCAGTCTGAGTGACAATGCTTTTGCTTCACCAGACAGGGACTTGTCAAGTTCACTTCATTGGAGGACTTGACCTTATCTACGTCCCACAAGGTAATTTACAGACCAAAAACTTACAAGCCAAGTTAAAGTATGGTCCTCCTACAAGTTTGGCTGGTAGGAGGACCATATTTTCACTTGATAGCATACTAGTTTTACAGCCAGTTCTGGCAAGTTCAAATCCTGAGATCCCCTGTGCAAGGTTGCAGTAGTTGACCCCTTACAAAGAATTTGGTCAAAATCTTTTCTTACCTTCTCATAAGGATCGGAATCATAGTTTAGCCCAATTCCGCAGTCATCTGTAATTTCTGATAAATCCTCATCATCAAATTCCTCCAGGCTGATGTCATGGGCTGGCCTATAGTAATAAGAGGGGAAAATTACACATATTATATAAAATACACAGTTTTTTCTATAAAGGCTTACCTGAAGGACTAGTGTTACTCTTGTTGTTACTACTGATGTGGCATAGAAATCCAAGACTTGAAATATTACTTCCAGCTTTTTTAAGCACACCATATGGCTACTTAAGCGACAGTGCCCGTCGATGATGGCTCTTCCGTGTGATAGTTGACTGTGACAGGAGTTATGCGTCCCGAGTCGAAGGCGAGGCCGCTAACGAAAGTCAAGGTCAACTATCACATGGTAGAGCCATCATCGAGAGGGCACTATCGCTATTAAAAAACAATTTTTACCGTTGTTTTCTTTAAAAAAAAACACCTTAAAACCTTGGAGAGTGGAGAGTGCTCTGTCTCACAGTGATGAACAGCTGTTAGGGTCTTTTTTTGCCATTCCCCCCTAAAATTTTGGAATCCCCCCCATTGGCTGCAGCATGGGGGGGGGGGGGACCCCAGCACACAAAAATGAAATTCAAGCCCTGTAGTATATTTTATTAAAGATGAATTTCCCACAAACTGTCTATCATCATGAACCATCAATTACCTGTAATATGCACAATAAATCAAAATACTGATTTCAGTTAGCAAGCAAGCTTCATTGACCAAATACAATTCTACAAAGTACTGATAACGTAGCCACATCCTTTAGGAAGCCGCAGTACATGTCTCTCATGTATTATTGACAATATAAACAGCCCTGCCTGCCAGAGAATGTTCTGCCTAAACTTTGCCAATCTGAAAATAATCTAACAGTATGTATGAAAAACAACAACAATAGTAATGTCTCTGATTTTCAAAGAGATGTCACTACTTAAGTCCAACTCAATTGACTTGTTTGTCCTTTAAGGTACCATTCAGATTCCTTGCCAGGGCAGAAAGAAGCTATAAAAAGCCAGTAATAGAATCAGCAAAAGAAGCACAGAGAGAATAGTGTGATTGACTACAATGCAGTTAGTGGAAAGGGGATCATGGTGCACTAGCAAGGACGAGCCTCAATCTGCAAATCACAGTCTTCTCATTCTCAGCTTTCCATTGGTTTTCATCATTCACTACAGCTGTGGTGCTTTATTCTCCTGTCCATCTTTACATGCACTGTCATTGACTGTTACCCAAAAGTTAAACTGATTGCTCACTGTATAGCACCACAATCCAGTCAAAGAAACACATGTTATAGCTTGTGACTTTATCCACAACTTCAAACACTTAATGATACATTTTTAATGTAAACTTTTTGCCTTGGTTTTTACTTTGTCTCAATATTTATTTTCAAAATGCCACATTAAAAAGTAAAATAAAACTGTACAATATAGTAATCAAACTGTAAAACACATTCAATTAATCAATGATATGCCTTGGAAGAAGCCTGATTTATAACTTCTAATGTTATCTGAATGATATGTCCAATATACATGTAAAACTTCACATTACTGTACTACTGTATATTATTATCATTCGCTCTTTCAAAGGTTCCTAAAATGGTGGCCTTTCATTATTCCCTGGCACTCTCCAATATTATTATTATTTATTTCTTAGCAGACGCCCTTATCCAGGGCGACTTACAATTGTTACAAGATATCACATTATACATTATTCAGATATCACATTATTTTTACATACAATTACCCATTTATACAGTTGGGTTTTTACTGGAGCAATCTAGGTAAAGTACCTTGCTCAAGGGTACAACAGCAGTGTCCTCCACTGGGGATTGAACCCACAACCCTCCGGTCAAGAGTCCAGAGCCCTAACCACTACTCCACACTGCTGCCCCAATAGCCTATACATAAGCAATAAGGCACTACAGGGTGTGTGATATTAGAGTATATCACACACATTCTGAAGTGCTTTATTGCGCTTATAAAATGGGTTTACTAACTAAATTGAAAAAAAAAACATTTTTTAATTAACACATTTTATTAAATATCCTTCCACCTAAAGCTGAGCTAAGAAAAAATAGTTCCATATACAGTAACTATATAAAAAAAAAAAAAAACTGCATTAATTTATGTTGAATTTAACATAGTTTTTTTGATTTGTTATACTTCTTGTGATTCTTGGTTTCTTCATTCACCAATTGATTTTTACCCAATTTTTCTCCCAATTTGAAATAGTCAATTGTATTATTTTAGGCTCAGCTCACCGCTACCACCTCCGTGCGGACTCGGGAGCAGCGAAGACGAACATACACTGTCCTCCGAAACGTATAACCGTCAGCCAACCACTTCTTTTCACTCTGCAGGCCTGCCATGCAGCCACCTCAGAGCTACAGTGTCGGAGGACAACACATCTCTAGGCAGCTTACAGGCAAGCCCACAGGCGCCCATCCAGTCTACAGGGGTCACTGGTGCACGGTAAGCCAAGGACACCCTGGTTGACCTAAGCCTTCCCCACTCGGAGGACGCTCTGCCGATTGTGCACCGCCCCTTGACCCACGGTCAATACCCATTTACTTATCAAACTGACTTTGCAGTTTACGACTGGACAACGTGGAGAATTACTGGTCCAGTGATAAGAAACTATTTAAAACAATGCTGGGCACAGCAGAAGAGATGATACCATAGTACCTGGACAAATTTATGTTTAGAGAAAGGTATGGCAGGTATTGTCAAGATGCATTTATAAATATTCTGCATCAGATCACACAGCTGTGCAGGGGCTGGGACCAGTGGCAGGCAGGCAGACTGACCAGAGGAAAACAGACAGACCAGGAGCAACAGCAACAAAACATCCATTTAACCTCCAAAGACTCTTAAGAGCGAACCAAATCTTTTGTAAAAAGCAGAAAGTCTAAGATATATTTTTAAACTATGTATTTTCAAAATGGGATATGGAAACACTGTAGTTCAGGGAGAAGGAGCAGAGCGATCAGAAAGGCGAGTTTTGAATTGATTTGAATACTTAGTTTTTCTTTTTTTCACTACTTTAATTAATCACTGGTGTCCGATTCAGACTCATTCAATATCTCATGTTCACTTCGGTTTGCCAAAAGGTCAACATTTACATAAATCTCATCAGTCATGTTTATTGTGATACATTCCAATTCTAGTGGTGTATGGATATCTACCAGTGGTTTTCACCAATCAGGATAGAGCATTTTAAAATGTTATAATAAAACAATATTCTAGTGGATGTGGGTGGCTGTCTGTTATTATCTGTTACAGAAAGATGGAATTTAACTGCAAATTCTGGTACATTATAATAGGTTGTGAAACATATACAACAATCTTACTTACATAATCCTACTTAAAACAATACTATCGTGGACAGGCTATTATTAACTCCTGTTCTCATAGTATCTGACACGGATCATTGTGGAGACTTTTACAGATTTACTAATGAGGCACAGTGCACACTCGTTAATGTGCAGGTGCTATTTTAGTGATGCTGTAAATGTGTTCCTTGAGTCATTGAAATAATGCTGTAACCTGGCTTGCATCCCTGACATTTCCTTTTCTTCATCTTACAAATGAAAGCCATAATGACAGAGTCTGAGCATATCTTCAAATCTTAAATAATGTATTTTTAATAAGCTGTGATAGATCATCATCATCATCATCATCAAGTGCCACGTTTTACAGTACTGACAGTGTACAATAGTACTGATACTGATACGGATTCCCTGTAAAAGACAGAAGAAACTTTCTCTCCACATCCTGTATCATCTGTGGTTCAAAAAAAACATACCTCTTTGTAGAAGGTGTGAGCTGCACAAGGGCAAGGGTTTTTCTGAATTTGCAAATTGAATATGTGATCCAGCAGCACTGTGCTCTGACAACTGCACAGACACAGTTGCTGTGGAAGCACAGCTGTAAACAAGCCTCTCGTCACAGCCATCACACATCTTCCCAGATGGCAGCTGGGTATTTCAAGATGAAAACAACTGAAGTAAGCAAGGGACAATAGTCACTGTGTTTTTTCAGATAGGGAAGACTTTTTTATCATAAACATGTTGTAAGCATTTCACATGGACCTGTAGTCCCTAGTTTCTTGCTATTTTGGTTATTATTTAACTTCAAATGTGGTTTGCCCTGATCACAAAGTATGTTCTTGACCTGGAAATAGCCAAAACATTTTTGGGGCATTACGGAGCCCAAACCCCCTCCCCACGCTATTATTTCTGGGCGGCAGGTTGTATTCAGTGAAAACACTTAAATCTCACGGGGAGGCAGTCAGGTCTATTTTCTCTGGAGTTTTTATTTTATTTCTTCTGCCTGATGCTCCGGTAAAACAGCGATTGTACTGTACTTCGTAGTTGTACTAAGAAATGTTTTTAGAAGTAATACTGAAGTTAATTGTCTGGTCTCTGTTATAGTTTTAACAAGGTATGTACGTTTGCAAGGGTTGCTAGAATACAATTACGGTTTTAGTCTGGCTCACAGAAAATGTTAATTATTTAAAATATTGACCATTTTTAATGTATTTTGACTTGTTAAGTAATACTATATATTTTGGGGTATATCGGTACTGTATGTCTTTCTATATTAGTGATGCAATTTGTTTCCCGTTACCTACATGCTCAGATCCTGACTTGTATTCAACCACTTAAAATGCCCTAAGTACAGTTTGACACATTTTTTAGACAAACACTTACAGCAGCAAAAGCCATGAATATAAAAACTGAACATAAAATGGATGGAACTAAAAAAAAAAAAACTATTATGCACTTTAACCAGTATACAAAATGTCAAATGTTGCAATGTGGTCAATGTACTGTATAATAAAGGTTTAGTTGTGATTGTTTTTAAGCTTAACTGTATGTAATAACAAATATAAAAAAAATAGTCGTGTTATGTTTAGCTACTAAGAAATTTAACGTGACCAAAATAAAAGACTTTGTCCTGTGAAGACAAGCATCTCAGTGAGTATAATGTAAAATGGAGATGTTAAAAGGATCTGGATCATTGATGGGTGGACTGGATTTACCAAAATGTACATTTTCCCCTCAGCCTTCCAAGGATGTCCAAAAATTGATGATGCACGGTACACTCTCATCTTTGACTTTGTTTTTGATTTTGTTTTAGAACTGCCAAAACAATCAGCTGTCCACACTCTTATGTGTCCATGATTCATAGTGCTATATTGACATGGTGGAACAGATAGTCCACTATCAAGGGGATGTTAGAGTGAGACCCATGTACACACATGGACCTGAAAGGTAATTCTTTTGGCTCTAAAATAAGATTTATTCTAAATGACTTTTGGACACATTGTATGCGTGAAGGCCAACTATTGTGACAGGAAGTCAATACCACTTATCCAACATATAGTGACAAGAATACTAAGACATGAAACGTACAGTACCAAATAGTACCAAGCTATAAATACAAAATCAGAGCTATCAGTGACATGGGCAACAATGGGTAATAAATATTCCACCTCCAGTCGTTCATCATTCCTTCATAAAGATGAAGCGCGGACAATTAACTACTCAGGGATACCAGTATTTTTAATAAGCAAGTGATATGTGACTTGTTTTAAAAATAAAATCAACTGCTGGGCTTTTCATGTTTCCTACAGGACAACCAATATTACAGTTATGCTGGGGTTGACTAGGAAGAGGGTGGGAGTTGATGCACTGATCTGTACGAGACAAGATGATAAACCGCTGAGCCATGCACTGTTCAATCCATATATACAGAATTATAACACTTTCATAATATATTCCAAGTAAAGAGCAGAACATTACAGACACAGTAACATTAAGAAAATGTACTTGTAGGTTGTGGTTTTTTATTTAAAATCATTTGGCAGAACAAAATATAAGACCATAGAAGCAATAGTCAGCCCTGTAAACATCAAAGAAAAAAATATTGTATATGTTTCTAAAGAGTGAAAAGACAGCTTGTACTGTATGTCTAACCACTGTGATGAGGAAAGGGAGCCAGCATGAACAATATGAGCTTGGTCATTTCAGATACAAAACAAGGCAGAAATGTGTTCCACATTTAATGATGAGGGTCTTTAAAGAAGCTTTGTTAGAAATATGAAATACATATTGATAAAAAGATAATACAAATTAACATTTGTTACAGTTAAAGTTACAGTGTGTTGTTAACGTTGGAGCATATAAATGTTTTTAGTGTTTGATTTAAACCAGTATGTGGGTTCAAGAAAATGTATGTTTAGCTATTTGTCTTTTAAGAACACAAAAACTATTAAAATAAGCCTTTTTTACGACTGGGACTTCAATTTGTGTGTTAGTTAGACTTTGAGAAATAAAATAAATGCATTCATTACATTTATACACTGATTTAATAATTACATATATTTAAAATCTTACTCTTGCATTTAGAAAAAAAAAATCATTGACATTTTAGCATTTCTATTTCTTAAAAAGGGTTATAGCTATTTCCTGGTCTGGTACTCATTTTAATCAGTATTTTATGTCATCAGAGAATAACCAGCTTGCCCATTCCAAGTATAACAATAGGGTTACATGAATCCCATGATCTGTAGCCTTTAAAAGCAGAGCATTAGAGAAGGTTTCTTGATAAATATGATATGAAAGACATAACCTGATCTGAAACAATAGCCTCACCCTATTGACCTTTGAACTCTCCTTAATGACATTTGCAATTGCAAAGCAGCAGCCCTTATTTGAAGACTTAATTCACCAACAGCTCGCACTCTCAGCAGTGCCTATTATTGTATTATGTGATTTCTGTGCAAAAAAAATCCCATCCCACGGGATCTGCCTCTTTTAACCTGAAGGCTAATTACCCTTTAATGTAAGTTTTAGGAAGAACAGAGCGAGGGAGGGATTTGTGTAAATGTGATGGAAAATCATCTCAGCTGGCACCCTTGTTTCCATGGCAGCTAAAAGCATTAAGGCAGACCACGGTACCCAAATAACATCCACTTCCTGTGCTTACACATGGCTGCAGTGGCTCCAGATGTTTAAGCATCATTCCGTTTTTCAGTATTGAAAAGTGGCAGGTGCCAATTTCAATATTTTAATATTTCTTTATAGGTCAGCTGTGTTGTGGATACTTACAGTAACTGTAGGAAAACATCATTGTCATCATTTGGACAACACGTGTTTATTTTTCTTACAATTATGTAAAAATGTCAAGCTTACCAACCAATGGCTGAAACAAATGGCTTTGCGGTATACCTAACTGCTAAAGTGGTACAGTCAACCTTTTAAAACTGTCATTGCTCCTGTACCACTGCACAGTATCCAGGACCACAATAATTATTCTGTCACAGATGTACTCAAATAGATTTTCTAGTTGAACCCAGTGACTGTGAAAAGTAAGTTATAAACCAGCTGGGTGCATTATTTTTACAGTACACGGGCAGCAGTGTAAAGTAGTGGTTAGGGCTCTGGACTCTTGACTGGAGGGTCGTGGGTTCAATCCCTGGTGGGGGGCACTGCTGTACCCTTGAGCAAGGTACTTTACCTATATTGCTCCAGTAAAAACCCAATTGTATAAATTGGTAATTGTATGTAAAAATAATGTGTAAAAAATAATGTAATTGTATGTAAAAATAATGTGATATCTTGTAACAATTGTAAGTCGCCCTGGATAAGGGCGTCTGCTAAGAAATAAATAATAATAATAATAAAGCTGCATTTTTAAATAGGTAGCCAAGAAAAACAACAGATAAGAAGAAAAAGAAAACAATCAAACTCTAAAAAATTGCTTTTTTTATAGCAGAACTGTCTGTCTCTCCACGTGTGTTGTTGTTATTAAACAGAATACTGTAAGCACATTTATTGGTAGCAACTGTATTAACAATGCTTATTTAGGTTGTCACTGCTATGTTTAATGACGTCAAAAGATGGCCATCTCTTAAAATAAAGTGAACGCTGATACTGGATTTGTTTTGTTTGCTGAGTATGGCTTGCTTCAAGGACTCTTAGTAATGTGTTTGCCCTCTATGCTTCAATAACACCACGGCAATGTCGTCTGAAGCTTGTCATGGCTGAGGATTTCATCTGGAAACACATCTTTCCAGTACAAACCACACAGGCTGCATTGGGTTTGGATTGGTGAGCCTGAAGGCCATCTCATGTGCTCATCCTCCAGATTATGGATGACTAAGCAACCTCGTGAGAACATGCATTAATATCTATAGGCATACAGTCAGAGCCAACAGCACTAGGTGTCCATAAAGGATCACATCCATATATTTTCGAAATCATACTGCCCTTATAGATCACTCGGCTACTAGTGCTTATGCCTGTCCAAAACATTACCGATGGTCATCCAGTTAGAAGTTGGGTCACAACGATCCTAAATCTTTTTAGGATTTTAATAGTCCTTTTAAAGGACTGATTACACACAGGCGTTCCACAGCGGATGTTTAGCAAGCTACCGGACTTTGGAGGACAAAGGCCAGCCCTGAATGTGTCCACTTTCACCTCGTTGGGTTACTGGCAGGTAGGGTCCACTGTAGTGTGGTGAGGAGAAACAGTCCCTGCCGATTTTGTCTCCCTAACCCACGGGAGTGCCAGTGCCAATGCGACACTCCCTGTGAAATTCCCAGCAAAGACCAGCAACTTTGCACAGCCAAGGTGCAAACCTGCTCTACCCTGATTGCATGACTCACCTGCACACCACACTGTAGTGTCTTTACCAGGTAGAGACTCAGAATCAATGTATTACTTAAAACATTTTGTTCTTCAGTTGTTGTTTTACTCTAATAATAGGGATGTGATAATTGATTTAGAAAGTTTAACAGCAGTTTTTTACATGGCCCATGGAAGTGTAAATGTACCAGGAAGCAGTGATCTTTCTAAATCTTTAGCATGATATTTATGAAACCTGCATATCCCTGATTAAATTACAAATAAGAAAATCACAAAAAGCAAGCTGAGAACATAAAAATCTTGAGCATAACATTAAGGGGACAAGTGATAAAGCTAATGATAACGCCCTAGCCCTATTATCATTCAGGATGAACTGTAGTAATTGCACTTTTAAACTGTAGTAATTGCACTTTTAAACTGCAAATTCACATGGTAATTTTGTAGTTTACTATACTTGTTTTTACTGTGTATTGATCATGTTTTATAGTGCTTTATAATGCATGTAAGCTTAAAGGTGCTTTACCATGGGTTTACTGTGCTCTACTATACTTTTGCTTTGCTTTTTCCATGCAAGACCTCAGTAAACGTAAGGGCAGTAAATCGCACTTGTCCTAGTCCCTTGTTGTATTTGTATCTGTATGCTTGTGTGATAAATGCTGTCATTCAAATCCTGGAAACCCTATGTCACACATATGCTGTGTTTCCAAGGTGCAGGATATATTCCTGATAAACCCATTTTCTGCCTCTGTACTCACTGCCTGCAATTTTATATTCCAGTGGCCAATTCTTTTTTTCAGCATCAAAAAGATTTTCCTACTACAGTAAAATGTCCTTAACATGAATCGGTGAACGGCAAAACAGGAGCAAATAAAATCTTAATTAATACTTAAATACAGCAAAAGTCTTTATTAATTATATGTTACACAACTTTGACAGAAAGAACATTTTGAGTTACAGGCTGTCAACCATACTTGAAGGTGTGCAGTAAGCCTGAGATTTTGAAGACTGCCCCACCTTCATAGTCAAGTTCTGTACACCTCTGTTTTACTGTATTTAAGAATCCAGCTCAAGTGGGCTTCTATCAGACAGTAGATACTAGAACGTTGCAGCATCCACTGTGAATCAAACTTAAAATCAATCTGACTTTTGACTTGCCATAATGACAGCTCACTTTGCATCTATTTGACAGCAAATACCACATAAAGACACAATTGATCCAAATGTATTTTATTTTATTATCCACTAGAACCAGCCAATTACGCTTAACTGCAGTACATGATTGGACAGTGCCACTTTCTTACTTGTAAAACTGGGCACATCTTTTTCTACAATAATTTTATTGACTTTCGTCCAACTGTCATCCCCCACAGCACTTTAATTAATAACACAATCTGATTGATTTTTGCAGCACTTTGAACTCCTTGGGGGCAATCATGTGTCTGCTAAGGTATACATTGGAAAGGTCAAAAAATGCTGTTTGTCACATATTATTAGATGTCAGTAAAGCCAATTATCGATGCAAACATTACAGGTGCACAGTTCTACCACTTTCAAAACACCCAATGTGTCATGCAAATATAACTGATGATTGCATTACTTTTAAAAGGAATATCTATATATTTTTAAAGTAGCCACCATAAAAACAGTGTACTTCAGCTATATTCTTAATAACTTTGTAATTATATTTAAAAATCCATTAAAAACCAGAGGAGACTTGTGATGCAGGGGCTCAATGAAACTTCTCATGCAAGTCACCTATGGGGACCTGAGTTTGAATCTGATCGAGTTTGGTGGTCACGCCAAGTGGGTTTTAACCAACATTTGTTTAAGGACCCAGAAAGGCAGGGATCATTTGGGTTCTGTCAGGAATACAGTATATTATTTATTAAAGCGCAGACTAGATGCTTTACTACATTATACATATTTTCACATGACATTCTTTGCCTTTTCGAGGTACCCCTGCCCATAAATTAGCTTGCAGATAAGTGGAGAGGTTGACCGTAGAGAAGCCATGGGCAGGATAGCTGCCTTCCCCTGTTAGACAAAGCCATAAAGCAGGTGGAGGCTGGGGATGAGGTGGCAACCTCTGGCGCACAGCACAGATGTAATAGATGAGTTAAGATATGAATCCCTTCTTGCCGATCATTGGATGCATTGTTTACCAAAAGAAAAATAAGATACTAGCTTCTCGACTGAACGATTTGTGTATTGGAAGCGCCTAAAATATGCTTGATTTTTACGACCTCAGGTTTGATCTAAAGTTGAAAGCGAGATCAAGGTCTGAACCACTGCTTTGATTAATTTACAAAAGGTAAACTCACACTGTGGAAAGGGGAGTTCTCATCATGGCACCTGGAGAAACCATGATTGTAGTCATGGCCATATGTAGCCAGATTTTACAATTGAATCCAGACCAAGTTATCTAAAAGGTAGAACTACAGTATAAACATGTTCAATGTTGAGCTCAAGGTCATGTAAACAGACAGGGTTTAATAATGCACAATCCTATTGCAATGGTGTAAATCAGGTCTCCACAGCTATAATCAATGATCAATGCTTAATTAACATGATGTCCACTACCAGCACAGCTCTCCCTGACATATACAGACGTGCTCAAATTTGTTGGTACCCTTACAGCTCATTGAAATAATGCTTCATTCCTCCTGAAAAGTGATGAAATTAAAAGCTATTTTATCATGTATACTTGCATGCCTTTGGTATGTCATAGAATAAAGCAAAGAAGCTGTGAAAAGAGATGAATTATTGTTTATTCTACAAAGATATTCTAAAATGGCCTGGACACATTTGTTGGTACCCCTTAGAAAAGATAATAAATAATTGGATTATAGTGATATTTCAAACTAATTAGTTTCTTTAATTAGTATCACACATGTCTCCAATCTTGTAATCAGTCATTCAGCCTATTTAAATGGAGAAAAGTAGTCACTGTGCTGTTTGGTATCATTGTGTGCACCACACTGAACTTGGACCAGAGAAAGCAAAGGAGAGAGTTGTCTGAGGAGATCAGAAAGAAAATAATAGACATGCATGGTAAAGGTAAAGGCTACAAGACCATCTCCAAGCAGCTTGATGTTCCTGTGACAACAGTTGCAAATATTATTAAGAAGTTTAAGGTCCATGGAACTGTAGCCAACCTCCCTGGGCGCGGCCGCAAGAGGAAAATCAACCCCAGATTGAACAGAAGGATAGTGCGAATGGTAGAAAAAGAACCAAGGATAACTGCCAAAGAGATACAAGCTGAACTCCAAGGTGAAGGTACGTCAGTTTCTGATCGCACCATCTGTCGCTTTTTGAGTGAAAGTGGGCTCCATGGAAGAAGACCCAGGAGGACTCCACTTTTGAAAGAAAAACATAAAAAAGCCAGACTGGAATTTGCTCAAATGCATATTGACAAGCCACAATCCTTCTGGGAGAATGTCCTTTGGACGATTGAGTCAAAACTGGAGCTTTTTGGCAAGTCACATCAGCTCTATGTTCACAGATGAAAAAATGAAGCTTTCAAAGAAAAGAACACCATACCTACAGTGAAACATGGAGGAGGCTCGGTTATGTTTTGGGGCTGCTTTGCTGCGCCTGGCACAGGGTGCCTTGAATCTGTGCAGGGCACAATGAAATCTCAAGACTATCAAGGCATTCTGGAGCGAAACGTACTGCCCAGTGTCAGAAAGCTCTGTCTCAGTCGCAGGTCATGGGTCCTCCAACAGGATAATGACCCAAAACACACAGCTAAAAGCACCCATGAATGGATAAGAACAAAACATTGGACTATTCTCAAGTGGCCTTCTATGAGTCCTGATCTGAATCCTATCGAACATCTATGGAAAGAGCTGAAACTTGCAGTCTGGAGAAGGCACCCATCAAACCTGAGACAGCTGGAGCAGTTTGCTCAGGAAGAGTGGGCCAAGCTACCTGTTAACAGGTGCAGAAGTCTCATTGAGAGCTACAGAAAACGTTTGATTGCAGTGATTGCCTCTAAAGGTTGTGCAACAAAATATTAGGTTAGCGGTCCCATCATTTTTGTCCATGCCATTTTCATTTGTTTTATTATTTACAATATTATGTTGAATAAAAAATCAAAAGCAAAGTCTGATTTCTATTAAATATGGAATAAACAATGGTGGATGCCAATTACTTTTGTCAGTTTCAAGTTATTTCAGAGAAAATTGTGCATTCTTCGTTTTTTGTGGAGGGGTACCAACAAATTTGAGCACGTCTGTACTGTTTTCAGTGCTGCCATTTCTTATTGCTGCCTTTGCTATTGAACCTGGTCACACTGGCAGTGTCTTATTCTGCATCCTACAAGTCATCCCACAATATTTGTAGAGATTTTTTTTTTAAAGATGATGTCATGCATTCATCATTCCCACGTTTGTACATAACACAGTTTTTTTTTCTTCTGTAAAGTGAAAGATTTGCCAATTTCTCTGATGGACGACGCTGCCAGGAATACGCTAACCCAAGAAAACCCTTCAGCAGTTCAGCGTAACAGTTTATAATGCTCTATTTCAAATTTGATCACAGATGGTCAGTTTTCTTGAACACTAATAGACTCATCTAAGTCACAGCTGAACCAGCTGCTGAGAAATATGACACCAAGCTCCCCATTAATAATAGGAAAATCAACCATTTACTAGCAGATTCCGATCTAATGAAATGGTGGAGGGACACACAGTGCAACTGGTACCACAGAAGCAGTCATTTCAAGGAAGAAATCTAAAATTATTTCATGAAGTTGAACTACATCTTGCATGTAAATTGAAAAAATATATATATTATGTTAGCATTTATTAATCAAGGTGTCTTTAAAATATTTAATTTAAACAACTTTATAAATATTAAAATAAATCATCTACAATCACAAGTTATCTTCAGAAACTAACTTTGCTATTGACCTTTTCTAAGCTTTTAATGAATACTGAAGAGGAACCCTTTCCCACAGAGGTATACATCTCACCAGCACACACTGGAAATGGAAAAGATTTTTGATCTCAGGTAATTGAATGCTTCATTTAGATAAATAAAATACCAAAGTCATGAAAAACATATACGACTACTGTATAGCTGCACAATCCAATTGTCAAATCTGTTAAATAATCAATCGATTATAACTTTGATTAATGGATTATTCTGATAAGTAGCATATGTAACTTCTTCAGCAGGCTTTTTATATTTTTATATACCATTTTTATGTTTTGTTTTTTTAGAATAAACACAATTTTAAAATGAAAAAAATCAAATCTATTTATTTTTTATAAGTATTTTCACAGCCCCTGTATTTAGATCAGTTAGATGTAAACTCATTTACATGTAAGGATAGCAGTGGTGAGAGTTGCCATGTCAGCTGTGTCTATTGCAAATGTTCCTTGGTGACAGAGAGAACAGATTACTCCTGTGAGAGGAAGGGCTGAGCACCAGTTATCTATTATAGTTACTTATTTATTTATATTTTTCAATGCAAAATTCTCTGTCCACAATATTATTTAAGCTGCATTTTGTCACCATCAGCAAACTGCCAGAAACTGCTGTGCACAGAGGAAATATGTCAAAACAGAGCTCATCTCCGTTATACCACATTAAGTACAGCACTAAGATGGATACTTCAAACCCTCGGTTTATAGAGCAAAGCAGTTATTTTGTGCCATACGATTACATCATACAGTAGTGAGCTCATTTCCCTTGTCACAATCTTTCATTCAATATATTGGAGGTTCCCCAAAGGCATGTTCCCATAAGAGCAAACACACACACAGTAATTACAAAACACGTGCCGGGTGACTCAGTGAATTGGGGTATGTGCCCATTCACTTTTGGGTCACCAACATCAACACAGGTTGTTAGTTACTGAAAAACATTTATATCTAAATACTGTAAAATTAGGTCTGCTGTCTATTTCCTGGTGGAATTGTGTCCACATACAACAACCATAATTATAGTACAGTATTATTTTGCTAAAACTGATACGGCAAAAGAAGCCTAACAGTGAAGATTGTATGGACACAATGGATTACTCCATACAAAGTGGCTACTCTAGGGCAGGGCTGAAGGACTTTGGCAGGGGAGAAGCTAGCAAGGTGACTGCTTATGATATAACGACTCTGCTCTGTGAGAATATAATGAAATTACGTCTGTTCTTATTTCCGAGCTGAATGTAAAAATAAGTGCTGTGAATTCCAAAAACAATTGTATTTCTTGAAATCATCTTGAAATTCTGCCTCTAATCTTTTAGTCTGGGAGGCCCTCTCTGATCTTAAGCTAATGGTTTCTGAAACCATAGAAGGAGTTTAATAGTCAGGTAAATCAGAGATGGCATCTGCTTCGGATTGACAAATATTTTTGACTTGCAGTCTAACTCTGTACTGTGTTTAATGTGACCGTGTCCCTTTTATCTACTGCCCACCATGGCCTCTCTACCCTTTAGCTTCCCCTCTGAGCTGTGCTGTCAGACTTGCTTGAATGATGTCTTTGTTTGTCAGGACACTGAGGTAAATCAGAATATTGCTGACTCAGTGATTTGATTTTTGGTTGCGATGCCTGTAAGTCCTCCACTTTTATCCTGTCCAGGAATCCCAAGAGTTAATAGTTCACTACTTGATCCAGAACATTACATGGACCATGGAATTTTCTAACATTAACCATTCAGATCAAAATAAACATATATTTTGATCTGAATGGTTAATGTTAGAAAATCATTAACTTTCCTTATAAAGTACAATAAAATATTTAATATCTTTAAACACTGGAAATGTTAATTCCATAGGTGGAGTTGCTACTGCTTACTTTAAGATTGCCAATGCAGTCTTACCTAATTATAACGCAATGCTGTATTATTTTCCATAATGAATGTAATCAAGAATGTATAAATATATAGAGCAATACTGATGAGATGGAAAAATCGTTCTCGCCAGCATCGGATTATTCTCCTTCACGAAATAAATAAATAGATCCGCACTGGAGGGTTCATGTTTGTATCCAGCAGGGCGTGGGCCTCAATGAAGCAAGCAACTCTAAAACCCAGCAGCAATGCAACATCGCAGAATTGTAGAAACACAAAACAAATGTATTTCAATCTCTAGTAAGTCAATAACTAAGATTTCACATAAATACACACTGTCTTTATTGTTCATATAGCTACGTTTCTATTAATAAAAAAAATCGATTGCTTGTATAAACAAAATATGTATATGTTTATGAAAGTTACAGTTATTTTTTGCATGACACATGCTTTAGTCCTCTATGCACCATACTGAGGAGACCTGTAATAACGGTACCTGGGATCGCCAGCAAATGACATTCTCCAGACTCCTGTTTGGTAGTTCTGGCGACTCTGACCTCAGCAGACACCGCGTGCAGTTCTCTTAAGCCCTTTGTATATTGAACATCATTCTGTGTTTGTCTTACCTGCAGCCCGGAGGAGAGAGGGAATGGAAGGTGGAGAGAGAAAACATCTCAGCTCTGTCCGCCATCTTCTTCCAGAAATGACTCTAAAGTGACTGCAGATAATCACAAAGCACAGCCCATTCACAGCTAGAGTGTGCAGGCAAACGGGATCAGAGGATGATGATCAGCAAATATTGTTTTTTTCCCCCCGTGGCGACACTGCGGATGTCACTAACAAAATGAACTAAAACATATCACGGTACAGATACGCGAGATCATAAATCCAGAGAAGCTAAACTTAAAATACAAGATAAACGATTTTAAAGCCGATGTGTTTTTTTCCCCCGGTGTCCAGGAACGATACGCAGCACACAGACACACCTGCAATGATCTTGAGCTACATGGTACCAGAGCTTTGGAATGCATATAGCAACAGTGGCAGAAAAACGCAAGCGCAGCCTCTTTCGCCTGAAAAGGACGCACAGTCGAAACACCCAGCTCCTCCGGCAATACGTGCAGCAAGTAGCGTTACGGAGCTGCTAAAGCATTGCAACTGGGTTGAGGAAACAACACTGCGGAAAATCATATTACAGATACTACTTTAAAATAGTAGGATACACACCCCCGTTATCCGTCTCGCACTGGCATTGTTATACCTTATCGATTATTATTTTTAATTGAGTTCTAAGTTATCCTACGTATTTTTATTTTGGAATATAATACTTTAGTCCACAAACATGGCAAATGACATAGAGAAAAGTGTAAAGTATTGTATGCAGGCAATAAAAATGTGCATTATAAATATCATATCAGATACTGAAATTGAAGAAGGAATCTATGAAAAAGACCTAGGAGTTTATGTTCACTCAGAAATATCTTCATCTAGACAATGGGGGGAAGCTATAAAAAAGGCCAACAAGATGCTCGGATATATTGTGAGAAGTGTTGGATTTAAATCAAGGGAAGTAATGTTAAAACTTTACAATGCATTAGTAAGACCTCACCTAGAACATTGTGTTCAGTTCTGGTCACCTCGTTACAAAAAGGATATTGCTGCTCTAGAAAGAGTGCAAAGAAGAGCAACCAGAATTATCCCGGGTTTAAAAGGCATGTCGTATGCAGACAGGCTCAAATAACTGAATCTTTCAGTCTTGAACAAAGAAGACTACGCAGCGATCTGATTCAAACATTCAAAATCCTAAAATAGACAATGTCGACCCAGGGGACTTTTTTGACCTGAAAAAAGAAACAAGGACCAGGGGTCACAAATGGAGATTAGATAAAGGGGCATTCAGAACAGAAAATAGGAGGCACTTTTTTACAAAGAGAATTGTGAGGGTATGGAACCAACTCCCCAGTATTATTATTATTATTTATTTCTTAGCAGACGCCCTTATCCAGGGCGACTTACAATCGTAAGCAAATACATTTCAAGTGTTACAATACAAGTAATACAATAATGTTGTTGAAGCTGACACCCTGGGATCCTTCAAGAAGCTGCTTGATGAGATTCTGGGATCAATAAGCTACTAACAACCAAACGAGCAAGATGGGCTGAATGGCCTCCTCTCGTTTGTAAACTTTCTTATGTTCTTATGTTCTTAACACAAAATGTCACGGACAGCAAGCTAGTCTACTTGACTTACCTAGAGGAGCCTAACACGTTGTCACACCTATTAAAGTGAACACGGGCAACTGATCTGATCTGAGTTGAAGTCGACACAGAATATTAAAATCCAGAGACATGGGAACTCAACCAATACATTTCTGAACATGTGAGTCTTCATAATAATTGTATTGCGTATGTATAGCATAAAGCTCTAATAATAATAATACCACCCATACGAACCAATGCACATACATGCTATATAGTTGCCAAGACAATGTTTTATTGTGTTTTTAACGGCTTTTCCCATTAAAGCTTAGCAACAGAGGATTCTAGCTGCACCCGCTTCCAAACCACCGACAAAATGCTTTGAATTAGTTTAGCGTAAAGCCTTCATTTTTAAGTTGAAATGCGCATTAGCCACTCCTAATAAGGAAACAAATAGGAACATTAAGCTTCTTGGTTTAATTATGCCAGCAGAATTTGTTACAGCAATGACATCGACAGCGAGGACACCGTGTCTATCTATCCACAGCAACAGTGGCAGCAAAAAGTATTCAGTTAACCTAAGTTTTTACATCCATAGTTATACTGAATATGGCATGAGGTTGCTTGGCTTGGGGAATATCCATACTCTGTGGCTTACCTTGCCGACGTGAGAACAGAATGCTGGTAGTGGCACAGAACAAGTCATGGGGAACACAATGATGAAATAACAAAATGCTTATAGGGAGCGCTTTGTGCATACCACATGGTTAATTGCCAATGTGTTTGAGTCCTCAGTGCATTTAAAACACTGTTATTTACCCGTGTGCTATTGGCTTCACAACGCCCCATAAGTGCATTTTGTGTGGGTGTGTGTGGATTTTATCATTGTGTTCACCTTTGCTTGTTCTGTGCCAGTACCAAACATCCATCACTGATTGACTTCATGCCAGCCCTGTATATTACTTAGGTGTTTGGATATTTCGTAAATTTAAAGTACTTAACCTATGTTTACTTGTATAGACTTTACTGTCTGGATATTATCGTGACACTGTATGCACATTTGCTATCAGAGTTCAGATACACTCGTTTATAATAATATAGCATCTGTCAATGTTTAAATGACTGATTTGACAAACCGCATTGAAAATGCATGGAGTAGTCAGGAGCTGTCCAGGAACAGAGGTGCTGAATTTGTTTAGCTAGTTCCGCTTACCGTTTACCTGGTCACACGCGCGGCGATTATTCCGTTTTCATTAATAGACTGTAAACACTTTTTAACAGCAAAACATTAAATATACCAGTTATTTTAGTAATAACTCTGGATAGCTACAAACACAGAATTTATGCAATCCAGGATGATTCCCTCGTGCTGTAAACAACTCTAAAAAACAATCCCTTAGTGTTTTTTTACAGCTTGTACATTTGTGTACAACTAATAGAAGGCAAAGACATGCAGTTCATTACATCACCAAAACTGTAATAAGATGTTTAATAATAATAATAATAATAATAATAATAATAATAATATTTGCAACATTTAAATATCACATTTCTCACAGTAGACTGTGGAGAAAAAAGTGTGACTTACAATACTGACCTCTACTGAGAATCAAGTGTACTTTGTTAACTATTCCATTTGTTAGACTATCCTTATTTTTATATTTCCATTTTATCTGCTCGTAATTTTACAAAAAATAAGTCAAATAAGTCTGAAAGTTTATTTTAATGGAAGACACAAAAAAAATCAGTAGACACTACTGTTAACAAAACAAAAATACTTCAAGCAAGATCTTCCTGATAATGATCATTGACGCAGCACTGTAAGAGCTATTATTATTTTTTTGCCAGTAAGAGATCCACGTATGCACCGATAATGAGGTCCTCTTTTTTCACCCCCAGTTCTTCCATCAGTCTGAGAGCAATAGATTCTCCATCCTCCAGGCTTTGGCCATCGTTTAGCACCACCTGCAGGTATTACACATGTATGACATTAGAAAACTGGAGAATGCATCTACGGTAGTTGTTTATTAATTCACGTGAAATCATGGCTTTGACTCAAGCAAAGATAGAATTAAAAATACATGTGTACAGTGGAGTTTAGAATAGAAGTTTTGCTTGTTGAACAAGCAAAACATATGTAAATGAAAGGGGGCTTGTTATGGGTTGATATTACCGTATTCTCGGAACACAATTCCTTTTAATTCTTTTTGACATTTAAAAAAAAAGCAACACTTCATGTGGGTTTTGGTATATTCTGCACATTGTACACTTAAAACAGCCAACAAGGGCTTCAAAGACAAAGAACCTGTGTCACTGCAGGTCTTTCCAAGCCCTTGTTAAACTGGTTTCAAGTATATTTGGGCTTTGTTTTATTTGTGTCTATATAAATGTAATATACTGTATGGTCTATTGCAACAAAATAGCGACCTTAGGGCCCCAATTTTCGTACAAGTCATGATTTTTCCGTAACTGGGACACAGCCCAGTATGCAATATGATTGGGTTGCAATGAGTTTATAAAATGCAATGTACAGAACTATTTCATCACTGGAGAGTTAACAAGGTGTCAGTTTACCCATACCTGTAGAACTGAAAAGAAACTTAACCAATAGTTAAAATTAGACAAACAGTTTTACCAAACATTTGTCTATTTTTAAAGCTAATTTTCTTTTTAGTTATAGTCAATACAATCCAACTGACAGGATTTTTTTGCAGAATGCATTCAATTAAGTGTAACCTAATTTAATGTTTGCAGAATGTCAATGTATTGTATTTGATTTTCAAGCAATTTGTTTTAATACGATGACAAAACACATCAAGCAATTCTATTCCGTTGAGTAACAAGTTAGTACAGCACAGGAATAATGTAATGTGTTTTACAAACCTCTAGGGGGCAGAACACTGACATAGTGTGGTCGTTGCCATTGAGAACATCTTTAAAACCTACCTGCAGACTTTTTTTGAGGCATTTGGTTCATTGCAATTGGTACTATAGTGCAGACTTTATCATTACTACTGTCCTCAGTAATAACCACAGGATAATTCACAGGTAGTACGCTACTTTTAGTTTGTTGCAATTGACCATTAGTGTTACTGTTTATTTAATAGAAAAGCTGGCAGTATATAAAAAAGAGCTCAGGTTTAAGTATTTAATTACCTGTGAATTGGCATCTGCAGAATGTCATACAGGAAAGTGCTGATTGATCAGCTCCAAGCTGACATACATTAAGGCAACTAACTGAGCTGTTAAGACAGGTAGCTGAGAGTAACAGGATGGATGAGTAGGTATCTAAAAGCAATAGGCTTTCTGGTTGAGGCTGTTAACAGACTGTCAGTTCAGTGCTGCTATAAGTCACATTATTTACATTTTGTTTAACCTTGTTTTTGTTCACACCAGAAATGCTGTTGCACTTATCACCATTATCCTTTGAAGCAGTGGCAAATAACTTAGTGGGTCGAGCTGTGCCTGGACCTTCGAGGTGGAGAAGAGGTCTGGGAGGCAACCTGGGATTTGTGCTCTAGGTAGCGATCATCCAGCATGTGGGCATCACGCTGGAGACTGCCAGGCTGGTCGAAAGAGGGGAAGCACAGCAATAACACTGCAGCGTGTGCACAATACAACAAAACCCATATGCAGGGTCTTACTGTGTCACACACATTTTCAGTGATTGTTCACATACAAGATAACAAAAGTGACTACAGCGCTCTGTAAAAAGACAGTGTGTCAGAGGATCTTAGGTACCTCTAGCTCCATAAAATGCCCCAGCCCTTCCACTGTATCCACATGGACCCTCGTCTGCCCCACCATATAAAGGAGACGCTCTTTCTTCACAACTCCCATGATGCCCAAAGCATCTGCAAGCACTTTCTAAAAACACAAGCATAAAACAAAATTCAATTCAATTAATGTAATATATGCATAAAAAATATTAAAAGAACTTAGTACAACATCAATTATTTTTATTGGGACAACTTGCTTGAATAACCCCTATTAGATCTGAAGCTTACTTAAAGCATCTTAACAACATAACGTTATGCTATTACATCAAACTGACAGAAAATGTATTGTGCTTACTGTTAGACCATCTGGGTCAGTTGTGGGCGAGATGGAATAATTAGAGAGTTTTGGTCCATCTACATCTGGGCGTTCATAGAATAGCAACTGTCCACTACCATTCTGCTTGGAAAAAAATAGAAATTTAACTGTATACAAAACTTCAAAATGTTTCTAGAAACATACTAATTTGTTACTTACCAAGAAATTCCTAAGTTTAAGGCGTCCTGTGAGGACCTTAAAGAAGGTGTCTTGCTGTGTAATTATGTGTCCTTCTGATTTGCTGAGTTGCTTTGCATTTTGTATCAGCTGCTGTACGTCATGCACTTTAGCTTTGATCTCCACGTTGGAGGGCATTTCTGCAGGACAAATACTGACACTTTAAAACCTTTAGCTTAGCCAATACATTGCATACACAAATAACACTGTCAACTTTTTTTGAAAGCTGGTAGAGTTAACATTCATTGAATTAAACTGTAAACCGGTGTACTATTATTCTTAAGTCGTGGTGCCCGCACAGGGGCCATTTATTATCAAGTATAACACATTTGTTAATAATTGTTATCTCTCAGCCTGCTGGTTTACCGTCAAAAATAGTAAGGGTCATCACAATCTATAATAATAATAATAATAATAATAATAATAATAATAATAATATTTTTCTATAGCGCCTTCTTTGCAATATTTGCCAGAAGACAAGAAGCGATTACAAGCGAATACGTTGTCATATTTGAAACGTGTACTACACAATGCATTTTTTACCCAGATGGCTTTCCATACAGTACTACGCGTAGTAATTTATTTGAAACGTGTACTAAACAACACACGTTTTTGACCCAGATGGCCGTCCATATTGGTGTACTACGAATCACTGCAGCCAGCGAGTGAGTTGTGCAAAAAATGTGTGATATTTGCATCTAAAAAGACAGATTAAAGTAAGTAAGCAAATACCGCCCCGTTTGAAATTGCAGCAATAACGAACACAGAGCTGGTAGTTAAAACAGAAAATGTTGGTTTGCAAAAGCAAAATAAACCCCGCCATGCCTTACCTCCAATCTGCGCGCTTTCGTTTGACAGATGACGTCAGTAAAACGCTACTTCTCAGTGGATACCCACCTTCACGTGTCCTTGCCCTCACCCAGTGACTGTGTGCGGAAGTAAAATGTTGTTTGCAATTGGACAATACGGGTGTATGTCACATCTCAGCTCCTCTGTTGTCTGAAACACAGTTTTTCCCCCAATCGCTGTTGTCACTGCAGACGGTGTAGTGTGAGATGTGCGATTTCAGTCAGTCTGCGTGCATACTTCATCGTATATTGATCTATTTGACCACTGCACCAGGCGTCAACCTTGCACAAACACAAATCTGCTGTCGTGGTCTAACTAATAACAATACAAGAGAACCTGAGAGCACCCGCTCTGCGTGCTTTCAACACTACGCCAGCTGTGACAGGGGCCATATTTAACATTTCTTAGCATTATGCAATGCATACACACTGCTAAATTTTTCCACGAGTGCTTCCCAACATCAGAACCACTGATCTATAAACATGTTTTTCCTCTATTTGCCCCGCCCACTTTTCTAGCCCTTCTTTTTCCTGTTTGCCATTCGTGGACATTATATTATCTTGTTCATTATTGGATGGGTCTAAAGCTCTCTTAAAAAGAATGATTGGTTAAGAGTGGCAGTCGTTCTTGCGTTACTTTCGTCACTACTCTCATGAGGAGGTATAAACTGCTTGCGTGTGAAATTGTTACGGATGAGGTCGTTTAGTATTAGCAGATAAATTCTGTGGTTTATAAAGATATCTGCAAAATAATTATTAATAGGAACGAAGCAAAGAACATACCATTATCTACAATTATTGTATAGAGGACACTTAGAGGACAAGGAGAGCTTACAGAATCGTATTCGCTATTATTATTTACTTTATTTTTTATATTGACAATAAGAATTATTCTCTAAAGTCTAAGTTTAATTTGAATACAGGCTAGTGTTGATGTTGATTTAAAAAAAAAAAACACGCTATATGAATAATAAAAAAAGACATTTCGTACAGATTATTTTGAATTAGTTTAAATCTGATAGGTATTTCAGCCTACATTATTAAGAAAATTCAGTAGTACAGCACCGGTAACTTAATTCCAATCAGTTTTCTACAGAATATGCAATCTTCTGGTGGTGCTGGACATTTGACTTTGAGCACCAGTGACGGGGTACTTGTTAATTCAGTTAAAAATGCTTGCAGAAACAGGTTAAATACAGGAGTGAATGCAGAGGACCCAGATTCCATTGTGTCTCTGGTGGGTGATTCTCGGCGATATGGAGTCGATCCAGATCATTTGAAGGCTTCCAGTCCAAGGGCTGGCAATGCTGATGGTTCCTGTGTGGAAGATGACTCGGAAGGCGAGTCGCACAAGGATGGGCGAACCGAGGAGGTGGACAGGGATACTAAAGTTAGGGCATACGCCTGGTGTAAAGAATTCCTGTCTGGATCATGGAAACTCATTTCTGAAGATGATTTTCAAATTGGTATTATCAGGTATTTTTAAATTTATTTTCCTAATAGTACTAATTAAACAGACCCTTATTGTTAGTAATTTAGAATGGTAATTTGCATAACAGAACACGTAGTGTGCTGTAGTATACAAATAATTGTTTTAAAAAAGGTTTGAGGTCCGGGTAAATCGTGCCCGCGGGGTGGAATACAATCACACCACTTCCTGTGATGAAGACTCAACCATGGCATTAGTTAAGGAAGGGCAATTAACATATTACAAGGAACGTTTCACGTTATGAAAACTGATGTTTTATAAATAAGTAACTGTTAAAAACACAACCTGTAGCATACAGTGCAGTTGAGGCATATTAATGTTAATATGTTTGTGTTGTATTTTATGAGTATGTTTGAGGTTGAAGACATAAACACATTATGACACTTCTAAACTGTGATTTGCCCTCACCCCCCATTTACTAGGTGATGACCAAATATAAACTATGACTAAGTCCAGGTTTGTGGTCTGATTACTGCTCAGTCGTAAAGTGATAATGTTATGATTTTACATTTTTTTAGCTTCTGAATTGGTCTAATTACCCCGTCCCCCCTTACTTGGATTGGTCCATTCATGCAGCCATGTTCTGAATTTAATCTTCCATTTATTGGTAACTCATAGCTGTCAGCTCAAATTTGGTATTTATAGTAGTGGCAGGAAACACTTTAGTATGTTATTATAATAGCATAGCCTACTTGTTTAACTTGCTTCAGATTGTGAACACGGTCAGTTCTGTGATGTTTGACAAGATAAAGTAGACCTAACCTTTGACCAGGTTTTGCATATTAGTACAATGTGGAGTGTTGAAGTTGGACTTTATTCCATAACAAATTACGTGTAAACACTATAAAGAAAGCTATAAAGAGGTAAAATCATGTGGAGCAAAATGTCAATGGTATTTAGACACATGCAACACTGGACACCTGCTTCCACACAATGCACCGGGAGGTTGGCATTGTAGCAGGCTACTCATTCTTTTTGTCAAATCAGTGTAACCGCATACCTACTTATAAAATATGGAGCCTTTATCTTAATTTGAAATCTGGTATTCATTATTAGCCAGTTTGAGTTAGATGAACTTTGTGAAACTATAAAATATCTGATATGTCGTACTTCTGATCCCTACATTTTTATTAATGGGGATCTTTGAATACAGAACTGTTTCAGACTGGATTCATTATGTGGCTAAATAGTGAATTGTTATGAATAGCAAACTAAAGGCATACATTTGTTTTAAAAGTGACTGCATCATTCAGCTGGATCGCCTTGTAATTTCCAGCAGGAGATATCTGTGTATATTGACATGCTGACTTTGATCTTCAATTTGTCTCCTTTAGTGGTGGATTAAGTAACCTGCTGTACCTGTGCTCTCTACCAGACCATGTGCTCGGTGTTGGAGAGGAGCCTCGCAAGGTTCTGCTGAGAGTTTATGGAGCTATTTTACAGGTAAACATCATCACAAACACTAAAAGTGGAACATTTTCATGTTGAAAGTTTGCAGTTCTTTAAGAAAGAAATAGAGCTGTGGAAAGGATGTCAGTTAGGGTTATACTGTATAACCCATAATTTCTAGCAAATGTTATGTTTCTACCATGTGAACCATTTTTTTTACTTTTACATGCAGTGGCACATCTCCTAAATCAACTAAAGCAGACCCTGAACATGGTTTTAATACTTCACTTCTTTACTGGTGAAAAGTAAAAAAATATCATAAATATTAGGTGCCTCTCCAGATTACCCATAATGCATCATTGTTGTCATGTGATTGGCTAGTCCCCAATGTACATTTTAATAATAATACTTGTTGTTACACCTAACCAAAAACTAATACACCTCCCATTTGTTTTCATGTCTAGGGTGTCGATTCCCTTGTTCTGGAGAGTGTGATGTTTGCAATCCTAGCAGAACGGGCGCTGGGACCACAGCTCTATGGGATCTTCCCTGAAGGGCGACTGGAACAGTACATTCCGGTATGAAACCCTACTCTTCCTGAGTGTCACACCTGCTTAAGAACTCACTTTTTTTATATATATATGTTAAGCAACTTCCATAGCAAACACATAACCTACAATTGTTTTTAGATTTCTTAAGCCCGATTCGCACCGGACTAAAAATCGCCACATTAACAGGTGGTTTCGGAATTTTTACTCAGATTTAGTCCCGTGTGAACCATCCATTTCTTTTTATCCCAGATCATTTTCTCAGAGGTCGTCAGATTTTTTTCAATTTTGCGAATCGACCATGTCAGTGTTAGAATTGATGGAAGCATTTCCATGGTATTCACCTCAAAGCAATACAAGCCAAATTGGGGACAGGCGAAAATCCAAAACATAAATTGGCGACTCTTAAAAAATGGATGCTTTGAACGGTGCATTTGAAGATATTTACAGTATGGAAATACATATCACTCCGAGGATGAAATGGTTGTTCTAGTCTGTGGAAAAGAAGGTACACCAAAATTAGTTATTTACATCTGGTTCATACGAATCATGCACAAAAGCGCCTTCTCTGGTCACATCGCATTTAATTTTGAATTTACCGAGTGTGATGGGGTGCAGCCTATTTTGTGGTGGTTTTGGGTTTTTTGTATTGTTTAGAGTGGATATGAGTGAGTTTGGGGTGTGGTTCAGTGAATTTGTGTGAGGAATGTGTGGAATGTGCAGAATGTGCCTGGGCTAATGAGGTGCGAATTGCCCAATTAGCCCAGGCACCTGTATAAAAGGGAGTGGTTGGGTATGTTAGTGGGAGAGTGTTTGTAACTGTGTGTGTGTTTGTAACTGTAACTGTAACTGTAACTGTAACTGTAACTGTAACTGTGTGTGTGTGTGTGTGTGTGTGTGTGTGTGTGTGTGTGTGTGTGTGTGTGAGAGTGAGAGAGAGTGTGAGAGAGAGTGTGTGAGAGAGTGAGAGTGAGAGTGATTCTTTTTGGTTTGTTTAAAGCCTGTTTTTGTGTTTGTCTTTTTGGTTGGCCATCGTGCCTTTTTATTTGTTTTGTTAATTAAAATATTTTGGTTTCACTGCACTTTCTGTCTCTGAGTCTTCCCTCTGCTGCTATCCTGCCACACCGACTTTCCTTGATGAAAACTAATCCACGTCTGGGAGGTTACTAGACGTCCTCTGCTTTGGAGCACCTCTGAGGACACCTGATTTTTAGTCCTGTGTGATACATCTGCTTTCCTCTCTACGCAGGGTTATTTTATGTTGAATCTTCATATTCCTGTTTTTTGTGTATTTCCAGAGCAATCGGTTATTGACGGAGCAGCTACGAGTTCCTGATCTCTCCGGGGAGATTGCTGTGAAGATGTGCCGGTTCCATGGGATGGTCATGCCCTTTAACAAGGAGCCCAAGTGGCTGTTTGGGACCATAGAGAGGTATGACATAGTGCCTGCTTAATTCCCTTCTCCTTCAGCATCAGTGTAATACTTAATGGCTGCTTTTCAATAGAACCCACCACTTGAAATTGTTAAAATAATTATGTAAAGGTTCTGCTGGGTTTTAGATTTTAAGCTATACAGTTTTTTTTTTTATGTTGGTATATATTATCATCTGTCAAACCTTTTAAATGTATAGAAATATCAGAGTTATATTAATGTGATTAGTCTTGTAAATATATAATATACATTTCTCCTATGTGTCACAGATACTCAAATGTTGTTTTTTTGTATATATTAAACCAGTATCTAGAAATATAAGAATAACAGTACAAATATCTACAGAAAGCCAAATGTTACACAGAATGGATCATCCATATGAAGATGTGATCTCGGTGTGAGATGTAATAGTCAGTACAATCTAGAAGGTGCATAGTATACAGCTTGTTGTTGTATAAATATAATTATTATTAATATGATCCCCAGGTATATGAAGCAGATTTTGACATTGAAATTTACCAAAGAAGCCCATTTGAAAAAGTTCAACAAACTGATGAGGTACAACCTGCCTGCAGAGATGGAGAGCCTGAGGTAAGCTGGGAATGGTAGTAAGCTTATGAGGAATAGGGTTACTGTAAGGAGTCAAACTGACAGAAACATGACATCTATTATCTGGTGGAGGAGAGTGTATGTACACAGTTCGTTTTTCATATATCTAGAGAACCAGCTCTTCATGAAACTTGCCAAGGATCTCCTTAAGTATCAGTTACGAGATACATCTAGGGCTCTTCATTTTCGGTTTTTATTTTTGGTCACGTGATGTCTCTTTTCAAGTTATATTGAGCCAACTCTGTTTCTTAATTAAACTCTTGGAAAAGCATTGATTGTGAAACAAGATCACTTTTGTTTTTTCTAGTGTAACTTGAATGGGACTTTGATTCTTTTTCATTGATAATGTAAAAAAAAAAAAAAAGGCAGCTCCTTATTTTTAATTAAAAACCGAACACAAAAAGCGAGTTCCGTTCTCGAGTTTCTTGTTGTAAGGAGTAAACTGGCTTGGTCGTGGGACTTCTGAGCTGTGTGGGGAATTGCTGCGGTGATGAGGGGAAACAATAATTGGACATTCCAAATTAGGGAGAAAATCTAGGTAAAATAATTGGGGTCTCTAAATACAAAATAGCATTTTTACATGTATATGTATGGGATAAACAACGAGAAGTGTTGAATCTGTGAAAATAATTCAACATTTCAAGTACTGTTAGACATGAGAAACTGACAAGAAGTATGTCAGGTATAAAAGAACAGGTTTGAAAGACAATAGTTGTCTGTGGGAAGGTAAGGAACTGTGTTTAGACCTGAATGTGGTGTATGTTAAAAAACAGAGTACATTAAATCTGTGATTTGTGTATTTAAAGCCAGTAAACCAGATTAGTGTCTTGACTAAAGGTACAGTAGGGCTCCAAAACATGAGCAAGGGTTTATTTTTGTTTTGTAGTGTTAGTTAAAAGAAGCCGTGTTCTCACTGGAAAAGAGACACAGTGGAAAAATAAACATACAGAAACCATCCTGTTTAAACCCATCTTTTGTTGTCGAGTGTGCTTAATCCACCAAAGACAGTGTTAGGAACCCTGAACTGTGTTCAGAGTTATACTGTAAATAAAGAAGCTTTGTCACAATTTGTAATTATGAGAAGAAAAAAAAAAGCTTTACATTGTTAATGTATAATTGTATTACCCTACTTTTAGCAAACGATATGAACTGCTAAATTGAAATCCCAAGCCCTTTTCTAAGTGTTACGTTGATTGAACTGATCGTTTGCTTAATGAGGCCTTTTTAATTGTTTTCAGCTCTTAAACAGTTGCAGATTTCAAGTTTGCTGTAACATTTTATAAGTAACTTGAACTCTGCAACTGTTTCAGTTCAATGAAGGGACTAGTTAAGTAATTGCGAGCTCAGTTGGAATGAAAACCAGCAGACGCAGGAGGTCTCCAGGACCAAGGTTGGGAACCACTGCTCTAAAGTCATGTATGTGGTTTGAGGATAACACTGGTGTCAAATGGTGTCAACATAGTAGATCTCAAAAGTTTATGGATGTGGTGGCTTTTTTCACTTTCTCTTCCTAAATTAATTAGTTTATTTTTTGTTTTTAATTGCAGAGCTCTTCTTGAGTCAACTGCTTCTCCAGTGGTTTTCTGTCATAATGATGTGCAAGAAGGTAAGAAAAGAGAACACGTAATATTTTAGCTTAGTTGGCTGGCAGGCAGGAATCGCATAATCTATTCTTTGCTGCAGTTGTTGAATGGTTGGTATGTGGGGGAACCAGAATGTATTTGTTGTGATGTAAAACCTGCAAAGGGAGGCAGCTAAGAATGCAGGCATTAATTGTGTGGCGCTGACTGTCAGTCTAATAAATCGGCTGTGTCAGTGGGAGGAGCAATGAGCAAACCAACCAGGAGTCCCTGACATTCTCTAAGAGCATCCCACTGTCTGTATAGCCAACATCCAACTGAAAGCATTCACGTTTTGCTTATTTTGCAAAAGCTGCAAATGTTTCTCCAAAAGAATGCAGTTCTCCTACAACAATACCATTTTTGTTAGAAATTTATATTCACAACTGAAATGTTGGGAAAGACACAGGAGTAAAAGGTCTGGTAGAAAGGTCCAAAATAATGTCATGTATGATATAGCAAATGGTCGGGCTCTTCAACCCTGGGCCTTAAGTATCCCCGGCAGTCTTTTTTTTTTTTTTTTTTTTTGCTTCTCTTTTTTCTTTTTTTATTCTTTTTTATTTCTTTTTTAAATTTGTATTGCAGTCTGGTGCTGAATACAGCTTCTTAGTAATCAATGTAGTGACACACTTTTTAAAGTCTTATGTGCACTGGAAAACAATGTATATTCAAAACAACATTTAGTTCCTGGTTGAAATTAAAACTTGGGCCATTGTGGGGTACGTACTTGTGTGAGCATTGTGTAAAAAGTAAATGCCAAAGATATTACTTTGTAATTAATAAACATTTTTAAAATGTTTTATTCTGCTGTTTCCTCACAGTACACATGATTTTCTCAGCCCTTTATTCTAACTTGGCTGGAGTCACTACTAAGACTATAGATGTAAATAAATGTGTTTTTGACTGCATAGATTTTCTTTTAGTCTTTAATCTTTCTCTCTTGTTCTAGGTAACATCCTTATGCTGGCTGATCGAGATCCCTCTTCCAAAGAAAAACTTATGCTCATAGACTTTGAATACAGCAGCTATAATTACAGGTGAAAATGAAGAACTTTAATGTTTTCATATGAAAACAAACCCAGAGCCCAGTAATATAATAAAAGGGCACATTGTTTGGGAAGGAGATCATTAGACAAGGAAAAGAGGGATGAAATATATGTGCAAACAGGTAGGGTGCAACATTTCGCTATATCAGGTGGTTACATCTAGGAATGTGTCCAGCTGGGTGTTCATCATAATAAAAGAATATAACAAATCAGAAAAGCCCTTTGTATCTCTTGATCTTTGTACTAAAGCAAGCTTTTGTTTGTGTTTTCAGGGGTTTTGATATTGGCAACCATTTCTGTGAGTGGATTTACGACTATACCTACGACCAGTGGCCCTTTTTCAAAGCTACTCTAGAGAACTACCCAAGCAGAGAGCAACAGGTAAGATACTCAAAAGATACTTTTGTATAAAGTAATATGTGCTTTGGTGTAACATACAGAGGATATGACGTGGAAAACCGTGACATACGGTATTTCTGTCATTGGCGGTTGTGCCAATAACAAACAAGCCCTTGGATGAGTCAGTGAGCTTACTAGTCACAAATTAATAAAGACATTTAAAACTAATACATTTTCTATAAATAAAATATCAGTAACAATATTGTCCCTCCCCAAAGTGATTTGAAGGTACTTATGGTAATCTGAGTCTGAGAGTAGTGCATTCTCTTCTATTAAAATATCCTCATGTAAGTAAAAATATTTCGGATTTTCTGAATATCAGTGTTGATTTTGTACAATACGCAGCATATAGCAAAATAATGTATTTGCAGTGCAGTATGTCACCATGAAAAACAAAGAAGATTTGGTCACTAACTATTCATGAGATAACATAAAAGTAACTCCTGGAAACGTAGCCATGAGTGGTAAAATCATGCTTGTGATTTGCAGCATTAATCTCATTCCTTCAGGAAGTCTGGAAAAGATGACTTTCTGAGATCTGCAGATACTTTAAATGTCCTGCAAATGTTTATTTTTTCATTTATTTATTTTTTACTTGAAATATGTAACATGCAAATATGGAATACACATTTCATTTTAAAATATTTTCCATTGCTTCCCTTCCCTTGTGTATGGATTTAGGTGTATGTATGTGGCAATAGGATCTTACTGTATGTGGTGTTGACATTATCAATCATTTGAATGTTGTTCTTATAGTTGCATTTCCTTCGCCACTATTTGTCTGAATTTTCTGGGATTAAGGAAGATGTAGAACGTGACGATCGAGCAAAGATTGAAGAAGAAATGATTATTGAAACTAACAGGTAAAGACCTCTTCATGTGTCAGTTGACAATAGTTCCCCTTAATGTCAGTTCTAATGGTCATTGTGGTAAATTGAGGGTTCACTTTGGAAGAGACTAACGTTCACAATGACTTGTGGAAAAAAGTATAGTTAATTGTGTGTAATTCTTTGCTTTAGATTTGCATTGGCATCACACTTCTTGTGGGGTTTATGGTCAATTATACAAGCTAAATTGTCTACAATAGAGTTTGGATACATGGTAAGTACCTGAATTCTTTATTTTAATGACTATTTGTTTTATATTCTTTCATCCCCCAATATCCTGTGCATATATTCAACTGGGGGAAAAAAATATAATTCCAAGGCAGGAATCATTTGCATTATAACACCACCATTTCTAACTAATCCAAGTGCAAATAGATAGGAATTTATTAGCCAGATCAACATACTACTCAAACAATTGAAACTAACAAAGATAATCCTAGATATCTTTTTTCTATTTTGAATAAACTAGATAATCCACTGTGTAATCCTTCTGCTGCCATAGTCTCTTGCAACAACTTCATTGACTATTTCCATAGTAAAATTATAAACATCAGAATTCATATTTCACAGATGTCTTTGGTGATGAAAGACTCAACCCCAGTAGAACCTACCAGACCTATTCTGGTTATTTTTTATTCCTTCTCTCCGTTGACCTGCATAGGGTTAAATGATATAGTCATGCATATTAAACCTGCTACCTGTATTCATGATCCTATTCCAACTGTTATTGGAAGAAATATTGTGTTCTCTTACCTATATTCTTAATTTTATTAATGGTTCACTTTCTTCTGGGCTAGTTCCATCGGCTCTTAAGGTAGCTGTCATAAAGCCATTGATCAGGAAACATAACTTGTATCCAACAATTCTACATAATTATAGGCCTATTTCAAATTTTCCTTTTCTTGCAAAGATATTAAAAAGGGTAGTTGCTCTATGAAAAATTTCAGTCTGGTTTTCGCCATGCACATAGTACTGAGACAGCTCTGTTAGAGTATTAAGTGATCTATTAATTGGCGCTTACTGGTTATTTATCAGTTTTAATTTTATTAGATCCAAGTGCTGCTTTTGATACCGTGGATCACTCTAACTTAATCAATCGCATGCAAAATTTTGTGGGTTTATCTGTATGTATATATATATATATATATATATATATATATATATATATATATATCTATATATATATATATATATATATATATATATATATCTATATATATATATATATATATCTGTTTTATTTTTTATTGTTGTTTGTATTTTGTCTGCATTATATATATTTTAAATTTAGTTACTGGTGTTTATATATTTCTTAAACTTTTTTCATCTGACGTTTGTTTGTTTGTTTGTTTGTTTTGTTTTGTTTTTAGAAATTTGACTATTTTTGTCCTATAAAGTGCTTTGAGATACATACACCTGTATGAAGGGTGCTATATAAATAAACTTTGATTTGATAGCCTGTGAAAGTGTAGGCAATCCAAAATCCATTGCATGTTGCTTCATATATTTAATGTTTCAGTGCTGTTTTAATATAAATCACAGTAGGACATTGCACTGACCAGTAATCATCATTCATTTTTTTTTAACTCTGTTTTTGTTTTTCAGGATTATGCCCACTCTCGATTTGACGCCTACTTCAAACAGAAAAAACTGTTTGCATAGCAGTTGTATTTATATCTAGGGGACCCTTCAAAAAAGACAAGAATCAGAATTTCAGTTTCTAAAGGGATTCCATGTTCCACTGGATTTCTATTCCAGTTCTGTGAATGTATAATCTTCAGTCAGGCTTTTCCATTTTTTTTATTTTAATTTTTTTGCTTCAGTGGTCAGTAAATATGAGACATGCATTTAAAGCTTGTGTGCAGCCTGGACTCTAGACCTAACAATAGAGTGAAACACAGAACCAAAAAAAGCACAATGCTCACCGACAATGTACTGTAAAACATAGTGGGGAAACAAAGCATGCCATAGCATCGTCCTTTAAAAATAACTTGCTTAGTAGTATAGGAGCCAAGCAAATGAATTCTTAGGCAACATCCATTGATATTTTTTGTAACTGTTAAGTAACTTTTTGTTTGTGTCCTTGTTAATATATCAAGATACAAATACTGTAAAAAACCAAAAACAGCACCCTTTTATTTGTGCCATTCGTTATTGTCAGCTACTTGTGCGATGGATGTCCATTTAATTGATAACTTAAACGGCTGTTGTTGAGGTAATCCTTAAAGAGGTTGTTGATATATTTTATTTATTTATTGTTTTTTTTAAAAAATTTTTATCAATTTAACCATCAATGCACACTTGCTGACACATAGTCCAGATATAATTCTTTTTTGTTGAGTTGTCTGTTGCATTCCCATGTTGCATTGAGACTGTTCACAAATAGGGGACCAAGAATTGTAGAATTTAGAAGTTATAACAATCCGTATGGATCCTCTTCACTGCCCTTGATAAACACAGTACCTGTATTTGTGAGTGTGCTGCCTGCCTAATGATTCATTGGAATAGTAAAATAACCCTTAGTGCAAGGTTTGAAAGCGTATAATTGTTCATATTTATGTACTGTGAAGTTGTAGTGTGCTAGTTGTGTTTTCTTTAATTTAATTTGAATTATTCTTATTTCAGCCTAGAATCTCTTCAACTGAGAAAAGACTTTTTTTTTTTTGGTTTATTTAAAATTCAAGTCAATGATGTTAGTCTGTTTTTTTTTTTATGTTTTCAAAGCCTTGTTTTACACATACAGTAGTTACTGTAGGGCACATTGTGAATGTACAACAGTATTGTTGATAACTGTTATAAAATCATTTAGGTATACTATTGCTTGTTTGATAAAAGCCTAGCATAACCAAAGGCAAGGCTGAGAGCTTGGATGTGATGAGCTTCTATCGCGGTATGTCTGTTATCATTCGAGGCAGATTTAATCGCGTGTATTGTGTTGCTCTTCTGATTAACACGTCTGGGGCCTGAATAAAATTCAAATGTTGCCACCGTATAACTTTGGTTTAAATAAGGACTGGTTGTTTGTAGCCCAATCACTGTGATTAAGCACTTAAATAATAATAAATATTTCCTCCCATTTGAAAAAATCTAAAATGTAAAAATACGAACCCCTCTCCTTACTTTGCAGCTGTAGTACATTAATAACCAGTGTCACGCCTTCATATTCCCAGTGACCATTATTACATAGTGTGAAGAAGAAAAGACTGGGTGCAAAAGTTTCATTCGCTCTTGTGTTGTAGTACATGTAATGTTTAACCGATTCAACTTTCCTGAAACATTCATTCATTTTTAATTCAATTAGTACCATGGGCATGAAGACTAAACTTTGCCCGTAATTATAGAAATTATAAAACAAAACTTAATAGTTTTGGACAATACAATTTTACTGCTAGCATAATTAGTTTGCAAATAAAAATGACATTTTATTTTTTTCTTGGCTTAAGGCCCTAATCAGGCATATCATTTTGCCATGTTGCCATAAAAATGGTCTTATCCTAGATGTAATACTATATAGGTATTTCACGTTCATCTGATTGCTTCGCTAAAGGGTTTTAGAGGTAAGTGCTACCTATGGGTACATCTGGATAGCAAAAGTTCAGACAATCGTAAAGAAAACACAAACTGGTGATATCTGACCTATAGCATTCATTGTAGATATCTGAATCCAACACTTATCTTCTGATATGTGCTTATCAGGGTCTGTGAAACCAGCCGTATGGTATATACGTGTATGTCTAAATGTTTGATTTAACTCCAATCTGAATGGCTTGAGAGTCTGTTTGCTCTGCTGTAGTTTTATGTATGTAATTGCAATAAACTGGTTCATAATAAAGTAATCTTATTCTTAAGTATTTAAGGTCTTTTCCTTAAAGAAAATATATTTAATTGTATGGATTTAATGCATGCTTTAATAAGCACTGGCATTCTCTTTGCAATTAAGTCTACCAAAGTAAAACACTGTCATGAAAGAATTCCAAAACACTGATGGCAGTACAAAAAAACACAACTGACATGTTTCACACTTTTCATGAGTTGTTTTCAATCAAAACCATTCCTAATTTTCATTTTTGCTGAAATCAGAGAAGATAGGCTTTATTAGTACATGAACTGGTCTATAATGGGAATAGAATCAACGATTTACAGAACACGCTGTAGTAGTGATGACTTTTTTACAATAATTACAATTGTATTGACATGTGGTCATAAACTAGAATAAAATCAAACGTGTTACACAAATGATCTGCAGTCAGCAGATGCATTTTCAAGAGATGAAGACATTGCATGATGTCCATCCCTGCACACTGTGTTTGTTTCCAATCAATGATCCTTCCAGCAACAACACGTGTGTTTCTTTCCATTCCCATGATTGACATTGAGTAAGAGCACCCACATGGCTGCAGGAAGGGTTGTTGATGTGGATACAACCACGGGACGCATTAATACAATGTACTGCTTGTCATAAGGAACGCTGCCAAGAATGTAAATTGTCTTGGTTTCATTCCACAACCCAGATTGTGTGAATACCAAAATATATATATATATATATATATATATATATATATATATATATATATATATATATATATATATATATGTGTGTGTGTTAAAAAAAATAAAAAATAAAATAAATGATTACTTTTGCAGGATACAACAAAGGTAATGCATTGTTTGCATGGCACACTCTAACCCTTTAAATTAAACTGTTAGATTGTGAAATATATGCCAAAGGTCCTTTAGCACTAAAACAGCTGTCCTTTTTTATCTGAACAAGTATCATGTTTCAGTGTTGAAACATGAGCGGTTTGTAGAGATCAAACAGTTTAAAATAGAAAACCCTCCACTCCAAACTGCTTTTCCTGGAGTAGAAATAGCAGCCCTTTTCGAAGCAACAAGATTAAGATCACTGAGTCACAGACTTCTTTTTTTTTTGTTTATCAAAAAACGCAAAAAAGCTGGATCATCATTCCAGATCTTGCTGAACATGGGTTGCTTCTGTACAGAATTGACTGTTGGATTTATAGTCGGCTGAAAAGGATTGATTCTTTTGGACTGCAGCTTAAGTAATCTGTTGTTGATGGAATTTAAAGCGTATAAAAATTCCTGTGTTATCTTTCTATCATTCTGAGCGTCTCCTTAATAACTTTTTGTGCTTTATTTTGTTCTTTTGTGGGTTGAATCAGAAACATTTAGAAAAACATCTCCTTTTATGGCAATTTCTAAGGTTACACTGAATAACTGAGTTCAAGTAATTGTCACAACTCAAATTGGCTTGCTGCAAAGATCCTACGTTTTAACGTGGGTTTATTATTTAGTCGGGATATACATTTCATTCAAGGTTAATATCTGAGGAAAGACTTAAAACTGTAAGAGATGAGTAGACTGATATGGTGTTTGTCACTGGTGTTGATCTATTTCATCCTGGGGCTGACGTTTTGTGGGGGATGGGTGCAGTGGGTTTTGACTGTTCTCAGGAGCTTCCTGTTCAGTTCAGTCACTTCAGGAAATGACAGCAAAGTCAGCAGAGTGGTGGAATCCTGGGAGAGAAACCCCGCCTCAAGAATTTACTCATGTGGAAATGAGGATGCTTTGGTCACAGTACAGACAAGCACACACTGTTTTCAGGTCTTATGTTTATAATTGTATTATTATACTGTAAGGTGTGATAACTGCCAGGAAATAAATGATTTTAAATCCAGCCAGCTAAACTATCAGAAATAAGTTGTATACACAGGTATAATACAGATTAAGAGATCTACACCTCTTCAACATTGTCTAGGGAGATGCAAATATATTATGGAGTGAGAAAGAGAGGAGGATTTATTGGATACCAGTACAGAAAAGCTTGAGTGCTGCACTAATATCTGATATCTTTTTATTAAGAAATCAGTACATTGCTTTTGTTGAAAATGAAACTTTTTGTCCAGGAACAGAATTGTAGCTACTAAATATTGTGTGTGTGTGTGTGTATATGTATATATTTTTTATTTATTTTTATTATTTTTTTTTTTTTTAAAAAGGTGGATCTCGGAAAGCTGTCTAAATGCAGTGAGTACTTCAGGGCCCTGTCTCACTCCCGAATAAAGGAGACTACAGAGAACCTCATCCACCTGGACCACATTCCTTCTAGAACCTTCCGCAATCTCCTCGAGTTTACCTTCCGGCAGCACTGGGAGGTCCCTGAAGAAGAGCTCCGGGAGCACATTCAGGTGGGCAGCTACCTGTTGGCACATCCCTTCCTAGCCAGATGCCTGGCCTTACTTAGGAAGGTCTTGACCCCTCAGAATTGCCAGTCCTACCTGGACTTTGCCAAATCAATTTTTTGTGAGATGCTGAGTACAGTGTGCTGCTACCTGAGCACACGCCTGCTAGAAATGCCTTAACTCTACGGCAGCCTGGAACCAGCAGAAAGAGAGAGAATAATTGAACTGAGATCAGAGGGCAGCCACCAGCTGTGCGCCTTGAAGAAAGAAAACCTTTGTGCAGGTCGTGACTCTCAAACCGATGAAGCTCGCTATCTGTACCGTTTTCTAGGTGCAGATAAATGGAGCTTCAGCACTGCTGTGTTGTATAATTACTTGTTTGTTATAGGGGGTTACAGACACAAGGTGAAAAAGGGATTTGAGTTCAGGATGGCCTCCTTTCGATATAACCCCTTCACAGACTGCTGGGATTCTGTGGCACATTTGATTAAGGTAATGGAAAGAAAATATGTGGCCAGGGTGCAATTATTTATGCCGCACCTCATTTTAAACCAATGGCATCTCAGCTGAGGAAAGCATTAATATAGACAGTAACCCACCAACAAGTATTATTAGAGCACCTTCAATTATTTGCAAAGTAAGTTAATGAGCAATCCTTGAAGGCAGTGGCAATTCCAAATAGTATTTACTATCCAGGCAGAACGACTGGGTGGGACAAATGATTTTGTTTTTTTATTTTTTTTGTTTCTTTTCCAGTCTCATGTCACACCAATGTTACATTTTTATTTTGCAGTAAAAAAAAAACAAATCACAGGGAAAAGGAGAAATGTAGTGTTTAATCCAGCTGGCAGGAGCAGACATGTATACTGAGGTTGTTGCTGCTACCACCCTGCACCTCCCAGAATGTGACCAAAAGTGGTAATACAGCAAGAAATGACTTGTAGTTATACTATATCACAAAGCTATTCATTTTTGTATGTTTTCACAGCGCAGGCGTCACTTCAGCACTGCAGTTTGTGAGGAGGCTATCTTCGCAGTCGGAGGATGGTATCGAGATAATCTTTTGGCTCCTGATTCCAGCACTGCCCTCTACACCGCAGTGGAGCGGTATGACCCATGGACCGACACCTGGGCTTGTGTCTTCTCTGCCCCTGACCGACTACTTATTCACTGTATCCCTTTCCCATGATATTCCACTAACAACTGTCCTGCGTGACTATCTATGTGCTCGGAACCATCCAAAAAACAGGAGAGAAGCTCATACTGCAGTACAATGTGAAACAAGGTAAGAAGAAGAATGTATGGAATATATTGTTTCTTTTTTTTCTTTTACATTTTGTTCATACAGTGGTGTTCCCTCTGGGGTTTCATGTTGATTGCACCTTTTTAATTTTTTTTGTTGATCCTACCCATGACTACTAATGGTGTACCACTTTGCGCTGGAGCCTTAACAGGTCTCTAATGATTATGTTAATGATTTAAATAAGAACATTATTTAATGTAGGACTCCTCTAACAGCAGAATGGTTCTCTTTCTCTCTCTGTCTCTATATATATATAATTTTTTTTTCCCCTTCCAGATTCCTGGTCAGAGCTGCTTCCCACGCTTACTTGTGCTGATGCAGATATTCTCAGTCTCTGCTTCTTCTGCTCAGTATACAGGCTTTATTTGATTGGAGGGAATAACAATGAGAATGTTGTGACCTCATTCTGTGTGGAGAGTCAGAAGTGGGGCAAGGTTAGGGCCACGCAGAAAATGGCGCTTGCTGGGCAGGGCACTATACTCAATAACAAAGTGTACATGCCAGCAGAGCAGAGCACTGTTATCAGCATGGATCTCCGGTCCTTATCCACACAGATATTACCTCCTCTCCCCATCTCCACTTCCTATCAGGCTCTTTTCCACCTTTATTTCAAAGTGTTTGATAACGAATCATCCCTTCAATAGAGGATAATCTGACACTGCATTATTAGTTTTCTTAATGACTCAGATAATTCAGTAATAGTGCATTTTAATTTCAGTCTTCTTGTTGTAGCTATTGATTTTTTTTTTCTTTCAATTATTTTGAGTCTGCCTCAGTTTTCTTTTGGTTTATGAATTAATTCAGGGTTTGTACAAAGCACTTTGAGACAGTTGTGAAGACTGATAATGTGTTATTATTAATAATAATAATAATAATAATAATAATAATAATAATAATAATAATAGCTTCTGGAGAAAATGATTGTGAAGGGTTGTAGTTTTAAGCGATCTCACTAGGTTTTCCATTGTAAAATAACTTAGAATGGATAGTTTGACAGTTGTAAAGTTGCTGAAAAAAACAGATTCAGGTGGTCCCACAGCATAATGTACCTAAAATATACTGTAACTGTTTGTTTAATTATATCTATTTATCTATTTTCTTTTTCTACTAAACCATATGTAAAACATTTTACCATCTTATGTTTAAAGTAGAAAGAAAGTTGAAATAAAATATTTTTTGAAAAAAAAAAAGTAATTTTTGTTGTTGGTAAAACTTGTCCATGTAAAGTTACAGTATAATTCCTTTCAGACACATTATATGCATAGGCTGAGATTCAGCGGAGAGACCATGGGGGCTTGCCTGTCCTGTCGATTCCTCCTCCCTCACATTACTGTTGCCGTTGTCATATGAGTTGTAACTTCATCCACCTCCCCAACCTCCACTTTATTTGCAGGCAGTCCCCTCTAGGAGGGAGAAGTGTGGCTTCATCACAGTCCACCCTGCTGACCTGCATCATTAGATCAGTGGCTTCCATCTCCTCTTGAGATGCGGAACAAGCACACTAACATCATCCATACCCCAAACAAGCATCCATGATCCCTGACACTGAATATCCTACCAAAATCTAAGTCCTAAGGGATGTACATTAGATCTCGTGGCTGGGAAGTGTGTGTTTATATTTTAAGAGATCCACGTGAGAGAGGTTCCTGACACATGCAGTCAGTGTGCTCTGGTGATGGTGTCCTGTTACAGGCAGAATGTTGAGCTGCCACTATGAGAGAGAGAGAGAGAGAGAGAGAGCGAGAGAGAGCGAGAGCACCTGGAGCACTTAAGTTTGAAGGGCATTGAGTTGACACAGAACACAGCTCCACAGTAACAAAACATTCAAGCAGGTTATACTTTGAAGTCACTCCAGCTGCTCTGAGTTAAAGCCTAGAAGAGTTTCCTCATCATACACTGGTTTACCACCTGCCTAATTTGCAATAAGGTAAGTGATTTCCATATGGGAGATTTCTGTTCAAATTCCCTTTGCCTTTCATTTCTGTTTTTATTACTTTCTGCTTGGTCTTTGTAGTGATTAAAAGTGCTGGTTCTCTGTACTCTTAATATGGTTATACTGTTTTATATTTAAAGCCCTATAAATAGGATGTTTCAGGTTATGACCCCTAGTGTGTGTAAATAGCTGTGCACTGTGATTTTCTTTTTTTTTTTATCATTCTTTCTGGTTTTTCAGTTCTTCATGTTACATAACAGGGTAATTTCCCCCCACAGCTGCACTCTTTAATGCTGGGCTATTTCAATATATATTATTCTGGATATTGTTATTAAGATTATCTTTCAGGGGAGGAGGGGGCATACATTTTTTTCTCTCTGTACTTGTATGTGTGAGAAACTGTGTTAAAGTATCCATGTTATAATTTGTTTTATAAACCAGCTTCTACCATTTTAACATTTTAACACACAAACATCAATACACACACTCTACAAAAAAACGAAACTGGGTCTGTTGTGTTATTCTGTAGAGTTCATGCTTATAAAATCGTGGAAAACAGCCAGGTTGGAACAAAAGGTTAAACCTACAGAATGGGCCACTCCACAACTATTTAAAAAACAAGCCAGCTTACCAGGTGTGATTGTTTTTCATTTCACCTTCGTCATACAAGGGCTTCAAGAACTATAATTTATACTGATTTAACACTTCAGCTACCAGGAACCAATAGCCTACTCTTGTTCCTAACATCTCTTAAGTTTATATGTTGCTCTGTGTTATGGTGTTCTTATGTTCCTTTGGTTTTCCATGCTTCATGTGCTTTGGGGGGTTGGGTGTACCATCGGGTACATATGACTCAGTATCACCTTTGATACTGAGTCATATTAATGAAGAGCACCTGATCTAAAATATTAATTGGTTTTGAAGGACTGGACTATCTAAATTACCATTACAAAATCGAATTCACCTTTACCATAATATGTGTGTTTCACATAGGAAAATGTGAGATTTACAGGAATTATTTTGTTTGCACCATGTACTTTAAGATGTGTTTAATGAGTTTTTATTAAATTATAGTTCTTGGGCAGCAGTGTGGAGTAGTGGTTAGGGCTCTGGACTCTTGACCGGAGGGTTGTGGGTTCAATCCCCAGTGGGGGACACTGCTGTTGTACCCTTGAGAAAGGTACTTTACCTAGATTGCTCCAGTAAAAACCCAACTGTATAAATGGGTAATTGTATGTAAAAATAATGTGATATATTGTAACAATTGTAAGTCGCCCTGGATAAGGGCGTCTGCTAAGAAATAAATAATAATAATTAACGCTCACTGAAGGCTGCATTAAAAGAAATTGCTAGTGTATATTCAATTGATCTAAAGACAGCAGATCTAAATGAATAGTATTGGGATTCAGTTTTATGAAAGACAGTATACTCAGGGGAAAGTGGTTGTATATGAAGACTATTATTGCTTTTAAATAAATAAATTCTGTTACCACTATGAAACTAATTTAACTGCAAAGATTTGTATGTGAATTTGATGTCCTACGTTTAGTTCAAATTTAAATCCTGCTAAATGCAGTACAAAATATAATTTCCTCTCTCTGCAAGTCCTTTACTGTTCAGGTTGCTGTGACAATACTGCCAGCCAGCACTCTGCTCTCACTGTTCTCATTTAGAAGTAATTCACCTCTGTCCCAGTTGGTTCATCTCCAGCTACACGTGACAGAAAATGAAATGCCATTCAGTCTTGACTCAGTCATTTTACACTACTTCTAAAAACAAGCTAGGACTTGGTGACCTCAAAGAAAACAACTAGAATGCTGTTTCTTACTCAAAAAAAACCCTTTAAAAATGTTTTTCAAACACTTTCCCCTTTGATCATAGAGAGTAGGGAGTACAGGCAAGCTGGATGCAGAGACATGCATTCTTCATGCCTGGTGTGTTGGAAATTCCATTTGAAATCCCTCTATTAAAATATCCTCATCTAGACAAAATGTGGACAAAAATGTGCTTCTTTCTTTTAATTTTGGCACCCAGTGGACTCCATCAATGTGTCGGTCCCAAAATTGTCTTATTATGGGACTTTTTAGAGCCGTTTCCCAAGTGTGTGATGCATCAAAAATGCCTCTTTCCTTTTCCCGACTGCAATATCAAGAAAGAAATATCAAGGAAGAAATATCACACACCGCAGATTTTTGTAATTGGCATATCATTAACTCAAATGACTAAACTTTACAAAATATAACTTTGTCATAGTAACGTTATTATTTTAACAAGTCATAAAGCAACTTTAATATACCGTTAATGTACGCAGTAGTCAAATGTACTATAGTATTATTTTACAATAGTACATATCAAAATATAAAAATCAAACACTTACAAAAATGCATATGACTTTTTTTTTATTTTTTATAATTTTGCTCACACAATCTTGGCACGCATTCAATGAGGAAACGTCATTCATTCAAAACTTCTTTTTTTTTTAATTGCCGAAAGAAAACGATATGATACTGCATTTTGACTATTGGGAAAATGATAACCGAATCTAGGTTTTTGAAAAATGAACACCAAAATTCAAAACCGACTCATTGCTGGTAGTGCCCAGTATGTTTTGTGCACGCGCTGTTATGCAGATATGGTGACGTGATGATCTAATATAACTTGATGATCTAATGGACTGCTTAATAAGAAGTGAATGAGTGCACGTATAGGTTAAAGACGTTCATGTACATTCAAAAGTTTATCGGAATAACCATATGCATTCGGAAACGTCTACAGTTAGGAGGCTAGGTGTGTATGATAAAAGATTGGTGCAAAAGTGGAGCAGTGACACAAGATCAGCGTATGAATGAGGATGCCAAAGGCTCAAAATAATCTAATGATAGTTTAAGATAATCTATTTATTTTACAATAGTAATATTTGAATACAAACGAAAGTAGATGTGCCAATTCAGGCTTTCCAAAATAAACACATACATAAATAAAAGGGATGGAAAAAAAAAACAAAAAAACAAAAAAAAAAACATTTCTCACCTCCCAGTGCAACGTACAGTAAGTACTGTACTGGTAGCAGACCGCGTCTAAATCAATGTCTGCCATTGCGACCACGGGTTGCAATCTAAGGAATAAACCTTTAGAAAGTGAACTGTGCGACTTTCAGGTCACAAGCAGTGTTGTTAACTGACTGAAAACGGTTGTTGTCGCAGTATACAAATAAGGGAAACGTAAACTTCGAATGAAGTGATGTCACATAGCAGTTGGAAACGTGAAAGAAGGCTTTGATGAATCAATACGGTAGGATAACTGTGGTAGAACAATTATAAATAAGACATTTTGTGACATACACTTTGATAAACGGAGGCCATTATTCTTACTAATAACTTATTTATAGAAAATGCAAACATTCGTGGCATGAAGACGTTATTAAAGAAAAAGGGGGGGGGGGGGGGGGAACAGATAGGAAAAATAACTCAAACTCAAAAGCGACAAGACATGAGCAAAGCATACCCTATATCAAGGTTTTTCAGACATGACAAAAATATAAGTGGACCAATGCTCATGTCCTGTATAGCCTACATACATATTGTAGCGAGCTCGGTTAACGCAGGCAGGCACATCACACAGTGGAGGCCGAGATCGCTACAATATATATATATATATATATATATATATATATATATATATATATATATATATATATAAAGAACAAAACGCGTTTATAAGGTAATTTTATATGAAGAATTGCCAACAATTGTTTTTGAACATTCCAAATTCTAAAATAAACGACTTGGGTAAATACATTCGTAATATTAATGTACATCAACAAAGGCCTTGTTCATTTCTTTTCTTAGTGAGTCCCATTACTAGCAGGACTGCAGGATGGCAGAAGCACATCAGGCAGTTGCCTTCCAGTTCACGGTAACGCCAGATGGAATCGACTTCCACTTGAGCCGCGAGGCGCTTAAAAACATTTACCTCTCTGGAATAACCTCATGGAGAAAACGCCTAATCAGATTTAAGGTAAACCACACACTACCTGTGATTTTACTAAGTGTTTGGTGGAACTGACTTTCGGAATAGACAGACATGCTGTACAAAGTGTTAAAGTGCGTTTCGTTCTTTATTCACAGAATGGTGTTCTGACTGGGGTATACCCAGCAAGCCCCTCAAGCTGGCTTATTGTGGTCATTGCTATCATGAGTACAATGTATGCAAGAATAGACCCCTCCATGGGAATGATTGATTGCATCAAAAAAACCCTGCCAGTGAAGTAAGTGAAATCACCTGTGTTGGCTTTTCTATTGTTTCACTGGGTGCGTTAAGTAACTGAGGAGCCAGGGAAGGGACATGAGAGAATATATATATATAAATATAATTTATTTATTTATTGCATTTTATATAGCACTTTTTATACAAACCACAATACATTTGTATAGCATGTCACACATACAACTGCCACAGTCAGACCATTTAAATAACAGTATACACATAATAATACAAAAGCAATTTTTAAGCATTAAAACCCACTAAGATAAGAAAGCCATTTTATAAAAGTGCGTTTTTAGTCTTGACTTGAAAACTCTAACGGTCCCAGCTTCCCTGACAAACAAAGGCAGAGCATTCCATAATTTAGGAGCTCTACAAGAAAAAGCCCAGCCTCCCGTGTTGCTTGTTGCTTATGAATTGCAGCACAGTATACTACAATCATTGGAGATCTATGTACAGTAGTAACTATAGAATGGAAATGTATCTTGTAAATTGAGCACAGTTCCATGTTTACTACAACATGCAGCCCAATGTATAAATAGCATTTGTGATTTATATTGAAAATATCCCTTTTATTGCAGTGGCTATCTGGCCGTTCAGACCCAGACTGTTCTGAGTGCCATGCTGTTTGCTACAGGCTTATGGGTGTCCCTAATCCTGGTTCTCCGATACATTCTCAAAATGCTGCTTTCTTACCATGGCTGGATGTTTGAGCCGCATGGAAGAATGAGTAGGACTACCAAGATCTGGGCAGTACGTCATCATATTCTTTTCTTTCCTTTTTTTTTTTTACTTCTTAAAAATATTTACTACTTAATTTACTACTTAACGTTTTCCTTGCCAAGGAGTTGATTTGATCAACCTGTACCCTGCCAGTATAGGTCAGAGCATTTTCCAGTACAAGGGAATCCATCTGGTTCATTTACCCACTCACTTTTAAGGGTAATCCCAGGATAGCCACATATACAATAGGTGGTGCATATAATCCCAGTGCTATAAAATGCTCTAAGAAGATATGGTTGTGGCTAACCTGGGTATAGATTGATCAAATCAACCCTTTAGTAACTGTACAGAAAGGCTACCCTATGACTAGCTTCAACATTTTATACTGAAAAATAATTTAAAAATGACATACAGTATATTTGGCTAATTTGCTGGTGTGCTTGTTGAAAAAGTAAAATGTGTGTGTGTGTTTGTCATAACCATAAGCTATGTACTTGTATTTTTCCTTCCCATTTAAATCCAGACCCTTGTGAAGATGTTTTCTGGACGCAGGCCCTTGCTGTACAGTTTCCAGGCCTCTCTGCCACGTCTGCCGGTGCCTGGAGTTGATGACACCATCAAGAGGGTGGGTGACTGATGCTATTTTAAACCCTCTCCCAGCAGGAGTGGTTGAACAGATTACCTCCTGATCTGAACACCTCTGAATGTAAACACAACCTGTCAATGAACTGAAAGTTAGATTTATTTAATTTGTTAATTGTAATATTAACCGCAATAAGATTTAAAACATCAAAACTTCAAACTCATATGTTTAATGCACCCCCTTAAAAAAGACTATGAACTGCATTTATTTATAGCAATATCTTCTTAAAATACTTTTTTACTATTACCTTTTTTTAATGTCAATAGCAATACTAAAAGAAACTACTAAAAATCTTTGACAGGCGTTTAGACTAGAAAACGTTTACAGTGTCTTCGAGACAGTCATACTGTTCGTCAATGAATTTCACTAGTTTCTTTTAGTTTTGCTACCTATATTACAATTGACAATTTCTGAAAAGTCTTGTAAAGTTTCTGTTTGTAATACAGTCAGCACTTGGATGTACGACAGTCAAGTTTTAAAATCAGTCCCCATTATATATATATATATATATATATATATATATATATATATATATATATATATATATATATATATATATGTATGTAACTAAATAATGCACTTACCCGTCACACACGATTTCAAACTCTGTCACCAGTTTTCAGAGACAAAGCCCATCTCTTCAGTGTTACAATTGACAACCACAGCCCGGGTTTTTTGTTTTTTTTTCTGGCATGGCAAATCAGTCTGTCTTTATTTTGCACTGCAGTTACACAGTGCTTCCAGTAACATAAAAGTTAATCATTAGACAGTTTTAGATACTGTGATACATTTTTTTTTAAATCTGTTATCTTTAGTTGCTTTTGGCATTTTAATTTGCAAGTGAACTGTGACATTAGGGCTTTATCGAGCACTATATTCTGCAATTTTGAAGATACTGTTTTAATTCTGGAAACTGGCGTTGTTGTTATTTTTAAATCTTTTGCTAAATTGCATTGCCTTTTACGTTTTACGCAGTTCTGTGCATGGGTAACATTTTGATTTAATTTTGCTGTTGGGTTGTTAATGGGGAATTTTACATACTGCTACAATACGTACCAGATTTAAAAGTATGTACTGTATTACAGTTCACGTGTCCAGTCATCTCTTTTGGCAAGTGATATTTTCAGAATCATATTGTTCTGAATTAAAATACTACTTCTGTTGAAAATATAGTACTGTAGCAGTAAAACCAACTACAGTACTCTAAAAGGAAGCCTACTTATTTTAAAACACAGCCCTTTCACTATGTATTTTGGCATTATATCTTTTTTGTGTTCCTGAAAAAGTTTTTAAAAGTTTTTGTCTTTTACTGCTGTTATTCCCCCAACTCGTGTGCTAATAAATTCTAGTGTACAGTAGAACTCGTGTGCTAATAAATTTCAATGAAAGAATCAACATCTCCCTGTACAGTTCCTCAAACCCAAGTCATGTTTTTTCTTTCCGTACGAAATGTGTGTGTGGGTGTGTGCAGGGCAGTGGGTTGTTTGGGTGGAAGAGGGCAGGTTACAACGTGCTCACCTACATACACGTCAAATCAGATGAAATGATCAGATGCGTCTCACTCGTTTAGCTGTCACGGAAGTCAACATTTTATAGGGTCGGATATGTGAGTGCTGACTGTAAAATCTTTCTCCATGTAGTACCTAGAGTCAGTTCGCCCCCTATTGGATGATGAGCAGTATAACAGGATGGAAAGTTTGGCAAATGAGTTTAAAAATGACCCAGCCCCCAAACTACAAAAATACCTGATCCTGAAATCCTGGTGGGCAACTAACTATGTGAGTAACAACGATTCAATGTGTTTAAATTACTAAACGAGTAACGAGTATATGTGTATATTGAGATTAACATTGAATGGTGCAGTGCCTTTTAATTTGGGTTCTTATACTTCAGGAGTTATTTAATCATCTGCTGAGGTCAACAGGGAGTACTCTAATTAGTGAGTCTGATTGTTAAATAGTATTGATGGACCCTGACAGTAAAATTAAGTATGTATGTGCAATAATTGTACAGTCCCAGGGTGGAAGTGTTCCTGATACGTGTTTTGTTTTTTTGGAAGGTGAGTGATTGGTGGGAGGAGTATATTTACCTGAGAGGCCGGAGCCCTATCATGGTTAACAGCAACTTTTACGCCATGGTAAGAAACTCTGCAGCACTGAATTTTTTTTTAGAATAGTCCATATGCATAGCCATTGTGGAAACCTCACCCAACATGTGCAGGTGTAGATGGTAGATGGTGGCAGATTGTTCTCTGTGTAATGCATAATTGAGAACATAAAAAGCCATTTGATCAGTGAGGTGTATGTGTATACCCTTTATAAAGCAGAAGAAGAAGAAGAAAGTGCAGAAAGAATACACACGACTGAGTTAGCTTCATTATTCTTAACTCTGCTTACGTTCCTGAGAGAATAGGAATAGAGCTGCTCAAACATAACCTCACTTGGTAAAGGCAGCAGGCATGTTTTGACAACAGTGCAGTTCTGTATTTGCAGTCATCAATTGTCTTTTTGACATTCTGTTATTTGTTTTGTTTCACAAATTCTACACAACATACATAATATATACGTTTAGCCATATAACAGACATGCGTACAGTTTCTAAACTTAGAATATCAATTTACATTGAATAACAATACAATGTCGAGGCAAAGATCCTGAGGGACAGTCATCCCCAAAACCTGAGATATACAGTTAATATTGTAGTCCAGAATGTGGATAGTCTCTCTGGTATAAAGTATGTTCTATGAATGTGCCACGCATTTTGTGTATGGTACCATTATTAGTATATTCTGTTGTACCGTAACTATATCATTCCCTACTCTGTCTCCTTTAGGACCTTCTTTATGTGACTCCAACTCACCGGCAAGCTGCCCGGGCCGGCAATGCAGTCCATGCCATGTTGATCTACCGTCGGAAATTAGACCGTGAGGAACACAGTCCGGTGATTTAACCTTAATGCCAATTTACCACTTTATTTAATTAAGATTTAAAATACTGGAAATTGTAATAAGAGTAAGGGTGTGTTCACACTGGGTCCACTCTGTTTAAAGGGTTTGGTCCACACTCGGTACGGTTCAGTACGTTTGGTGTGAAGTGTGAACAACAAAGTCCGCTTGGGAAACGAGTCTGGTTCGCTTGCTAAACATCAATGTGAACAAGTGCTGGACTCAGTCCTTTTGCACATAAGAAACAAACTATACAAGGTAATCTGACTCGGAAGTAAACATTTCACGCGTAGTTTAGTTCATATTCTGAGGAAACAAGTAGAGCAAAAATCTAAAAATGTCTTTGGGAACTACATTAGGGTTACCAGATATCCCGTGAAAACTGCGAGTCCCGGGCCAGTTTTATTTTTATTAAGTACAAAACTGCATCAGTGTGCTCTACATGTTAATAGCAGAGTAATATATTAGGTTGTGTTAGTGACATTCAAAAATAAAATAAACAATCTTATGGATTATTTGTTTAATCATTCTGATTACGCGTATACCATATGTTTAAATGGTAATAGCTGATCTATTTTTTAAATCTGGCTTTTTGTACATTTAACGTGTTGACTAGATGACAATAATAGTTGTTATGATCTGCAATAAATTCACCCGATTTTTAAACTGTTATTATATACTGTTATTTTAACGACTTCAAAGTTGCTATGGTGTCAGTGAATTGAAGAAAAAAAAGTCCCAGTTTTTCACTGTGGAATTCTGGACAGTGGAAGAAACTCAAGCTCTGACAGAAATTTGGTCAGACACAAAATCCAAGCTGAACTGGAACACATCAATACATTAAATACATGTATTAATTAAATTAGTGAAGTGCTCCCCCAGTGCTTTCTTCCACAGCAATATGTAAGAATCTAAGGCCCTGTCCACACTACATAACTGATCTTGAGAACCGTACTCGAAACTGTTTTAATTAATCCAGCTCAAAGCGTCTACAACAAAGTACCGTTTCATGTTTAGTCGGGCTTAATGCGTGCAATAGTTTAGTTACAGTTCCTAGGAGCGCAGTGAACAGTGGAAAGCAATACGATAGTATCCCTCCATGCACTGTATTTTATTTTAAAATAATGTGTTATGCTTAGGTGCATAAAAAGAAATCAAACAAGTATTTTGGAAAAAGTAAATGCGAACACACACAAGTAGGGTTGAAGTTGTGGGGTTTTATTTTTAATCAGGTGATATCCCTTTAAACAAATTGAGCTGATTCTGTTTTCATAATTAAACTAAAAAAAAAAAAAATGTTAATTACAAAACAAGCTTTGTTTTTACCTTCATATCTTGCCTGTGCCTAATTCTGGTCCCCTTTTTATTTCAAACAGAGCTGACAAATTACGTGAATTGTTCATCCCAATCCTACTTTTAACCTGCATTTCATTTGCAGTCTCCCAATTTAACATTGTGCTTTTGTTGTTTTCTCCACTAGTTTAACAGAGATGTCCAGAAAGTTTTTTTTTTTAAAAGCATAAAAATAAATACCCATTGCGCAGTGTACACTGATAGCAAGTCTTTCAGGCGCCAGTATTTCGCCAAACATACCACAAAGCATTTGGGATATTGGAGGATACACAAAAAATGTAGTACGGTATTACAACGTCCACACTTCAGATAAACCGCACTACCTGATGCAACCTAATTAGAACTGGACTCGAGACTACCTCCTGAGGTGGTCTTGAGTCCGGTTCTTGAGTACGGTATTAAACGCTGCGTAGTGTGGACGCAAACCGTATTTAGCACTTTTAAGCCAGTTTAAAGGCACCTAATACTTTTTAAAGACATAGTGTGGACAGGGCCTATAACATGCTATATTAAAAACGGACCAATACATCAATAGCTGCCATCTTTCAATATGCCTTGCAGGATATTGCAAACATCTGGCTCACACACCATTAAACGAGCCGAATGCACTTGCAAACTGCATTGTGAACGCAGACCGACTCAGTCCTGAAAAAAATGCAAAAGGACCAACAAAAAACAACTTTAGTTCGCATCCACACGAACTCTGTCCTTTTGCTCGCAGAGAAGTGTGAACAGCAAGCACATACAATGTTTCAAACGAAACGAACTAGACCGAGTCAGTTTGAAATGGACCCAGTGTGGATGCAGCCTTAATGTATCTGTAGATAAAGGTAGGCCCAAGATGGCCTGTTATGAATTGCTGCCAAGAAAAAGAGACAAAATGCTGGGCTAGATTCTCAAAGTTCTTTACTCCAAATTGTCATTAGCACAAAGGAAAAACACACCCATGTTTTTAAACCATTAAACATCTCAGACATTTCATTTAGGGGCTTTACACTACTAACGATATGGACTAAAAGCTTTGAGAATCTGTCCCATTGGGTAAAGGTCTAACGGTAAACAGAATATTATGCATTAGCCACGATTGTAAAATATAAATACAAAATAATTTATGAATTCTATTGAAATTCGATCCCCAAAAATGACCAATTTCATTTTGTGCTGCCAGATGAGAGCATTAGGCATTGTTCCCATGTGCTCCTATCAGATGGAAAGGATGTTCAACACTACCAGGATCCCAGGCATTGAGACCGGTAATGATTACTTTTTAAGAATTTCATTGTTACACCCAATTTTAAATAGTGTGATATTTAATCATTGATCGTAATACAAAATGTTTAACAGTTATTATTATTATTATTATTATTATTATTATTATTATTATTATTATTATTATTTCAAGCTACTTATTACATTTTTTTTATTTTTAATTAGATAAGTCACTGTTCATGCATGCCTATCCAAGCCTGTAATATCTCCTGCTAGTATAAGCTTCTTCCCAGCATGTATAGTTATTGTTGAGATGAGCAGCAGATGTCAAGGTCAGCAAACTGACACGATATGTTATGTAATTTATTATTTATATTATATTTTAAAAGCAGTTGCCCTCTTTTTACAAAATGCACCCATGCAAACAGAAGCATTATCAACCCAGATAAATTCAAAATATGGAATTCAGCATTTCACTGAATATGAATATGAAAATATGAATCCGTATTTCCCCCTTGTGTAGATTTTATTCAGCATTTAAAGGACAGCAAGCACATGGTGGTGTACCACAAGGGCCGCTTCTACAAGGTGTGGCTCCATCACGGGGGCCGGCACCTCCAGCCCTACGAATTGGAGATGCAGTTCCAGAAGATCCTGGATGATAAAACAGAGCCACAGCCTGGGGAACTCAAGCTGGCTGCACTGACCGCAGGTGAACGGTAAGAAGGTTCTCAGATCATAATTTTCAAAGGTTGCACAAAAGAAGCGATGGCACTGAAACAGATCTCCTTTTGCAGGATTCCTTGGGCCAGAGCTCGTGTCAAGTTCTTTAGTCGGGGGATTAACAAGGCGTCTCTTGACACCATTGAGAAAGCAGCCATATTCATGACTCTGGATGAAGAGGAGCAAGGCTATGACAAAGAGAAGCTAAGATCCATTGACTCCTATGCAAAATCTCTGTTACATGGGAAATGCTACAACAGGTAGGATCTAGCAGAGGACATTTTTTAATCTGAACAGGAATTAAAGAGATGTTTCTGAATTTTGTGGTCTGAGATCACTTTCATAAAGCATGCTGGAGAATGCTTTATGAATAAAATCAAATAATCTGGTTCTGTTCCAATGAAGCATACAGGTCTAAACGCTAAATAACATATGACTTCTATAATAAAGAAAAGGGTGTTGTAAAAGCATTATTTCCTTATTGCATGTCTATTCCTTCTTTGACACGCAATAACACATGCATGTTTTATTGTTGTGGATGATGTATTGTTTTCCTTTCCAGGTGGTTTGATAAGTCTTTTAACCTGATTGCCTATAAGAATGGGAAGCTGGGAATTAATGCAGAGCATTCCTGGGCTGATGCACCAATTGTTGGACACATGTGGGAGGTACAGTACTTTTGGCAATTTTATTCTCATTCGAGATAATAAAACCTACAATCATGAAATTAATACATTACGTTTCATGCATTAAAGCACTTTAAAGCCTATCACAAATTAATCATTACAGAGCTAATAACTAGAGTAGGCGAACAAAGCACCCAGTATGGGCTAGTTATATATACACTGTCATTGAGTAAATATCTGGGGTTAATACTGAAGTCTGGAGAATTGATGCACAACCCCTAGCTCCATCTTTTTCCCTTTTCAGTTTGTTTTATCAACAGATCATTTTCAGTTGGGATACACTGAAGAGGGACACAGCAAAGGAGAAATGAACAAGATGCTATCCCCTCCAAGCAAGCTGCAGTGGGATATTCCACAAGAGGTAACTTTGTTAAGTCAGTCAACAGCTAAATCCTGCTTAAGAAGGTACAGTATACTGCAGTTAAAACAACAAACATATACAGAGCATCAAAATAAACTTATCACCATTATAACACATTTATTTTCGAAAAAAATAAGGTATATAAATGATGGACGTTGACAGAATGTTTTTGGTTTCTTTTTAATCACTCGCTCATTCATCCTTGACCGTGACATGCTTGAGTGACTATGACTGAAGCCTATGCACTTAATTACCTAATTAGTGAGACAGTTGATTGGACACTGGATATGGAGTGATTTCAGCTGTTGAATTGCAAGCTTGAATAAAAGCAATAAAGAAAATCACAGAAAAAAAACAATATGCCACATCTATCAAGCAGCGCCTTCGTGCAATCGGCATGTTGGAGGCTGGACTAGGGCAGCGTATTGTGGCTCGCTGTCTTGATTGCTCACAGCCAGCAATTTCAAACCTGGCGAGACGGTATAACCAGACACACTCTGTCAGTGACAGGCCACGAACTGGGAGACCAAGAGTCACAACACCTGCCCAAGATCGACAGATCATTATGCAGCATCTTCGTGATGTCAGTTGTTAATCAACACAATAAAAAGTCACTGCACCTGCCCTAAAACAGAGTTTGTCATTTTTCAATCACATCTAGTGAATTTTATCCAAATATAAGTGATAAGTTTCTTCTGATGCTCAAATATAAGTGATATGTTTCTTTTGATGCTCAAATATAAGTGATAAGTGTCTTCTGATGCTCAGTATAGTATTCTGTAGTCTTATGAACCTGTATACAGTTCTAAGAAAGACTCAAAGCTGCAGACCATTCTACAGTGAATATAACTTCACTACTTGGTTCTAAACCAGTTAAAAAATTGTCTAAACACTGAAAAATAATATTTAAAAAAATAGCTTTATCTGCCATCTGATTTGATACGACATTTCACCAATTCATTTCTCAGTAATACACGTCATGCCTTTACAGTGCCAGGATATTACTGAGAGTTCTTACAAGATGGCCAAAGTGATTGCAGATGACGTTGATTTCCATGGCTGTCTGTTTGATGACTTTGGAAAAGGCCTGATTAAAAAATGCAGAACAAGTCCTGACGCCTTTATACAGATTGCTCTACAACTGGCACATTTCAGGGTAAGCTCTTCTTTTTATTTACCAACTCCTTTCCTTGTAACCAGCAATTGCACATAAAAGTTAATGAAATGTTTTCTATAAGTGTGCCTTTGTATATCTGGAACTGGTAATGGGATTGGCTCTGATCTCCCCCTTTCTCTTTCTTCTCATGTCTATCAATGTCATAAAAGCATCATTGGGTGTCTTTAACCCCCAGGAATATTAAAGGAAAGCTTAAGCAAATGTGTTGTACCTAAGCGATCAAGTCATTTAAGTAATTCATTCCAATACTGGAGCCACTATCATCTGACAATTCTTAGACAATTAAAAGGTGTATTCCCTTATCAAAACTGACCAGGTGAAACAATGGGTTTACAACATGTATCATTTGTTGCATTAACATAAAGATAAAATAACCTTGATGTATATATCATTGTTATAGTATTTTGGTTGCACATTACATGAAATGACACTTATTATAGTGGTATAACACAGTAATCATACAGATGGTTATGTAGTTACAGTGCAACTACAATTACAGTCTAATTCAAGAAACTTTTCAAAGCGAAAAATGTAGCTAAATGGTTCACGTTCTGTTTTGTTTGTTTGCTTGGTTGTGTTTTCATTCAGGACAAAGGAGAGTTCTGCCTGACATATGAAGCTTCAATGACCCGTTTGTTCCGGGAAGGTCGAACAGAAACTGTGCGCTCCTGCACCATTGAATCAACAGCATTTGTTCATGCCATGGAGAATCCAGATAAAACAGTAAGATATATATATTTTTTTTATTGTATTGTGTTGCAAATATTTTACTTCCCAGTCAGTTTATATATGTGTTTCTAAGGGGAAAGAAGTTGAAGTTGTTGACTTTGAATTCTATGCAGTGCAACTCAAACTAGTAGAAACTGTTAAATACATACTAAGCTAAGCTAAAAGATACAGTAATACAAAATCAATATGTTCCTTTTACTTTCTTTCTATTTACAAAACTAGGCAGTATAGATAAAGCAAGTTTCTTCATTAGAAACAGCAGTCTGCCACATTGTCTTATAAGCCCCCTGCATTTTAAAGCACTGTATGAGTGGTGGGGCTGTGTGAAGAATGATTGAGTCATTCATTTCTATTTGAATAGAATGAAGAGAAACTGGAGCTGTTCCACGTGGCTGCTGAGAAACATCAGAACTTGTACCGACTGGCAATGACTGGAGCGGGCATTGATCGGCACCTTTTCTGTCTCTATGTTGTGTCCAAATACCTGGGAATCGACTCCCCATTCCTTAAACAGGTAACAAAGCTCACTCATTTTCTGCAACAGTTTGTACACATAAAGGTTCTTTTTATATACCATAGCGTAAGAGAATAGCATATCTACAATCTGTTATACAGGCATATCAGGAATGTTTTCTATTAGGGGCTTGTTAGGTATTAGCAGTCAATGTTAAACATGATACAGTATAATAATAATAATAATAATAATAATTATAATAATAATAATCACACAGCACTGTATAGTTCAATAAGAGACATAACATACATTACAATTAGAAAATGTAAACATTAGGAAATGCAAATATATAAAAGTATGTTTTAAGATTAAAAATATCCAGTCTCAGAGTCTTTGATCACCTCAGAAAGAGCATTCCGCAATCTTTATGCATAACTGCAAATGCCCTGTTACCCATTGAACGTACCCTTGTTTTTGGAATAATTAAAAGACCAGAGTCCATTGACTGCAAATTCCGTGATGGAACCAAAACTTTTAAATAGCATGGAGCCAATCCGTTTAGGGCCTTATAGGTCATCAGCAGATTTTTAAAATCGATCCTAAACTTGACAGGCAGTCAATGTAAGGATGCCAAAACAGGAGTTATATGTTCGCAGGATTTAGATTTTGTTAAAACCCGAGCAGCCGAATTCTGAACATACTGCAGCATGTTGAGAACCCTCTTAGAGACACCAGCAAGCAGAGCATTGCAGTAATCAAGTCTAGAAGAGACAAAGATGTACTAACTTCAGACAAAGCATCAGACAAAGACAGAATAGAACATAATTGGGCTGTATAAGTAACAAATTGAAACATTATTTGGGAAGCCAGTCCTGTTCTCCTATGCTCAGATAGATAGTCAAAAGAGAGTGGAAGTTTTGTGATGCTGATCCCTGGTGCTCCCTAATTACTATTAACAAATTATTGTAACCCTTTCTGTTTCTTGTTGATTTCATGCTATAGTGCTTCAGTTTCCTGATAATAGGTTATCTCTTGGTCATAAGGTGCTGTCTGAACCCTGGCGGCTGTCCACAAGCCAGACTCCTCAGCAGCAGCTCAACATGATTGATTTGAATAAATATCCTCAGTACATCAGTGCTGGAGGAGGATTTGGACCAGTAAGTCCTTCTATATGAATTGTTGTGAAACATCATTTGAAAATGATGGATCACTAGCCCTGTGGGTACCACTAAGGATTCAGCAGTACTGACCTCCACATAGATTCTCTTGCAAATGCATCTCAATCCTGACCTAAAAAGCCAAGTTACCTTTGTTATGAAGAAATCCCATGTAAATGTACACTGTCATAAATCTGTGTAGTACTTTTTCAGTTTTACTATTCTTTTATCGTGCTCGTACTCATTACCATGTTTTCATGCACCATGATAAAACATTAATGTGTTATAATAGACATGCAACATGCTATTCTAAATACACTTTTGAAAGGGTAATCAAAATAAACCTTTTTTTAAAGGTAGCAGATGATGGATATGGTGTGTCGTATATCATCGTAGGAGAAGATTTAATCACTTTCCATATTTCCAGCAAATTCTCCAGTCCTGAAACTGTAAGTATTATTTTTTTATATCTGTTGAGTTTATCTGTACTGTCTGTTTTGTATATCTATATACAGTAAATAACCTGGAATGCTTCCACCTGTTTATCAAAGCTTCGTCTAAAACCAGATTCTTGCAATGAAATGTTGGTATTAAAACCAGGACCGTCGCTCTTAAGATTTGTCGTCAGCAGATGCTACAGTATTTGCGTATATGGATAAAAAAAAAAGCCTTTGGCTTGTCATCTGCATAATTAATCATATCTTATGCTGTATGTTTCTTCAGGACTCCTATCGTTTTGGGCAGAACATTCGTCAAGCGATGCTGGATATCAAAGCTCTATTCAACACTAAGAAAGATAAGAAGATGTAAGAACCATATAGGGAAGCATACAAAATGAAATGGTTTGTTATTCCCCAAAAGGTGATACATCACTACTGTACAGAAGTGTGGTTAGAAAAACTTTAGTACACTTAGTTTATATGTACAATCCCAAATATTGTCTAAGCACAGTTATACATACTAAGTAATATTGTACAGAATGTATTTATTAATTTAAACAGACACATGAGATTAAAGTGTTATGTGTGCTATATGGGTTTCAGGTATCTGGAGTACAGTTATTCCTAAGTGTGTATTCTACTGTACTTTATACAATTTGGACATTAAATGTTTCAGTGTTTATTATCAGGTTTACCGAAATGGTGCAAATATTATTACACTTTGAAACTAAGTATGAATTCATGTTACCTGATATATTTGCTGTTTGTTTAATGAATAGTGCCTACTACATATATAACATTATATTTAAGGTATTTAAGGGGAAGTTAATGTCAAAGACTTTTGTGAAGGAACATTAGCACCTTCTATCTACGTTTCTGATTTAATTTCATGCAAATATGAATAAAGATGATTTTCAGATATAAGGATGCAATGCTGTGTTTCCTGCCAGGATCCTCAAACCTGTTTATTTATCTAGGCTTTTGTGCCTGTTTAGAGAATACCGGGAACTTTGACAAAATGAGTGTGCTTTTCAAAAGCAATGTGCAACTGTTTTGTGTTTTTATTAACATTTTGTAAATTTAATTACTTTAAATAACATTGTTTGTTTGAATAAAAATGATGGTTGTTAATGGTATATATTTGGTTTTGGTTTCTTTTTAAACTTAATTACATAGTAAAATATTATTTTTAATGGAAACCCAGATATAAAATATGCAAATGCACTTTACTATCATGAACAGGGGTTGTTACCACAACCTTGTTTATTTCCTATCACTGGCTTCCTGTGTATAACAGACAGGGGAACAGTCACATAATTGGTTAACCCTGATAGCAGTAATGGTGCAGTTTTTCATGGAAAAACTTAGAATTACACATTTATTAATTTAGAGTGCCCAATTATTTTACCCCCAATTTATAATGTAGTTATTTTTTCCCCACATTGCAGCATTTCCCCATACAGCTCAGAACTGAAGGTTCAGTGGGCGCCCTTTGATCCTACGACCAAGCCAGTTTCCTCTTCTACACAGATGTCAGTGAGCTACCAGACTCTGGAGGACAAAGGCCAGCAGGTCTACTAAGCGCCTGGCCGGTAGGGTCTGCTGTAGTGCGATGAGGAGAAAGTCCCTTCTGGTTTTGCCTCCCTAACCCTGAGGAGCGCCAGAGCCAATGCGACGCTCCCTCCCGATTCGGAATCCCCAGTGAAGACCAGCCCGGACACAAACCTGCGCTTCGCTGACTATGGCTCACCCTACACACCACGTAGCTGTGCTTTTACCAGGTGAGCCAAAAACAAACATTTAAAGGACAGCAAACATAGCAACTTATCAGTTTTAATAATGCATCAATAAATACCATCTTTTGAGGTTAGGTGTGTGCAACAGCTGGTCAGTGTCACCAGAGAATGCCTTACTGAAGAAATTGTTACTTGTGTACCCACTGAAGATTTAACCCCTTAAAATTCCTTTATTTAACCCAGGTGTCTTTGTTACATTTTTTGTTTTAGATTGGCATGATTTTTATTTTTCTAAGAATATGATTCAGAAACATGCATCTTACAGTATTTGAAGACTGATTCTTTCTTACTGAGCTTCATGAGGGCTGGAAACTAGTAGTGGTCCATCAGTGATGATGATTGAGAGATTTTAAATGCTAACATCTTAAATGCAAACAGCCTTGAGGATAGCCTTAAGTGTAAAATAGTGTGAAAAAAAAATGATATATATATATATATATATATATATATATATATATATATATATATATATATAGTACAATCCGAGTCAGGAGTGTAAACGTTCCGATGTTTTCCTCACCTATTGCTTGATAAGGAGGAAGGCTGAATAAGAACAGGAACCATGTTACAATTATCTATACAATAGAATTTATACATTTGAAAATGTAAAATTATTACCAAAAGAACACATTTAGACACTAATGATACATACATATAGTGTGGTGCCATCTTTGATTCCTGTGTTGTAAGGCTTTTGCTATCAAATGAATCCTCATGGATACAGGCCAAAATGTGAAGAGAAACTATTTACAGCTGATTAGACTTGCCAGAGGTGCGTATTAAAACCTGTTGTCTCCTGCTACTCGGTGGCCCACTACAGGCAGGAGTGCTGGCCTGACCAGTTTCAGTTATGCTGGATTTCAATTTTTATTGATTATTTTTTTCATAAAAAATACAAAATATGGCTCAATAAGAGATACAAGTGGCATAAGGAAACAACAATTACATACAAGGTGAGATTACAACAGTATATCATTTAAACATGTCATAAAAATAAGCAAAATATACATCAATCATTTAGATTTCATATCAACAGCAATGACAACAGTTTTTAATTAAATTATAGTGTCCCTGTGGTTAAAGGTTATTCCCAAAATGTATTAACAATCTGTATTCTTGAATACTAACTACCCATTACCCACGCATGTGCACATGGGCAGCACATCATTTCCTTGCAAGTGACTTTGCAAACCCTCACTTCTATAAAAAATGAGTTAAAATGGAATATGTTCATTTTAACCAACTTGCTTACACCTGGAATTAGCCAGTATTCCAGATTTATGACTGCAGAACATAGGACACTGTCTCTGCCCAATATCAACTTGAAATATCTTAAAATGTTGGTTATTAGCACTTCGTTCAGCCAACCCCTTCCACAGTTAATCACCTATGTACAACCGTTTTATCAATTGATAATGCATCAATATAGTCATTGGTAGCTGTCTGCCAAGGCAGAAACCACATGTAATAAAAGCCAATAGAAACTCTGCATGCAACACTACTGCACAGTAATAGAACATTAAAGAAAATGAAACGGCAGTAAATAGGTGAACAAGCTGCCTTTATTGAAGAGGCATAAGAGAACCAGGTTAACACCCAAATAAGTTGTTTTTGCTGTAGAATGTTAACAGTAGTGATCTCATACCAAGTTGGTATGTGTTGTTCTACAAAGAAAGTCTAAATGACTTAAATTATTGTGACAGATCGATGTTTTCCGATGTAAAGGATAATTGACTAATACAATATTGTTATCATTTTAACAGCTGAACGTAATCTTGCAATAGAACATATCAGCCTCAAAATAATCTAAAATGTGACCTTAAAAGGATTATGTAATAATTCAGGGATATATAGTAAAAAGACAACTACATCTCTTATACAAGAGCAATAAAAAAAATTAAATATTTATTGAGCTTTACCTTTCGCTACAGTTGGCAGGATGTACATACAACACAAGTGCGTGCCGAAAAATGGGAAGACAGCTAAGAATCAAACTAAAAATTAGTTGTGGCAATTATGAAAATAGAACAAAAAAAAAAGCCTACATAGCACTATATAAAATATAATAAACACTACCGACCACAGAACATTTCATTGTTACTGATATTTCAAATGTCATGTGTACTTAATAATTCATAAACAGTAAATGGGTAATATACAGTAACCACTAATTAGTCTTAGTCTGTGATGTTTTCTACATTATACAGCAGATAAAACGAGCAGTGTTCCTTGCTGGTAAAAAAAAAACAACAACAAAAAAAACCATGGAAGATACATTACAAATACATTAAGTGTTGAAATACTCTAGGAATAGTGAAATTATTTATCCTTCAACCAAGGTAATTACCATGCAATGTTAACACTTTAGGACATACACTGCTTTACAGAGTGTGCTATTTTACAAAATAATAAGGTTGCAATGTTTTTAAACTTTTGGGAAAAACAATACAAACCAAAGGCTTTCAAGCATGCAACCTTTTCAATAAGTTTACATTTCCTTGTGTTATCGGATGATACACAATCCTTTTTTTTTTTTTTTTTAATCTTTCAAGGCATCTGAAATTTATTGTACACTAGTCCTAGGTTTTCATTGTACACATAGTGAACAGACAAACAAAAAACGCTATCACGCTACTTGATGTTAATGTGTGCTAAGTGAAAGCACCTTAAAAAGAGCCTGTGTGGCAATAGACGATACGTGGTAATAAAGATTCAAAAATGAATCAACAGTATTGGATAATAATATTCTCAACTTAGAAGCTGCCTTAAGATTAGGTACATCTTCAGTTAATGTAACAGAAAAAAATAAAAAACACAAAAAGGCAATGGATTTATTCTGTTTTAAATTGTATCCACATATGAACTGCCCTAAGGCCAACTGGGCAGGCATGATACAAATTAACATAATAGTTTTTATACTCTAGAATGGTACTAGAATATATCTATCTATAGCTTCACTGTTTATTCCTGAATTAGGAGGTGGCACCAGGAGTTGGGTTCACGTTTTGAGTGGCAACTTGTGGAGCTACTTCTATGATCCGTGGTTTGTCAATTATTCTGGCCGTGCGGTTGCCTTTTTCTACTATTCCAATTATCCATGCTTGGTGGCCTTCACCATATTTAGGAGACTTTATCTCAGCACAGAAACGTGCTGCCTGCTCACGGGGCAAACAGATCAGAAGGCCTCCTATAAAATAAAAAAAAGTTTAGTTATTAAAATAAAATAACAGATTTAGTGTGACTTTATTTTATTCTCCGGTAGTTTATACTTGAATATTCGTTGCATTTGTGTTTTAAAAACCCCCCACTGAATAACCAATGTGAACACAGTACTCGAAGGTGCCAGTTACTACAAATTACCAAACTAATGTTAATTGTTTTATTTCGTTTCTTGAAAAGAGAAAAAAAAAATATGATCGATATCTTAAAAGCAAAAATCTTGAGAGAGATTTTTTTTTGTGCTTTAAATATTTAAATTTCCATACCTGATGTCTCAGGGCAGGTGCCATGCATAAGACCAAACATATTTCCACAAGCTTTGCTCACGGCAGCCATCTTCGCCAATACAGGAAGGTTGTGGATGACAAATGACACTTCATTCCTCTGCTGTCTGGCCAAGTTTTGAGCATGCCCTAAAATTCCAAATCCTGTAATATCTGTGGCTGCATGTGCATTAAAGGTGTGCATAAGCCCAGCAGCTGCAAAGATCGAAATAAAATAGTACGCAACAGGTTAACACATATTATTCTTATGATACACTCTGTGCGGTACACTTTCAGAATTATACAATGCATATCTGATTAGAAGTTCCCACCTGTTCTATTCAGTCTTGCCATGTTCATCATGGCCTCCTGGTACGCCAATTCAACATCCTCTTGTGTTACGACCAACTTTATTTTATTCCATTTTTCAGGCTGCCATAACAAAAAGAACAAGAAATATGTCCATGAACATTTCCAGTATTTGTATCAGTTGCTCTTCGAATGATTATGTTTCTGTTATTATTTCTTCTTTGTGCCTGAAAACACAGTACAGGTCCTATTAATAAACAGTACTGGCCATCGTTCATAGAAAATGTAAAAGTATGGATTAGTATCTACTTGTTATTTTTTTCTTAAGGGACATTTCATTAGTGTCCCATTGGGTTGCTAGCAATTGCAACAGCTACTGTGGGGCTAAACGTATATAGGAGTTTATCATCTATGGTTGTTTGAAAAAGTATCATACAAAAATACATTTCATTAGTGGAAATATTACACTGCTATAATATATTGTGTTATTCAATTTCAGTTGTTATTACACAATTCTTTGTTGCTGTGACCATACAGTGAAATGTTCTACTTTTACCATGACTGTTGTGAATTATGCATAATTTTGCCATGAAAAAATCGTATCCCTAAGTATTCGTAATAGCCTTCTTGTTACTTTATTTGCCAATGTTTTATTCACATACTAAATATTTATACAGTAACTGATTATCATATTTGCCTTTTTAAAATATATAATTTCATTGTTATAGCCTTTTTTAACTCTTACATCTGCAAATTACAACATCTGGACACCCGTTATATAGTATATTACTGTAGTGATGTATCATGTTTATTCAGTGAAAGCAAAACTTACAATATCAAGCCATTGGTGCACTGCAACGGCTACTTGTGTTCCTAAAGGTTTTGTCAGTACAAGCACGTCGCCAGGTACAGCATTGTCTGGCCTATAACAACAATAACAATAATAAAAAAGTTAAAAGAAAGTAGAAAACAGTATACAAACATAATGCACAATTATTTCCCCTGGTCTGAATTGTATTTCCCTTGGTCTGCATCAGAATTACTGGTCCCTTATATGATTGTGTTGTTTTTTTTTTGTTTGTTTGCTTTAATGAATTTCAATAAACCTGAAACTGCTCTTGGTGCACCGTAATTTATTTTAGCAAAATATCTTATTCATTATTATTATTATTATTATTTATTTCTTAGCAGACGCCCTTATCCAGGGCGACTTAGAATCTTAAGCAAATACATTTCAAGTGTTACAATACAAGTAATACAATAAGAGCAAGAAATACAATAACTTTTGTTCAAGCAAACTACAAGAGTGACAAACCACAATTCAATAATACAGCAGATAATAGTGATAGTTACATCAGGATATGATTAAATAGTGATAGTTACATCAGGATGTGATTAAATACAAAGTACTACAGGTTAAACACTTGGCAGATTACAGTATTCTGAAGTACAGGATTAAGTGCAGTAAAATAGGGGGCAGATAAGAGCAAAATAAAGCACATCTAAATGAAGGGTGTCCCAGGATACAAACAGAGGAGTTCTACAGGTGCTGTTTGAAGAGGTGAGTCTTGAGGAGGCGCCAGAATGTGGTCAGGGACTGGGCAGTCCTGACATCTGTAGGAAATTATGGAATTATGGAAAGAAAGTAATTTTGTCCCCTTAACTTTAACTGCCACAAAAGGAAATAGTTAAATAAAGTGTCTTATTCTTTGTTGCAATGAAAATGCTTTCTGCCCACTAGATTTACCAGTGTATGCACATACAGAGTGTCATCATAATAATCGAACAGTACCTGAAAGGTTAAAATATCTGTATAAAAATCGACACTTTAATGAATTATAGTCCCCTCACCTCAACCAGACTGACTGGCATCTCTACTGTCTTTACACCATCATTACACTTTAAAAAGGGTGAATCGTGCTTACATAATGAACTCATTGGGCTGGCAGACAGTCGTTGCAACTCCCCCGAGTACAATCCAGGGGTTCAGAACTGTCTGTCCACCAGTTACTGATGTTCCTGCCTCCTCTGCAGCATCTTTAAAACCCTGGATTATCAGAGGCATCACCTTGTCTCTTTCCTGCAGGCAACAACAACCTCACAAATTACATTCACCTCCACTATGATACTGTAAGTAGTGGCATTTGTAAATGTATTTGGAAATAACTAAGCTTGTTTATTTTGGTAGTTTGGTTATGACCTACCTTGTCTGTCAGTTTATTACTAATTCCAAGAAGCATCAACATATTGTCACATTCCGTGACCCCCATGGCATAAAGGTCACTTAGTACATTGGCACAGGCAATACGACCCTAGAAGAAATAAAAATGTGTAAGTGAAATTCATTAGTGATGTCAAATCATTAATTGCACACTGTAGTATTCATAATAATATGTTGTTGGCATAGGTGTAGAAAGACAGGCTAGGCCTTTCAGTGACAGGTCCCTGAGTGAATTCGAACACTGAGCTTAAAATTAAAATCAGCCTAACCATAACCCTAATCGAAAGAATGTAGTACAGTTTTACACTAGATCAGACTTATATATATATATATATATATACAATTATTATTATTCTCACCATCATGTAGGGATCATCAACAATAGGATAAATGTAGTCTGTTGTTTGAACCAGAGAAAGGCCACCGTGTCTTAAGGGAATGACACACGTATCCATCCCGATACCTACAAATATAAAACATTATAGTCTGAAAGAACAACAATAACAGGGTACTAAAGGACACTGGTAGACCTGCATTGGCTACCACCAATGCTGAATCCAGAACTGCAATATGATATGAGCAGTAACAGTACAATAACCCAAGTGATCGGGGGAGAAAAAAACAAAAACAAAAACAAAAAGAGACCGCAACGGTGATTAAAGCTGTTATACGGCAGGTACGGTAAACCTAGAGGATCAAAGGTTAGCATTTTTCTGTTGGAGAATGTTTGTATCTTGGTAAAGACTTAGGCTATTTCTGATCTTCATCTGGACTCAAAATTGAAATGTAAAAGTAACTGAAATCCATAATAAACATTGACACAACCAAACATATTACAAGCTTTAACATTTTTTTTTAAATCAAACATTTAATTGCGACATCTCAGAACTACAAAATGATACCCATACGTCACATAGACAATACAACTACATAAATACATGAAAATGCATTGAAAGCTGTTTTAATGTAATAAAAGCCTATATTCAAGTGATCTCAGAATATGATTTATAATTAAAAACATTTTCACAATGACATTTTACTTACTTACTTTCACCATTACTGTAACATTTTACCTTTAAACACCACTAAATATCAAAACTCAAATTGTTTTCAGGAGACACAAAATTGCCAAGAACTTGTGTATTGCACCACACTTTCCCTAGTCATCTAATTGTGTCACATGCAGGAACCTACCAAGTCTGGGCATGACTGCGCCAAGAAACTGCTCATCCTCTTGGAAATGGTTTTCCTGCAGAGATTCCAAGAGTTTCTGAAGGACATCCTGTGGTACTTTACATCCGGTCCCCTTCAGTTCTGTAAAGCGGGTCAGTCTGAAGCTCTTATCAAGTTCATAGCTCTCGGGGTTAAATGACTCCCGAACAGACATGGTTGGAAAACTGCAGTACTTCTAGCCAATGGAGACAGTATATTTTTTCACTGTATTAAAAGAAATAGAAATTGTTTCAAAATCCAAATGAAGTTAGCATTATATAAAGACTATTCACCAAATACAATAGTTTATACCATAAAGGTTATTTTAATGCAATTCCAATCTTTTCCCATAATCAGGTTCAGTTACACCCCAATACATTATAATATTATTCTTTGGTGTGCTGTTCGCTAAATTATTACATCATTTACATTTCTGCTTGTTGCCCCTCCCCTCACCCCCAACTGAAACATGCTTTTCATTTTGACACTCTGTGAGCTTAATAGACATGCTGTTTTCTACCTGCAACAGGATGAGGTTATATCAAACATAAAACTATGGTATAACTGCAAGAAAAAAAATAAGTTTACAAAACATCATAGTTTCAAAACGTACATTTTCTACACATTTTTCAAATTGCATGGGACACTAAACCTAAAGCCCATGAAACACGAATCAACTTTCTGGAAACTTTTCAAGCAATTACTTGTATTGGGGACATTATCCATCAATTACCCCATTTAGAGAAAAAGAACTGTCAAAGCAGTCTTTGGGCAAATTGGTGAAAAGTAACTGGCTGCTTCATAGAGATATTGATGAATTTGCCCTCATAATACTGGTGCCTGAACTACACTTTTTTTAATGGATTTGGAGGGAAGACACAACCAGGAATCCATAAAGAAATGTACTGTTATTCAGTGCAGTGCCTCTAACTTTTATTTCGCTAGTTTTGAGAGAAGATAACTCACTACTCTTAACACACGCTTTTGAGATTCCATACTGATGCTCCAATTTTTGCAACAAATTCATTATGAAACAAAAAATGCAACAATTTTACAAGGGCTGCCTAAGGGTAGAATAAACTTCTCCCTCTCTCTCTCTTTTTTTAAATAGTATACAATACAGTGGGTTTATTTATTATTGTTTGTTTTTCTCATATTCAGTACCAAAAAAAAAAAGATTAATGAGTCATATACCTACTTTCTGACTAATCAGAGTCAAAATCATACTTACAAATATATATTATTATTTTTATTATTATTATTATTATTGCCAGGGGAACATGAGTGTCTTAGAAGAGTATCAATCAACTGTTATGACAGAGAAGGGCAAAAGAAAAAACCTAACTTCTGTTGATGAGCTACATTAAGACAGGTGTGTACAACGTTTAAAAGCTATTCTAAAGTAATGTATATTTGATATGCAAAACCAAAAAAAATGTGAATATACTTAAAACCAAATAAAAAAGTGGCATAAAACAGTTAAAAAAATAAAAATAAATAAAACTGTAAGTTACATATTGTATGATACTTTTGCAGGTCCAAATGTCGCTGTCCAAGCTTTAGCTGTATTTCACTCTGAAAAGTACACTTAAAACAAACACAAGGCCTTGTGTAAACATTAAGGTGCATGCTGTCTGTATAGGTTTATTTTGTGCATTTTACATATGTTCATAATATCATTCATTTTAATGAATTGCACCAGAGGTGTAAAAAAAAAAACAAAAAAAAAAAACAAGCATCAACTAATCCCACGCAGAAACTGTTGGGCTACCTTAAATTTTTGCATCTGCTGCCTTTAAGCACCGGGCCTTTAGATTTTTAGCTGCACATTTGCGTTACAAAAAGTAGCGCTGACAAGTTCAGATATAATTAACACTACATACTGTTGAATACAATATTACGAAATGATTCTACGTGCAGTAAAAAGCATGCACTTTCGATACATTTTAAAAACGATCACTGGTAATTTAAGGGGAAAATGTCTTAAGTGAAATATTAACTCTTTCGTTATTTACCTGCTGCTGCATTGCATCCAATGTAAACTAATGTACTTCTAATTCTACATGAAGTACAATTTCTACACACGTATCTGCAGGCTATCATGTCGGTGCAATTTTTTTATTCTTGTTTTGCATTACCAACATTTCAATATAAACATGCACTTATTAACAAGTAAATGCCATTTGCTTTTAATGAATACAGACGCGCTGCACATTAAAAATGTCGGCGGTTGAAAAAATTAACCCTTCATCACCCATGTGCAAGGGAACAAGACACCCCGTTTATTAAAGAGGCCGCCTCGTTTGTTTTATTTCTGCAAAGCACTCTTGCTTTACCTGCCTTAGGAGTATTTAAAGTCGTACCCCTTCGTTTAAAAAAAAAGATGGACAGTTATTTTAATATCTTGTTTCCCCTTTAATTCTGCATTCAGGTTTCTATCTCCTTACCGGTTTCGGTTTAGCAGCGCCTCCCGATAGAAGAGGGAGGACTGTCCCAGAATGCACCGGGACCACAGGGTCGGCCTTAAACACTGCCTGAAGAGAAAGCGCACAAACTAAACATACGTTTTATTTAATAAACAATAAAAAATGGACCCTGGATAAAACGTATAAACAAGTATATACACTGTTGCTTTTATATAACCCGCTTTTTGTGACTATTCACTGTGTAAATCAAGCATAATAAAGATAAATAAAGGGGATTAGCAAAGGTCCTTTACATGCTGACTGGCGCCTTTACCTCCCCTTTATCGGGGTATTTTAGTGTCAGGCAACAAAAAAGACAACAATGGAATGTACCTTTAATTTTAACAACCCTTTAACTTTCCCCAAAGTATTATTATTATTATTATTATTATTATTATTATTATTATTATTATTATTATTATTATTATTCACAATGTGGTAAAATATTGTATTCAGTAACGTTTACGTTATTTATTGCATTATTTCTTTCTTAATTTGGCCATCAAACTAAACCAAATAGTTTAGATCATAAAACCCTGACTTTGTGCTGTAGGCATGCCAGAAAGATGATTATAAGCAGAATGCAGTACAACTGTACTCCTGTCACCAGAAAGCACAAGGTACATTATAAATGTGGCCATTCAAAAACCATTCCGAATCCACAGTATCCCGCAATCCTATTTAAAATACCACTACAGTGATGGATGAGTCAACCAGGGATTGCTCATTTTGCATTCAAACACAATTTTATGACTATATAGTAGGATTGGAATCGAGTCAGGACACCAGGATTAACACCCCTGCTCTTCTGGTGTAAAGTTGTTTAACATCATCCACACCATACTGGGGCAATACTGTAATTGACTCTGGACCAGAGGCAAGAGAGCCCCCTACTGTTCATAGTGTTCACAATGACATGATTATCTATAGCTAATATTAATACATCACATTAGAGTCTATATACTTTTCTCCATTTGGTTTTCTAGTTTTTTGCACCACTCACACTTACTGCACTTGGTTACAACCCGGGGAAGGTCAGAAAGGATATTGGACCTCGTTTGGTGAGTGTTCACTTCACTTATTTTTCAGAGTACTCCCAAAAGCCATTTTCTCTGGATGTTTTTGGTGACAACATGTACTTTAAAAATATACTACTGTACATTCCATCTCCTCACCTACTATTTTTTTTAAATGCATCTGAAACAAATACCTACAATCATCTCAGATTCTTAAATTTAAGTTCCTTTGAGTTGAGTTAAAGAAGACATCTTTATTTCTCATCGTAATGTGCGACGATATACACCACTGCAGCTTCAAAGTTTTATTCATGGATGTTGTGAAAATGATTTAAGAACTAAAACACAAGCACCAATTATTGTCCAATAAACCTTTTAATTCTTGAAGCAGAAATACAATCTAAACAGATCAGTTGGTTAACAGCACACTTTAAATACTGTATTAAAACAATTTCACAATGATTCATCTGTTTGTTAAAAAAAAAAAGGTTTAAATATTTACATATTGAAATAAAATATTTACAAATTGTATGGAAGAAATGAAGTGACGTTTTAAGAAAATCCCATTTGATCAATATTATTATCTACACCGATCTACTAAATACAAATATTACAATATAACATCACTTCAGTGAACCCTCTAACATGTAATTTTAGGGCTTCTTTACGGGAAGCAGTTATAAAATACATTCTTCTTCTACCACTTGATTTGCCTACCTTTATTTTGTCTGTCAATTCCACTGGTGGGCAAGCCAAGACTGTATTTTCCTTTTTCACTTTTTCAAATGTTTTTACTTGGTACCACTATGAGTACGTTTCCTCCACATATCCCCAGATTCTGATAGTAGTAATCTCATGTAGTAAAGAATGTAATAGGTTTTTATCATTATTTATCATCACTGAGTGGTACTCTCAATATGAGTACAAACTGAACATTAAACTGGACTTGGTGGCTATTTACCTGCTACAATTCTGTTGAGCTGATAGAAAACAGCATGGGGCACATCTTCAAAAATAATGATTTCATAAAAAAAACCCAATAAAAGTTTACTGCAGAATACTGTGGAATAACACATTTTAGTAAAGACATAGAGAAGTGTAAAAAAGTATTATGGAAAAAGAAAAAGCATGTTAAAGCACAGGCAAACATGGTAAAGCTTGGTACAATCTTGTTTAACCATGGTAAACTGCAAAACCACTGCACATATTTACTATGGTAAACATTTGTAAGGGAAATAATGAGTTTGTTACAAAAGACATAACGCTTGAAGTCCCCTCCGCACTACAGCAGAGAATTCCTTTACTAAAGTTATCCCAGACTGGACTGATGAGTCACATGAACAAAATAAAGGGCTTAGTTTACTGCACTCAACTAAACGTTCAGCTCTAGTCTCACTTTTTGCTTAGCACAGGCAATGTACATAGTTGTAAAGCAAGTTAGTCACTTTGCAGTCTTAGTATGTTTTATTACTTCACAACTGACACAAAACTAATATGTCTTGCGAGAAGACAACTATGAGCTCTCTAAACAACTGAATTTGAACGTGACAAACTGGATAAGTAGATCAACTTGGATTTACCACAAAGCGCAAAAGTACTGCAAACAAAACTTTTTTATGCTGTGCAGTCCTTATCAGCATCAACCCACACATGGCCTGTGCTCTTCTCAAAAGCTCTACCTGAAAACACACAAAATAAAACTAGTTAGCTGGCATTAAAACAGCAACTCTTATAATTTTCTTACTGAAAATTTGAACCACCAAGGCACTTGAAAACCAGCTGCTTTTCAATAGGGTTCTGGACTGGTTCTACCAAGTTTCACTTTCAAGAAAGCCATTTGAGGCTGTGGCCTTTTTAATTCTGTTGGCAAGACTGTACTATACAGAGAGCAGAGCCAAAAAGGACCTCAGCTTTTCAACAGCATTCATGATACCAGAAATGTAAATACAATGTCTAAATCTATTACCTGACTGGGGTGCAGAACATCCATCCCTTTCTTCATTACAAACAATAGCCTCTGTTGATAACAAAAGCATAAAGGCCATAAGCCAAGACCCTGGTCATAAACAGATTAGTGTATCTGTAACTGCACAAAGGCTACGGTGCATTTTGTTGGCCTTCTAAAGCCTTTTAAAACATGTCTTAAGCAATACATAGCCAAACCCCATTAGAGTAGGGATTTCTGTTTTCAACTTTGCCTTTGGCACTGGGCTGAGTTGGATGTGCCACCTTTGGAAAAGCACAACATTTCAGAACTTCTGGAATGTTTGCAGGAAGCTCTGATCTGCAAAACAGACTGCTTGCAGGCAGCTGGAGGCATTCCCATTGAGTTATTGCTTCACATTCAAACACTGCTGGCACAAAAATGAGAAAGCCGTCTTTACAGTTTCTCAGTAATGCCTGTCACCATAAAGGCATGATTATTAGTGAAGTTATCAGGCAAATGGAATACAGACTTCAGCAAAATACACTGATTGCCTTTGACCACCTACAAAAAAGAAAACAGCAGACATACAGCTGGTGATTTTTCACAAAACACGCTTTCCAATGTCAGTGTTAAATGTGATGGTTAGTTTTTTTCAGAATATCTACAAATGAGAAGAGAGGCTAAGAACATATTTAATATATTATTATTGGATTGTCAATTGAAGTCATACTGTTTAACAGATTCAAATTTAATTGTAAGACTATTAAATATATGAAACTGTTTAAACAAAAAAACAAAAAAAAACTTTTTGAGATTTATGATACCTGTCTGAGACACAGGACTTCTGCCCACATTTTTTATCATAGTCAATAACTTCTGCTGGTTAAAATATAAAGGTTGAAGCACAAAAAAAAAAAAAAAAAGAAAATCAACCAAATTCTGAACTAACAGAAGTCTTGGTTTTTAGGTACAAAACAATTAAATAAATAAATATGTTGATTTGCTGTTGATTGTATAATTATATTTATATTAGAACAGACTTACCACCAGTTCCTCGTTTTAATCTTCTCCTGGCCAGTTTAATTTGATCCTGGAGAATCTGTACCCAATCTCTTGGACCAGGAAGCTTGTCAATTCTATTAGCAGTGCAATATTTCTCTGTGAAGACTAGAAACACATTTTTAAAATTATCTACACACATATTATTATGATGATGATGATGATGATGATGATGATGATGATGATGATGATGATTATTATTATTATTATTATTATTATTATTATTATTATTATTATTATTAATAATGTCATCATGACCGACATCGACAGAATGTATGAAGATCACATCATACTATAACTATGCCTATGCAGAGCATTAACAAAAACATATAAGTGGTTCTTTAATCTGTCAGCAATAAGTAACTACAACGAGACTACACTTGGTTCATTGATTCATTAAATAAATTCAGTGGTTTATACTGGTTTGACTTTTTACTTACCCAAGAAAGAAAAAAACACCAACCTTTTATTGCTCCCACAATATTCTGATCGAGCCCCTTTCTGTTATCATTTAACCCCCTCTTTCTTTTTCCATTAGGAAGGGAATTGGCCAGAGTTGTGTCATCAAAGAATGCACACACCAGCTTCCTGAACAGTAAGCTACCAGAGCGTGTGTAATTCACCAAGATAGAGTCCAGCTGGGTTTTGGGTATGTACACTTCATAACCCTCTGCAAGCTGGACTTCAGGCTAAGCAAACAGGGATAAAACACAGACCAACAAATTACTAATAAGGCATTACATTTACATCTACTGGAATTACATTGTAAATAGTATTATTTAACTCCATATTGATGTAATCTATAAAAGAATGCAATCCCAATCTTAAAAATAAATAATTAAATATATTTTTTAAGCTGAAAATTTTAAATGTGCCTAAAAGACAAACATGCTTTATGAATACAGCCCACTTTCTTTTGCATACATTGTACCCCATGAATGGTATAGTGCTGGATAGCCATAGGAGCATTCATGTTGCATCCTCTATAAACATGTACAAGCCAGTTCAACTGAAATGTAATTTTTACTTACTTCTGAGGAAGGCATTTCTCGGATAAGACAGTATTCTGGAACATGGATGTCTATGGCTGAAGCTGGAGTGGGCTGTGAAGGGCCTAGTCGCTCCCTGGCAGGCCTGTCCCTCTTTCCACTTTGCTCTGTTGTGCTGCCGGGCTGACTACACAACTTCTTGCTCTGGGAGGCCGGTGCAGTGACCTTTTGGGCAGGTTTCTTCTTCCTGTTCCTCTTGCGTGGCATCGACAAACGCTGAGCACTTACATTCGTCTGCGCACGCTGCTTTGACTGAGCTCCTGACAAACCCAGCGAAAAAGCATCTTGGTAACAAATTCCCTGCCATGGCTGTGCAACATTAAAGCTATCAGCATCATGAATAACGATATCATCATGCAGCAACAACTGTTGCATACATACATATAGATAGACAGGTCCCAGATTCTGACAATCTGAATACATAAAATAAATAAACAATGTTGTAACTTAATTTCATTACAATTGGATAACCAGCTCTCTAGATGTAGTACATATAAAACCACGGGGAGGGGCAGTAATAAAGAATGTGGTGCTTGGTAAACATATTTCAATTTACTAAGAGGTTTCTCAAAACTATAGCCATTGTCTATTTTCATGGTGGTGAGGGCACAAGTGAATAGGTTGCTTGTCATAAACCTTCCTGGTTCTTCAAAACTTATCACAGAAGGTAGCTGGGTTAATAAGGCAGCTGGTGTTAAGCATTCAACAGAATTAATGTTTATTACTGTAACATTCGAATCTCTGACAGTGTACTTCATGTCATAGGAATTAAGTTGCTAAGTAACCAGTAGTATGTAGATCTATCTATCTATCTATCTATCTATCTATCTATCTATCTATCTATCTATCTATCTGGCTCTATAGTATATTTTTTAAGTTGGTTAAAAATGTTGTGATTTTGAATGGAGTTTGAGCTGGACACCACCAAATCAGGAGCAACTGACATTCCCCTTAAGTAATCAATAGCCCTAGCAATTGCGTTTGCTGTGATCTTGATGAAGGAAAAGTAGTGCTGTAACACCATTTGTTAATGCAGTATTTAGAAATATTTACATGCATTGAATATTTTTTGCATATATTGTTTAATTATATTCATAATTCTGCTAATACATACAATCTCTATGGGAACAGTGATTTGGAACCTGGCTTCATTAACTTTAGTGTTGCTGTGAAAAATATATATATTTGTACAAAACATTTTTTTTTTTAAATACACAGGCCTATACCTCATACTTCATAATCTCTGGAAGTAATTTACTGCAAGGTGTTTTAAAATTGTATATATTTATTATTTTGCTGTCGGCCTACTGTATGTTTCAGCCCGACACACAAAGAACAGATGCACTTGAAAATGTGAAATGATCTGGAATAAATGACTTCACAAGTATGAAACATGGGCTTTATATTATTTAAGAAAGGTTTTTCTTTTTTTAGAAACTTTTAATTAATGTTCCCTTTTTGTAATGGGATCGTCAGAGCCTGCGTTTCAAATAAACCTCCCCTTACCTGGTCAGTTTGAGTTGCAGTCATCCGTGTCTGCGCCATCATCGCAATCACTCAAAGCTAATGTGCAAATGAGGCCACACTCTGAAAAGTTATGCTGCCCACTGGCACAAACACAGACGGAAAAGGATGGGGCAAAGTATGTCCCCAAAATCGGATTACTGGGCAAAGGCAGTTTCCTCCAAGTTTTGTCATCAAAATCAGTGGCAAACCTGTTTTGAGGTTTGCCCCATCATTACAATGTGGTTGGCAGGCACCATTAAACCTTACCACTATGAGATCTCCAAGCTCACCTTAATCATACAGTCCTGGGTAATTCGGCAGACTAATAAAGAGAGGCCAATAATGTCCTACTGCAGCACCTTACCCCCCTCCCTCCATAAAGTGCAATTTGTACCACAAAGTTTTTGCTTCGATAAGTTTTTACTGACCTTTTTGTGTCTGCATTAACTTCCTCATGGCTCTGAGCTCCTGTAAGATAGCCTGCATGGTGGTCTTACAGTTACACATACAACAGTTTGGCCCAGCAGTGTTGTTTGTGATTGGTATCTCTCCTGGGATACAAATATAAAAATAAAACAGAACACAATTCATTGGTCCTTTTTTTGTAGGTAACTGCAACATTATTGCAATCTTGCAATATATATATATATATATATATATATATATATATATATATACTTGCAAGTGAATAAAATACTTGCTCCTAAGCAGCATGTTGAATTAAAAATAATGCAAAAAAGTCTGGGCCACCCTTTGCAAGTTACACATCTTTTAAGCTGAATTTATTAAAAACTTGTAGGACACAATTTGCAGAGGATCCTTCTTGGAACAGATTAAAGAAGAATTCCAAGGTGGGAAACCTCCTCTGAGAACAAGGTACAACTACTGTACAAGAAAACGTGTCATTTTCCAAAGCATTAAGAGTATTTTACAGTGTTCTATTATAGTCATTGTTAACAGGAGAAACAAACATGTCATGCTAAAGGGGTAATAACCAAGAAGAAGAAGAAGAAGAAGAAGAAGAAGAAGAAGAAGAAGAAGAAGAAGAACTTACCATTCGTCTTCACTGTGTTTTTCATTTTGTTGATCATTTTCAAGGTTTTAGATCGGGTGCCATATTGCCCAGAAACCTGGGGTCTTGCTGCCGGTTCTTCATTCCAAGTGCTGTGCTGGGGCTCCTCCTGACTGGCAGGTGGAGAGATGGCAATGTGCTGGTCCCACCTCAAGTCGACTTCCTGAGGCTCCTGTTTCAAGTTCTCACCCTCTTTTCCCACCCTCTGATACACTCTGCCTGCCTTGTCGTTTAGGAGTCTCATCATTCCGGTGATCTGGTTTTTAATCTCCACATCTTTGTCACCTAGCCAAACTGCAGACCAATATAATGTCACTAAAGCTGTTCAATAAATGCATTTTTTCCTCATTACGGATATAAGTCGCTAACTAATACAGGGAGAAATGGGACTCAGATCTAATCAGATTATTTTAGTCTGTGAATCAGATTTTACGTTTTTTCCATACTCGCACTATATCCAAAATAGTGGCCACAAAATCTCTTCCTTGTGCTCCACTTTCTATATACCTTCAGCACAATATTACATTTTTGACTTGTAATGGTATTGGCAGTCACTGAAAGACATATTGGCACCACTTCACAGACGAATGTACAATATGCTTTAGAGAAGAACTCAAATCCCCAGGCTGTACTGACTAAAATGTTTTACAAGTCATACCTGTAGTTGCTGCTGTGTTATTAGGTTCCCCATTGATATCAGCACTGGTATTACAATCCAAGTATCCTGCCTCAAAATCTGCAAAAGCAACAGTAATGGGATAAATTATTCACAAAATTACTATGATTTTTAATTAATACATAATCAAAATAATAATAATAATAATAATAATAATAATAATAATAATAATAATAATAATAAAAACTTGAAACTTCCTATTATCTTTTTTTTTTATGGAACACATTTGTGATAGATACAGTTGTACATAAATAACACCCATAATGACCAGTGAAGGAAGTGTGTGGGTCAGGACCAAAACTGAATCTGTTACATTTCATACTTTACTTGCTGCCAGTCTCTTCCACCTGTAGGTGGAAACAAAAAGTGTTTGCAAACACAGACCTGGCATCTATTCAACTATACCCTATGTAATAAAGCTGACTGCCAGTAAATCACACTGCGGCCATATGCACTTGCATGCAATTTCTATTTGTAAACCGCAGTTTCCAAATAATTCCAATATCTAAAGATTGTTTTAGTCCACGACACTTGTTATAACCAGCCTGACAAACAAAGAGACAACCATAACAGAAAATATTACAACACTGACCAAAATAAGAATACACTGTAGTATACTACAGGAACAAATAGTTTTGAACGGCTACGTGGTTGTTTTTTTACACAGAGCATAACAATAATCTAGCAAATACTGTGTGTTAATATTTAAACTAAGCTACTCAATGTACACCATAAGATAATGAATGGTTCAAACTCTATTCCACACTTACACAGTGTTTACGGTACAGTAGTTTATTTTAGTTGTAAATCAATCCAGTTATTCTTTGTTTATTTTCGTTTAAACATCCGAATATTCTGTAAATCTAGTTAAACAAATGGAGCTTGCAGGGTATTGTTACGTTCTTGTTCTGTTTAAATTTTTTACCTTTTTGTTTACAATATGTCAAAAGGACGTTTTTCAAATGAACCTCTACCTGTATTCCCCAGCCTTACCTTCATTGACCAGTTTAAAGCTTTGAGATTTCCTGCTCCTTTTTCTTTCGGAAAACTCCATTTTTGAAATCTGTGGAATAAAGATCAATAAATGAAATCTAAAGCAGAACTGCTTGCACTACATCAAAATAAACAGCAGGAACAGGGTCCGTCTCTCTAATCAGCAAAAAGAAAAACCTCCAGCTCATTACAGTATTTCAGTTCCAACTGCTGTACGTCAAATGCATTGGAACAATCTTTACTTCAAATTAAATTCTGTAGAATTTAATAAAAATGCTTTGAAACGTGACGACTTTTGTTAGCATTATTTTGTTAAATAGCGACGTATTTTTATTAACATTTTGTAAAAAATAAAAAAAAGATGAAAATGTAGTTTTGTATTCTGCATATTTCTTTGCGCCGCCTGATGGTATTATTTTGTATCAATTTTGTAATTCAGCAGATATTTCATTAAAAAATGTTATTGGGGAAAAAAGGCCATATAACGTATAATTAGCTCGTTTACAGTATATGCATATAGTGCCAGGCAAATAGTCATAGTAAGTGAAAATATAGATATAGATCGACAGTGCATCATTACAGTTTTCTTTTATATTCTGTTTTTAATGTCTCATGCCTCAAAAGCACAACATATGCAAACGGTGCTTGTATTGGCATTTAAACAACATATTATTGATGTTTAATTGTCAATATGACAACATTTACTGCTTTTTAACTATTGAGTTTTAATGCAATGTGCTTTGAGAAAATGCAATAGGCTAGTTTAGTAAATGTAGTCATGTACAAATTTGGTTCTAATAATAAAGGCTATAGTAAACTCTAAACGTAGTTGGGTTACTGAAAGTTAATTTGAAACGCACAGTAAGAATACCGTGAAGTTTAAAATTAAATATTCAGATAAACACAGCATGAGATAGAATAACACATGCCTTCTAATTGCATTCCACAGATGTCACAGATGTTGCTGTCTCTGTCTTGTCACAGCTGTACATCATTACTTCTGTTGTCTTTTTCTGATACCACCCTTTACCCTTTGACCTGCTTTAAACACCTGTCCCCCGGAACTCTCTGAATACAGCTTCCTGTTGTGGTTGAACACCAGAAATGTTACTGTGAATCCAGTTCCTGGTTTAATTCTAAGATTAAACATGGATCTTTTAAAAGCAGAAATCGCGAGGAAAAGGAAGAATCTCGAAGAGAAAGAGCTAGTTGGCGTAAGCATTTTGAGTACTGTACGGTATATCGTGACTTCACTGGAAGTTTGTATATGTTCTAACGAGACGTGACGAGAGTCGATAAGGTTACGTTACTGACGATTCAAAATATAAAACCAGTAAAATAATTTAGAGATAGCATGTGAGGGAGGAAAGGGGCCCCTATTGCTTGGGGGTTGGTGGCCACGTTTTCATTGTTTTTAGTTTTCGCTGTCTAGGTTAGGCATATACTGTATGTTGCTAGTTCATGTATTACCAGAGCACCTTCCTCATGAAACAACCCTTATGGAACGAAAATATATTTAAATATATTGTATAATGTACTACATTATATTTCTAAATATATTTTAATATAGTTTTGTTACATAAGGGAACTACAGTGATTAAGATATTGTTATTTGTGAAATAGTGTATGACCTAGTTATCCAAAGAGCCTAATACACTGACATTTGGTGTTTAGGTAATAGTCCTACATAAGTATGGAGTTTTGCAACAGCTTAACCTCCAAAGCTGGTTTTTGCTTATAAGGTACTGCAAATTCCACCCTTACTAAGTTTGTGGTTTCTTTATTTTTGTTTTTGTTTTTGTTTGCAAATGAACTGCTCTGTGACTTATCGTAGTCATACAGCAGTTAACACAATATTTATTTGAAAGTAGCTGCATGTCAGAAAAAAAAAAAACCTTGTATTTAAAACAAAAGCAAATTCCAGGACCGCATCTTAATGAACGTCTTTTTTTTTTCCTTCAAGGAGTCGAAAACATATTTTAAGCGCAGTGAACTTGCAAGAAAGGAAGAAGCAGAATACTTCGAAAGATGTGGTTGCAAGGTACAGTATGTTGGAGCCATTCTTTGTGTTATACATGTTGTACTATAGGCTACTTTAATCAAACATACTCTTATACTGTTATGTTGGTTTGAGACAAATATTAAGGGATTACAGTTCCCCTGCTCTTTTGTATTTTACTTAAATAATACAACTATCCCATTTGGCTGTCCTTAACTTATATAGCCTACTAACACAGTAGATTATGTGCTCAGTTATAGCAAGTTTCTGTAACAGTCCACACTAGACCCCATGTCAGACCACCGCCAGCAGAATGCTCTGCTTGCTGTTTGGACTCCCTTTATTTGGACTATTAGCAAGTGGAACACTTGGTTTTTAAATGGAGTCTAGGGAGAACCCTGTGTGATGTATGTGAATGCTAATATATTGATAACTGTCTGTATTGCACTTTAGGTTTTTAATGAGAAGCCAGCAGGAAAGGTATGGGACAAAAAAGGCCAGTAATTTGTTCTGGTTCTGTAGCAAAAGCGTGCATGCTGGCAGATATTAATGTGCGCCTTTTTTGGTTCTGCAGCATGACAGAGGGATGTGGATGCTCTAAATTATTTTTGAACACTTCTGTTTCTGTAGTTTATGAAGTAATGTAGGAATTCACTTCACAAGAGCGAACATTCAGTTATTCCAGTATTTAAATGTTCTGAGCTTAATGGATTTCAGTTCTATGTTTACCTATGGTTCAGGTTACAGAAAAAGAAAACATTTTCGTTGGCTCAAGTGGGACGGAAAAACTGAATTTATAGCTCCAGCTATGAAACACTTATTTTTCCTGCATTATTTTCAGTAGTAAATATTATTCTTGTTACCTCCCCTGCATATATAAAAAATCCCTAGTTTGGCCTGTTTTTTTTTTTTTGGTTTGTTTTTGTACACCATCCATAACCTAAAGTTGACTACTTTTTAAAATATGTTTGCTTTTGGGTGAATCTTGAAGAAAATGCATGCGTTTTTGAAAGCATGATGTACTATTTAAGATTAAGATAAAATGTGTTTTCTTAAAGTCCAGGTGTATACATCCCAGTGTGGTTGTTCATTATGGTATATGATAAAGAAAACAAATCTGTGTGCCTTAGGCAATGTGGGTCATAAGTTTACCTTTTTGTTTGTTTTTGCATGCCAGATAATCCTATTTTTGAAACATAGAAACTTTAACTTCTGCCCCATTTGGTTTCAATTGGATACAAGGAGGATCATGGTTGGTGTCTTACTTCCGTCTGCACCAGTTGCCAGTGACTTTTGTAATACCGCAGTGGGGCAACCCAATTTGTGTAGTTTAAATGATTCTGTCAGATTCAGAAGCTTGGACGCTGCTAGATTTCATATAACCGATTTGCCACCTTGAGATCTTTGTGCCGGATGATAAAGAGAAACCCTGTTCCTTTGCATTCCAGGTACAGAAGAAGGAAGATAAAGACAAGGCATCCACTTCCTCCAATCCAGTGTTGGAGCTGGAACTCACAGAAGAAAAATTGCCCATGACACTCTCCCGACAAGAGGCATGATATTCTTCATCCCTGTCCAACTTAAATGTATTGCTTGTCTCGCTGCAGCTTCATGGCATACTCTGTGCTTTACTTGAAATGTTTTGTTTACAGGTAATAAGGAGTCTGCGTGAACGAGGGGAGCCCATTAGATTGTTTTCAGAATCTGATTACGATGCCTTCCAGCGTCTTAGAAAAATAGAATTTTTAGCTCCAGAAGTAAACAAGGTAAGACTGGACAGCGGGTATATTTAGATGGGTTTGACATGCATACAGAATATTTCATTCTATACTAGGCCTATCTAATGATAGCTGTAAAAAAATGTATTTGGTAATGGTTAGATATTTGTTTCATATTCTTGGAAAAGTTAGATTTGTGGATGTCGAGGAAAAAAAAAAAGTAAATAATTGTTGTAACATTTTTGTCTGTATTTCATTCAAAGGGTTTAAGAAACGATCTGAAAGCTGCTTTGGACAAGATTGACCAGCAGTATCTAAATGAAGTTGTAGGAGGTCAGGATCCAGGAGAGGAGGACACACAGCATGACTTGAAAGTCCATGAAGAAAACACCACCATTGAGGAACTGGAGGTAATGTTACTATGGTGTTGTGTTATAACTGATATGAAGCCTTTGTATCGCCCACACTAACCTTTTGAATTGTAACACAAGAAGTGTTCATCCTCTTGCAAATCGTCGATTGCTTTAATTTCATTATATGACACAGATCAAATATATTTGATGTGACGCAGTTGTTAAATTTAATTTACAACCTATTTGAACGCAAGCAGTGGCTATCTTTGTCTTGTACTGTGAAACATCCCGAATTAATTTAGGACAGTCTGTGTGTAACTTTCGTTTTCTTTTCAAACGAAAATGGTCCAGTGGCGTAAACTCAGTGATCAGAGGGTAAAAATAAACATTAGGAACCACGTGTTTTTTGTATGTAGTTACTGTGTGTGAAACCTTGTATCTCAGACTTGTGTCAGGTTTAGTTGGTTGGAGAGAAACTGTCAGGCTAGTGAGTTTGAGCATAGGATTGATCTATTTTACATATTTTTTCGAATATCTTATTTTTGGAATCTCTGTATTCATCTTTCTTACTTTATAATTTTATATTAGATCTAATTTAATCTTTCTACCGTCCCCCCAAAAACTTTTATTCATCATTGTATATTGCATCTGATTTTTTTCCTGTTCATTTGATTTCTTTCTTTTCATCTCTCTTCTTTTTTTCGAAATAACGATATTGATTGTAATCATTTATTTTTTAGGATATATATATTTCTTCACCTCTCCCCATTTCTCTCTACAATTTGACAATGATTTATTTTTTTTTTGAAGGGGGGGGGGGGGGGGGGGGTTGAATTTATACTATAAATGCTTTCCCCCCCTCTCCTTTCCCCATATCCTAAAAACGATTTGATTGGAGTTGTTGGTTTGAATTTATTTTTCTGCTCCTTTAAAAAAAAACAAAAAAAAAAAAAAACCTTTATATGTAAAAAATATATTGTATTGCAACTGTGAACGACTTTGCTTTGACATTTTCTTTTTTTTTTCTTGAATTATCTCCTCTCCCCTCATAACACATATAATTGTATTGGATATAATTTTATTATATGCTTTTTTTTATATAATTCTACCATGACTTGCCAAAAAAACTTATAATTGACTGATTTTATTATCTCATTGTATATTTCAGATCAGATTTTTTTTCCTGGTCTACATTTTGATTTCTTTTTTTTTTTTTTTTTTTTTAACTATTTTGATTAGTATTTATTGATTTATTTATTAGGTTATGTTTTTTTTTTTTTTTTACCTCTCTCCATTCCTCTCTAGGATTTCACAGTAATTATTAGGGGTTTTTTGGGGATTTATACCGTATAGCTCTAAAAAACAACAACAACAAAAAAAAATATTTCCCGACATCCCAAAAACGATTTGTTACAGTATTGGATTGATTTTATTTTTCATTTGCTCCATTTAAAATTATATATATAATTACATGAGAGTAGATGTTAAAAGTTTGAACTCGGCTCTCGCCAAGATAAGCACCATCTAAGACGCAGCTTTACAGTAAACTAATGTGATATAGATATCCTTCTGCTTGGTGTTGACAGCTGAAGTGTAATGCTGGCTCCAGGTATCAGCTTATTTTGCCTCCCCAGCGCATCAGCACACACAACGGCTGCGATGCTGGCTCCAGGGATCAACCACAGTGTGGTCTCCCCAGCGCATCAGCATGACAACCGTCTGGATTGAGCTAAGTAGGGTACATCTCTGGGGTCTTCAAGTGGGCACCTTCCGTCCTCGGTGTTTCGTCGACTAGCCTATAACACCGCAAGAGGGCTCGACGGTGATTATGGCATCCTAGCATCACATCCTCCGTCCCCCACTGAACTCAACCCAGCTTACGTACTCGTACATCAGCGTTTCTTTCTATTGTGCTTGAGATCCCCAACCAGAATCTTTCCGTCTCAACCACAGCCAGTTGCTGCTGCTCTCTGCTGCTTCAGATAAGTTCTTTACTGTGCGACGCAACTCTTGGCCACTGAATCCGCCGTCTCTGAGAAACTGGGTTTTAGAGTGTGCCACAAATCCTCGACAACCCACCTCCACTGGATAAACCCGGGCTCTCCATCCTCGCTGTTCTGCTTCAGCGGCCAGTTGAGTGTACCGCAGTTTCTTCCTCTCATATGCCTCATCTACCGCATCCTCCCATGGCACTGTTAACTCTACTGGGTGAACAAGGCGTGCTGATCCGTTAAGGTTGGTCTTAACCGTCCTTGGCTAAGACCCACCTTACATCCTGTCAAAATGTGCCTTAATGTTGCAGGTGGTGAACACAAAGGACATGAGGGATCTGTGGTGATGAGAGAATATCATTTGTTGACCTGATGAGGAAACTGATCCTGCTCTGTTTCATTGTCCATAGGTCTTGCCAGCCGATCTTGCGTTTTTCCACACTCTCCCTCCCATCTCATTCATTCTCCCTGCTTGACCTGGGAAACAGCCTTTAAGCACCTCATCCTCTCCTGCTTTTGCACCTCGTTGACTACCAGTTTCATCCGTTGAGCTGGGGCTGCCTTGTGCCATGTAGGAGAAGTTGAACTGAGACCAAGACCCCCTCTACCATGCTGAACTTGCCCCATGATATCACCGATTCGAAGGGCAGCCTTTGCATCTTCCACGGCTTTCTTTGCCGCCTGCTTTCTTCCAGTTTTCAACACAGGTGCTGCATCCCTTACGCATTTGTTGCGTGACTCTACTAATGTAATTTCCAGTCGGACCTTGGCGCACTTAAACTCCTTGGTTAGAGCGAAGACTGGTAGCTGCAGTATTCCTTTACCATAAAGTCCCACTCTGCTGAGGCAGCTTGGAACTCCCAACCATTTCCTGATGTATGAACTGATTAAAGCTTCCAGTTTCTCTACTGTTGTCAAAGAAACCTTGTATACAGTCAGTGGCCACAGCAGCCTCGGCAGTAGACCAAACTGAAAGCACCACAGTTTGCTTGTTGTCTAACTTCTCCCACACAAACTGTGTCCTTTAGATCCCTGTCGTACTATCTCCCAAGACTTTTCACTGGCTGCGCAGACACTGTTGGTATTGCCTCACCATTAATGTAGAACCTTTTATCTACTACTTTACCTTTTAATTATAGAGATGCTCCTTTGATTTAGTGGGCTTGAATTGCATTCATGCCCATTCAATGTTATTGGTTAATTTGCCCAATAACCGATTAGTGCAGGCTACTGTTGTAGTCATGATTGTCATGTCATCCATGTATGCTCGTGGTGGTAGTCTCATTCCAGAAGCCAAGCGCTCTCCTCCCACTACCCATTTTGATGCCCTAATAATTACTGAATAATGACTGAATTCTGAAGTCGAAAAACTAAATTTCAAATTTCCAAAGTAGGCTTTCACTAAAATGATATTGAAATTGTGATAAATGACTTGGCTTTAACATTTATTTGTGTTTTTTTATTGAATTATCCTCTCACAACACACATTGCATTTGTATAAGGTATAATTTTTTTATTTGTACTGGGCAGTGGAGGTTTTATTTTGGTCAGTAAAATGGCAAACGGCTCAGTGCAGAGGCTGTTGTTCCTAATGGAGTCTGACTCGGACTCGGAGGGTGATTTTGTGCCCGATAACTCAGGTAATGAGCATGTGCCAAGTGACTTTTCCTCCAGTGAGGTATCCAGCAGTGGTGAGGAAGAGGAGCCGATGGACATTAAGCGTGAGCGCCTACCAGAACAGGGTACAGCAGGTGGGCCTGAACTACTCTACTACTGGTCTCCCCCTAACAACGTCCAGCCTCAAAATCCTCCTTTTTCTGGCAGACCAGGTACCAGGGTGAACACAACTGGATTTACTCCAATTAACTTTTTCCAGTTGTTCATCACTGATGACCTTTTTGAGTATGTGGTTACCCAAACCAATTTGTATGCCCAACAATACATGGCACAACATGCAGACAACCTGGGGCCACATTCTAGGGTGTGCAAATGAAAAAGTTCTGATGGGACTGGAGGATAAATCTAGATTAGATTTATTTTGGTCCACCAACCCAATCCATGCTTGCCCAATTTTCCTTTTTACCATGACACGGGACAGATTCCAATTAATTTTAAAATTTCTACATTACAATGATATTTCTAAGGCTCACTTGAGGGACCAAACCCAATGTGACACACTTTTCAAGTTACGACCACTTCTCGATCATCTACAGAATAAATTTGAAGAAACACATACACCTGGCCAAAATATATCTGCGGATGAGTCCCTCTTTCTGTTCAAGGGGAGGCTAATTTTTAAACAGTATATTCCCATGAAACGTGCCTGTTATGGGATTAAATTGTACAAACTGTGTGAGAGCTCCACTGGTTACACTCATCGGTTCAGAGTGTACACAGGGACGGACTCTCAGATTGAGCCACCTGAGAGAATTGTGTGTTTTTTTCACCCTCCTAAACCTGGGCTACCGTTTGTACATAGATCATTTCTACACAGGAATCCCTCTATTTAGGGCCTTGTACATATCCCAAACAATGACTTGTGGCACAATAAGACCAAACAAGAAGGGATTTCCTCATCAATTGGTAGCCAAGAAACAGAGGCGTGGTGCAGTGCTCTACGCTGTGAGGAACTGGTGGCAATGAAATATACAGATAAAAAAAGATGTGTACCTCCTCACCACCATCCACGGTGAGGCAACAATAGCAGTTCCTGTGCGAGGTGCTGGCACGCACACAAACAAGCTGAAGTGTGTGGTGGACTACAATAAAAACATGGGAGGTGTGGATAAGTCGGACCAGATGCTGGAGCTTTACAATGCTGCTCGGAAGACCATGGCATGATACAAAAAAACTTGGCATGCACATGGTCCAGATTTCTTTGTACAACAGCCATCTAGTATACAGTACGGCTCCAGAGAATCGGCTCACTTTTTTCTGGACTCTGTGATCTCAAGCCTCCTGTTTGATGCACAACAAATGCCAGAGACTGAAAGAGTGGAAACAGTAGCAAGGCTTGGTGAACAACATTTTATACGGATACTGCCACAGTCTGAGAAAAAAGCCAAGCCACAAAAAAGGTGCCGTGTGGGGCATGCGGACGGATACACAGTACTACTGTCCCCGCTGTCCCTCTCAGCCAGGCCTCTGTTTGGAGGAGTGTTTTGAAAAATACCACACAGTACATGTGTACTGGAAAGACTAAATAAACCCCAGTCACTTGTTTTTATGTCATGCAGCAACATTACCTTGGGCTCCAGAAGGATTATGCCACTTGAAATTAGGGTCGGTGCTATGAACCATGGGCTGCGATTTTCAAAGGGGAAAGGATGACATGCAATGTACTGGGCACATGAAATTGGGGTGGGTGCTATGGACCGTTTGCTGCATATTTCGAAGTGGAAAAGTCAATGTTGCCTGGTGTCTGTCTAGAGCAAGTAAACCCCCCAAAACCAACGAAAAGATGTACACACAGGCACAGGCTCATCCAGCAGCTTAAAAGTTTCTACATTCTTACACCAAACATTTGCCAGGGATTTCATCCCCAGTGAGTGATAATAAACCTTTGAGGCAATCATCATATAGAACAGACATTTCTGTTTTCTAGCATTAATGCTTTTAAAAGTTCAGAAGGGTTGTACAACACTGTTGAACAGTAGCAGTCATTATATCTAGTTCATTAATGCAGTGATGCCTTTTATGGTATGAGAACTGTAATGTGTCATTTTATATTCTAGGTAGGAAATAGTCACTGTATATGACACCCCTTTGTTGTATAACTATGTCTATTATTTCAGCCATTTTTAAAAATCTATTTCCAGTAGGCAATTGGTGTGTTAAAAGGGGAAGTAAAAATGTTATACATTTGAAGACACTAGGGGGTGCTCTTACCTTGTGTGTAATTAAACAAAAATGAAAAGCAGACCACAATTACTTTGTTTTATGGACAGCTGCTTTTGTCATGTCTGAGAAGGTTTAATGATGTTAGAATACATATCTGTATTACTGTGTGTATTTTATGTTCAGTACAGTGATTGTATTCCGTTGGTGATCAATACAGGAGTTGTTTTTTTTATATATATACTGGTATAAACTAGCTTCTTAAGGGAGCTAAACATATTAGTGATCCACAGTATCTTAATCTTGCCCCTTGTGATTATCTTGGATCGTCTGAAGAAGTTGAAAGTAGTAGCTACTTTTAGTTTTTAATAGTCTTTGAAATTCTATAAGGATACCCACTGTAGGCTGTAACTACAATAATTACAGACGGAGGTTATTCCCGACAAACAGAAAAAAAAAAGGAATACCACTTGACCTGTTATTTTTTGTGTTTCAGGCTTTGGGTGCATCACTGGGACAAGGTGATGATGACAAAGACATGGATGTTATAACCAAGGTGTTGAAGGTAAGAGTGACTGTGCTTTATGGCTCAGTTACATTACTGCCAGTTAGTGTACACGTTTAGCCTCTAGATGGCCTAATACACCTCTTGTTCTCATATTACAGTTCCTTCTTGGTGTCTGGGCAAAAGACCTCAATGGCAGAGAGGACCATGTTAAACGTGGTGTCCAGGGTAAACTGACCAGCGCCACCCAAAAACAGACAGAATCGTACCTGAAACCTCTTTTCAGGAAACTCCGCAAAAGGGTAAGAAATCAACTGGATAAGGTTTATATAAACTTGTCACTTATTTTTCATGTATTGTAACGTAAGGAGATGTGTGTGGTCTAAAAAGATGCAATTTTGTATATATTCTTTAAACAAAATAAAAAGTCCATGCAAAGTGATCACTAAATATTTTAAAGTGTTACTGTAGGGTTTACAACAAAACGCATGACGTCAGATTTTTTTGGGCTTCAGTTCTTACTACGATAAAACAATTACGATTATGTTGACAAAGATCTTGCAGGTATGTGTGCAACACAGCGGTCAGCAACAACAAATATCGAGTTTCTTTTTTTTGTTTGTATATTCAAAGCACGGACAGAATTCTTAAGACTTAGAATGGTATGGTTTAGTATCCACAACTTTGCCATTGACCAGTTTAAATAGAATTGTTGCAGTAAGATGGAACAATTTGACATTAATAAAAATGCATATCTATTTTTTTTTTTTTTCATTCAGAGTCTTCCTGCAGACATCAAAGAATCAATAACAGATATTATTAAATTTATGTTGCAAAGAGAATATGTCAAGGTAGGTGTCTTTTCAGAGATACTGTAAACATTTGTCATTGTACTTTTATTTGAAAATGTATACAGCCTTGCATTCTGACGAAAACAGGTGAGGGGAACAAGAGCAAGCTTGTGGGACGTGTAAATGGTTCCCCAATTATGCTGTCTTTGGGGTGACCCAGCAGGGTCTCCAGTCTCGTCACATCAGCTGCTGCTGCTACAAAGTGCTGTTTGTTGCATGGGAAAGGGTTAAATATTGATCATCATGTATATCAATTATTAAACTGCTAACTGTTGTCCAATTTATTTTCTAGGCCAATGATGCATACCTTCAGATGGCTATAGGAAATGCACCTTGGCCTATTGGTGTGACTATGGTTGGTATTCACGCCCGCACAGGCCGTGAAAAAATCTTCTCCAAACATGTGGCTCATGTCCTGAACGATGAAACCCAGAGGAAATACATTCAGGTGAAGGAGAAATGTTCATGAAGTTTCAATTCATTTATATCACTGGGTATGTTTTCGAAGAAGGTTCATTAGCTGCATTACCAGCATGAAGGAAGCTAATGGAAATAGGGTTCAGATAGAGCCTGTGTGTTAATGATACTCTGCTGGTACGCATGTATGAGCATCAAAATCTGGTGATAGAACCCCTTCTGACCCAGAGTCCATAAATGTTGACATACAATTATGTTAAATATATAAAATGACCCTTATGTTAAAAAGCAGTTTAAAATAATGAACCTATATTTCATTTATTTAATTTTTTTAGTCTGTCTATGCACGTATATCATGGGCTAAATTCCCAAAGCTATGGGGCTCCCGAGTGGCGCATCCAGTAAAAGTACTCGCTAGAGTGCAGGATGCACTCTATAGCCTGGATGTCGCCGGTTCGAGTCCAGGCTATTCCACAGCCGACCGTGGACGGGAGCTTCCAGGGGGCGGCGCTCAATTGGCCGAGCGTCGCCCGGGGGGAGGGAGGGTTAGGTCGGCCGGGGTGTCCTCGGCTCACCGCGCACCAGCGACCCCTGTAGTCTGGCCGGGCGCCTGCGGGCTTGCCTGTAAGCTGCCCAGAGCTCTGAGGCGGGTGCACGGTGAGTTCACAGTGTGTAAAGAAGCGGGCGGCTGACGGCACACGCTTCGGAGGACAGCGTGTGTTCATCTTCGCCCCTCCCGAGTCAGCGCAGGGGTGGTAGCGGTGAGCTGAGCATAATAAAATAATTGGGCATTTCAAATTGGGGAGAAAATAATAAAAAAACTAATTGGCAACGACTAAAAAAAAAAATAAAATTCCCAAAGCTATTAACTTCAAATCTTCATCGGCGCATTTTTTGTCTGAAAGAAAAAAACACAACTAATAGAGCCCCTGAGTTGTTTATTTCTGGGTTGGTAACTTCATTGGGTGCGTTTCTACTAGCCTAGAAAAAAAACAAACAAAAAAACATGCCATTACAGAATGACAGTTTGGAGGAAATAGGTTTAAAAATCTAGAAAGAATATGGGTAGGGGGTGGGCTATTTAGATTCAGTTTTCCCAGTTAAATTTTTAAGCAGCAGTTTTTTTTTTAAGCTGTCCTTTTTTTTTTTTTTTTTTTTTTGCAGGGATTGAAAAGATTGATGACAATCTGCCAGAAGCATTTCTCAACAGACCCTTCAAAATGTGTGGAGTACAATGCTCTGTGATCTCCTCTTTATCTATTGTGCTTTGTATGTGTTCCAGAGAAATGATGCCCATGTGGACAGCTCAGAATTACTAGCATTATTCCCAAGAGTGGCTTCCTTTTGTTAGTTTAATCTGTTTACATTTCAGTTTTATGTAAATTTAAACAGGTTTCCTCATCAAACACCTGTTTTTGTTTGTTTTTTAAACAAAAATAGAAGAGGAGAAATGACTACTGTATTATGTATTATTTGGTTCTGTCTGTTTGTGAAGAAAAGGCAAAATTCCATAAGTTTTACCATGTCTTTCAAGGAAATGTTTTTTAGTGTCACAGATTTAACCTTTAATGACTAGACAAATAATTCCCATGTCACGGTGAACACATTACCACACCAGTAAATGCACTGTTCATAACTGAGTAATGCATGTGTATTTAGTTATTAGTCTATTAGACTCATGGGATAATAAGAATGAGACGTAAGGTGCACTTGGTGTGTTCTCGCTGGATAAGGAATTCAGGCTATATTGTAAACTAGCTTCACTGTTTGTTTGTATGTTTGTTTTTTTGTTTTTTTTAATCAAGCCTTCAATGAAATTGACTTGATAAGTTTTAGACTAGTAACATTCTTTTGTTTTGTTCTGTTAACATTGAAGAAGCTATGTAATATTTGGATGGAAGGCCTACTGTTACTTTTAATACTTGGGCTAAAGTAATTGTCTAAACAAGATAAAACATGCTCCTGCACTTCACAGGACTTCCAGAATATATGCATTTAATAAAACAAATGAAAACCTATTTTTGTGTAGTGCAATTTTATGTAAATCACACACATACATTTGAGCAAGATGCAAACCAGGCTAGTCAAAGGTGAACGTCTAGTGAATTATCCTGCAGTGACACCTAGCCCCCCATTCAAAAATGCTGGTAAGCCTTTTAGCCAGTTACACGATTTACAATCTATTTTAATTATCCGTCACAGCCCGCGTTTTGTTTTCGTATCTGATCTTTAGTTGCTTTTGTACATTTTCGTTTGCAAGTGAACTGTGACATTAGGGCCTTATCGAGCACTATATTCTGCAATTTTTAAAACTGACTTTGGATACTGTTTTAATTCTGGAAACTAGTATTACAGCACATGTCTACAGTTGTCTCTTTTGGCAAGTGATATTTTCAGAATTATATACTACTTCTGTTGAAAATATAATACTGTACAACAAAACCAACTACAGTACATCTAAGTGGAAGCCTACTTATTTTAAAACACAATACACAGTGTATTTTTGACATTTGTATCTTTTTTTTTTTTGTGTTGAAGCAAGCCAAAATGAAATAATCAGATATGCGTTGCATTCTTTTAACCATCTTTTTTTTTTTTTTTTTTTTAAAGAAAGCTTTGCTTCCCTATGTATGTTGTACATATTATTTCACCCAAATTATTGAGTACTGTACTCTGAATGTCTGAATTTTCTACCAAGGCTTCCTGTCTGAATAGTGTTTAAATACCAATATCAGAAATATCCTTGGTGATACTTTTTTTTTTTTTGGTGTGAACTATAACTTCCTGCACAGGAAAGTTTGTGGCACTGGTTTTCTCTGGCTCAGTTTGATTCAGTCCTACAGCTGGTTGTACTTTACAGCTTAATCAATGTCAGTCACCTGTGGGAGTGATTTATGGTTGGATCCACATAATTGAAGTGAATGGGCCAGTGGAATGTTAGATTGGTGTAAACTGTCTTTTAAATGTTAGACTAGCCCTTTATGTTAAAATGTTGTCTGATCTGGAATACTAAAGTAACTTTTATTTAAGGGGGTGGGGGTGGAGGCACCTACTGCAATTCGTATGAAGTAGCTTTTGTGCTTCTTCGTCAAAGCAGTTGCTAAATTTACGGGTTTTGAATTTGAGTCAGTCCATGAGAATCCATTCTTAATGTTATGATGGAAGTGGAGTTAAAAATAAACCAATAAATATTCATACCTCCAAGTTAAATAAGTTGCATTTTTAAAGACAACGCATGCAGAACTTATGTAAGATATTTATAACTAATCTCCACTAGGTGCCAGCCCAAATAGGGGTGGTTTTGGCAATCTTACCGATGGTAAATGAGGACTAGTGCAGAGGCAGGTCCCCAGACTAAGTAAGACCATGCCTCAGAAATGTAAAGTATGGCACAATAACATACACTTCAAAACTAAAAATAAAAAAAAACACTTTCTCACGGCATATTGATCTAACTGTTTCCAGCTGTCCTGAGTCTGAGAGCCAGAGCCGGTCCCTGGAGTGTCGCTATGGGAACAGTGTTATGGTAACTGGGTTTCATTACAGATGGAGGCTGTTTGCAGCTGGATTTGCCAAAGTCTGTGGTTGCATGGAAGGTTGTTATTGTATCTTTCAGAGGTTGGAGTTTCAGAGTCAGAAAAAGGGACTCTGCTTTTAACCAGCCTGCCCGATTATTTTTTGCCAGCATGGTTGTGGGGGCAACTGAATTCTTTGGCAGGCTTAAGGATGCAATCCATTACCCTTAGTCTTCTGCAAGTTGTATACTGTAGCTATCTATAATACGCCGAAATTCCTGTTGGAAATTCCAGCAATGACCACCACTTGTGTATTCGGGTGGAAGATGATTGTTTGCAACTGGTCATTGGTGTTTGTTGATGAGCTGGGTGGTTCCAAGTAAAAGTATAGTACATTTCTAAAGTCAATTGATGAAAACAGGGCCTTGTCAATCGAGATTGATAATAGAAAGATCACACCCCCACAATTTAATATTAAAAAAAAAAAAAAATCACACACACACTCTTGCATGTTGAGAACATTCAGCAATAATTTATTTTTCATAATCTCAAGAACCACCAAATTTCTCATCTTGAAAATTCATTATTTGCCAACAACACTGTTTTGAAAAATGTAAAGTTACTATACAAATTCTTAATACAAAAAGAATAAATTAACGATGGAATTGGAACAATTCCACTTTTTTCTACGACATACACCTTTGTCTGATTATGGTTGAACAGAATCCAGTAATTATTTTACATGCTCTACTGTCAGTTGGAGGGAGTGACTTATATAGTTTGTTTTTAAACTAATGTCCTTCTTGTTAAACAACTGGTGATAAAACTATTGACCACAATATAAGTAACATTCTACACCTAGGTAACTAAGCAGTAACTGGTCATCTTGTAGCACCTGAAAGGGGTTGTTACTATGTCCAAACTAAAAGCTAATATTGACTTAAAAATGATTTCAACATCTTTAAACAATGGTCAATGTCTTTGAATAACTGCCTTTTTAACATTGATGAATGTTAGTAATTATGCCTGCCTCTTAGCTACAAACTTTCAACTGTACCCATGAAGACAGCAGTGGTATGGTGTAGCAAGCCAGGAATAAATAAACATAGTTTAGTTTTTTTAATGTCAAGTGTGGCCCAGTTTTTAACATTCCTAATCTAACACCTGTGTTTAACCACATAGAAAACCCCAAGAAATCTGTTTATAGATGTTCAATAAAGAAGCAGCCGTAAGCCGTTTGTAGAGCTTCTAGAATGTGTGCTTGCAGCTCCACTGTTGATTGGGATGAAGGTGTTTTTTTTTTTTATTAGAGTAGAAACTATGCATTTAAAGCTTTATTTCAACGTGAAATTGAAAAGGTGGTTGGATTTTTCACTACTCAATTTTATGTTTGTGATTAATCTATAAACAATGGCAAAAAAAATAGAAAAAACCATCAGACAGCACTGTTGCCGTGGAGATCTGTTTTTTGTTCTAATCGGCTCCGCTTGCTCTGCCTTTCTTGGGGTTGTATAGGCTTTTGGGCTATTTTTTCTGGATCATACTTTGAGATATCTTTTCTTTCTCTTGGTCTGCTTTCACCTTTGCTGTCTTCATTCCATTCAAACACGGCTCTGCTCGGAGAAGCAGAGATATTCCCTTCAATTACAAAGGCAGCCACAATAAAACCCCTTTGCTGAAAACCCAGTAGAGATTTCACATTATGTGCCAGCATTACGTCAAGTTATACACAGTAATTTGCTTTAAATGATGATAAACCATGTTGAAATTGAAATACACAATATTAAGTCACGTGTAATAATAGACTTAGCCAATATCCTGGCCAATGGATGTCAAAAACATTCAGACAGAAATCATTTGAAAAAAAGTAAACACACACACACACACACAAAAAAATAAAATACTCACTTGACCGAACCGTCACTATGTGAGGGTAACGCACATGGTTTTGGTTTGTACCACTAATTGTTTTTTGTGTTTTAGGTTGGCAAAGCAAAAGGTATTTTGTCAGTTAAGGCTGTAAAAGTATTGTAGCTTCCCTTGCTTAAAACCAACCTTGACTGTTCTGTCTGTATTGCTACGCATTGATAGCAGAGGTGATTGGCAGATATTAAAGAATAGCTACCTGGAGCAACAAGCATTATGGAACAGTTACATTATGAATAAACAGGAACCAAGTAACTACTTAAAATTGTTAATATTTAAAGAAACAATACAGTACACCTACTATAATTTACAGGCATTGATTACCCCTGCCTCACCTAACTGGAAACAATATTAAAATAACTATAAACTGAGCCAAGTGATGCTTTATGAATTAAAGTGTATATCAATTATTTTGTTCCTTTCTATGGAACAGAAACAGCTTGTAAGTCGCTTATTAAATTGTTTATTTTGGACTTTCTGTACGTACAGATTTCTGAAAAGCAAACTTAAGACTGGCTGTTGTTTATGGCTATACATTTTACTGACTAAGGTTTCACAGTATCTTTTTACATCATATAAAAAGTGTAGAGTTTAATCCAAGGTCCATATACTGCATGTGAATATTGTGCATTCTACAGGAAAAGACAAGCAATTATAGCGTACAACTTATACCCACAGCCTGGTACAAACCTGCATTTTGTTCTGTAAGGCAGAATGTGGATAACAATCAATCATGACTTATAATAGTCACATAATAACATACCAAGTTTGATTCTGATCATGTGTGTGACCTGTTTAGCCACAGTCTCGTGCCACTTGGTCTGTAGGATTAAAATGATGGCAAAATGCTACCTTTAACCCACCCACAGTAAGCTGCCATGTTCGAACAGTTCCAGGAATACAGGTTTGTTTCATAGCTGTTTCAGTGATGTTACAGTACAGGCAATGGAGCACCTGAGGGTAAAGCACCTGTGTGGGCCCTGCCTTTGCCATTACAGAAGAAAGGTGGGCACTGACAATAAGCCTACAATAAGCCTGAGATATGAACCTTTATGGACTGAGCTATCTAAAATGGACAATTGTATGTTGTAATAACTGTTTTAAAAAAAAAATGAAATAAAAAAAAAAAAATGGTTCCAAACAATGAGAGTTTTCTCATTTGTTTTGTTTTTTAAACCTTGCGAGCTGAACCGAGAAAAAAAATAAAAAAAAAATGCCACTAGCCAAAACAAACTTAAGCAATAGACAGAGACAATCTCTATGCTAAAATAACATTGATTTTATAAAAGCAGTTTTGTGTATGATCGTGATCAGCAGGAAGGATGTGTCAGTGAAAGCATGTAGCTAAAATAAAAACCTGGATCCAGGTCAATCTCTTTTTTTTCTTTTGCATATTGCAAAAAACTGTTCCTCACCTTTTATTGGCTTTAAGATGAATAACATTGCAGTACCTGGGGTAGTAACAAAAAAACAGGGAAATCAGAAGTTAACTGACTAATATAGGTAGAACAACCTATGTATTGAGTCCTTGAGTTACAGATCAATGTGTATTGGACTGTGCTCTGTGTTGAAGGCTGGGGCTTCTTCAAGTGAAGTATTTTTCAGATAAACCTCAGTAAAGTCCCATATATTTTGTTTTTTTTCTTTTTATCTTTGGTAGTTCAGCAGCTAATGTGATGCTCCATCATAAGTACAAATGTTTGCAGCTGGCAGACACTGCTGATCCAAAAACATGTGCCTTTTCATTGTGGATTCTGAATCATTTTTTGCTTCAAAACATTTATTTTCCAATTATTTAAAAAATCAGATGCAGGGTTTAACATTTTTCAATTTTGTATTTATTTATGGGTCCATTACAAGGTTAGTATCTTTTGTTTTCTTTTTTAGTTTTGTTGTTCCCAAAATCCAGACAATGTAGGTTGAAGGAACACATAGACAACTTTATGAAGGTTCACTTTGTTTGGGACCATGGGCTGGCACCAAATAAAACATAATTAGTATTGCATTGGAAATAAACATCAGCTGTCCGAGACCACAGAGTCTAGTGGCTTGTTTGTAACACCAGCATTTCTACAGAGTTTTCACTTTTGTGAATTCAAAACTGACTATGAATGCTGTTAACTTCTTGAAGGCTGGCCAAATGGCTGATCAGATGGCATCTGCCAGTCAGTGGGTAACGTTTAGTTCATGGTCAGATTCCCAGAAGGATAAAAATACCAGTACCAACCACTGACAGTCTGTAGGGTACCATAGCTCAGTCAGTTCAAGGAGTCCCTAATCATGGCATTGCTCATTGTGGAGTAGAAGTGGAGGGAGCTGAAGTAGAAGTGGAGGGAGCTAATGGAGTGTAATACTGCCAAATGTTAGGATAGTGTTGCGATCTCAGAATGACATTGATGTGGTAACAGTAACAAAACAGGAGTTCAGACCAGAGTTCCAGGCTTGGCTTTTTCTCGTCCATACCATTGGACATCTGCTAATTCAGTGTACAAGGAACTCTCCAGGTAACAACTGTCATTGTAGGACCTAGAAATAAGAAAAGAAAATACATCTGAATAATAGATCTAAAGGATAGAAACCACCTCAACTAATGTTTCATTTCTTTTAAGTTAGTCAGTGCAACAAGTGCAATGTCTAACAAAGAATGTATTAGAAAGGAAACAAACTATTTTCACAGTCGTAAGGGATTGCTTAGAACAAAACAAATCGATATACACACCTGTTCCAACTACAGTTTGTTCTCGCTAGTTTCTATAACATTAACATTATGTTTATTTCATTCATACAGATTTGACTTTGTTCTTGCACAGGGCCGCAGTGAGTCAGAGACTGAGCTGGGATACCAAGCCAACCTTCAGACTCAATCCCTTCCTCCAACTATTCGAAAGCACAGCTACTTTTGGTGACTCTAAAAAACTTAATATGCTCTATTTTATTTATTTGTTTTGAAGCTGTACGGGACTGTACACCATCACAGATTTTGGAATGATCCAAAATCTAATTTTAAAGTACCTCTTTTTTTATTAGAGCAAGTGGAAACGAAGGGAAAATGTTGTTATTTTTTTTACACATTCATAAGCACAGAGAGCATGCTTTGAAAAAAGTTTTAAAGAGGAAGACACACACAGTACTATACCTCTATTCATCAGTACTTTGGTGAGCTGGAGAAAGAGGCTGATCCTCAATGTGAGAGTTTTCTGCTGTCTCTCTAAACCAAGAAAAGTGGAGAGGACAGTCAAGTAAGAGGGTGTTAGTAAGAGAGGACAACAGTTAGATGTGTTAGACTAAAGTAAAGAACAGATTTTTTTTTTTGTTTGTTTTAAAGGAGTTGTGTATTAGTAATCGTTAGCTGGTAGTGAAAAAAGGGTGGAAGAAAGAACACCAGAAACCTGCCAGTCTGTTATACTGTGGTATTTCTGCTTTGGAACACCAAGACTGCAGAAAAAACCCATAAAACATTACTTTCCAAAGATATACATGTGAAACGCATTATAGGTTGTGGCAGATTCAATCTAAAGCTGTAAATTGGAGGCTTGGCTGGTTAAAAAGGTTGCTTCTCACAGAATAATATAATAAATGGGGTTTAGGGCGCTAATTCAACCAACAGCTTCTCTAGGACTTTGGTGACACATTTCCCACTATGAGCAGTGCGAAAGCTGGCAAACTTTGGCTGGAACTAAATCTGTAACCTGGGGACCACATATCTACTGTCCATTATCTGTCCACCCCCTTGGGTTTAGTCCCAGCTAGTAAACCCAATGAGCTGGGGGCTGTTCCCCAACATCCCCCCCCCCCCCCCGTGGTGACTTACCCACTCTGCCAGCTTAGGATATGATGTGGACTGCTGGGGGGCGTGGCTGCAGACTCGCTGTTCGGCATCATGCACCTCTGACTGTGAGGTGAGGCAGCTAAAGAAACACAGAAAGGTTAGGTTGGAGTCTCTCTGCTCTGGAATTCTACTATGTCACTACTCTGGGCTTAGTGCAGAGGAGGGGGAAACCATGACTAACGACTAATGGATTCATTTTCATTTAGGGATCGCCTTTCTCACTTTGGTGGGTCTATAACCCACTTCAGAAACAATGTTTGTAATGTAAAGTTTCACGCTTCTAACCAGTAATTCCCCTACCCTACGGGAGAGTATTAAAAAACTCAAAGCAAAATGTGAGTGAAATACCCATTTCATAGTTAGTTTAAATATTTATACTTCAGGCAAAAATTGACAAAAAATGATTATTTGACAACTGAAGCTAAAGGAAACCTCATTAATGCTACATTAATAATTTACAGTATCCAATTAAATTGTACAGAGACACTTTTGCCATTCTTTGCAAAGACATATTGTGTGTGTGTTTCTGTTCAGGCAAATCACCATCACGTACAACTAGCTTTCTTAAATAAGCAGGGCATTTTTTTTTTTTTTTTTTTTTTTTTTAAACTTATCGTAAGATTTACTATGAACATTTTTTTTTTGGCAGTGGGACTGAGAACCAACATAGTGAAAATGCAGTATTGGTGGTTTTCTATTTGGTCTATAAAAACTCAACTCTGGATTATTGTTCAAGTTCCACTCTTGGAAGGGCTTTTGCTCTTTTCTGCTGTCTGGTCACAGGACTTTATGGGAGTGACGCACAGCAACTCATATCGTTCATATATCAGCCTGTCCAGTGGACCACCCTGGATCTTGTGCAGAGATCCTCCTACGAGAACACCTCTGCCCTACTGAATTTATTGCTGTAGTCTCTTATTTCACTGGGATTTCTTTTGCTGTTTTGTGGTGCAGTACCAAATAAATCTGGATCCGTTTTTTAGTTCAATGTGTTAGAAAAGAAGGAAAAACCTTTTCCTTTTTGCACCTAGATACATATTTTAACTGGTAAATATTTAAAATGTATGTCACTCATGTGGCTACGTTATGCCATGAAAGGTTAGTGACCAGATCTTTTTTTTTTTCTTTTCATTGCGACATACTGCAGAACGCAAATATATTCCACTGCTGTCTGAAGGGATGGGCCCTGTACTGTCATTTACAATGGTATGTGTTTAAAACAAAATGAAATATGCATATACAGTATGTTCTTATTGATGTAAGCACTTGTGGTATAAACAAGATATGTCATGATAAACCTTAATTACAGTATTTGTCAACACGGCTGCAGGCTTGTTTGTTAATTGCTGTATCCACCTATTACAAATACAGTAAATTCACATTTTTTCATGACATATCCTCTATATCAGGGGTCTCGAACCCTGGTTCTGGACAGCCCCTATCCAGCAAGTTTTATAGGTGTCTTTACATTATCAATGGCTAAAGATCTGGAACATCTGTTAATCTTGACTAATTAAGCCAATAATTGGTTCAATTAAGTAAGAGCAGCGCTCCAGGACCAGGGTTGAAGACCCCTGCTCTCTATATACATATATACACTGCTTTGGTAGTTGCAAAGCATTCAGCTGGTGCTACAGAAAAAAATCTCCAAATTAAAAAATATACCTTTTATTTGCAGAAGAATGCATACAGTACAATGTGGCTGTAGGGTGAAAGCACAAAAAGAACCAAAAACCTAGCAACACAACCCCATCACTCAACCAGATCAGAAGAGCTCTCAAACATACCTGACGGTGCTTTGGACATTTGAGACATCCTGGACTTCCTGCTGTGTGCTGTGAAGGAGCTCTGCAACGTGCTGTACTGTGAGCCACTGTCAGAGGAGTTGGAGCTGGTGTGCGATAGTCTGTTGTGCTCTTTGAGGGTGGATGAGGTGCGCTGGTACCAGCACCTGAGCTCGTCCGACACGGCAGTCCTGCCCCCACCCTCCCGCCCCAGTGAGGGAGTCCTTACGATCTGAGAGCGGGAGGGGGTCAACCGGCCACTGCCTTCCCCCTCATCCCCGTGCCAGCTCTCCTTGTACATCCCCCCTGCTGTGTAAGAGTTGGAGGTTTTGAACTGTGCTTTCACACTGTAGTGTCCTTCCTGGTCATTTTCCAGGCTGCGCACCACAACCGGCGTGGGGCTGCCATCGATGTAGAGCGGATACTCCTTGATGCGGTACTGTGAGGAAGGCTGGCTCTGGCTGTGCAGGTACACCCCGTGATGAGCACCCCCGTTTTTAGCAGCCAGGTTGGGCATGCTGCCGGAGTTGGAGGAGCCCAGGTTCCCTGCCGATTTGTGCCGCTGCCTCTGTCGCTGCCTTGCCTTGGAAGGGGAGTCTTCAGCCAGAGTGGAGTAATTAGGGTTGCCCTGGGCAGGGTAGTAGTGCTCGGAGCTGGAGTGGCTGGTGCAGGAGGAGCAGTCGTCCAGGGGGTCCGAGCCATTGCTGCTGCGTGTCCGTGGGGTGTAGAAGTCAGGGCTGGCTGTCTCGTTCTCAGAACCCAGCAGTTTGCCCTGCGACTCTAGGCTGGAGCTCCGGTGTCTAAAGTGCTGTACTAAACTGTGCAGTCGGGTCGGGCTGATGTCGACTGATCTGTAGGAGGAATAAAAGGAGATCATAATTGAAGTTCATCCAGAACTTTAACCACTTAATAAAATATATACATATACAGTGCTCCCTCGCTATAATGCGGGTCTCGGGGGACGCACAACATGAGCATTATAAAACGGGGGAGGGGGTGGGGGGCACCGCAGGACACAACACACATCTGACTAAAACACAAAATAAAATAACTCCCTCTCTATAATGCATGTATAGTGAAGCAAAAATGTAACTTTCCATGAATTAACCATGCATAAAGCACCATGTAATCAATGCTATATTTTTTGCAAAAAAAAAAAAAGAAAAAAAGAAAATTCCCACTTTTGCATCATTTTAATTAGCAGTTTTTAAACTATAAATAGCCTGGCTAAACGGTGGTTGGGAGTTCAGTTCCAAGCGACAGACAAGCAAACCAAGTGCGAGAAGGAGAGCGGGTCGGGAGAGGGGAAGAGGGAATGGGCTCGCTCCAGGTTCGGCTGCCGGAGCAGGGCTGAAGCGTCTCGTCTCCCGGAGAAAGCTGCAGCTCCTCTCACAGCAAAAAAGTAAATACATAATATGCCTAATATTTATTTAGTTATAAAACGAATGCTGAATAAGATGTCTGTGTTATAAAGTGCCAGCACAGCTTTTCTTCAGTTCAGATACTGTATCAAAAGGGAGGGACAGAAACAGAAGTTAGACTGAGAAGTTGTTTACAGTTTGAACAACACTGGTATTGTATTTACTGTAGAAATATTGCATGAATCACTAGTCTAGGGAATTGGGGGACATGCTGTAGGAGCTTTATATCCGAGGCGTGTTATAATCGAAAGCCTTACAGCGAGGGAGCACTGTACTTACTTAAAAGAAAATGTGGTCTTTTTAATACTTCTATGTAATTTAAGTGTTGATTACAACAAACAGTGCAGTACTGTTAGATTTCGTTTTAGACTTGACAAGCAGATATAGTGTAACAATGAATTGTTCTGTTGAAAACATAAGCAAAAGCACACCAACAGCTGCTGCTGTTATGCTGGAACATGTTTTCATTAATAGTGAGCAGAGTACATACAAGTATTGAAGTGAGATATTGAGGATGACAATTCAGGTTTCACCAGAGCACTAGAATGGTCACATGAAGAATTTATAAAAAAATAAATTATATCTTTTAAACTGAAACAAGGCACAAAAAAAAACTACTTCAGTACTTCAATTATTGTATTTCTTGCTCATATTGTATTACTTGTATTGTAACACTTGAAATGTATTTGCTTACGATTGTAAGTCGCCCTGGATAAGGGCGTCTGCAAATAAATAAATAATAATAATAATAATAATAATAATAATAATAATAATAATAATAATAATAATAATAATAATAATAATAATTTGATTAATTGCTCGATCAAGCCTTTATAACTTCTTCTATTATTATTTATTTAGCAGACACCTTTATCCAAGGCGACTTACAGAGACTATGGTGTGTGAACTATGCATCAGCTGCAGAGTCACTTACAACGTCTCGCCCGAAAGACGGAGCACAAGGAGGTTAAGTGACTTGCTCTGGGTCACACAATGAGTCAGTGGCTGAGCTGGGATTTGAACCGGGCACCTCCTGGTTACAAGCCCTTTTCTTTAACCACCGGACCAAAAACTCTGAAAATTCAAAAAAGCTTTTGATGCCACTCTCTCATCACACTAGAGTGGCACAACAGTCTTCATAATGGCACATAACACATTGTTCAAATATCACTCAGCCTTGAACAGATCGAAACTAACAGCACACAGGTACCCCTTACATTTTTTTTTTTTTAAATACATTTAGAGCGCCCAGTTATTTTACTCGTGATTGTCTCCCCAGATTAAAATGTCCAGTTGTTCCCTCACTGAAGCAATTCCCTACAATAGCTCAGGAGAACTGAAGGTTCAATGGGCATCCTTCGATATTTACCCAGTTATGGAGTGCAGAAGCCCCATAGTAAACAGCACCCTTACCTTGTGGAATGGACATACTGCGGACTCCGTACACGTAGATCCGGGGTGGATGGCATACTGGACTGGGAGTTCCAGTGGGGGAGGCTCCTGATCGGGCTGTTCTGCAGAGAGTTGCTCCCTCCAGCCTCTGCACAGCTCCCTGAACTAGGAAAGCGCCTGTGACTGCTAGGAAAACACACACAGCCATTTTAGCTGGGAATAACACACCAGTACAATGACACACTGCACTGGACTGGGGTTTCAGTTGCATTGTAAACACAGTAATATATCCAGTATGCTGTTTTCTTATAACAAAGCGATTTTGTAGCTCACTTCATTTTGGAAGACAATTCCCACCGATGCAACTTGTCCAACTTGACTCGGATCAAGGACAAAGCAGCTCTGTTCTTTGTATAAAATCTCTGCTGTGTGTTGTGTCACTTGGCACTCAGCAGCATAACATTATTGCCAATACTCCAGACGAAACTGAGCAGATATGGTGGGTCCACGTGGCAGTTCTGTTTTGAACTATTCTCTAAAACAGGCTGCCTCAAAAGAAACCCTGAATCTGAACCTGCAACCTCCTGATCTCCATATACAGGTGCTGAACCCCGAGACCAATGTGTAAGAGAAACACACAGCCTCCCCGACTCACCCGGAGTGACTGTGAGAAGAGCGCTTCTTGACTTTTTCGTATGGCTCATCTAAAGAAGACTCGCTCCACATTTTGGGTTTGATAGGAGACTTGTCGTAGTCGCTGCGCTGGTAGTGCATGTGCCTGAGCCCCTCCAGGGACTGTGGAGGAGGGGGTCTGTTGTGGGAAGGGGGTCGGGGAGGCAGACCTTTATGAGGGGAGGCTGTAGGGGAAAAGGTGCTGGTCACTTGAGAATCGTCTGCAAAACACAACAAAGAAATACAATTAAAAGCTACAAACAACTTGTTTATTTATACCCCGTTCTGAGCAGACTTCACTAGTTATCAGTGGAGTCTTACAAAGGAGGAATAAATAAGAGAAAAAAAGAACCAAGAGATACCTTTCTATAACCAACTTACCATCCTCAAGAACAAGGGCGTCTGACAGTGAACCGTCTTCAATGCCAATATTTGCTTCTGTAAAAAATAATACAAAGTTTAATAAGATTAAATAAAATGTGTCATTTTAAAACTAGATTTAGTAAAGAGTTTAACACAAAAGTTGTTATAATGCTGTTTTAGCATCTCCTTAGAAGGGAAGCAACGATGACTATTTCCACTTGTCCTAGAAAAGACCTTAAGGCAATGTACTTAGTCAGCAATCTGCAGTGAACTTGAACAAACAATCTTTCCACTTTAATTACTTAAATCAATGGTGGTCAGCATCCAGTTCCATGGAAAATTCTGTTTGGTGGCTAGCATTCTAAACCTTGAAAACAAAACAAAACAAAAAACACACACACTTTTCAAGGCTGCTTGTGATGCATTTTAAAATGTAATATTTAGCCTGTAGTTTTTGTTATTTGAGCTTTGTATCATTGTAGCTGATGCACAATGGTCTTTAAGGACAGCCTGTACAGTCTTGCAAGGACATGCTTGGTTCGCTTGGGTATCATTTTAAAGCAACAAACAGGGTGTGTGTTTATGAGATTGTGTGAACACCTCAGTATGTTAAAGTAAATGAATGCGTATGGACACTGCTGCTCACCTTCTATAATAAGAGAAGCCCGCTGCGTTGGTTTCTTTCCAGATTTGATACGATACTCGTTAATTGCATTCTCAATTTCCTGCAGTTTTTTTAGTGCGTTCAGGTAGGAGGTTTTCCTTTGTTTCTTCAGTTTCTTGCTGACGTTGGGGTCGCTGGCCAATCGACGCGCTGCCTCTGTTATCTGAGACTGGATGGCAAACTCTCGCTCCAGGCGTTCCAACTCAGCCTCCTGCCATGCAAGAGAAACAGTTACTGAAGCTTTGATCAGGCTGGTTTTCCCGGACTAGCTTTATGGGATTGGCAGTGCTGCTTTAATCCCAACCCATAGTTAATTCGGGAACAACTAGGAGGCAGAAAAATACTAAATGGTTGGAAACCAATCATATATATTCTTGTAAAGAGCAGTGACTTTTCTTTTTTGAAGTATGAAAGAGGTCAACAATTATGTAGACAAAAGAGGGTGAAATTACAGTATATAAAAATCACTATTATTATAAAATGGCCTATCCTATAACCATTACAGAATACCCCGCACGCTGGTCACACATTGTCCCAAGCTACCAGACGTTTAAAAATTGTTTAACTGCAAACATACATTTATTACACAAATTGCCAAGCTTAAGTTTGTATTGCTTCTTGTTTCAATATTAACACTAGCCACAATAAAAGGGCAGATTTAGCCAGAAAATGTTCCTCCCAAGTTGGTGAAAGATGAGAGAAACAATTCTCCTTTTCACTGAGGTTTCTGGCTCTGCCACACAGCTGGTTGGACACTATTTGTGGCCACAGTTATGAGCCCAGTAAAATAATGGGAGAGAACAGAACAAGCACTATTGTTTTCTCCCCAATTTAGTAATGTCCTCCGAAGCATGTGCCGTCAGCTGCCTGCTTCTTTACACACTGCAGACCCACCACATCTTTACTTTTCCTCTGAGACTGCAGGGGAGGTGGTGTATTCAATTACTGTATCTCAACAATACACACAGAAATATATATATTACTAACTATACAGAGTTTTCAAACATGACAACCATGAGACCTAAATGGCACATTTAAGCAGCGAAACCTGGGTAAATCAGGTTGAAGTTACAATTTTACAGTGTGGATTAAGAAGCATAATTGGTCTGCTAGGCAGGTGCATGGAACAGCAAAGCAAAACAAAACTGCCAGAGATGAAGATAAGGTTGCATTTTTAAAAGCAGGTTTTTTTTTTTTTTTTTTAAATATGACTTGCATTAACTATGTTACTGCTACTACTATGAGTAATTGTAACATTACCCTTCTTTTCCATTGCAGGAAGTTTTCCAGTATGGAGATTAAACAACCCATGTAAACATTTAATTTGTTTATTTTCTGAACTAATTTTGTAATGTTATAACGATTACAGGTTTGTATAAACCTACTATATATATATATATATATATATATATATATATATATATATATATATATATATAGTCTACACACACACACACACACACACACACACACACACAGGTAGTGAACAAAAAAATGGAAACACCAATGTAAAGTCACTTAATAGGGCGTTGGGAAACTATGGTATCCCACTCTGTGGAGTTCTCGGCGGACCATTTTTGATGAAACTGGCTGCTTGTGCTCCAGGTTGAAATTTGCAGCCAATTGATCTGCAGTTGCTCGCCTGTTTTGCCCTTGCTTTCCCATTTTCTTGTTCACTGTAGTAATGAATGGAAACGCCTGGGTAAATGAGGGACACCGAGTATATTGAAAGCAAGGGCTTCCACACAGGTGTGGCTCATGCGTTAATTAAGCAAATAACATCCCAGCATGCTTCGGGTCATGTATAAAAATGCTGGACAGGCCTGGTTGCCTATAATTATGGCTAGCATGGCTGCAAGAGGAGACCTCAGTGACTTTTTGAAAGAGGGGTGTGTGGAGCAAAGGGTTTGAACCTACAATAACTTGTAATTTCATAAGATAAAAAGTTGCAGAAAACTGCGCAAAATCTGCAATTGCTTAACTGTAGGACAGTCTTAATTGCAGCTACACAAGCTTAGTATTTATTGCTTTTATTTTTCTCAATTTCGACAAAGCTTCCAATTTGAACTGGTAGCAAAATAAGAAAAAAAACTGTCCTCCATTATTTTGTCATTATGTCCCTCTGAAATGAATTACAGGACTTTAACCAGTAAACTGCCCTCCTCTACACAGGAGGCTATAAAACAACCACACAGAAATGCAAGACTTAAATTTGCTTCACTTGCTCAGCTGGCGTGTAATATTTGTAAGATGATGAATGAATTTGCTTTGCTCTCACCTCTCCCTTTGGCAGAATTTTCTGTTCGTCCAGTTTAAAGGCAGTGCCAATCCTACGCTGGACAGCAGGCGGCAGCTCCCCTGGGTCCAAGGGATACTCTTTAGGTAATTTCCCTGTTAGCTCCTGGGGGAAATGAATGGAATAAATAACATACACTTGTTGAAAAGGATTCCTGCAGAATACAGTGTGAAAATAACTACAGTAACTTCTTTAAATAATTGGCATAGTCATAAAAATGACATAATAAGCATAAATATATAAATAGACAGATTTACAATTAAAAAAACAACAGTATAACATACATAAAAGTAAGTAAACTTTTTTTTTTTATCACCTACATGTAAAATTCAAAAGGGAGAAAATGTCATGGTCAAATGCAACTGATGCACTTGCCAAACCCACTCCCAGCTTTCAGTAACCTAAATTACATTTAAAACTACAGTTCAGATAATCCGTTTGGTAAACTGTATCAATTGCATTTGCTCATGACATTTCTTGTTCGAATGAATTAGGTCAGCAGTTTGTGAAACATGTTTTTGTTCTGCGTTTTACATCGATTGGTTGTGTGCTGCTGTTAAGACATGGATATTCTTTAAAAAAAAAAAAAAAAAAAAAAAAATCTATTAAACCTCAGAATACTGTATGCTGCTCAATTATGCAATGTACTGCAGCTGGCACAGGCACAAAAAAAATATACTAATAATAATAATTTGTTACCCATATTTAATGCCAATGAAGGGTTACTAAGATCTGCCTTAATTTCTATCACAAGTAATTCCTTGGTTATTGAAACATGTGTATACTAAACCCCTTACCGCCTCTCGTATGCAAATCTTCTTGAGTTCCTCCAGACGCTGGCGGAGTGTCTCCTCCAGAGCTTCCTGCCTGGACTTCAGTGCAGCCAGCATGTCTTTCTTGGCAGACTGGGAGCTATCAGACTCCTGGGAACCTGTCAATAAACATCAATGTCACAAAGCTGACAGCAAACAATAGTCATACATCTGCTACCGAAAACAGGTTTCAAATAAACTTTGTTTGGAAGGTTTGTGGAAACATAATTTTATACTCTGGTCTATTTAAACTGTCTTATATGTAAAATCAGTCTTGTAGAAAGCTACAGAAAACCTGGCACCAGTATAATATACATTAAAATAGTACCAGTGATACGTTTTTGGAATGAAACCTACAGTAGTAAAAAAACATGCTGACCTTTAGCATTATTCATTGGCCCAATTATGATTTCAGAATCCTGAGCCAATCTAAGCAGGCAGTACATTGTTTTTAAATGTTAGACTTTAAAGATTACAGTAAGTAATGAAAAGGGCAACACGTCCATATATGGCAGTTGAGGATGTAGAACTATGCTGCAGTAAGTCTTACATTTCATCATTATAATTATAATCCTGCGCAGCATTGAGTTTACTGCCGTCGACTGCCAGAGGAATAAGCAAGGAGTGCACCTGTCCAGACGGACAGGATGCTTATAAGGAAGCAAATGGAAACCAAGATAAGAACGCTGAGGCTGGGGTTCGGCAGAGGGCCAAGCCAGTTTAGAACACTTCTATTAGTTCCATTACTGTACACAGGGCAAGTATGAAATCCCTGGAAACTGACAGCTTCAGGTTTTGTTATTTTACATCTAGGCAAAAAACAAACAAACCACAAGACCAGATTTGTAGTCATTCCTCCAGTATCAAAATACGGGGTACAACTGCATACGAGTCAAGATGAATCAGAAACTACCAAACACAAAAAGGTGTAAATTGAATCCTTGGGAAGAGAATAAAAGTTTGGTAAAGGTTATTCGGTAGAAAGTGTAGCAAAGCACCTTGAATGTAGTGATAGGGGGGTTCCTAGTAATTAAACAGCCAGGAAATGTTACAATTTTTGCCTAATGCAGTGACATCAGTGCACAGGATGCATCTCTTAAAACAAGCTGAGAGAGTGCAACCAACATTCCTTTCCAGTCCTGAGTAACAAAGGGATATCCTTAGAGGCAGGAGCCTCATTTGTTCTACCCCAGGACAAACTACATGTCAACACGATTTCCTGACCAGAGAATACTCATAACAAGGACATTCATGGACAACTAATAAATTTCCATAAATATCCAATGAAAACAACTAGAAAAAGTGTTGATGATTCACGACTCCCTAGGCCATAGACATATTTGGACTTTTGTTGAATTGTTCTGCTGCAGAATTTGGTGGCTAAGTGTGAAGCTCTTTTTATAGAAGATGGCTCAAGCAGCAACATAGTTAAAAGAGGTAAACATTAAAATAATGCAATACTCCCTATGGGTTAATGGGGGTTAAAAACTGATTCAAAGAAAAAAAATGATTTTATATAATATTAATTGTAAACCAGGTACAATAATCCAAAACATCTTTACAGTAAGTGCTGCAGCACTGAGCTAATTAACCAGTGGTTGACGTACCTAAATCTCTCTAAAGGGAGTCTACTACAATCTTGGTTGACCACATTTCCTTTGCATTTTTTAAACTACATTCTAACACTACAGTCCTAAAAATAGAACAAAAAGCAACACCGTCCCACCTCTCTTGGCCAATATTCATTTCTATAAGTTGTGACAGAAGCATTTGCCTCGGCAAGTTCACAAAATGTATCTATAACATTATACCATAGAAGCTTTGAACTCCAGTGTAGCAATAGACTTTTCTCTAAAAACAGCAATTACTGGTACTTCAGCAAAAGATTACATCTCTGTGTGCAAAAGGTCTACACATTTGAAGCCACTGGTAAACAAATTCCTAATAATGTTAAAAAATGTGGTACCCTTTACAGTTTCTAAATATAGCACCTTGGGGGGGAAAAAACACATGTAGCATACTGTATTAAGCCCAGCATACAAAAGGAAATATGTTTCTTCAAAAATTGTCAAGGAAACATTATTGGGGAACTTTTTCAAGCAGCACATGGTCATGGATGAAAGCCTTATTGCACTGAGTGATGCTGCACTTATAATTGCATTAAAACTTAATAGAAGTTGAGGCTGGTTCAAAATAAAGACACGTTTTATTAACCAAACGTAAAGAAACAGCACCGGAATTATCAGCCCCTGCCTAAAGTACTCGCAGAAATATGAATGCATGCTCTTGTCATCTGGCTAAAACCAGTAGTACTACAGGTAGTGAACAAAAAAATGGAAACACCTGGGTAAATGAGGGACACCAAGTATATTGAAAGCAAGGGCTTCCACACAGGTGTGGCTCATGCGTTAATTAAGCAAATAACATCCCAGCATTCTGAGGGTCATGTATAAAAATGCTGGACAGGCCTCGTTGCCTATAATTACGGCTAGCATGGCTGCAAGAGGAGACCTCAGTGACTTTGAAAGAGGGGTGATTGTTGGCGCGTGTCTGGCAGGAGCTTCAGTGACCAAGACAGCTCAACTTGCTGATGTTTCACGAGCAACGGTGTCTAAGGTGATGTTGGCATGGAACTCCGAGGGAAAGACATCATCAGCAAAGGGCAACAGTAGGCAGAAGCGCATACTCTAGGATCGTGATATCCGTGCATTAATTCGAAGTGCAAGGCAAAACAGGCGAGCAACTGCAGATCAATTGACTGCAAATTTCAACCTGGGGCGCTAGCAGCCAGTTTCATCAAAAACGGTCTGACGAGAACTCCACTGAGCATGATACCATAGTGGCCCAACGCTCTACTAAGTGACTTTACATTGGTGGTTCCATTTTTTTGTTCACTACCTGTATCTTATTTTGCTACGCGAATTCTTATGAATGTTTCAGTTAAATAAATGTATCGCAGGTAAATACAGCACAAATGAAATGTATCATTAAGTATAACTTAAATGTTTAAATAAACTACACTTTTTATGTTACATAACGTTATGTTAACTACTGCTAGGCTAAACAGAAATTATTACAACGTAAACATTGCACTAGACTGCAGAAGTCTGTAGAAGTCGCCATCTTGCAAAGTCACATGACCGATGAACTCACGCTCAGAGTGAGTTTCTCCTGATTGGCCAAATGTTTCCTATAAAATGTTTCTCAAAGTAGAGCCCAGGTCTACTCTGGGAAATATGTTTCCTGGTTTCTGGACACACGGAAACAGCCAGTATACATGAGGAAACATTGCACCTGGAAACATGTTTCTGGAAGCATGTTTCCTTGTGTATGCTGGGCTTTACACTACAGTGAAAATTAGTCCAATCTTATATATGCAGCATGCCATGCTATGCCAGGTTCTTTACACTATAAGGATGAGGTACATTTATCAATTAGAACACCTCAGAAGGATAAACACACAAAATATACATAGAGTACTGTTTTCCACAGAAAACATAAAAGTTTAGGAGGTGATAACCAAGGTTAAAGTTTTGGAGTTTGCTGAAAACCCTTTCACTAATGAAAGCCCTTGCATGAGAGAGGACCTAGTCTAAAAACAATACAACGTCTAGACAACCCCCTGGGAAAATCCATTCTCCACTGTACCCCTCTGCAGAGAATGCTTTAGTTCACTCATGAGTTGTTCAGCTACAATAGCTGTGCCCTTTCTTATCTTGTTGGCAGCACAAACTGGTGAGGAAAGCTTGCCACATTAAACACAGAAGTTGCAGTATTTATGTATATCTTATATTTGGAAAAAAAAGCAGATACTACAATGTCATTGACATTTTTGCTTCCTATGCTAAATGCTTATCTCTCTTTTTTATATACTTACCCATTTAAACTAAATGAACAGCACAATGCAGTATTGTTTAACCTACTGCCAAGGGATCAGTTCAGTTTTGTTAAAACTGGAATATGTGTAATCATTGTTGCATGTATCAGGCCTAATCCTATGCGATCAACATTTAATGCAATTATAATACATTGCTGTTCATATTCCTATGAATGTGCCACTGCTTTCTCTGGTTTAAATCACAATCGCATCCATAATGCTAAAGTTAAGCATGAGTTACTAGTCAATTTCTGTTAGTTTACTAAAGGATGCCACAGCAAATGTGGTTCAAATGACAATAGAAATCTTGGGAATTGTCATCTATTCCTTCTCATAAGTGAATTGCATAGGTTATGGGTACCAGAAACACATTCATTATGTCTTCCCAAAAAAATAAAAAAAGGATCCTTCCTTCCAGTCCCAAATAGTATTTTCCCTCCTGTTTTAAATTGGCTCAGCAAGAAAAAACTCAATGGTTGACTAGGAACACTTTTTCATTGGCTGGTGAATTGCTGAGCTGCAGTTTATTATTGTAAACGACTATTAGCAGCCATAGCCCACTTACAGTGGAACCACCCACTTCCTTTTAATGACTCTCAGAAGACTGCAACTATGCCGCTGTTAACTCTTTACTACAAATATCAAAACTGTTCCTAGATACAGGGAATTCTCCCCAGTTTTGGACAGCAACATGCTCCAGTGGAGTATTTCAAAGCTGTTCTCCATTATCCATTAACCCAGAGCTGGAGGGGGGGGAGAGGGGGGGGGGGGGGGGCTGCTTTGGACTACTGTAAACACAGCAAATCCAGCAAAAACTTTCCCCACACTAGTAGCCAGAGCATATAGTATTTTCTGCTGTAAAGTCACACCCTAGATTGACACTGCATTCTGTGGTTTGACCTCAGTTTGAAATATTCTTATGTGTTTCTACATCAATGGACAAGCTCTATTTTTCCCTGCTGCATTTTAAAAGGTATATACTTCTGGTGTACTCATCGCTTCCCCAGCAGAACCTCTCTATCTACAGTACACAACTTTCAAACTTTATTACAGGATGTCTAGTAATGGAGAAACTAAAATAACCCATTGTTTCCTGATGCAAAGTCATCCATAGCCATCTTCACTCCACTCAGGCAATACATTTAGCAGAAGACATTCAGTAGTAGGGTACCTGCCACGGCTAATATGATCAACTGGATTAGATTATCTGGATATGCTGCCAAATACTGTTTTTCTTTTTTTTTAATCTCCAGAATTTAACGGTTTTGTGACTAAAAACAGTGTCTGCCCCTATTTATGTGTTATTTATAAAGTATGTATGTCTTGAAGCACAGTTTAGCTCAGAGTCTCTGTCTTCAGAAATATCTGGAAAAACTGGAACTCCTCCAGTTTTAACCAGGTAACAGCAAAATAAATTAACAATTCTGATGCCTGAAAGACTCCCTAAGGTTACAGTATCCTGCTCTCTTCATATCACATTTGCAAAGTATATGAGATTTCAAACTGTGTGTGTGGCCAATAAAAAGACAGCATGATCCATGTGTATGAAAACATGCTACTTCCCATGAATACGGATTCAATGGGACATGAAACCGAAACCCTTTCCCCAGACCAGGACTTTTTCCAACAGCAACAAATGTAAGACCATGCAGCCATTTACATCTTTAACATTTCAGTTCTCCATAGAGTTTGGGTAAGGGTTATCGGTACCATGGGGTTTGGGGATGAAACTGTAATGCTGTTATTTTACTTTTAACTTACATGTGATGTATAAACCTGCCTTGTTCCAGTAGTGGCCTCTGTAAGAGGTTCCGAAGGAATACTAAACAGCAATATGCAGGTTCATCATAGATAGAGCTTCAGTTTTTCGGGTTTTATTAATCGTATTTTTCGGTGCTTATTTTTAGCTATTTTCGAGTTTTATGTAAATCGTTTTTTTTTTCAGGGCTTTTGTTTTTGATATTATTATTTGTTTATTTAGCAGACGCCTTTATCCAAGGCGACTTACAGAGACTAGGGTGTGTGAACTACGCATCAGCTGCAGAGTCACTTACAACTACGTCTCACCCGTAAGGTGGAGCACAAGGAGGTTAAGTGACTTGCTCAGGGTCACACAATGGGTCAGTGGCTGAGGTGGGATTTGAACCAGGGACCGCCTGGTTACAAGCCCATTTCTTTAACCACTGGACCACACAGCCTCGTATGAAATTTGTGTTTTCGGTTTTATTTATTTTTTCTGTCAAAATATGTATAGTAGTAGCTCAACAGTACTTGCACACTTAAGTTGTACCTTCTTCCCTTTGCTGTCTTCCACAACGAAATCCCTATGGTCACGGGCACATTCTTCTGGGGTTTTTGTGTGTAGGCATTTTTGTACATTTCGCCAAAATTCTGTTTTAAATCCTCCGTATCTTAACTGTAATATAGCTTTAAATCCCGCTAACAAGCCTCCATCCTGATTGTAATATTGTTTTAAATCTCGCAAGCGGAGTCTCCAATAGAAATGTAGGAATGTGCTGTCACTTCTATCAATGATAGAAGCAAGTCAGGAAGGCAGAACATTGCCCAGCAGCACTGGGAAATGTATTTATTATTATTTTTGTAGTAGGTTTTATTTTTTAATGGGAAAAGGGTAAAGTCAACGTGAACTGATTAACCATTTCTACATTTTTTACAGTGTTTCCCGGTGTTTATTGGCTATCCATGGATTTCATTTTGTTTTGTATCAAGTGTGTTTTATTGGTTAAAACCGAAAATTAGACGCCCTAATTATACACCAGCATTCGTTATTAGCATATAGTACGTGATTTCAAAATGAGGTACGTGATGGACATGTGACCATTTTCTTATTCAAGTACAACTTAGCTTCCAAGTTTGTATTCTAATCACCTCGAGTTTTTAAAGGCAAAAGGGTTTTTAGTAATGGTGCTTGGATCTTGAATGCATTTAAGTGGGATCATCACAGCCTAAAAAAAACATACAACGTTTGATCAAAAATATAATTGCATTTATGAACAATGACTATTAAATGAAGAGCTGACGGCCATGAAAGTATAGTCTCTATAACCTAAATGAAATACCTAAGAAGTACTTATATATATATATAAGCCCATAGATTTTACATTCTTACAGCAAGCTCAGTAAAACACACTACACCGTATCCAATTTTTTTTAAATTTGATATTATTTATCCAAAATAATCTATCAAAACATGTTTGAGAATACAGCATCCACACTCAATAGGTCAAACCATCTCTCATCTACAAAACCAAATCTTGTGTATATATTTTTTTACATGCAATGGTTTTGCAGGATGTTTTTGCAATGGTTTTGTGTTTTTGACAAATAAACTTGCCAGCCATGCCTGCATTAGCCAGCCTATAAAGACCTGCAGACCCGCCCATAGCTGCAGACTCACCTGATGACAGAAGACTGCCGCTGCTCCCGCTGATGATCTTCCCTTTGCTTCCCATGTTGGCAAGTTTAGAGGTCTTTAGTGTTCCAGTTTCTGTCAGGTCAATAGCTATTTCACTCAAGCTTCGGGCAGCATGGATTTTTGACTATAAAAAAAAAGAAAAGAAAAAAGAAAAAGCCTCTTGTAGGTCAATATGGAATTTTTGAAAAAGCCATCAACTCCCATTGCATTTTTTTTAATTTTATTTAAGACCTAAAATGGTAACTTTATATAAAAATGTGCCTTTGTGTGTTCAAGGATCCTGATTTAAATTACATGACTTAGGGGAAGTGCCATTTTAAGTTCTGATGTTTTAAATTAAGAATTTGGTGATTGCAATTACTCTTTTTGCCTAGACAGCGTGGGATGTGAAAAACAGAAAGGTGCAGACAACCCTGAACACAACAGTGCTGCATTCCAGAGCTACAAGCATGGAGAGTTTTATTGGACAACCTGCTACCCCAAGTATTCAGTTCTAATCCTCAGCTCAGTTGTTTGGTGAAAGACAATTAGCATACTCAAGATTGAAAAGATTGGGATTTCTAACAGGGATATAAAGCACAATATGTCAAACCACTCCATGTCTTACCCAATTAAAACCACACTCTAACACGTCCACTAGGGGAAACGATTTAGAGACTACAAGTGAAGCACATTAAATCTCATCTCCATGGTAACTGACTCAAAAAAGAACTAAAACTGACATGAAAAAAAACCCCTCTTCTACACGTGACTAAAGCAATAAACACTCACCTTGCTCTGCTTTCTATCCAGATAGAATTGGTGCTGGCTAATAGCCATAGCCCAAATGGACTTTATCAGTGCAGGACAGGCATACCATGTATGCACTGCAATTCCACTGTGCCCAAAGGTTCTTCTCGACACTGATGCCCTGGGGGAGGGGGAATGTCAAATACATACAGTAGCTTAGTAATAAAAAAATATATATATGATTCTACCTACAATCTGTTATGACTAGCACACCATGAGCAGACAAAATTAAGTTTGTATCAAGTTATGTTTTACAGTAACGGACTGCTTTTGGCAAATGCCTAAAAAAAAAAAAAAAAAAGAATGTATAAATTATGATTTAAAAAAAGCTAAACAAGGTTACTGTCAACTCCTAGAGGCTACAGCTGACTAAACACACTGCCAGTTATAGTAATGTTGAGATGGCTTTAATTAATTTACTGTTCACTGTTTATCATGTGATGCTTGCTAAAATGACACTTGCAACGGAAAATAACTGTAACACATGTTTTCATTTGAAATCCCAAGGATTCAATAATAATTATACAATTGGTTTTTTTTAAAGGACATGCAAGTGGTACCATAAAGAGGCTCAGATTTCAGCATATAAAAAGGAACACACACAAATACTGCTACACATTAAAAAAAATACATGTTATCAAAACTGAGACAGGTTATGAAAAATTGTAGTTACACTATCTTTACAAAGACCTGTCCTTGTCCATGATCCTATTTCACAAAAACAACTTGGTAGCCTTTACAAACATCAAAACAAAAACAGCAATGTGAAAAAAAAAAAAAAAAAAAAAAAAAGTCCTCAAAAGACTTAAAGGTATGGACTTACCTGCGGGGGTCATGCACTTCCACAGAAAACTTTTTTTCCCTGAAGTACAGGTTTTCAAGCTGCCTCCATTGGAACACCTGAACAGAATGAATAGAAATGCTCAGTATACACGTTTCATTGTTTCCATTAAATCCACAGAAAAATCCACACGTAGCACAGAGTTAACCAGATAACAATCCAAAAAGTTGTTTCTGTTGCTGCTTCTAGAAGTCAGGGGAAACTCAGACACTGGGTGTGTTTTCCTGGAATGTAAGTAGTTCCTTTCCAGTATTGTACTGCTCTTTTGCACTTTCTCTTACAATAACTTTAGCAAGTTCCCCCCCACACCACTCACTCTCCCACTCTGAAAATTCCCAAAGGCGTTCAGAAACAAGATGAGAATGGTGACCATCTGCGAGTGAATGCTGCTGAATTGCGTTTCCGCCCACTGGAGTGGGAAGGCATTCTAACCCTCCCCCAGACTCCCATCTCCCAGAAGGGTTCCACTTCCTGCACACTAATCTGCAATGGTCTCCAGCATTTACTATTGCTGGGAGGGATTATTAAGAAAGCTCAGTGGGGTGGAGCATGCCATTCATCTTGGCACGCCATAGACAACACTGCAGTCTTAAAAAAAATACAGTTATTAAAATATTCCAAACAAACATGTTTTATTTTCTTAAACTTTTAAAGTGAAAGAATAAGATGTAAGACGCCATCTAAAAAAAATAAAATAAAAAAAGAAGTGTTGATAAAACAGCAAAGGAACACCAGAAACAGTTTTCACACTGCTGTGCTCCTGTTCAGAATATTATAATTATAGCCTGATTCATAGATGTTCAAAAGACATGGGTCTCTTCCGACTGGTATTGAAAAGTACTTGAATAGGTATAATACAGCACACAAAAATCTATTTAGAACCCACAATAAACAGTAATGATACTATAATGCACTATAAATCAGCCCTTATTAAAAAGCTATGGAGTACAATTCTATGCTATAAAGCCATCACAAATTATACTTCACTAAGGGGATGGGGATATGACGTTTTAAAAAAAAATTCTAAGAATTATAAAACAGTCTGAAAAACAGTGGAAAGAATTTGGTCTTTGGAAAACTTTTTTTCAAATGAAATCCAAAAGTAAAACCCAGTGGAAAGCATGTCACATTTAATCCAACTCTGACAATGTTTATTCTTTGAAATAAAACAATATCAATATAAACTACAATAAAATACATGGGTTCCCCTCAAATCTACTAATTTAAATATCTGGGTTACTGAATGTTTCTATGACCATCGTTTTAGGCCTACTAAACAATACGATATGTCTGTTAGTCCAACTTCATGTTATTTAGGATGTGCCTTATAGCTTGGAGCTCGCCAGTTCGAATGCCACAGCTTGCCACTGCCGACTGTGGACAGCCAAGTTGAATAATAATTGGGCATTCCAAATTGGTAAATGAATACAAATAATTGTTAAAAAAAAAAAAAAGGTAGGTTAATGTTTTACTTTGACTATTTGTCACCGGTGAGAAGTATGTTTTATTTATTTATTTATTTATTTATATATATATATATATATATATATATATATATATATATATATATATATATATATATATATTTTTTTTTTTTTTAGAATCTCAAATTATTTTTACCCCCCAATTTTCTCCCAATTTGGAATGCCCAATTATTATTATTATTATCATTATTATTTTTCTCCTTCACCGCGGCGATCCCCCACACAGCTCAGGGACCCGAGGCTCAGTGTGCATCCTCTGATCCCACGAGCCAATCGCGTCTTTTTACACCTAGGAGCTTGAAGGCGGATGCCTGCAGGCCCGGCCTCTGGAGGACAAAGACCAGCCCAGCAAATCTCCGCCCCCAAGCTCACTCTGTGCCTGGCCTGTAGGGGTCGCCGCAGAGTGGTGAGGAGAAACCGTCTAAGCCGGATCCCACCTCCCCAACCCCAGGAGCGCCAAAACCAATGCAGCGTCCCCCCGAAGTCCCATTGTTTTATATTGAACACTTTTGGAATGTGAAACTTGCCCGATGTTTATGCTGTGAGAATGTCCAGCTGAGGAGACAACAGCTTGATGGTTTTTTTTTTTTTTTGGAGCAGAGTTGGGTGACATACTGTATGACACAGGACACCACATCTTTGTTATTCTTGAACTGTGATGCGGAAGATAGCAACAATTCTCACAATGGCACAACTATGTACCCCTCTTCTGCTCTTACTTCATCTTAAAGCAACACTGCGCACTGAGTAGCAGGGTGTAGGTAACACTCACACCCACACTATGCACAAACAGGAGTACACTTCATGTAAAAACAATCACTAAAGTTGCAGTCACAAGCTAAAGAATAAACGAGTCTGCTCTCTGAGACAGGAGCTTCTATACAGCACATGGATTATATAGATATTTTTCCCGTTGTCCCATGCAAAGTGCTGAGTTAGTCAATAGTACAGCTTTACTCAGCTTTCTGCCAAGTACAATATTCCTCACATCAGCTTTAATTGCATGTAGTGTGAGACAAGCTCCTAAAACTTGCCATAAATCCCATATAGTGCATTAAATGCTGGTGTGGATTTAACAACCAATTACATGAACCATGCATTTAGGGGTTTTCTTATACTGTGGGCCTTATTCACAAAGCTTTAAGCAGTCTAAAACAGTTGTGTGAATAGTGCCCTATGTCACTCTCCAAACTGGGATGCCAATCACAATGCAATCAAATGGAGAATGCTTCATTTACAGACAAGATCTATTTTACAAAACATTTGTCAGATTCCTTTGAAATATATCCTGGTTATAGATTTTTCCAGTATGGAAACATATGCATGTTTTTTCATTAGGATAAATCCATATTAAACAAAAGCCTCATCCACAAGAAATTTTCTCCAATCCACCAAGTCTGGTAGAAACCCTAAAAATCTGCATTTAATAAAAGAAACCCACGCTGTTTACAGTGCGTTTTGTTTTCCAATATGATAAAGTTGAACCACACAAACAACTTCTAATAACTTTCTGTCTTTCATACAGAATTGCTTGATGGTATGGTTTAGGATACTTTGAATCTATATGCTAACGATCTACTTCAAAAGCATAAATGCAAGGCTGAGGGGATGGATTGATTTATCGATGCATTCTATTGTTTGACAACTATCGATAGTCAAGTGTCTGCATCATTTTTGTGTAAAGAGTTTAAGCAAAGAAAAGTTTTTACTTTTTATTAAATTTGGAATCGGCAATTATTTTTTGCATTAAGTGCAGAGCTTCTCTGCTCCCCTCAGGTCTGACTCACTGAATCTGCATGCGACTGAGCTCACCTTCTCCACCCTGCCCCACCCCCTGTGAGTGTTTACTGATGGGATTGGATCTGTGCAGGAGTCTTCAAAGTAACAGAGCAAGTTAAGAGTGTTGTGTCAGAATTACAAAAAACTAAAGAAAGTAATGTTTGGGATATTCCGGTAACACAACTAATCTGCGTGACCATTTAATGAGATGACACCCTACAAAACTTCAAACAAAATCTGCATGTATTAATCACAACTACCCCAGAGTAAAAATGAAGAAAAACAACAATGATTGTTCCAAAAGTTGTATCTTTGGTCAGAAGTATTAAGCATCCCGGCAACGTCAGTCCATAGTGAGCAGGTATTCAATAATGCTGGGCAGATTGTAAGCAAGTGCCAGTCATTGATTGAATTAAAACAAAATGTGGACACTATCATGTTCCTTAACACAATTAAAATATAAGCCACGGACCTCTCTTGTTACTAGACTGCTGAGGACAGTGACAACTTTTTTAAAAATGAGTGTTTTTTCATCTCTTGATTGGTTGTATTTGTTATGGATTTAAACAAAAAAAATTTTTGTTGGATATTCCTTAAACCTCCAACTGGTACAAATCAACACAAATAAGGTAAAAGAAAAAAAAAAAAGAAAAAAAAACACATTTAATTACTATATGTATAAACAAATGTAATCAATTTAATATGATTATATATATATATATATATATATATATATATATATATATATTTCTTTTTTATACCCTTTTATAACGTCAATAAATCGATGCATCTGATAAATGCATACTGAAAAGGGGTCATATTTACACAGCTGCAATTCATCATTCCCAAACATGCTTGAGCTTTTGAAAATGAATACAGATCTTAAATTGTTAGCATCATTAGAGGTCGACATGTGTAGTTACTAAGAGGATGAAGAGAAGTAGCTGTAATCCAAGGTAAAGAAGTAAAAGTATACTCTTCTGAGGAACTCTAATACACTACATGGTAATTGAAGCAGGACATGATGGTTTATTTTTTTGTGGAATATCAGGAACAATAAAATAACATAAAATCTTGAAGTTCACGAAAGTCTTATTTTGGGAAAATCCCCCCCCCCCCCCCCCCCCCGGCGCCAAAAAAAAAAAAAAAAAAGTAGAATATGGGTCTGCCTGTCTTCTCTCTCTCTCGCCCCCCCCCCCATATGAAATTCAAACCCCAACTTTATTATTCCAAATCCTTCTTCAGAAAGGGTCAGCTTTCCTCTGTGTCGATAGTATATCCCAGCACAAACATACTGGATCCAATCTCTCAGAAAGCAGACACACTAATGTTTCCAAGATGTTCCCTCATCTCATTCTGAAACCACAATCTCACATATGGCTCCCAATGGATTTCCTGCCTTTTTGGGAAAGATCAGAGTGCATTTTCAGCAAAAGAGTTTCATTACAGGCCATCTTTTTTCCGGTAATATTTTTAATATGTCTACGCCGATCACAAACTGTACAGCTATAATAAAAATGGGTGGGGTGAGTTCAGTAAATAAATTAACGAATCACCACTCCTACAGTACAAGAGTCATTCAGTAACTACCAAGTTATGACATCTTCAGTACCTGGATTAACCCAAAATAAAATGTGATTTATTTGCTTATATCAAAAAACATGAATTTTCTAAATATTGAGCAGCACGCCATAATCCTCCAAATCCCTTTCTAGGACTATAAAACTGGATTCCAGCTTCTGACCTGGACTTGAACTAACTGTCAAACATAGAATCTTTTTAGAGTTTTCAAAAGACATGGTTTCCATTTTCTTTTCTTTTTTACAATGACCCAAAGTAAACGTGTTCATTTCTTACAGGTGGACACCAGTAACGTGCAGTGAGGTTAGTGGTTGGGTAGGCACTGGCCAGTCTCACTCCCCAATTTACATAGATTCGATTGGCAGGCTTATAGAGAGCTGAATTCTAATTATGCACGGTTGGAAATGAGACTGTTATCGACGCAGCTCAACGAAAACCCCAATGTAATTACACGATTCAACCGACAGATGGCACTGAATTTCAATACCTACTTTATTATTATCGGACCTCAATTTCAAATTGATGGTTATTATTGTCCACAAAAGAATGTACTGTAAAGCGTATACACTGATTTAATTCCTACTATTAGTGTTTTTATATAAATGCCCAAATCTACAGTTAACCTGTTACCGTTCTTTAAACATTTGCTCACCAATACCGGACAAATGATAATAAATACTTGCACTTACATATCTACTTGTATATATGAAGTCCACCCTTCTCTCCTTCTGGACGAAGATGTCCGTGACATCATTGTAGAATTGCTCTCTTTTGGCCTGAAGTTTTAAAAGTCTCTCCTTTTCAATTGAAATAAGCGCCAGGGATGAGAGCCACCCTTCTTCATCAGTCCGATTCCGAGTGTGGGTTTTGATCCGTTTAAGTTGACATATAACGTTTTTCATTTTCGGATCGGTTGATGTTAGACTTGCTAGCATAGCTTAGTTGGTTTGCTAAAGAGCGGTAACTCAAGGACATGCCCCCAAAGGCAGAGAAGGTCTGTGCCTTGCCAACGGTTGTTCCCACAGCATTTTTTCCACAAGAACGCATGCGTCAATATTAACTGTGCAATGGAATTAGTGTAGTCAGGTGACATAGTTAAGGCAGCGACGCGATGTGCTTTTTTCTCACTCATTGCTGAGACTATAAGGTTGGAACATACTTGCGCGACTGAGTAGAGCGGCTTACGTTCAGGTTCAGTGGTAGGGAAAGGCAGAGCGCATCGCTGCCTCTCGTCTTTTCATCGAATTTTGTATATTACCAAAAAAAAAAATCCACTATGCAGAAATGGGTTGTGACAACGAATGGTAATAAACAGTCATACACAATTTAATATTTTTTTCTTTTTGCTGGATACTCACTAGGTAGGCAGTCCCTACCTTGCCTACCCTGACCGCACGTCACTGGTGGACACTGTTTAACAATTCATGGTCTCTTTGTAAGCTTTCCAGACTGCACATGAAGAAATAACAAAATCAGATAAACAATGAGCTGAAAACCTTGGCCAACAGAAACGTGTTACAACAGTGAGAAACAGCACTTATCAATCATGTCAGCGATGCTTGGAGTTCGACGAAATGAAAAGACGGTTTTAGTCTAGGAGTGAAAAAGTTCAAGTGCACAGAGGTCTTCAATAAACAGTAGAGATGCAACAATTAAATCGGAACATCGATTATAGATCATCCGTTTGTAAATTCGCTGAGCTTCGATTACATATTGGTGAATTGATGCATCATATTCAACTGCTTAAAATACAACAACTTGCCAAGACACTAAAGTGATTCTAAAACAGTAACTTAATGTTAGTTGTCTGTTGCCCCATTCTGCTGAATGGTTAATTTATGCAACTGATGACTGTAATGGTTTCTGCGAGTTCATTCTGGTTTTTACAATATTAAATACACCACAGCAAGCATATTGTCATATATTTTAGATATTTATATTGGCACAATCTGAACAGCTTAATTTAGTGAATAGCAATTTTTTTTTTTTACTCAGCAGTATACTTCCTAATTATAGTCCCAAGTATTTCAATGCGTTCTGCTTTCACCTTTCTTAAAATGATCAGTTTGAGAAATAAACTTAGTTTTGCCCGTAACAGATGACCCTGCTTTAGTACAAAACTCATGCTACATTTACTGTTTTTCATTATGGTCTTAAATTACTGTGCCTGCTTCTTTGGCTGAAGAGATATTATTAGCTCATCATCTAACTTGGGAAACTGCTGTGTAAAAGTAAAAAGTATGAAGCAGATAAACTTGGCTCCACCAGGAAAGCCTACGTTTACTAAACATCCTTTGTTTTTCCAACCAATGCATCAGTACACCATGTTGGCTCTGTAAAAACTTTATTTGTGAATACAGCAAGAGTTCCTTGCAAGTTTAAACATCCCGCTTGAACTAATGGCTGCTGTGCTTGACCTTTGCCACGTAGTGTACCATCCATTCAATCGATAACTGCCATCTAAATAGTTCCCTTGAACCCCAACCTTCATCCTCAAAGGCTTGTTTATATTGTCACACACACACACAAGAAATATTATATAAAAACAGGGGTTTTCTTCAAGTCCTTTGCTATATGAGTAAACCCTGTGTTTTGGCAACAACACAATCCCCAACAGTTAATTGTGAGGTAGTAGTCTGGTTACAGAACTGAGGTGAGGAAACCAGAGTTATACAAATCCGATATTTTACTGTTTAATGCCATTAACCTCAACTTTTCCTGGGACTGTGAGGTGACCAGACGCAAAAAGGTGATTAAATACCAAGCGGCTGCTACGCGTAGCTAGAAATTGTGGTCTGGCAAATCTGGGAACTCTGCCTCCCAAATCAGGAACAGCTGCAAAAGTAGAGTCTACAGTGTACGTTTATTATAGTAAACTCAAAATGAGGACAATGTAGATGTAATACCTCACTATGCAACACAAGCTCAGAACCACGTTTAGATTTAATTTTACACTGGGCCTTAGTGAACATATGGGATTTAGGACAACTCAACTTATGTCCAAGAGATTGATACAGGCTATTTCAAATGGTTACTGGGGACTCAAATGACTCAAAAGAGAGTTTGCAGACCAACAATCAGTACGAAATGTTTCTTTAAAAGCAACATTATTTAAAACGTTCTGTTATATAAAATAAAGCCCTAAAAACTAAAAAAATAAATAATAATAATAATAATAATAATAATAATAATAATAATAATAATAATAATAATAATAATAATAATAATAATAGTAAATCAATAAACAACGATGTATGTTGGGTACCATATGCTTTTAATAAACAAGTTGAAAGGAATACAGCCGTTTCGTTGAGATTTTACTTACTGGTAATTTGGGCGATATAGAGAATTGGTTAAGACATGCAACCATGTAAAAAATAATCAGCTTAAACTTTTACTGGCTTAAGAAATCACAAAACCTCACAATTAAGGAATATTCATGAGAAGTCCCTAGGAATGGTTTTCATTATAAAGTGGTTTACACAGGCTCTCTATTTGGTCGAAATTTCCCAAAGCAGTTCATCTAACAAATTCAAAAACAGTTTTCACGTGACAAGCCCCTTAGTTTGGGAATTCTTCTTTTATTTTACTGCAGAGGTTTGTTTTTAGTTAATTGCTCACTTTATAGCTTCCTACAGATCATTTTATTACAGTTGAGAAATGCACCAAGGCACGTTTCAAATGAATTTAGTGTCAGTTAATATTTATTTTGTATTATTTATTTCTTAGCAGACGCCCTTATCCATTGCTATAGATAAACTGCTGGGGTCACAAAACATGAGCAGATTTGGTACTGCTCTTCAATATAAAAGTCAAATCCTATTGAAATGTAATTGGTAGCTCATGTCTCATGAGATCTGACAGAAGATTAACGGCCTACTGGAAGCGCCTTTGTAAGTTTTGCCCCTAGGTTAGATGCGTAATGTAGGAGCAGTATCAAGATTCTGAATCTTCATTAATCAATCAACTCCTCATGTAAAATGAATGGGGTTCTCAATATAATTTACTTGGTCTAGCCTAAATTTATGAGCTCTACTGCTACTGGCTTACTTTTTAAAAATTAATTTAAAAAGAAAAGTTTTGTCGTAAATTTAACCGATTATAAAATAATAGGCTTGTTATACTATAGAACATATACATTAGTTCCTCTGAATTCCAACGCCTGTCTGAAGGCCTATGGTGGGTTTACTTTTCAAAATGCAATTAGCACATATTTCATTAGTGTCTGAATGGAACTGAAGTTGGTCTGATATTGCACTGTTTTTAATTGATTCACTTCTGAGATAGGCTATTAAAAAAGAGCAGACGCTGCCATATGTCTATTCTGTTAAGCAAAACCCTGACCAGCTATATCATTTAGATCTCTGGAATTGTTTCAAATCATTGAGAGTCTAATTACTCACCAAGAAACATCCTACCAAGTCAGTAATTGAACGATTTTGTTAGTAGTGTGCAGCATTTGATACACATTTGTCAGACATCAATTTTTGAACCAAACCCATTATTTTTGTTTGAGGCTACAATGTGTTCATTTAATGGGGCACACACATAATAAGAAAGTTTACAAATGAGAGGAGGCCATTCGGCCCATCTTGCTCGTTTGGTTGTTAGTAGCTTATTGTTCCCAGAATCTCATCAAGCAGCTTCCTGAAGGATCCCAGGGTGTCAGCTTCAACAATATTATAAACAGCTTCTGCTTTCCGTCAATCTAGGGAACACTAAATTAAAATGAAATTAATCTGAGGCGCTCAACCTTATCATACACTAATCTATCTATAAGTAGCTAATATAATTGTGTGTTAAATTACTTGCAACTAAAACTTCTGAAAATATACAAATTTTAAGCACAGAAAATGGGTACTTAAAATTCATGACCCCTGCATTTAAGGATGCTAATAACGTGCACTAATATAGTCCGCTCTATGCGTATAAACAAGATACATTACTGGTGTTGAGATATAAACAAAAGCAGATGTTATGCATGAAAGACACGGTCCCACAACTGCAATATTTTAATGATGCTTCTCCAACACCAGAGACCTGTTTTTATCCAAATCAAACTCAGTCTTCTAAAAAACCTTCTTTGCTGCAACCCACTGATAAAAAAATGGTTGTAAAATGCTATACTATACCTTTAAAACACCTTTTTGCAATAGATTAGACAGAAGAGGCTTGACTTGTAACACTTAAGACCCTGCTCGTCTACTTTATTCAACCACTGGGGGCTAAAATGTCTTTCAGAATGATAAACTAGCAGACAGGCACACAAACATAGCAGAGAATATTGCAAACATGTCACGGTGGTTAATCTGATAAATAAATACCTACTGTTTTACAGATCAGTCACTTTCAATGCCCTTCTGCAACTCACAAGACAATGGCCCTCCTGACAGGGCATTAGGAGGGGCATCAGAATGAAGACACCACACGTTGGGGACGAGTGGGGTTTCATTAAAACCACAACTACAAAATCTAAAACTTTCCAGTCTAAACTATTTTTAGTTTCTTGTTATTTGCTTCCATTTGCCCTCCTGGGGAAGAAGGCTTATGTTCGTTGAACAAAAGCTCACCACACCCAAACAGCAATATTGTTTTAAAGAATAGTGTACGTCGTGCTGTTGAGCTGCATTTAAAATATGAAAATAATTGCTCCAGCTGTTGCTTTATGTTTTTAAATCCTCTGTGTGGTCACCCAGAGTTCATGGGAGAACGCCTAGTTGTCTATAATCACAGAAAGAACCATCCTTGGTGGAATAAACACACTTTATGTGCATTGACAGTCTAGCAAGCAATGTCTGGCAAGTTATCCAGTACCAGTAAATCTGACCAATGAGCAGAAACCTTCAAACTGCTCCATACATGCCATTGCTTGCCATAGTGACATATGATTTTCCTTCGAGATTTTTTTTTTTTTTAAGACACTTACCTTTCTTGGTTTCACTTTGTCATGGTGATCATACTGAAATATTCCTTTGTAACTTAGTCCCAACCACCAAGGAATACCCTGCTTGTCCTGTTAGATATAATAAACAGTCATCAGAAGGGGAGAGGACGGGAGGGGGGGGGGGGGGGGGGGGGGTTGTTATATTGTCAGGTATTTAGCACACATTTAGAGGCCGCAGATCACATTTCTGGGACTGCACTAGACTGTTATATTATTCATCAATCTAAAACTATATTGCTTTGCTAGCCCTCAGGGTGTTATTTGTGCCATCTATCTCCAGACCCAAAAGACACTTGCAGTTTGCACTATCATAACAAACCCTTTATTCAACAGGTTTTGAAGGGGAGAGGAAGTAAAGTAATGACATTTTTCAGTATTTTTTTTTTGTTATTATGTATGGTCTTTCGACTTAAATCAAGTTGAAAAAAAAAACAACCAAAAAAAACCCCAAAACAACAATATACGCTTCAGCTTGTGTGCCTGTATTGCAGATAGTTTCCTCAGGAAGCCCTTGTGGGGAAGAGTGTGGGTTCAAAAGGGCAGCAACTTCAGAGCCTCATTAAAGTGCTGAAATGCACAATATACTCTGAGGTCATTCACCCTACCGCAAACTAGAGAAAAATAGAGGCCAACGTCTGGGTTTTTAATACATTTAGAAACGGAAGCTAAATAAGAAAAGTCATTTACATTATGGGGGGTGTTGTACCCAGGCTATGACTCGAGACACATCTTTTATTAAATGGGAACAGAAGTGTAATCAATCCCACGAACAAAAGAGAAGTGTTAAATATCGCCATTGCAAATAATTAAATTGCAACACAGGCAGGTGTATCCATGAAAAGAAAACAAGGACTAAACATTTTAGATCCCAATAACCTATTCACCTACATTTTAGCAAATAATGGCATGGAAATAGTTTATATTAAAGCTGTACAATGCTATTATTCAAAAAGAAAATGTCTGGTCAAAATGGGTGACTCTCAGATCAAGGGATGTTTACTGCCAACAAAGTAATCAATACACTTATTGAATCAATATTCCTTTCCTAACACATCAATCCAAGAACAAAGACTTGTCCAGTTGACCAGATAAGAGAAAGACACATCTTGGGACCCTTTATATAAATAGCACGGTGCCAAAATCTACTGAGCGAAAGTTGCATTCTCATAACACAACATTTTTCAACATTTTTTTTTTTTTTTTTTTTTTTTAACAATTTGCCTTGGTTTAAAAAGGAGTATACTGCCTTTGGAAGCAGTCCCTGCAACAACTGATTCAGCACAGTTAAAAAAGATTAATGATAAAAAGTTTTTTGTACTCTAAAAATATCTCGTACATTTTTTCTCACAGTTATAATATTACACTAGATTATTATTATTTTTTTTTTTTTTACTATCATAGAGTTTTGTTAAGACTTACCTTTACTGCATAATAATGCACTCCATATGTGGGAACTGATTCCACAATGCTCATATAACTATGAATGAAAGAAAACAAAGGCACATATGGTTAACAGAGTGCACTGAAGACATTAAACACTGAAAGAAAACCTTGGCAGAATATGCCACTTACTGTACTATTATAATATAGAGAATAAAGTACAAGCTACTGTACATAATCAGATAGTAAAAAACAAGCCACCAAGGAGTTCTGTGACATCACCAGGCCGCAGGCCGAGTCCTCTTGAGATGTCACAGAACTCTGAGGTGGCTTTTTACTATCTGATTTATGTACAGTAGCTTTTACTTTATTTTGTATAACACCAGCACAAAAAGAAAAAAGAAACACACACAGATAAAATTAAATAAATCTTTTCTTTACTAAAAATTACAAACTACTTTTTTTTTTTTAATAATAATTAGGCGCTGTCAGTTAGTATCTTGGCTTGTTCTTTTGGTAGACATCAGATTCATAACATTTCACGCTGACTTTTGAGTTGTTAAAAATGCAGTTATGTGCAAAAATGCTCTGGAGGCTGTAACTTAGAGTTTCGTTTGAATGGCCTTTGGGTGGCGCCACAACAGAGACTGTCAAGATCTCTGCCAAGTATATTCTTTATATATTATTTATTTAGCAGACGCCTTTATCCAAGGCGACTTACAGAGACTAGGGTGTGTGAACTATGCTGCAGAGTCACTTACAATTACATCTCACCCGAAAGATGGAGCACAAGGAGGTTAAGTGACTTGCTCAGGGTCACACAATGAGTCAGTGGCTGAGGTGGGATTTGAACCGGGAACCTCCTGCTTACAAACCCTGTTTGCTAACCACTGGACCACACAGCCTCCTTAAGTATGATCTTAAGATGGAGAGATAGGAGATGGTTTTCCTTATAGTGTTGGTATTTTGCTGCTGTGCTACAAAGTTCTGCCTTAAAGCCTCTGACACAACGGTAAATCGAAAGGACTTTTTTTTTTTTTTAACAAATACGTTTTCTATTTGAAAATTGTCTACTTGAACTTTCAAAGCACTTTTAAACCGCCAGATAGTTTTAAAAAGTTTAAAAAATGTTCATTCCATTTACGTCAGATCGCGCCTGTAATCAGAAATATCTGCACGATCTGTTGTCATAACAGGGATTACAGCATAGTACTGTTGTCACAATAGGGATTACACTATAGTACTGTCGTCAGTAGTAGCCTGTAATCATAGAATTAAGAATAGGGTTTTATAGGAAAATATCCGTTACACTGGTATTATGGTCACATAAAAGTATAGTATATATTGTAAATACATATTATACGTATACGCATAATGACAAGCTTTAACAACTTACTTTACAATTGCTTGACCTCTGGACTGACCACTTAGCTTCTTGTAGTGCTCTACAACTCTGTCCTCACTGGGGACAAAAAAAAATAAAAAATAACTGTCAGCTGAGCAAAAACAATCGTATAAAAAAATCCCAAACAAGCTCCCAAATATACATACATATAAAACGTGTTTGAGAAAGAATACAGCAAGTTCAAACACTACAGCTGACCTTTGGTTCCTAACTGTTTCACCTTAAAAGCCAGATCAGGTTCGTGGACTTACTACTTCAGTTCTAATAAATTATGAAGATCAATGGGAAGAATTCAACTGGGTTCCATACTGATATGGTATGTAATGGGGAGTGATAGTTTGTCATGCTATTCAGATAATTCAGCTAACGAGCGTGGTGATGTAAAACCATTTTAAGTCAGCAAGAAATGTGCAAGTTAGCCTTTGCATTCTTAAGCTGTATGGTAAAAAGGGGGTCTAACAGATAAGGAGTTCAATGTCCAATAATGGCAGGGCCAACGCTGCAGGTCACAACTCAGGATTCCTTATCAGTAGCAATGAGACCAGTTTGTGCGTCTGGTCCCTGCTGCTCTACTGGGTGAAGGCAAACAGAATTGTAATCCTTAATAACTCCCAGGAGTGCTAGTGGTGGAGAGCTACAGATAATGTCACCTTGTCAACAAGCTACCAGCAACCAAGGATTACTGAACTCTGCTGGCAGATAAGCTTGTGGAGGGTCCCAAAGGCCTGTCATTTCCCTTTCCAGCAAGGGAAAAAATAAATAAATAAATAAATAAAAATATTAATAATAATAATAATAATAATAATAATAATAATAATAATAATAATAATAATAATAATATTATTAATTTTAGTACATCCCTGCTGACTATACATGACTTTATAAAATTAAGCTTTAAGAACCAACAGAAAAACTTATTTATATAGGGCTACTGATTTTCCGTGATCGCGAAATTAGGCATTGGGAACAGAATTAGGCATTTTGGAAGTTGAATTTTTCCCCTTGAAACTCCAGTTTTCTGTGTTTTTTTTAAAAAAATTTTCTGCACTACACACAGCCAAGTTGAGTTAATTCATCATGTGACTCACACGTCTCTACTGACATGCAACACAGCGGGTGCACCAACGAAGAAATAAAAAGCAACGTTTTCTTATTATCTATATGAGGGTGGTGGGATACTATTCTGCAGATTTCGCTGTCATTCGATTGATCATGTATGAGTCAATACCATTAAATATCATACTGCCAGCTGTAAACACCTAGAGAACAAGAAAGCAAAAATGACGCTAACAAAAAATGAGAAAGCACTGGATTCTTCTATGCTGAAAAACTTAGACCCAAGGTACTGTACTGTGCTCAAAGCAGGGCTTTCACCAAGTAAGCAAGCAAAATGAATGACATTTATTGTTTAGTTTATTTCTTTCCACTCTACCTGCATTTTAAGCTATAAATTAGTAGCCATGAATTCTTTTAGTTTTGGATGCGGAAACCAAACAAAGGAAAATGGGAAACCTCAATGCAAAACCCTGTTAAAAAGCCTTAAACCAAAATAGTAGAATCATAAAAGCAGAGGGGTTCTCAAGACAGGCTTGGTTATTTACATACCTCCCAGGGAGTGGAGTGCTAGCATTAGTTCCTGCTAAATCAAAGTGAATGCTAGAGGGAGGTAACCTTCGCTCCCACTGTTTAATAGCTGACTTAATGCTGTTTCTTGAGTGTCAGCAGGCAGGCTTTATATAGCAAACTTGGCGTAGGAAGGGACAAAAATTGGGAATTTGTAGCAGTATAACATATCATCCTTCTAGAGCTTGTAAAATGTCTAATATATCATTTCAGCTGTTCTTTTGCTGGGCTGCGGCAGGAAAAGCCATGTCTGACAGCCGTGCAGATTTAAGCCTGGTTGACAACACCTGCTGGACTCAGACTGCTGCTACCTTTGCCACCATCCTAATGTGTTAGGTTATGCTTTATGAATGTATTGCATTGAGGACATGCAGAACCAATTGTACTTATTTTTTATAAAGCCATCACATGATTTATTTGTAGTCTGCTTTTAAAGCTACAGTAGAAGTTGCATTTTTTGTCTTATTTACAGATTGCGATCTTGACATATGTGATGTGAACTAGCAACATCAAGAGAAGCTAAAAAATAAAATAAATAAAGCTTTACTTGATGCATGCTGTTTCAAATAGTTCATGACTATAACCCATTGGTCATTTCTACAATAATTGAGCTTAAATATAAAGTTACAGACACACAAGACGTAATGCTTCTTCATTTTCTTACTTTCATAAAAAGTATAGATAATCATGGTTTGGAATCATGCCTATCATTACATGTCTGACAGTACAGCTTAAACCCATTTAGATTTGTTATGCATAAAACACATTCTGAAGAAAGACACCAGTTCTATTTGCAGATAAACCGCTCTAATGTAATAAGAACTGAAACTTTTGGAGTATATGCAGGACCTGGATTTTCTCTGTACAGGGCTGTTAATAGATGCAGCTTTTGATAAACAACCTATAACTGAAGGCATATGACCTTAATATGTAACCATCAAATCTGATTTGACTATCCTTTATAAAACTTGCAGCCATGTGGAACAATGGTAAATCCCTTGTTTTTAGATTTTGAACAAAAAAAAAATAATAATCTTAAAACTGTGGTGTAAATTACAAAAGGGCTAATGCATTAATGTGTTTATATTGCACAAATAATTCTTTATTAATTGAAAAAAAGAAGACTTACCAGTAAGCAAGGGAAGGGTGCTCCTTCAGTGCTTGCGTTGGGAGTGCTGGCAGTTTTTTCAAGTCAGCTCTTGTGACTTCAATGCTGTAAGGAAAATTATGAAAAAAGCACTAAGCTAGAGGAATAAAACCACAATATTCAATGTTACTTAAACCAGCTGGCAGCCTCTTATAATTCTACATCTGGCCCTCCTTAATGAAATCCCCAAAAGCTTTTTTAAAAGCAAAAGTTTTGAAGATGCAGTCAACCTCAAAAGTACATTTCTTTAGTGGGAACAACACAATGTATTTAAGCTTAACTTTTGTTGTTTGATTCAACATTTAGTAATACTATGCAGCATATTCGTGCAGATCACTTCAAAAAGCAAAGGAATTACCTTTCAGTAGGCAGCAGTATTTTTAATGAAAGTGCATCAGTTTCATTCATGTAGTTTTTTTTTGTTATTAAATAAAACATGCAACAGCTGGTCATGTCTTGTCCAGATTTTAACAGCTGGGAACAACTTCAGTCTATACTAACCACCCACTGTATCACTGAAGCATTCCAGTCAATACCCTCAGAACACCAGGTGTTTACAACAGAACTCAAACTCAAAATCCACAGAATCTGTTTTAATCCAGCATATCTGGTGTTGCTTGGTTTTTCAAGGGCAGTCTGGTGGAAATGACAGTCTTTTCATGTTCAAAGCTTTACAAACTGGGGAACTGAACAAACAGTGGTGTGAAATCTGAATCTATAGTATTATTTGTGATTACTAGTCACGACCGACATTCCATTTTTTGGTAATACTTCCTATTATGTCTACATCTTTCACCAAGGCTCTGCTCAAGGTGGTGTACTGTATGGCCAGGAAGGTTCCAAGTGATTCAAAAGGTCACTTGACCAGTTGAGTGAAATGCTGGAGGGACGCCCCTTTATCCCACCACACAGAGGCAATAGTACCTCACCTAACCCCAAATAGTTTCAGATGGGCAACAGGTGGGGCCCTATTATCTGTAACACAGAACATTAACATATAATGTTTTGGCAAGAAAACTTGGCTTCAATAAAAATGAAAAATTCTGGAAAACAAAAAGCAACAAAAAGCGAGCATGGGGGAGGAGGGGGGGGGGGGGGGTCTTGTTAGATTCTTTTTAAGCCTGGTTTATTATCCCTTAATTACAATGCACAGCACAGTACATTCTGCATTTTTTCAAGTTAATATATTTAAGTTTACATTCCTGCAATGTCTTAACACTTTCTCCCTTGGAGCCCACTGCAGTTCCATCATAAAGTTGCTCAGAGATTTGAATTAATAGAGACGAGTTTACATTTATTTAGTCATAACTGAAGTAAATTCAGTCTGCTGAAGCCTGCCATCAAATGCCATTATTTGTTTGTTTGTATTTTATATATATATATTTTTTTCTGTTAGCAGTTTGGAGATTGCAGGCTTATTCAAAGGCAAAACTAAATCTGACTGCGATTGGTCGACCCAGTTAAGCTTGAACGTGTGACCTACTGGAATACACAAGTTTCCATTCCTCCAGAAAGTCTGAAATAAATCAAAGATGAATGATAGAAAAACACTCACAAAAGACACCTTTGTTACCCACAGCCCTGCTGTACAAACTGAAAGGCTTAAGCAGCCAGCTATGAACTGGCCCCCTTTGCTTGCACTATTGTTTCCGAATACAATGTGTGTCCTGTTTCTCAACTACTGCACATGCTTTCTTATACTGAGAGCTTCCCTCCCTTCCCTGAAGAATAGCCTTCAGTATCAGAAAACTAACCACAGTAAATGGTGTGAAAGACCAAGTATGAGCAAGTCTGGGGCTTCAAAAAAGTATTTAAAACAGAAAAGCAATCCTATAGCAGACAATGATCATTTTTTTAAAGCTTGAGGTTTATAAACCCTAACTCAACATAAATATGGAAAGAAGCAAGTGATTTCTGAAGACACTTTGTATCATTTTGTTTCATTGGTGATCAATGTAAAAACAGCAAATTGCACATGTTCTGCCTTGAGTAACAGCTGTTTAATAGCTTTTTATATATATATATATATATATATATATATATATATATATATATATATATATATTTTTTTTTTTTTTTTCCTACATTGTCTTCGAGAACAGTGGTAAACCACCATTGACTCACATCCTCTAAAACTATAATGTTCAAACAGATGTGTCAGTCTTGAATCCATAGCAAAACTTTTCAGGAGAAGATGAATCTTTTCTATAGTAAAAGGACCATTGATAAGCATGACCTCAACATTCAGAATCCACTACTATTCTAACATGCAGAGAAAAATAAATAAATATATATATATATATATATATATATATATATATATATATATATATATATATATATATATATATATATATATATATATATAAAATCATCAACTGCAAAAACCAGCATCAGTTAGTTACTGTTCTGAAGTACCGGTATGTCAAAGGTATAAACACTGTGTAAAACAGTAGTTTATCCTTCCCTTTCTCCCAGGATTAATAAGCACTGCTCTGACATTGCCCTTTCAACCTTGACATCTCAGAAATAAAGAACACAGGGGCCGTAACTTCCACCCCACCCCACAGAAAGAGTTGTCATCCATCACACTGCCAAACTAACTGAGCCAAAAGCTGGACATTTTCACATTTTGAATAGCTTCCCAACCTTTGCCACTCTTTACAACAACTCAAACAAGCCCACTCTAAACAATGCTGTCTCCGTCGGTTCTGGTGGTGCCCAAGCAATAAAGAGCACAGACTTTATGAAATAAAAGATCATGCCCTTAGGAATTCATTTCCTATTTGGCTAGACTGACAGTAACCTCCAGTTCAAAAATAAAATTAAAAAAACATGCTGAATACTTTAAAACTGGTGTGTGGTTTTCACTGCAAAACATCTATTTGCAACCATTACATATGTATACCCACCATAAGGTGTGTGGTCTAAAGAGTGCCATACCATAAGGTTTTTAGTGCACTGTGATGCATAATTAAAGAAATCTAAGTGCTGTACCCATGCATGTTTACATTTCATGAGCACAATTAAATATATATATTGCTGTTTGACAATCTTAAGGACTTTAGCAGTGGAACAGAATCACACATTAATACAGGTTAACTTGGATTCAGTTTACCACATGTATCAAATGCCATGTACACTTAAAATATCGGTGCACTGCGAGTCATAAAAAAACACATTGAGAAATAGTCACGTTTACATCAAACTGACTATTATTATAGTATGCTGTTCAAAGGATGCAAGTCATAAACCTCCAGCTTCTTTTTTGAGAAATTTTCATCATGCATTTTAGCAATGAACGAAACTGTTTGTACTGCGTAATATACAGTACTGCAAAATGATCAGCCGTTTTGGTTAACGGAAATGGACACTGGAAGATTAGCTGAACTACAGACATGTGAATAAAAGTATTGCAAGTAACTGTGTCTAATACTATATGTTTATGCAAATTCCATTATTTTGTTAATTCAGAATGATGTCCATGGTGTACCATAGCAGTTTGAAACAGACATTTTTTGTTAGATTTTTGCAACGAAAGCCCAAAGTACAGAGTTGATATGAAACCCTAAAGCAGTAATCCAAGTTTCTTGGTTTCTCTGCCTTCCTGCCGTCGGGTTTTGAAGGTTATGTTGCACTGTTTACATGGCACATTCCACCCTGCCAATGCTTTCCTGCATTTCCAGGCTGCTCCATTCAAGTCTAATGTATCACAGATATTAGACATCCCCCCCCCCACCCCCCGAAGAACATAATAGTATAGCAGATTTATGTACATAGCAAAATCCACTCAATAGACAATGTTACAAAAAAAACATTAACAGTTGCTCAGTTTACAATACACCCACTTAAAGAACTTAGATTAAATACAATATTTCATCCCACTTTACTATGAATACAGAAACACGAACAACTGACCAACATGGCACTTTACATATGACTAAACTATAACATTTGATGCTACAGATTTAAACTGAAATAGCCTTTTAGTCCATTTTATTAACAACAATAATTTGTAAAAATAAAACAAACAAAAAAAAAACAACTCAATTTTAGTCCAGCAAGAAGGTCTGATTAGGTAAAATCGAACATGTTGCTTACCTGCTATGGTCTCCTTTTGCCTCCTGCATTAAAGACAAAGTAAAAAAGTTATACTGTAGTTGCAACACAAGATGTTTAAGAAACTATTGATTTGTAGTCAGTCCCAGCAGAGTACCGTTCAAGACATAAAGGGTGATTACAGGTGAAGTGGACAGAGGCAAATTCCTCTTTTTATTTTTCACTTTTTGCACATTAAGGTTGTGGGCACAAATACTAGGAAACTTGATATTTTTCATCTGTCGAAAATCCCTGCAAGGTTATTACCAGTGACCCCTTATATCCAAGACACATGCACAACTCAATGTATACATAAGCAGTTCCCTCTATTAGGCTTTTAACAAATTACCTAAAAGTAATAAACTTAGGACTTGCCACATTCCACTTGTTTGATACGTGGCAGATTCTTTCAGAACTTCCAACTTTTGTATATATGGCTGTTACAGTTAAAGTGACTACTGTTTAATATCCAACAAGCGTATGTTTCTGTTACCATTCTGTCCTTACACACACTGCATTTGAAGAAACAATACTAAAACAAAACAACAAGTTTACTTTACAGTTAGATTCATTGACATCAATTTAAGTTTTCATATTTCATGGTACGGAATCTGTAGAATTTAACTATGCGGAAGAAAAGTGGGACAAAGATAATGTAAAAACTGACTTTTATGGTTCACTTATGAGCGACTTGGAGGGTTCATTTAGGGGTTACTTCATTGTAACTACTGTATATTCGTAACTACAGTCATTAATAAAGTTTAAATACACCGGGGCAGCAGTGTGGAGTAGCGGTTAGGGCTCTGGACTCTTGACCGGAGGGTCGTGGGTTCAATCCCCGGTGGGGACACTGCTGCTGTACCCTTGAGCAAGGTACTTTACCTAGATTGCTCCAGTAAAAACCCAACTGTACAAATGGGTAATTGTATGTAAAAATAATGTGTAAAGAAAATCATGTAATTGTATGTAAAAATAATGTGATATCTTGTAACAATTGTAAGTCGCCCTGGATAAGGGCGTCTGCTAAGAAATAAATAAATAAAAAAAATAATAAAAATACGTCAGCACAGCTTAAGGTATGTAGACTGCCAGTAATAAAATAAGTCATGCGAATTTCAAAAATGGAATTCCAGTAAGGAAGCAGATTACAAAAGCAGTATTTTCCAATAACATTAAACTGACAATAGGAAAGGAATTCCCATGAAGACCTCATTTCCTGTACAGACGGATTCTCCAAAATGATCTCCTATTACCTCTCTTCAGAAAACAGCCAAAACCCTTGGCTCAATTTTTTTTTATTTTTAACCACAAGGAATGTTTCAGTAATTGTGATTCATACTGTAGATTTGCAATGTAATACTTCATGCTAATGACTTTGTGTAGAAGTGAATAGTAGTTGTGAATTACCTTAAGGCTGTTATGGGTAAGACATACATCTAATTTTGTTTAAACCTATGCTCTAAATAAAACATTTCTATATAAAATGACATAGAAAAACTGTAAATTCCTTAAAAAGTAACACCACATAAGAATATTTTCTGCCTATTTAGTTAAGGACCCCCTCCCACCCCCTTAACGATCATTCTTAACTAATTAATCATAACATAAAGACGAGGCTGCACATGATTATGAAGTGCATGGACTGTACCCTGTGAACGTTCAAATTGATTTTTTGAGCATACTGTATGTGACATTTGCATGTGAATCCCTGGTTGTCCCTCAAGCTAATATTATTCAACCTTTAACCTGATGTACTGAAGCAGGTCCCTTATCACAGCACTATACTTCCACCCTTGACCTGGCAGATGCAGGTGTGCCACTAATATGACAGGCTTACAGCATCTTTGTGCTGGTGTTACTCAGATCCATCTGCACACAAACTTTATAGCATTTTAGCTTTCTAGGGCTGCTCTCATATCATAGCGGATGTGAATGAAGAGGATGTGTTTGCACAGAATATGGACAAGACCACCGTGTGAAACGTTCTTTTAGCCAATGTAATCCTACAAGCCCTTAATTAAACTAATTTGTGAAGAATCTACAAAAGCTCATTCTTTAACAGACTGCAGACCTTTAGCAGTGACCTGTGTAAATCAGTAGAACTCTGCTCTAATTAAGTCTTGAGCAAACTGCATTTTCCCCCTTACAAAACACAAAAAAGTTGTCACAAAGTAATACTATATGACTTTTTTATTTATAAAAAATATTTTGAATGCTACTGAATTGAACATGTTCTTTGTTAATGTTACAATGGTTTTCTAAACTGTACAATAAACTGCACAATAAACTGCACAGGCTTAGAAAATGTTAACTAGGAACAAATCCAGCTTAACCTTCTAATGAAGGAATTTCAATCCACCAGACTGTTGCAATTGGCTGGTCATGTTTTTTTCATACAAAAATCAACACAGAATGACATTTTACTGTTTAACCATTGGAAATGCATAAAGAACAAACATGACCTTACCTGCAAAATATAGGAGGCTAATTCAAAGACCACTTCACTGTCAACTTCAATCAGTTCCTGAAAAGAAAATCAAAATTAAAAAATGGAAATCACCACTAGTCTGTTCCAGTGTGCTTTCCTGTGTTACTACATTATTAAGCATGAAGGATGCAACGCCTCACCCTACTAGACTTCATAGTAATTGAAATGGTATGCACCATATAGCAGGTCCAGTGCACATTTACATTTAAGGTCATTTAATCCTATAACTTGCTGTTGCACATTATTACTTTATTCACTATGTTTTTTTTTACTTTTTTAGTGTGTCCAATTATAATTTTCCCAATTTGGAATGCCCAATCGCTTTCCCCTCACCGCAGCAATTCCCTACACGGCTCAGGAGACCTGAAAGTTCAGTGGGCGTCCTCCGATCCCACGACCAAGCCAGCTTCCTATTTCACGCAGGAACTCGAAGGACGCCTGGCCAGCTGGGTTCGCTGTAAAGCAACGAGGAGAAACAGTCCCTATTGGTTTCCTAACCCATGGGAGCACCAAAGCGAATGCGACACTCCCTTCGGAGTCCCCAGCGAAGACTGGCCTACTTCGCACAGCCAGGACGCGAACTTGCGCTGTATGACTCGCCCTGCGCACCACGCGGCTGCGTTTCTACCAGGTGAGCCACTCAGGGACCCCTTTTCTTCACTATGTTTTAATATTGATTCATGTACTGTACATATATTGTAACAAAGAAAGAAACACAGCAGCAATCTCTGAAAATCAGCTGATTTCAACCAAATATCACGAGCCCCTCTGAGCTGGCTTTTTACAGCTACACAAAATAGCACAAGAGTGTTTGGTTTTTAAGCGCTGTAATAAACTGCTTTTGCGTCTGAGGGAGTTGATAGCCATTGTGTGGATGTACATCTGCAATTTCTATTACAGAAGACCAGGTACAGAACTCCGGTCACCATATCACAACTTCATGTTTTAAAAAGCAGAGTATTCTTCCTAATATATTTAAGATGTTAGGATGGTAAATGGGGAAGTACCGGTCCCTACTTGGTTCCTTCCCGTCAAGGTGTTTCTGATGAGAAGCCTCACTGATTGGTCAGGTAAATCTTCCCAGACCAGAATAACCAGTGTGAACTCCCTTCACAGAACGAGAACTACCTTAAGCAAGTTGGAAAGAAATATATATTACAAATAAACTGGATCAACTGAAACCTATGCAGATGTTTTGGGGTTTAAGAAAAGGTTTTCACTACTGCTTAAACTAAAAAAAAAAAAAAAAAATTGTATTCATGCAGTTCAGTAGGTTCCAGGGGAGGGTTATATGCTTTAGACTGACTAAAAAATAAAGCTTATGGCACTTCATATCCTACCCATGTTAAAACATCCCTGTCCACAAACACAAAAGTATACAACTTATCTGCCCCTGCCACAAAAAATGATTTTACTTCAGTATCAACTCCCAGCCTATCAGCCGGAAGCAAGCAAAACCTCTAGCAAAGGCTTTGGAGAAAGGATGAGATGCGTGGTTCCCATGCCAGAAAACCAAGCAGGTTCAATAACCCCTTCGTTCAAACTGCACTTTATTATCACCAGAGCCTGGTGTAGTGGGACAATGAAGACCTTGTTCTTTCATCTCTCACTCTCTGATTTAATTAGCAACTACTGATGGGGGAGGTTTTTCCTTGGTGAGTGAGACAGCGTGTCTGAACTAAAGGGTCATATTGCTGTATTCACTGCACACCATAAGCCCCCCACCCCATCAATACTAAATGTATTTATTTATTTATTTTGTATTATTCAACAAACCCCCTTTTTAACACATCTTCGTAGATCCTGTCAAAACATTTCAATACCATTTAAAGATAAATAAGCTTTAACCTATCTGAGACTGGCACAGAACAACATGTTGTATAAGGTATACCTTTAAGAAAACTAGATTAACAATTGTAAGTGCAACTCTTTCAGCACTTCACTTATAAATTACCATTTGCATTTTTTCCTCTATTATAATACAGTATTGTTGGCTATGGTTTTAAGTGGGGTTATCTCTCCTAGATCTGTAAAAAGGTCTGCAGTGTTGAAAGAGTTAAAAGGTACTCTGAAAGGAAATGTAGTAAATACCTTTCATGGTGCTGTTAACCTTAATATTTGCACATTTCATTATACAAATATATCACATTACTGCTCACAGTAAGCAGGGTCTAGTTTAGATTTCTTCCAACTACAACACCTTCCCATGTGATTGCGATCACAGAGTCCAGTGGGAAGCAAGTGCCTTTGATTAAAGGATAAACAAAGTGAAAACCATCACTGACTGAATATTTACTGAAAGCAAAACCTTCCTGATTTGCAATCAATACACCTTGCATGCATTCTTTTTGTGTAGAACATTTCTAACTGGTGAAATTCATCAATGTATTAAAATGCATTTCTGTCTCACAGCTCATGTCCATTGGGGAAATGTCTATGGAAATGAATAAATGAATACATGTCTGTTTAGTTTTGCTGTGAGGAAACATGACTGACACCTGACTGAATGTGAATTTAATTTCTACTTTAGAAATGTAATGAACAAATTAAATTGCAGGTCGCACCATATGACATGCTGTAAGATACAAGGCTTAAAAGGCAAATACATTTAAAGTTAGACTAACTTGTTTAAGAGAAGTTTCATATTTAAATTGCACCCTCTAGTGGGATGAAAAATGAAAATAGCACTTGCCATCACTGCTTTTCACCCATTTGTTTTTTTTAATATACAGGATACAGCGGAGTTTTCTTAACAGACTCCAGCAACAAAACAAAAAACACACACGTGTCACATATGCAATACAAGACAGTGTTTGATTCCAAGCTTAATCTTACCTTGTAAATGCAAGACTTTGCATTGAGGAAAAACAGTTCTATTGTGGCATTGTCCTTCAGGTAGGATATACTTTCAATGTAGAACCTATAAAAAACAATAAATTACAATATGTGACGATTAAACACACTGTACATATATATCACGCTCTCTGTAAAACTAAACTACTAAAGATAAAGCCTCTGTTAGGAAACCTCAGTGTAGGAAAACACACAGTACATACAGTATATTTAGGGCTCTTCGTTTTTCGTTTTTATTTTTGATCACATGATGTCCCTTTTTTTGAGCCAACTCTGTTCAATTAAACTCTTGGAAAGTGTTGATTGTGAAACAAGTTCACTTCAGTTTTTTTCTCCTGTAACTTGATTGATTCTGTTTCATTGATGATTATAATATATATATATATATATAAAAAGGCAGCTCCTTATTTTTAATTCAAATGAACGCAAACAGCGAGTGATGTTAAATTGATTTAATTAAATTGTAATTAAAAGGAAACTATTATTTGCAAAACAGGTTATAACATTTTTTTGTACACAGTTATTTAAGATTTGAATCCAGGAAAAGCAATTTAACTAAACTCTCTTTTTGTGTTCGGTTTGAACTTAAAATAAGGAGCTGCCTTTTTTTTCTTTACGTTATCAATGAAACAGAATTATAGTCTCATTCAAGTTACGGGAGAAAAAATGAGTGATCTTGTTTCACAATCAATGCTTTTCCAAGAGTTGAATTAAGAAACAGAGTCAGCTCGCTAGAACTTTAAAAGAAACATCTCGCGACCAAAAATAAAAACTGAAAGTATATTTTAGAAACAGCACTTTCTCTCACTATTTCGATGTCAGTGATTTTGCTACAAAATGACCACTAGATGTCCTCCCACACAAAGATATAATATATTGGTCTGCCCTACATTTCACATTAATTATGGTGATACACAATAAAAAAATAAATCAACCATTAAAAAATAGTCAGCCATTTCATGAATTCATGAATGCACCTCTCCTACCAGCCGACAACCTCTATGCTTCTGTATAATGAAGCATCTTCCAGTAATGAAGGGGAAATAAACTTAAAACAATTTGAATTTGTAACTGACACATTCCAACAGTAAAAGGGTATATAATTGCGTTAAAAGGAGAGGAGTGTCTGCATACAGGTTATATCGACACACATAAACAATTCACTTATACTTGTGGCTGTATTCCCTACTACACTGACGGTCACCATCCGAGAACCCTACATTATGGAAAGAAAACCTCATTATGAATACAAACAGCCCTACAAACATATCATGACGATGCAATGTGGGTGGGTGTGTTTCATTAACCATAGGTAAGACAAGAACAGAATTTCATAAGCATACATTTATTAGGAATATGAAATAAGCATGTTAGCCGGTCACTGTAATCTTAGCAGTCAGTGTGATTTATTATGAGCTGCTGTCATTACTGCAGGTAAGGGAATGTCAAGATTACATCACTGAATTGCCCTTGGCCTTCCACCTTTCCTCTGCTTGATTTTAATTAAATGCAACTCTGCATAGTTTTCTATGTTGCACAATTGCAGGGAGAAATCTGAAGTTGTAACATTTTGATACGTTTGAAAATGTGTAGTATGTTTCCACACCTAACAGCTCTGTCTCACTTTAATAGCTGGTCTCAGGTTTAATGTAATCTCAATGCAAAATGGTAAAACATTTTTATTCTGATAAAGTCAGGGGAGTAATGTTATATTCAAAAGGAAATTATGCTGTTAAATTAAGATGGTATTATTGTATCCAATATAGTGTACAGGAAGAGGCTTCTGATTTAAACATATTCAATAAATAAATTCATTGACACCATGCAAAAAAAACATTTACAGTATGGCAGAAATACTGTTTAAAATAAAATAAATGTAACATCAGTTATAATCTATTTAAAATCAGTGATGTCGAACGACATTTTTAATACCAAGAAAATTATTTGTATGCAGGAAAGTATATCTCCAACTAGAAATCAATAAACAAATCAAGGCTCCAAGTGAAAATAATATACAGTAACAACTTGCATTCGTGAAGCAACAGGCTGCCTTGATGGTTTTAAGCACAACCATAAACATTTCAGACTCATGTAATGATATCTGATTATTCAGCAGTGACATTTAAAGCTATTGTAGTTCGATCACAATATAGTTAGAGAACGGAGTTTGCATAGGCGAGAAATGAAAAAGCCATAACCTCTTGGGTCAAACCACATCAAAAATGAAAATCAAATCACAGATCAACGCAGTCTATGTTACCTAGTCAGGCCCGAAATGCGAGTGAAAACAAGATTCCCGTGAAAAGGTCAGGAAACAGAATAGAACTTAAAAATCAAATAAAATTGACAACAGACAATTACATTATATCCCTGCTTTCAAACACAAAGCACTACTGTGAACGGTGAATCAGTGACATCTTTTTTTATAATAACTAATATGTAATAGCAACTCTAAGTCAAATCTATGCGTTACTTGTTTGCATTTTCTATGTAAAGAAAGCTCAGGCTACTATTCTATTCTGTGGAACGTAACACTCTCAGCTACAGACACGTTAGTTCTATACTAAGCACTGGGGGATTCTTCTGCATTTCACTGTCATTTACTCCCAGCTACTGCTACTGTATATGGAACACAATAAACAGTAAACATGCATTTCCAAGAGAAAAGAATACCTAAGAGTCTAAATAAAACAAACATCTAAATGATCATCAGATACCAAAATGTAGCTGGCAAGAAGGAACTTGGAATATTCAAATTGTGGATCCCGTTTTTACCCAAGTTACACACATTGTTGTCGTAGACACCAGCCAAAAAGTTTTTCTACTTGACTTAGAGGTGGGTTTGACCAACCTCTACCGCTACAGGTATCATTCACAGCAGGCTTGTTCAGAGCATTTTTACAGCATTGGGGAATCACTATTAAATCACTAAAACTAAATGGCTGATGCAATCCAGGTTGATTTTTGGTGCTATAAAAGAAGCTCTACAAATGCAGCTGTGGTTTATCCTTCCAGGGTATGACTTGATAGCACAAATTTGGAGCAACGATGTGAACTGTACCTATGTGAAGACATTTACTTTATTATATTGTACATAAGAAATTCTAGCACGAGAAAAGGCCATTCGGCCCACCTATGCTCGCTCACTTTGATGCAAGCGTGGTCCGTTAGCACTCAGGTATGTAGTACCATTTCATCTGTGGTGCACAACAGTTGTATTATAACAATCTTTAGGATTACATTGTAAGCAGTAAATGTGTCCTATTTCTCTTTTTTGTGCAAAGAGCAGACTCCTCCAAACGGATCTTGGCATCTCTTTGCAAGCCCACACACATGGTTCTCTAATCAATTTTACATTAAACCCATCTTCCTGTGGAAATTGGAGCATTCTACAGCTGCATACTATTTACATTACATTACAAAGCACAGGCATTTAAACACACCGTCAAGGAATGTGTCATCTTTATGCAGATCAGGGTGCAGATTTTGGTCTCCTTTTATATCATCTCAAATAGAAGGGGCTTTATTTTATTCAAAATCTCAGGGATTAAGAAGCCGTCTCTAATCACTCACATTATCAGCATCTGAGCGGTCATTTCAATTAATCCCTTTAAATGACGGTTTGGTTTCTAAAGCATATAATAAATTAAATATTAAGAAAATCATATGGACTTACTGAAAAAGCTTTTCTCAGTCAACTATTCAATAATGTCAACTATTTGATTTCTGGTTTAATTCCATCAAGCAACTCATTGGACTTACTCAATTAAACGCACTTAATTACATCCTGCTACATTGCTACTGTTTTATTTCACAATATTTGCCATTACATTTGCCATTAAAGAAATACATGCAAAAAAAACATGAAATCCCTATAAATCAGAAAACTAGTATTGGGCTCTTTCAGCTTCCAGTAGCTGGGACTAAACAAAGTGTTTCTGCAGCAGAAACGCAGCGGGGCTATGGCAGCCGTAGTGTTAGAAAACATCATTATGTGGAACCACTATATTGTAAAGACTTACAAAAAACTAGGCCTACAACTCAGACTGCTACTTGGCTTGGCTACTGCGATCGTTACACAACCTACATGATCAGCTTGAAGTGGGTCTATTGAAGTATTGTATTTGGAACATAAAATATCAGGCTAAACAAAATAGTAAAATCACATGATGCCTCATGTGATCCAATATATACAGTAGTTATGTGCAACTGTTCAGCAACAATCATGGGAAAGCTTTGACCAGCTGGCACAATAAAGTTAAGACATTGTGAGCTGTCAGCTGCATTCCCATTCATATTTACAACACTCACTGGACACTAAAAGTAGTCTGTGAGTCCTAATTAAGAAAATAAATCAATCATTCATTTGTATTGTGAGAAAATAATTAAAATATAGGATTTAAATAAGATTGACAGACAGATCGATAAAACTATTTGCTGGTCTAATTGACAGACCTCAGGACAGTTAAGCGTCTTCTGTCAATCAGGGCAGCAGTGTGGAGTAGTGGTTAGGGCTCTGGACTCTTGACCGGAGGGTTGTGGGTTCAACCCCAGGTGGAGGACACTGCTGCTGTACCCTTGAGCAAGGTACTTTACCTAGATTGCTCCAGTAAAAAAAAAAACTGTATAAATGGGTAATTGTATGTAAAACATAATGTGTAAAAAAAATAATGTAATTGTATGTAAAATAATGTGATATCTTGTAACAATTGTAAGTCGCCCTGGATAAGGGCGTCTGCTAAGAAATAAAATAATTAGTGTAATTTGATTAAAAGATCATTGCACTGGTGATATCCAGAAAGCAAATTGAGGGTTTGTATTGACTACAGTTTTAAGAAGGACATTGTGATCTGGAAGATCTAGAACAATATTCTTACAAGTTCCAGTTCTTTCTGATATTTGAGTTTTCACTTAAGCCTCTTCATAATGCCACAACACTGTGGTTTTGTCTTCCCATTCACTTTCTGTGTTACATTAACAGAATCCCACCTAGCATTACAATATGTGCAGCGTAGAATGCAAGTGTAAGGGTCAAGTGGGCGCCTATCACCTGTAACACAGGAAGTGAACATTTAGCATTGTAGCAAACAAGTAAGTACTGGTGAGAACATTGTTAGAGAAGGAGTTATTTATGAGACCAGTTTTCTCCCAATATCCCCACAACCCATCCAGTCTAGAGCCCAAGATTTCTATTTACTTTGAGTTATATTTGGTCATCCAACTCTGTGTGAACATTTAAAACACCTATATCATTTCAGATGTCCAAAGTCATGAACAAAAAACTTAAAGATAGTCTGAAAATCTATTTTTTTAATTTTTTTATTCATTGACTATGGAGGTTGAACAGTAAACCTTCACAGTCAATGAATAAAAAATAAAGATGAAGACATTCTGGCATAATCTTTACATTTTTTGTTCATGAGTGCGGATATCTGAAATGATATAATTTATTGATTACTGTGAGGTCGGCGCACCCGATTTCTAGAACTTAAGAGGTTTAAATTAAGCACAAGGGTATATATATATGGAAATAATTTAACATTTAAAAAACACCACTGAAACCCCAAAGCTCAGAAAATGTATTTAGTATTCCACACAGACATAATCCTCTGCCTAAGCTGATAAGGATACTAATTAAGCATCTACGTTGAGCTGTGCTGGGATAGAGCTTCACTGTTTGCTGCAATCAACATGCTTGTCAAAAGCAGAGATTAATGAAAGCAATACTAATGATAGGAAGAGCTCTTGTGCAGGAATTTAACACTGGGGTCAAAACATCACTTTCATGTTTGCATACATGCTTGCTTCAATTGTCCTAGTTTGCAGAACAGTACTTCTTTAAATTGACTTCCTTGAAAAAATGTGCATTTACATCTTCATTTGTGATAAAAACGATAAAGAATAATAAAAACACTACAGTATTCAAATAAAACACCATAACAAAGTGTATAGGGTAATGATGCATGACTTAATGTGTGTACTACATATATTTTGAGTATAGACATTTCTTACTGAACTCAAGGCTTAATAGGGCATGTTTTGTAATTCAGGCCTCGTTTTAGACAACAAAAAGCAATCATACGATATCTTATTTTTCTCCCTGGCATGGAGTAAGTGCTTCCTAGATTCAGTCTAGCTACAGACAGGCTTTCCACCATCACCTAGCAGGGGTGGTGTTAACAGGGTGTTCAGTACACTGAGCACATTCGCAGTTCCTCTGAGCCTCCAGTCAATGTGGAACACTAATGTCTGCTCCATGACAACAGCAGCATGGTGGTCAGTTGTTTAAAAGGCGAGATCCTGGGACACTGGTTAGAGCAGGTCAAAGTTATAATGCCAACCACTGTCATACAGCATTCTCTAATGGCGTGCTGTGGTTTGAAAATATGATTTGCTTTCTTAGATAAAAAGAATATTTCTGCAGTACACTGAAGGCTCTGACAATATCCTAACACAAATACTACATTGGTCCATTTTTACATTAAATATATGTGTCCCACAAAGACAACCTCTATTATTTAATTTCAAATATAAATAGACATATGCATTAATTGCAGACAATGTATTCAGTGTCAAGAGTATTTGTTCAAATGCATCAATGCTCTCTTACTAGTCAGTCTTTGTGATGTTGGCTAGCAAGCTGAAACTTTGAAATAAATGAGCAAATCTTGTTTGAAAGTGTAACAATAACTCATTGTCAGAGAAACACTATCACACGCACTGATCAATCCTGAGAATCTATAAAATACTGAAAACACACATGCATTGACAAAACAATATATGCATATAATATAAAAAATATGCATATATACATACAGAAAAGGGCCAGGTTACAAATTGTACCACATAATGAGAATACTAACCTGACACAGAAGTACAGCGTAACTGGTCCTGACTTTTTGGGGAAGTCATGTTCCAGTACTCGGCGATCAAGCTGCAACCAGCTAAAGTGGCCCCTGCAAAAAAAAAAAAAATGTACTACATCGAGTCCAATAGCTAATGTTTTCAGCACACTGACAGCAGATGACTGGTTCTAGGATCAGACACTTCTAGGAGATCAAGGCACAGTAGGTAAGCACACTCACATTTTTGAAATCCAGACTGCTACAATATGTCTACCTACAACCCCAAATGACTTTGGTGTGGTGGGGGGGGGGGGAGACAGGTTAAATAAAGCTGCATTCCTTTAGATTAGAAAGAAAATAAAAAAACAGTTTCCCTTCCACTTACAGGAAATTGGTAATCACAGCACACATGTCAAGGTGCTGCAGGGGTAACAAACTGCTGTCTTCCAGAATCCACCAGAAGGGGTAGCCCCAATATCATAAGCAAGGATATTAAGATTTTAATAATTCCCAGTAGAATGTCTCTCCTGCCTAGAAAGACCTGTTCTATATCTTTCTTAGAATGGTTTAATCAGAACTAAAGATCTAGCACAATGTTATTTTACCATGTAAACCTAGCGACTACAACATATGCACAATGTAAATCTTTGAAATTCACCCAGCTTAGACATGGATAGCAGGGCAGACTAAAATCCAATCCTATGAAAACTATCATCACTTTAAAGGAAAATGGATGCCGTCACATTTAAAGACCCCTAGTCTAAATATTATTATTATAGTCCATAAAGCTGATTTACAGCAGACAAGGTGGCCATAGGGTTACATTACACAGAGCAGTGTGTGCAAACAGTACAATGTTTCAGACATTTCTTGTATGAATTAAGTTACTTCTGTACAGTACTAGTGTTGATTATGCGGAATGAGCAGCACAGTTACCTGTAGCAGAAGAACAGAACAGACGATTGTTCTGTCACTGCTGTTCTGTGAAAGCATGACGACATTTATGCAAACTTTTAATTATTCATCAATTGCGGCACCACATCCAGAACACTGCCAGGGAAATTTCTAAAATAATCTTCTGTGTCAGCACAGGTCATACACAGGGGCCCCAGTACCCCTGACTGGATCTACATTTTTATTATTATTATTATTATTATTTATTTCTTAGCAGACGCCCTTATCCAGGGCGACTTACAATTAATTTTTTACATACAATTGCCCATTTATACAGTTGGGTTTTTACTGGAGCAATCTAGGTAAAGTACCTTGCTCAAGGGTACAGCAGCAGTGTCCCCTACCAGGGATTGAACCCACGACCCTCCGGTCAAGAGTCCAGAGCCCTAACCACTACTCCACACTGCATTTATCTATATTTTAAATGTATTTACTCTACTTTGGTTTATCACATTTAATAAATCCACAGCAAAGTCTGGCTATGGGTCATAGACACTACAGCCTATATCTTCAGTGAAAGTCTAGGACCTTCACAACCCGCAAAGCTAAACAGAATTTATAACAGGAGCAGGCTGCAGCAAGAAATGAGACAAGACTTTTTATTTTATGTAAAAATAGAAACTGCAAGTGGTGTACAACTTCCAGAAATTCAATACATGTGCAGTAAAGGATGACTCCTGTTACTGCACTGTTAGCAAGTAATTGCATTATGTAGCAACCTCATTTTAATTCATCAGGTAAAGCCAGCTCCAGTTAATGCAAGAATGCATTGCCTTTCAGAGCCGATTCAAGAGCACATCTACTGCACTGCACTTCATTTTGAATGTTGTAGTTTTATCTGCAACTTCAATTTAAAAAATGCAGTTTTGTATTAGATACACAATTATTATGCACAATGTGCTGAACACCTATCATAAGACCACTACTGTGTCACTAAACAACGTGTACGTTCAGAAGAAACGCATTGCTGATCGTTCCATTAGTGGTTCTGTAAGTAACTCAGCAATATAGAAATACTTTAACATTGTTGTCATTGCTTTGGTATTCTTATACACCTATTTATCAACCAAAAAAATAAAAAAATCTGGGTAAAACTTTGCTCAAAGCTGTTTAGTATGGAAACAGGTTATTGTAAACAAATAGATATAAAGTGGTCGGTCTGTGTAATATACTTGGCTTTGATGCTTGTAAAATATTATTAAGTGGTGTAACATGACATGTGCAATATCGTTCTGTAGAATTATAAATGTGATGGCTTTCCTTCGGGTGTGTTGCATGCATAAGCGATTCTCACCATTGTTTAAGAAAAAAAAAATCCTACCTTCCTGTCAAAGTGCTGTATGTGAAGTTCAGTCATTTTTCTTAAATGCAGATTTCTGACAGGAAGGCGGGGAAGTAAATAATAGAAAGGTCTTTATGTTTCCTTGCAGCCATCAGGCCCAACTGCTTAAGTTTTGTCTCGTTTCAACATCTGAGGTTTGTGACACACACATGCTAAGCCAATTAACTTAAAAAAATAAACGTAAAAAAGCATATATGGGAATATATTTAAAAGCATCCATAATCTCAAAAAGGAATAAAGATTATTTTAATTCCAGTCTTGTTCACTTTTGCTTTTATGGCTAGAAATGACTGGTGTGACTTGTTTATTAAATGCTACAAAGATAGTCTAATTGCTACATGTAGTACAAGAGGTTCAGATTTAAATGTAACCTTCATTTTATTAAACAAGAAAACTCCTGGGCCTGCTAAGTGTTAGGATAGAAAGGTTAAGGCATCGCATGGGATTTTGCTGTACAGATTCATTAAGAATCTTCATATCTGCCATGTAATTCCAGCTGACCATTGCTAAGTGGGTGCCTCGTTAGAAAGTCGTATCTTGATGTCTCAATGTATTATCCTATTTAATTACTAGTGGTCTTCACACTGCTGGCTCTCAGTGGTTACTTACGTTTCATCTGTATAGGATATTCCAAAATATTCCTTTTCTTTCAGGTTAAAATGTGAAGCCACCAGGTCCAACAGATCTTTCGCCAGGAGTTTGGGCTAGAAACAAAAAGACATGAAACAATGTTTTACTTTCCCATACTACAGTACAACAGACTGAAAATCAGCAGCTGACACTGACCGATCGAAGCTAGTCGTGAACCTGCAGCTTTAACAACTCCCACCTCTCAGCAGGCTTGTCACTACAAAGCACTGGTGTTTGACTGGGATGCTTCAGCGGGATGAAACAGTAAACAGACATCATAAAATACTACAGAAGGACTGCCAAGAACAGTAAATATGGCTGTAAACACTTAAAATGTAAGCCATAATTATTCTATGGATAATTTTGGAGGTTCCTGTAATTGAATACCACAAATCGCTGTTTTTTGCATTTTTTTTTATTTTTATTTAGCTCAACCAAAGACCCATACCAATCATAAAATGACTTGGCACACCCACATATTCTGAAAATAGTGCACAAAAACTGGCACAATGACCCGCCATGTCATTTATATAAAAAATGCCTTTCCATCCCAGCTGACGGCCCTTTCTGTTGATACAGTGTGAATACACAATTGTAAATATAGCTGTGCCATACACAAAACTAACAATGTATCTGTGTTGTTCATTGAGAAAAATGATGGTTTTGCTTTCTTCACAACTATAAATAATGGGTTGTTTTTTTCTAATTAGTTCTGCATTACTACAGTATGCAGTGTAGTAGAAGTAACCTAAAAACAATGTCTCAAACCACTTTGTGCCATGTAGTGACCATATACCATTAGCATAAAACTGGTTGCACTGGTCTACTGTCTGTGCAGTACTTAGAGAGGATAGGTTTGAAAAAACCCATATGGCTCCGAGATTAAGAAGATGTGATGACTGAAGCAGACAATGACATTCTTCTTGTTTAGATTCACTTTGTACAGTAGAACACCACGTTACACTTTAGTTACCACCCTCAAACTCATATATTTCTCTCCACCGACAGGGTTGGTGGACTGCTAGTCAATGCAGTAGTAAGCTGAGCCCACCAAACCCATTTCCCTACAAATGTTTAAAAAGAACAGAACAGGTAATAATTGGTCTTGTTCTAAATTAAGACAAATATTGGTTCAAATGCTACACAAGTTCCAACACAATCGCACTTAAGATATACAGGCGTTGGCAAAGTGTCGAACACAGGTTGGCACTGACAAAAGCATTGTCTGAATGGGATCACATATGACCTCATGCAACAATGTCTAACACAGACTGGGGAGTGTTTTAATGTGGAGTTACTGCAGTGGAAGCTGAATTCATCCCTGCCAGCTGTACTGTACTGCAGGAAATGCACAGAATAGGACTATATTTCAAATATATTCTGAATTATTCAAATAGTAATGCACAAGTCTCAAATGTATGTCTCAACCAACACTGGGAGTTACAAATCTTAACAGTAGAAACATTTTCATAATAATTCACTATTCTTAATAATAGAAAAATATATATACAAAAAAAAAATCAAGTTAGATTATTTATAACTAAGGATATAAAAAGATGTCTGTAAATTTCTACTTTATAGCCCTGCAAAAGACCATCATAATGTATAAACATTTAATTATACGTTTGAGTCAATAAAATACAGCACTATGCATACTGCAAATGCACTGTTTAATTTTAGATACATAAAAATCCCAGAATGGATTACCTAGAAAACTGAACCCATATGAGATGCATTTCAGAATTACAAATGTGTACACTGAATCATGTATGTAGGCAGGCAGACAGACAGACGCATCCCTTTGGGATCACAAATTAACCAAAAAAAGTGAAGAGGATGGAGAGGGGGATATTTAAATTGCAGTTCCATATCTTAACACTGAACAGTGCTTTCTGACTAATATGACCATTACTCACTTGGGACCACAAACACATGCAGCTTTCGCTTCTGCAGTCCTTGTGAATAATTGATCAATTTCCTTTTCTAAATGGCTTAGAGCAATCACGACACTAATATAACAGTACTATAGCAAAATACACTAAATGTACTGTATTGTTAAAAATAAAGTAAATGATGTACCGCGCATGAACTAAAACCTACCTTATTCAAGCCAATGGGTCATTCCATGCCAACTCAACCAGTGCCGTTGCCCGTCCGTCTCGGATTTTCCTAGAAAAATTCACCTGGGAGTTTTCAGACACGCTGAGTTCAGAAATGCCATTATTTTTTTAAAATAATTTCCCCTTCGACCTGTGACCAAACTAAAGTGAGAAAGGGACCTTGACCAGAAAAATCACCCTGGGTGCAATTTAGATGCTACCATCATGTGTAGCACCTTGTTCTACTCGTAATGAATAGGGCTTTTCAGAAAAAAATACTAGTAGCACCCTACTCACTTCTGGCAAATTGCAAGACGAGGGGTAACTGACGTTTTTTTTGAACTTCACTTTACCCTGTAAGGGATGTGGGTCCTAAAATGCAAGTATTGCTGTAAGAACCTTAGGATCCAGTCTTCCAAATTCTGTGAAAAACTTTTGGTTTCAAGTCCCACCACTGGTCATTAAACCCCCTTGAAATTTGAATTTTTGCTATTTGTACCAAGTTTAGGGGGCTCCAAAAAAATCACCTAAAGATATGTTTGGATAGATGTTGATGAGATCTACAAGCATCAATCAAAATATTATGGTATCCGGGGATTTTTGATTTTTTAAGTTGCATTTATCATGCATTCGAGCACTGCTTATGGCCACTTTGGTGAGGTTAAAGTACCACATAGTTCTATCCAAACTGGCTATTTCTTCAACTTTGCATTCCCTGAGGATTGATCTAGAGGAGAAAATAACAGTAGGTGCTTCCACTGGCACTAGCTTGGAGCTGGATTTTAAAAACCAAAAAGTGATAGAAAAGTTTTTTTATAAGTTGTGGTGCCTACCTAGGAGGATAATTGATTGACTGACCAACCATTTGTGAAAAAGTCATTTGCTGCATTCTCATGCTAGCCAATCAGTCAATTTCAGGCACAACTGAAAGTCTTTGGTTTAGGGGGTCTTCGGTGACAGAGACAGGTGTATTTAAACGGTGCTGTAAACAGGGAAGATTTTTTTAAGAAAAAACGTGAATTTAGTTTTTAAAACCCAACTAAGTAAGGTTTTGGTAGTTTCAAATGTGTTATCGTAACAAAGAAGTCCCAAGTCCCATGCAAGTTCATAACCCCTCAGTTCCAAGCTCGTGCCAGTGGAAGCACATACTGTTACTTTTTCCTCTAGATTAATCCTCAGAGAATGCAGTGTTAAAGAAATAGCCAGTTTGGATAGAACTATATGGCACGTTAGCCTACCCAAAGTGGCCATAAGCAATGTTTGAATGCATGACAAATGCAACTTCAAAAATCCAAAATCCCCGGATACCGTAATATTTTGCTCGATGCTTGTAGATCTCATCAACATCTATCCAAACATATCTTTGGCTGATTTTTTGGAGTCCCCCCATGCAAGTTATTACGGCCTAAATTTGGTACAAATAGCAAAAATTCGAATTTCAAGGATGTTTAATGACCAGTGCTGGGACTTGAAACCAAATGTTTTTCACAGAATTTGGAAGACTGGTACCTAAGGGTCTTACAGCAAGATTTGCATTTTAGGACCCACATCCCCTACAGGATAAAGAAGTTTGAATAAAACTCGCCAGTTACTCCTCGTCTGGCAATTTGCCATTAGTGAGTAGGGTGCTCCTATTCATTACAAGTAGAACAAGGTGCTACACATGATGGTAGCATCTAAATTGCATCCAGGGTGATTTTTCTGGTCAGTGTGTCAGAAAGCCCCCAGGTGAATTTTTCTTGGAAAATCTGAGACAGACGGGCAACGAAATGTCCCTTTTCTGGTTGAGTTGGTGTGGAATGACCCCAACGTAATTTCAGTTGCAGAGCCCTCCGTGAATAAAAGAAGAACCCACTGTAAGCTATGGATTTCATTTACATGAGTAAATGCTTACAGTTCAAGGATACAACTGTCTCTGGAAATCTAAAGAATGTTCCAAGGTACAGATATTTGTGTTTGTCAGCTGCTGCACTGAGATGCAATATCTATTTAAAACTGGCTTGTTTGCAGGCAGCAGAATAAACATTACAAAACACATAGGGGGACAATCGAAACATGCGTAATTATTCAACTGAACAAGCAAAAATATCATGCACTCATCTGTAAAACCGATTTTATTTTTAAAATCAACATGTTTGCGTGGTGTCACACTATCATCCTGGGCAGGTTCTGTTTTAACCAGGATCGCATCAGTCAGTTTTATTTATTGCTAAGAGAATAGACTTACTGTATACTAGTTATAATTACTCACAATTTGTACTGCTTTCACCCATGGAATAAGTGACATAAATGTTAATTAACTATCAATAGGAAAGGGACAGTGCCTAAAGGGCAGATTTTCCAGTGGGAAGTCTCATCACTCCTCTTAATATGTTAAAGTAAGGAAATAATGTATGCCTGCAGCAAATGTTTCTGCAAATGGCAGTAATTGACTTCTCTCTTGAAAAAGTCAAATCATCCTGTCTAAACCATTTAATTGATTTAGTATAAACAGTCAGACACCAGAAAAGGTAAAAGTGCCATCAATACCTCTTGTGCTATAATAACGGTCTTAAAAAGCATTTGCAACACAAATCTTGTAAGCAGTGTTTCTTACCAGTTTATTAATTTACAGTAAAGTAGCTCAGATTCAAAAATAATAACAAAACACCTATAATTTTGTTAATATCTCTAAATCACAGGTACAGATATACTGCAAGTAACAGTTTTAATGGCAAGAAGTAATATACACCAATATGCCGTTGCAAAGAAAATCAGAAAGCAAAAAATTAGAAAATCAGTGAAACAGTACAAAAAAGTTTGACATTTTTGCTCTCCTGCTACAACATACTGGGCCACGCTCTCTAGGCTACACGTTTAGCTGCATCTACGACTGTTTATGCACACCAGTTTACCAAAAACCTTTTTCGCATGAAACGCTAAACTTAAGATTTTATACACGGCTAAAGTTACACACCTGGTAACCACACTTTATGAATATGGTTCTTTTCTTTGTCGTGTCAAACTGTAAATAAAACAAAAACAAAAGATTGAAGGCTGTCAATCTGCCAAAAATCAAATACACAGTGGCACTGTGAAACATAGAAACCCGTTCATGAGGTATTGTCAGTATGCAACAGTACAGCTTTCTTTAGATGAGAGCAGGCTTTATAAAGCCAATTTCACCATGGAAGGTACTGTTCTACTTTATTATTTTTCGAATGTTTCACAGTGAATGAAAGACGGAGCTTGCTCTAGCCAGGTAATCAAATTGGACAGCTCACGAAACCCATTTATCTATCAGAATAGAAAGCCTTTGAAGTGCAGCATTTCGTTATCTTCCAAATCAACTGCAGCTAAAAAAAAATACATAAAAAAAATCAAAAAGTCACAAGTAGCTGAAGAAAAGAAATAAAAAAACATCTCCAAGAGCACTTTGTTACTGTGATTGAAAAAATGTACCTTTCCATAGTCGATAAATGTGTGTTCTATTACATTTGCCGATAGCATTAATACAATATGACAGTGTAACCAACAGACACTGAAATTATGCTACATTCAAACTGTCAGACAGTTATATATCTTATACATCAGATTGACTGTACTTGTCTGTAATAAAAAGGCAATATTAAAGATATACAGTAAGGAAGACATAGAGGATGTGCATTCTTGATCAGCTCAAAATGCAGATGTATGGTGGATCCTAAACATAGTCAATAGTTTAGAAAGCTGCCATGAATGAGAGCAAATGAAATGGCTCATCTAGAGATTTTAAAAGGGTAATGCATTCTGTGTCAGCACTGATAGCAAAAAAAAAAAAAAAAAAAAAGAGACACTGTGGCAAAGTGGTTTGCAGTGTGCAGGTGCAGGAGTGATGCGGCGAGCAATGAAAAGACAGAGAACGATAATCCAGGTACAATGGTGTTTATTTTTAATCCTGGTCTGGTGACCACAAATAATAATCCCAGAAAAATACACAGCATGGGTTGCAGTCCCAAATAGTGGTTAGGGCTCTGGACTCTTGGCTGGAGGGTCGTGGGTTCAATCCCAGTTGGGGGACACTGCTGCTGTACCCTTGAGCAAGGTACTTTACCTAGATTGCTTCAGTAAAAACCCAACTGTATAAATGGGGAATTGTATGTAAAAATAATGTGATATCTTGTAACAATTGTAAGTCGCCCTGGATAAGGGCGTCTGCTAAGAAATAAATAATAATAACAATAAAAATAACAATAACAATAACAATAACAATAATAATAATAATAATCACCCACAAATACACACACGATCACAAGTCCCTAGTGAGTGGTTTCAGTGCAAGTGGTGAAATACAATTCAATATGTGAACAAAGGTGCAGTGTTGTCCAGGTTCATGATGGCCTTAAGCGACAGCTCCTAGATCGTGTTTAGCTGTCTAATAAATCACAAACAAGCACAGTATTAGACACAACAAAAACAAACAAACACTCATGATATATTTTAACACGGTTCTCCTTCCGGGTTAGCGTTAACCATAACAAAGGAACAGATCACCTCGCTAGATCCCCTTATATACCGTCAATCACGCCCCCTTGGTAAACGATTTCAACCGCTCCTCCAATCCGCGGCTGCCACATTGTTTCCCTTCCGGTTCGGTAATTTAGTGTACCGTAGCCCCACCCCCTTTCTAGATAGTTGACTTCTGCCTAACCCTGGGAATGAATTGTCTGGCCATCCAGTCCAGGGCACTCTGTTCCCTTTACACAGCGCCCTCACAGGTCGTTAGGGAGATTTATCACCAAGAATCATTCTGTCTCTGTCACAGACACAAGCTTAAAATTAGCTCTGGTTCCTTTAAAGTCATTTTCTTAGGGTACACATTTTACTTTATTATCCAGAGTGCTAAATTTGACTTTTTATTTTTCTTGCAGTATAGTATTACCTTCAATTTTGCAAGTCAATTGAACCATTTCCAATGCAGGAAACTAAAGTCTGTTTCTGCTCCATTACCTTATGTGTGTATTCCTTTGGATTGCTACAATTTGCCATATCCTGATAAAATTGGTTCTGGATGTGAAGACATAAGGAAGGGTTCACTCCACTTTTGAGTGGAAGGCAAAAAAGTCTCATTAAAATATAATTAAATTGTCTGAATTAAGATAGACGGTGTGATGTGAAAAGCCTCTATTGCTACTGTAGTATTATATGTTGTCTTAAGGATATTGTCTTTGACAGTCTTGTAAGAAATTGTCTTCTGATAGCGGACAGACTGAGCATGATGTAAGAGATGGTGCATTAAATACTTATACAGGCTTTCCAGGATGTTTTATTAAAGGAACTAATAGGAATTCCACTAAAATAATAATCATACACCTGTCAGTATAGTACAAAGAAGCTAAAAGGGGTCCTACATTGACAAGAAAATTGTCTTTCAAATGTGTTTGTGGAGGTTCAACATAACCATCACAGGGATACATTACACCCTAAACTAGCATTAAATTGTCAAGAACTCAAAGAGTTTGCTCTGCAAAAAGTGGTTTTCAGATCTAGTGTTGTGCTCATACAAACAAAAGCTTTATTTTGGCAAGAGTCTTAAGTTATAAGATTAAAATACCTTTTACATCTGTTGTGTGTTAGACATGTAGCAAAAGAAAGCATTATGATTGACACTGTGGAACCTGAATTAGAATGCCTTGACAACAAGACCAGTAGAGAAGGTTGTCTGAATGGTAAGGGATCCAACTCAAAATGATCCACAGCTGTCTATACTACAGTATCACACCTTTGTAGTAGATCTAAAAGAACGTTTCAAACACTGTTTTCTACCCCTTCAGCCCTGGGACGCATGCAGAGTAGACTAGTGAATATTTTGAACTGCTGTATTACAAAAGGCTCCCACTGCTGCCATTGTACATCTTCTCTCCCAAAAAATCCTATGACCTGGGAGTTGCAAACAGAAAGCTCTTTGTCCATTGCTTTTCCTAACCAAAGACAATTGACGTATCCTGCTGCAGACAGGTGGCCAGTCTGCCACAGGGTATTACCCATAGACTTGTGTCAAGGCACATGTAACTGTAGCCAGGGATTGAACACATGTCGTCTTCTAAATAAGGCTTCACCGACACCATTCCATGAATCTGTTCATATTAGCTAGTGAAGGATAACAATTAGACAACATTTGCATTAGCGAGTGGTTCCTAGTGGGAATTAGAGATGACATTGTTACTAAACATTCAGAGGGCTCTATGGCCCATATGAGCAGTGCATACAGCCAGCCCCCCCTTCCCCTCCCTCCCCCTTAACCCCCTCAACAAAACACTTAGCCCTTAATGGTCATACAATGAGAATTCATGACCTGAAGTCAGTATCATTTCCTCATTAGTAAAGCATTTGTGATTACAATCTCTTCTCAAATCCCAAAGGCATTTCACACAAAACAAAAATATTGCCGCCCCAGCCCTGATTTTATTATTTATCAGTGGCTCAAACGGTTCCCACAAAAGCCTTCTTAGCAGGAAGGGTTTGCACAGCTGGTAGACAGAAGGGTGCCGTTCAACAGACTGGTTTTTAAAGGTACATCTCTTTCTTCATGGCTCACTTGCCAGTAGCATCTCATGGATGGCTTATTTTTTGTGACCCATTATAGACATGTTTATTGTGTTTGAAGCCCAACTTTAGTGAGAACATGAACAGCAGTGACGGCAGATCTTATTGAATGATTTGTAGATAAGAACATAAGAACATAAGAACAAAAGAAATCTATTTGAACGTGCAGGACAGTGTATCAAAGTCCTCATACGCCATTCTATGATTTCTTTGTTTCATTGTGGGAATTTTTTCATTGAATGTTAGTGTTTCAATCTTTTTCCTGACTCATCTGCTTTTATTGAAAAGTCATCAGGTGTAGTACATGCTTTTTTGTAATGGAAGGGGTGAATGGAAATCTTTCAATGGATGCAAGACGTGACTCACCAATCAGAAAGTAGCATCTCTGTTTGACATTTTAATAAAAGTTATTGACCTATCGTAGGTATTATTAACTAAATGCATGGGGTCCAATCTGGTCTTGCAACTTTAATGAAGTTACAGGACCTCACTGTGCAATTAAATACCTATTTTTGACCCAACTTAGACATTAATGCAATTTAAATAATTCATAGTAAGAATTACATCCAGAAAAACATCCATCCCATTAAAAACATCAGCTGTTAAATATTTGCATAACAGCATATAGGAGGCTGTGTGGTCCAGTGGTTAAAGAAAAGGGCTTGTAACCAGGACGTCCCCGGTTCAAATCACTGTGTGTGACCCTAAGCAAGTCACTTAACATCCTTGTGCTACGTTTTTCAGGCGAGACGTTGTAAGTGACTCTGCAGCTGATGCATAGTTCATACACCCTAGTCTCTGTAAGTTGCCTTGGATAAAGGTGTCTGCTAAATAAGCGAAATAATAATATTCATACAGTAAGGCGAAACTGATTTGTGGTTGCCTAAAGTAATCAATAAGAGTTATTACAAGGGGAACCAAAAGTACCTCAGCAGCAAAGGGAATTAAGGGAAACAGTGGACATTTTATTGACATTCCGAGGAGATCCCGATTCAAATGTGTAGATATTAATATAGTTCTACAGTAAATGGTAGCGCTACTGAGGTATATGATAAACACGCTGGCTAACTAATTGGGCATTGTCTTTAAATCAGATTTGAACTTATGCAGTACCATGGCCCAAATATTTTGGAGCATCTTTAGATGCATTATCCAATAAGATGTATCCGAAGTATTATGTGTTTTTATAAAGCCTGGTTTGGACATCCGTTGATATGTGACAGAACCACAAGACATATTCATTAAACAGGGATATTTAAGACATACAGTATTTTAATTGTGTGACTGATTAAATGGGTTAAGTTGCCATTTCAAGATGCACTCACTTTCAAGACTGTGGAATGCTGCATTTAGTAATTTACCCTTCACTTTCAAAACCCCAATACTCACTTTTTCTTTGTGACCAGAAGTAATATAAATTTTCCAATCAATTGGCAAAAGGCAGATGAAAGGGTTTCAATTAAAATCAATGTAAGTGATCTGTTCTTGTCATTGAATCTGAAAAGGGCTTGTAAATCAGAAGTCTCTTGTGATAATTATGCCCACGTGTATTTTTAAGTAAATAAAAAATAAAAAAAAAAAAAAAAAATTTGATAATATATATATATGCAAGAAGTAAGTTTCATTGAAACAGAAATGGCAATTCAAGGATAAACTACAGCACACAAATCCCTTCCTCCCCCAGCACTGTCACCTACATAAAGTAGTCTGTAAAGACATTTTTCAAAGAATCTAATTTCTGCTTTCGCTCCTACACTCCCCAATCCCAAGGACATAGTTCAAAGAGTGTTTATCGCTAATTTAATAGCCCTGGTTGGCACAAGAACAGTGCACCTATCATCTCCTTACATTTTAATGCACAGAATGCAGACAAACAATGCATTAATTATGAAATCAGGCAATATATCTGTACTGTTCACGGCACAAAAACTTGAAATCTAGCCCTCAATCATTTCGCCTGCAAAAGCAATACCCTTGCACACAGAAGGAAAGCACAGGAAGGAAAACGCAGGAAGGAACTGCCATTTTACCCTCCGGGGCGTACCTGAAAATCCACATACCATATCTGCAGACATATACTGTAATCACAATGAGACCTAAAGGAATTGCCAGGATTCAACCATAATAGGCCCTTACCAAACTGATCCATGAACTCAGATTTTACGCTTTGTACTAGCTTTGATTGCCTACAGTAAGTACGCCTTCAGGCAAAAGAGAGCATTTCATGGGAAATGCAAACAGAGAATATTAATCACAATGTGCATAAAATGGTTGTGTGATGCAAAATACTGTCCATTCACGGCATAATTGAGACCATGAGACAAATTTCACTGTTGACCGGACAGGTCCGGAAAGACACCTGGAGAATCAGCCACTGAAGTATTCTCATAAGAGTGCCGCAGGATCGTTTTGTTAAACTGCAGTTTTTAGACTTGGGAATAGTTGTAAAATGAATTAACCATCAGGGATTGCTTTTATGGGAAGTACAGTGAGTGACGGTACTGTAGTGATTAGATCTACCACATGTGTACAAACATCACAGTTTGGAGAGAAATGGGAAAAGGAGAGGGGTGGCTTTTCAAAAGTCAAAGGAACACTCCCATGTGAAAACAGTTTTATAAGAAGGTATGTAAGGCTGAACACTAAAGCAAAGACTCGCAGCTGCAATTTTAATTACGACCACCCTAAAGATGGTTAATAATGGAAAGCTTTTTTCAATGTTTTTTGTTTTTTTAGCAATGCAGGATAGCATCAGAAACTGCCATAGATATTCCAACTTCAAGGGATTATCCTGATGAAATATATATTTGTATGTAATATATATGCTAAACAGATTAAACAGGCTACCTACAGTATTTTTGACACAATTATATACCAGTTATCTCCATGGAAACAAAATAACCGGGAATGAAATCAGAACAGTTTTAAAAGAAAATAAAAATACCTGCACAAGAAGTTCAAGTTTCCTGTCATCGAGAAGGTGCACTTGACATCGACGCCCCTCAGTCATCTGGAAGAGAAAAACAGAAGAGATTAGCCTTCGCGCTCAGCATGAAAAACCAACCGACAATTAGGTCAGGCAGCGTGACAAGAATGTCAATTCTCCCCAAGTTTGTAATTGCCGGCTTGAGCTGTTGAATACACTCACATACTGTACCTTCAGAACAGGCCTGGGAAAATAACTGTCCGTGCTACCCAGATACAATTTCTGACAACATGATAAAAACAAGAAAATGTGTCACAAGAGGCTATGCACCTTCTTGAAGTGTCATGTCGACCTTAAGAGTTACAACACACGCTTGAAATATCACATAAAATAGATGAGCCCTGCTAAATTAGTCTTGGTCTTCAGACAGAGGCACAGTCATTAGAAAACATGCTAACTCTGCATATCTTTTATATACTTTATAATGGCATGTTAGTAGCTCTGCTAAAATTAAAACTCCATACCACTATACTTTACTTGACTCAACCCTGAGCAATTGCAAGGACAGTACAGTACTTTATTTTTCTAGCTGCTGAATGAACAGTCTGTCAATATTCTCTTCACGATCTACTTACAATGCAATTGCAAATACACCACTCGGTATATCGCGGATGTTGGGGTCCAATACAAATCTGCTATATATCGAGGGCTGCAATATAGCGAGAGACCCATAGAAAAACAAATAAACTAACAAATAATGTACAACCACTCCCTCGTTTTATCATGGGCATCAGGGTCCAATATAAATCCTCTACGCAACACGCTTTTTCTCTTTTTTGTATGAAAAGCAGCACACCGTTTTAATTCATACTGTGGAGGGTAACTGCTTTTCATTAGCTTAAGTCTCCAATTAATTTCATGAATCTTCCTCTCCTTTCTCAAATGCCCAAACCGCTGCATTGAAAAAATCCATTCACAACATAGGAAGCTTGTTGTTAGGGAGCTGAGGTTACTGCCCTGTGACTTGCTTGGGCATTGCTTAAAAAACCACTTCAGCAAGTAGATACTTAATTTGCTTTGTGTTATTGTGCAATGTGTGTGTATATGCTAAAAAAAAAAAAGTACGATATTAATGCTTTGTTTTTAATTTGGTTAGTTTGTGATGTGCAGTACAAAATAAAACAAACAGTAATTCTAAGTGGAATTGTCCATGTATATTGCAGCTAAGGAATGCACAGTTAGACTGTAAAAATGGGGAGCCAACTCCAGGACCGCGATATAACCGAATCCGCAGTAGAGCAAGGGGTCGATATAACGAAGGGTGGGTGGATCTTTAAAAAAAGTCTTGGTCTGCAAGGAAGATATTTGCTTCCCTGTGAAAGTCTACTTTAGCTTGCAGTGGTCCCAATAACGGTAATTTCCTGTGCCTGTCAGGAGCTTTTGGCAATTCTAAAGTTCTGACAACCTCCCTTAAGGAAATCCTTAATAAAGCAAAATCTATTATAAATGTCAGCTGGTCACCAGTGCACAATACATTCTCCAGACTATTATATTCCAGTTTAGCAAGTAGTGCAATACTGGAGTCTCTATCTTGAATATAAAATACAAAACATAATTGAATATTTTTCATGTTCAGTTTACATGAGGCTAAACTACAAAAGAACATTGTAAATAATCATATTTTAATATCTGGGTATGATTGAGAGACACAGCTTTAAGGTTAACCAGATAAAAGCTGGGCAGGATCAGCCTTTACTACACCAGAAGTGTAATGATTAAAACTAGCTTCAACCAAACCAAGCACATTTCATTTCCATTTCCAAAACAGTGTAACCTGCTCTCCATGTTTACCCAGGGTCATATCTTTAAAGTAATTGTAGCTAAAACTAATATTTCCATAAATCTTAGCCATTTTGCTCTTCCATTAGCTAAATACATCTCGAATGAGCAGTTTTAAAATAAACACATGTTGTAGCACACGTGTATTTCAATTTTAAAACATGATATCTGGTACTCCTTTAGGTTAATGGAAGCTCTCAGTTTCTATGCCTAATTCTTGGGTATCTATTTGCACTTCCTGGGTCATTTCACCTCAACAGTGTCTTCTGGGTCAAAGCATGTTACTGGCTGAAAGCATGTCAGTCAATTGGGTAGGCAGCTGATTGGTTATTGACAGGAAAGAAGCCATTGAAGGGGTAGGGACAATTTAAATCTCCCAGTGAAATGAACCAGGAAGTACAAGACAGTCACCAAGCATGGCTTCCAAACAGAGTTTTCATTGACATAGTGTAGAACCAGATTTCATGTTTGGAAATTAAAATACATATTTGCTGTAACAATTTTTTTTTTTTTTTTAAACTATACATTTGAGACCTATAAAATGAGATGTGCATGGCACAGACATTTTATGTAACTATGTTGCTACAATTACTTTAAGGATGAAGTTTCCATTTCCCAGAGGAACATATGATAAAGTTTCAAAAGCAACATAAGCCATGTTATATCTCAATATACAGTATAACTGAAAATACCCATTCGAATAATTTGAAATAACCATCTCACCTCGAGTTTAAAATTTTGAATGGAGGCTCCTGTATAAATATTTACACAGTTGATCCCTCCCTTAGAAGCATTGCGTCTAGAAGTCTAACAGTTGGTTTGCACAGCTCTTTTAGCCATAGCAGTAAACCATGTATCTTGTCTTTAGCTACAAAGAGTGACTGGGAGGATTAATGCATCCCCCCCGACTGGAATGTTCCCTAATAAACCTTGCTTGACCATTTCTCTTCCACTTTTCCAACATCAAACTGTGACATTCCTGGTGTGTGTTTGTGTTGAAGCCTGGGACATGCTTCAAACTACAGCAAGTGCTGTTTAAATCATTTTAAAAGTTAAACAGTCAGACTGTGTAAAGCCAGTCTGAGTTTGTTTTGCAGTTCTTAAACTTAGCAATTTTATCCAAAACAGGGCGCTTAAATGACAGCATTTTTTTCCCCCCCCACCGTTAACATAACATTACTTAAGACAATGCTGAAAGGTGGGACAGGGGCTGTAGCCCACTGCACTTCCCCTCCCCCCTCTTAGGCCGGCAGAATAAAACATCCTACTTTAAATCCTGTTCAGACTCAGTGCTGGTGTGGCACTGTCTAAATAGTTTCCTTTGTGAATTGAACACAACATTGTTCCAGTCATAGCACTACTTAAGGAAATGTAATAAAGCCCAGTAATTGTAACAAAAACACAAAAAATGACCAACTGCTACAGTACTTTCATTCACTTGTACAGATTGGCAAATTAAAACCCAGTTGCAAGCCACTTCTAGACTCTTAGACATCATAGCTGTAACACAGAACAAAGTAGAACAAAGCAATACTGCAATGTAATGTCCACTACTGCCTTAATTCACTATTACAGTGCTGTATATAGACCACACCAGCACCAGCCTGACTGAGCTAAACTGTCATGCAGTCACTGGATGGATGGAAGCTTACGCTACACAACAGTACAGGAACAAATGTTCAAACTGGAATATGATGTTGTCTTCACATATTGTATGTACCTTTAATCATGGAACACCAATGTCCACTGGTATCAGTGAGCAACGGTGTAGGCCAATTGTTTTGCTTTGCCTTGCTACACATACCGTGAAATTTGCAGCATTCATCAGGGCTCTGGCGCAATCTGACAGTATGGCAACACAAAAACTAAATGTAATACTGTATTAAAAAAATAAACTACTAAAATCACTCGGCATCTAAAGTGAGTTTATATATATATATATATATATATATATATATATATATATATACTTTTTTTCTGAAAACGTTTACAGTAATTACAACACACTATCCCCAGAGACATGCAAGAACAAACAAACTTGATATCAGACAATCATTACTAAAGCAATAACTACGTAGATACTGCACTGCAGGTACGACTGTACTAGGGCCATTCCATGAAAATAGTTGTGCGACTGTAAATAAATCGATATCAAGCCAAAGTGGTGATGACTGGTCTATCCTAAACACAAGCATTTTATCTTGAAAAAGACTTGCCAATACAGAAGTCATTTCAAGCAGCCAATAAAAATACATTACTCCACTGGCAAAAAAAAAAAAAAAAACACTGACCATACAAAATGATACATTACAGTAGCATAAAACGGCATACTACTGAGAATCGGTGCAATCAGTAATAAAAACGTAGCTGCAGAACTTCAAAATAATCATTTTAAAAACATGTCCCTTTCGGCCCCAAAACCAGACCAAGTTTAATAAAATTCACACGCTGCAGCGATTGGCTGCCTCTGCTCGAGAAAATATTTCTCAATTACCGAGCATTACTATTCTTGTTCTGCCTCAATTAATTTATAGAAGCTGCAGCTGCAGTCAATCAAAAACGAATGCTCCCTGTGTATTACTTACTATATTATTATTTTTATTATATACAGCAGTAAATAACTTGGCAGCAATGAGTAGCTGAACACTGTGTGTTCTGAGGTACATACGGGACATGAATGCAAATAAACGGTAAAACGTTACCTTTGGATTTCAGGGTCTCACCAACATGAAATTACACAACAAAGATGTCGATTCCTAATTAATCAAACATCTGATATAAAAAAAAAATCCAGTCCAGGAGGACTATGGCCTAAAAAGGCTGCAGCATCAGTTCCACTGTAGTCCGTTCTGAAATGTTGATCACTGGAATTCAGTCAGACACAGCCCTTCCTCTCTTTTCCCTCAGTGCAAATAAGCAAGCAGTTCCACAGTGCCAAGACATCCCATCTCCCCGCTAAACGTTCTCTCGCAAAGACACTGGCTTGCTTCCAAGGAGCACCACAGCACTATTTCATCCTCAACAGCTTATTGCATGAAGCTCTGATTCCTTTGCCTGTGTGACACTGGCGCTGAAAATTTTTCTAAACGTGAGTGAAGACCGAGAGAACATGCCATTACGTGGTACCACGGTAGCTGATGCGGTGTGCAACTAGCCTTCCAGGCTTTGCTTCCTTTTTTTTTTCGACTAAACGGTTCACGTGCAGACAAAAAACACACTTCAAGTGAAATGAATCTGAGTGTGGGGGAGGGTAGTTGTTAAAGAGGGGGGGGGGGGGGTACCTGCAGCTCCTGCTGGGTCATGCGAAATTCAGGAACCTTACACACAGCAGGCGGGTGTACTCTTGTAAGCAAAGAAGCTGCCGAAGACCGACCTCCTGGGTGACATCTGGACTAAAGTGAAAATAATAATGCAGGGAGAGAGTTGTCTACTTAAATAAAAAATAATAATTTGGCCTATATTTTATTTTAACTTGAGCTGTTGGCTTTTTATTCTAACAGTATTGACTATTTTATATGCAGTATTGGTATAATGTAAAGCATATGTTTAAACATTTATAAGAATCAAATTGATTACACTGGCATACAATACTAAAATCCCATAGGAGTACCTTATAAATTGCCTTAGGTCCCAATTTGTAGTTACTGTAATTATGAAAAGCAGGCATCTTTGCACTGTGTAAAAAATAATTTTAAATTGGATTCTAATAGGACATGATTCATTTGGCTACAAGATATTTTCAATTGTTATCACAGATTCTATACAACTACATTACTGTACAATTTAACCTTATTTTTCAACCTTAATCTTGCTTGCTTGGAATATCATCATCTACCTCCTAGACAAACATGCTTCTGTCTGACAGTACGCTATTTTAACACCCCTGCTACTGAAATGAATGATACCAACGAACTATAGTACACCTGTACATGATAACATCATCACTGCACCATTAGCAGGCAGTAAGGGTGGAACATCAATAGCTGTCTGGTTATCCTTTAATACAAGTGTGACTTAAAATCAGGATGCTCCCTCATTCTCTTCTTTTTCGACAAATAGTGCCAAGCAAAGCTAGCTATTACTAGCTGTAGTGATGTTGCAGTTTCCTCTAGGAAATCACTGACTGTGCTGAGCCCATGAAAAGCCAAAATAACAAAGAGGAGGAAACCAATCAATGAGCTCTGGCAAACTTGTTATTATTCAATAACATACTGACTCAGCTGCAATGTAAGTTACAGTATGCCAAGATGACTAAAAAAAAACAAACAAACTTGGTTTTCCTGACAATTTTAAGACAGGATAAGAAAATGCCTTGGGGTGTTGTTCATGTGGGGAAAGAAATCAGGGGAAAACAACACATAATGCATTGCTATGTGTGAATATTCAGATAAGATGAGCATATCTCAAGACCAGTTTATAGCCCCAGATGTGATAACAGATTCTAATCATTGTGTTTTTAATAAACAGTTAAACTCTAATTAAGTATAATACGTTTTCTGTTATTCCTATATTCTAAAATAGTCAATGTATATACCCTGCACTGTACCTGCTGAGTACTAAAGTCATCTCTTCAGAAAAAAAAACATGTCTTTCACTCTGTAGCCCTTAACCTGACCCTAATCCAAAGAAAGGTAATTCCCAAGAAATTCTATTAGGGCCTCTAGTTGGTTACAATTACAAAACCTACTATAACAATGCAGAATAAACAAGATAACGTAAATTAAGAAAAATATAGAAAAAAAGATTTAGACTATTCTGTGACTAAAGATAAAAACAATATAATAAAGTTAGAAGTTATTGTAAAAACTGAATTTCTGAATAACACAGTTTGCAGTCGTGTGTTCGGAAAACATAATCAGAATCATGCATATCGACAATATTCCTATTATAGTACATGGTTACAAAGTCAAGTGTTATTTTATTTAATCTTGTGAGGGTGGGCAAAAGGGCATAAAGGGTCAAAGAGGAAACATGACAGTATGGAGGTACCATGGGGTGACTGTGGATAGGAAGAAATGCAATGTGACTATTGGCGCGACAACAAACTATAAAGAATCACAAGTTTACATTCAGAGCCTCCCTAATCATACAAAGGAAAACCAGAAAGCTATTCTGCAACATAATGTATATAGGTTTAAAATCTGACTTAATGGACATATTGCTATAATTAGACTTGAGGTGCTTGTATTAATTAGAAAAATACACTCCATAGTTGGAATAACATCAAGCAAAGATCTGTAGAGCTTCGAGTTTGGCTCTGGGTAAATACAATTCCAGCCATTAAACCTGGTCCAATCTTACTTAAGGCACCAACGGCAGCATAACTTGGATTAAGTATAAAGAAATCCAACAATAAAGACCAATAATCAGGACTAACTGAATAATAGTTTTATTTCTCCTCCAGTACTGGCTGTAAACTAGTAATACTTCATATGGCATGACTTAACACACTGCAGCAGGCGGAACCTTGGCCATCCAAGATAAACATCTCCAGATGATCGCTATGTTTTTTGATATACCACTTTTTTCCCCCTGGTTGGCAGCTTCCATAAGTAAGTGGTTTGTAGGCTGCTGTCACAAGGCCCCTGTTGTTTGACTAAAAATGTGAGCCGGAGGTTGAACGTTTGAACCACGGAAACCCAGAATGCAGTGGGGCTATTAGGAATGGATGGGAATGTCCAGGTTCTCATGACACTTCATAGAATAGGAACATTCTAAAATAAACTTCACATGGGGAGACTTGAAATGCAAATGTTGTACACCCCCCTCCCCCCCAAAGCCTGTTCCAAATAACTTGAGGAGCAGAGTAAGGGTAAAAAAAGAAAAAAAAAAGTTACAAATCAAATACAACTGGAAACCAAGGGAAATTGTTATAGTAGGAATGTAGAATGTAGAGATGTTGATAATTCTTAAAAATATTTTTTTATGTCTGAATAACAAAGCCAAGAAGCACATGTTAATTCCGGTATCTCAAAACAAGGAAAGCATTTTTTTCACACTAACAGGCCTCCCATTAAGGGAGTTAAATGTGTGCTTAAATTCTGGTTTCTCATTGACTGGCTTTGGGAGACCTAGTGTTGTTTGGAAATGTGGAAGGGGTGAAAACTGGGATATTGGGGGGATTTGACAGGCAAGGGTCCCACTGTGGTGTTTGTAGAGTTCTACAGTAGGGTAGGGGATAAAATGATCAGGAATTGGCATAGATAATTATAAGAAAAATAAAATCATAAATCATTGCTAGTATGTGTAATAAAAAAAGAAGCTTAAAAAACAAACAAGTTTCTTTTGGATATAGAAGCATTGCAAGAAATAAAACACATTTTAACATTACAAAGTTTTTAACTTTATAGAGTAGAACAGCAATCTGTTTCCAGTTATACCTTCAAAAGCAAGCGAACTTCAAACAAAACCCTGTCTCGGAGATATTTTCATAGCCAAATCTCCTGTTGTCTAATTTTACTGCATATCTTTATTCCCAACACAGTAGTGCCCAGATGGTTTCCAAAATTAAATTTTATCCCCTGCCAGGACTATAGTTTTTATTAATCCTAGTAAAAACTCTATGCAAATTTTAGCAAAACAGAAAGTTTAACTCATTTGGATTAATTACAGGTTATCACTGACTACCTCAATCTATGAGTCAAACTGGGAACCCAAGGAGTAATTTCACTAAACATAGTTAATATTACACTACGCTATAAGATAGCCTACTAACTTTACAAAAGTATAATGTGCAAACCACCATGCAAGGCATTATTAGGGCACAAGGGAAATCATGCTTATTATTTTTTTTTACTTAACATAAAAAAATTGTAATACACAACACATCTCACAAATAAACCCCAAATTTAACAGAAACTGTCCAAATGACAGCTTTTGTACAGAAAGATGTATAGTAACTGTAACTAACTTCTAAACTTACAGACAGATAAAACAAACATTAGGTACAATGAATGAGACTTTGTTCATAATAATACTAGTCTTTTGCTTTTAATGTCCTGCTATTTTTTTTATGAATATAGTATACTGGCATCTGTATTTCCTTTATATCCATGTAGTGGTTCAATACAGACTTTCCAACATCTTTAACACATTCATTTAAATGCAAAGCACCTAGTATAACGCTTACTAAAAATAACCCTCAGTCTTCCATTAAAGTCTAAATTATGAAATACAGTAAGTGGGTCATGTAGCCCTGAGTTATATTGAATACAGTGTATGACTTGATGGGATGTAGTGTCTCTTTGCATTAGCCCTCAACCGCAGCAGCATTGAGTGTTTCATTTTATGACAGGGGCCACCTCTGGCAAATATTCTAGAAACCAAAGCTATGTGAAAGGATTAATACGGACTTCCTCATCTTTGCTGAAAATATCATGAACAGATATACTGTACATTGTTATGGCTGGATCCTTTTAAATTACAATGATATGTGTTGCCTCGTTTTTCTTGTTTATTGATAGACCACAACAGCATCAACTTAGGATAACCACTTTTTTAATAGTGTGAGTTCTATAGTACTTCTTTATAACTATAGCAAATATTCTCAGAGGCACAGGAAAAAAACTAAAAATATTTTATAGCTTAAGAACCTCATCAGGCGACAATGCCCCCCTACTCTCTGTATTAAATTAGAAAATGGAAATGGAGAGCTCCTTAAACAGGGCCAGCTGACATCTGTAAAAAGTAGAATGCTGGCTTATCAGTTGTGTTTCATACATTCCTGGTAGCGGTACAAATCTCCTACATGCTGTAGCCTCTGGAGGTGTTTCTAATGAAGTGGCAGTACTCACAGTACTGTTTTTATGGATACAGCTTTCTGCATGTGTATTGTCAATAGCAGCTTCCAGCCTTATCGTAGGTATAAGGGATACATATTTTTTCTTTCAAATACAGTGCTGTAAAATAAATGAAAATGTTTCTTTCTGGTATCTAATTCCTTCCTGTGTGGCAGGTCACATGTTGTACCAGAAAGTAACAGTGTTGTCACTTAAATTACTGCATAGTCCAAATGGAAGTATTAAACACAAATAAAGAAACAAACAAAACAAAATCTTCAAAAGGGGGTTTAGTAAAAATGTTGATAGTGCTAATAAGAGATAAGAACATGTTTTAAAATCATGATTAGTGCATCTTTAGAAATATATATAAATATATATATACAGTATATATATATATATATATATATATATATATATATGGTCATATATGTATGTTTTTTTGTTTATTAACTGTTAACAAACAGCTAATAAACATGTTAATGTTCATTATTTATTTTCTGTTAACTGTTAGTAAATAATATAAAATAGGCCAGCTAAAACTGCAAACACCAGAGCCCTATGGATGATCAATACTCAGTCGATCATATGCTTGAAACCGGTTCAGATTGTTACTGTAGTAACGTTAAGCAAATGAAATCAGGTTTTTATTAACCCTAACCATGACCTTAACCCTAACCCTAAGCTAAAAATTAACGATGTTTGTTAACAGTTAATAAACAAAATAAAATAGCCCTTAAAATAAAGCGTAACCAAGGCTATATTTGCATCCTGAGCCATTCGAAAAAAAAGGCATAATACCGCAGTAGTGAAGTCAAAATGGCGTATTCCAGAGTCTAGATTATACTTGACCTTTGACCCATATTTGACTCCTGTGCGCTTTAATCCCAAAATGTTTAGTTTTCAATCACAAAATGTTTAGTTTTCAATCACAAAATGTTTAGTTTTCAATCACTTTTTTAGGCACTTTTAACAAATCTGTCTCTGTGAAGATTTACCATCATCCTCCACCAACGGGAGCACCAACCAAGTGAGCGAGACATATAATCTTCAACTTGACAGCGACTCTGAAAGCATATCCCATTGAAACACATTTTCCTTAAAAATACTTTATTTTTTGCAATTCATTATCTACCCAGTTTAATTCACCGTTCCTGAATTATCAAAAAGAAAATTATACTAAAAATTATACCAATTTACGTTATTATTATTCATTAAATTCACTTGCAATTTGAACCTTAACACCCGTTTACTGTCTTTTTTTTATTACAGATGCTAATATCTATGTATTATGAAAAAATAATAGATGGGCTTCTGTGAGTTAAAAGAAAATAATTCCATCTCGGGTTTCTGTGACAGTTTATAAACTACTCCACATAATGGTCTCGTAGCTTATGACGTCACATAGATTTCCTGTAACTCACTGAAGCCCATCTATTATATATTCATTCTCTCTCTCTCTCTCTCTCTCTCTCTCTCTCTCTCTCTATCTCTCTCTCTCTCCCCAGCAGTACATTTACATGAGCCCAGTTACTGAGAAGGAAAACAAAATATGAATCAACAGAGCTACCCCACGCAAGAACACTTTAATCCACATTTTGATGTTTCTAAAATAGGTTTGGAGGAGTACTTTGAGTTTGGAATTACATAGAATGCTATAAATAGTAATTTAATATATTAATGGAGCTGACTTACTGATACAGTATGATGAAAGAGGGGCATTTCAGGCAACACATCTGCTTTACATTTGCTTAAATTGTTCCATTTAAGATTCTTTAAGGACTCCTGGCTACATTATGTCCAATAAGAGCCATTCTAAGTTGAACATTAACTAAAAGTGTCATTTGTTTCTGGAGAACCTTACCTTGTTCTTTCCCATGTTGAAAGTTGTTTTTATTTATTTATTTTTTAATGTATTAAACCATCATTAAAACTAGATTAATAACTGACATGTGAAGGATTTTGTTTAGTCAATTCATCTGAGTAAATGATCTAAAAAACAAATAAGAAATGTAATGCAGCTTAGCATTCTTCTTCCAACAGCAACTGTGAAGCTCAGAGATAATTTTGCATGATCATGTACATTCAATTTTAGGATTCAGAATAAGTTAACAAATGCAAACTTGAGGCACCCTAAAAGTATATTGTTTTGTGTGAAGAAACACTATAGGCCTTTAGAAGACCATCTTTTTTGACATGTAAAAACACAACTGCACAGCTATACTGCATGCGTGTGTTGATTTTTCTTCTGTGTTAAAAATTGCCATACTTGGCATGTTCAACAAAACCACATATATGCATTTTGACAAGTAATTATTTTGGTTCTTATAAATATTTTTCCATTGGTTTCTCAGAGTAAAATATACCTTTTTACAGTGGCTCTCAAAAGTATTTACCCCCCTTGGACTTTTCCACATTTTATTGTGTTACAACATGAAATCAAAATGGATTTAATTAGAAGTTTTTGCCACTGATCAACACAAAAAAAGTCCATAATGTCAAAGTGAAAAATAAAATCTACAAAGTGTTCTAAATTAATTGCAAATGCAAAACAGAAAATAATTGATTGCATAAGTATTCACCCCCTTTGCTATGACACACCTAAATAAGCTCTGGTGCAACCAGTTGTCTTTAGAAGTCACATAATTAGTTCAATGGAGTCCACCTGTGTGCAATTAAGGTGTTTCACATGATTTCAGGTTAAATACACCTGTCTCTGGGAGGTCCCACAGTTGGTTGGTACATTTCTTAACAAAAACTACATCATGAAGACGAAGGAACATTCAAAGCAAATCCGGAATAAGGTTCTTCAAAAGCACCAATCAGGGGTAGGATATAAGAACATTTCCAAGGCATTGAATATCCCCAGGAGCACAGTAAAGTCCACTATTAAGAAATGGAGAAAATATGGCACAACTGTGAATCTGTCTAGAACAGGCCGTCCACAAAAACGGAGTATCCAGGCGAGAAGGGCACTAGTCAGGGAGGCCACCAAGAGGCCTATGGTAACTCTAAAGGAGTTACACGGCTGAGCTGGGAGACACTGTGCATACGGCAACAATAGGCCGGGTGCTTCACAAAACTGGCCTTTATGGGAGAGTGGCAAAAAGAAAGCCATTGTTGAAAAAAACTCACATCAAATCTCGGCTAGAGTTTGCCAGAAGGCATGTGGGAGACTCTGAGACCATGTGGAAGAAGATTCTATGGTCTGATGAGACTAAAATAGAGTGTTTTGGCCTCAACGCTAAGCGCTATGTATGGCGCAAGCCTAACACTGCACATCATCCTGAGAACACCATCCCTACCGTGAAGCATGGTGGTGGCAGTATCATGCTATGGGGATGCTTCTCTGCGTCAGGGCCTGGAAAGCTCGTGAAGATAGAGGGCAAAATGGATGCAGCAAAGTACAGAGAAATCCTGGAGGAAAACCTGCTGAAGTCTGCAAGAGACCTGGGACTTGGGAGAAGATTCATCTTCCAGCAGGACAATGACCCCAAATAATACAGCCAAAGCCACACTGGAGTGGCTTAAAAACAAAAATGTCAATGTCCTGGAATGGCCCAGTCAAAGCCCGGACCTCAATCCAATTGAGAATATGTGGAAAGAGTTGAAAATTGCTGTTCACCAAAGGTCCCCATCCAACTTGATGGAGCTTGAGCAATTTTGCAAAGAAGAATGGGCAAAAACTGCAGTGTCCAGATTTGCAAAGCTGGTAGAGACTTATCCAAATAGACTCATGGCTGTAATTGCTGCCAAAGGTGCCTCTACCAAATACTGACTCAAGGGGGATGAATACTTATGCAATCAATTATTTTCTGTTTTGCATTTGTAATTAATTTAGAACAATTTGTAGATTTTATTTTTCACTTTTACATTATGGACTTTTTTGTGTTGATCAGTGGCAAGAACTCGTAATTAAATCCATTTTGATTCCATGCTGTAACACAATAAAATGTGGAAAAGTCCAAGGGGGGTGAATACTTTTGAGAGCCACTGTAACAAGCTGTGTGGTGATTCATTATATGGTGCTTGCTGCATATAATATTAAGTTTGGGTACTTGTGCACAGCAAGCCAATATTTAATATCCTGCTTTATTAGGCTGGCTGCTTTCCCTACAGTGTACGGTAAGCAGTAAGCAGTACCCAGCCTCAGGAAACTGAAAGCCTGAAGGAGTTTTCCTGAGGCATGATTAAACCGAAGCCCCTGCATGAGGGACTGGCTTGTGTGCCCTTGGTAAACAGCCTTGATAATGCAGAGAATGTGAAGTAGTAGTACTCTGATTCAGAAGAGAATATGTCTTTTAATAAATTCCAGGAATACATTTTACACACACTCAGTCACAATGCAGGCCTTATATAAATAGTTATTTTGGCTTGTGCTCCTGCAAGCTCCATAAAATGAAGTGGCTTTGTCTTTTTCTTCTTACTCTTGCACTGTATACACTATACAAAGCTATAGTCTCATGGAACATGTTTAATAAGGAGGCTGTTGTTCTTCGAACAATCCAACATAAAAGGCATCCATTTTATTCAGAATCAGATACTTAACTGTTTATGGACTTTTCGTCCTATGCATGTGTAACGATCTTGGTTCCCGCAGGCAGGCACATCACAGAGGGCGAGGCAATCCACACACAGGCAGAGGGCGGGCGCGAACCCGGGACCTCTCGCACTAAAGCATAGCTCCGATACCGCTGTACTAAAAGGCTCTTTTGATATGAACTGCAGTGTACATAATTGAAGGCATAGAAAAGGTTTTTAAAAAATGTACGCAAAGGGTTTAAAAGATTAAAAAATCTTATTTTCAGGATGTTTCTGTGTGGCAGAGTAGGGGGTGGAGGAGAAAAGATGTAGTCCCGGAGGGTGCTGCAGGACTACATTCCCCAGAATGCCACAGGAGGGAGCCAGGAAGACGTTCACCTGGCTCTGATTTTAATGAGGGACACCTGCCAGTTCAAGGCTGTCTGTGTGAAATTTTATGTTATTGGTTTTGCAACTAGTAAATGGCTTAGCTGTCTGGTTTATAGTTTAGGGATTAAAATACAAGTTTAGTTTAGCACTCCATGAGTTAGGTTTTTGTTTGTTTATTTTTATTTCTGTAAATAATTAAAGTGCTTTAAAAAAATACTATTCAGTGTCTGGGTCTGCTGATTTTAAAGGGGCAAACGAATCAGGATTTTTCTTTTTTAAATGTAAGACATGACAAAATAAAAAGTCCATTAGCCCACAGTGAGCAGGGGCATGACGTGGTAACAGTGCCCAGACACTATAATTAAAACAGACAGCTCCAAACTAGGACACTGTAAGAGCAGGAATGCCATTCAAAGGAAATTAAATGGATATTTTCCGAGGAAGATGCAAAAACGTAACCACGTAATAGCTGTCATATAAGGACAAGAAAAATGGATGACATTAGTTGTGCTACACAAGTTAGCCACCCATGATTTTTCAAAGAACACATTATGACAAAGAAAGGAACCTGTAATTGCCCAACAACGAATTTAGAATGAGCAGTTTCAAAATAATACATGTACCATATGGCTTATTTCTCCCCAAATGATGAGCAAAATGATTATTTTTAGATGCCAACTGCTCACAGATATAAAATAAATACAGTATATCTTCAGGTTTCATTTTAGATAAAGTGTGTAGCATGGAGAATGGAAAGGTCTGTCTTCATCCCTGATTTTGAGTAGATGGGTTTTAGGCAGCTTTCTTTGCTTCAGGGCAATTGAAGAATGGTTTCTGTATAGACCTTCGTTTTCTGGGAGATGCATATGTCCAAAGTGAACTGTCAAATGCCAAGCTAAATGGCTTTCTTTTGTCGTGTAAACATTGGGAAGTTTCATAAAAGCGTTTTTGTATTGTGATATTACTTTACCCGGGGCAGTTTGGGAATTAGAGGATATGAAAGCATTCACTCAAGTTCTATTTATGGTCAAGGCTAAGTCCAGGACTTAAATCTTTATGACTATTTACTCTATTCTACTTTAACTCTTTTTTTATTGACCTTTACTTCCAATGACATTTATGTATAGCTAGCAGTTATCTTCAAATCCAAATGCCCTACATAAATTGCAAGAAAAACATACACATACCACGATTTAAATCTATTCCTTTTTCTAAAAATAAAATAAACAATACAACCAACATTTAATATATTTTCAATACAAGACATATGGAACAATTAAACTTTCTTTGAGCAACGCATTTTGGTTACATGTCCAGTGCTTAACTGAGCTGGATTCATTTCACTCTGCACGCCTGAAGGCAACACTGAGTTCTTCCCACTAAGGCGCTTCCCCCATTCGCAAAATTCAATCCGGCTCTGCATTTGCCAGGCATTGTTTGTAATTCCTCAGTAGCCCTGCATTCATTCTGCTCTTCTTCATGTTATTTATTTTTGGTCATGCTTTACTGACTACAAACAATTGATATTTCTTTCTCTATTCTATACACAGCTACAGTCTATGTATGTCTGCTGCACCATTCAAATCACTTGCTTATAACTTAAGACAAAATTATTATTATTATTATTATTATTATTATTATTATTATTATTATTATTATTATTATTATTAGTAGTAGTAGTAGTAGTAGTAGTAGTAGTAGTAGTAGTAGTAGTAGTAGTAGTAGTCGTAGTAGTATTGAAGATTTTAAGCTTGTTACAATCTTCTTTGCAATCATCTTTGCTCACTGTTTTTTATGCAGCATAAACAAGAGGGGGTAAAGGAATCACACAAAGGTATTGACATCAATAATCAATAACATTGGCAACTAGCAGAAGACGTTTAAGAAAGCAATCTTCTCTTAAATCTTGACAGGAAGCATGTGCATAAAACAACACAACCCTGGCCTTAAAATCATAACCTAAATGTAATTCAGTTGATTGAATTGCACTGAAGAACTACTGTATAGGTTGCAATACATAATTTATAAGTAATAAAATCTGTCAGACTTTGCTTAATGCTAAACAAATTACAGTATGCCTAACAGAAAGTATACAAAATAATGCTGCTGCTGTAGTGAGTAAGTCACAGAGACAAGTGAAAATAAAAGTAGATGCTGAAATTAATAAATATATGAATTATTAACAAAAAAATAATATGGAATTGTAGAATCAGAGGCAAGCTGGTTTTTTTTTTGTTTGCATTAAAGGTTACCCAGGCGTCCATCTGGAATGATTAACAGAGAGGCTCAGTGACTTCCTCTTGATGTCATCAGTATGCTGTCCAGGGGAAGGTTAGAGTCTCGTATGACATTACATCCTAACTAAGGCCTATCACATTCCATAGGGTAGCTCTTATTCACGGACAAGCCTGTCGGCTGGGGGGGGGGGTCACATTTCATATCTCTCAACTACAGCTTTCATCCAGCTGATGGCTGTTGGGTTACATTCTACTCAAGTTCATTTATTTATTTATTTATTTATTTATTTATTTATTTATTTATTTATTTTGATCATTATTTAACTTTAAAATCCAGCACACTGTAGATTGTCACATTTTGTTTATGTTGATTATGTAGATCCAGTTTAGCCCATTTTACAGTGAATAGATATACGAGTGAATAGTAAATCAATGATTGAGAAAAGAATGCTGTTGGCAGATATAAATGCAGCAAACTTGCATCTGGACAAAAGCACCAGATGGCATATTGGCATGCCAACCTATATACCCTGGCCAGCTATGTACTTCAAACATTCCAGACCCCATGGCACTCAATTAAAGAAACTAAAGCTATCCTTTTACAAAGCATCACCAAAGCTATCATGAGGACAGGGCCTTTTGGATACGAGCATGCTTTTGCAAAACACTACTGTCTTTCAGTAATACTTGACACCAACTAGAGATAGTCAAATTCCATAGCTATTGACTGGAGTCACTTACTTTACGTGTGAAATGCATGTCAAAAAGTAAATTCTGATCAACTGCTTCATACAAGACAATAATTTCCAAGCGTTCTACAGTATATGATGCCATTCCCCAACACAAACTCTCTATGTCTCCATAAGGATTTATCTAAATAAAAAAAAGGTCAATTCATTATATACCTTAAGCTTTTAACCTTTTTGTCTCTTGGCAAGCAAACAGCAACATAGGCTAGGCTGGGTATGTATTTTCCCATCGTTGACAATTGTTATGCTCCCAAAATATAAATCAAATACTCACAGTTTTCACAGAAACATTTTGATAGAATTAAGTGCAACGTGCCAAAACATTCAAATTGCCTTCTAACAGGCCAACCTAAACAGTAATTAATCAAGTGAGAAATCTTGGGCAACTAATGAAACCACAATCACATTGTTTTCTGTAATTGCCTTCAGTTCAGTTATATACCCACATAACAGAAACATGCCGAGGATATAGGTAAACAAATAAGAGAAATCTAAATTTGGTACTTTTATCATAAGAAAAACACAAGTACATGCTGTTCTGGGAAAAAAAAATCTAAAAATAGAACCAATGTGAAACCTCTTTCTGGAAAAATGACATACTGTGTAGAACAAGAGTCTGCACAAACTTAATTAATGCAAAATAAGTACAGTAAACACTATGGCTATGAGTCACTTGAAACAAATAGTAGGTTACAAGAATACCAGCAACCCTGTATTTAAACAGAAATCTTAACACAAAATACAGTACTTACTTATTAACTGATGAATTTATATATATAACCCAGCATTAAAACCAATAGGAACCTATAATTAACTACATTAAGATCATTTCACACCAAATACCTTTTTTTTAATTCAAATTTAACATGAAATGAATATTCCTTTAACAAACCAGTCAATTTCTTATTGTTCTTTGCATACAAAGCCTGTAATTGTTGTACTAGAGTGATGATGTTGACAAAAGTTCAGAAAAGTTTAATAGCATGTTTTAAAAAAAAAAACATTGATTTACTTCTGGACAGTGTGGTGTATGTGAAAGCTGCATTGTAGTAATGTTCATCTTGAATTCAATCCTTGGGGGAAGGGGGCATATTGCACAGTATAAAATTGTTTTCTCATATAACCTCTCACAAAAAGTAGTTTTCGTATTATTATTATTCATAGTGGCCCATGCCCTACTCTCAAAGCCTCTCCTACACAAGATATACACACAAGCTCTCTAACAGTGAATTCCCAGTAAGGCTATAATGATCAACTTAGTGGGAATGTATTTTAAAATAAACACTATTTGGCTCTGCAATGAGAACATTTTTTTTTTTTTACACTTTAAACTATAGGGCTTCAAGTCCCCTCATACCAAACTTGGAACAAACTACAATAAATGCATGTAAAATCCCGCTCCTTCAGTACTAGCGAATGCCTCCACAGGAAGGTATGCTTACTTTTTAAGTGACACTGACAAATAAACTAGGTATGATTTACTCTTAAATGTTTTAACATGGAATTTATCTGGTATTGTTTGTTTTAAACTGCTAATTTTCTACATGTGAAATGCCTGAGTTGTTGGTGATTCTGACAAATGATTAAAATTTATAAGTATGGTTGATTTGTAAGAGTGATTATAACACAAGAAATTACACAGAATATCACAATCTTTGTAAAACAAAGGGATTGTCATAGGTCTTTCTTTTTTTAAGAAAAAGCCTATGAGACTGGGCTAGAGCACAAACAAGTGTTTAATACCAGACAACACGTATTTTAAGCCAAAGCCATAACAACTGTGAACCACACGGTCTGTGCCAGAATAACAGAGCTGTGGACGTTGCAAGAGACAGCCTAATAGAGGACATGGCATGACTGAACTCTCTTCTACCCTGGAATTCTGCTGGTCTTGGAGGAAAAGACAGTGAACCTTTACTTGATTTGTTCCTCAACCCACACTTGGGATTTTGTGTTTCCTCTTTTTGTCAGCACACACCCTACAGTAAAATACTTAAACAAGAACATGATCCGTGTCAATAATTCAAGGAGACTTCCGATGCAGAAATAACATCTGGTGAGATTTATTAGAGTGTAATCTACTGTATAGGTTTTAAAATATGATTTACATTTCAGCTTACACTACAGCATATGCACTTTCATATGGTATTTACAGTTATTATTATAAAACCATTTGATACCTCAGTATTTATGGTCTCTAATAGTTTATGGTTTAACATAAACTGCTTACATTTTTTTAAAGAGCAATCAGGGTTTTAAATCTACAATCTTAAACAGCGTCTCCCATGTTACTTTGATATACAAATTCATCTATAATTACAGTATTTCTGTGTAAGCGAAACACACAGAAGACAGTACATTTTCCCACACTCTGGTTAATGATCATTTACTGTATGGTAGACAGAAACATGGAATATGACCAGAATACTCAATGAATACAGGTGAGCCACTGTCTGACATCTCTCACAAGCCTGACTCGACCGTGTTGACTGAAACCACAAGCAGGTCTTATTACTTAACATGAAGCTCACATAGTCCTGTTACTAGATGAAGATAGCCGATCAGAAGATAACCATGAGACTTAATCTTGGCAAATTAACAAGTCAATAAAACTGTCTGTACCTGCTGCTAACTTCCTAAAAACTAGGATCTTCTGTAACTTTATATGTGTAAAAAAAAGATAGCCGGGAGAGGGTAGCTCTTTATTATTAAATGCACTTTCCTTTTAGAAAGAAGCGAGACGTTCAAGGCACTGCATTTAAACAAATAAGTTAACCAATAGGGGGTTCTACTGTTAGACACACACTCTTATCATAGAAGAGCTATGCCAACAGGAGGCATCTAGTTTACTTAGACTGCCGATCAACGCGGCCTACATGCATTGCTTCATTTTATATCTAACAAATCCCACCTTTCATAGTGAGAATATTATTTTAACACTGCTAAGTCAATGTTTTAAAATATATATTATTACATATGGAATAACTAATTGCTGGGTAAAAGTAGCCATGGTTACAGTAGCACTGGAAAAATAATGCAGACTATTGCAATGCACTATTCCAACCCAGCAATTATAACAGTAAGTAATAATTAAGTACTGTACTTTAATAGCTTAAACCAGTCAAATTATATATTTTGTCTTTAACACCCAGGCAATATATTCAGTAAGGAGAAGACCACACAGATCTGCTGGTTAGAGTTAAGACAGGATATTTCAAATGTAATATGACAGTTTTAAAATCAGCTCAACCAGAGACCCACAGTACTGTGCAAAACAGTGGGAAATGGATCACCTTCCTGTGACTCATATACAGTACGACCAGCGTGTGCAAGAACCCACAGAAAATATGCATAATTGCATCAAAATGTGCCTAAAAAGTGGACCCAGTTCTTTCCCCACCTGGTACACCGCTCTTGAAATGCACCTTGGCCTCAACATCAGCTGCACCGCTCGCAGGTTCATAATCCGCCAGCTTTTGAGCGCCCTGGAAGTCAAGTTCCATAGCAGGCCATCCCTGTTATAAAAGATATCCTCAAAGCCGATCAAGATGGCATCCATTGCAACTTGATATTGAAGGGATCAGTGGCAGCCAGGTAAAACAGATAGGTATTAATAAAAAGCTCACAAAGTAACAAGGGGTAACTTTACAGAAACCTTGTGTAACCTTTCTCTCCCACGCAGTGAGGAAGTGCCTCTTGTGCTTTCTTCTCAAACAACATGAAAGCAAATTAGTAATGACAAAACCCCAAAGAATATTCACAAGAGCCGGCACAGTCAAACTTTTTTTCTTTTTTGTATTTTTTGTTCCAGAAAAGATGACTCTGCTGAGATAACTCGAGTGCTCCAAGTGAAAGTGAAGCCCTTTGGGGAGAAGGCAAGGCGTCTGTTCCTTGCTGAAGATAATCAGTTGTCCTCACGCACATGTCTCCAGCTACTTGATACAGTATCTCCCTTCTTGGCTTTCCAAAAAGCAACCAGGGAACAAACTTAGCATCTTGGGAGGGTTTACAACTTTCTTTAGACTGCTGGGATCCCATCCAGAGTACTAAAAAGGCTGTTGCCTCAGTGCCAACATTCCCAGGACATTCTGTTATGCTGCTTAACCCTTTCCAGCCCACAAAAAAATTAACAGCTGTTCTTTACAACAGTAGTATCAGAAACTGTCTTTCAGTGGTGACTGAAGTCTTCAGTGCAGCTCAGCTTGTTGGCTACAGTATCGACCTATCTGATCTGCTGATAACTGCAAAAGGGTTAACTCTTAAGAAGGCACACTGGGATGAAATGCCTAATATTCATGTTCACATTCTTCTGATTTAACAGCTGGAAATATCTCAGATTTAAGCCACAGAAACTGCAGGCACCATAACATTCTTTGCATATTCACATTTACGAGACAAATGGCTACTGTATATAATGCATCTAGAATATGTCAGCAGTTCTGCATTAACTTATTGATACTGGTACTTACAGTCCTTAAATTTAGAACAAAACCGTAATAGGTATTTCATTCTAGTTTAGTCGCCTATCAGTCTCCAACTCCCCTTCTTTTCCTCTCTTGGTAAGTACAGTTTTCTGTATTTCTCCTTAATTATTCCTTTCCTGCTGTTCCCTTGAGAAAATTGCAAGCTACATAATGGGTAACTCTGCTGGAAAATAACAGTAGTTAAATCTTAATTGCATCTATTAACATATGTTATGACGTTCATCAGTTCATAAGACGACTGAGAAGAATTTGCCTTCATGTGTTGGACTGCACTGGAAGACAGAATCATGCAGTATAGTCCATATACTGTACAGCCAATCATAACATCACTATCAGAAATCATTCTAGTGTGAAGTCCTATGAGAACTATCTAAAGGTATTCTTACACAGTAGCTATTTGATAATGCATACTTATTTTAAAAGCAGTTTTGTCCCCACACTGGACAGGACATAATTTCCTGTGGGAATTCTGCAGTGTATTTTTTTTTTTTTTTTTTTTTACAGTATCTGTAGCCAATGTTTTTCATTTCAGCCAGGCACAGCATTCTGGAGCGTCTGTCAATGGAGCAAGCCCATGACTAGTCTGGTCTTGTATCTGTGACTTGTGCAGCTACACTAACTGCAGTTGCAAAGAACACATCAATAAACTCAATGTACTTTAGATGAATAAGTGCTTAAATCTAAGAGTCTGCTTTATTGAGGTATTGATATACAGTTGTATCTAGGACTTGCACATAGACCTTTTATTTATTTTTTAATTTTTTGTGAACAATTATTTGTATTCATTTTCCAATTTTTCTCCCAATTTTGGAATGTCCAATTATTATTCAACCTAGCTCACTGCTGCAACCCCTGAACTAACTCGGGTGAGACGAAGACGAGCAGCCGTCCGCTTTATTTCACTCTATTTCACTCTGCAATCCCGACATGCAGCCATATCCAGAACTTACAGCGTTGAAGGACCACGCAGTTCTGAATTGTGTACAAGCCGGCCCGCAGGCGCCAGGCCAGCCACAGGGGTCGCTGGTGTACGGTGAGGCTAGGACTCCTCAGCCGACCTAATCCCTACCCTACCCCGCCAACTGTGCAGCGCTCCCTGGGAACTCCCGTCCACGGTTGGCAGAGGAATAGCTTGGATTCAAACCGGCGATCTCCAAGCTATAGGGCGCACTCCGGGTGGAGTGTCTTTACTGGATACGCCTCTCGGAAGCCAACATAGACCTTTCAGAAATTCTGACAGCCATTGGTTACTCATTCCCCTGCAATAGTTACTTACTCATAAAGAAACATAACAAAAAAAAAATCCAGTAACTTTTTGCTGGTGGCCCTCAACGGTTGAGAATTTGAAAACACATTTTCCCTGCTGGTTTCTTAGAATATCAGCAAACCAGCACTGTAAAAAAAATACCCAAATCTCTTGAACCACCAGGCTAAGCAGCTTTAACCAGGATAACACCATTGACAGAATTTCTGACAGGGTTTGTAGTAATAGTTTTTAGATTTAAATGAGGGGAAGGATTAAAGGTTTTATTTTTAGATGTGCTCTTTTAAAGGATAAACTATGTAAAAAATGTATGAGGAGTAAGACACTTCTATGGCAAGAAGATCCCTAGATGTTATAATGTATGCATAAGGTCCCCTGGAACCCTGGGAAAGTTCACAGAACAAACTGACCTCAGGATAAGGTTTTCCAGCACAGAAGACTAGTGAATATTTTTATTATAACTATTCCCAGAGAAAACATATCCCATTAAATTACTTCAAACTCATCAGGCAGTTAATTTAATCCTTTTTTTAACCTAATTTACATTTTGAAGTAAAAAGCTTTTGCTATAAAACATATAATGTTCAGGTTTGTATGGCTTTTTAAATTCCAACTAACTTCTTTTTTACATTTTTTTTTTTTTAAATGCAACTTTGGCTTTTTGCTGGTGCTGTATTTCAGTCGTTCTTCAAAAACATTCATAAAACATGCTATTTAATTGGCAGGCGATGACTAAGACAATGCATCCCATTTGTCCAGGGGTCTAAATCCATGAGAAGGATTCAATTCCCAAAACTAAATCATGTCGTTTGATAAGGGGCAAAGAATAACTTGAGAGGTTCTGTCACCATAAATTACACCTGACAGCCTATAAATACCACTCTGCAAAGCAGACAGCAAAGACCGTCCTTGATGTCTGTCTGCATGTACAGTACAAAATTAAACAGCAACACTCTACGAAAAGAAAAACCCTTAAAAGAACTTAAAATAATTGTTACAATTAATGAATAAGAATTTCAAGTAATTGTAGGCCAGTGAAATAGTATGATTATGCAGCTTTAGTCTTTTATTTCAGCAATTCACACATTTTTAGTAAGCACTTATAGATACTTTAGGTCAAAAAAGAAAACATTCAATAAGAAACATTCAACAAATATGTGAGACATAAAAAGACAGCTATGTAAGTTTTATAATAATATATTGTTATCTTGCCATATTCATATGGTTAGATTTCTCACATGCATATCTATTTGTTATTTATTACTCATTTATACCAAGCATAATAAAGTGTCATTGAAATGTTCTGCAATCACATTTTAATTTAATTTACTTTGTGTTTACTGTATGTGCAGTTGCTAAGGGAAGTTGTTAAACCATTAAAACATACACAATTAAAATGTTAAGTAAATGTAATAAACCCTAAGACCCTTATGAACTAAAATAATACATGTTTGAAATGCTATGCATCCAATGTGTGAACAAGAGCATGGGAAATAATTGTATATATTTATTTACACTGATGAGAGCAACCACATGTTTTTATTTATATAACTTTTGGCAATTCATTTGACAAAACATGAGCTACTGTATTGTAAACATTTTTTCTCACGATAAGGGGGATGTTTCCTGTGCCAAACTTCTTCAAATTCTACTAACAAGACTGAGGTCAAGATGCTTAGTTTTATTCATTTCTTAAGCACAGAGTATGCTGTGAATAACGGACACCTAACCTGCCCAGCCTTTCTTGAAACAATCATGCAAAAGGTCATTACATTTCATGAACTTGTTTTTGAGGTGTCACAGAAATAAAATAAACAGAAATAAAATAAACACAGAAGAGCTGTCTTAAATATCTGTCTGTATATCAATATACTGATAGATAGATAGATGTCCACATTAAGAGTAATGTGAAATAAAATATAGAAAAACAACGGCACTATTTTTAAATTTCCCACAGAGATTATTTTGTTTTAATCCATGAACACAGCTTTTTAAACCCTGATTTAGAAATATATGACTCGTTTCTCTGTAGTTCACATTTGAAAGCGCCAAAGCCTAAACTTGCACCAGCAAATAAAACACACTATTTAGTGTTCTTATGTTTCGCAAACAAAGAATTCAAATGTTCAGTGATATTTGGGGATATTTGTTTCCTGCCATTAGGAAAGAAATCCTACAGCTTGAATGGGGCTTTTAATGATTTTGTTTCTGTCGGTGACAAAAAAAAAGGATTTGGGTCAGAGCTGTATGAAACAAAAGATTGATCTACAGTATATTAAAAAAAAAAACATTGCTCAAGCTGTATGAAACAAAAGATTGATCTATATTAAAAATATTGCTCAATCCAGAGCAGCATATACAAAAGGAAAAAGGGAAATATTGACAAAAGGAGTGTCGTTTTGACAAGGATGTGAAGACCTGTCACTTCATTACGGTTTTCCCCTGTGAAAATTGAGGCATTTAGGAATGCACAGAACCTCATAGAGCATAAGCTAGAGGAGGGAAATGAAGCCATCACTAACTAGCATTCCCCCTTCTGCTGTCACATGGGAGTCAGTTCAACTGTCTGACAAACTCTACCATACTTCAATCCTGCTAATCCAGAGCCACGGATTGTGATCTGTATGACACTTTCAATGCTTTCCAACCGGGTTGCTCCACTTCTTTCAACACATAGGCCTCCGGGCAACAATAGGTTCTGATGATGAATGAATGCATAATAAATAAATGGAAGGAAGGAAGCTGTTCATCGATGACAATATATCTGAATTGTATTACTGTATTATTATTTATTTTATATGTCAAAAAAGACAAAGCAGCCCCTACTTCGTACTATACTTTGTTGTTGCTTTTAAGGATTGCTTACATTATGGTAATCACTGGAGCACACAGAGTGAAATTATTCCTACCAAGATCTCCGTATAACAAACCAAGGCAGCATTATGAATCTTAATTCAAGCCATGGTGAAAATCATGGTCTTCCTAATCAGTGGATTTGTTGCCCCCAGCCTGTAACGGAACATGTTTCTGATATAAATAGTGGCAGACAATGATGAAATACATACAGTGTCACATCATAAAGAAGGTGCTGTAGAATGTGGTGTAATGGTCACACTAGAATTAAGCAGCTATTGATTTAGCAACTATCTTAGAGGTCTATAATGGTGATTTTGAGGAGAGTCACTTTACTTCATTACAGTAACAACTGGTAAGAACACAACCAGGTAGTGTTTTGTTTAACAATGCAAAAATCAGTAGTAGGAGATAAATATATGTTACAAGCCGATCATTAACCTCCGTCAAAACTGCAAAATAGGCCGACTGTGTTACTATAAAATGTGTCTAAATATTACACTAATCACACAAACATATATTATCTAAGCTTGCTTTTTTCTGCATAACAAAAAATCTCTTTCATGTATCATAAAGATGGAAATTATTATTTTGAACTACGGTTAAGGGATCTGCCTGAAGCATCTGTGAGGTCTAATTTAATCCTACCCTATGATGTAATTGGAGGTGATGTGAAGTTTAAATTTAATGAGGACCAATTAGTACTAAAGCTTTCGGGCATGGTATGCTCATAGTTGATATGACGCAAAAGCTTTTTTTTCCAGTCAAAATAAGTCATTTGACTTAATTTCACTCGTTTTTAAATGACTGAATGCATGTAAGTTTGGTGTTGTAGCATAGGTATTCTCACTTTCGGCTTTATCAATAATCTATTTTCAGTGAGATACTGCTAGTTATAAAGCATTGGGATTAGCATATATAAGGCATTGTCTATTAAAACAAGCTCATACTGCTTCATATCACAGATAATGTTAGTGTTCACTGCTCAGTATCGATAACATACAATCTATGTTCTTAATATTTATGAAAAACCAGTTTCATGAAATTCGGGTAAGTTGATCAGCCAATCTGTACATCCCCATGGCTAAGATTCTAATAGAGAAGAGTGTGTAATAAGGGATACCCCAGACTGGTATGGCATTGAATGGCTTGCCAGTCTTGGCAGGCACCATTGCAGAAACCTACTGATGGAAGTAAAAAATAAAAAAATGAACAAGCATTGCAATTATTCTGCATTGATAGTAAATTAATAGTACTTTTTTTTTACCCCTGATTAAAGACAAACAGGATACAGCAATATTAATTTATTGATGTGTAACTGTATCTGAAAAACACATACAGAACAGCAGTAATCTGTTAAGGTTAATGCTTCAAATGCATGTGTTCCAGTTCTGATTATTCTCAACTGCACAGCTGGCTATCTGGAGTTATGTCAAAGTAAGGGAATAATCACATTGACTGAGGTGCACCTTGTTTTGCTGACTACAGGGATGAACTGACATTCATGTTCAAGGAGAGCCTGTGGCTTTCCTGCTGACAAATCTCTATGAGGCACAGTCAGGAGCTATCGAAAGTCACATTTAAAGCAACTTTTGTATTAAAATAATTCAGACAGTCTCAGTTTACAATACATGAAGTTATGAGCAATCATTACTGTAGTCCTGTCAGGTGTTCATTAACCATTGTGATAATAGTCATGCCTGACTGGTTACATGGAGAAAATACCAGGTGTCTCATGTCTCCATTATCTCATGAAACAGGTCCAGCAGCAGAATCACAGTACAATGATGTAATGCATGACTGGCATGTCATCTTAGGTTCCATTTTGACTTGTCTGTACGACCATGATGCAGATATATGGTAATATATACACATTCACCAGTAAAGAAATCTCCTTTATCTAGTGTCTAAAATACAAAATAATAAACGTAAATGTGTGAAAGCTGGCATTTAAAAAGCAATCCCTTTTTACTTTTTACCTGGTCACTATATAATTGTTGCAGTAAAATATTAAATGACAAATATAAGTAAAACGCTCCCAATTTAACACCCTGCCAGGAAGCATTCCCTTGCCTATTTAAATACATCTTGTATTAGTTCTAATAAATGAGATTAGGGCAGATTCATCACCAAGGCACAGGGTTAAAGCCCCCCAACCAGGAGCCACCACAGATTAAAAGGCTACACTAGAGCTTCAAATTAAACCAATTAATTCAAAATGCTCAATCACCAGAAAACAGCTTGATCTCTATAGGGCAACTACATTGAAGGACTTCATCTTAAAAACCACAAAATTGAAAAATACTTTAAAATTTTGCAACCTGGATATCCTCGCAATAAATATCAGATCACAAAACACATCATAAGTGTCTTTCTAACCAAATCTGTAGTCCATTTCATGTCCTCTGTTTCGCAACACTAGAACATTTAAATATAAACTTTGTGTCCACAAACTAAAAACATTATACAACACTTGACATCCTGTTTCTACAGGGTCCTGAAGGGATTAAGAATGGTAAGACATTTACAGAAATGTATTTTTTAATTCAAGGCAATGGAAGAGATTTACGGTGAATAGTGAATTAAACTATTCAACACTGTTCAACAAAGGTATCAAAGTCAAAGTCAACTTGATTAACAACTAAACAAACAAAAAAAAACAGAAGATGAAGCAATTTAAAAAAAGTTTTCATTATTATTATATTGGTTGATACCTTAAAAACACTGACCCCTAGAAATATGATACACTATGACTTCATTATGATTCTGGCTTTTAAAAACAATGAGCTTGTAACCTGGCCTTCTAAAGGTTTTCAAATCTAAATGAAACCTGAGCTTTATCCATCACTTGTGAGGTCATGTCATTTTAGAGGCGGCTTTTTGGCTGGCATATAAAACCATGATTTAACTCGGTGTAATAGAATAGTGTTCCTTAATTGCACACACATATACATAAATCAGTATACTGTACTCATTTGGTGTACGCCAGAACCTTTTTATTCAACTTTTTGTTTCCTCTCTTGGCAAGGAGAGAAAGAAAGAGTTTTCTATGAACAGCCAATCATTATAACACATAGACAGGTACTGTAGGGAATCATGATGACATAGGTATCAGATGACAAGATGACGTTTGCCAGATTGGGATACAAGGAATCCTTAAAAGTTTTTGGAAAGTGACACCAAATACACACTGAGGACAATTAATCATGTTATCAGTGCAATCTTACAGCTACAGGTGGTGAAACAGCAGATTAGCATTATCAATGCATAGGGCTCCTGACTAGTAACACTACCTCAGAGACATGATACATCAATCATCAATACAAATAGTGTCAAACAGTTGATGATATTATGTAATGCAGTGTGTTACAATATGTCCATATGAGATGTGAGCGCACAGTGTGGAGTAGTGGTTAGAGCTTTGGACCCTTGACCGGAGGGTTGTGGGTTCAATCCGTGGTGAGGACACTGCTGCTGTACCCTTGAGCAAGGTACTTTACCTAGATTGCTCCAGTAAAAACCCAACTGTATAAATGGGTAATTGTATGTAACAATAATGTGATATCTTGTAACAATTGTAAGTCGCCCTGGATAAGGGCGTCTGCTAAGAAAAAATAATAATAATAATAATCAATTCAGACTCAGGAAATTGCATATCCCAGTATCTTGTTACATAATGACCATCACCATTTCACAAACAGGCACCAGCAAATTGCAAGCCCCTTTAAGCTGCTTTCAGAAAAAAAAAAATTGCACATCAAATTACAAGCATCACTGAGAAAAATATTTTGAGGTAATGTATATTGCTGTATGTGTTATTTCAGACTATTTCAGCTTTTTACCTTATAAGGTTATGCTATTACTTTATACTTTTGTGAAATGGTATTTCACCTCAGTGAGAGAATTTTCAAACATCATACAATAAATTGTGTATCTGTAATTGTCATATTTAGAAAAGCCCAACTCAAACATTCTTGGTGTAAAATCAGTGATAGATATTCACAGTGTGATATTATCTTCCCTAATAGGCCAGACACAAGTCTAACATATTAGTACATCATCCTTTTAAACAGAGCCAGGTGCACATTTAATTTCTCCAGCAATGGCATCAAGATGTTATCAATTTAAGACAATCAATTTAAATCCTTACTAGGCAGATCACTGACTCATCCATGACAGAACATGACTGCCATGTATCATATTACAATGCTCAAAAGCTGTTCTCTCCCCTCAATTAATAAAGTAAAATGAACCATATATTGCAGTGTATTGCATCTCTTGTTGTCGTTATTATCTGCAGGATAGGTACCATGCAGATAGAGATAACAAGCTTTAAAAAGCAGACCCCTAATGCTTCATTTGGCAATTTAATACTGTCCAACGGACTAAAAAAAAGACAACCATTTAAGACAGAGTGGCAGAGAGAGACAGAAAAGAAATCTCTTACCGTTTCTCCACTGCTTCGTCTGAGAGTCCCATACGGCAATTTGAGCAAAAGTCTCCGGGTTCTACCCGGAGTGACAGCCGCCTGCACCACCATGATCCACAACTGGAAGAAGTGTGTGAGTGAGCGTGTGCGTGCTGCCTCTGTTAAGGAGCTACTGTACAACTAGGTATTCTGCTGTTGCCAAACAGCAGGACTTTCCAGTCAGACCATGTGAATCACAATGTGGTCTGCCTAAAAAAAATTCCACAATTTAAGAAACTCATTCTGAGCTGTAATGTTTTTTTTTTTTTTTTTTTTTTTTTACGTTTTCCCTCAACTCCAGCCTGCACAGCAGGGCTTCTGCTGATGCAGCTGCAGTGAAAGAAAATTCTGCTTCTGGAGAGCGTGTTCCAAAAATAGCTGTGGGTTTTAACCAGGTCAGTGGTCTAATCTGGCTGTATAAGAGCGATTATACATCAAGTCACATGACCGGGGGGGGGGGGGGGGGGCATTTCTCCTGGTTCGCTGTACAGTAGGCCACGTGGTGCACCTCAAAAAGAATATCTGATGTATTGCCATCTGGTGTGGAGATTAACTTTAAATCCTGCATCCAGCTTTCACCAGGGTCTGTCCGGAGTACAAAGAGAAAATTCCCCTTAAGTAGCACACAGGACTACTTCTGGAATGTGAAGGGCCTTTGCGTCAGGGGCGCTCTAACGCAATAATTGCCCAGCATGTTTCAGTTAACGAGGGACAATTTAATATTTTTATGGAACAGGAATAAAAAGCATCCCAATTCTAATATTTAATTATCTTCCATCTTCACCAGAACCTTGATACTCAAAACTCAGCTAACTTGAAATCTGCAACTGTTTAAGAGCTGAAAACAATTAAAAAGGTCTCATTAAACAAATGATCAGTTCAATCAAGGGTCTAGATAAGTAATTGAGAGCTCAGTTAGAATGCAAACCAGCAGACACAGGGGGTCCCCAGGACCAGGGTTGGGAACCACTGGTCTAGAGGCTACGGAGCTGCAGCCACGCAGCCAGCACAAAGACCTGGAGTACTACTACCACTGCACAGCACAACCCAGCGCCACTGCTCCTGGAGCACTTCTCCCGTGCACAAAGGTGGATGATTAGGACGCGGTATTATTGTTATTTACTTCCCCCATACCTTTGCTGGTATAGGGGTGGATTGTTATTTTGTATTATTTAATAAACACAGACGTTTTGAAACTGCAATTGAACTGTTAGGACATTGCCTTATTCCCCACACCTCTCACATCCTGTCACAGACAGATACTGTCATGTGTCTCTTTGATTAAAAGTCTTATCTACCGGTTTTATGCATTTTTGAATAGTAAAAATGTGATAAAAGCATTGTAAAATATGATAAAGCAAAAGCAAACATTGAAAAAACCACAAAAAAAAATGGAAACTGTAGTAAACAATAGGAAATGGATAAACATGGGAAAAGCGTGGGAATCTGCATATTTGCAGTGCAAATATGCTATGCTAAGCCTTGGTAAAATGATCACTCTCTTATCCGATTTTCAACTCGAGGAACATGATTTGAAACATGCTGTACCTGACCACTAACTCATTTGTTTTGCACATGAAAGTAAGCACAGACAGAGACCTTGGCATTTCCAGAGTGTTTTATCAACCAGACTCTTGTACTCTATCCCTACACAGGCAGGAGGGAATTCATTCACAATGTTTAAAGGCTATACAAATTGGTATGGAATTGAAATATGCTATAATAAAAGGTTGAAAATAAAATATAATCTAAATATCACAGCCTTTTCTTACCCGTTCCTATTAAGTTCACTACAGGGATCCTCTTCTGACCTTTATTATTGTCCTCTGTAGACTGAGAAGATATACCACAGTTTATTGCTCAGTCTCATCTTTTTATGTTGTCTCTGTCATGTCATTAAACACAGAGGCAAAGACGTCCGGTCTGAACCTATTGCAAAGTGAAAGGAAGAGCTGGCATGATGTGGGGGATTTTAAATAAAACAAATGACCTTGTCTTGTAAAGAATATTACAATGTGTTTCTTGGCAAACAGGACTATGGAATAATAAAAATGTGTTAATATAAGGTTACTTGTTGGGGATGGTGTTTATATTTAAAACAGTGAGCTTTTTAAAGCAGTAATAAAGTATTTAAGTATCAAGGATTAAACATGAAAGGGTTCACACTCTGTTGATGCCTGTATATAAAAATTAGACTTAGGTTCTTGAAATCTGCAGGAATAGAAAACATACTTTCCTTTAGTTCTGCCCAATGGAATCACAAACAAAAGCCATGTTCAGATGGGTGGGTTTAATTCTGCTGCATGTTAAATCATAAATAATGTATTTGTCAGAACTCCCTATTTAATGTGACACAGCATTTACTGTATTACCTGAATTAAAAAATGTCTGTTACACACACAGTATTATCAGGAGTTCAAATAAAAATAATCTGAATATATTTGGTCCAGACTGAGATGTGCTCATGCTGATCTGTGCAGGTGTGATAGTCATTCACTGAGCTGTGGTTGCTAGGCGATCATGGAAAGTACTATTTATCATGGCATACATGTTTGGGAGCAGATTACAAATTTCCATTTCTGATAGAAAAATAAAAAGAATCAGAATATATTTGATTCAAATTATAAAAATATCTTGTGTCATGAGGATTGTTAATTTTTTTCAACAATTTGTGGTTCCACATTTGCGCTCACAGATTAAGTTTGCATTTTTAAATTCTGGGCTGTATGCGGACCACTTATTTGAGTATTATACATTTATATATACTGACAGATATATAAATAAATACCTATACATCATTATTGAATTTGAACCAGCATTTACATTTTAAAAAACTTCTGACTTTCGATATTTATGGGTCTGGATTGACAGGGTGGAGGTTGGGCATGAACCTGTGAATCTGTAACAACAGTGAATCACACAACACTACCCATTACACCAGAATAAACAAATCTGGACAAGCCTTCCAGAGCCAGAATAGCCAGAAAGGGAAGCACACATATTCACAAAATAACCAGTCTGGATTGCTTCTGTGTCACTTCAAAATGTTTTGTAGGGATGGAGCAAAAAACAAGGACTGTTTAATTTGAAATGTGGCAATTCATTTCCCCTAAATTAGAGGAAGTTGTTAACCAAACAGATGTTGTTGAGTGATAAGAGGAAACAGTGGTTTTGTGGTCACTTTTTCTGCAGTGGTCTATTAAAAGTGCTCCTTATACGGTACAATTATCAGTAGCTTCCATACTAGCCTTTGAATTATTTTCCTTTGAAAGCAGTCTGAAATGGGCTTCCACAGATATAACAGCTGATTGTAGCTACATTGAAGCTTTTTTTGTGGGATTCTTTATAGACCCTTCAGAATTTGGAATTACTGTTTAAGAACTTGACTCATCTGGTCAAAAACTATAGGTTCTTTAAGGCTTAGATGTTATTAGATATCAGTGCTGCAACCTTATCAGTCTGAAATATGTTAATTTCTTTTTTACTTGTGTGTCTAAAATCTGATAAGTTAAGACCTCAGATGGCATACTGTGAAAGATAGATAGATACTCACCTATTCACAACAGTGTTGTCTGGGATTAAAGAGATACTGTTTTTTTTTTTTTTTTAATTTGGAATTGCCAGTTATTTTTCTTATTTTCTCCCCAATTTGAAATGTCCAATTATTTTTATTTCAACCTGGCTCACCGCTGCCACCCCCGCGTTGACTCAGGAGGGACGAAGACGGACACACACATCCTCCGAAACGTGTGCCGTCAGCTGATCGCTTCTTTTCACTCTGTGGGCACGCCATGCAGCCACCCCAGAGCTACAGCGTCAGAGGACCACGCAGCTCTGGGCAGCTTACAGGCAGGTCCCCAGGCGCCCGGCCAGTCTACAGGGGTCGCTGGTGCGGGGTGAGCCGAGGACACCCTGGCCGACCTAGGCCCTCCCCACCCAGGTGGCCCTTGGCCAATTGTATGCCTCCCCCTGGGAACTCCTGTCCACGGTCGGCAGTGGAATAGCCTGGACCTGAACCAGCGACCTCCAGGCTATAGGGCACATCCTACACTCCACGCGGAGTGCCTTTACTGGATGCGCCACTCAGGAGCCCCTAAGAGATACTGTTTTAAAGAAAGAATTCAGTTTGGTCAGTGAGTTTTTTCTCCTGTCTGAAAATAAAAACCTTATTTCAATGAACATACCATAAAGGCAATTCAAATACAACAAACTATTTTTTCATTGTTCAGAACCAAAGCTTCACCTCAATGGTTCCAAACTCTTAGCCAAGGCTTCTTATAATCAGGACCTAAATACTAGAACATGTATTAATCAAAGTCAAATTTTTAATTAGAATATACTTTCATCAGCAAACAGCCAGGCCACCGAAATGCCTTCAGGCCTCATTAAAAATGCAGTATTAGGTCAATACAAGAGATTTCAGCAGTGCTTTAACCCCAGCCAATGTCAAAGCCACATTCGGCAGGTTTTCCAATACGATGTGTAAGTGATTTCCATTTAAAATGTAAACTGAAACAGCAGGAGAATAATTAATACAGCACAATCCTCAACTGGAGATGCTCCAGACAATTTACCAGACAGGAAATCACTACAGGCCTCAATACCTGTTAATGTGAGAACAGTCCTTTTGGAAATGCATTATGAATTGTGAAGTTAAGTTGCAACCTGTAATATTAACATAACTTTCTTGCACATGTCAGCATGTATCTGCTGACTGTTACAGATTCTGACCCTGCAAGCCAGATGAAGTTAAAAGCTCTAACACTGTTCTTGCAAATAAGCCTGGCTATTTTACATAGTGATAAAGAGGCTTGCTTGGTAAGTGTGGTTTCTGGATCGCACCCAGCAATAACATACATTTATTAAAGCATTATTATTATTTTATTTCTTAGCTGACGCCCTTATCCAGGGCAACTTACAATTGTTACAGGATATCATATTATTTTTTACATAGTTACCCATTTATACAGTTGGGTTTTTACTGGAGCAATCTAGGTAATGTACTTTGCTCAAGGGTACAGCAGCAGTGTCCCCACCAGGGATTAAACCCACGACCCTCTGGTCAAGAGTCCAGAGCCCTAACCACTACTCCACACTGCTGCCCCACTTGAGTTCCATCAATGTTTCCGAACTGAGGTTTGACAAATTAGCGCTAGGGTTATTGTCTAACAAAGACGTTTATGAACTGAGGTAGTTTAAGAAATGACCACTAAGGGCATTCAGCTGTACTCTACCCCTTTGCAACTGTGGTAACTGTGATTTTGTAAATTTAAAAGCTCTATACAAAATCAGATTTCAAGTTTCAGAATGAACAGAAATTACAACTGAAAATACAGTACAGTTCACAATGCAGTCTATTTGAATAATAAATACAAGAGCACATCTAAAAAGGGTCAACCTTTAGGTTGATATTAATCCTTCTGGTGCTTTATTGACCCTTTACTAAATTCACTAATCATAATAATTATGCTGGGATGAGATAAAAAAGACTGCAACTTGTTTATTGGTAGACTGGGTCAGGAAAGACATGAGTTATCCCATCAGGGAATTGGGAAAGGCTGTTTACCTAATTGCTGGACTGGCAGAGCACCCAAAATGTAATCATAGTTCTTTAATTGTCCCCCAGCTAAATCATATACTAGCTCTTCATAGAAATTTAATTTTAATTCAAAGTATTTATCAATGATAATGTAGTATGCAGCAGCAATTTAGTCAGAATTAATTTAATTCAATAAAACAAAACAAAGCAAACAAACAAACAAACAAACAAACAAACAAACAAACAAACAAACAAACAAACAAACAAACAAACAAACAAACAAACAAACAAACAAATATATATATATATATATATATATATATATATATATATATATATATATATATATATATATATATATATATATATATATATATATATATATATACTGTATATATTTCTCCTTGTTTAGGAAATCACTTAAAGATGGACCAAATATATCCAGCAGGGAAAGTAAAATCTCCCTGTTAAATTACGAAAAGGACTTGGGAGTGAAAGGCTGCTGCAAGACATTGACCAAACCAGGGCATAGAACTCCTTAAACTGGGAGGAATCCAAGGCCAAATGCTCCCATTGGTTTGAGTATAGAAGAGTAAACCTTTCCCAGGCATACCTGTCATGTGAAAAACAAAACTCCCTTCTCAATCTCCCACTTCCAGCACACATGACATGACATTTTATTTTGATTTATATTAATTATATTACATATTCACATTAAATATGCTGCATTATTTGGCCAATTTAATTGCCTATTACTTTTTACTGGCTGTGGGATGAAGCAAATAGGTATTCTATAACTGTGATTATGGGTGACATTCTGGACTAACCTCAGCAGTAACGCGTGAAGTACTATTTAGGGGTCTGATAGGGTGGAACAAAACTGACAAATACAATTCTACATGGAACAACTAAATAACTGAAAGGTATGAGTTATTTTTCAAGGGAGATGTAGTCTATGAAGGAATTAGGTTCCATATGGCTGTCATGCTATTCAATAAATTGCCTTACCCAGGTGATCAGAAATCCCAGGCTAGTATCACCTACACGTATACAATGAGTAACAGTGCAAACAGTGCTTTCAAGGCTGTAAGTAAATTTTGTGTCACAAGCAGTTCTAATGGAGTATCGTGATGACAGCAAATTATGAAGTGCCTTATGCTTCTCTATTGTCTCCGGGATCCCATGGAATTTAACACAGTTTTTCCGTGCCCTTTGCAATAAGGGAGTGTGAATCAATATTGCAACAGCTGGTTGGAAGATAGGGTGACAACACAAATAAGGAAACTATGTGAGTGTGTGTGTTTGGCGGGGGCTGGGGGGGGGGGGGGGGGGCTTATTGTATAAGAAATGTCATCTCGTGCAGTTTGGGTGAGAGGACCATGAAGCAAAGCTGTCATTTTAAAGTTTGACAAAGCTTGCTGCAATGAGGCTAAATGTTTTTTGTACCGTACAACTAAGGCTAAAAGTTTTGTATCACCTACAATTTTAGGATTGAGACATCATTAAAAAAAAAAAAAATGAACATAATTTAGATATTTTATTTAACATCAGGCAATCAAAGTAACTACAAAATGATATTGCAAAAGTCTACCGGAAACCATAATAGTAGAACAATATTTCATGTTAGATTTTGAAAATGTCACATTTTTCCATTTTTGTCAGTTTTTCATTACGTATATGGAAAACTACAAAGCAGTAGGTAATTCAATATGTTAACGTAACATTAATCAACAGGTTTCATTCGACTTTATGAAGCAACATTAGTTAATTCTATAGGGGGATGCAAAACTTTAGGTCATTTCTGTACATGTGTTACTTCTGAAAGTATAAATCTGGTTTCTGGTCTCTTTTAGCCCTATAACTGTACAACAGTATTGCAAAAAAAACGAATTGTCTTAAGGCCATGGCACAGCAACCTACTTTCTGACCTTTTCAAGCAACATGCAAAGTTAAAAATCTATTGATGATTTCATCAACTTGGCAAAAATGACCTAAATCTCCTACAGTTAGTTGCCACAAAAAAAAAAAAAACTTACATGGCTTTTTTTGTGCACTTCATGTTAAGCTGATGGGAAAGTTGTTTAAACAAGCTAATGCATGTTAGGCAACAGTAGTAGCATGTCTCACTTACCAACAACACAATAATGCCCTCCCAAAACACATACCAGAAAAACATATAATTAAGTCTAAACTGCAAACACTTACAATCCAAATGATAAATAATAATATATTGCCACAATATATCCTACTTTTAAAACAGTATAGAGAAGACATAGAAGATGTGACTATTTGTTTATAGCCTTATTCCCGCCGAGCTTTTCAGATTCTAAAGACCTACTTCAAATCCTCTGCATACTGCTGTAATAATTACCAGCCTTCAAAATGAAAACAGATATAAAAAAATGTTTCTCTCCACTCCTAAAAGAAAAAAAAAACATCTTGTTTAATTCTAAAATATGCTTTCATTCAGCAGTTCTGAGACCAAATGCAACATACAGTACACCTCTTACCAGGAGATAAACAAAAAAACACTTGTCGGCAACAAAAAACTTACCATGGCGTATCTATCAAGTTTATCAGGTTCCCAGAGTAAAATAATTGTAAAACATTTAAATGCACATTTTTTCTTTTACTTCAACTACCTTACTGATAGTATTTTAGAAGATAGCAAAATAAATAAATAAATAAATAAATAGCAATGGTCTTTGATAAGCTCTGACTTAACCCATTAAGTACATAATATTTTTTTTCAGAACACAAGCTGTATTTATGTCATTTGATACATTAAGTTCAACATTTGCGATTAACAAAATTAGAATAAGCTATCATAACCATATAGTTAAAATGAAAATTTAAATAACAGGTTAAAAAGGCTCCAAAAAATTATGAACTAGCCTGTCCTGAAATGAAGATAATGGCACTTAATGACTAAGGTAATTTAATATTCACTGCGGATCAGCTTTTAGAATAACTGATTTACTGCAGAGACACTAGCCTGAAACTATCATTATGCACATACTGTCTATACAATGAATTGAAAATGACTTGAGAGGCTGTAACTTACAAACACATCCATGAGTAGGTGCTCCAGGGTCACTTCAATACCATCCAGTTTAGCTGCAAGGGTCATTGTGCTGCCAGATCTGAATCGATAATCCAAGCCGAGTAAATATCTATATATTTCTATGTACCCGTCATCTACTAGACTGTATCTAGTAGAAAACTGTCAGAAATGTGACAGCAAGTAAGGGTTCAGCAAACAGACAAAAAGCAGCTCTTATCGTTATCCATCACAGACAGTAATAATTAATGCTGAGCTACAATATTGCAATCAAACACGCTTCTTCCCTGTGACATGAATTTCAAATGGCAGAAATACCAAGAGGTTGGTTGCCTCGGATAAGCGAACAGCACTGTAACTAGGAGACCACATCAGAGGAGCAGAGCTGGGTGAGAAGATACTGCATACTGCCTCTTATTTACATTGATATTTATAGGACTAGTTCATTACTGATTATGAACCCTTCTCTGTTTAGTTCTGACCTTTTGTAAAGGGCTATCCACAGTGAAGTGCATTGTGCACAGGGGCAACAGGGCCTGCAGAAGCTGGCTGTGACCAATGCTGGGACGATTCACACGAGTTTGCCATCAATGGTTCTTTGTAACAGCCATTAAGCTCTTTACTGGAATTTCAGTCCAAGATAAAGATCCTGTGGTAAACAAGGAAATACCCCAGTTTTCCATAGGAAACCTTACATAAGACAGAGAAAAATAGAAACTATCAACTTATTAAGTATCTGTCTAATTCTGTTATGCAAGCCCTAAAGGACTTGTTTGATGGTTATTTTGATTAAATACAGTATAAGACACTGAGCACATTAGGGGCTGCTTGATGTATTATTCACAATCATAGGCAGTTTTTAGAATGATTTGCATGATTCATACCCTTGTGAAACAATCATAGATTGTTGTTAACACTTTCAGGAACATTATACTTTATTAAGTCCATTTAATAAGATAATCATTTAATAAGATAATCATACAAACTGCAACATAAATTTGTAAAAGAATCCACACCAGACCACACCATATCCATTTGTAAAACCATGTATGGGTTCAAAATTGTCCATCCTTATTACTTATTTGTACGGAAACAGCTGTTGACAATCCACTTCATTTCACTGCAGGCATGGAATCATAGACTTATTTATCTTTGCCATATCACCATTCATCCAACAAAATAGAATTGTATTACAGACAATAGGTTATTGCAAATTGTTTTCAGAGTAAAATGGGCCAACAACATTTCTCACCTTTCTATGGCAATTTGAGGATTCCCTATTTGTTAAACATAGTATAACACCGACACTAAATAAATGCTGCCTTATTTCAGAATTCAGTAACAGATGCTTTGAGATCCCGTAATTAATCTGAAATTCTTACTGAATTCTATCAAAGTGGTGTATTGCAGTAAGCCTTTCGATCTTCATCAATGCTGTGCACTGAGGCCCTGTGTTAATTCACAGACCAGCTGCAGCAAGGTCAATGGTAGAACATACTTTCCCACAAGGTCCCACTATATGCCTCAGCCCTGCCTAGAAGTGTCTGCCCTATAAGGATAAGAGGTGAGTTCAGTCTCCAATCTATGGTTATTTAATTAAGATTGCCAGAAGAGGTGCTGGATGGCTGCTAAGTAAATGATATGATGTTAATATGCAAGATGTATCCCACATTAAAAAATGTTATATAACAACGGTACATCAAATTGCATGAGTAAAAACATGTTTTTAGGTATTTCAAAAGCATTTTAAATATACATTTTTGAATGTTGCTCAAAGCATGTGTTCTAATGCTTTTTACACTGTCGCTCTGTATCTATTGCTTTGGGCAATGGAAAGCTAGCTGCCTTTTGTGCCTTTATACAGGCTTGCATTAGCTATGACAAAGTGGCTATTTTTTTTTACTCAGACACAGCAGCCTTTAAGGGGTGACATTATTTTTTTTTTCCCCTGAAGACAACTATGAAGCAGCCAGTAGAAACAGTGTCACTCTCTATTCTTTGCAGATTGCTATCCACTGTCTATAGATAGTAGGACCAAGTGACTCTTTATTTTTATTCAGTTACATTTCAAGGAAGACAGCATGCTTGAGACAAGCGTGGGCTGGTTCTTTTCACCCATACAAACTACCCGACTAACAGGCAGTGAAAAATGTTGGCAGGCGTGAAGAAATTGATGTGCAGAATTTTTTTAATGACTTTCCTGATTCCCAGTTACTTTAGCCACCTGACACCTCTGCCTTAAGCAGCATCTGATTGAACTGATTTCAATACAATATCAGTTGAGTGAAATGTATTGAGCCACCTGTCAATCAGACAATGGCTGCAACAGAGAGAATCGGCCTGTCACACCAGGAAAACAGCAACTGCTAATATAACATTATTGATTTTATAAAGCAATTATTAATAAACAACTTCTAATATTGGTTCCAGGTATTGTTTTTTGGAGACTTCCTTCTGAGATTTCAGAATCATTATACATAACAAGTGGTCTTTGCTCGTATGAATAACACTGCTGGAATTAAGCACTTCCCATGTGTACTCAATGTAAAGGAATGGTTCACAAATTCATACCATACAATGTGACATCATTGTCAAGTTAGATGGGCTATTGAACGTAGCATTAAAGGTATGTTTGTAACATAGCTGTGCATATACTTGTAGCCAATATTTGATAACAAAATTGCATGGAAACGTTATGAAATAACAAATGCTATAAAATGTAGTTGCAGTTACAATGAAGAAAAACACCCTGCCAGTATTTTAATATAGTAGCACCTGTTCTATCAGGAAGGTCTGAAACAAACAAAAATGTGTTCCATTTGAGCATAGAATACACCTCCACAGCTCCACAGCACACTTTCAATAATAGGCATACTGATTTTGTCAGTTTTGAAGATTAATATTAAGTGTTCAGCTTTCCATGGGGACCAGCTTTTTTGTTGAGAGGAAGCAGTTCTATAGGACGTGGCTTTCAGGCATGGATATTTGCCTTGCCCCTGATGACCTAACAATCAATGAATTCTTCTTATGAGACTGAAGCAATCAGCTGTGACACTGGCCATGTCAGGCACTTCAGGGTTGAGGCCAATGAAACAAAGACCTCTAACATTGCTTCTCTATCAGCCTGCAGTGGGTTACAAAGTAATTGCACATTTGATTTTCACAGAAACCTCAGTGTCTGTCTATCCATTTCTAAAGATCCTACCACGCAGAGCTTAGGAGCCCTACTGTTTCCTGTTTTTCTTAAAAAAAAAAAGTGTAAAGAAAAAACATGATCCCCTAAATATACTATTGTGTGCAGCTGTCTAGCAAACTATGAAAACTATGAAGTGTGAAGAGTGGGATAGTGGCAGTGAAATCTCTGGGTGGTTTTCTGATAAGAAAAAAGGACATCAGTCGCAAATTATCTTTAAGAACAAAGCTCTGTTCACAAATGCGACAGAATGGCATTCATGTAACATATGGCTTGTAATAATAGTTGATAAATTACAAACAACATTTATTTCACCAAATTGCTTTTTCTAAATGTTCTGTGTTACATACACTAAGATGGCTTCTATTAACAATTGTAAATGACTGGCATTTGGGGTTTCATTTTCTTTTTTTTTTATTTGACTGTCATTTGCAGGGGGGGTACGGTTATGCAGTACATGGTAATGCATAGATCAATTTGAATACCTTTGAGTAAGTTGGTTTTACAACTGAAAATGATATGCAGGAATACCAGCATAGCTATTCCTTCAGTTACTCAGCTTCTTGTGGAATGGTATTCTATTCTCAACAGTGCATCTTAGACTTAGAAAGACCTGCTATGGACCACCATGGACAGCCAGGATGGCACTGTTTAGACTTCTCTGTAAGGTGTTTAAATTGTTTTTCAGGGGTATGTGACATGCTGTAAGCTGAAGCACTCACCTTGCAGATTGGAGTGACATTTAACACAGAAGGTTTCTGGAGTCAATTAAGGAGATATTTCTGTCTTGGATGTCCCAAAGCTGTTTAAAGGACTTTCAAAAACAAACTAATAAATCAGCTTGTCCTTATCAGACTGTGAGACGCTTTCCAGCACTTAGACGTAAAGCTCAGGCAAGACCTGCAAAGGCTAATGTCTTAGCTGTGATCTATTTCAGTCATGTCATACTAGACTGTTATCTGTCTTTAATTAAAGCCTTCTTTAGTCTTCATTACTATAGTTGTTACAGCAGTAACAACAGCACTCTCCACATAATTTCCTAGGAAACCTGTAAACTAGCACTATTGCTTGGGCATATTACTGTATATGACCTACCATAAAAACCAGTGTATAAGTGGCACTGGTCTATAAGTGTCCCCCCGTCCCCGTCCCTCCCCCCCCCTTTTTGAGACAACAATTTCAGGAAAAAGGCTATTGGTCACTCCGGTGTATGTCGCTCCCCCCATTTTTAGGACCCCCTAAAGATACCTAGAAAATAGACTTATACAAAGGTTTTTTACAGTAGTTATAGGAATAGAAAATAAGGAAAACACTATTTGGGATATCACTAACCACTAAAATAGACACGGCTATTGGTGTTAGTTCAATAAACACAATACAGTGGCCACAGTTTCTGCTAATTAGAATTGTGTTAGATATAGTAAAGAAACTACATAAATCCCTAAGCCACTAACTTCAAATTGCCTTGCAGGTGAAACAGTTGCAAATGAACATTTGCTGCAATCCAAGCGTGAAAAATGAAATCCAGATTGAAGAATCTTTCAATAGTAGCTTTCTCATCAGAGAGCCTAAGAACATTAAGAAAAATACATGTTTAAAATAGTAACTGCATGCTATGAAGAAAAGTAGAGGAGCTTTTTTACAACAGGCTATGCACACCGAAAGCTTTTAATAACAAAAATGCTGCAGAGCAAGTGAATTCAAAAGAACAAGCAAATGAGGTTTCTGAATCTCCACAAAATAACCTAATTAGAAAGAGTGAGGAGGTTTATAATGACTTCCAAAAAAATCTTTGAAAGATGATTGTGTTTTTCATGAATTTCAACTTATATTATCTGGTCCTCAATAACATGCTTCCTCTCACATCTTATAGGTACTATGGCAGGGCACAAACCCTGCTGCTGTAAATAGTGTGTGTGTGTGTGAATGTAAGGTTGGCAGGGATGGGGTTAAATCTACCCTTGCCAGCAATCACAGGTGTGGCCGTTCCCCAATTAGATAATTGAGTGCTAATTGGGGTGGCCACATGTACAGTATATAAGAAAGGAGAAATCCTTCCTCAGAAAGAGGGAGTAGGTGGTGTTTACAGTGTATGTACTGTGTTTTTGGAGAACTTGGTCAGTGACAGCAGAATGGTTTTGTTTCTTTTATTTTGGCCCTTGTGCCTGTTTGTGTTGTTCCTGTTTGTTTTGTTAAAGTGCACAACAATGCTTTAAAACTGCAGCTTTCTGTCTCTGGGTCTCTTTCCTGCTGGTAACCAGCCTGGGCCATGCTGCTACCTTGTCAGTTACATATGCATTGATAGAGGTAAGATAGAGGTAAGACTTAGCAAAGGACAAGCTTTGATGGACAAAGAGCATTTCCTGTTATTATGTAGGTATGGAATCCTTATTAGTAACTCTGTCCATGCCTATGGAGTATTCTAAAGCTTTGGTTGGTATAACTAGCTAAGGATGTCTCGTGTTTTGCTTGAGGAGGAAGGTGACCACTAAGTGAAAATTGATAGCCAGAATGTCACCTGATTCTCACCACAGGTTTAGCTCCTTGCCGCACTGGAGTACAGCGTGACTGAACTTAAAGCAATAGCTTTTTAGAAGTCAGCCAGTGCATCTGCTGAATTTTTAAAACCTTGTGTAAAAAAAAAAAAAGAAAGACAAATGTTGCTGCTGGCATGCACTATTTTTTGGTTTGCAAGCAAATAATGTAATTTACCTCTTGTTTTATAAATTACTGGATACACACTTGTCAAAGCACCTGTTATTGTCTTTGCTCCAATCCCAATTCAATATCTCACAGTGAATTCTAATTTATATTAATATTTAAACTCATTCTTGACTAAAATTATCAATAACACTATGTAACACAATTTTTGTTCCTGGGTAGTAAGTGTTATTCCCCAATTGCTTATGCCTCCAAAGTATAGAAAATGGCTATTATTCCCCACAAACTTTGCTTTTGTGACCAGGACAGTGATATTTTGAAATGTACCTATTTCCAATGAGAAAACGGGCGAATTTGTGTCTTTTCGTTCACATAAAGTCAGAAAAAAACAACATATGAATCCAAATTAACATGTATTTATACTAAAGTAATACAAAAATGACTACAAAAGATTTAGAAGTGAGTAGTTTTTCAAGATTTACGATTATACTGTAAATCACTTTCACGAATCAGCCCCCAAATGTAGTCTCCCATCATGTTCTCGTTATACTGTCCTTGGTAGCGGCGTTCAAAGTCCAGTATATCCTGGTGGAAGCGCTCACCTTGCTCCTCCGAGTACGCTCCCATGTTCTCCTTGAATTTATCAAGATGAGCATCAAGGATATGGACTTTGAGGGACATCCTACAGCCCATTGTGCCGTAGTTCTTCACCAGAGTCTCAACCAGCTCCACATAGTTTTCGGCCTTGTGATTGCCCAGGAAGCCCCGAACCAATGCGACAAAGCTGTTCCAAGCTGCTTTCTCCTTACTAGTGAGCTTCTTGGGGAATTCATTGCACTCCAGGATCTTCTTTATCTGTGGTCCGATGAAGACACCGGCTTTGACCTTTGCCTCAGACAGCTTAGGGAAGGAGTCTTGAAGGTACTTGAAGGCTGCCGACTCCTTATCTAGAGCTCTGACAAATTGTTTCATAAGGCCCAATTTGATGTGCAGTGGTGGCATCAGCACCTTCCGGGGGTCCACCAGTGGCTCCCACTTGACGTTGTTCCTCCTCACAGAGAACTCGGTCCGCTGTGGCCAGTCCCGCCTGTGGTAGTGCGCCTTGGTGTCCCTGCTGTCCCAAAGGCAAAGATAGCAGGGAAACTTGGTAAAACCACCTTGGAGACCCATCAGGAATGCCACCATTTTGAAGTCTCCTATGACCTTGATGCCATCTCAGAAAAATGCAGATATGTATCCACTTAGGCAGCTGGAACCAAACTGAACTGGTGGGCTTAAGGCCCCTGTATTTATACTACTATTTATATTACTGGAAAGTTCTAGAAGTTACTCCAAGTTTACTCAGCAATGAATCTATCTGGAATGTTCTGGAAAATAGGTAAATTTCAAAATATCACTGTCCTGGTCACAAAAGCAAAGTTTGTGGGGAATAATAGCCATTTTCTATACTTTTGAGGCATAAGCAATTAGGAAATAACACTTACTACCCAGGAACAAAAAAATAAATAAAAATTGTTACACGGTGTAATCAGTATATCTGGTGTATGTCCCTGAAATTGTAGTACATTTTTGGAAATCCAGTAGCTCTCAAGAATTTGATTTCTTTACAGAATGTTTCTGTGCTGTACTGACTATTGAGACATGACCCCCCCTTCACATATACTGGCCTGACATGTTACTGTAGTAACAGACATCTAGAGAATACAGTAGTTCCCACTTAATTAGTTTTCTTTTCCTTTATTTCAAAGTATTCCTCGTTCTCAGTATATCCTACCAGGTCAAGAGAGTGCTTGAGTTTAAGCTACTGGGCAAAAGAGGCTTTTTCTCAGTCTGGTTAGCACGCATTTCCCCTTTGTGGACTTAACTGATAGTCCTTTTCTTACCTTAGCAATGGATGTGTGCGCATTGAACTGCAACAAATATTAATCCCTTATCCACTAATAAAACTCACCAAAGTGAATGACGTCTGTGTTCATAGGGAAAGTGCAGGAAAAGGATATGTCCTAAATGCTACCTGGCACTTTATGCTCCAGTTTACATTTATACAGTAAATGGCCACCAAATTTAGTTTCCTCCTAACACTAAGAAAATTGGCAACCTTTACAATTTAATAAAACCATACAAAACATAGGGCCCAATTTCGATCACAGGGCAAGGCACTAACACCAAGGCAAAGTTCGCTGGTGACTGATTAAGGGGGTGCTAGGTGGGCGTTATGTGGATGCAAACAAGTGCAATCAGACTTTGCCCTGGTAAGTGATTTTAGTACCATGTTTGCCCAGATTCTTTATGCTTGTGCTACCGCCAGGTTCTGGCTAAAAATGTGGAGAGTGGCTTCATTATCATTTTCACTGAAGCGATTTTGAAACAAACATCCTCAAAACAGGTCTTGTGAGGGATACAACTAAGGAGACAATGTGGAGAAAACTAACAAGTAACGTAATTTTAAACCAATTATTATTTATTTTAATTAAAACAAAAAATGGTATCCAATACAAGCACCCATGTTGGGATAGTGCTTACTATATTGGAGAATTATTTAATTATCCAAAAATCACTGAAAACGCATGTGCAGTAAGAAGTATTCCAACTTCATGGAGTAATCAGTTTCTCTTGATTAGCTAACACTTTCTGCCTCCCACTTTTCCATGGATTGTACACATTTCCCTTGGTGTTAAATTGTTTTTTAGTGGGTTAGCACATTCGCTGCAATTATAGCATCACGGTTCTCAAACTTTTATTTATAAGGAGTAGACGCTCATATTTTCTGAACACACTCGGTGCCCTGGCTGTAGGGTTGCCAACTGTCCGGTTTTGGGCCGCACATCCAGTTTTAAGGGAATTTGTACCGTGTACGGTCAGAACCACTGACCGGACAGCAAAAGTCTGGTTCTTGCGAATCTTGCTTACTCACCGTTCGTTGCCATTTGGGTATTTCCATTCTTGCTGAGCCAGTCCACTGTGCAAACGTGTTTTTTTTTTTATTATTATTATTATGGATCCGTTAAGTTTGAGAACTACACTGAAATGTATTCTGCGTTATTTTGCCATTCAGTGCTTAGTGGGATCCGATTACTGAGCATCTATTAAAAAATAAATAAATAAATCACACATAGCCCCCCCCCCTCGATCGCTTAGCTTGCATTCTTGCATTCCCAGGTTTTGTGATCAGTAAGAGCCTGAACACAATTGAGCTTTCCTATTTAATCTGATAAAGGGGAATAGAGGATTTGTTGGTCTTTGATATTAATTAAAATATAGCAAGAATAAGCCACTGGTTCCTTGATTTATTTTTATATAAATGTGGGGTTTTAGATGAGATTCAGGAGAATTACTTGTCTGAAACGACTCTATTATTTACAAATGTTTGGCAATCTTGAATGGTACAAAAGGGAACTACATTGAGATACATGCAAAATAAATGAAAATTAGCATCACATTGCAAATGTGATAGGCAAATAAAGCATGAATGCACTACCCAGTAGGGATAACTGACAAATATTAAAATAACCAGTAATTATACTGTTCAAATACATTCATAATGTGTTCTCATCACACTCAAAGATCCCAAGGTTCCTTTTATTCCAAATGAGCATCTGCACGATTCCAATCCATTATTACCTCTGCCATCTTTGAGGTACTCCTAAAAGGGGTATCTGGACAGAGATCCAAAGATTGCCTTATCTGCACTGTAGTCAGTGTATATCAATACACAGGCTGTACTCATCTCTTGTGTATTAAAGAGGGAGATTTCAGCTCTACTTACAGCATCTAATTTTACCCGAGTCTCTTTCCCAACAAATTCAATGTTACATTTCCAACTTGTGATGGTTAAGTGTTCTGGTTTGTCATGTTTACAGTTTCAAAACCAAAGTACCTTGAATAAAATCTAGTTTATGGCCTTGGGGGGCATTGGTAATATTTCCTGACTAACAAACTTCATGTCTAATCAGGTAACTTATCTATGTCAGTTCCCTGCTCTTTTGCTAAATTCAAAATGAGAAGTATTTTCAAAGAACAGCTTATTTTTTTCAAAAATAGCATGTTTGGGGCATCATCCTGTCCTTGGGGGAAATTTGATTGATTATTACTGCAGGACACAGAAATGACGAATGTCACAATGCAGCACTGTATACTTGAATTCACCCCCAAATGATCCTCTGTTGCATGACAATAGAAAAGACAGTCACACACTTAAACTGACAGGGGAATATTAAGATAAGATAATATATATATCTGCAGCTTTTATTTAATTATAGAGACACTACAACTGCTTGCCATGGTAGGCGTACTAAGATTGCACACTCTATAGACAATTACTGTACAGATGTTTATGGGAAGTTTGAGCTCAGACAGAGAACGCTTTTTTTATTTTATTTAGAAAACAAAATAACAATAAATAAATCATTTACACTTGAGCAACTCAGCAGTTTACAATTACATGATATTGCTTATAGGCACTGCAGTGGGTTAGTCTGTTATTGTATTTCACTGTGTTGGACACTGAAGTAGTGTGGGAATAATATATACTAATAGCTGCTTATTTCTCACAATGCAAAGTCTTATATCAGACCTTTGAAGACATAAACAAAAAAACAGAAATAAATACCACTTTAATCCACACAAAAAAATGCTGTAAACAGACTGCTTCTCATTGACCCTGTAACTTCAGGTTGTTTACTATGCACCAAAGGTATCCTCTTTATCACCAAGTCTCTTAATCTCTGATTGATTTTTTTGTAAGACTACTTTCTCTAATTTCAAAATCCACAACAGAGTAGAAGCAGAAAACAGACTGTAACCTTAAAGGGGAAACTGTAATGCAAATGAATATATATATACCAATACAGTGGGCTTGTTTACCAGCAAGCAGCTGAACATTAAACATATATTAAGACTCACCAGCTGGTTTTGTAATTGCTTATTTTAAATCATTCTTATCCATTTATTGTACTTACTACTTGCTCTTAATGGACTTTACTCGTATAAGTAAATATTTTTACTATGTTTAACTGCTGTAATGTGATTTGCTCTTAAATGTAATTATTTACTGTTCTTTATTTTGCTCATATCTGTAATGTGATACTTTGTACTTTGATATTTTGTAACAACTGTACTGTAAAGTGTGTCTGCTAAGAAATAAATAATAATCATAGAACCCTTGGCAGACACAAATTAGCTATTCATTATAGGCATATAACTGACTTACAAATATATATATATATATATAAGAACATAAGAACATAAGAAGGTTTACAAATGAGAGGAGGCCATTCAGCCCATCTTGCTCGTTTGGTTGTTAGTAGCTTATTGATCCCAGAATCTCATCAAGCAGCTTCTTGAAGGATCCCAGGGTGTCAGTTTCAACAACATTACTGGGGAGTTGGTTCCAGACCCTCACAATTCTCTGTGTAAAAAAGTGCCTCCTATTTTCTGTTCTGAATGCCCCTTTATCTAATCTCCATTTATGACCCCTGGTCCTTTTTTCTTTTTTCAAGTCAAAGAAGTCCCCCGGGTGTGTGTGTGTGTAATATATATATATTACACACACACACACACACACAATGAAAGTCTCTAGGCAATGCAAGCATTCAAATTTCTTTCAGCCAAACTATATTTAAATGGCTTACCAAACAAAATTCATCATTTTTCTTCAAAGAGATTTAAATATTTGACGCTCGTTTATATTCTTCATCAAAATCTCTTTAGTGATTTTAAAAAAAGGACATAGTTGTAAAGCAAACAATGCGTTTCGACACTAACGTGTCTTCATCAGGTATATTAACACCAGCAGAATACATGAACCCCAGTTTCTTACAACAGTTTGATGGTGACCAAATGTGTGAGTACTGTTGTGTAAAAAAATGTAGCTTAAAATGAACAGTTGTTTAGGAAATGTAGAACAAGAATAGCAACAAATACACAAGGTTTGTGTCTTGTACGCATGCCATTATCAAAATGCCCTGAAAACTTAACGTAATTAATGAAGGGCTGTAATGTGGCAAAAAGAGCAAGAATTAATCAAGGATGTGAAAAGGTTACCGTACCAAGCTGAAAAAAGTTGTCTTTGTGAACTCCAGTAAACCAATGTTATCTTTCGCCAGTCAAATCGTAGAGTGCCTAAATAAAGTTTTGAGTCAACACGAATAGATTTTTTTTTTTAGTTTAAGTGATTTAGCTGCACAAGATTCCATGGTTAGATGATGAGCTGATAATATCTCTTCAGCCAAAGAATCAGCCACAATAATTGAATAGCAACGTTACCATTATGTAACACAGTATGTAGCATGAGCTTTGCGCTAAAGCAGGGTCAGCTGTTGAACAAAGTTTATTTCTCAAACTGACCATTTAAAATGTGAATGCAGAACACACAGAAAAGCGTGCGGTCAGCTGGCTTGCATTCCCTTCCCTTCTACCCTGCTCCGGCCGTGACGTACAACGACCTTCAAACTTGATTATTTTGATATATATATATATATACACACACACAATGGCCTAATTCTTTCCAGTTTGACCACAAATCAGGAGTCTGGAGGAGTGTATTATTGTTAGTTGATTATTATCCAGATGTGTAAACTGGATCCACAATTAAAGAGGTCTGGATTACCACAAGTAATCCACCCTGTGATTGACACTCAACCCCTGTAATCTCTTAGCTTCCCCAGTGACGTGCCCTCCCGGGACTTGGATTATGTCCCACTATTCTCTTTCCTTCATCTTGCAGCTATACATAAATAAGAGTGTCAGTGGCTCAGGAGGTAGCAAAGTAGTCTCTAGAAGTCTATTCTCCATCTAACTAGTGTACAATACAGGAAGTTGGGGGGGGGGGGGTTGGGGGGGGGATAATATTGTTAGAGGTGTTCAGATGATGGGTCTTATTAAACATACCCAAACATTGACCCAAGTATTGACCCATGTGTTGACTGGTGTAAGCTTCTAAAAGTTACACCAACATGATAATAAAGGTGTCTGGTGAATTGGTACAAAATCACTGCTATTGGTTTAGTGTTACACATGTTTACTGTACAGTAGCTGCTGTAGCAACATACTACCGATAAAGAGCCTTCAACAAATTGCCATCTGATAAAAACAATGTGAACTGATTATTTTAAAATGTGAACTCTTTAAAATAATATTTTAATCTGTGAATACAAAAGTGAATATACACCCTTCTAACCCAAAGACTTGCCTGTTTTGTTAAACTTTTTGCATGTGGAATTAACTTAAGCATTTTCTCAAAAAAAGCTATTCCTTCTGCAGTCTTGTGGATAATGATATTACAATCTGAAGGTCTCCAGTCTTTTTACTAAAATGCTGAACTGCAGCCAAAACCCTCTATGCTCAGCTACCCCAAGGACTCCAAGGATTTAACTTGCAATCAGTGCAAGGCACAGTGCTGCTTCTGAGTCTTCTTTAATCCTTACAATTAAATAACCCTGCAGTCTGCACTATATGTCTGAATTTCGGAATTGGAAAGATGTTGGACGTGAAGCTAAACCAAGAGCTTCTAGACAGTGCCTGCCCTATGAGCCAGCCCAGAGTAGGCTCTGCAAACATGTTGCCCTGGTGATTGAAACACTCTGCTCTAATATCAACAAGCAGAAGGAAAGCCACTGTAACCTCTAAAAGATGCAAGGGCAAGCTTTTAATGAGTTTTGGTCATATGATTGAATGTGATACCCCATGACCTTTGTCCTTTATTCCCATGACGAATGCAAGGTATATGTACTATTCTGGGGCATGCATAAAAATGGTAGATTACAACATTCCTTACACGTATTTGTACTGTATCTGTTATTTTTCTAAATGAGTGATGTTTTTCTAAATTTGTGTTGCTTTTCTAAATTAGTAACATGAACTTAGACCTGTGCCTTGTGATCATTAACCAGTGTTTTGTGGGGCTCCCGAGTGGTGCATCCAGTAAAGGCGCTCCACGTGGAGTGCAGGATGCGCTCTATAGTCTGGACGTTGCGAGTTTGAGTCCAGGCTATTCCTTTGCCGACCGAGGACGGGAGCTTCCAGGGGGTGGCGCTCAATTGGCCGAGCGCTGCCCGGGGGGAGGGAGGGTTAGGTCGGCCAGGGCGTCATCGGCTCACCGCGCACCAGCGACCCCTGTAGCGACCCCTGTAGTGTGGGCTTGCCTGTAAGCTGCCCGAGAGCTGCGTTGTCCTCCGACGCTGTAGCTCTTGGGTGGCTGCATGGTGAGTCCGCAGTGTGAAAAAAAGCGGTCGGCTGACGGCACACGCTTCGAAGGACAGCGTGTGTTCGTCTTCGCCCTCCCGAGTAGGCGCAGGGGTGGTAGCGGTGAGCTGAGCATAATAAAATAATTGGCGATTCCAAATTGGGAGAAAATAATAAAAATAATTGGCCACGACTAAATTTATAAAAAAAAAAATAATTATAAAAAAAAAACCACAGTTTTTTGTGTAATTACAGAACACAAAATAGTATTAATTGGACAATTAGACTACATTACAAAAAACAACTCCTCTAAGGTTTTATAAAAAATATTCAAAAATAGCAGTGGATTTACAATAAGTACTCATCATTTTACTAATAAGTATGGTCTCTTTAAAAACATACTACTGTACCTCTATCGGGCATGCTTTGATCTTGTCGAGATGTTGTAATCAACTGGGTTTAATGGAAGCAGATTTAAAATACAGATGCACAAGTTAACTGCAGTAGTGCAGGATTATTATTATTTTAGTTTTTACAGCAATCTATTTACGAAAATACCTAATACCATCTTTTTTGCCATTTTATTTGTTATATATTAAGAGACTGTTAGATGAGATAAAGGGGCATCACCTATATATTATGCAGTGTTTCAGGACCAGGCTGCTGTTAAATTGTTAACGGTGATCTTTGACCACTGGGTTTTATAATTCTTTTTAATAGTCACATGTCCAGTTCTGTACCTTATTTTCAGTAACAGCATGGTTTGAAGATAGTTTAAATGGCTGTATCTTTGAGGATGCACTCATTTTCTAGAGGATGGAGGAGGGGTAAATCTTTGTGGGTATATAGTCAAGGTCAAAAACGCTGCACTTTGACAAGAGGCACGGTACTTCGTAGACATGAAACCTCACAGCGATGAAGGGCAAGAGCATTATATTCTGTTTGAATCTAAGCTCTTTACAGACAGTTTATTGTTGAAGAGTACAATCCACTAGAAGCACTGAGGACACAAAAAAAACATTTCTGCTCCGAAGAACTGCCAGATCAAAATGGCTTTCAGTAATCTTGACTTAAATATAAACTCTGCATCCGCAGATAAAGGCAGAGATGAAAAGGTCACAGATCCTCACAGTGCCACCACGTCCCCAGTTCCTGTCATTACTCTGCATCGCAAACACGCACCGACACGTTCATATGGAGCACAGCTGATTGTCGGCGGTCCCTTTCCATTTGATCAATCCTATGTGCAGCAAGCTGGGGTTCTTTGATGTCTGGCATAAATCATCCACGCTAATATGGGAATTCATAAATCCTTCTAATTATCTTACAGTTGAACTGGTTGGATTATTAGATATTTATGAATAAATTACACATTAGAATGCAACACATAACATATTCTCTAATGTGACAGCTGTAGAAAAAACACTAACATAATTAATTAATTAATTGATTACATGTCTTTGTCCCCTTTTTTTCTGGTTCCTAGCCCACCCTTTCATACTCCAAGCTTACACACATATATAGTCAAGAAAAACCTGATATGGACAACAATAACCAAGTAATCTTTTGGTCAACTCTATATTTAAAAAACAGAACAAAAACGTATCCAGTGCACTGATTATTTGCAGGAAGCATTGCAATTTGTAAATATTCCTAGCTAACACTCACAAGCAAGCACATTCAGAACATTTCCAGAGACCCACATTCTAAAAACACTCTTATTACAATACACTTTAAAGAGATTACCACAGGTAAGGATTACTTTTTTCTGGCTGTTCGATTTGCAGCCATGCTTATCAAGTAAGAGCGCACTCTGCTGGTAACAGGGACATATTTGTGTTCCTTAAATCACTTCTGAAACTGTAATGCATAAAATAGTCACACATTTCATTTATCATCTTCCAGATTTTAATATAAACTTCACGTCACATTTTAAGGGGAATTAAATTGTGTGCTTCCTTAATGTCTAGCTTCCTGGCGGCTTGACAAAATGAATGTAAATTAGTAGCAGTTAATGATATTGATAGATAATTTACAGGTTTTGCAATGTAATTAGTGTAGACAATTGCCTTTAAAATCACTGCTAAACTCTGAATATATGTTTTACATCATTCAATATGTAAAGGATTACTGTAAATCCCTTGTCGTATGTCAAAGATTTTCTGTACATGCTGACTAAAGATAAGCAGTACGTATTTAACTAGTAAATGTCCTGCAGATATTACCGGTATTGAGATAGATAGATTTGTCTCCTTCACGTGCGATGACACTGATAACATTCAGGCAATCCTCACTGTTTTCTTCATGTAGCCACGGTTTTAATCATTTGCAGTTGAGTAAGCAGTCTGGTGTTTTCTGGTCTGGCTTGCACATAAATTGTAGCATAATGAGGTTGGCTTGTACCTTCTAAACTATGATCCTAATTGTATTGTCTTGTAAAAGGCAGATAAAATAGTCTCCCTCTGAATTTTAATGAAGGTTGGGTTTTTATGTTATTACAGTACAGTATTTGTTTTACTGTTTTAAATATAGTACCAAAAATGCATCATTTATTCCTATACCCATATCCTATCCACAAGTATCACAGTGAAGAAACAAAGATTTACTTGGGAAATTTGAACAGGCCAGATGTATTTGGACTGCATTAAGAAAACAAAGTTATCTTGCTCTCAAGTCTGACAGGAGGCCCCAAATGGTTTGAACCAAGGTCCTTTACATAAAATTGCCTATTAATGTGTCAACTTTATTTCCTCATATTACACCATAAAGTGTCCACAGCCTACAGTTTAACAAACCTTCTCTTCCTTAGATGTCTGACATATGTTCTTAAGGGCCATCCTTGTTTCAGCGTTCACTAAAAAGATGGCAGTACAGTGCCCCCTTACACAATACTGGGACATTATTTGAGTTCAGGCACATACTGTACATGAGATTTGTTGAACACCAAGCCACCTATATAGTTACAAATGGATCAAACGATGACAGATGCATTTGAAAGGGTACCAGCTGCTCATAAAAAAAATTACAATGAATGAGTGATTGTTTTATATGCTGTACATGCACAGTCTGAGGCTCACAGAGGTTTTTTCAGGGATAAAGTCATGAAGTAACTAGGAATGTTTGTGACTCAATCCAAGCTTGTTTGCATTCCATGATGACTCTGCTGCTAAAGCATGTCTCTAGTAAGAAACAACATGAACAGGAATAGGAAGTGTAACCTTTGATCAAAGGCTTCTTTTTCACCCCCACACGATTTGAATCCCATTTGTGTGATCCTCAGACATCAGTATTAGTCCCACCAGCCCCTGGGGAGTGAACACTGCTCTGTGGTGAGGGTGATAGTGAGGCAAAGAGACAGCGCTTTTAAGAAAGGGCCTGGAAAATTGTATGGAACAGAGCTCAAATCCTAGCTTTTCAAAGCTTGCCCATTCCTAATTACAGTTAAAGAGTAAATAAGTTCAAATGCCATTTAAATAAATATATTTTTGTAATGTTCTTTTGTGTATAGTGGCTATCTCCATGGCTATACAGTAGTTACAGACCATTTACCCCAGTGTTTTACAGAACCCAAAAGGTCTGTTAGACTAGTGAACACTGCCAACTGCTTTGAGGATTGACAACGCAGGGTAATAAAATAGAGAACATTATGAAACACAGGGATTCAATTTTATGCATCAATGCCCACACATTAAAGATTATTTATAGTAGCCATGGAGAAAGTATTATATTATATTATATTATATTATATTATATTATTATATTATATTATATGTACTGATTTAATCAATGAACTTAGCTCAGAACTACTGTACTTATACAGAGATACACTGAAATTATTAAAACCAAACGTTTGAGCTGCATGCGTTTTACAAAGGTAATCTTAACCCTAGCAAATCAATGTCTTTATAATTTTCAATGTGTTCACATTCTTTATTCAATAACAATGTGAGTGCGAGAAACCACAATAGGCACAATTATAAGTGTATTCTAATGGGTTCATCTTACATTCCACCTACTGCTGTCTTACCCATCTACTGGCATTCGGGGTCCATTTTTAATGTTTCACATTTTTCACATTTTCACATTTTTATTATGATTGCATACTTTCCCTCAACATGTTTCAAATTCAGATTCATCACACCTCTTCTGCACATACTATAAATATCATGCATAAATATTCTTTGAAGCCTAGAGGTCCCTGTTTTAATTAAACTAGGCTATGTTAGTCTATAGTTCATACAGGCACAGACAAAAGCCATTATTCATTACAGAAAAGAAAAACATTTTATTTTGGTTATAAGACTAACAACCATATTTAAAATATGCTGTACAATTTACAGAAAGTCAGGATGTTTCCATAAATAGATGTTCTGTGCCACTGTGAAAGCCAACCAACACAGTTATGTAACCATAACAACAGACACCCACAATTCTAAGCTGCTTTGACATACAAAGATGATAGTAAACAAACCATTAAAATGTGTTCTGTTTCAAATCACAAGATACCCCCTCCTTTATTTAACTTTTATACTCGCTCAGTGGGTGTAACAATAATAATTATGTACAATTGCACAGGGGGTTATTAAATGGCTGCATTGTTTGAAGTTGCACTAATTACAGGAGGCCACTGTCATGGTTCCAGCTTGTGTTAAAAATAATAATTTAATTTCCAGAATGATTTTCTTATTGTTAATAACTAACCCTAATATTATTCCCTTTAGATACAATGAGCATTAGCAAAGGAACCCTTGTGGCAGACTTGATAAGGTTATCAACTGGCTAACAGAAATGTAAAAGCTTAGCCATGGGTAGCTACAAATGCTTTGTTTATTAGGAGAAACTCTCTTTTTAAACATCCATTCCATGTGTTGTGTCTACTCATAAATGGCATTATGACTCATAAGCTATCATACATCATTAACTGCTAATAATAAGCAAAATAGTACATAAAGGGAGATCTTTGTTGGGGCCTAATGCAATGGTAAACAAGTCCCTGGGGCTGGATTTAATGTGCTGTAGTTCCAGTGCTATAAATGTGCCCCATTTATTTCCAAAGGGAAACAAACTTTTAATATAATGTTACAAATAATAATAACAATATCAGAATGCTAATTCAAGGGCTCAGACTTGTACGTTGTTCTTTACCAGTTTTGTAATATCAATGAAGGCTTTTACCTTATCATAACTGCTATAATATATATAATGCTGCAAACCAATATACAGTGGTCAACTATTAGAGTGCCATGGTACCATATAAATACCAGGTCCAATATGTTGCTGTATCAACATTTGTTCAAAGTCAATTTTTTGCTATTTAAGAGAACTTAACCAGTTTAAGTATGACAAGTGCCTAGCAATAGTATAGAAAACAATAGCATACAGATTTATTAAAATAAATCACCACATTTAACTACTGACACGCCATAGCATTTCTTCAGACAAGAAACATTAGATTTTCAATATAGACTCCATTAGAAAAGAAAAATCTGGTATTGTGTTAAGAAATATTAAAAACACAAGTAAGTGTTTACAGTTCTGTGTGTTGAACGTGTCATTTATTGTCACATCTACAAATTCTACAAAGTGCAAATGTCTACTGAAAACTATATACTCCTTCCTTAGCACTACATCTGCCCTGTTTAGGCTAAGCATTCTCTGATCACCTCAGGCACAATCACAACTAATCAGAGCATGCAGTTTCACTGCTGTCTCAGCATAAAATTGACATTTTCCATAAAGGCTGTCATGTGTGCACATTCTAAATTACAATACCTACACTGATGAGTGAACAGAGCTTTAGAGGCAGAAGTAATATAGAGAAATGTATCAATTGCTTTAATGTGGCATATATAAAGCCCAAACAGAGGTTATTATATCTAGGGTTATTATATGACACATGTGGTTTATTGTACTATATTTAGTTATAATATCAGGATACTGTTCCTTGTAATCTCATTCATTTAATCAAAATAGACAAGAACAAGAACAGTCAATAATCAATATAATTTTAAAAGAGATTTTCAGCCAACAATATGATTATTCTAAAATGCCCAAACTACTGGGACTGTATTGTGAATAGCAACAGTTTTCAGTGACATATTAGCATAAAGTACATTTACAAGGTCCAGCCTGCCCCATTTTCAACCTGCCCCCCCATTGGTGTGCTTTTTGTAATTTTTCAATGAACCCAGGATGATTGTCACACAGTGAAGCATAAACCAGAATTTATGGGCATCTAAAGAAAAGGTTAGGTGGGGTGGCATGTTTAATCAAACTGTCGTCCATCAAACTGATTTTTTTATTGATGAATTGAGTGGAAATTTTAAAGAATATGTGTGAAATTAGGAAAAGGGTTCCTGCATAATGGTCCCAGTTTTTAGATTAAATGATTATTTAGCTCTGGATAATAATGTTGATGTAACCACACAATTTAATGCAATGGTGTCCAACCTAAGACTAAAAGGACCATACCCATGAACAGTGAATTCTAAAAGAGCCATACAAAAACAAATCACTGATAAAAAAAAAGAAAGATCAAACTACACCACCCCTTCAGAATTCTCTACCAAAAATGTATCTATTTGGGGAGATTTTGGCTGAAATGTATAACAGAGTGGAGGCTGTGCATGAACTGGCGATCATTTACTGCCCGCTCCTTTTCCACTGTACAGAAGAGCTGGGCTTGTTTGCATGAGCAGTTGTAGAACTTGTCTCAGTTGCTGGGGTCAGCACATAACCCTGCTAAAACTAAACTTTCATTTAAGGCTTCGTCCAGTGTAAAAAGGAGAAAAAAAAACAGTAACTGTGAAGTAAATCTTGAATACAAAAAATATCTACTTGATGTCTTCTCATTATAGCAAACTGGTATTAAATGTATGCAGCAGAGGATATGGGATAGGGGTAGGTTGGGGTTCATAGTTGGTTCAGGATTAATATATAGGTTAGGTTAGGCTGTAAACTGGAAATAAATGTCTTTCTCATACAACTAAAGTAAGCACTTTGAACTGGTCTAGTCAGATGCTTGTGAGTATGATGACAGGATGTCAACACTTTTGCGCTTTAAGTGCTAAATTTGATGAGATTAAGGAAGCAGTAAAGGGGAAAATGGAAAAAATAAAGTTCTAATTATAAAATGAGCACTAATAATAGGGGTACTCAATTGGTTATTTCACAGATGTGTTAACACCCTAATCTCAATTTAAAACTGTTTGCGCACGCTATCTGAAATTAATTCGCTTTTGCGTGTCTAATTTTTGCTATAATAATCTCAAAGCGCGAGAGTTCAATTATACTATTCACTACTGGTAACAGAACCATGCATTTGCATGATAATATTTTTTTGGGTAAAAATACTAATTTAAAAATAACACAATTTAAGCAGAACTGATACAAATTCTCTTATCACGTATTGAGAACATAAAACTGTCAAGGAAATTACATGAATTGATCAAGCAGGAATTCATGGGAGTGTTGCCATGACAAAATAAAACGTTTACCCTCAGAACTATTCTGATAGACTGTTCCTTTTGTCCTGATGTAAGCAAATAAGATGACAATTTTAGACAATTGCTTGCCTTCCAGGTGCTTCACTGAGGTACTGTATGTGAGCAATAATTTATCGCTAAAGTTGTAAACATTATGCATGCAGGTTATGCATATAGAGTACTTCAAAAGCACATACAAAGATTAAACACAGTTCTTTACATTCTATGTGTGAACGGTTATTCTCCCTTGCTAATTTCTTGTGCTTGTTTTAGTCTATATATTGACATATACATGCAGTCCAACATAAATGTAAGTGAACTAAATTGTCTTCAAAAATGGAGCTAGGGGTCTTCCTACAAGTCTTTCTGTTTTTGTATGATATCTATGCTAGGTTGCTGCAGCAATCTCTAAATATGTTTTCTGCAATTGGCTAAGGTGTGCCTGACAAACAAGTTAGTCACCCTGCAGCATTTAACTACAGCTGATCATTATTCATATATTCTGCTGCTGGGTCTACAGGAAACTTCCCTGTAAACAATTGTATTTAATGTGCTGTCATTACTGTGCATAATATGGAATCCTGTGCTGTTTGCATTACAGGGAACCAGAAAACATGGGTAATTTTAATAAAAGGAGAAAAATCAAATTAAGATAATGAGACCTGGGCAATTGACCTTAAAGAGCAAGTAGCAGGGTTCTGAAAAATATAGCGTTATACATCCTCATGTTTTCCTACAACTGTTAATGTAACTAAATAACGTACCTGTAATTTTTCTTTTCATTGTTAACATCCTGACAAGTTTTTACACGTATAACTTTAAAATCTGTTTCAAAGCTCTTTTCAAAGTGTCTGCTCTAGTGCACTGGGGTTTGAGATCTGTCCTCTAAATCACTGCAGGAAGAGTGATTTAAAAAAACAGAAAGCAAAAAGAAAAATTACAGGTACATTGTAGCAACACATGGAGATGTGTAACGCTATATTTTTTCAGAACTCCGTAACTTATTCTTTTAACAAATCATTCAAATCATTGAAGAAGGAGACTTTGAGAAAACACATATTTCTAGTACTGTGTGTGAGTCTTTAGTGTGCTTTTGTCTTTAAAACTAAAATAACAGGCTTGCTCCTAATATTTCAATTGTGGTGGTATTCGGATCTGCCACTGTTTAGTTTCTTTGAATAGACCCCAATGCCATCTAATATGACTTTCAACAGTTTGGTCGAGTTGTATATAAGATAACACAGTCCTGGTGGTTTAAAGCCAAAATGAAAGCTCTGCCATGGACAACTGCAGATTATTTAAATAACTCAAATGTTTTGTGTCCCCTTTTAATTCAACACAGACAGTTCATATTTAGTCAGTGCCACGGTAACCATACTCAGCATGCCTTTGTAAGCCCAAGTGAGTAATTGTGATGTGGGTCGAACCCAAGTCCCAATATTTACCTGAACTCAAGCCTGAACAATAATATCTATCTAAAGCATTTCCCCATGAAGAATTCTGCATATGAGCTCATTTGACAGACGTTTTACTTAAAACTACTGTCAATTCTGAGTTATCACATTGATTGTTCTGAAATGTATGTAAGTCAAACAGTATCAGCCTTCAAATAATAGTATTACAACACTTGTATGTATATTGTTTCAGTTATACAAGCCCTTTATCTATTTTTCAAATGTGTAATGGTTACAATATTAAACATAATATACCCTTCCCCAGGGTTAATGATCACAATATGGCTGTTCAGTCAACCTTGACAGTGTAAATTAGTTCTTTCATATTAATGCAGTTAGGCTATATCACATAATAATTGCTCCTATACTGTAGTACCATTCTCACAATTTAATTTCCCAATGTAAGAATATACAGCACTTTTCAATTACGAAAAAATTATTGAAATTCTTACTTAGTTAAATGTTTATTTTGCGAATGAGATCTAAGAAGAAAATGCCCCCAAACTGCATATCAGCTTATGCAATGGTATTGATTTTCTATAAAACAGATCAAACATGGTCACAATCAATATATGCACTAACACTAATAATGTGTCCTAATTTTACAGGGGTAAATATAATATCAATCAATTATCCACTTTTCTCTTGACTGCTCATAGTCTGAATTTCTAAAACCAACTGACCCTGTGTGTGTACATGAATACTAAAATAAAGCATTATCTGTGTTTATGATAAGAAAGACAGCAGTAAACATTGTACTATTACAGATTCCTGGATGTTTCCTAGAGCCAGCACTTTTTTTAATATATAAAAAGACATTTCATTACTTACAAAAACATTTCTATACCATTTATTAGACATTCTGTGCTCTAGGCTTTAATGAAAAAAGTATATTTGAAGTAATAATTAACATTTCTTATCAAGGGGTACCATAAACCGAAGGAATATTACATTGCTTGCCTCAATCTGTTGGTGTGCTCACTGCGATATCTTGGCTGTGAAGAATGTGAGCTTTACATCACAGTACATGCTGTTTTGTTTTACGTTTATTGTGTCAGGTCAATGGGTTCAATCACTTTTGAGAGAAGCCTTTTACTCATGTTAGCTGACAAAATCACTGTCTGTGCTTCTTTCCGGATCGCTTCAATGCACCTACAGTCTTTAATAACTGCTGGCCTCCTACCAGATCCATAGACAATCACAAGAGGCTGCTGCTTCGTCAGCCCTTGCAAGTCTCTATTAAACATCCTAAACAGAGAAAAGCTGTCTGATGCTGTAGTGGATGGGTTCATTTTAATATTTAAATACATATATATAGTAATAAACGTCAGTACAGCTTTTACACACCAAGTAACAGGAAAATATCAGTCTTAACTGCTTCATCACAGTAACACCATAGGGATGCCGAGTTAAAGGGTGGTGGTATTAACATCTGCTTCTATTTAGATCATTAAAATTGACCCACAAAGGTGTTAAATGTCAACTATTGCAGACTTAAATGTGAGTATCCTTGATTGATGTATTAGAAATAGCAATAAAATGCCTGTCAAAGAACACAGCTATGTTGGAAGGTTGCTTTTAAAGAAAACTGTTTCAACTACTTACTACTACTTAAAAAAAAAAAAAAAAGAACAATCGAGGAAATACTTTTTTTTCCCTGCTATTCATATGTAGGCCTAATATGTCATTGGCTCACAGTTGTAAAACTAATCTGAAACTTTTAGATTACATGCAGCTCAACCTGTGGAGACTCACATAAGCAGTGCCATGCGTCTGACATTTCGACTTGCACAACAAGGAATTCCGTTGGATCAGAGGGGATTTTATTTGCTTTGATTCACATGTTGTTGGACAAAACCTCCCAGCTCGCCGACCCTCAGCACAGCTGTGGAACTCTCTTCTGTATTTGTTTTACTTTTTTTTTATATATATACAAAAAGCGTTTTTAATAGCAGTTGATGTACTTATATTGCAATAGGTGTATTGCACTATGAAATGACCAGGTATGGAACCTTGTACATAACTGCATATAATGCTAGAGTTAGATATTGGATCGGATTTCGGCACATCAAAAAACACAGCTTAAAGCAAGTAGATATGGTAGAATGACAGGATTTTCACAGGATTTGTTTCAAAGGCAAAATTCTTCTTGTAGTTCTATGCAGCTATATATCATACAAAACATTTAGAAATGAGTTATTTTCCCTTTTAAATTAGCCATTGGCTGTTCTATTTATTTAAATGAAAATGTTTTGCTCAATTAAAATTCACACTAACCCATTCTTTTCCTTTTATAAGCCTTTTTCTTATCAGCAGCTGCTTAAACTTCTTGAGGTTATAGGCATGAACCAATTTTAAAATGTATTCCAACAGAACTGATTAAAATGGATACTAATTAACATATGGTTACAGTAATAAAAAACTTGCACTGGAAATCAGGTTAGGGAAAGAAGGCTTCATTTTCATCATGTTTTTTTCTGATTAATAAATCCAATATGCTTATAATTCAATTACCTTGTCAATAAATATCCACCCAGACATTCTGGAATATAATTTGCTTTAACAGCAGCAGATTCTGTCTGTGAAAAAAATATTTACTGTAATGATAACCCTGCATTAATTTAATCTTTAGTACCTTATATAAGAATGCTAACCCTGTTAACTATTGCATTCCTTTGCTTTTTGGTAGTCGCATTAATATTTACGAGTCAATTATGCAAATCGCAAGGTAAAAGTGTATTAAGCACCCATGATTTAATCCATGTAAGTCTATTACATAGTATAATGTAATAGCCTTTTTTGTATCATTTATAATAACACATATTCTAATCTAACAGTATATTCCTAACACACCTTAGGCAATACTATAAATATATAACAATAATGCCTCAGTTATAGTATTTGATTAAATGGCAGACAGTTCAGATAATATAAAAGAAATGCATTTCACTGAGCATTGATCTATTGGTTGTCTTCATTATATTCGTATTTCATTGTATTAACTCAATTGTATTTATAGCCAGATCTATTGTCCTTCAACCTGGTGGCTTGGGCAATAAACACTTATGGTATTTCAACGCCCTCTAAGCACCTCACAATTTTCCCCCTATTTTCACCTGTTCCAAAGTGTGGGGGTAAGTCTACTCATCCGCATAACCATTGATCTTTGTTAAACAAGCCATTATTAATGAAACAATGAGAATCTGCATGTTTTGGCTCAAAGTATAACTTTTTTTTAAACTATACACATATTTGAAAATTACATCTTGTATGCATATGGACCAGATAGTTATTAATTAATGTATTTATACAGAAGATTTACCCATTGAGCCAAGGCCTCATTTACAAAGGGGTCCTCTTAGACAATAAAACAATTACAAATACAAGCAACACAATAAATACTTATGTGGTTCAAACTTGAGGCAGATAGGCTAGCTCCTGCTTCAAGTAATCTTTAATTAACTACATTTGGTAACTCTGTAAGGTGGTGTTTGAATTAGCTGAGTTGGTGTGTGTGATTAGTACCAGGTGAGTGGTTTAATTGAATAGAAGTTGTTTTGCTATCTGATTGGTTTCCACGCAGTTGTTTTTTTAATATATATTAAGCAGCCTATTTTAGCGCCAGCCAGACGCGCCAGCCAACAGAAGAGCCTCAACAAAAGAGCCGGGAGTCTAGCTGTGGGAGTCCAGCGAGGGGAGGCCTGCGCTGAGACGCTGTTCGACTAGATCCGAACCTACCAGCGCTCTGGAAGAAGCCATCTACTAGTCAGGTCTGTATCCTCCACCCCACTGCTCCTACTGTGCCTTTTGTCTTGCTTGTCCTGCTATGACTGTCTCTCACATCCCTGTTCTGTCCTCCCGTCCTTGTCCTCTGCCCTCCCTCCGCTGTTGCTCCTCCAACCCCTCTAACCTCATTTCTCTGCCTCTCCCCCCCTCCCGCACACTCTCTGGTGCACTCTGGAACTGTCACTCTTCTGCTAACAAAGCTGATTTCATCTCTGCCTTTGCCTCCCACCTCTCGCTCGATTTCCTTGCTCTCACTGAAACCTGGCTGTCCCCTGATAACACTGTTACTCCTGCTGCCCTGTCCTCTCTCTACGTCCTGTCCCATACCCCGCGTCTCACCGGACGGGGAGGTGGGACGGGTCTTCTCCTCTCTCCCTCCTTACTCTTTTCTGTCCCCTCTGATCTCACCTCCCTCTCTGTCACTACCTTTGAATTTCATGCAGTCCAACTAACCTCTCCCTGTCAACTCCTGCTCATTGTTTTGTACCGCCCCCCTGGGCCTCTCACTCACTTTCTGGATGAACTCGACTATCTACTCTCCTCCCTCCCCTCTCTGTCTACCCCGACTGTCCTGTTGGGTGACTTCAACATCCATCTCTCCAACCCCAGCCACTCTGCTGGATTCCTCCCTCTCCTTCACTCCTTCGACTTCTGTCTCTCTCCGTCTCCTCCTACCCACAAAGCTGGCCGTCAACTGGACCTCACCTTCTCCAGGGCCTGCTGCCCCTCCAACCTCTCTGTCACCCCCCTGGACCTCTCTGATCACTATTTCATCTCTTTTTCTCTGTCTCTCCCCCCTCTCCCTGCTCCTCCTACCCCCACTGTCACCTCTCGCCGTAACCTCCGCTCTCTCTCCCCCTCTGTCCTTGCCTCCACTGCTCTCTCTCACCTCCCTCCTATCGACTCCTTTTCACAACTCTCCGTAGACTCTGCTACCTCCACCCTCTTCTCCTCACTCACCTCCTCCCTCGACTCCCTCTGTCCCCTCACCTCCCGACCCGCTCGCCCCTCCCCTCCCCATCCCTGGCTCTCCTCTGTGCTCCGCTCGGCAAGAATCACACTGCGATCTGCTGAAAAGAAATGGAAGAGAACCAAACTCCCTGCTGCCCTAGACCTTTACCGCACTCTTCTCTCCTCCTTCTCCTCTACTCTCTCCTCTGCTAAATGTGCTTATTTCCAATCTGTAATCCAAGCCTCCACTAACAACCCACGTAAACTATTCTCTACCTTCTCCTCCCTCCTAAACCCTCCCCCCCCTCCTCCTCCCTCCTCTATCTCCCCTGACGACTTTGCCTCCTTCTTCTCTTCTAAAATCTCAGATATCCGCAAACTCTTTAACACCTCTCCCTCCCCCGCACCCCCTCCTGCTCCAACCCCTACACCCACTACATCCCCTACTAACTCGCCCTCCCTCTCCACCTTCTTGCCCCTCTCAGACTCTGACCTCTCCTCCCTGCTCCAGGGTCACAAACCCACCACGTGTGCCTTGGACCCCCTCCCCACTCACCTCTTTCAAGCTGCTGCTCCTGCTCTACTCCCCTTCATCTCCTCCCTCCTCAACACCTCTCTACTTTCTGGCATCTTCCCCTCTGCCTTCAAAAAAGCCTCGATCACTCCCCTCCTCAAAAAACCTACCCTCGACCCCACCTCCCTCCAGAGCTACCGTCCTGTCTCCCTCCTACCCTTCCTCTCCAAAACCCTCGAGCGGACTGTACACCGCCAGCTCTCTGCTTTCCTGTCCAACCACTCTCTGCTTGACCCTCTCCAATCTGGCTTCCGCTCTGCTCACTCCACTGAAACCGCCCTTCTGTCTGTCACCAACTCACTTAAGTGTGCCCGAGCTGCCTCTCTCTCCTCTGTCCTAATTCTCCTCGACCTCTCTGCTGCCTTTGACACTGTTGATCACTCTATTCTACTATCATCTCTTGCTGACCTGGGGATCTCTGGCACTGCTCTGGCCTGGTTCTCCTCCTACCTCTCCAACCGCACTTACCAGGTAACCTGGTGTGGAGCAACCTCCACACCTCACCCTCTCTTGACTGGAGTCCCCCAAGGGTCAGTCTTGGGTCCTCTCCTGTTCTCTCTCTACACCCGCTCCCTGGGCCCCCTCATCGCATCCTATGGTTTCTCATACCATTTCTATGCTGATGATGCTCAGATTTTCCTCTCCTTCCCCACCTCTGACTCCACCATCTCCTCCCGTATCTCTACCTGTCTGTCTGCTATTTCCTCCTGGATGCACTCGCATCACCTCAAACTCAACCTCTCTAAATCTGACCTCCTTTTCTTTCCCTCCTCCTCCCCCTCCCCTGATCTCTCTATCTCTGTTCCTCTGGAATCTACCACACTCTCTCCCTCTTCCTCAGCTAAAAACCTTGGAGTCACCCTGGACCCCTGCCTCTCTTATTCCCAGCACATCTCCACTCTGGCACGCACTTGCAGATTCTTCCTGAGCAACATCCGAAGAATCCGACCCTTCCTCACCAACTATGCTACCCAGCTCCTGGTCCAGGCCCTGGTACTCTCCCGCCTAGACTACTGCAACTCCCTCCTGGCTGGCCTCCCTGCGTCCGCCACCCGTCCGCTCCAGCTCATCCAGAACTCTGCTGCTCGCCTGGTGTTCTCTCTACCTCGCTTCGCCCACGCTACTCCACTACTCCGCTCGCTCCACTGGCTCCCGATCACCGCTCGCATCCAGTTCAAGACTCTTGTACTAGCCTACAGATGCCTTGATCAGACTGCACCCAGCTACCTCCAGACCCTCATCTCTCCCTACACCCCCACTCGACCTCTCCGCTCCGCCTGCACTAGAAGACTGGCTCTACCTCCGCTACGCTCCCCTGCCTCCCGAGCCCGCTCCTTCTCCACCCTTGCTCCGCAGTGGTGGAACGACCTTCCTACAGATGTCAGGACTGCCCAGTCCCTGACCACATTCCGGCGCCTCCTTAAGACTCACCTCTTCAAACAGCACCTGTAGAACTCCTCTGTTGTATCCTGGGACACTATCACCCTTCATTTAAATATGCTTTATTTTGCTCTTATCTGCCCCCTATTTTACTGCATTTAATCCTGTACCTCAGAATATTGTAATCTCCCAAGTGTTTAATCTGTAGTATTTTGTACTTAATCATATCCTGATGTAACTATCACTACTTAATCATATCCTGATGTAACTTTCACTATTATCTGCTGTATTATTGAATTGTGGTTTGTCACACTTGAGAATTATTGTATTTCTTGTTCTTATTGTATGACTTATATTGTAACACTTGAATGTATTTGTATTTGCTTGCGATTGTAAGTCGCCCTGGATAAGGGCGTCTGCTAAGAAATAAATAATAAATAATAATAATAATAAACTTAGTCATCACAAATAAGACACAGCTATATGTTAACATGGACTAAAGGAAAAACAATGGCAAGAGGCTCTAAGCAATTCCCAAATACGATCTTTATAGCCAGAAAAGGAGAGATTGTCAAATTCCATCTTCATGCTATAAGTAAAAGAGTTCAACATTCAGATGCTCTTCTTCACATGTTTGTTAAACACTAGCTGTGGGTAATGGATCAGTGCATAACCTGGTAAAACCAATTACTGGCATAAGATTAGTTCGCTTTAAAAACAGCATCACTTCAGGCTCAATTCCATACTGTATCAGTGAAACCATGTGCGAGAATGTCATGAGGTCATCAAATAAACATTAACCTTAAATGCTGCAGCTAATGTAATAAATCCAGCCCCCTCTGCTTATAGACCACAAAAGGGCATACACAACAGCCTTACCCTTCAAACAGTTATTAGTCTGGTTTAGACTTTGAAAACTTTAAGCCATAGGTTCATAATGCTAATGGGAATGATATTAAAGGGGACACGCCTCTATAGTAAATACTTGCAGCTACGATTCAATTACAAGCCCCAACGGCTTAAACCTTGTTACACTATTTACAAATGTAAACCTTGTCCACTATTTACAAATGTAAACCTTGTTCACTATTTACAAATGTAAACCTTGTTCACTATTTACAAATGTAAACCTTGTTCACTATTTACAAATGTAAGCCTTGTTCACTCTTTACGAATTTAAGCCCCTGGGATTATAAACCAGCAGTCTTACTGTATTGTGCTAATGGCAAGCATATATAAGAAAATAGAGAAGCCTATAATATGAAAACTTAGAATTAGAGTATATGTTACTATACTAGCAAATGGCATAAATTAGGAATACAAAACACCCAATAATAATAATAATAATAATAATAATAATAATAATAATAATATTCTAAAATATATTAGATGTATAGCGCATTATTGAAAAAAATGCATAATTAGAAAATCAAGCACTACTGGCCTAGACTGCACTGCTTGTAAAGGATTACGATATCAGCAAGTCTCCTGAGAAAAATTAACCATGCAGTTACAAAGCCTGGCAAAGGACGTCACTGAATACTGCAACGCACCCAGAACATTAATCATCCTAAAATCCACAAATGGCAAATTGGCAAGAGATTCTTGAAACTAACATGGCAACATTAAAATCCCATTTTATCAGGCCACCAAAGCGTACGTTGCCACAGAAACACATTTATTGCATGTTTTAGATGTTTTACTTATTTCAACTCTCTTTTAATCTGTACAAACATTTAAGTGGATAATATATCCCTTTTATATAAATAAAGCTCATTGTATAATTTGAAATTCATTTTGTTCTAAATTTAAGGTTTAAGTCCATCACCTGTCAAAATGTCACATCTTACATATTGAAAAGCAAAAAACAAAAGAAAAAACCTATATTTGAAAAATGTAATATGTACTTTTGAATACAGTGCAATCATACACACTTTAGGATCCAAGGCTCCTTTGAGGCAATGTGTTATTTATAAACCCATATTTAATTGTTTATTTAATATAAAAAAAGAAAACTAAACCAGATAGCCCTGCTGGCACGGGTACAAATACTGTAAACACAGGCAGCCATAAACAAGTCATGTCTTGAGGCTCCCAATGCCAAAAAAGAGAAATAAACAACCTTTCCCACTAACTCTTCAAGTCATTCTATCAAAAACTGGGTGCCTCCTTGTGCTTTAAAGGGCTGTTTCTGGGCAAACAAAAGCTCATTGAGACTCCCCATTCACATTCAAGTATGCTTGAATCACCCCATTCTTTCAAAAGCACCAAGCAAAACCAAAAGAGCAAGAATTTCTTTTTAACCTACCTTCATTCTCATTGGAGAAAGAAGTCCTTCCATTTTGGCTTCTTTTTCATGCCAAACCTTAATATCCTTTATGTGTCTCTTCAATATTCAAGCATCCCCACATGATTAGAACCAAGCCACAGTAAAAAAAAAAAACAGAAAACAAAGCACAAAAAACCACTTCATTTACATGTACTGTACACACACACAACCTGCTTAACTTGAATCCTGTGTGCAGCTATAGATAACTCCTGGTGGAGCCTTCTTCTGTGTCTCTCTCTGCATATTCTGCCCCCAGCTATGTTTGTTCCCTGTTCAGTGACAAACGATCCTAGTCTTTACGCAGCTCATTCAACAGCAATGGAGGGAAAGTGTTCTCTCGTCCAAGCCCTGTGATCAGGTCACAAAGGATGCACTAGAAGGTGATTACCAGGCACAAATATTTTCCAGAACATGGAGACTTTTGCTCTAAACAACCGCATATGACTCAGTGTCCCCAACCTGGTATTATCTCTTCACACCCAAGCTTTACAATGCTGTTGATTTTTTTTTATTTTTCTCTTGTTACAGTATAATCTATTAACCCATTCCTGAAATAATAAATCAAAAACAAAAAACAAACCTGCAGAAAGTAAAGGAATAGCACTTCCTTCATAACAGTAATTTACAGAATATTTAATTGGCTGAAAATCATTCAGATCCCTTTAACACTGTCATCTACAGTACTGTAAAGTCCAAGTGTAAGCTTAGGCAAAATCCTCTTACATCTCATCCCAGTCAACAAAGGAAAATAAATGTTTAAAGCAACAGAAAAACATGGCTGAATACTTAATACACAACATATACAGGTATAAATAGCAGATCATTTCTGCCGTTTTATTTCTGTAGCATAAATCAGGTACATTATAAGATAAAATATTCTACGATACTATGCAGATTTTTGAGAACAGCTGTCACAGAATGCAAAGATATTCCAAGGAGACTTCACTGTAGCTTTTCCCCTGAGTGTTTTCTTTTTTTTTTTTTTTTAAACCAGGTCCTGTTTTGAGAAATTTCCAAAATGTCAGAGGTACTTTTCCTCACACAGTCTACCTACCAATAACAAACACATGCTGTAGGTTTAGGCTCCCCCGTAACATAATTTATTCTATAGAGGCAAGGCTGTATAAAGGTATAAAAAGCTTTGTGGATTTTAGTTATTCTTAGAAGGATGCCTAGCAATGTGATTCAGGCTTCCTTTAATATTTTCTTCCACTTGCTGGAGATGGCCTCTCTAGTACAATCCACTATGGAAATCATGATGCTGTCAAGATCCAAACCATATTATATCGGCACTACATGTCCCCTTGCTTCACCTTATTAATTTCAGTCTTCTCTCACCCCCATAGCACTTAGAATTTAGGCAGCAATTTTGTTCTGAAGATGTCCACTGGGGGAAACCCCATGCTAGCATTTGGAACCATACATTTTAAAACAAATACACAGCTGTCTGGATTTGAAACACAACCACTTATTGAATTGAGGGAAAAAATGGCAGAATAAATGACGGCAGTGTTATTGCCGAGCAGTGAAAGAAACATTAGCATGGCAGTTGAGACTGTGCCATGTTCCCTCATTCCTTCCATTCCTAACTTGTCTTCTGCATTCCAATAACTGAACTCTCACACAAAACCTAAAATGCAGCACATCAACTACAACTATAAATTGGTGCCATGTATCGGTGTATATTATTATTCATACTAGCTGATGTTAGTACGACATCAAATAATGTGATGTTAACTTGCTTGTAATTACATTTGAACAGTACAGCCTTTTGTGTTTTTATTATGTTGATGAACAAACAATATGATTTACTGCGTGTGGGTGTAACACTGTGTGTACAGAGTAGGTCACGTACAAGCTGAATTTTAATTTTATAAGTGGCGTAAAGTTATATAACTGCAATACAAATATATATATACTGTATATCTATATCTATATATATCTATATATATATATATATATATATATATATATATATATATATATATAGAGAGAGAGAGAGAGATATATATAAAGCAGTCCTCTTTGTGAACAGAACTCTGTCTCATAGACTATGTTATTTCTATACTCGTTATTTTCTTGTAAAGGTATACAGCATGTATTCAAGGGAATTTTAAAGAAAACCATTTAGCTATGACATAACCATTATTGTATGAAGAAAATATAAAACTGACTTTCTGTTCATTTTTTCGGCAATAAAATGAATTGCCTTTTTTATACTTTTGGGGTACATATAGAATGCTGAATTTCACTTTCCAATGTCCCCATCAGTTCAGGAAACATAGAGACAAAGATTACATTTCACATATAAATACAGATGAACTGAAGTGGTTGCATTTGGATGTTTGACTGCTATATTTACTTAAATACATTTTAGTGTTGATTTATTCTAATATACCATACAATTTCTCTTTTGATTATAATGTAATTTGATGGGGTATGAGGTTTCTTTACTGTACTAATGTGCAATATTATACATTTTGAGCTTGAATATTTGTTCAAACATGACAACACCGACGTTCGTTCCACCACTAATGTGTTTATGAGATATTTTCAGCTCTAAGAGCGCGACTGTGTTTTTTCACAGAGGAACTAACCTCATGCTGTGGTGAGGCTGTAAAGCTGCTTCTGGGAATTCAGTCAGGGCGCCAGGGTCAACACCCGTGCTATAGTCTGACAAGTGCCATGGGAGCTTTAATGTCCAGAAAGGGTCTGTCATGTGAATGAGATTGGAAAATAAAGGTCCCATCTGCTTTCAGTTTGTTAAAGACACCATGGTGTGCGTTAAAGAACTGTAGAGTACATGTTTTTCACTTATTTTATAACAAACAGAAGATCAATGGTATTTTACTGCTGGGGGTGACACTGCTCTGTGGTAACACTTTATCTTTGCATCATTTCTGTTTTCCCCCCAAAATTGGTGGAATGGAAAGAAACTAGAACACATTGCTGGCATGTTCAAGGAAAAAATATCCAGCCTCAAAATGCAACAATCAGCCCCCAGGATAATGACGTCTCAAAGGAGCAGTAATCAGTTAAGATCAGGTCTATCGTATAAAGACAGGAATGAATCCTTGTGAAAGTACCAGCAATGACTTATATCCACCATTCTTCTAATTAGGACAACAAGATCAGCTGCAGAACACAGCGTCCACATGACCATCAAAACCAGCAGCTACACAAAAGGCAGCATCAGACTGTTGCTATGGTAACATCAGTACAAAGTGCATAGCAACATCCATTTGAACTAATCAGTCTCCTTAGTAACACTGCCGACAACACAGGTTTTAAAACTTGTAGTTTTTTCCCCCCCCTTCCCAGATGTTTTGTTTAATTAAAATCCTTAATATCTCTCTGGTTTTCATATGTATGAATGCTTTAGCATATTTCCCCAAGGAGCAAGTATAAGTATAGCATATATAACCACGTATTTAATTGTGTAATGTACCTATACTTTTCAGGATCAAGTACAGATTGTAGTTGATTAATGGATTGCATTTAACAACATAGAAGTTGTTCAGTTTAATATTTTTTTAGGACCAGTAGCAAGCTCTACTCACTAAAAGCACACCTTGGCATTTGTTTTTGAGTATGTCTAGGCTATTGGTAGTTGCTATAGGTTGATATAGATTGGTAGGGTGCTATTGTAGTTCAGGGGGGCTGTTCACCTCCAGAAAGCTTTTTTCATGCAGTATGTTTTACAGTACTATTTATTGTTAGATTCCCTTTGCTTGGAGCAACACCTACTGGAATGGGTAGGGCTAGGACAGAAACAGAATTGCTTCTACATTCTGAATTGGCAAAGTACAGAGGCAAAAAGTGCAAAGTGATATTATACTCTCTGGATGTTTAGTAGATCAGCCCGAGTTGTTAATGTTAAGTTTACAACCCAGTTCATATACAGATATGCTACAGCACAAACATATAATCAGTTTCATGCTGGACTACACAAACATCAGAATCGAACAAAAATGCAAAGGGATCAATAAGCATTGGCACCTCACTCAGGAATTCCAACATTCTAACACACTAACACATTCACAGACAGCCATGTGCACTCATATCAATAACTGGATGGAAACAGGCAGAGACACAATATTGGTCTGTGAGCATCATTGATTAATGGTAAGAGAATTCCTAAATGCTGTTTTTTTTAGGGTAGCTATAGTTTTAAGATTAGCAGATGTTAAACACACAATTGAATTAGCTGGAAGTGTTTGCAAAGAAGTCATTCAACATGAGCCGGTGATAAAGTGTGTTTTTGACAGTGGTACAAGCAGTACAAATGCATTTGTGTCAGCAGAGCAAAAACATCTGTAATTAGAAAAAAAAACACCTATTCCAAAATCACAAACAGTGAAAACAAAAAAAATTGGTTTACCACATGTAGAGCATTTTGTTAACTAGCAGTGCAGCAATACTTTTGTTCCAAATGACTTACATCTGCATTTTATGGATGCTGCGTATTTCAGTGCCACACATCTCTTGGATAAAGCACCAAAGAAGTAGTAATTCTGCTTGCATGCACATCGTGTAATACAGTATAAAGGCCTTGTACACACAATACAAAACACCATAACAAACTATCTAAAATACAAGAACCCAAATGCAGTATACTTCACACATAGTACCATATATAATACATTAGCCTTATATAAAACTACATTTCTCTCAAAACTTGTAAAAGGGTGCAGGGTATAGTCTGAAAATTGCAGTACACAGGATTCAATGTGCTCATTCACAGCTAAAGCAAACACAGGCTTAAGTTCTGGAGAAGAAAAATACTGGAACAATAATGAACCTTGAGAACGAATAATTGATATGTTTTCTTGCATGTTATCATAAGTCATGTTGTCACTGAGCAAGTGAGGGTTAAAGAAAATAGAATTTGAAAGGGAGCCTTTTTCAACCTTGATAGACAATAATTCCTGTGTTCTCCTCTAACAAACCTTGGATCTTAAATTGTAAAGCTGCATATTTTGTGTTTTATTTCTGGATAATAGAGGCCTTGGCAGAGTCTCTGAAAACCTGCACATGCTGCTCTACAGCATTTACAGAAAACCGAGCGCTGGGAAATGTGATGAAGGAGCGGCAGAAATCGAAGAGAGCAGAGAGATTCTGCAGCGTCAGGTAACCCAGTCGTTTGACCAATCAAATTTATCGAACAGGAAGAACTGCAGAATAATTGACTTGCCCCACAAGAGAATGCAAGGCAGCGGTTGACAGGATCCACATAGTGTATTTTGGACAACTTTGGAAAATAGTTTCAATCTTTTGACAAAATGATTGGAAACTTAAAGAATGCAAAACACTCACTAAATATATGGCATTTTTTAAAATGTTGTAATGTCTTATCCCTAAACTGCACTTAATTGAACAACCTGCATGATTGTCAATTAACACACAGGTACATGGAAGGGTACATTAAACTTTTTTTTTAAATATCAAAAAATATGTGTGTACCTCTGATTCCCAGGACCTTTATAAGCATATGTAAATGATAAATAATATAGACTCTAAAACATACAGTATAGCACTAAATCTGTATTATGTATATAACCTTGTTTTAATTTTTTTTTTTGGCTATAAACATTCCATCTTGGTAAACACTATTTTCCTGCTTCAAAATCTATGTTTTTTTTTAAAGATATCCCATGTTTAGTGGTTGCAGAACTGTATGTATCTGTACTTTGTGTCGTATCTGCTCTTTTTTTTTTAAAGACAACTTAAATGCCCCTCTAAATTGTTATAAAACAGGCATGTAAAAATGTGTTTATGAATACAGTACAACACAGTCAATCCTTCCTCTTGGGGTTAATAACAATGCACTGAAGTTATCAATCGCGTGTCTGATAAGCTGACAGCTTCTGAAACATTCAGCAATGCAACAATTATACCATATGGTTTGATTTGTAATTCTTCTCTACAGTTGCTGAAATGTCCTTACTTAGGCCTATTTATTGTGGTTCTGGAGAAAGTATTGCAGTATGCCTTGTCTCAAATTCATTACGGATTCTATTAAGTAGCCTTCACTGTTCATTGTTACCCTGTCTGTGCACTGAATGATTATTCTCAGGTACTCAGGGAAATTATTATCAGCTACCTACAGTAGGCATCTTGAAGCTTTATAAACGTTGCCAACACTTAGAACTTGCCTGCAGGCACACTTGTGCCTGACCATAAGAATGAAACTCAATTAATCATCCAAATGGTTTTCAAAGGGCTACCCACAGAAAGTTAAGTGAGCTTGCAGGATCCCCTTAACACAATTTAGAGTTATATTTTATTTTAAATCATTTCATACATCATTCACTCAGTGAAATGTAGGCATTTTAAATGTTAGAAAGAATTGTTAGTGGTAAAGGTAAAATATGCTTGATACTAATGGTTTTTGCCAGACAGACAGTAACGGAGAAAAAAATGAACATTCCTGTACTGTGCAGTATTATAACATAGGAAAGCTTACAAACAAGAGGATCATTCGGCCCATCTTACTCGTTTGGTTGTTAGTAGCTTATTGATCCCAGAATCTCATCAAGCAGCTTCTTGAAGGATCCCAGAGTGTCAGCTTCAGCAACATTACTGGGAAGTTGGTTCCAGACCCTCACAATTCTCTGTGTAAAAAAGTGCCTCCTATTTTCTGTTCTGAATGCCCCTTTATCTAATCTCCATTTGTGACCCCTGGTCCTTGTTTGTTTTTTCTGGTCGAAAAAGTCCCTTGGGTCGACAATACCTTTTAGAATTTTGAATGCTTGAATCAGATCGCTGCATTGTCTTCTTTGTTCAAGACTGAATAGATTCAATTCTTTTAGCCTGTCTGCATACGACATGTCTTTTAAACCCGGGATAATTCTGGTCACTCTTCTTTGCACTTTTTCTAGAGCAGCAATATCCTTTTTGTAGCAAGGTAACCAGAACTGAACACAATATTCTAGATGAGGTCTTACTTATGCATTGTAAAGTTTTAACATTACTTCCCTTGATTTAAATTCAACACTTTTCATCATATATCTGAGCATTTTGTTGGCCTTCTTTATAGCTTCCCCACATTGTCTAGATGAAGACATTTCTGAGTCAGCATAAACTCCTAGATCTTTTTCATAGATTCCTTCTTCAATTTCAGTATCTCCCATATGGTATTTATAATGCACATTTTTATTGCCTGCGTGCAATACCTTACACTTTTCTGTATTAAATGTCATTTGCCATGTGTCTGCCCAGTTCTGAATGCTGTCTAGATCTTTTTTTAATTACCTTTGCTGCTGCAACAGTGTTTGCCACTCATCCTATTTTTGTGTCGTTCACAAATTTAACAAGTTTGCTATACCAGAATCTAAGTCATTAATATAGATTAGGAATAGCAGAGGACCTAATACTGATCCCTGTGGTACTCCACTGGTTACCTCGCTCCATTATGAGGTTTCTCCTCTAATCAGTACTTTCTGTTTTCTACATGTTAACCACTCCCTAATCCATATGCATGCATTTCCTTTAATCTACTATGTTCAGTTTGAGAATTAATCTTTTATCTCCGTGAGCACAGATGTTTCAGTTTATTGGAAAACAAAGCAGCATCAATAACAGTTACATCACCTCATCTGATCTGACGTGACAGCTATCAATGATGAGCAGTGAAACTCTTTTTGAGAAGAGGATTGACCCTAACAATTAATTGCTGTCACTTTATTTCAACTTCTGCAACTTTTTTTGCATTTTCTCCATTTCATATTTTCCATATAATAATGCATGCATTGAATGTATGTAAGGTTTTTGAATGTACAGTAGGTAGAGGGTTTGCAGGTGAACAATTTCACTCCTAATCAGTATAGACCGACACAGTGAATATCATTCAATTGCTGTACTACATGCTAAAAGATACTAAGCTATACATATCTATCTATGTCTATATCTATCTCTCTCTCTCTCTCTCTCTCTCTCTCTCTCTCTCTCTCTCTCTCTCTATATATATATATATATATATATATATATATATATATATATATACAGTGTGTATATATATACAGTGTGTATATATATATATATATATATATATATATATATATATATATATATATATATATATATATATATATATATATATATATATATATATATATATACTGTGTATCTGATACCAACAGTCAGGGATGTCAACAGTTCATGACTAAACAGGACGCTTAAGAGGGTGGGCATGCTGACACATGGCTAATATTGTAGGGTATTGCACTCCACACAAACAAATTCCTAGAGACGGCACTAGTGGTAACAGATGCTGCAAAGTTTTTCTTCCACGGGCCTGGCAAGTCCACATATGAACTAGTAGACTGGAGTTCTACTACCTAACACAAGGAATTCTAAAGACTGGAAAATATGTAATTGAAGACAATAAAGCAGCAACTCAGAATTTGAAAAACCCACAAAGCTAGTGACCTTTCTCGCATCTATAAAAACCATTTTTATTTCAGATTACATTTCTTTCAGAATACAATCTAAAGCTCTACAGAAAAAAAGAAAAAATCATTTAGCACTCAAACACTAATATCTCTGATCATAGACACCAGCTTCAATTTAATTCCCTAATGCATTCAATGTGAGAGTGAAGAGAGAGCTGAGATCTTTCATGCTTTGCAACTTAAGAATGCTTTGGATGAAGAAAGGAATAGGAGTGCTGCTTTTTCAATTTCCCCAGCCTACATCAAAAGACAATTTATTTTAAAGTTCAATCCTAACAATAAAAGATTTTCAATATTTGTATTGGGATGCGAATAAAAGAGACCTTCATACAATATGTAATTCTGTCATCATGGCTGTCCATGGGATTACAAATGATCTACAGTAACATTATGGTAATGGTAACAATATCTCAAAATAACTCTGATCCCATTGCACACTAGGGACTTGAGGGTGAAATATTAGATTATCAGAGTTAGTTAAACCTTTTCTGATACTTTACAGATGGCAATGGTTGATCGCTATTATGCTTTTGTTGTTCAAGAGGCCAATTCTCAGCATGCCTTAACATTGAGAAACTGGGAAGGGACAAGGACGTATGTATACATTTGTGAAAAAATGCCACTACTACAGCCATACAAACCCATCTAACAGTAAACAGTCACATGGAAAAAATAATACACACTATAGGTAATATAAAACCTTCTTAGTGGATCCATTCATTCCTGAGATGGCAGTCTTTTGTATATTTGCTTAATAATACCCTTTCATGGTACATTTGCTTATTCCTATTGTGCAAATGTATTTTAAAACGTTTTTCTGGTCAAGGTCATGTCTTTCAGCGTTTTTTTTTTGTGTAATTGCAATGGGTTCTACTGTATAAAACAAGAGTGCATATCTCCAATCTAAAATACAGCAAATGTATTTCCAAATACACATGCATGGAACAGGAGCAATGGCTTTGTGGAATGGATAGCTAGAGAGCCTCTCTAGCTTACAGATAATAAGGGGAATGGAGTGCTTGTGACTGGGAAAGTAAAAAGACTAGGGTCTCCCCTTGGGTCACTCAGAGCTGCCCTCATTGAGGTTGGGCCAGTGGTGCCAGGCATCCAAGGCTGGGAAGTGAGCTTTGCTTTGCTCGAGGGGAAACAAAACAGAAAGGGAGAGCTTGAAGAATAGAAGACAGGGAAGATTGGCCTGGGGTATCCCCTGGTCCGCTGAGAGATGCAAGATGTGAAAAAAGGATGTGTACTGGGGATTAAATAGGGAGATTGATGGGGAGTAGAACTGTTACAAAAAATACCCAATTTTCTAATAAACACTAGAATTATAGGAACTACAAGTAAATCGCTTTTGCTTGGCACCTTCACGCGAGAGACAATGCTCACAAACATGTGTGATAAACACTTCATCAAGCGGCATGTATTGCAGAGTGTGACGGGGCAGAGCAGAAGCCACTTAAGTGTGAGACTGAAGTATGAGCTGAAGCAAATCCTGGCTTACTGAGAGCCACAAGAATCTGACCCTTTGCAGTTCATTATTGCTATTAAATTACCTTGATGGATGGGCCACTTGCATCTGGTTAGTTTTCAACTCGAATGGATGTGTAAATAAATTGTGATAAAAGGCTAACTGCCCTCTCAGCCAAAAGGTTGCAAGTTGTCATAAAATCATATATTCTCATCATTCAAAGTGTGGTATCTTTGTAAAAGAGGTTAAGTAGATGAATGAATTATGAATTATGAAGATGAAACCTCTTTCCTTTGTTAATCACAGTGCAGTGCTCCACTAAATGAGCTATTCAGACAAGTGGTTTCCTTGGACTACTGAATCTACAGATCTCTTATCAATTAAAATGCCAGGCTGGCATGATACCAATCCATATATTCCATTGCACAAGCATTTTTAAGGTTTAACTGATAACCTCCTACTGCTGCATACTTGCCTCTCGGAGTGTAAAATAATAGAAGGAAGCTTGTGCTCATAGTAATGATTTCATAGCTTGTGCAACCATTACCCTTTGGGACAAGTATTAAGCACTTCTGAAGTTCTGAAGAGATTTTAGAAGTACTTACAACTGACAGCAGAGCGACCCTGCTTCTGTATGATGTTTCATGAATGACATGACTTTACACATTAACTTACTTCAGAAATACCTATTTCCCCAAGGGATGTTCTGCTTCTATTCAATAACTTTTAATCCTATTTTGCAAAAGTCCTTTTAATCTTTTTTTTTCTCCAGCCAAACATACTGTACTTATAGAGGATATGTCATGAAAATCATAACACACAGTATTTCTGTCATGGGCTGTCCTATTGTAAGTAACTCAGCATATAATGCACAGTTCACAGCCTACCTCTGTAAAGTGTTTTGTGATGGTGGTCCACTATGAAAGGTGTTATATAAAAATAAATCAACAAATATATATCAAACAAAAAATAAAAAAAAGTTAATTAACCAATAGTGCAACATTTTACAAAAAATGTAATTCCATTGTTGTAATAAACTGCAATAGCAGGGAATGTCTTTTCGTTTTATAGACTCTGTATATACAAAATATAATGCAGGCACATTTATTTTCATGAAGCATAACTGCTGACAGCAAGCATAAAACTGTCCGCAATTTATGTCCTGCTAAATTGTAATGGCTGATTACTGTTTCCCATAGAAATGATTTCCAATCCGAATATAGCAGTGATGCTGAAATGTGTAGACATTTTTTTAAAAAACAGATCTTTTGTCTGCAGGAAAATTCTGCAAAAAAGCAACACCAATTGTTCACTTGACTGAATCTGTAGACAGTTTATTCTTTAATTATATAGTTTAGCCATGGATTTCCACAGGTTTCATTTCCTCTACTAACCTGGTTAGGGGGGTTTGTTTTTCCTCTCCTGAGTGCTAACGAATCACGCTGGCACCAAAGCGAGTGAGCATAGGTGGGCTGACTGGCCTTTCCTCGTTCTGGAATTTCTTATGTTCTTATGTTTAATGTTGCTGTGACTCCAGTCCCACCTATCTTTTTTCATTCATTGCTGGTTGCTCATGGTAGATTATGCTTATTCAATGTGCATCTGTAATTCTCTTGGCTCTGGGTTTACTGCCTGGCAACAGCCAATGACCACTAACTTCAGGTGACAGAGAATACAAGTTTTGCTTTAAATCATTATGTACTATTCAGCATACTGTACACATATCCTAAAAATGACCAGTCACGGGAATTAAATAAGAAACTGATTTACAGTAGCTGAACAGCTTCACGGCCGAAATTGATATACAGTTGAAAGCTCTGGTTTGTAACCCTAATTAATATGCCTTCACAACTGATATATTAGCAATAATAACATTGTACATCTCTGAGATATAAGGGTAAGTTCTCTTTCTCTTCCAACTTTTTTGTTTAAAAAATGCACTTTGCTCAGCCATGGCCCATTGTGAACGACTTGATGAAAGAAGAATATAAAGTAACATTGCCAGGTGCAGTACACTAATTTTGCCTTTATGCCAAAAAGCCTAGGATCAAATTGTTTTTCGTTATGTGGTAATAGAATACCTCAATGAAATGTATTGAAGCTTTTGGAATTAAAAAAACAGTAACCTTGTAGTCATTGATTTTTGACTTGGTACAGTACTGAAGGAGAAAAGCAAAAAACTGCATCCAGGTTTCGAAAATAAGGACAAGCACACAATATTTCTTGTCCTTGCCTTTTTAAATCTAGGTTGTATTTCAAAACAATATAATATAACCACCATATTCCCTTAAAGAAACCATAGCAGAGCCAATGGCAACACATAGGATTTGGAACAAAATATACACAGTGGTCAAAATGTGAAAACAAATCATTGTGATACCAGTCTACCAGATTCTTACAATTGTAGCTGACCTTGTGCTAGTGCTGCTGCATTGTCATTGAAGGTTATCTGTTAAGTGTGTGTCCATACATTTAAAAATGACTTTGTGGATAAGGGAAATCATCATTTCAAATATAGGGCATGTAGGTTTCACAGAATTGCAAATATGTGTATCGCACATGGGAAATACAAGGACTCTGAAGAAACAGTGAGCTGTAATGAATTATTTTCAGATTGCAGGGAGTTCGTTCATACTGAGATCCCTTTGCATTTCCTGAGAAGACTTCAGCTGTTTTAATTACTTGCCGTAACCATTACAATTCAGCTGTATTTGATGGACTAAACATTGCTTCTCATTTGGAAATACATCATTATAACAATGGGTAATTGTACATTTTAATAAACTGTAACAACCTGTAATGCTTTTTATTTATTATTTTTTATTTTTACACTCACTGTGGTCTGGATTTGAACCACTGACCCCTGGCACGCTCCAGTTTCGCTAAAGGGGAATCCCCCTAGTGAGAATTGTAGTCGTGTCATTTATGCACACATACAATGTGCCTATTTGGCCAGTAGGGGTCATTCATTACAAACCGAACCCCTTTTTCACATTATTAGATAAATGTATTATAATTATTAGTAATTCAAACTTTATGTTTAACATCTTGTAAACAATATTTGTGATATTGCCACAGTTAAGGCCAAGGCAGGGGTTGTGAATAGATCAAATATTGTCCAAATCAGTACATTTTGAAGAGCCCACCAAGTGATATACCATTCTGTGTTTTATTTGCATTCACATTGGAACTGCTGAGAATTTTTTTTTTCCCCAGGAGAATCTGATTTGTTAAGGGACTTCTAGGTGTATGAAACGAATGTGCAGTATTTGCAGATTACAATTAAGTGAAACTGCTCTTGTGTGTGTTTGCTGCTGTAGCGTGTTTTGCGTTGGCTGGCACTTACAGGGAGATCAACTTTTCCCTTTTCTAATGCTAAAGTAATTGTAGCTAACAAAAAAAAATCCATAATACTTACCAATGTTGCACTTTCATTATCTCCCTAGGTCTAAATGCAGTTATTAAAGAAATGCATGCTATAGCAAACATGGATTTCATTTTGAAATATGATATCTAAGTTAAGGAAATCTTGGTTGAAAGCCATGCCTTCCTGGAAGCCTGTTACTGATTTACTTTCTTGGTCATTCTCCCCAGCAACTGATTGGTTATTAACAGGGAAGAAGCCATTTAAGGGGTGAGGAGGATTTTACCCTCCAGGTGCAATGACCCAGGAAGTGCAAGAAAGTCTACAAGCATTGCTTGTAAAAAGAGATTTCTTTAACCTAGCATAGAGGATATGTCATAAAAAAACATGAATTATGAAATTTATGTCCTGGGCAAATGCGACGATAACTAGTTAGTTTGTAAAGGACTATGTTAAAATAAAACATATTTTTTATTGTAATGCGGCTTATGACATCACTGCACTGATGCCAGGATTTACAACCACAACAGCCTATCGGTGCTTTCAATTGCTAGAGATTGTATAGGCTTACTAGCCACTAATTAATACATACATTTAAAACTATTACATTATTTAGAACTGTTCTCATTGTTTTTGCAAAAGCATAATTAAGAAACCATTTCTATACCTACCATAAATGTTGAGTTCTGGAAATCACCTTTAATAATAATAATAATAATAATAATAATAATAATAATAATAATAATAATAATAATACAGTAACAAGACAGCAAGGAAAGGCAAACAATTGAAATAAATGACTCCTTTGAACCTTGAGCAATAACTATGAAAATTATATATATATATATATATATATATATATATATATATATATATATATATATATATATATATATATGTAGCTAATCTATGTGTTTGTTTGTTGGCATGGACAAAGGAGTTAGTGTAAAAATATTTCTTCAGAGCTTTACTTTCCGTAACCTAGTAACTGGGCTCTTCACAAAATAATAATCTGCTACCACTGTCACAAACTCCTGTCACCCCTGTCACAAACTTTTAAAAACTTTTGATTAGCATACATGCCAACAGTCCCTATATAGTCAGGACAGTCCCAATTTCCTAGTAAATGTTCCGCATCCCGATGCATAGGAAGAAAGTCCCGATATTTACCCATAGAAAAAAACCATTTATTCTGCACAGTAGAGTCAGTGAAAACCACACGCTGTGCTCTTCGTGCGGCTGACACATCTGCTGATCACTAACTAATACAAAGGTAAGAACGCTTCATTATGTCTATTTTTACTGTCATGATGGTCGTGTCATGTTGAGTTGGGGGGGATACGTCTATTATATGATAATGAGTGTTTTTTGCGTATGACTCCTCCCATGTGTAAGATGCGTATGACTTATAAATGTATTTACATTCCAAAACGTTATGACATTTGAGGAATTTTAAAAATGCGTTTCTATTTTTGCCCTTTTCCAAAACTGCCATTGGAAATGATAGTATTACTCATAAACTAATTACTACTTCAGATATGTGTTAATGAACATCTCTTTCCATCAGATCATTTATTTGTCTGAGTAATGTGTGACTTACAGTACATTGAAGCCATGTCCTTATTGCTAGATGGCAAGTGACTAATAGGTACTTTCCCTATATTTATTTTCAAACATTTTCACAGGGTACAATTGGAATCAATCAGGCCTTCCATGCTGTTTATGGCTCTGAGTTTACAGAGGTAGCACATCTTAAATCCCAGGATCTGCTAGCATTTGTATGGCATTTAGCCTAGAAAGGTTGAATAGAACTGAGTAAAACAGCTCATAGAACAGGTAATGGTTCACCTAAAAAAATATATGAAAAATACAGAGATTATGTAAAACTGAAGGAAAAGATCACAATAAGGGGTTAACAACTGGTGTTAAATGAATGTTCTGAGTGGTGTTAGAATAAACCCCAGTGATGCTTATGAAGTTTTCCCCATGGCTGCTGGGGGTTCAATCACTGTGGTTTCTTTCTTCTGTCAATGGAATACAAATGCAATAGACGATCCCAAGGTACAACAGGCAGTGTATTTTCAACACTCCTCAATTATAAAAAGGAATGAAAGAAATCTCCCATTGCTGGTGTTTCATATAGTATAGCCCTAAAATTGATGGCCAGTGATATAAAATGCATGAACAAGATTTTGTTCATGCATATGTATGCACTGAATTACCATTTCACTGAGTACTTTTACCTAAATGGAGTTTACCTGACACATCTTGATGAATGGAACTATAATACACTACCATTTTAATTTCTCCGTATACAGTATACAGACGACAGTCCCCTAGCAACTGTTGTCATGGGCAACCCTTTCATCCCCAGATAAAACTCAGTGGTAGAATGTGTGCTTTAGACTTATGCCACAGGCAACACAAATACACAGGAGAGTGCACTGCCATCACAAATCTATACCAATTAGGATCAAATAGTTCAGTACAGGTATATAATAATTAATAAATGCACCTGTTTCTTAAGCCGTTGTTCTGGAATTCATATACAGCATAGATACTGTATTAAGTTCCTATTATTTATTTCTTAGCAGATGCCCTTATCCAGGGCAACTTACAATTGTTACAAGATATCACATTATTTTTACATACAATTACCCATTTATACAGTTGGGTTTTTCTGGAGCAATCTAGGTAAAGTACCTTGCTCAAGGGTACAGCAGGAGTGTCCCCCACCTCAGATCGAACCCACGACCCTCCAGTCAGGAGTCCAGAGCCCTAACCACTACTCCACACTGCTGCCCTATAATATGTATACAACATTTTGCTTAGATTTTTACAGATTTCTTCTGTAAACTGTATCTTGCAGAGCAACACCTATACAAACTATGTAGGGGATGTCTGCAGTGTTGCTGTGTGAATTGTACACTTTATTTGTCCCCTGCTAAGATGCACTCATTTGTCCTGCCAAATACAATGCCACCTTTACAACACACAGCGTCCCTTCATATTTCATGCAGGAAACTTAAACTGGAACACACAACCCCCTGCTGATGGCTTCTTTTCATTATCATACCAACAGTTTACATTTTAATGAAACAGCAGTGACTCAACACTGTACCTGCAGGGGATCCCGTCAGCTTTTTATCTCTTCTGGTAGGACTGCAGTATTACAATTTAAAATGACAGTAGATCTTAACCCATCCCAAACTAGTGCAACAATAAAAAGAAATGCCATACATGCAGCAGTTTCTGTATTTCTAATTTTGTATTTGGTTAAGTTGTTCATAAAAAGATAAATAGTTCAAATTTCAGGTTAGAACATTTGGAGTCCTGTTGACCATAGAAGCATGCATTTTTATACATTTTGAAAGTAACTGCTGTTTGGAGCGAAACTGCAAATGTCATATCATAAAGAGCAGTGAGCCATGAAAATGGCTGTTAAAAGTGGTGTTAATTCCCTTTTTGCTGTGCCTGGGGGACAGGTAAATACTGTACATACCTCATCGTCCAAAAGATTCTGTGTGAGGTAATCAAGACCGAAAGTGTTGCTGTCTTTAGTCAAGATTCATCTTGAGTTTTGATTATAGTCTCAGCATTAAATTAGTCACTAATTAAAACAAATAATTCTTTGATCTTTTAAAAGAACAGAACATGGTCACTTTATTAGTTTTTATGGGAGAGAAGCTATATTTAGACTTTATAAATATAGACAATATCCTTGCAAAAGCATAAAAAAGTTAAACAAAATTAAATGGAATTTAATGGAAATGTATTTATTAGTATTCGTTGTGGTAACCTTTATAAAACATAAAGTAAAACCACATTTATGTTGGGATAGGTGAGCTGCTGGAAATATAGTCACTTATACATTACAAACTATTGTAACAATTATTGAAAATGAAATAAAGAACAGAAACCAATTCTCAGAGATATATGACATTGTGTCACTGAAGATAGAAAGGCTTTGCCTTGTAATAAACTGCCTTCTGCTCTACATAACCTTGGAATGGTTGATTTGTCAAAAGCAATTATTTAGCTCATAGACATAATCCAGGGTGATCCCTGACAGCTGCAAATATTTATTTCTGGCCAGCCAATAAAGGTGTCATTTGGTCAAGCACAAAAGCAGCAAAAAAAATATTGTGAGCAAAATCATCACAATGCTTTCTTTTTACCACCACATTTTAATTGGGTGACCATGTTGTAGCAATAATCATCAGCTATCATCAGCTTTTATTACACAATAAAAAAGAGCAGCCTGGAAGTCATGTGCTATGGCTGTTATTCCTTACTGAAAAAGTGAAATTGCACAGACCTGAACAGGACTGAACATGGGCATCTGACCAAAAACATTTCACACGTTTAAGGAAATGGTGTCAAAAAACAGTGCATAATTTCCACAAATCATTCAGTATAATTTTCTGATATTAATGCTCCCTACATGGGTAATATTCAAAGGTTTACTTTGCTACATGCATTTCCAGGTGGATTTCTTTGTCATAGCTTTGGAGCCATTTTAATGATTCTTCAGGATTCATGTTACGGATTGGTCACTTGGGATGTGCTAACACCACTTATCTTGACATCTGTCACATGGTTGTCAATGATGATGATATCAAGACAATTTGCTATGATTGCTTAATTTATGGTGACCCAGAGTTCTGACATTACTGTCCCTTGACCTTGCCTTAGTTAGGTGCTGGAATATATGGATACAAACAGTTCAGTTTGCTTTGTAGCTTATACTGATATAAAATGAATGTCATTGTTTTAATAAGACCTAAGTGTAGTCTGAATCTTAGCACAAGGTGGGGACTCTAAATGTTGGCTTAATTGTATCATCAAATAAGAAAGATGAGGTGGAAAATAAATTAGTTGAAGTGAAGGGTTTGGTAGGAGGCTGTGTGGTCCAGTGGTTAAAGAAACCTGCTTGTAAGCAGGAGGTCCCCAGTTCAAATCCCAGCTCACTCCCTGACTCACTTTGTGACCCTGAGCAAGTCACTTAACCTCCTTGTGCTCCATCTTTCAGGTGAGACGTTGTTGTAAGTGACTCTGCAGCTGATGCATAGGCATCTACTAAATAAACTAAGTAAAAAGAAAAATAAGTAAAGGAATATGTTATGTAAATCTTGACCAGCACTTAATAAAATAATCATTTGGTCACATATTTGGGCACTAGTTCTGTGGTTGGATTGTGCAGATATACCAATCTGCTGGAGGTGAAAGTTGGTATTTTTAAAATGGGATGGGCCCTTGCTAAAGCATTAATGTAGAGTTTGCTGTACATGTGATCTGTAGTGTAGTGCAGGGAATTAGGCCTCTCACTCCAGGCTCTGTTGGTGTATTGTTTTATGGCTTAGTATAATACGTTTATAATTAAATGTATAATTTGAGTATAATTTACCCCACAAATAGAGTGCCTGGTCCACCAATATTAATAAAACAGGAAATTCAGAAGCACCAAATTAAATATAGGGACACAGTAGCATTTTATTTTGTTGTTCTCAGAGATCACTGTTGCAATGAACAATAGTTAGTAAAACCAATGACCTTTTAAAAAAAAACTATAGGGTAGAAAAACTGACATTTTAAAATCAATTGCAAGTCATACACAAATAGAAAATGCTGTTCAATACACGCAGAAATGGCACAAGAAAGGGTATCAAAATGTCAGCCTACTGTAGTAATGAGAAAATGTTCTGCAACCAAATTAATCGATCTGCAGCTATAAATGCTAACACCTTTTATAAATAATAATGTCCAATATTTTTATGGGACCTACATAGTTTAATGTAATTTTCAAAAGAGACCTTCCCTGGCTTTTAATTTCTAAGAATTTGTGAACATAACACAAGGAAAAGTAATGGAGACATTGCTAATAAATATAGCTACAAGTACCCTGCAAAAATATGCTTTTTATGATCCCAGCAGGAATAAACTTAGGATGGTACATTACCAAAGTCATTTTCCAAAACCTTCAAAGACATGTACAAATTGTTAACAGATGCTGAACATTATTTGAGAGAAGCAGCTGGAACCTCCGCAGATCCATTAAAACCACTGGTGGGCAATTGAAATCCAGAAATAAAGGTATTGAAATGTGAAAAGACTTCCTTCATCCCTCATAAAATATAAAATGAGATTTTTCCTTCAGTCCTTATGAAGAATAAAGTGTGAAATCTCTTACAATACTTCTCGTATTTCTTAACAAAAAAAAAAACAACAAAAAACAGAGGTTGCTATGGTTTTTATTTATTTTATTTTTTGTTAAGAAGAACACATTCACATTTTTTTTAGTAACAATAAAAAATATTTGAGACTTTGTAAATACATTAAAAAAATCATAGATTCCAAAGCTGAACCACAGGACTGTATATATATATATTTTTTTTTTTAATTAGATTTTTTTTTTTTTAATTCAGAGCAAGTCGGTGACATTTCCTCAAATGTAATCCCTTCTCAGAATTGTGCCTAGCAATATCAACTTTTCCCCCCATCTGACTGAAAAAAAACAAAACAGAAATGTAATTTATTGAAATCAATAGTCTCGTGTTATGGTAAATTGCATCAGTGGGGGAAAATAGTCATCTTTGATTTGAAATCACCAACGTGGTCATTTATTGTGTAGCAGGTTGGACTCTAGTCCTTTGCTTTGGATTTTATAGCAATTCCACAGCAATTCCACTGGCTTGTGTATTTTCTTACAACGCTGGAGGCAGAGTAATCAGAGTGTACCTGCAGATGCTTCTGAAAGCAATAACTCAGTTGAATACCTAAATCCACAGCTTGCTGACCCTAGACAAAGGGATGATCGTCATGCATGTGTCATTCACACAGCAATCATACAGGGACAGACTGAAAACTGTCAGGGCTCCGACACAATGCAAGAGCAAGGCTGGCTGTAGTAAAAAATCATAACCACATACTGTCATGTATTTTAATTCCTTCTCTAAGATCAGCTTATTAAAGTACTACATCAACTGATTTGTAGAAAAAAAACTGTATTCATTTTTCTTCTTCTGAACATGAATGATCAGAAAATCTTTTTTTTTTTTATTAGTCCCTGCTTAGCATAGTGGAATAAGCCTTCAACATTATTCCTGTACACACTGAAGCAATAATATAGAGACTACAGCTGTTTACAGAAACAAAGCAGCAAAAATGTAGTCAGAAACAGCCCTTGTGGGTTGCTTTGTTGAGCCACCAAGAGTCCCAATTACAGGTTCTATGGAAATAGTCATTATATTACACACTCAGCTCAAGACTCTCTTATTGGCCGGAGGAGAGTTAATTGAATGGGTGAGATAATTGAACACCAATTAAAAAGCCATCAGAGCTAAGCAGAGTAATGAAACAATTACGCATGTTTTATCTACAAGAAACAAAGTTTGAAACCAAGCAGAGGTGTCAGGATGCAGACCTACTGTATGGTGCCTAGATGCAGACAGTAAATATGACATCAAACTCAAAAGAGCTTTTATTATTAACACTATAATGGACATTTGGTTATATCATCTACATAACATCTAATTTCTATTTCGCAGCCACACTAGATGTATTCATCAGTAAATTACACTTTAATTATATAGTAATTGCTGTTACCATGTACTTTATTCTAGTTATAAATACAAAGTATTTGCCTAATTATTTGCCAAATTATTTAAACAATGGAACTTGAATTAGTGTTGGTCACACCCAAATTGACAAATGCAGAAAATAACCTGCATTGTGCTTGTTTACAAGACGTAAGATATGTAAATATAATATTATTTATGCAATATAACATTTAAACGTGCATTCTCTAGTCTAGTGCCAACACTCCAATTTTTTTAAAAAGATTCATTCATCTGAATAAGGGCATTTGCCACAAGTGATATTCCATGCTTGCCATACAAAACTCGCTTGAGTCGTTAAAGACTGAATATCCTCCTAAAGCATAGTTACATGTATATAAATGGTAGATATGCAATAGGGAAATGGAATTATATGAAAATGGAATATGAGCAAAAGAAATGTAATGGCAGTCTAACGGGGGAAACAGAAAAGCATCCCTTGTGGCATATTGACTGTATCATTTAGCATATCAATTAAATTATTATTAAAGCCACACAAAACAAACTATAACCCCGAAAACATCTTCCCCTGATAGCTCATTTGAATGAGACACTGAAAATGCCATTTTGTTGAAATTACAGTATATAGTATTAGTACAAAAGCTGACAGCAATGAAGGCTGTTCTTTTAAGGGGATGGGTAAACTACAAATACTCAGTAATAGGTCACTGTATCACCACAGCAATCCATTTTTCTACAGCCTTTACTCTTATAAAACACACAAATCTTTTTCGCACCTAACCTCTTGAGCCTTTTAATAAATGCAGTTTCTGTTTTTGTTTTTCGTTTTTTTGTTCACTACTAGCCTGAAGCAAGTTTGAAACACCACCAACATGCTATTGATGCTCAACTGCAGAAATGTAATAGACTAATAGCACAGTGCATTAAACCCCAACAGAGTAAGGTCGCTCACTGACATGGCCACTCAATGTTTTCAATTAAAGCCCATGTACACATGAAAGAGTTTTACTATTTTACTGACCGCTGGCAAAAACAGCTACAGTAATGCGCAACAGAGAGGCTGGAATCCAGTACTGAATGGGAGTTCAGCATGACAACAGATAAGTGGTCTATAAATAATAGAATAGGTTAAAGAAAAGACCAGAATGATTTAATTGGATTATTAATCAATCAATCATTTTTTATTTTATATAGCATCTTTCATGGTGGACCACCATCACGAAGCGCTTTACAAGATGCAGTAACAATAAGAAAATCCATAATACTTTAAAAACAGAGAGATGCATAATACATGCTACACAGTTAAAAAAAAAACAAAAAACTGTGCATAATACATGATAGTAGCATAATACATGAAGTAGTAGCAGCAACACAGCAGCTAATAGCAGATACCAGGCTTAAATAGCATGGAAAGCAAGAGAGAACAGGTGGGTCTTGACAGTTGATTTAAAGTGAGCGACGGTGAGAACATCACGCACCAAAGCTGGAAGAGAGTTCCAAAGAGTCGGAGCTAAACGAGCGTTCTCCAAGTGTGGTGCACTTTTGCTTGAGGATAACAAGCAGTCCAGAGTTGGAGGACCTCAGCTTGTGGGCAGGGACATAGCGGGTCAGCAGGTTGAGGAGATACTCGGGACCTGTGTGATGAAGGGCATTGTAGGTGAGCAGGAGAGTTTTGAAAGTAATCCTGAACTTTACAGGTAGCCAGTGCAGCTGGGCAAGATGGGGTGGGGGGGGGTGTGATGTCATCACGTTTTCTTACATCTGGTATTATGGTGCGTGCCGGGAGACCACCATATAGAGAGTTGCAGTAGTCGAGTCGAGAGGAGACAAATACATGACAAAGTATCTCTGCATCTGGGAGGGAAAGGTAGGGATGGACTTTGGAGATGTTTTGAAGATGATAGAAGGAAGAAGGAAGATGTGGGCATCAAAGCAGAGGTTGCTGTCAAGGAGTACACCAAGGCTTCGTACTATGGGGGAAGGCAGCAGCAGACAGTTTCCGAGGTTCACGGCAGCTATATTTAGATTCTTAAGTTGAGTTTTAGATCTTACCAGAAGGAGTTCAGATTTGCTAGTGTTCAGCTGAAGAAAATTGGTAGACATCCAGGCCTCGATGTCTTGAATGCAAGTCGAGAGCCGGACCATGGCAGAATTAGTAATCCGATTTTAATGATCTGACCCACTGGTGTTCAAACATTTTGCACAGATGCACCCCATTTTTCTTCCCATTTAGTGCCTATTCAAGCTTTAATATCAGGGCCTGCCCCCCTCCAACTGGAAAATATGACATTGATTTTCAATTCATGCATTTTTTTATATTTAAATTTTTGTTGTTGTTGTTGTTGTTGTTGTTGTTGTTGTTGTTGTTTAATGTTACAAAAATTATGTGACACAAACAATTTTCAAGTGAGGGTTAGCTGCCTTGCTTTAATGGTTAGGTGACATTAGATACATTAGATTGTACACCACATGTATATTCAGTACAGCTAGAAAGACATCTGGCCACTTGTGACTATCCAGCATGGTTCCTAGAGGGTAGTCAGCATCTACAGGGTATTGAGCAGGGCTCCAATCCTAAAATTGCAAAGATGTTTCATCCAATATTGAGTTGGGTTTTTACTTACTGTTTGAATCCACATACACACACACACGCACAAGCTATTTACAGATACAATGTTGGGTTAGATCAAATGTTCTGCACAACCTGTCATAATGACCCTTGGAAGTCTTCCAGCCTTAATGACAGGTGGCCTTTTGCATCCTCAGATAGAGATGTTTGAGACAAGGACAGGTGGTGGCTAATGTGAACATGTGGCCTTTAATAAGAATTATTTGTATTGTTTCAGATAATTATGATTTAGTTTAACAGCCCCTAATGGATAAGTAAAAGGTCCATTGCCTATCTCCATCTGCTGACCTGCAGTCTATGAATGAAACAGTATTCTACTCTCAAATATAATTAGGACTGATAAACTCAAAACTCACAAAAGTAGCAAGTTTGTTTTGTCTTCCATTTAATTACTGCATATTCTTCAAGATGTGGGGCTCCTCATAATTACTTTTTAGCTGTAATGCTATTTTAATTAACAATTTAATAGTTATTTCATATCACCTCAACCCATGTAGCACCTCACCTCAACTAGTGTCAAAACCGTGTTTTGACACTAGTTGGTACGATCCAGTATGTTGGCTAATCCACTTTGAGCAGCACAGTGAAAACAGTGTAGAACATTTTGTGGGAGGCTGCATTAGCCAAAGGATAAAAAATGACATTGAGCACAGTTTGAATTTTTGAATTGGGTGCGAGCAGCTACTCTTTTTGTCATGCCAGGATTTCACATTTCAATGATAAACGCCTTTAGAGAAAGAATGTACAGTAAGGACTAAACTCTGTTGCCACTTGAAATTCATGGAGTTTTTAAACTTGGTTTGGGACGAGAGAGCAACACATACTTGACGTTAAAGTAAATCATAATTGATGCTCAATCTCTATACACCATTGTCAACATCTCTGTCTTTGCGACAGCTCTTTGGCATATTTTCCAGAACAAAATCAGGGGTCTCCAAAGCCCCTGTGCCAAACACAACAGGAGATGCTCTTGTGTGAAAAAACATTATAACATTATGTGTATTGTGTTTTAAAGATAAGCACTTCATAGTGAATTATTGCTGTCTGATGATAAAGTCATTGATTGCAATGTTTTACTATGAGTTCATTGTTAATTTTTAAAAGATGTCACCTCAACCTCATGCAGTTTGGATTTTGGCTGTTAAATGATCATTAAAGCAGATCTTATACTCAGAACTACAGTATTATTATTATTATTATTATTATTATTATTATTATTATTATTATTATTATTATTATTATATATTTTTTAAATTATTTAACTTTAGAATTGCGCTGTATGTTCTATTTTAATTACTTAAACATAACATAAGCAAAACATTTTAGAAATTAACTTTTTACTTTGCATCTTTTTATAAGGATATTTTTACTGAAAGCATACAATCCTGGTAGCAAATTTTCACAGATAAGCAAATCCTGGTGTTGCAGTAGTAATAACAGAAGATCTGTACATTCTATTAACATGCACCATATGGAAGGAAGAAGGGCCCACTTTGGTATTTCAAATGTTTACTGTACAAACAAACCCATGCTGTTAGGTCAGTGCAGACAGCAAGTGACAAAGCAACGGCTATTATTTCATGCATCTGCCACGTCTTAGAGGCAGATGGCACTTAAATAGGTGCACTAGCTGTATTGGTGGCATTTATGCAAAATTAAACAGTTGTCTTTCCATACCAAATGGACAATAATAATAATAATAATAATAATAATAATAATAATAATAATAATAATAATAATAATAATAATAATAATAAAATTTGGCTGTTCCAAATTGGGCGATCCCAGAGCCAGAGGGAGTGTCTTATCAGCCCTGGCTTTCTTGAAGCTTGGTGAGGGAAAATCAGCAGAGACTGCTTCACCTCACTGTACTACAGTGATCCCTTTGTCCTCCAGGAGCTGGTGTTTGAACTACATTTATTTAATCAGGGCAGACCCACTGACCAGGTTAAAGTGTTGACCTGGATAGAAGGGATGGGAACTCGTGGATTTAACCTCTTCAGAGTTTTATAGACCAAACTCCCCTCCCATATTATCCTTGTTGTCAGCAGGACCTTGGTTTAACACTCATTGAAATGATGGCACATCCTACAGCCCAATTTCCCAAACACCATGGAGCACTTCAGGGTGGTTTCCAGATAAATATATCGAATAAGCGGTCATAAGAAGTCAAGGTCGCTCAAGAAATTCCACATTGGTGGTTATTAAACAACAAATCAATACAACAGTGCTAGATACAGTGACATCAAACAGTTCAACCATCAGAAACACCGCTTTTTGTACTGCTCCCCTGAAAACTTTTCTTTGGTGAAACCTGGTTGTTGCTTTTGTACACCTGCCTCTGTCACTTCTGCAACTGCTCATAATTTTGTATCCTACTGCACTATATACAGTTCTAAACTTTGAAGTCTTGTCTGACTGCCAAAGGATAGCAAAATATAGACTTTAAAGTTAAATGTTAAAAAAAATCTTCTGTTTATATCAACATTGTCTAATTTACTACAAGACAATACATGTACATGCATAGAATAAAGACAATCATAATTTGACATGCACTACCAGTGGGACTTGCAGGAGGCAGCATTGACCAGGATAGGTTTTATCAGGCAGGTTGTCACAGAAGCAGATTGACTGACACAAAATCAGCTGGGTAGTCACACCCAACTGTTAGGCTAAAGGCAGCATATAGACACCCCGCATCCTGATAATTGAATCACTCAGAACTGTAAGGTAAAAACCAGCATGCACCTGCTTGCCAGTCAGGATTGATTTACCACATTAATACCTTGAAACCACATTAATATCTTGAAATAGTCTTGAAAATAACGGTCATTTATCAAATGAGCTTACGTACTATTCACTGTTTATGCTTGTAGTCCAACTCAAAATGATCCCTTTAATAGGCATTTGGCACAACACCCCAGAACTGATGAGCTGTTCCTACCACTGACATCTGTAAGTCTGCTCTCCTTTCAATTCAATTTCAGCTCACCCCTCTCAGTTCATTAGATAACCCCAGTCTATAACCCAATCAACTTCTCAAATCACCAGTCTTTGTTTTGAAGGGGCCCTTGCATGAATTAGCAGGCAGAATAATGTAATCCCCCTAGGCCCAATCAAGCCCAATCAAGCCCTGTCAAATTCTGTTATTAGTGTAAACTCAGGAATAGGTTAGTTAATCTTGTGTGATTGTTGAGTGAGAGTGAATGTCACGTAACTTCCTGTGTGATCAAGAAGGGACAAAGTGAGAAAGAGAGAAGATAAAGAGATTAAGCAGATTGCCATTACTGTGTTCCCCTAAATGTGCCCTGTTGCTGTATGTGATACTTTGGATTTGTTAATGAGTGATTCAACTTGGTATCTACAGTCTCTGTCTCTCATTTCTTAATAGTGATTAGAATAAATACTAACACTGTTAGCAGTCAAAGCCAGTGTGTTGATACAGTATGTCAACCTATGAATACAGCAAACAAAATAACTTATCAGTACAGAGCCTTTGTACACTATGAGGTAATATGAGAACGCGAATATGGAGTTCTGATACAACAATTTTATAAATCATAATTTACTCAATTGTAACAATTTTTTTAAATGTCAAAGAAAAAAGATAATAATGCTTATATACTGTACATGTTTGATAAATTATGCTATAATCAATATTATACATTTTATTAATTATAAAAACTGATAATAACAATATAGTGTTATAACTTGCAGGGATGGGCAAATATCTAACTAGGAAATAAAAAACAGTGTTCCACAAATCTATTTAAAATACAAATAGAAAATATCAGTACTGCTGCAATCAGTAACATGTCAGTGACATGTACATTTCCATGACACATATCAATAGTATGTACTGAATAGTACAGAATAAGACTTAGCAATGGAATGTTTAATCACTATTTGATTTTTTCCAGATATAGTATTCTAAAAGTGTGAGATACAGTACAGACAGATGGATGAATATATACCCACAATCTGTTATTTTCAATAAATGCTTCTTTTTAAAATAAATGTAGAAAATGTATTTTGTAAATTGTAAAATATTTGTATACCCATTCTTGATAACATGTACATGTAACTAAGGCATTTATAAGAAAAAAAAACTTAGATACTACTAATGCGTCATTAAAATGATATAGTACAAAATAAATACTTTAAAAACACATTTATAGATGCTTTCAAAATGGATCCTTAGACTAACGTGTAAACAAATACCTGACACATGTAATTATGATGACATGTTTATCCAATAATCACTTTGGAGTCTTCTTTTAACAAATACTGTCTCAAAACCTTAGATGAGGATAAGAAGCCATTCCAAATACTTAGTTTAGCCAAACTGTACATGTACATGCTTTGCAGGTATGCTAAGGGTGAAAGAGCAAGATCTCCCCACTCGTGTTATAGTATTTGCTATTTCCAGATGCTTTTGTAGATAACAAAAAAAATGGTTATGCGGGAAACACTGGCTCAAAAAAATGAAATACTGACAAGAAACTTAAAAAAAAACAAAAAAAACAACATATTAGTGGAGTTCTTAGAGTAGCATCAAAACTAAGCTATGTATTAAGCTGCCTACATTTGTAAGCCAACATCAACTTCAGTTATGTTTTTTCAGCTTTGTTTTTAAAACTGCAGGGGTTGAGTTAAGCAGCTTAGCAATGAATGTGTTCTGCTCTGCACAACAGACCTTCCATCAACCCCCTTCCTGGCATCTAAATTATTTTTAAAAATGCTGAAGCTCATAAACACCATGTTATAATGTTCTTTTACATTCTCTTTTAATAATTCTGTAAATCTGTTTCTGTGAACTCCTACTCTGCTTCGTGTTTCTTTTTGCTGCATTTCTGGTCATTTCCTTAAATGGAATATTTATAGGTTTGAGGGTTAAACAAAAAAAAAAAGTTTACCATCATTGTCTGCTTTTTGGCTGCAGCTTGAACATTAAAATGATAATGCATCACCCTGCTCTTGCAAAGTAACCATATTTTCAGCCTCAGAACCTTGAAGGGCTAGGCGGTCCCAACACAAATTACCTCTGACCCCCACCATAGAGCTTTTTCATATGCATGGTCTTGGGCAAAATACTGGTATCAAGAAAATAAAAAAGGTTTTACTATTGTACATATGCTTCTGCAGTAAGTTGCCATCAGGGACGTCACTAGAGATTCATGGATAGGGGGGCTAAGCCTCTTTTAGGGGGGTCTGGGCATACTCCCCCAGGATTTTTTTTAAAGCCCCCAAAATGTCTTTTCATCATGTATTTTTAGAGTAACAATGGGTGTAAAATCTATCAAAATAAGGTTATTTTTGGTCAAGGTTGGCTAAAAGTATACCTGTCTCACAGTTTGTGTTAGACACTGATCTAATTAAATTCTATCCAAATAAAGAAATTAAAGTCCACTCTGTCCCCATCCATCCAACACCAACAAAAGGCACAAAAATGGCTATACTATGTAGCCAAAATACTTTTTGGATTTTATTTTGAGAGAGAGAGAGAGAGAGAGAGAGAGAGAGAGAGAGAGAGAGAGAGAGAGAGAGAGAGAGAGAGAGAGAGAGAGATGAGAAGATATGCAGGTCATATTATACCATTAGAAAAAAATCTTTATTTAAGTTTCACCCTTTTGTTAATTGTTGCTCAAAATTAACCCACTAATTCAGACACATGGAACATCTTAAACAGTATCATCCACAACGGAAGCAAAACTAAATTCAACTAATGAGCTAAATAAAATAACAAAAACTGAAAAATAATTAGGAATAAAATCTGATAAAAAAGTAAGATCCCAAACAAATATTACAACCTATATTACAGAACTGCTCCTACTACTTCTCTCTTTTGATGCTTATTTTGTGGGTGGACGCATCAAAGTGTACCTCCTATTTTTAAAGGTGGCAAAGCGGTCAATGACACTATTGTGGCTTAGTGGCCCAAGCACTTCACCCTCAATGGACATGGCTGCAAGCCTTGCAAGCCTTTTCTGACCCATTGTCTTACGCAACCAGGAGTGCAGCCGGCGCAGTGCACTAAAGGACCTTTCACAGGAGCAGCTGCTCACAGGGATTGTGAGGGCAACCTGAATGATTTCCTTCAGAGAAGGAAACATATCATCATCCAGCAGTGTGGAGTAGTGGTTAGGGCTCTGGACTCTTGCCCGGAGGGTCGTGGGTTCAATCCCCGGTGGGTACACTGCTGCTGTACCCTTGAGCAAGGTACTTTACCTAGATTGCTCCAGTAAAAAAACCCAACTGTATAAATGGGTAATTGTATGTAAAAATAATGTGATATCTTGTAACAATTGTAAGTCGCCCTGGATAAGGGCGTCTGCTAAGAAATAAATAATAATCATCCAGTAGGTTATGCACAGCAAGCATATCTTTGGGAGGACATCCAGCCTCTCTTTTCCGGGCAAGAAAGTTTCTGGCCACCAACATCTCTTCTGTTTTAACATCAATACCGTAGTGCTTGGCAAACTCAGTTAAGCATGATGTATCTAGGAAGTTTTTTGAGTTGGGGCTGCATGCCTGTATGTCTTTGAGCAGACCTGCATCTACAGTTGAGAATCGCTGGTCAAGCTCCCAAACCATCCTGTCCAAGCAGGGGAGCAACTCTGTTTTCAGTGTTTGGGAACATGACAATTCTGTGCCTAAACCCAAGGAGGTCTCCACCACAAAATCTCCCAGTTTCCTTTGTTTGCACTTTCTTGCTGCATCTGCCTCTGGAATATTGTGAATTTCACAGAGTGCTTTGCTTCTGTCATAAAGTTCTGTGGCAAATGCATCTGTGCGTTTGCCTATCATACAGTGTCACATACAGCTTGTTTGCCGAAACAAGCTTCTGCCAGGTCTACAGTCTCTTTCTGGAGGAACTTGTGTAGTCCCTCAGATATAGAAAGAAGGGACTGAAACATCAGTAGCAAATACACGGTGGAGAACTGATGAAGCTTTGCTCTCAGACCAACAGCCATGGGGGATCCAATGGCAGATGGACAATCAAAAACAGCAGTTAAAGTGTCCAGGACTGCATTTATGGACCGCAGCTGGCATCTCTCTCTCTCTCTGTTCTAACTTACCACAAATTCACATCATAGCCTATCTGCATGAATCCGTCCTGTCAGAGGCTTTTCCTGTCCGTTTACTGTTAGCTAGCAGTCTCAAGCCACAGAAGTAGCTAACGTTAACCAAAATGTTAGCTACAAGTAGGCCTATCAGTCACTAGCGCGTGCAGCAGCCTCTGCAGCAGCAGCCTCCCCCAGTTCCTAGTGCCCGTCCGGTAAGAAGTTTGAGATGCGATGGAATGGTTGACGAAAAAAAAAGAAATCACAGAGAAATATATTGACTGATATATTGATTTATTTAGGGGGGGCTAATGAATATTTTAGGGGGGCTAAAGCCCCCCTAAAATAGGCCTAGTGACGTCCCTGGTTTCCATTATACAATATTACAATTTCTATATGTCTGTCCATCTGTCTCTGCCTGTCACACTCAACATGGTGAACATGTTAAATGCTTTGTGTGTGCATATGATGTTATAAACCGCAAATAATATTTTAACTTAAACTATTCACAAAATAAGCCACTTGAAGAAAATATTTTTCTAGATAAGGTGAAGGATACATAAAATCACAGACCCCGATGTAGTTTACAAATAGCTAGTATGCAAGGAACAAAAAATCTACTTGCATGTCAAGCTCTCCACAATAATAACCTTAAAAGTAATCAATGTACTGTATATGTATAGATCAAAATGTTGTTTGAAATAAAACCTGAGAAATTATTCTACAGCAGTGATATACAGTATTTGCTTATATTTCTTGTCAAATTGGATGTGTTCTTGCAGAGCTCCACATGTCATTTTGGTCTAGACAGAACATGCTCTGCTCTCAGAAAAGTTTCTTCAGGGGACCTTCTTTGGTGCACCAGGAAATTACATCACAGGACACAGGAAAACACTGCAGTTTACTGCAAAGCTTGTTATAGTAAAGAAAACCGGGGTGTTTGGATGCAAGGGAGATATATCATGATTTTAATGTTCAAACCACAAGTAAGAGACTAAACATCATGTTGAGAAAAGATAAAAGATGCACAACACAAAGATAAGCAATCTGGTGTGATGATCGATCCATTCCTTGCTACAATAAGCAAATTAGAAACTGTATTAAGCTCCCAGAGTGAGGAACCAACATACATGTTGGACACATGTTCTAATGTACAAAGTGTTATCTTCACAAGACTTTAATGTATGACTTGATAAACTCTTACCTTAATTTAGCCCATGTATGCCAAATATAAATGTTGCCGGCTACCGTCAAGACTAGGCAAACAATTTAGAAGGAAAGATCAATATTACAGAAGCACCGGCTTAATGAAACTTATTCCCTCTTGTATCTGTTATCTGATTAACCTTCTACCTAAAAATCTGTACTGTAATCAAGAAAGGTACTGCATGATGCCATGATGTATTGTATTATATTATAAGCCTAGCCCAAGAGACCTATCACTTTTTTTTCATCCACCGAAAGAGAAGAACTACAGTTAGTGTGTTATGCTGGGGCTGGGTTAAAAAATGAAGACACCTTCTTCATCACCAACATCAGCACTAGCTGTTAATTAGCAACAAGCTTTGAGCAGGGACCACTGTGGAGCAGAGCAACCATCTTAACGAGGGGGACCAGAGGAGAGAAATACTGTAGAACAGATCAATATGGTGTCACCTGTTAGATGTAATATAATGAATAAAATCACATTTACTTCTCTTACTACTTATGTACTAATTGATAAAAAAGTATGTACTGTTTCTAATTTTGTCTGTAAGCCTGCAGCAAGTCCATAGACAAACACAACCCAGATAATACATTTTAAACAAAGGTACATAAAACAACAATTAGTCACATATGTTCAAGTTGTCTCGCTATAAATAGCACAAATCGATGGAGGTAAGCTGACATTTACATACAAACAAGTCAATGCTATTCTCAGCTAGTGACATTTATAATTGGAACTGTGGAAGGCATTATGAACAAAACATACAGGGCAAAAAACACCTATTGTATATCAGTTAATGGCACAATAAGTCTGATAATTTGGGTACAAAAATGTACTGTGCTATAACAGAGAAGAAAGCAAAACCACTCTCTTTTGTGTATTTAGTGTTCCAGAAAATTTGAATGAGATAAACTGGCTTTTATTCTGTTAACCTAATTTACTTCTCTGATACACATCACAATACTTTTAACCTAAAGCAGTCTAGAGGTCAAATCTAATGAACTCATCCTGTCTGGTATTATAATACCGTCTCCTTAGAGATTAGATGACATCTCATACTGTACTGTCTTTTAGCTATGAAAACATGCAATCAATACTGCACTGACCCCTCCCCACCTTACAGCCTGTAATAAAACCTGCATTTTCAATACTGGGCTGGGGTTTAAACTGTTATTGAAAACAGTGTCCAATATATCTTTAGCAGTCCACATTCTTTATGAATCCAGTAGTGTGATGAACTGACTAAATTACAAACATGTACTGTAGCAGTGCATGAATTGGATCAGAGATGTACTGTAGGTACATATCCTAAACCTTAAATGAATAATGTTTATGTGCCCTTTGAATCTGCAAAACATACATTTTGTTTTTAACTTTTTATCATCACGGCATATTTTCTTAATCATGTTTAATAAAGCCACCAGCAATTTTTCTGCTCAGTACCTCTTCAACCTGTTGACCAGCTATGTCCCCGCCCGCAAGCTGAGGTCCTCCGACTCTGGCCTGCTTGTTATCCCCAAGCAAAAGTGCACCACACTTGGAGAATGCTTGTTTAGCTTCATGGCTCCGACTCTCTGGAACTCTCGAGTATAACCTGCAAATGCGTGTGGAATCTGCTTCTGCTCCTGTCTGGAACTTGTGTTGCTGTTTGAATCAGCGTTGAAATAGGTAAGTGGATTGCAGTTTAATTGTTAGCGAGAATCGTTGCCTGCTAAAGGTAACCAGCCTGCACTTAAAAACTAGTAATTAAGTTATGTAACTGTGTTGGGGTGTGTTGAATTGTGAAGTTGATGCAAATTTAGTGTTAAGTATACGACTCCAAGCCTACAGGAGGATAGTATAAATTGGCAGCCGTTCTAAGCACCAGCTGTCTAAGGGCCACACGACCAAGGGCAGCCTGAGTTGTGGCAATCCGAGCGAGGACCTTTTCAAATCTCTCCCAGTGGCTACTAAAGACCTCATTCCAACTCTTAACATTAGCTGTATTTAAGTAACATTATAAAGGTGGTGTTTTAATTAGGTGATATACTGTTTGTGATTAGTACCAGGTGAGTGATTAAATTGAATAGAGGTTGATTTGCAATTTGATTGGTTTCCACACAGCGTTTTGTAGTTGTGTGATCCCATTGAAGTGCATTGAAACTATTGTATTGCTTCAGTATTGTCTTTAGCACAGTTTAGTATAATAGACAGCTAACCTATTTGTGTGCCAGCACGAGGCGGCAGCCAACCGAACAGACTCTCTACCCAAGACCCGGGAGTCTAGCTGTGGGAGTCCAGCGAGAAGAGGCTGTTGGAGAAAATCCAAACCTAGCAGCGCTCTGGAAGACACCAACTACTAGACAGGTCTGTGCCCTCCCCCCACCACTCCTACTCCCACTGCTACTGTACCTATCTGTCTCACCTGTCCTGCTATGACTATCTCTCACATACCTGTTATTCTATCCTCTCACTCCCGTCCTTTGTCCTCTCTCTGCCACTGCTCCCCTAACCCCTCTAACCTCATCCCTCTGCCTCTCCCCCCCTCTCACTCTCTCCCCTCCCGCACTCTGTCTTGTGCCCTCTGGAACTATCACTCTTCTGCTATCAAAGCGGATTTCATCTCTGCCTTTGCTTCCTACCTCTCTCTCGATTCCCTTGCTCTCACTGAAACCTGGCTCTCTCCTGATAACACTGTAACTCCTGCTGCCCTGTCCTCTCTCCACGTCCTGTCCCATACTCCACATCTCACTGGACGGGGAGGTGGGACTGGTCTTCTCTCAATATAGCACTCTGCCTTTAATGCACTTTAACTTGCACTTATCTGCTCCCTATTTTACTGTATTTAATTCTGCACTTAACCCAATCTGTAGTATTTTGTATTTCACTTGCACTCGTGTCTAACTCTGATGTAACTATCAACACTGTTATCTGCTCTTGAACTGCCCCAGGACACAATGGGACAAGAACGACTAAAGAACTTGGCGATTCTAAGGGAATCGTGAAGGCACTGGAGAAGAATCCCCACTGGCATGACCATGTGATTGACCATTTTACATCTCAGAAGGAGAGAAGGGCAGACTTTATTAACAAATAAAGGTAAGACAACTAGTCATTTTTACATATATTGATTGTTTTGAAACATATGGTGAAGTGACATGTACTAAACTTGTTCTCTTTGCAAGATTGTATGTGGATTGTGACTTTGCTATTTGTGCTATCTTTCTATTATTAACTATTTTGATACCGTAATTGTGTTTACAAGTATGGAAGCCCATTTCCTCCAGTATATTAATTACAATGTGTTCAGTTTATGGTACTTTGTTTATGGTTTTATGTGGTTTGTGTGACCAGATGTCATATCTTTATTTAAAAATGTTTTTGATGTTTTGCATTTTCGTTACATTTGTAATTTTAAAAACTTAGGAAAACAAGTCTATTAACTGTTAAAGTTTCATAATTAGAAGGATATATATATATATATATATATATACACACACACACACACTCACTCTCTCTCTCTCTGTATATATATAAAACCCAACTCCCTTACAATGTGCGTCCTCTGTGTGTCAAGTGACCAGCTGTCACTGCTTAACATGCACAACTGAGACAATTTTATTGACTCTACACCAGAATTAATGTAGTTCTGAATAATGTATATGCTGAAATCAATCTTTTCATCTTTTCATACGCTCCAACATTTTAAAACCTTCTGCGGTTCAAACCATTTAGGTTTTCAGGCACATTTGGTCTCATTTCAAATACAGGTTTAAGAGCAATCGACACAAAAAAAGACAACTAAGACACTAGGGGCTGTTGAATCAGATTCCATTATAGAAAACTGCAAACTGGTTAGCGGCTACCACAACTCAACATGGGTGTTCTCAATAGTTCAGAAAGCTCTGTTCCACTGTGCACTTTAAGAATACTGTATTTCCAAATGACTAATACAAATTCACCCATTGACAATCTGGCATTACATACTAATATTCTGGCATGGAATCATCAGCAGATGCTTTTATTTAGACAATGGGCAGGCAGGAAGTGAAAAACCTTTTTTTTCATATCATAGAACAGAAGTGTGGAAGCCTAGAATTTGAATGTACAGCTGACAACACTCTTCCATATTTTCTTTTTAATTAGAAAATGTAGCATCCCTCAGTATAGTGTGTCTCTCCTATTGATTCACAATCACCAGAATAAACTTATCAGCATAGGTTTCTTACCTTTTAGAGAAATGTATAGGTTTCTTAATTGAAACATTTAGTTGGATGTCAATCTTATGTTATGACTTCAGGAAAAATTCTCCAGTAAGGACCTACATTAGGTTCTTTATAGCTTGTTTTACTCAAATCAGAAAGACTTTTAGTGATCTAAGACCATAATACAAATAAAAAATAAATGAAATAAAATACAGTTTAAGAACTGCAGTTATTTGAGAAATAGGAATAAACCTCTAACAGGTTTAATGAAAAATAGTCCTGCTGAACCTAACATCCTTTAAACAGTCTGTTATTAAACGTGAGCCATCTGTGTTCTTTATTGTCATGATATAAGATTCACATCCATGTTTCTCACTCCCACCATCATCCCACTGAGTCAAGCAAAGCCTCTAAACTTGCACAATTAACAGGTTTCATAATGTTTAAATGACAAACCCATGTGAGTGAGTGATTTATTACGGAATTCAGTGTGATATAGTATAAGTTCAACACATTTTAAATAAAGACAGTAGTTCACGTGAACTAATTTCTAATTCTTCAGAGCAATATATAAAATCCAATTACTTTCACCTCACAGACCGTATTCAGCCCAGGTTTAGCCAGACTTCAAAAGATGTAGCGGGACTTGGGGATGTGTGTTTAAGGTGTTGGGATAGGAGGTGGCATGAACTTAATGTTAAATATTTTTGAATAAGAGATCTCTAAACATAGTAATGCAGCTAAATATATTGTATTACTGAGTGCATTAAAAAGGCTTCAAGGATATATGAGAGATAAAAGCATAACAAATTCAAAACTATTTAAAGCACGTTTGTAATAAAAATATATACAGTAGTGCTTTTGTCTGCACATTAATACTGGATTGCGTACTGCAGACTGTAGATCCCTGGATACCAACACTCCATGATACTATGCAGGTAACCATAGCAACATACAGTGCTGACAGGTGCAAAAGCCAGGTACAGCAACACAGTCAGCAAGCTGCATCATTATCAGCCCAAAAGAAAATAGCTCTTAATCCTGACAAGTAATATCCTCAGTTTTTACAAGCCCCAAACCATAAACCAATGTTGAAAAGCAATGTTGATCACACAGCACACTCCACATATGCCACAAAGTTGTCATTAATGTCTTGAATTGAAATAAATGAAGCCTGGAATTTTGAATCTACAAGCAAAAAAGACTTAGAGGCCGTTAACCATGTCCTGTCAAAACAAAGCAGTTGTTTTGTTAACCAGTCAGCCTGGCAGAAAAAATAACATCAATGAGTTCTGTACTATGGCTGCTCATTACCAAATGCTTACAACATCTTTTTCGGTCAGGTGAAACTAGAAATGCAAATGCTGCCTTAGTATGCTTTTTTGTTTAGCTGGCTTTCAAGCCTTTATTGGAATTTCAAAGCTATTCAGCAGTATTTATTTAAACATAACTGGGACAACTTATTTTCTTTTTTTCACTGAATATGTTTCTCATTTTATAAGCTACACATTAAATTATTATATTTGAATTATTTATTTCTATTACAGATATGTAGGTATACATTAACGAGAAGAAGAAGAATACAGCACAGTCTTTGTAAAATGCACTGTTTAATCGATATCTGTTCCGTTTGTAAATCTGTATGTTTTTGTTATGGCATTCTAGATAAACACTAACAGTATATAAAAATATACATATTGAAAAGGGATTTTAAGTACCTTAAGCAGTAAACAAACCATGCACACCCCATTACCACAACAGTATATAAGCATTTCTTACCAAGGCATGTAAAACATTTAAAAGTACTTACCATTAACAGACTAAAGGCAGAATCAGGCATAAGCTGCACAGCCATGGTCTTTCCCCCTTGATAGCCGATGGAATACAAGCAACTTCACACTCAGCGAGCCCCTGGCCTTGTACTTTAGCACAGCTTCCTTACACCCACAGCTTGCTGAAATAAAAGAAGCAGCCAAAAGCAAGATTTTATTTTGTCTTCCAGTCAAGCTGTGCCCCAGAATCTAAAATCAGAAGCTGGGCCTGAAATTATGAATTTCATATCTTGCAGCTTACACTACAAATAAAAAAAAAAACCTGCAGCAGCAGAGTAGGTTAGAAAGCCAGCAAGAGATTTACTGGAGGAAAAAAGCAGCCTGCGAGGAAAAAATCAGCCCGCCCATTCATGATGAACATAGAAATCATATCAGGCACTGCATGGCTGCTTAGAATATAAGCAAACACACCTCAACGCACTTAATATAATTGTTCTTTTAACCCTCAGAGAGCTACAGCAGAGCTGCCAAGCTGTTAATCCTGACTGAGCAAACAGGATAAATTATTTAAAAATAGCAATTGCAAGATGTTCTTGCTCCTGCCATTCTCCCAAGAAAAAAAAAGAACAGAAAAAAGGAATGTGTGTGTATTCATTAACAGTATGGAATTGAACAGACACAAGAGCGAGCACACACTATATTAAAAACACAATAGCATGTGGGTATGCAACTGCTACAGTACTACTACCTGCTTCTCATCTGCATAGAAATCGGGTTATGCAGTGAGACCCTTTCACCGTTGCCAAAAATCTGTTCCCTGTTGAACTAGGTTAGAAAGCAGCATGCTCCCTCTTGGGATAACACAGTTACTCGAAACATGCAATTACACAGCTGATTTTCTGTTAGTGCTCCCATCACACGAGCTGTACCAGCTGCACCGCGCAGACCAGCACCCATCCCCCTCCCCACAGCTCTACAGGACTCCATGCTACCAATCCCAACAGAGTTTTTCTCAACCTCTGCAGACTCACAGGGCTAATTATGCTGACACGGGGCTGTTAGGACACAAAGACAAATTAGTCCTGAAAATTGTTAAGTACGGAGTTTCTACTGTAGAAGGCCAGCAATGAAACCAAAATAAAAAAAAGATACAGTTGTCTAGACATACAACATTGTTATCTTCCTAGTTTGTCCAGGAATACTTATGGGGCAAATGCTAAGCTTCAATACCTCTTATCTGAGGTAAATAACTGATCTTTGGAGGTTGGAACATATCTAGAGTTACAGCCCAAAGTCAGCTGATTTTTTTCTTTTCTTTTACATACCAGCAATAGCTCCTTGGTATTTATGTAGTCATTTGTTGTTAAGAGGTTTGACAAGGATATTATACAATGGCTGTTTTTTAGTGAGCAATGCTGAATGTGACTTATTTTTTGTGACATGCTGATATTACTGGTAATTCTTTTTTAAATCATGTGTCGTGTATTTTGTTTATAAGCCAATGCAAATTGTCTGCATCTCTGATTCGCTTATCCTCGACAGGCATTATAAGACTATTGGGAATTCCAAAACTCATTTTCACAAGCATTGCTAACAGTACTGGTTCTCTTTATGATGTCTTCATGCCATAAAGCTATCATGGTACAGGAATTAGCAATTCATCTGCAACATCAGTCAAAATTACTTGAAATATTTTAAAGAGTAAGTCAGTGTTTTCTTTTTTTTCTTTTTGTGTTGTTTGCAATTATTCTGAATGTTTCTAGGTTATTTTAGGGTTGGTCTGAAGATCCTAACTGCTGGTGCTGAACAGACTCACTCATTTAATTCAACTCACATGACAATGTGCCTTCACCTACTCTACTCACTTTCAAAACCCCATGCGCTTAGTTGACATAAAAAATGCCAAGTGATTTTTAAGGGCCAGTAACTTGGTGATGAACAAGGGAAGTTTAATACTAACAGAATCCTTTGAGAACCTTGCAAACCAAGCAGAATAATATGTTTAACCAAAGTAGCATACAACCAGTGATTCATTCATTCATATTCATTATAGGAGGCTGTGTGGTCCAGTGGTTAAAGAAACGGGCTTGTAACCAGGAGGTGGATTTACCAGTGAGCAGGAGGATGATGGGAAATGTAGTTCTTTGAACAATGGTCTTCCCTCTATTATTCTTCAGGTTAAAGGTAGCCTGATAGGTATTTTATCAATATAGTATGCATGCAATAAAGCATTAAAAACGCCTTTAATTGTGAAACATTGTGCTACAGTTGGCTACAAACATACTCTAAGTGCAGCCTAATCAGAGCATATTAGCCCATTTTGTCAGGAAAAAGACTGGTTACTTGAATGCGTAAAAAAGAACATTGTGATAATTTTAGAACAATTGCTATCCCATTTTCTGTATATACTGTAGCTTGAGAAAAACATATTCATTTGAATACCCGGCAAGATAGTCTCAACATCCCATCTCAGCTAAACCAACCCTGCAGAGTTTGAATTTGATGTAAATCATTTTCTATGGACACAGCAAACTAATGCATATCAGTTTCTTATTGCAAACTGCTGCTGAGATAGCGATCAATCTTACAGTTGTTCTCTGTCCTTAAAGCAGCAGCTCTGAAATGATGAAGAAAACCAACATGCCACAATGATTAAAGTATATGAGCTATAGGCTGCCGTGAAGTCTTTACATTAATCAACATACATGAAAGCTGTGGCACACATAGTTATTTGATACAGCAACACTAGATCATGAAACTTGTCATGTTTTTGTCACGACTACAATCTACAGCAATGAAACATTTACATTGTGGTGTACAGAAATCTGTCTTGTCCAACAGCCGAGGCTTTGTCATTCTTCTTTTCTTTTAAGAAAATGCCTATAAAATAAATGGTTTTGGTCAATAGCACACAGAATTGCCACAAGCGACTCACACTTTTCACATGTACTGTTTCCATGTAGTTGCTTTAAAACATATTTGCCCTTTATGCATATATGCATCTCATTTAAAATAACAAGCTGGGAATTAACTAAAGATTTGATCAATCCTTTTGTCTAAGTAATATTATATACGGAAATAATAAAAAAAGTGTTATCTTTATTGGATCTGTCATTTTTTCTAAGGTTTTCAGAGCAGGCACCCTTAAACAGCCATTGGGTGGCCCACGAGGATCAGAAGGAAACTGCTGCCAAGTGGAAACAAGGATGATACTCAAATCCTGTGGCAACCAAAGCTATTCTCATGGACCATGAATAAAACAGTGTAATAATGCTAATAGATACACTGATTGTAATGCTCTGCCATTGAGGAAATAAATGGTGCTAACATTGAACCCCTATGCTAAGGTACAAAGTACCAACCAGACCATCTTTTTTCCTTGCCATACTGCTGACTTTTAGTTACTGAGCGAGCGAGATGAGATAAGAAAATAAAAATAAAGGGCAAGCACTTGAGTTTTCTTTATTCATTAGCCAGCTATAGTACATTGTTACACACTTGGCTCCTGAATATTTGGGGAAATGACTGGGGACTATTACAATCAGGTCATCCATTAACCAAAATGTTGTGAGGAATGCTCTTGAGAGACTTTTCTCTTAGCCTCACTTCCCCTAAGCTGCTTTCCCAATATCAGAAACTGCAAGCCATTATTATTTTTAATGAGGCAATGGAAGTTTGACTCAGATCCCTTGAACACTTGGACAGTTACAACAGATTAGCGCACTGAAGTCCTATGTGATGACCTTCTTCAAACTACTGTTGCATCTGACTGAACGGGACAGTTCAACTCATTATGAGAATCTGGCTGGCTGGTTTCTACAGTGTAATGCAGTATAATAAAGCAGAACCACACTTGATTAGTAAATCAGCATGATTTCCATTACACAAGAGTAGATGTTAAAACTTCATGCTGATTTTAGACTCGGCTCTCACCAAGACAAGCACCAACTAAGACATAGCTTTACAGTAAACTAATGTGATCCATCTGTGTTTCCATCTATTTGCGTTTCCTTCCATCTGATGATGTACTGTAGATATCCTCATGTCTGGTGTTGATGGCTAAAGAGTAATTCTGGCTCCAGGGATCAGCTTATTTTGCCTACCTGGCACATCAGCACACACAAAGGCTGTGATGCTGGCTCCAGGGATCAACCACAGTGCGGTCTCCACAGCACCTCAGCATGACAACCGTCTGGATTGAGCTGAGTAGGGTACATCTCTGGGGTCTTCAAGTGGGCGCCCTCCATCCTTGGTGTTTCGTCGACTAGCCCACGACACCTCAAGAGGGCTCGACGGTGACTCTGACACTCTGGCGTCCCAGCATCACCCCCCTCCATCCCCCACTCAGCTCAGCCCAGCTTGCTTACCTGTGCATCAATGTTGCAATCAAGTCTTGGCACAGCTGTATAAAAGAATGAATGTTTCACGCCTGCAGGGCTGGGTGTTCAGTGTGGAGAGAACAGGAGAGAGTGGGAGGAGAAAGTAAGAATTAGAAAATTATTGTCACCTTTGTGACTTTTAAATTGTTTAATAGGAATGCAATTATATATACTGTATATATATATATATATATATATATATATATATATATATATATATATATATATATATATATTTTGTTCACTGGAGAGAGACACTGATTCGTTTTCCTGGTTGAGGTAGCGCTTGGCTATTGTGTCCAGGTGATTTAATTATGTGTTAAGCAGTTCTCATCTTTTTTTCTTTTATCTTTCAATGACTTTTGTTAGGAACCTGTTAGAATGGCAATTACCAGGAATTATAACAGGTGTGTTGTTGTAGGTGATGTGGCTTGGATGCACTAACTTTCCAGTGATAAGATAAGTGCATTTTTGAATGGGACACCTAGCCACAGATAGTGGTGTACGGTGGTTCCCTGCCCATAGAGGCGGTGATTTCAGACCACATCTATACCCCTTCTTACCCATTTCCCTACGTTTCTTCTCTAGCAAGATGGGCCGAACCCATCTTGCTTTTCCTCCCCCCCTCGTATCCTCTCTCAGGGCGGGAATGAAGCTGCTGGAGACATGTTCCTGATCCTACGGTGTGATGTAGTGGCTTGGATGCGCTAACGTTCCAGTAATAAGATAATAAGGTAATAAGATAAGTGCAAATTGCATGATGTCAGAACCTGCGGCCATTCTGATGGGAGTTCCAGAAGTTCACCACATTCTCATCATCACAGTTAACCCTTGCAAACTTAGGGTTTTATAACACAAGAGTACAAGGGGGTTGATGTAAAAAACAACAGTACACTGATATGTTGAGATACAATGCTGTTGTATCACTTTATTAATTACAATGCTTGTGCAATGCTTCACTTCACTTTGAGATGTGTTTGCCATAGTAACCCACAGTAAGCAAGCTTCTGTAAATGGCCCGCCATTAAGTATAATTGAAAGGCATTTTCTTTTGCTGTTGCATTAAACTTTAGCAGTGTGTAAGTTCATGGAAATAGAAAGAAATATGTTACAAAAAGCACTTGTTTTAAGTAAAAACAATATTTTAATATGTAGCCTTCAAGATGTAGCCTTTCTTAATAAGTAAGAGCACCTCGACTATCACTTGTTTGAACCCCCTACCAAGAGTTCAGTTGAAATTCAGCATTGCATGGGTTTGCACTGTCCTGTCAGAATTCAGTTTGTGTAGACATTTATTTTCAGGTGATCCTATTAATAGACATTTGTTTTAAGATGATTCTATTAAAAGGTAGCACCAAAACAAGAAATGATCTTCGGTATATTTCCTCCATGAATACTGTGAACCCCTTTATATCTCTATCCCTCTTCTTTTTTTAGTGATTATTAAGAAATTGAAAATGGAGAAACTGTTGTATTGAGTAGTACACGACTGATGACTCAGTTCATTTGGGCCATGCCCCATGGTAAGTCTACTGGGCCCTTCTTGTACTGACACACTGTGACCATGCTGCCCTTTAAAGTGTCAATAAAACAAAACATTTCCCCTTCTGTAGGGCATGTTTTAATTTAGTGAGGAATGCTGTACACCCCCTTCACACTGATGTAGTGGAAACACTTGTATGTACTGTACTTTTGTCACACGTATATTTTTAGATACATCTACAGAACTGATCATCTTGTGATTAAACTTGGTATGGATACTCAGGACAGAGTTTCTGAGGCTTATCTAGTTTTTACAATGAAACATTAATTCTTTGAGAGAAACAGGTACTGGAGCAAAAATAAGGTAGGTCATCTCAAAAGCTTTCCAATCCCAGCGCTTCCTACCTTTTTCTTTAAAGTGTTGATGTGTGTTAGAATTTGTTATACGTTTTTCTTTTCTGGAGAGGACTCTAGCTTATCATTTTAAGTCTTTCCTACATTTCTTATGGTTCAGAAAATCTCTCATTTGGACAGCCAAGAGTACAGTGAGTCAACAACTGGCACCAGCTGTGAACACTTGCATTATAAACACCCTCCAAACAGTTTGCATAACATGAATAGGAGTTATAGCCTACTTCAAAACTGAAACACATGCAAAAAGGATTACAGATGATTTACTCATGAAGCATTTATACTGTAGCTGAGTTTAATACTGTCTCATCACATTGATATAGATTTCTGAAATACAGGCCAGAATTTTTCTGGAATTCTGCACAATGGGCTTTTGTTGCATGTGTTTTAACTGTTTGACAATATCGTGCTATTGACATTTTGAGATCAGCTTTGAGAATCTAGCCCAATATGTTATTCATAACAAAAAGAAAAAAGTAGAATATGCAGTAATATAAAACTAAAATAGCATTCTTTGTTTTCTATTGAAAAAAGAAGTGTTACAAAAAGGTAAAAAACTGGTCTGATGGAGTTCTACAATACACTATGTTGGCCGAGCATCGTAGAATACATTGATGGCAGAACATCACACTTCATCCATTTCAGTTAATCAAATATCTTGATCTATTGATCTATTTTGCTCATACACAAAATCCAATTTGTGTGTTCCATTCCAACTGTTATATTTTAATGTCAAGCCACCAGAGGGCATACTACATTAGTCTATTCTAAAGGCTTTCAGATTGTAATCTGATTGATTTTTATTAGCATTCAATGAAAAATGCTGTCCCCATTTCAGTCAATTAAAAAAAATGTTTTTTAGACCAGGTGTTATAAACATTGAACATGAATGATACAAAATGCGCGGTGGCACTGAAATGCAAAACAAAAACAAAAAGAAAGTATGGTAAAGCAAAAATGTCTTCTGAAAGTAGTGTACATTGTTGTATAAGAGAGTGCATCTTTCAAAATGTATGCCCAGAAAAATCTTCCAAAACGTAGTGTGTATTTTTTCAAAGTGTACATCTTTTTAAATGTATGTCAAGCAAAACGAGTGTAATGGTCAAAAGCAAGTTGCTATTAGCAGTAGAAAATTCTGTCCAGGTTTAAGGTTGTTGGAGCATTTTATTTTAAAATGCGTACTTTCAGTTAAACCCAGCACCTTATTACTCACAAAGAATTGCTGCCTTTTGAAAAAGGTGAGTGACAAAAATAAAGCCTTGTGGCATGTTGTATTTGTGTATGAACTTTTATATTCACTTCTAAAAGTGTGGCGCTGTGCTTTGTTCCATAAAGGTCAGTAAATCTATTCCCACTACTAAACAATAAAGTACTTTTGGAAATACGTTACCAAAAATACTTATTCATATAGCTCTGCTAAATATTGCAACTGACCACTGAAATCATTCACAAACTAACAGCATGTAAATATGGGTGACTGACACATCCCAAACTGGCAGAAACCCAGTTTGTGTGGTCAAAGGTCAACATGAAATGACTAAAATATCCATGATAGTGCAAATTTGATTGATCTATTTTGCTTGTACAGTAATATGGGAAGAGTAGGAGGTCATTAGTAATAATAATAATAATAATAATAATAATAATAATAATAATAATAATAATAATAATAATAATAATAATAAGTATGGGGAATACAATACAATACAATTCACATTTCTATAGTGCCTTTCATCACAGGCACTTCACACACAAAAATAACAATGAAACCAACATTAAAAAGTCTAAAACAAAATTTAATAAAACAAAAATTAAAAAAGAGATACAAGTCTAAAACATATATTTTTTTTTATAAAATTGGAATTAGAAAAACACACACACAAAATAATACAGTTTAATTGAAAAATTAGAAAAAAAAATTACTGGTATAGCACAAAAAAATGTAATTGGGTGATCTCAACAGAACATAGATAGACTTTATATGACCTTCATTGTCATAGCATCTCAATTCATTCCAGTTTAATGTCCTATTATGTGTGTTCTCTATCATACTCTGAGGGTTAGGTACCACTTTAGAGTACATTATTGACCTATGAGTGTCCCGCACTGTTAAAACAAGTACATTAGTTGTCTGTTTTAAATATGTATGTTGATTTGTCCAGTAAATTCTTCAGGAACATCCACCACAACAGCATATTTTGTATAATAGTAGTAATATTTCTATCCTGTTGCAAGACTTAATAGCAATTTTGCAAACTGGCAGTGACAAAGGTTAGGATTCCTTTTTTTTAAATTGGTTTATGTAGCATTTGTCTCACATTCCAGACATTTAATTGAGTTCTCTCATCCTTTCTATCTCTTGTCATCCTTTCACACTGATTTTGTATTAATTATCCTTAGATTACATATTAATAAATGATCTTATCAAAAAAAGAAATGTTGGCTGGTTTGGTAGGACTACCTTATCTAATGTAACCTTCAGTCACCCAAGATTAGTATTAATAGGGGTCTGTAACATATAGTCAATCAATAGTCTGTATACCGTGACTCTCCAGTATGATGGCCTTATGCTTTCTTTGAGGCGAACAATCATTTCATAAAATAGATTTAATTAACATACTCCACAATCTAGACCCTACCCGATATGGGTACACTGAGCACTGCCAAGGTGTTACAAAACTGTCTGTGAAATAATGTTTAATGCACTCTCTCAGATCTAAAAAAAAAAAAAAAAAAAGGTGAAGACATTTAAGCATGGTGGCATCATGAAACCGAACGTTTTCTCAACTTCTACAACAACAGTTTCACAATTAATCAATTTGTTCCCTCGTTGGCAAGTTCACACGGTCCACCCAGTAACTTTTCATGACCTGTGTGGGATGGCACATTACCGGACTGTAATTTCAAACAATAGTATGAAAATAAGAGGAACTGACTCATAACACTGGTATGCATAAATCTGTAGAAATACTCAAGATGGTAAAGATATACAGGTATATATTTGACTTTTTAAATCCAGTGCATGTTGTTTGTAATTGTATTAATGTAAATCATAAATAGTATTTGAGTTGGGGTATGCTGGTGATAATTGTTTCATTTCTAACGTTGCCGTGGAAGAGACACAACAAGCTGTTCAACTGGGGTTTTATAAAGATGTCCAAGGGTGAGCGAGCACTTCTTATTCTTCAAGATCATATTGCTGAAACTGTATGGGATTATACAATAAGAGACACCCTACACATAGCATATTATTATTATTATTATTTATTTATTAGCAGATGCCCTTATCCAGGGCGACTTACAATTGTTACAAGATATCACATTATACATTATTTCACATTATACAGATATCACATTATTTTACATACAATTACCCATTTATACAGTTGGGTTTTTACTGAAGCAATCTAGGTAAAGTACCTTGCTCAAGGGTACAACAGCAGTGTCCCCCACTGGGGATTGAACCCACAACCCTCCGGTCAAGAGTCCAGAGCCCTAACCACTACTCCACACTGCTGCCCCGTATTAACTTACACTGTACATATGTTTACCGTACCAACCGCAGCAACCAGAAGTAGAATGTGCTGATAAAGAGAAGAATTTAACAACGTAAGCATACAGCTGCAGCCTACGTTATAAGAAAGCACAGGTTTAACTAAGCATACCATGTATTTGTTTTCATTAAAAGAAAAAACAAAACAAAACAGGGTAACATGCTTTAGTTAAATTCTTCTTCTTAACAGACCAGACTGTTTCAAGGATGTACACTAATGAAAAACAGAAACAAAACAAGGATGAGACTTATCTGGCACACGCTATTTATTCTACTTTTAATTTAAAATGTGTTTCACATATATACTGCAGTAGCAAGAGTAGGGAATTCTTCCAGTCTATGTCTTTGTTCTAAGTATGTCCTAATTTATTAAATAAAAAAAATACCATCTGACCACGTTCTAAAGTTAAAATGAATAACAACTCCAGTTATATTATCCAGGAGTTTCCTACCCATGTACTTAGTATCACTTAGTAATATGCACACATATTACTGATTTGCTGGGCAAGAAAGTTATGCAGCTATGGTAGTGCCTGGAGTACAAATACATATAAATAGTCCTACGATGAACAGCAGAAGACACCTACAGGTTAGTGGACATTGAAATATTAGAAAGCACTACTTTTTAACATTGATCACTGATAAAACCATGACGGGTATTGTTTTTTGTCCTAAAGAGAGCCAAATGTTGTTTGGTTGTTTTATGTATATGTTACACTCAGAGTCAGGTTTTGGCCAATCATTGATAAAAATAACCATTTCGCAATTTGAGCATTTACAGATTATCAAAGAATGAATTGAAAGGTAAATTATTTTGTTCAAATTGCAAAATGGAAAATAACAAACAAGTACGAAACAGAAAAGAAGAGACAGCTTCTTCAGTCTTTGAGCAAAGTGATATAATCAAATTGCGAAATGTGCTTTGAGCAAATACACAGTCCCCGGACAGATTTTGAAGATGCAAGGCTTAATTTCTTGCAAGTACAACAGTTTTTGTCAAACGAAGAAGTGCTTCTGTGTGTGTAACAGCGCTCAGTGCAATGCTATATGCCATAGCAGCAAGCCTTGAAAAACGAATACAAATCCAGTGATGTGTATGTTTCTAAATCTAAATTGTGATTTTTGTTTTAAATGAGATCTGATTATGGTTTCTTTATCTATCTAATTTTATTGAACTACTTCAATTTTACCTGACTGTTATTATCTAAACAATCAAAACAATGTTTTAAAAAGAGGCTCAGTAGCCCAGTGGAGCTCTTGATTTTAACATAAATCTTAACCCATTAAAGTACCAAATACATTTTTCTTTGAAGAAATCCAAACACAAGCTGTATTTATGTCATTTGATTCATTAGATCTAGACTTAACTTTTGCGATTAACAAAAGTTAACATAACAATATAGTTAAAGAGAAATATTAAATAATAGGTAGATGCCAGTTAAAAATGCTCCAAGAAATTACAAAGTAGCCTGTCCTCAAATGAAGACAATGGTATAATGGGTTAAGTTTTGAGTTCTGGAAATATTGAAATAACACAACCTGTTAAATCCAATACTAACCTAAAGACGGGTGTAAAAGTTTACTGTATTGAACAATGAAAACATTTGCTGTCATTTTTTTACAAAACCTATATCTATAAAAAACCTATAATTTCCTACTCCTGCTTTGAGTACAGTGGAGAAGCCTGGTATAATGTTTATGTGGGAAGAAATGTTTTCACGCTGAGAGGAGTTTATTTTTTTCTGATTAACCAAATAAACATGTTTGATCTAGTTTTTTCAGAAAAAAAAAGTTAAGAGGCTTAAGTTAAGAGGCTTGGAGATACAGTATGTTGAATGCTCTAGGCAGCACACAGTAAATATTATTTTAGAACAAGACCGTAAACTCTTTTTTAATTAATAAGAGATTTACAATATTTTTTGTGAATTCTTCACCAACTTACACCATTGAGTAGATAAGAACACTTCAGATTCACTAAGCATTTACAAGCCTGGAGGAAAACAACTTCAAAACTGTCTGTTCCTATTTACTCTTTATTCGTTTTTTAGGTAATCTGGTGAAATTACAGCTATATTATTTTTTTAGGCTTTTTCATTTAGATGTAACCTTTGGTTGTTTGATTATTTAAGTCTTCTTTTATTTCATAATTAGCATCTGGGTTTTTTTCTGTTTTTTATTTAGTTTTTATTTTATTTTTTTGTTTTTGTTTCACTTTTGGTTCCCTAGCCATCAACTGTTAATGCCAGGGACACAAGCAAGGACAATATTATTCAAGTTTTCTTTTAAATACAATAACCAGCCACTATTTTAAAAAATTAAGGTATAGAGGGTATAAAAGAAAAAAAGAAAGATAACATATAGTATTTGACTATTGTACATGTAAAAAACCACAAATCTGTATTTTGACTTTAATGAAAGCTGCATACTGTATATACATACTGCCATGCTATCCTTATTGTTTTGCCATGGCATGTCTAGCCGCAAACGTCAATTTTTACAAACGCATCGCAAAAATGACATTTTGTAAGGTGCTTTTAACATTTTAGAACTGTTATGAGGACAGAATGCACTGCTGTTCTATATGCTAACAATCAGAAAAGTACAAATTACTGTAACCTTAATTTTCTTGGAATTGTGCATTTGTATATACCTGTATTGTATATATTTTTGTAATTGTTTGTATTCTAATAAAGTAATAGAATTACTAAAACAAATCTTCTAACTTCTTGTATAAAGGGAAGTTCTCAGCAGTCACAGAACACCATGTGTTACAGCTAAACCACAGCATATTTTATCTCTTGACAGATCCTTAACAGTTGAAGGCTGACACTTCCTCATTCGCGCTGAATTTTGCGAATTTATAAGACACATTGTGATAGTAAATTCAATTTTATGCAACAAATAGGGCTACAAAGTGCTGAACAAAGAAATGGCTAATAATGAAGAGGCAACCGATTTTACAGAAAACCAAACTGGTCTGTATTATGATTATTTGAATTATACTTATGGGGACATTCTTTTACCTGAAGATCCAATCATCACACATTTCAACACTGTTACCTTTATCATGGTAATGTACTGTTTCGTTTTCCTCTTTGGAACGGGGGGGAATATTTTTGTTATCTACATAATGTTAAGGAAGAAAAAGAAGAGGAGACTTGCAGATATTTTTATTACTCATCTGGCTTTTGCAGACCTTGTTTTCCTCATCACCCTACCACTGTGGGTAGTTTCATTGGCTTTGAACAACCGATGGCCATTTGGAGATTTTCTTTGCAAGTTTGCCTCCTACGTCATTTCTGTCAACATGTTTTCCAGCATCTTTTTCATGACCTGCATGAGTATCGACAGGTACATGACCATTGTTTTATTGATGAACACCAGGGCAATGAGAGACAAACAATATACTCAGATAATGATTATGATTGTGTGGGTATTGGCAGTCGGTTTGGGCATCCAAGCCTTTTTTTTCAGGAGTGTTAATGAGGAACACGATCTGAAATACTGCAGTGAAGTCAGTTCCGTGGCTAAGACTGTATTTAGTCTGTTTACAAGGGTCGTAGCTTTTTTGCTTCCCCTCTTGACCGTAACAGTCTGCTACTCTTTCATTGCCATCAAACTCAACCGCCACTTTACCCGATTGAATAATGAGGGGAAAAAGCAACGAAGATCCATCAAGACTGGGCTTTGGATTATAGCCATGTTTGTCATTTCGTGGCTCCCTTTCAACATATTAACCACAATACGGACATTAAATGAGTCAAAATACATTGAACTGTCTTCTGGAAATGCAGACAGGGTTGACAGAAGCCTGAGTTTTACAACTTGCTTGGCTTTCAGTAACAGTTGTGTCAATCCTATCATCTATGTGGTATTTGATGGTTATTTCCAGAGATGTTTTTTAAAGGTATTACCTTGTGCTATTGCCCAGATACTGGCAACAAGAAGATCCAGCTTGAGCATTTCGGTTTCACATGTTGAAAGAGATTCGGCTTCCAACAAAGACATTTCCCATGCTGGGAGGCATCATTCTTCCACAGAAATGAAATAGGCATAGTCTCACCTGGTCTCACCTCATTCATTTTTTTTAATCAAAATAGTTTTCAGTAGAGGCTTTCAGAAATGAATGGGAGAAACAGTTTATTATTTGATTGACACATTGATGGTTTAACACTTGATTTCATAATATGAGGTGAATGTAAGGTTTTATACAAATGCAGATATATAAATTATGTGTCCTTACAATTGTGTAATTTGATCCGTAACATCCATTAAAGTTTGCATTATAGAATGTATATAACTATTGTTATGCCTGTTTTTAAAATTAATTAATTAATAGGTTGCTATTACTATGTTTTACTAAACTTATTGAATACATAACTAAATGTGTGCTTTATAAAGCCAACATGTGAAAATCGGATTATTTGTGTGGCACTAATTATGTTTATTTGTTTATATTTTGTGATCCTAATTATATCAATTAAAGTAATAATAAAAATAATAAAAATATACTCTGTAGAATATATTTTTGACAAACAAAAATATAAAATATTATGACATAAGACGACTGGCTTTCCATTTAACTGCTGCATAGTAAATAGTTGATCATTTTGTTGCTCTTTGTATATTTGCAATAGTACTACTATACAGTCTGTAAATACAAATACACTGTCTTTTTAGAAAAATTGAACAATATGCTTTTATTTCATTTTCAATAAATACAATGCAATTAAAAGTTGCTTCTAATCTCGATTCAACACTTTTACTATGTTGTCGCCATGGGGAGCAGAATTTGTGTTATCTTTCTCAGAAAGGAAAAAAATATATATATATATATAATAATAATAATAATAATAATAATAATAATAATAATAATAAAACATTGTGTGGTGTTTTGCACTGTATGAGATGCATAAAATCAAGAAAATAAACATGGATTACAATGCTACAAACAAATCAGTTTTTAAGAAAATAAATTATACTCACATTATTTTGCTGCAGTACATTGTATCATGCTAGAGCTAGACAGTGAACATCAAACCAAACCAAGCGTCTCAGACGTATTTTCTTGGTTTCAGTGGGACTTTTACTATTACAAGCAATGTTTATTATAACTTCATTTCACACACCTAAATTCTTTAACCGTGGGAACAATATGGGACAGTCATTTCGAGACAACCAGAATTCCACCACATTTGTGGTGTAACTAAAAGATGTGTCATGCAACCCATTTCCCATACCATATTACCCAACCCCAGTAAACCCCTTTCTGCATGCATGTCTGATTGACATTTCTTTCTCTTTGATAATCTACACGAAGACTCGTGTAGATTATCACTGCTTTGATATAAGGTAGGGGCTTTCAACCGGGGGTACGCGTACTCCAGTGGGTACTTCTAAGGGTCATAGGGGGTAGCAGGTCGACTCAGAAATGCACAAATACAATGAAAGTAAGAGAAAATAATGACCTTGAATTTTTTAGCCGTATTATACATTCTCTAAACCACGGTGTATGCTTATGTATTCTTTGTTTAGCAGCTCAAAGTGAAACGCTAATGGAAAAAAAAAAGAATCTGGCACGTCCACATTTTCCACCTGTACCGCTTGCGCGGTTTCGATTGTGTGGATTTCCACTCACAAATATAGGGGAAGCAGGTGTCTGGTGATTGTGTATGGAGAGCGCTCTGTGCTGCTCGTATCAGTGAAGCACGGTGTTTCTGCGTTTTATAGAAGTATAAATGTTCCGGTAAATATAAATAGTCATCACAATACTCATATTTGACGGGTTTTGTTTATTACCGCAGCTGCATTATATTAACAGCAATAGTGGCTGGTTGAATGTGTTTTCGGTGTTTGATACATTTCTTACTTGCAAAAGAAAAATGAAGGAAAAGAGTCAGAAAGTGCAAAGTGACAGAAAGTGATACAGAGTCCCTTTGGATTATTTTATGCTGGCTTTAATATATAAATCAAAAATAAAAATAAAAAAAGCATATTATTGTTGGTAATTATAGTTTTATCTTGAGGTTAATTTTTTTGCTACTGTAAACACTTTAAACGACACACATAATTATGCTGAGGTGGGAAGTAAATAGTAACGTGATAAACATCTACAGTGCAGACTATTTTGTATTATTTCTAATGACTTTGCCCAATAGAAAGTGAATACAAGTGTTTCCAAAGATTCCTAAATACTGCCTTTTAATTATTTGCATCCAAAGACATGTAATTAAGTTTTAAGAATGAAGCCTAATGTTTGGTTTTCTGTCTCAGCAATTTGTCAGTCCCAGACTGTTGTGAAAAATTATATATTAAATAAATGGAGGAAAAAATTAATGTGTTAACCAGATTATTCTGCCTTTTATTACAACTGTGGTACCATTCAGTGAGCGGAAATTGTAAAGGGTACTTTAGCTGAAACCTTCTGACAGAAGGGGTACAGTTTCAAAAAAAGGTTGAAACCCCTGATATAAGGAGTCTTTAAATGCATGTAACCTTGGCATTCAAGTCTCACTTGGCATTTCCCGAGAGCAATGGTTTCTGCAGGTGTAGCACCATATCAGCATTATAATCGGTGGTAATGTTATGGTGTAAAAAACAACTCCAACAACTTGTTATGGTAAACTAGCAGGACGCTTTATTGTGTGTGTTATACATTTCAAGCATGGCATCTCACTGCCGTACAGCAACCACACACGCTCACCTACGGCAACACAAACAATCCACACAGCACGACACCCACACACACACTTCATGATCAGTAACAAACACAGAACAACCAAACACAACATTCCCCCCACCCCCTTCCCCCGCACAGAGTTCAGGTGTGGAAGGAGGTCACAAAGTCCTGCAGGTTGATGAACCCGGCCGGGCCATGCTGCCAGTGCAACAGATGCATCCATTTGGAATGGACATCATAGATGACCACGAGGAAGTGCTGGTGGTGGGGTACGTCATGGATTTCCCCACAGATGTCCATCCATGGTTTGGATGGCCAGGTCAGTGGTTGCAGGGGAGGCGGAGCCGGCAGGCCAGTTTTCCCGCTGAGCAGGCAGTCCCTGACCATCACCTCAACATTGTGGTCGATACCAGGCCACCACATGAGGTCCCGACATCGCTGCTTCAATCTGACGATGCCCAGGTGTCCCTCGTGTGCCATAGCCAGCACTCGTGCCTGCAGAGTGCTCGGCATGACTGTGCATTGACCCCGGGCAACACAAGTGCCGTTCCAGCACGACAGCTCCTCCTTGATACGGGCGAACAGTGCTAGCTCATCAGGCACCCGGGCAGGCTAGCCACCTGTGATGTAGGAGCACCTGAGGTGGACATCAAGGCTGTGAGAGCCCGGTGGTCCATGCGGAGCATGAACGTCCGGCCATAAAGGTACATGTGCCAGCGTTCGCATGCCCAGACGCACGCCAGCACCTCATGCTCCCCCACCGAGTACTTCTGTTCTGTAGGGCTTAATGCTCGAGAGGCAAGAGCAATAGGCTTCTCCGTCCCGTCCTGGAGTTGGGAGAGGACAGCACCCAGCGCCGTGGCAGAGGCGTCACAGGTGACCATGATGAGGCTTGCAAGGTCGAAGTGTGCCAGGATGGGTGCAGTGGTGAGCTGGCGCTTTAGCAGGCGCACGGCCTCCTGGCAGTCCGCAGTCCAGGCCAGGGAGCCTCCTTCTTAAGCAGCTGACGCAGGGGCAATGTTGTGGCTGAGTACTGCTGCAGGAAGTGGAAGTAGTACGCAGTAATTCCCAGGAAGGAGGTGAGCTGTGCAGCCGACGTGGGCTCCGGAATGCGGTGGATCGCATCCATGTTAGACTGCAATGGGGAGATGCTGTATGCTGACAGCCGGAACCCCACCAACTCAATTTCCGGCATGGCAAAGACGCACTTCTCCTCATTGAGCGTGAGGTTGTGCTTGGCCAGCATGCGGAACACCTGGCAGAGGCGCTTGAGTTAACAAATACAATATGTAAGAGTTAAAAATAAAAATAACAATAACAATACATTTAAATTCAAACAGTAATACACTAATACAAATACAGAAAACAAAAGTGAATTGAGGAGAAAAAAATAAACAAGATAGGAAAAAAAGTTTAGAACTTGGGAAAGACAAGATAAATAGATATCAACTAATACAAATAAATATATCAAGAAAGGCTGCAAAGGGTGTGTGTTACATTCTCTAAATGTGCATAAGATCACTGACCTGCCTAATGTATGGGTATATAGGCAAGTCTGTCGAGCACACAAGGCTGTGGGGGCCAGGTTGTGTGACTCAAACTTGGACAAAGGGATATTAAATCGCTCATCTGATTGATTCTCATGTAGAGTAACTGAAAAGTACCTCAAAATGGAAACTCTGCCTAGAAGAAGCAACACAACATACCTCAAGTGTGACTTATATCTGAAAAGAAAAGAAAAAAAGCAATATTTGGCAGTATTATATAATACTAACATTAATAAATGATTGGGTCGAGTAAGAGACCCGTTGTGACACTTCATGTGAAGGAGGTTTTGGAGCATTGTTACATATGAATTACTGTCCAGTAAAGGGTCCTTCATTGTACAACAGCAAAATGAGATTCAACAAAATGCAAAGCATTTATTTGACCCCTTGTGAAGTTCAATTCTTTTTGGCAGGCTGATGTCCTTTTAGGGAACTTGCTGATGTACAGTATGTGGAATTTGTGTGTATCATTCTTGTGTAGTGTTTTTTTTTTCTTCAGACAGGGTTTAATATGAATACAGTGTCTTGGAGATTCAAATGCAGTAAATTAATTCAGTACTGAAGAACATATTTGTTAGCATAGACGATACAGTTACACTTTAAAATAGTAACCCATCATAGTTAACTTCTGTTTAATGTAATAATGAATCAAACAAGTATCCTGTCATATATGGCCTCCTACTTCTACATGCAATATTAAACTGGTAAAATATTTTGCTGTATTAATAAATGTAACACTGTAGTTACATTAATTACAATGTAGTTACCAAAAGTTATAATTACTATGTAATACATGCCATGTAACCTGTTACCATGTTCCATATTTATTGAGGAGCGTTCCGCATATGTTATCAATTTAGATAGTGTTTGTGTGTGATGTATTCTACAGAACTTTGTGCCACCCTCTCCACATCCTCTTTTGTACCAGGTGATTTACAGCATTACTCTCTGAATGCTGTGCACCACATAGGAAATTTCTCACATTTTTTTTTTCAAACAGTCTAAAAATCTGATAGAAATGGTAAGAGATTATTAAATAAACAACAGAGCAGAGAGCAGGACTGAGTGATCTGTGTGTTTCTGTGTCAAGATCTAGCTGTAGACTTAGGTTTTGCGAAAAGCTTAAAAGGTTAAATGTATTGCACAGGGGAATGCCACTGTGCCTAAAGACATACTCTGCATAACACCGTCTCTTGTACTGTAACCAGTGGGTAATGAGTGTTACCTTGTGGAAAAGTGCCAGCATAAGCAGTCTGCATGTTTTCCAGGTCAAAGAAGAATACTAATAACATCTATAAGACACAATCAGGTTAACCCATTACTGCTTGAGGTACACTTCTAACATTACATAGCCTGAATTGACAAAAATGATTGTATACAGGATATATTATTTTTATATTATGTATATTCTTGTGACAGTTTAAATTAATCTATAACATTCTACTCTCTGTCCTGACTTCTTGCTTACAAATTACAGATTATTTTTATCCTGTACTCGTGTTAATATTATTTTTGTATTAGTTTAAGCATCACATCACAGATCCAATCCTCTTACCTGGCTTTGCTTCAAATATCCTTCAGTTCTTATTGTTTCTCAAGACTTGATTTGTTATCTCTGTTCATTGATGTTTTCATTACTACCAACCCATGGAGGGTAGCTTGGGCTCAAGATAATACATTTTAAAACCAAAAACATTTTTTGGACCATTGGGGCTTATCTTTTTGTTATTACTGTGTTTCTTTGTTGTGTTACTTTTAGATGTAAACTGCTTAAATAAGTCTTTTTGATGTACTGTAGCAAGATGCAGTACATTTAACATAGCTTACACTATATATTACAACTAATAAATAACGTATAAGAGTACATGTTGCTTTTAATATCTTTGTTGTGTTTTAAAATATTTTAATAAAATGTTTCCCATCCCAAAACTCCCTTTAGAAATCTGTTGCCTGTTGTACTACTACTGGTTGAAAAATAGCACATTTGGTCCACACCAGTCCTTTATCATTTATAAAGATCTGCACACACAACTAATGATTCTGTTCCATCTGAACACTTACAGTACCATCATTATAACTGCTTATATCCATGTCCCATGAGCTGGGTTGGTTGAACGCCATTTAATACCCTTGTTTCCATCCTTCCATCCAATACACTTTCACAGTCTTAGAAACAAAAATGAATATAAAACTTTATTTTATTCATGAAGAACATTCTTTGAATAACTCTTGTGGCTTTGGAGCAGGGCCCAGCTTCAGCATTTCTAGAGCACATCTGAATGAAGACTACTTGGGAAGTGCCAGGAAACTACATATGATGCAAGGTTCTCTTCTATCCCGCACATTTGATTCCATTATTAGATACATTCAGCTCCTAAGCCTGTGGTTTCTAGGGCCAGTCTTACTGTATGTCCTTTTCTAAACAGATACTTTAAAAATGACTTGCAATAAAATGTCAAACATTCACTGACTAGCCTTTGTAAGTAGGAGTGCAAGCTCCTAAAGTTCATTTATTTCTGTTATTTAAAGGTCTGTTTGTTTTTTTTGCTTATTTTCCAGTTTTGATAGAAAGTTACAGTACCTTGTTGAGCACCCAAAGACGAGTCTTGTAAGCCATCTGAGTACTGTTCCTGAACTGATGGAGTCCCCTTTAAAAATGCTCCATATTTATGACTACCAATCCTTTGTTTGCTTTTGCAATATATCATGCTGTCATATTTCTAATCCTGTTACACAGTTATAATGTAATATAACCAGCTTCAAATGCTATTTACCAACTCAATTGCAAGCAGACTAATATAAGCTAGCACACCTGGCTCAGAGAAGGATTCAGTTAATGTGCATCTAAATAATTTACAGCTGTTGCTGGCCTATTTATCTTTCAAAGCAGGACTCAATTAACTTTTACATGACAACCTTACATGTTTGAGAAAAGGGGATCAAGGAATAATACAAAAAGAAGAAAACTAAAATACACCGTAACACAACTGCTTCCAATAATATGGTCATTTGAAAAATAGAAAATTAGGTGACGAATCACTGAATCACTCAGTTCTTTGTAACGCAACCTTTTTTTTTTTTGACAAATTCTGCTTTTAGGTTAGATTCTATTTTGTTGTTTTTATTTTGCTGTAACAGCTCCCATAGGTTGGTTTCTGACTACTTTGGTAAGGAGGAGTAACTGCCAGTGAGTCAGAAACCAACGTTTGGGGCATATTACTGTTAAAGAATATTTTTTAAAAATTAACAGCATTTGCTAAAAGGAATTGTAAGATATTTATACCCAGTGATGATTTTTGAGCAAAGATAATCTTGTAGGTTTATTATGCTAAGACCTAGTTTTTATTAAACATCTGCACACAACTAAGCCCACACTAACTAACCAAACATTTCCAGCAGCTATTACATGAAATGAAATTATTGTAATACAAAGTTGTGCTGGAGAATATAACAGTAGCTATCATAGGTTTGTGGTATGATATCCAGACCACATTTACCCTATATTTTTAAGTTATGTAGAAAGACAATTTTAGTACTGATGGGAATTCTGAGATTCACTCCTGATTTTAGTCATTTTTAAAATATATTTATACTAACTATTTAATAAGACAAATCCAAAAGCCAAGTGTGTAACAATAAGAGTTTAAATCACACAACTGTGATTGCTTTTTTAGATATTTACTTGGACTTTGTGTGCTGATGCAGTTAATATCAAAAGAATATTCAACTGCGCCTTTACATATTCTAATAGTCAATAAGACTCCAAATGTTTTATGACTTATGGAAGTATTTTGCTGGCTGCAATCACAAAGGATTCGAGTGAGCACACGTTATACTGGAATTGAGCCTTAAACCCCCTCCACCTCCTTTCATATCGGAAAAAAACACACTAAACCAACAAAATGCCAGCAATCCCACAATGTATGTTTTGAATATGTGTTGATAATAATTTGCTCCATTTAAAATGAAGTTTAAACAACTGAAGAACATCACACCATCTTGATCCTTTGTGTGTCCAAGTTCCCAGCTGGAGAAGTTGTCATTTTGTAAAAAAAAAAGGCCACACCGCATCTCTCAATTGCTGATGAAATACAATAATGATGTCATCTCACTTCATGTATTCTCTGACCCACAGCACCACCTAGTGGATTATTGGGTGTGCTGGAGGAACATTAAGGGCCTGGTTGATAGATAGGAGTTGTGCACTGCTGCTCTACCACAGCTGTTTTGTTTTTTTGTGACCATATCTCTTGTTACAGTCCCCAGGAGCCTTTTGTAGACAGCTGTGTTTCCGTGTACAAAAGCCAAAGCATTTCTAATGGCATTAACGTAGTCTGTGCCACATTGTACCCTACAGTATGTACAGTGCTTCCCTTTTCAAACAGATTCAACACTACTTGTCATCGGTTCAGTGAAATATGAAAACACCCCCGTCCATGTTGCACATTTCTCTACTAATACATTACACAGATGTTCTGCTCTAGCAGGTTTCTGCTTTTTGGATTTCAGCATCTGGTGAAGGTATTGCCAGATGGGATCTGTCTAGTTTAAAGCAACATTCAGGACAACCTCTGGCTAAATTGTCTTCAGGCCACATTTTATTGTAATAAACCAGCATCAAAATTGTACTAATACAGGTAATTTCTACTATACTGTTCTATCAAGCTTGATATTGTAAAACTCAAATGACAGCAAATGTGAAACAACTGTAGAAAGTAGTGATGGAATGGACAAGATTAGAAGACTGAATTAATGAGTTAAAGCTGTTTTATAATTTATACCGAATATTCATTTTGTACATTGTGCAAACATTATTTGTGGAATGAGGTTGTTTTCTTTAAATATTGCCTTAATATTTACTAAATGCATATTATATACCTTACGGTTTATTCACAGTGTATACCTACTCCCTCTAGTGGTTGTTGATAGGGTGGCATTGGTTATCATATAGTATAAGGCAAACTGTTTTTTCCTAGTTGTGTTCTCACACACTCTAGTATTCAACTGCACTTTGCTGTTATATTCATATACATTAGTATACTTTAGTATACTGTAGTTTGTGGCACTATTCTAGATTACTGAGGTATGTTTTTTTAGGTTGGTAGGCAGGAAGCACTTGTATGAGAATCCTGCTGTGATAACCATTAATTATGGAAAGCTGATGAGAGAATGTGTTTTGCAACTGGGTGTATTTTGTGCAGAATAACATAAATAAATGAATTAAAGTAGCTGTATGTTTGTGATTTATGTAACCATAGTTACTGGCATGCTGTTACAGTAATTCAGAAGAAAAACAAAAACAAAAAACAAACACACAGACAGCTTGTATTGCACTTGGGAACTGAAGCCCTTGTTTGTCAGTTATTGGAAGTCAATTATTAATATGGTTAGGCAACATCAAAGCCGTTGCCTTGACACCCACTGTCTCTAACCAAAACAAATATTTTCCTTAATACTCCCTTTTTCTCTCCATAATAAAATACAATGTACAAATATGTAGTAAAACATTTGCCAAGATTAAACTTGGCCACAAAATGGATACTTTAAGGCACAATTTACGTGTGCTGTATGAAAATACTTTCAAATGTCTAGAGAGTCATATTTTCACAAGAATCATAAATTAGCAGAAAATTCTTCATCATCCATTAGTAACATTACTGAAATTTGGACTCCCAAACTGACATTGTAAACCCATAATGGACATGTATGGCTAATCAAAGCTCTTTACTCCAAATCGTCATTAGCTTGTTTTTTGGTCAGAAAGGATAATAACACTTAATATAGTTGCCAAACCAGAAACAAACAATTCAAAACACTTAAGTCATTAAATATTGCACCAATGATTATTTGGGTAAATAGCTTTGAGAACGTGGCCCTTAGTGTCTACAAGGTGCTGGAAGATTGAGAGGTGTATGTGGAGCACCATTCATTGCAGATTAAGCTCCAATTCATCCTGGAGTTGGAGTTGGATTCAGTGGTTGGGAAGGTCAAGGTTATGTGACAGGCATGGAAAAGGAAGGATAACATGCCTAATTAAGAGTTAAACAATTCCCCCCATGAGCAGATCTTATACAGAGTAATTGGCAAGTATGTCATGGGAATGTCTTTAAAAGTTCAGCTATTTTTAGTGGAGGTTACCACTGGAAAAGGAAGAGCTGGAAGGTTAAACACACAGGAAGAGTGTCCTGTGAACTTGCTTAAATCAGCACTAGCTTCATCTTCTTTCAGATTTGTATCATTCCTCATTAACTGTATGTGTATTGTAGTGTCAGCTTAAAGACAGAGGGACGGAGAAGGCAAAAACGGAGGCCATTCTACCAAAAAATAATAATGAACGATAACACTGGTTTCTGTTACATTCACACACACACAAAAAAAAACAACTTTTCCATACTTTATTCCTGTAAATTATGGTCATCTTTATTTAAAGACATTGTTGCATTCAGAAAATCAGAAAAAAAATGCAAGTTAGTGAATGCTAGATATAATAGGGAAACTCAAATCTGTGTCCCCTTTTAACTGCATTGTCATAAAATGTCACTATATATCATTAAATTATCAGCGCAAATCTTTCATTTCCATAACATCTGTGGACAGAAATATTGGCATGGGTAAAACTTTGACCTATTAGAAGAAAAAAAATGAAAGACACCCACACCTGGACTTCTCACATAACTTAAAACAACCAAATTAAAAAAATAAAATAAAAATAATAATAATAAAAACAAGTTTACTGCACAGCCAAGCAGTTCCCCCCTTCAGTTCCAATTAACTTCTGGAATTTAGTTTACAAAAAATGACATAAAAAAAGGAAAGAAAACTCTACACATATTTAAACTCCTATGACTGATTGCAAAAATACATAAATAATATTATGATATCTGCACGGAGCCTGGCTTTTCAACACTTTAGTGCAGCTCCAAAGGTTCATCCAGTGTCCAAGTTTCCAATCTTAAATTGAAAAAAGTAGCATTCCCTGGCTTCATTTTGCATCTGTTAAAAGTTCCAAGTTCTTTCACAACGGAACAAACTTCAGTTTCAACTGAAATGTATGCATGTTGATATACTGGTCTTTGCGTTACTGCCTGTCTCCAATGATATTAAAGAAGTAAATACTGCTAAGCCTCACAACACTGCAAAGGTGCTTGGGTCTCTACAAAGATAACGTCTCTTTGTTGGTTGTAGGGATACAAAACCTGTAGAAATGTAGTTCTCTAGATGTGCCATAGACTGTGCGGTTGAATTTAGCTATTGTGTTCAAGTCTCTCAGCTTCTTGTTTTGTCCTCCTCAGGTTACCTTTCATCTTGACAAACTCAGGAGCATTCTCCTGCTCTTCTTCATTTTTTTGTTTATCAAGTTCAATCTGAAATATAAAAACAGAATAAATAAGGTTCTATTTTAAATTAAATATGACACACTACATCAGTGGTACTCAATTCCATTCTCTGGCGGGCCAGATAAGGAAATGTCCAAACCTTGGGGGGCCACAGGGTGCTCAAGATGTGCGTAGTGGTGGGGGGTTGTTTAAATGGTCATGAAAATCTGACTATCCAATCACACTTTACATACAGTAACAAAACGTTGCAACAATGCACTTGCACCAATTAACTAATACATCTCAGAAATAACTAGTTAATATGATGCAATGTTTGATCGCCATTAATAATAAAAATATTAAGCAAATATAATTTCCTGTGCAGTATTCAAACGACATCTTGCAAACAAATAATTATACAAATCTCACTGTAATGCTATTAAAACAGCATGTTATTCATTTTAATTCTATTAAAACTAGAAAATGTTCTGACAATTACTGCGCAGCAAGCGTTCAAGTTAACTAACGAAAGCACTTATGTTGTATGAGCATCTTACTAAGCACCTGATTAAAAGTGTAGCACAGTGTTTAAATATGCATGTTCTAGTTCCAATGGGTTTAAATGTAAATGAAAAGTTTCTAAATTAAATACATGGCATGACAGTAAACAGAGGGGAAATAAATTTAAGGCATATCCACCGTGCCATCTTTGAGAGGCGTACCGTAGGTGCGTTTCTTACTGTTGCCAGTAAGAAATGGTGGCCACATTGCTAATTTTCCTAACAATACTGAAAAATAAAGGAAATATTGACATATGCACTTAAGTTTTTTCATATATTTCTATAACATACAGCAGCCGCTCTCAACTTCCAAGACTTTCTACAATAAACTGGAGACAAACATCTGGCGTTTTGGGAGATTTAAAAAAATATATATATTATTGCTCTGACAACATGTCAAACGTAACAGGTAATCAATCATACAAAACTACTTTCACTTTCATGTTCCAATCACATGCTGCACAATTCCCAGCTAAATCTTACAAAATTAAAGCAATTTCCAATACTATTTATGTTAAAATAATATGTAAAACTGTAATATTCCAGAATAGGTTGTGAAGGCTTTACTTTGCTCCACTGAATTAACTATAAAAGCAGAGGATGTCAAACTTGAAATTATACACTTTTCATGTGTGTATTTCAGGCAGAAACAGTACATAAGTAGACATCGCTTTTTTCTTTTTCATTTCTTTTTTTATCCCTGCCTTTGTAGTTTCTTCGCAATAAACAAAGTGGCAAGTGACACATTCTCATAAAGTAATAGCATTATTGGGGTTAATTTTTTTTTTTTTTTTTGAGCTGTGCATGCAAGTGAAAACCATCACATTTAATAAACTTTTCAAAAAATGTGGAAAACGGGGCGTTGTACAAAGAAAAAAAAATAATCATTTTGGTTTTCGTTTATTACTCTCCTCATAACAGAAAATAGGATCACAACAAAACAAAACGTTGATCACTATATGTAACATTTACCTTGCTAGTTTGGCCAGTGTTTGGAAAGTGTGAAGCATTTTCGCGTGATGTGTATTACCCGATTCTGACTTTATTGTTGTTTATATTAATCCCACATATCACTTGCCCTTTTTAAAAACAGACGTATATTTTTGGCTTCGAATTAATGTGCAGCAATGTTTGTAAGAATATTCAGATAATTTCGCCACACTAAAGAAAATAATATTACTACCGCTGTTTTCATATTGCATGAAGCCTTCTCTCATTGCTCAACCAATGAGGCACTAAAACTAAGCAAATAGGCGGAGACTTGTGCCAAAATGATAGCTCATCAGAATTAAAGCTTGGCCAAGCTTTGGTCATGTTGTATGCCCGTGGCGGTATCTCACCTGCTCCAGTTTCTGTTGCCTCTTCATGAGCTCGATCTCCAGGGCGCTCATCTTCTTCACCGCCTCCTCCTCCTTCTCTTTCACAACCTGATCCCTCTTCCTCCTCTCCATGACCTTCTGCAGTTCAGGTTTGTTTTGAATAGCGAGGCCCCTGAGGATGACACACATGCCCAGAGTCAGCAATGAAAGAGCTTCTGTAAGAAGGTTTCCGGCAAAAACAAATAACAAATAGTGTCATGTGCTATCAGACAACCACATTTTACATTGCTGCATCGTATGTGTTGTGTTTCTGTTCTCATTTTGAAGTGATCCCTTCCACCAATCTGTTTGAACTTCAAACTCAGAATTACACCGAGGTGCTACTGTGGAACCCACTGGAGTCCCTTACAGTAAATATACATCTGTAAGTAAATAAAACCCCATACAAACAAATTACTTGAACTGATATAAAATAATATTAAAGTAAATAAATAAAAACTGGACAGAACTTCACCTAATCCCCCCTCCCCCCAAAAAAACACATAATATTGCTAAGAAATAAATTATAATAATAATAATTGCAGACCCCTTCACCCAGGGTCCAATTTGGATTGCTGTAATATGGTACCCAATGTGGCTACACATCCTAGAACATATGCAAATTATTTCCTGGTACCAAATCAATTGGATAGCAGATTGAATGACATCATCCCTTTTGCCAATATCCAGTTGAGCTGAATGGAATTGAATGCTGAGTTACATAAAAGCAGGCAGTGGAGAAGTCAACAGCCACATGTTTTTCTGGTGCAACAGTAAAAAAAATTGTAATTAAAATCCATGAATAATGGCATTGGACTTTGGGACTGCAAAGAAGATAAAGACAAGCAGGTCAATAGAAGTCAAAATGTTTACTGTTACATAACACAAAAACTGCAAAGTTGCATTTTTACATTGCCCCAGTTTGCCTAATCCCCCAATCTAAATTAAAAAAGAGAGTTCATTTATTGAAACATAACAAGGCTACAGATGGAATTTCTGGTGGAAGAAACTAATTTCTAGCAAATTATCCTGCTGACAGAATGCTTATGTACAGTATGGACACATGACAAAGATCTGTATTATGGCCAGTGGTTAAAACAATGTACGATACCTGCTATCAAACCTGACCTACAGAAGTGTATATTTTCATTTTCTCCAACCAGAATACTTGTAAAATATAAGATACTGGGTGCCATTTTAACCTAAGAAGCTCTAGAATGCTGTGAATAGAACAATGAATATCTAGCTGAATATCCAAGCTGGCCTTTGTTTTCATAATTTAACTTTGCTTAAATAATTCTGCACAGAATTGCAGCATGAAAAACATTTTTTGTGGCTCTGTTTTGGATGTTATATTGATTTTATTTTTTTAACTCCATTCTAACTATTTTGCATGAAATGTATTTTTGTTTACGACTGTAAGTCGCCCTGGATAAGGGTGTCTGCTAAGAAATAAATAATAATACACTAAAACACAAGCATCTTTTTAGGACTTCTGTACTATTGATGAATGTTTCATATCAGAACATGAAAAACATTAACAATTATTACCTTGGTGTGTGTCAAGTCAGCTACACTATATAGCCATTCATATTTACCACCAGATTAGTGTATTTCATTACACTGGCCTCTGAAGAGCAGGAATAAGCAGGAATTCAACTTCAAGGAATGTTTTTTTTTTTTTTTTTTTTACTGCACTCGTTTTTAATCTAAAAACAGAAAATGAACTCTGCATCCATTTCTGTTAATGGCTTCTTTTAATAACCCCGGAAACTAAAGAATAAAACTACTGAAATCACTGCACCGATCACATCAGTTTCACACAAAGTGTCAAGAAAAAATGCAATCCCATTTGTATTTGATCAAGTACCCAGTGATAAATTATCTGCCAAATGATCAGCCAGCGCTGTAATGTTATAGTGTACGCGTGATTAGATATAATAAAATTGCTCATGAAAATGAAAAAACATTTCTTCAGAAGCAACATTCTATGAATGTTCCAAGTGTTTTTTATTAAATTCAGAATCCAAAACATCTCAGACTATAGCGTCTAGTATTGATTTAGCAGCAGATCTAAACAGCACCAGTGCTTAAATAATTAAAAATAGGGCTCTTTGTTTGACAAGGTTATGAAAAATCAAACATCTAACAGAGCATGTCTTGTCATATATTTTTGTACATTGTGTAGAATATGTTTAATTAAATCAGCAGTTTGGCTCCAGCAATGTAAACTTTCATTTCCTCTTTGACTGGGACAGTTCTGTTGAACTCAACGGACATGACACAGCATTTTCACTTACTGCTGCTCTAGACATTCAGTCTCAAGGATAACATCAACCTACAAATCTTCTGACAATAACCTGCTTCTAATGTCTCTCAAGCTACGCTCAGGAAATCAGTCTTTATCTTGATGGTGGACTGCTGGTAGATTTAAAAGGAGGACAAGCAAGACAGGCATTTTTTACTTTAATAATGAACAAATTATTTATATATATATATATACATATATATATATATATATATATATATATATATATAAATTGCTCAGTTTTCTATTATATAAATCCCATTTACTGGTGATTTACTCATGTACAACTGTCCATGTGTAACCTATTAATGTATCACTAAAATTCTAGAACATCCTGTTCAACACTTAAAATGGACTGTTTTTGCATCCTGCTGTAATTTTATGGGAAACCAGATTTGGATTAACCTACTAATGGTGACATAATCCCTTAAAGACAGTGAACTTCAGTACTGATTCTGTATCTATAACAAAACACACACACACACACACACACACACACACACACACACACACTACTACATTCATTTTAGTTTTTGTTATTGATGATTTTTCAACAAGATAATATAAATTAATTATTCATAGAATTGATTTTTTACAGTAATTACCAGATGGATTCATCTGACAGATACAGCATGCTGAAATATGGAATAATGCATTGGCCTTTTACAATACTAAAAACCTACGAATGAATACAAAAGTAGATGTTATGAAAAAAGTATGATACAGTACATTAGCTGCACAGGAAGTCAGAATGTCCTCCCCCACTCCCTCAAACACACTTTTAGTGACAGCAAAGCAAAAACTCATTTCAGTGTGCAGAGCACTGGAGTTACTGAAAAAGTATGCCTCTGGACATCTATAGGGAGGAAGAGAGAGGATTTAAAAAGCCTTTATTTCATCTGTTATAAAATAATGTAACGTTATTACCATGCTGAGAACAACTAGTCATGTCGTCCAAACAGGACCATCTTTTAAAGCTGACTTGGCGTTAACCTAATATTGAACATTTTGCGAAACTACTAAACCTACAGTTCCTTCCTCTGCTGCTTTTAAACCTACATCTGCTTGGGGCTGCTGCAAATTACCAACCAACATTGTTACCAAAGTTGATAAAGACTTCTATGTCTTAATAAATTAATGATCTTAACACATAAGTGATAACATCTGATTATAATACAATGTTTTATTTCAGACCAAACTGCTAAACTGAAGAAAGAAAGTTTATTGAAAAATGTACCGAGGCTGATATTTAAAGCTTTTACTGCAAATCAAAAAATGTTTAAATCTTCTCAGAGGGAAATCAAAAAAGAATCAAGGTAGAGGCTCTTGAATGATAATTGGAATTACACTCAAGCCCTTGGTTCTGTGGTATTTCATGTAAACAGGTAAGAAATTGGCATTAACAATGTCCAAAAGTTTAAACCACTTCAATGGAGACCATACTTTTGCTTACTCTTTGCACTTGCCTAGATAGCTCAGTCCCACTTGATAACAGAATGGCTGTAAGTAAAAGGCAGGTTTTCAGAACATGATCATACTTAGATTAATGTTTCTTATAGCTTACCTTTTCTGATTCATGAGGAGCTCCCTGTGAAGATCCTGGTGGTTCCTGGAGGTTTTCACTGGATTGATGAGCTTTTTGGGTTTAACCAATTCATCGCTGTCATCATCATAGTCAGGGTCTGCCATGATGCTCCTTACAGCTGGGGTGAGCCCTTCAGTCAGCTCTGCTGTTTCAATACCGTTATCTAAAAAACAAAATTAAGATCTTTTAAGTATACTGTTTAAATGAATTTAAAAGAATATGAAAACTATAAATATATGGGTTATGTCATATCAGATAAGAATATCAATAGTTTTCTGAGAAAAGTACTTAAATTCCAAAATATATAAAATAAACATAAAATAAAATAAAATTTGCTAGTGCCTTCATTAGTGATTAATCAATGTTCCAGAATATTAATTTGGCTGTATAAAGTATTCAGGTACTTCTGCTTTTGTTCCTAAAAAAGGTTGTGCCTACAAATCCTAACAAAGTTGTTTCCAGTAAAAACAACAAGGCTCCTTTAAGAGCTGGTTCCTGCTTATTTAAGAAAATTACATTTAAAAAAAAAGTGAAGGCTAGATAAAAAAAAAAGTGAGTTAGCTGTTGAGAGCCAAGTCAGGTATACTGTACATTGCTTAAACTCTATATATGTTTAAGACCAGCCTAAGTAGCAAAAAAACACAAACACCTTGACTCACCTTGAAGCAGAGGAAAGACCTGATACCTAGGCATTGTTGCCATCTTTACCTGCAGAACTACAGTTGGAAAAGAAAAAAAATCCCCTCCTGGTTTCTGTCTTTCAGTATGACGACTAGCGTTTCAACCTGGAGCACATGGAATTTCAGGCAACAATAAAGCGAGGCTGTATGTGCTGCCCCTGGCAATATTTTAATACCTAACAACCCACCCTCTCTACCCCAGTAAACCTCACAATGGCTGGCTAATCTTTAAACAGCTAGGTTTGTACTAATGCCCTCCAGCTATGTCCTTATATAGTAAAAGAGATTGGCTTCTTTATTGATGTATCTAATAACCAATCAGACTGTTGTTTATAAGAGTTCAACAAGGGTGCAGGAGTTGATTGTGGATGTTTGCAGGTAGTAAAAATATTTTACAGTCTGTCCACCCTGAGCAGGTAGATTTTTAGTAAAGGCAAAACAATGTCATCAGAGTACCTTATGCAAACAATACAGCGTCCTGGTTGACAACATAACCACAGTATTGTACCAAAAGAAAATATACACTCTTAGTTCAAGAACGTCTGCTGGAGAGAGGAATCCTGCATGTAAATGGCTTCTCATGCTCAAACACACATTACATTATCGTACTTTTCAGACCGATAGTGTTCTTTCTGATTGGATGGCTGCTAAACATACCAGCAGGTCTATTTATAATCTAAATTGGCACATGGCCTTTGATTTGTTTGACTCTATACTGTGCAACCACACATGTTGTGCAGCATTGTGGAGTAGTGGTTAGGGCTCTGGACTCTTGACCGGAGGGTTGTGGGTTCAATCCCTAGTGGGGGACACTGCTGCTGTACCCTTGAGCAAGGTACTTTACCTAGATTGCTCCAGTAAAAACCCAACTGTATAAATGGGTAATTGTATGTAAAAAAATAATGTGATATCTTGTAAGTCGCCCTGGATAAGGGTGTCTGCTAAGAAATAAATAATAATAATAATAATAATAATAAATGTTCAAAATATTACAGAAAATGCCAGTTATCCACTACTACATAGAACACATTGTACCCTTTGCTGTGCGTTTTGAAAGAATGTGCCGAATGGACATTGAAATGAAAAGGCTCAGCTAGACAATGCTAATTTTTCACACTTCAGTGGTCCCATGCTGCTGACCGTACACATGTGGTTCTTGGCTGCATTCCAAACATTAGAATTAATCTATTTTGTCGCTTTATTTTAAAATGTTTTATGCCAAGAATAAAAACTTTACCCTAAAGTTACAATGTAAAGAATGAAAGGCTGCAGGACACATACTGCCCTAAATACTCTATGCAGCACATAATACAGTATGTGATCTCATTTTGCAATTTGTACTTCATGTTGATTGTTCTCTATTGCTTTTAGTCTGGTTCCCTTAAGGGAGCTTCAGCTCATGATGGGAGCGTGATTTGTTTGCGGACCTTCATCACGATGATGAAAGGAAGGCTATAGCTCATCGAATAATCCCACATTAGACCAGTCAACAGCAGACAGCAGCTGTGAGTTCACTAAAGGTTTTTTTTAATTGCACAAGATGTCACTGCATGGTACAGGCATTTGAACATTCCCTAGATGAATGACAAATCATATCCGTATGTCTAAAATATATAGTATTGTCTAAATGATACATTTATAGAAGATATCCAATACACTATAAATACCAACTGAAGTCAATTTATTGGATATATAAAAGCTGGATATAAGGATAGTTACTTAATTCAAATCAGGCAGCAAGACGCAAGATAGGAATCTGAAGTGTTACTAAAAGTGGTGTGAAAAAAGAATGGACATCTAATAAACACGCCTAACTACAGGTGATGTTTATATCCAAGCTGGTGTCCTGTAAACATTTTTTGTTTTGTTTTTTGTAACCATTGGACAACCAGTTCTACAAACACCTCTCTTCTCCCTGTGAAGTAGTTTCCTCTTTCTGCACCCATGGGTTGGGTTGCGTTTTCTTTCCTTCATCTAGTCTAGTGCATGCACTGCTGAATTTACAGAATGGCAGCGACTGCACAGTATGTTATAATGTGCATAAAGAATATGTCAATTGTACATTAAATCAGTATGTTGTAATGTGCATAAAAAGTACATTGTACATTAAATCAGTATGTTGTAATGCTTTAGTTGCTCATAAAATTACAGTTGACATTGAGCCATATCTTGCAGCATAGGAAAAGCATCTTGTAATGTTAAGCCAGTAACTGAAAAGCTCAGGAGAGGAAGTAAAAACAAGTAGTGTATGCAGCTGATAAAACGCTGTGAATGTAGAAGCTTTTTGGCGACTTTCACGTGATTTGATTGGCTCTTGCAATGCTGAAATCTGTAAATCTGTATACCCATAATTCTATAGTTACTGCTTTCTCCCACCTTAACTCGAAATGAAAGCTAAACTGTCAAGTCAATATATTATGTATACTAATTCAGCACAGAATGTACAGTGCCAGCTAACTGGTGCTCTACATTCTGAAGTACGTAATTAATTCCTGGAGCGGGTGTGGATATGTGTAGGCAGTTGATGCAGTTTTTGAGCATGTATATTTAAGAGCCCTTTTCCAGTAGCACATAGTTATGGTTTATAACCAGTATGTTCCAGCTGTATCTTGGAAGGCTGCCAAACTCAGTTACCACAGGTTATTATAAAGAGAGTCCTGGAACTAGTCTTTAATTAGCATGCCTCTAAAAGGGAACTACACAACTAAAATAAGTGATTCTTACACAGCCCACACGTACTGGGTGTGCCATTCACAGTTCAAAATCGTATTAGAAATTTCTAGATTTTCTTCACAGTTTTACCATACTGTACAATATTCTTTAAATTGTGTGTTTTACATTTGAAGTTCTACTTGCTGTGGTCACACAATTGAGCCATCCTATCCCCCAACATCTATATTGTACATGAAATTAAAATTTACAATAAAAAAAAGCTAAAATACTGACTAGGGTTTTCTGTGCAATGTACTGTGCAGTCAACTGTTTACACCAAAGAATGAATACATACATACATACATACATACATACATACATACATACATACATACATACATACATACATAAAATAAAATAAAATAAAATAGTTGGTACATTTACAATTAGTTTTAAAATAAACTCAAAACTTAAGCAGGCAATTGCGCAATATGTTCTTTAGTCATTCAAGCCAGGCTAATAAAACTGAATGACTTATTGTTATTTTTTTTTTTTTTAAATGACCAACCAAATTTGGTCACTGGACCAATAAAAAAAGTACTGCAGATTTTTGTATGAAACGGACATGCCTAGTTTCTTCAGGAAATCAATCCCTTGTTAAGTATTCATTAACGACACAGAAAAGAAAACAAGGCAGTGTATCCACATGAAGGAGGCGTGGGTGTTATCAGTGTAAATTTAATTATCAAGCAAACAAAAACAAACACACAGTCTTTAAAACTTATTTGGAAGGGAATAGCTCTTTTGTAATTTGTTGCGCTTTGTCTTCAAAAGAATAGGTTGTCATTGATGCCTTGGTAAAAATCATAGGTTGATTTTTGTTGATCTGTTGGTAGCTTTTGATTAAACTAGTGCTTCTTTTGTAATTTAGCCATTTTCTATTAATTAAAAAATATATATAAAAATTAAGGGTGAACATACGTGTATTCACTGAACAGTATATACCGGTAAATTAGCATTGAGCTCCATTGGGCTGCAGAGGTGCAATATAAAAACCATTCCTGGCAAGTCGCTGTTACAGTCACTTTGCACATTGTGCTGCACTCTTATTTTCCAGTTAGTGAGAGTCCTTTGGGTCATATTTGTACCAATTAAAGACAATCTGTTGTTCTTTCCATTCATTTAAATAATAATAATAATAATAATAATAATTAAAAAAAAACAAAAAAAACACACACAACACAGAAACAGCTATTGGAAGGCCTGTCTGGAGAACATTCTATACAACAGACAGAAGCAGTGTTGAGGCTTGATCTGTCAAAAGTCGTCTATATACCTACTTGTCCGTAAATCCTCACTGTTACTACCCAAGTTCAGGTTACCAGGACCACTTACTAACCTACAGTAGTGTACATTTGCAAGTCGGCAAGTCATTGCATATTTTACAAAGCGCTGAAAAAATAACATTTGAAAAGGGGCGTCAATGCAAGCTTTACTGCAAAATGATGCACCATTCCAGTTACACCAGGGCAGGTAAATACTGGAGGATCCGTCCCAAGAGCTGCCACCTCATGTAACAAAGACTAAACATGAGAAGCAATCTTGCAGAAGTGGCAGGTTGTTCGGGTTTTAATCCTATTTTTAAACTCTGTACCTCAAAAAATACATATAAAAAAAGGACAGGTGGAAACCCTAACCACCACTTTGTTTCTCACTCAAAATATCAATTTATATTTAGAAATAAGATTTAAAGAGGTAAATAAATAAAATAAATAAATAATATATATTTTTTTCTTTTCAGCTCAAAGAGCCAACTGCCCTAAACTAGTTCACACGTCACTCAAAAAAACTACAGATAATTGTTGGACAAACACCACCTCTTCTGATTTTCCTATAAACAACGTAAAGCAGGTAATAAATGATTGTATTCAATTGACTTTGTATGCTCTTCTGTAACCCTTATAACAGCCAGGCCTCATCTCAAGCTGAACATGCCACACAATTTCCTTGCAAATTAATGAATCAAATAATCACTAATAATTCAGAGAGCTGTGTTGTACGAGTACGATTTCTATATTCTGCAGTTAGGGTTAGAGAAGGAAAATACTGTGCTTTGTGTCTCTTACATACATTATAAAATGGAACCCCTACATCATAATTACATTGTCATACTGGGCGCGTTAAGTAAATGAGCCGCTCAGAGTGAGAACGCTCAGAAAGCACACTGAGCAGATTTAAATGACTTAACGCTCTGCTCCACGAGAGCGCTGAGCGACTTTTAAAAATGGCGAATAATAATTATTTGCTTGTTTGTGTTTCTGAGGTGATGGTAGATAAAATGGCCCAGTGTGAAGTTACTGTCCCCTGCTGTACCTAGCCGAGTTCGGCGCTCTGTTTGGACTGAACCTCATATCTGGCTCTGTTTAATACCGAAAATACTGACGTTAATAATGAAATTATGAATAATATTAATACTACAAACCTAATAATAATACATTCATAACTATAAAACAGCTCTACATTTTAAAAAAATGAAATTAAATGATACAAATTCGAAAACAACAATTTTTACCATCTTATTTAGCCAATTTAATACATAACTTCATAAGTCGAAACCAGTTCATCGTTCTTGACAAAAGTATTTGTCAATCCTGCCTGTCATCTCCACTTGTTTCCTGCAGGTGGCCATTCCCTCCGCTCTCTGATCACTGATGAAAAATGCTCAGGAGCGCTCTGAGCGGCTCAGCGGGAGTGGAACAGAGCAAGTCGTTAAGTTGATTCTTTTACTGAGCCGCTCTGAGCCGCTCACTTACTTAACGCACCCACTGTGTCAGATCAGACTTCATGGAACTCCAGTCTCTAGAGACAGCAGAACATACGGATATATAAAGATATTCCCATTATTCCACTCTTCTTACAATTTATCAGCCTCCCTTTCCCTAGTGTCTTCATGTCTGTATTCTGTTCCTCCACAGGACTAAAACAAATCTAACCACTTCACAAGAGGAAATCCTGATCCATGATTATATTTTAGACTTCCACTCTACCTAGGCAGTGTGCAGTAGTGGTTAGGGCTCTGGACTCTTGACCGGAGATTGTGGGTTCAATCCCAGGTGGGGGACACTGCTGATGTACCCTTGAGCAAGGTACTTTACCTAGGTTGCTCCAGTAAAAACTCAACTGTATAAACAGGTAATTGTATGTAAACAATAATCTGATATAATTCACCCTGGATAAGAGTGCCTGCTAAGAAATTAATAATAATAATAATAATAATAATGATAATAATAATAATAGGTTGACTAAACATTGCCCCACAAATAAACCTACGATCTCAGCAGCCAAAGCAAATGGTGACCGTACCACTAAACCTTTTGCGTACATCCAAAAAAACACTGCAGTTATACCTCATTTCAAATGTACACAAATTATATTAATATCCATTTACAGTGTTCCCCCTGCATTATGCTGATGTCTTGCCTCTTTCCTTCTACATACCACATCTAGTGGTCCATAACTTATATTGACCCAATAAATATTTTTTTTCCAGGGAAACAAATTGAGCCGAATCATCCTTTTCAAATTGTGCTGGCTTTTAAAGAAAGACTTCAATCTATTCATGGTAATATGGCTGCTGTCAATAGCAACTGCCTATATTAACCTAATACTTATGAGTACTGTACTGCTCATAAGACTCATATACATATAGATATCAAAGAACTATCATAAAGGAGTATGTGTTTATTCAGAAAAGGTGAAGCGAGCACCCCTTTGTTGTGCTACAGTAGATGTCTACAAACGTCATTCCCTCATTAGGGCTCCAGTACAAGACAAAGGGAGCATCTGGCACTATATTACTGTCTGACCTGCTGTTGTAAACAGTTTACCCCAAGAGCTGTGTCCTGATCCCCTAGGAATGATAACATCCACCTCTAACCTCCATGTCTCACCTCCTTCAAATGCTGTCACAGAGTTCTACAGGGTTATATAAAAAAATTACAAATACCTAAACTGCATATCTTACATGTCAAAAATTAAACAGATTTGTGTGATAATCCCACTTAAATAGATCAATGTTTTTAATTTTTGTTTAAAATTTTAATTTTAATTCTTTTTTTTCCTCCCTCTATAATTTAGAAGCTACTTCTGACCACAGATGAAGTAGAAGGGTTGACGCTCTGAGTATTTGCAGGTGCATACACTACAATGCAACACCTACTGTATAACAGTAATATCAACTCAAAGACTCCACACTTTCGGCTACAAACCACAAATTTAGTGATACTCAGGTGTTAAACGGGGTGCTGTCTGATTAATTCGTAAAAGGACAGACACATAAGTCCTGACACAAATTAGGATCAAGCAATTCCACCATTTTACAAATCATGCAGTGCTACAGGAATCGTTGCTTCATCCTCAGAAACCATTAGAAATAGAACAGACTACTGCAGACAAGTTAATTACACATGTCACAAATCCCCACAGTATAGGATTCCTTTATTTGTACTGAATATGGTTATTGGTATAGCTGTTTATTTTTCTCTGCAATAATTAACATCATTTGTCTGTTCCACCACTGTTAGGTTAGAGATAATGGAATATGTACACAGTTCTAGTACAATATAAACACAGCACTTAGACCCCAAATACAAATCATGGAGCCTTTGTGAGCAGAACATTGCCAAGCCTTAAAACGGTGATAGGGGGAAAAAAAACACTTAGATAACCTGTTTGAACTGTTTAAGTCATAATTAAACACAAATAAAGCTTAACCAACCTCAAAGGGCGCATTTAAAGCCTATTCTGGACAGTACAGAGTACAAAAAGAAATGTTTGTTGTGGATTTACAGATGCATGCAAATATATGGTAACAATGAACATTCCCTTTCCATAACCTCTGCACTGTGATCTTTGAACACAAATATAGGTTGTTACAGACAGAACATATTTCAATGCTCCAACATACATAAAAACAAAAGAAATCTATGTTTATTTTAGAAAAATACCTGCAGCAACAGAGCACCCCCAGAAACATTTTGGTGGGCTTCTTGTCAGTGGGATAACAGGGAGTCTTACAGCAAGCTTCAAAATTCCCAATCTTTGCAGGCCAAAATGTGTACTTTGAGCTAAAAAAGGAGTCTGGGTCCAATTGTTCTAACTTCTGAAATGTTTGCTTTTTTTTGCACTTAGTATAAAAGTAAAAAGCAAATGATAGTTCAGAAAAGCAGATCTGAAGTTATTCAAATCAGAGATCAGAACTAGGTTTGTGAACGTACTAGGGCATAATCGAATATCTGTTCCTCTCACAAACTGCTCAGGAACGTCTCCCATAGGGAATAAACAGAGGTTATGTTGCCCTTTACACATTATTGTGAACTCACACATACACACTTGTATCCCAATTGAAGTAAACTGAATGTATTGCTTGTGCACTATAGAAATATCCTCCTTTCTTTTGAGTTTCTTTTACCACACCTGGGATGATCCGATCTTGATTTCACCCACAGGGACAGGACCTTTTCTCCCTATTCCTGAAAGTTGCTGGATACAAATAATGATGGCATTGAAAAGACAGGGGAGATTTTAATTTCTCTTTATTGAAGAACGAGTATGGTTTTACCTGTATCATTCACAATCATACCTAAAACATTATTTCTTTTGCCAAGAATGAATGATTCACACATCATTGAAAAATTATGGAACAGTTTAGTAATTTGAGAGATCAATCATTGCCAGCAGAAACTACTAAATACAGATTATCTGGTCTAAAATGAGTTATACTGCATACTGTAAGTAGGGTTTAATACAGTGATCTATATGAGAAAGGGGAGCAAAAACAATGAGTTCCCTTTTTTACAGTAGTTACGTACTATGAAAAAAATACAGATGTGCCGACAGCTGGATTATACTTTCAAGTCTGTTGCTTCGTTTTCCACTACCTCAACTAATTTAGCAAACAGACAGGGTGGGTCCCTAAAGTGAAGAGATTAAACAGATACCAAATACGGATGGAGTTATTTCAATCACACTTTCACACCCGTCGCGTTTCCTGCGGCTTAATTGTAACCAACAGTTTAGTGTTCCTGTAGACCTATTACAAGCACAAAGTGACAGATTTACTATACTCAAGCTAGTGTGCACAGTCAATATCAGTTATATATATATATATATATATATATATATATATATATATATATATATATATATATATATATATATTTATATATTATCTCATTCATAGTTAATCTCGAGCCACTACAGGGCACACTTGTTTCACATAAAATAAAACACCATTTAAAAAAAAAAAAAAAAAAAAACGTAGCGTAGCAATCAATTAATTTTTCAAGATTTTTATGAATTAATGCTATGAATCCATTTTAAAAGCAAATACGTAAAAAAAAATAATACATTTTCGTTGCTTGAAATGACCGCAGATAAAACTACAACTTTAACAAACTGTGCCCACAACTACTGAACTAAAACTTTTGAGTTTAAAAAAAAAAAAAAAAATTTAAACAACTGTACTCAAAGATGAACGAAAATATCATGTTATCATGGAGCAGCGGTTCTCAAACTTCGCTGTACTGTGACCCCCTAGTTCTAGGAATAAAAATGACTAGGAAATATTTTTTACAGCCATCAGTAAAAAATGCTTCTAGGCTGCCATGGTTTACACGATCGTACCACAAGGAAAGTCTTGATCCAGCTTTTGATTTTGTCAGAGAGAGAAAAGACAAATATATCTCGTCCTTGGAGTGATGTGTTAAGACTATTTAAGTGATGAAAAATATCTGCCAGGAAACCATGCAAAGCAAGCCATTTAGCACAAGCTTTTCGGGTTCTTTTTTTCACTGCTGATCGGGTCATTGTTGTCGGCACTTCTGTGCCACTTGATTCCCCTTCATTACTCCAGTTTCCAACAATTTTCTTCAGAAAACTGTTGTATTTTTTGATATTTAAAAGCAACTTTTTGAACTCCCTTCACAACAAAAATCACAGAGACTACAGAAGTGTATCCCGCTGACATGGCAATTTGGTTGCTCGGTAACCAGTTCAGAACCTTCAGACAAAGGCAGGTAGGGCGAGGGACTCATTGGGAGTACAACCGAGAAAAAAGTGGCAATAATAATAATAATAATAATAATAATAATAATAATAATAATAATAATAATAATAATAATAATAGATTAACGTACCTGCTTCTTAAACTAAATTGTTTTTATTTTTATTTTGCAGGTATTCGACACATAACTTCATTTTTACCGCTCCATCTTTACACTCCTCCCTTTTCTACTTTGACGCTAGCTGCTGTGCTCTGCGTACGAACACCGGCAATTGACAGCTTGAGACTAGATTGATAGATGAGTTTTCAGTCGACTAATCATGCCTAACCCGACGTCGTGTTGCCAAATAAAAAAAAAGTTACAGGCAGAGGAGTTGCAGAGTACAGAGGCAGTGTGTAAAGAGCACGTGTTTTGTTTATTATTTACTTTTAAAACACAAAATATCTGACACATTTTGATCAATTTGTATTATACATTAACGGTTATGTAAAAACGGTATGCATTTATTTATCGGTTAACCGTTTAACCTATTACATCCCTAACAGATAGACAGAGACAGATATATAGAGATAGGAGAGACAGATATAAATCAAATAAAGAATGCATACAATTTATTGTCTTTTACAGACTCGCATAGTTTCTTACAAATTTTGTAGCATAAAAAATTAAACTCAGTTTCTATCAAATTGCCAAATGAACATGCAAAAAAAAAACAGGCATTTAGTTTCCGACTTCAGTTCCAGCACTGTGAGGGAAATATTAATTACAAACTCAACGTAACATTTAGAAGAACCAGCACAAAACCCAGGCTAGTGTGTCACTACATGACAATGTGATGAACTTGCAAAACACTTTGACCTCCCCAAAACTGCCTTTTCGGCTGTATTGTAACAGTAATAGGCCGGAGATTAAGGTTCTGACAACAGGCCTAAAAAATAAAACACAGAAAAAACAAATTAACTAGTCTGGTATTCTTTTACATTCAGACTTGCTTGCTTTTCAGGCAGTGAAAATAAAGCCCCAGACCCACACAGAAGCTGTATTAAAATGTATTAAAAAGGTTCTTTGTGGATATCGATAACAGCAGCATGTGTCTCAAGCAGTTTAATCCATGAAAACAAAAACAAAAAACTTACTTGCTTCAGCCCTCATGAGTTATTGGGGATAAAATATCATACTGATGTAAACATTTACATTTTCATAGAATGGCCCAACAAAGCACTAAATCAAAGACGTTCCTAATTACCTGTCGATATATGTTGTTTATGGCTGTTGATAAGTGCTGGATAAACTATTGGAAGTATTCATTAAGCTATTTTCATGCTTCTGTTAACAGAAAACCTATGTTAGAGCTGCAGCAAGTACAAGCAAATTAAATACTTTACTGATTTAGTAAAGGCCTCAATAGTTGTTAAGAAGAGAAATATGTGAAAGGATAGCAGCCAATGCTAGTTTTAGTCAAATCACGCAGTTTAAATAGAGTGCTAATAAAAATCAGACAGGTCTGGGCAACAAAGGAACACCCTGACTCAGTAAGGAAAGAATTTAAAAATACTCTAAATTCTAAAGGTAGGCTCTCATTGGGAAAGAGACAGTGGCACGCCAGTTTTTTGTTTACCTCCCAAGAGAAAAAAAAAGGTTCTCTCAGATACCAATGCAATGTGCCAGGTTCACTTATCAGAGTGAATCATTTATGTTCCTGGATCAGAATATGTTCAGCACATTCACCTTATTTGATTCTCAGTCAAGATGTATTCTGATGTAGAAGGCACGGACATGAATACCTCTATTTAACCTCCATCTCCTCAAATACACTCAGCCCTTTCCACAGCCATTCCCTGGGGATGCTATGTGTTCCAGCGGTTAAAGAAAGGGGCTTGTAACCAGAAGGTTCCCGGTTCAAATCTCACCTCAGCCACTTACTCATTGTGTGACCTTGAGCAAGTCACTTAACCTCCTTGTCCTCCGTCGTTCGGGTGAGATGTAATTGGAAGTGACTCTGCAGCTGATGCATAGTTCACACACCCTAGTCTCTGTAAGTCGCCTTGGATAAAGGCATCTGCTAAATAAACAAATAATAACAGGTTGATAAGGGTAAAAGGTGGTGATTTAGGTTATTAAACCTAAAAGACAGTGATCTATGATTAAACCAGGCAAAGCCAGAATACCAGTTTACCAGGGGGGTAAAAGAATTTAAAATCCATAGCCACCTTATTTTCTTTCCCCGAGGACAGCTGGTGGTCTTCAGTTTTATTTGCAAATGTGACTGTTCAAATGTAACAGGTCTGAAACTGTCCACAGTTTAAGTATGCAAGAAGCCTGGTTCAAACACCTGTCCTATTGAGGGCTGGGCCGGGTCTATAGCAGCTGCTAATAAGCATCACTCAGGCCTGCAATTCAAACAATAAGTGCAGTATACAGTTTTCTTATCAGCAACTACAACCGTCTTTAACATACACAATTTTAGACAAGGTATGTCTGCGACTATTGGGTCCCAAAATACTTTCTTGTGCTACTGGAAGCTCATTAGGAATACATCTAAAAGCAGACAGACAACTGTCTTTACAAACTGGCCCTGTTACATACTGCCATGATCATTTGAGTTTGTTTGTTGCTCACTTTGTCAGTAAAAAGTAAAGAAAACATTTCATTCACTCAATTTAGTTATTACTAGAAAAGCTTGTGTGTGTTGTTTTTTTTTTTTTTTTGGGGGGGGGGACTAAGAATTGGAGTTGAAATTGTAGAGATTCAAAAAGTAAATGCTGTTTAGAGGCATCTTCAAGTAAATCATGAACAAGGATGGTTTTTAAACGTAAAAGGTCTTTCTCTATTACCGTACTTCTGAGGTTGCACTTTGTATTTCCCAGTATGCTCCTAGCATACTTAACCAGCACATTCACCTTATTTGATTCTCAGTCAAGATGTAGTTTGATGTAGAAGGCACAGACATGAATACCTCTATTTAACCTCCATCTCCTCAAATACACTCAGCCCTTTCCACAGCCATTCCCTGGGGATGCTGGAAAGACCCTATTAATGAAATGGATGATTTAGTCACAGTATACCCTTTTCCTCTCATATGAGACTTGTGTAACCCTTACAGCAGGATGGACATGCCTGGCAGTGAAGAGTTTAACCAAGCTTATTGTGAATCACATGTGGGTCTGGCTGAGACTGGGGAAGAGTTCAGAGCCAAAGAATTGGATTGTGCAGCTTTTTTTGTTCTACAAGCATTTTGTAGACATAGTTATTGTAGATAATAAACAGTAATTTAACCTGCAATTGCTTCTAACAACTCTTCAAAAGCAGCATGCAAAGCTACATTTGGACGGCCCATCATTGACAGTCTAAACAGTTTCCGGGGGGGGGGGGGGGGTTGAAGCATCTCACATTTTTCAGTGAAATGATAGTGATAGAATCTGTTGCTGAGCCATGGTTTTATCACATTAAGCTGCTTCTCCCTTTCCAGGAGCCACAGTGCATTTACCATTGCAGGGGTCACAGGTAATGTGTTAATATTGGCAACAGTGATCTAGTTTAAATCAGTAAGACATTAAGGGAGGAGATCTTGCTGTTTTTAAACTTCAAGTTCACTCCTACTGAAAGAGCTCTTTTACTGCAAGTGTCTCACTATTGAAATACCCAAGTGGCTCGTTTTTTGTTGTCTGTCTGCCTGTTCCCATGCACATCAGTGTTATTTCACATGGTCACTGTACATGTGCTTCCTGCCCCTTCTGTCACAACCCATCTCCTTGTCAGACAGACTTGTGGGAAGAAGCTGCAGGTTTTGACATTTCTCATGATCCAGGTCAAACCAATTGGGACCAAAAATGACTAGCTGAGAACCTGCTATTGTAGCTCGGTTGGAATGTCAGTGCACTGACCAATGTGGCCGTTTGTGTTTTCCAAACACACAGACATTTATAATGAATTTCAGAATTGTTCGGCCTGGGGTCAGAAGTTACAAGTTTTTCACATAATTTAAACAGGACCCATTTGGCCGTTTACAGCATTGCACTTTTAAACGGACAGTTTTCCCATTCCCTTTTTGTTGTTTAAATTTAGGTGTAACTTCATCCAGACACCAAAAGACTTTTCCGGAAGTTTCTGGAAGCATGCCTCAATCGAGACATGTTCACATTTTGTGATAATTTTCCATTTAGAAAGCACTTCATTAAATCCCACAAAAATGACAGAGCCTTAGTACTGCAATATACTGTAGGAGCAAGTTGTAAGAAGCCTTTTTCAGCCAAGGTGTAAATACAGGTTTCCAATAAGCAGTATAGCAACCCACAACATTCTTAAATTCAGCATGCAGTGTATGCGATTCTTAAATTTAAAAAAAAATAAAAACGTAATATATATACTGAAATGTTAGTCTTGGATTGCAAATAAACAGCTAAAGCTGTGTTGTTGCGAAACAAGTTCCTGCTTTGTGTGGTAAAACACAGTTAAGCAAGAATAAAAAATAAAAAACCTGTAATGGTGTGACAACAATTTTCAAGCCACTAAACTTAGTGCTATGTAGAGTATAAAGCAAAACTGTTCAGACTTGTGCCTTGCCAAGCTAAAGAAAACAACTTTTGAACTGTAAGTTTCTACATCAATACCTCCTTGTTCCATCTTGCTTTTATGACTTGGAAATATGGTGTGGAGAATTTTTTTTTTTTTCCTTCAAGCAGGTACTGTTGAATTGTTCTACCTTTTTAGAAACAAGTTTGTCTAAAAATGTAAATGGAGAATGAGATCACAAATTGTTTTTATACTATCCTTTAATTTTGAATACACCTTTTTGCCAAAGGGTACAAACCAATCAAGGATATGCAAAGTTTTGTGTTAGCATACTCAGCAGACATGCAGTGGCAGATCCACATGTTTATGTTTGGGGTCTACTACTACAACAGAAATGCATACTTAAAAGTAAAAGATAGATGTAAAACTACAGTACATTTAAAGAAATGTTTACCAATAATAATAAAAAAAAACATTGCAGTCACAGTAAACCCCCTTTTGTTTGTGTGCAATTAACTAAATTTCCGATGTCCCTTTATTTGACATCGGTATGTACTGTACAGTATGTACTATACAGTCTAATGTTGAGAATCTACATTTACAGTACATTTACAGTACTTAAGGGAACCTTAAAAGAGAACGTTTCCGTTTTTTCAGTTAATTTACAGACATATAGTACTCCTTTTCTGTCTCTCTAGAAGAATGAAAAACATACAACAGGCACTTTTAAAACAAACAAATAGCTGCTTTTCACAAAAAATATTCCACAATTCCATTCTACAATATTTAAAACCTATGCTTGCATTCTGTTACCCATTTTAAAACCATTCTACCCATTTAAGTGACAATAGCCAATACAAACTCTGGATCTACACTTCTTCACTTCAGAATGAATTGTATTTGCTAAAGATATATTTTTAAAATGTAATTTTTCATGAGACAGTTTGGGACAAGTAGTTAGGACCAAGGAAGGGGCATTCTACACCAGTATCAGTTCAAAGACCAAAAAGCAGATGTAAAAAAAAATTAACCCTTAATTGTTAACACATGTGCAGACTTACATGGCTAGTCCTATACTTCCTGAAGGACAGCCAATCCCCCCAGCCCCCAACACACCCACTGTTCCACACTTGCAAGATACAGTACCTTGCAACATGCTACCAAGAAAAAAAAAAAAAAAAAAAAAAAACACTGGTGAGTCTGCCTTAATGTAACCAATTGGGTCAAACCAGTGATTTTAGCTAAGTTATCATATCCAAGCAACTGACTGCTTTCCAGTCAGGTACAAGGTTAACCAGTAAAGTTTTAATGACCTGCATTTAATTCATTCAAAATGGACAGAAACGGTTGTAAACAAATCATTGCTTAAATTTTTGTGAATAAGACCCCCTGTATCCACTGTAAATGTATGAAATGTTGTTAGTACTATATATTACAAGACATCTTGTTATCTAATGTTGAACACTTTGAAGCAAGAGTGCAAAGGCACATTTTCTTTTCTAACTGCATGAAACTAGGAAGAACCGAACAAACCTTTTCCTTACTGAAACTTTTTTTCAGTTTTATTTCTACTTGTTTTACACCAGCACATGTGTTAATTTACTAAAATAAGTGTCTTTGCACTTACTGTATTATATCACTGACTGGGGGTGTGGCAAATTGGGGGGTGGGGGTTATCCAAATGTATATGTTAAGATAATCGTCTAAAATAATACATACAGTACTACTAGTTTGGAGGGCACTATAAAAACACATTTTACACAATTGCATTGTTGTGAAGAGATACCATGGTGTTTTTTATCTGTTCATTCAAACGTGTTTTCAAATGGGTTAACAGTGTGGATCTCACAAGAGCAGTGTCTGCAACACACTACGGAAACCAAAGATTTGCTTGTACAAAATAAGTACTGTATATCCTTTGAAATGTATTAAATGTAACTATCTGAATCCACAATGATTCTTGCATGCTTTCATGAGATTATATATATATATATATATATATATATATATATATATATATATATATATATAGATATAGATATAGATAGATAGATATTAATCAATCACAAAATTCTTCCAGACAGCACAGCCAGATTGCGGTTTAAACAACTCCGTTTGTCTCAGATTTTCCCCAACAGCACATCGCAACATGAGGTTGCCATATGCTCATGTCCAGTACTCCGTTTCCAAAAAAGTTCCTACATCACTCAGTAGTTTAAGCAATTTAGTTATTCGTACCGCTGTGATTGATTTAGACTAAAATTAATAATTACGTGAACAGCAGTAGTTTTGTCTTGAGAATAATTCTGAACGAAACAAGTATCGTTCTGTAAACTAATGGAGAGCCGTACCTTATTCCTGAGAATGATGCTGCTCTGTGGAGAAAGCAGTTTTCTTGTTTCAGGAAGAAGGCTTGTTTACTCCGTTTTAATCTTTACTGAGGTGTGCCTGGTCATAAACTCTCCCTTTTCTTGCGAGCCGCTCTGAAGAAGATGAGACATCCCCACGAAATGCATTACCAGTGCTTGAGGAGTGGGGAGGGTGGCCCCGTTGATTCAATAATTGAGTCACGTAGTAGACTCCTCCCTTCGTTTCCTCTGCTTTTTATTCATTTCGAGAAAGGAAATTTAACAGGGCTCCAGGTCTCCTGGGGTAGATGAGTAGAAAGAAGGAGGCGGAGACTGTTTTACTACTGCGACTACAACACGCACACGCAAACACACACACGCAAACACACACACACACACATGCAAACACACACACACACACACACACAAACACACACACGCAAACACACACACACACACATGCAAACACACACACACACACACACGCAAACACACACACACACACACACACACAAACACACACACGCAAACACACACACATACATGCAAACACACACACACACACACACACACACAAACACACACGCAAACACACACACACATGCAAACACACACACACACACACACACACACAAACACACACGCAAACACACACACATACATGCAAACACACACACACACACACTGTAAACTGTTATATTATTATAGATACCAAGTTTCATAACAATTGGATAAGCAGTTCTCCATATGCAACAATGAAGTGTTATATTCAGATGGACAGATGTACAGACAGACAGACAGATCCATATAGCCACAGAATCATATATTATAATTGGTGTATGCTGAATGGTGTTAATAACACGTTGCATGACAATTGGATAATTGTTTTTCCAGATGTATGAAAAATCTGTGAAGTGTGTGAAATGCACACAAATGACCGCTTCCACTAAATGCCCAGCAGGTCATAATAGCACCTTAATATTCACTGGCAAGATGGGAAATATGCTTCTTATGTAAAACACTGCAACAACAGGTGTGACACTGCCTCCCCCATAGTAACATGTGAGTATAGGCCAGTGTTATAAACCAGTTAGTGTTTCCAGGTTCAAACTTGAAGGTCTCCAGTTGAATCACATTATAATAGTTCCTTTCTGCAGACCTTTCTGGTTCCCTATTGGGAACAGAGTGAGCCAGTTACTCAGTCCCACAGTACCTTCTGAAAAAACATGTAATGTTGCTAAGCCCTTTATACCACAAGCTGCTTTTTTTCTGTTTCTTCTGTCTTTTAGTATCTACATCCACAGATGTTTGAATAAATATTGCCTTCTCCTGTTGAACATTACATTTTTCATTTTTCCATTTCCATTTAGAGTTCCCTTGTTCTCAATGGTAATCTATGGACATATGTAGTGAGTGATAAAAACAGTATAAAACTCTATGTATTGGTTCTGGAATTTATGGGATATGTATCAAAGGTAATTAACCACCAACCACACACTGTCTGTTATGAAAGCCTGGTTTGAAACTAAATAATTTTGGCTTTAACGATAAAAACTCATTTTACTTTCAAACTGGTTCAGTATATTAATGAGAGGCCACTTCAAAACTGAACTGTTCTCAATGGGAAAAAATCCAGTGCACATGTTCAGTTAAGCACGACTGCCCCATGGGAGCTTACATTGTTTTTAACATACAGTTCACACATTCATTAACGTGTTTAATATTGGGGGTTATTTCGATGTTTAGTTGTGACTGAGAGAATACAGCTCAGTCTGTTGGTCAACTTAACAACTGGTAAAATCTGCTTCAGAGCAGCACTAAAGGACAGGGGGTGTTCAGGTCAGGATAGAGGTGTACTCCCATGACAGACAAAAAGAATGTGTTCCTCACTGACCTATACTACACTTTAGTGTGTACCTACCAAGAAGCCTATATCCTTTATTACACTAATGGACGTGCACTAGGATAAGCACTGGGATTCTAAACAACCAGACAGAAAAAGTACATACAGCCTCACAGCAAAACAGTTATCCAAGTACCTTCAGAGCTAAAACAAATCAAAATGGATTTAAAAGACTATTGTTATCTGAGCTGGAACCGAACCCAGAACCAAAAGGGAAGTACATGTATTATACTGATGCATCCACTGCACCGCCCAATCCCAAACCGCCAAATATGAAGGGAAATGGGAACTACAGTGTTCTGTTTCTACAGGTTATAGAAATAAAATAGCCACTAAATTCAAAATAATTCTGATCTGAAAAAACAACTTCACAATGCCAACATTGTAATTGCTTGCATATGTAGGGTTTTCTGTCCATGTGAATACTGTTTATTTCCAGATGTGCTCATGCTGTCAAATGTACGCTTCCTGGCTTGAAAATTGTGATGTACTAATGTAAAACTTTCAGTCGTGTCGAAAAAAAATGTTGATCAGGAACAGATTATATAGGACATAATATATATTACAAAAACTATGTTTATAAACAATAATTGTCTTTCTGACAACTGGTGCCAAGGCATATGAAGTGCACATTTCACTCAATATTGTTAAAAAGCTGTAAGTATGTTCTAACAAGCAAGGACCTTTAAAATTTGCAGTTGACATTCAAAAGCATTTTATTTTGTACATAGATAATTGTAATAATACTTTTGCTAAGTTGCTTCTCGTACATATTAATACGAATCTTTCGAGAACAAATAACTGTTATGCACAGTCACTGTGGTCCCCTGAAGGACAGGGACAGATTGGTGGAGCAATGTGGGCCTGCCTTTGCCTGTGGATTGTTAAAATCAGATTCCTTGGATTTTGTACAAATTTAAACACTGCCTGGGGCTGCTCTGCTGGTATAAACAGGGACTTTCTTGATTTGATTTTAAGGTTACATAAAAAATCATTACATAGTGAAGAACCAACAAGTTATTGTTAAACTAATTACACTACATTACACTTCTTATTTATATCACTATAGTAGCTATAGTTTTGTTAGCCCATAATATATATATATATATATATATATATATATATATATATATATATATATATATATATATATATATATATATATATATAGTGTCACTGTCTTATCCAAACAGAAATATCAGTAATTTTGTATGATAGTAAAGTAAAGAATAATAGCTGAATAAAACAACACCTATACTTTTATATGCATCTCGCAGAGCCATTTTGTTTATCTATAAACTATAGCGCCTATACTTTCTCAGTTAGTTATGGTTCTGCCAAAATTCCTGTTGTTACCAGTAAAAGTAGTTCAGGAAAACTCCTAGGAACTCAGAAGAACTATAACCTGACTGGGATCTTGAAGTTTTGTGGGAATTAGATGCTTAGGTTCAAGAGTGCTGACATATGAGCTTGGGACAGTTGCTCTAAAGAAGCTAGTTTGAAGGTTCTTGAAATCATTTGACAGCTTGGGCAGCCCCTTGCATAGTGACCTTCATTCAGTGAAAGGTCTCCAACTGTTGCAGCAAAGACTTTGCTTCAATTGGAGCTCTGTTCTGGCAAAGACCCCCTCACAACAACTGCTTCAGAAGAATACAAGAACCTTGTCTCATCTTGCCTTGCAACTGTGACATGATACGCCATAACATATCCCAAAGCCTAAATGCTACTGAGTGCCTGATGAATATTGATGTGCTACTATTCATACTGTGCTGCATTCACTTCTTTGGTAAAACAGCATTATCTGGTAAAAACAAATTATCAAAAAAACCTTTGAACATATGCTTATCCATCATTATACAATTAATTACCAAAATTATATATTTACTGTAGCTGAATCTCAAATGTATAATTTTGTTAAGCACATTTTTTTTAAAGGAGAAAGTTAATGAAAGGCTGGAGTAAACTATTTAAAAATGTCTGTCAGCAATGAAAGGTAAAACTATAGTCAAATGTTTTAGGCTAATGCCTTCATCAGTGTCTTTTTAATTAAGTGACTATATGGGTTCAATCCTAGTCTTTTAACAGTGAAATCATGCTTTAGTCTTTATGTTTGACTCATCCTGGATGGAGTTTAAATATGAGAGCTCTTTGGCTGGCTGCATGTGAGGAGGGCTGATTAATCCTACTTTGTTACAAAAAAAGGACATAAACTCCCACTGGGGACTATGAGTCACTCTCCTGCTATAAAGGAAGCAGGTGTGAGCAGAATTACTTGCCCATGCAAACTCAGCATGCAATGCTGTTAGACCCTTATGTCGAGAGAGAGACAAACCAGTGACATCAGAGCCAAAAAAGACACGGTGTACAAGGATGCCTGAGCTTACATCACTCTGGGTGTGCCTCGCCTTGTCAGTGCACCTCGGACTAGAAGAAAGCAATGCAAGAACTTGATATTTGATTGCTTAGGATTTTGTTCATCAGTTTGAATTCCATATAAAGCTTTCATTTCTTGCCTGTTTAGTATCATATTATGTGTATTCTGTATGGCTATCAGTTGTTGTTTCTGCTTAGTTCATTGGTCAGTGCTCACCTGTAAAAATGCATCTAAAAGACTCCTCAAGGCTGATTGCAACACTTATGTCCTTCTCCACCTCACTGCCCCTCAAGCAGGAAAATTGGGATGATAGAAAGTAATATAAAACGTAAGTACTACAGAAATATGATATTCAGTCACTTTGGTGACTAGTTCGATGGATTACAGACCAGTACCAATGATCTTCAGGTACTGAAAAGTTTAATCAATCAAAAAATGTAATTTATCAAAGCTCCTATTTGTGAATAGGACCTAGAATAAAATACAGTAAATATGTTATTATTTCTTGGTTTGTTTTTTTTTTCCAGAGCTTACAAACGGCATTCATACCCTGCTGTCAGTATTAGTTTGACCTAGTTAGGTAAGAAGAGATTACATAGGATTGTGTGGGGTATAGTAGGTAAGTCATAAATAACACATTATATTATATTATATTATGTTGAATAAGACTATGTATCTGTAGCTGAAATAAATTTAAAAAATGAATCAGTGTTAAAAGGAATACGATCCATTTTTAAGATGCAGTTAAAATGATGTGACACTCTTTATTTAACCAGCAAGTCACATTGAGATTCAACATTTCTTTTTCAAGAGACCTGGCCAGGAAGGCAGCAATACAGAAACAATCACACACATAGAACTACATAGATTAACATAAACATTTCAAAAATAATAATACCATTAAAAAGTAATTAATCAGTACATTTCATTGGATTATTTGCAACTTTAAAATTAATTAAAACAAGTACATTTATCAGAAATAAAATGTCCAACCTGATTTTTAAAATATCTTAATGATATATAATCAGATAGTTTTAAGTGTTTTTGAAGGTTGTTCCAAACACTGTACATATTTTTGGAATTGAAAAATGTAATATTGACTGGGATTTAAGTTGGTAAATATTAGTACTGGTGGTTACCACAGCACTAAGATAAGTTTTCCCAGAATAATTTTATATACAAAGATATACCAGTGCTTCAGTCTGCGTGAAGAAAGTCACCCCATTTGCCTGTACAGCTCACAATGATGAGTGTCTGCAAATGTATCCAGACTAGAATTATATCAGACAACTCAATTAAAACACATTATTTTAGGCTTTTGTTTCATAAACATAAGAAGAGTGATGCCTCTGTGTCTGATTTCAAACACAGCTCCCTTAAGTGACATAAAGTGAAATTCAATTATTATTATTATTTTTTAATTAGTAATCGCCAATTCGTTTTTTGTTGTTTTCTCCCCAATTTAGTAGTGTCCAATTATTTTGTTTAGCTCAGCTCACCGCTACCACCCCTGCAACTGACTCGGGAGGGGCGAAAAAGAACACATGCTGTCCTCCGAAGCGTGTGCCGTTAGCCGCCCGCTTTTTTACACACTGCAGACTCACCATGCAGCCACCCAGAGCTACAGCGTCGGAGGACAATGCAGCCCTGGGCAGCTTACAGGCAAGCCCGCAGGCGCCTGGCCAGACCACAGGGGTCGCTGGTGCGTGGTGAGCCGAGGGCACCCTGGCAGACCTATCCCTCCCTCCCCCTGGGCTTGGCCAATTGGGTGGCGCTCGGCCAATTGTGCGCCGCCCCCTGGGAGTTCCCGTCCTCGGTCAGCAAAGGAATAGCCTGGACTCAAACCGGCGACATCCAGACTATAGGGCGCATCCTGAACTCTACGTGAGTGCTTTTACTAGATGCACCACTCGGGAGCTCCTGAAATTGAATTTGATTATTGCTGTGGCCATATTGAGGTCAAAAATCCAATGTTAAAAACCCAAAGCAACGCTATATTAGGCTTTAATGTGCAATACATTGGCTAAAATTAGAATAAAGGTCAATCCAGTTAGATTGGCCGCTACTATTCATTTTCATGCTACACTTCCCTTGAAATATTTTTTCTCTGTGGAAAAATATGCTCTGGTTTCTAATGTTCAGAAGTACCAAATAACGTGGAAACTGGTTTGCTCCAGTCCTCTAAAAATAATTAAATCGATAACTTTAGCACAGCAGTGCTAAATCAGACCACATAATCCCCCTTTCTTGTATATCAGTATATGCTTTTTTTTTAATTTAGAATCTCCAATTATTTTTACCCCCCGATTTTCTCCCAATTTGGAATGCCCAATTATTATTATTATTTTTTTCCTTCATCACGGCAATTCCCCACACAGCTTAGGGACCTGAGGCTCAGTGGGCATCCTCTGATCCCACGAGCCAATCTGCATATTTTTTCACCCAGCAACTCAAGAACGGATGTCTGCAGGCTACCGGCCTCTGGAGGACAAAGACCAGCCCAGCAAATCTCTGCCCCCAAGCTCACTCGGCCTGCAGAGTTTGCCGCAGAGCTGTGAGGAGAAACAGTCTAAGCCAGATCCCACCTCCCCAACTTCGGGAGTGCCAAAGCCAATGCGGTGCCCCCCCGGAGTCCCCAGCGAAGACCGTCTGCCTCCCACAACCAGGATTTGGACTTGCAATCTGGTTGTATGATGGCGACAGTGCTTTTACCAGGTGAGCCATTCGGGGACCTCTCAGTATACGCTTTTTAATAATTTCTTACATACCTAACTCTTTTGTAACAGACAGAAATACATTGCAAAACTATTTCTGAAATGAACAGACAATCAATCACTTTGCTGATATGTAGCTCTTTGGAAGTGGAACTAAATGGCGAGATAAAACGTGAGGGGAATAACAAGTATAGCTGAGGGGAAGTTTCGAGGGGGAAGAGATAGCCGATGGGATGCAGATACCTCAGCGCAGCAACTCTTATGTTTTATCATGTATCTTCAACTGTTTGTCGTTACTAGGCACAGGCAGATGTACGTTGTGGTAAATTAAACATCTTTTAATAAAGTTGCAAGGTTGTAAAGGTAGGTTGCCCCACTCCTTTTTTATGACACACAGGATAGTTCAAAAGGGTACTATTTCAAAATATTTATCTGCGTTCCGATATTTTTTTTTTCTTTTTATAAAGATGGATGTTTTGGTGTATTTATTTAAAAAAAAAAAAAAAAAATTAAATACAGTTTTGTGTCTCCAAAAGTTTAACTGTGGATATAATTATCCTGTGTTGTCTTCTTATGACCCAGTATGAAGTGAAAACAGAAACAGACCAATGTTGCATTCATCATGTGTACACCAATAACTCATACAGCTGCCCTAGAATTGAATTACATGCAAATATTAATTGTAATACATAACTAGGGTGTCTGATTTTCGGGTTTTACCCGATTTAACCCGATTTATCTAGGTTATGTATCTAGGTTATGTACAGACGCCCTGTACATAACCTAGATAAATACTGTTTTAATTTGTTACCGGTAACAGATTCTAAAATGTAACTGATTTTTTCTTTTGTTTTTATTCAAAGTATGAACTACAGCGTTAAAAAACTGAAACAGTGGTACTGTTCATATAGGTTCATTATACTGTAAGTTCTCAATATTGTTAACATTTATTAGACAATATAGATTTAAATAATTAAAAATGTTGAAATTAAATGTCCTCCATAAAAATGTTCACCTTTGTCGAAGTGTACAAAATGTGGAATCTATTATTGGCCTAAAGTTATTAAGTCTATCATTTCCATTATACTTGTTAAGCCCAAGAATGCTTTACTGTTCTCTGATCTCTACTCTTCTCCAGCTGCAAGTTACATCACTCCAATAGATAAACATTCCCACAAATGAAATATCATGAATACAGATTTCTCATGACTGCAGTCCTCCGAGTCCCAGCAGGCAATTTAACTGACAAGGAGGATATGACAAGTTTCCAAATCTTGGTTAATCTAGCTTGAGGTTCATTGTGATAAAGTGGGTGGTTGCCTCCGGGACTGAAGAAAACTAGTACTTGAGTTTACTTGCAAAGGTTAAGCCGTTGTCACTGCTAAGCAGGAAAGTACATTGACAGGCATCAGCTGTAAAGGAACTCACAACCCCAGACCTCTCTGCCCCATGAGGTGTTCACACTAGGCAGTAGCTTTTGAGACATTTGAAACAGAGGAAGTGGACAAGCTATGGAAAAACTGGATGTCAATACCATGTACTGTAAATTATATTCTTCAACAGAGTAAATTATATTCAACTAAGTTAAAAAATACAGTATGTACCACTTTGAGTAATCAGGTCATTTTGAGTACTAAACTAACAAACTGCTTTTTATATATTGATATTGCCTCAGCTAACACTGCGATAACATCCCTACAGTATATCCACATTACATGTTTACACAGGACTGTGGGGAGGCCCATATTGACCTCCCCATGTACTGTGGCCATGAAAGAACACATTCTAACACCTGTGAATTTTTTTCATTTTCCTTGATGTAACCTAGGTCCCATTTTCTTAAAGGCTGTCAGCTATGTTGAAGCATGATGATAAGAGTACATGCTGTAGTCCCTCCAAAGCTGAAATCACTTAACCAATATGTCCTGTGACCAAGCCCAGACCAAAATCCAGTATAACAAATGGCCCCTGGAACTTGATTAATAGTGGATCCAATTTCATGTTATTTAGCAATGCGTATTGAATTTATGAATACATACAACTTTTTTGTGGTGTGTCTGTGCAAAACAGAACAGTATACTGTAGAATGAAAACTGTAATTCAGCCTCTTGTAGCTTATTGAAATAAAGCAAATAGACCTAGAAAGAAAGAAAAAAAGAACTACAACTGTTAAGAATAACTGAGCACTCCGGAATTATATGTAAACTAACAAAAACTTTTTTTTTTTAACCTCTTTTTTGATCTCTTCAGTTTTTGAGACATCAGTTTCTGCAGCAATGGGGAAAACACTGGCTTCGGCAAGCTAGTTCAAACATTACAAAATGACTCAAGTAAAATGCACTTCGGTCATTGGAATGTCCTAACTCTGTTGTCATAGTGGCTACAATCACTTTATTAGCTTCAGAGTTTATTGCCTTCTTTGCATTCTGTCAGATACACATCGTTGTTAGGATGTCCTTTGTGGGTAGAAAATGTGGTTTTTGAAAGACGACTGTCTCTCGCATTCTCTGTGCTGTCACAGCTCATCTGAATCACATCTTAAAGGCCAATATGACTAGCCATAGTGTTAATATGTTCCCACTGAGAAAACCTTAATTTAAGTGAAAATTGTTTAAGTTGATTCTTTATGTTGTGTATATTACTACAAATGACAAGACTTATGACAATGTTTACTGGTATCTTGCCTGAATTTTACTGTGAACATTGGTAAATTCCTTTCATACTATTTGCATATATATTGTAATAGACTCGCCCTCACCGCGGTTTGTTGCCCCTTTAAAAACACTGACCCAACACACAGAAATTGATTTTTAAGCAATTTTTAATAAACACAAAAACAAAATAAACAAAACAAACACCTAGCTCTCTTTGATCACTAACTAAAACAAAACAGGAACCTAAACTAAACAGGACAGCTAAGCTGTTTACCTGTAACAAAAACAAAAGAAACAAAAACAGCACACACACAACAAAAAGGCCTCACTCTACCTTTTTCATTTTTCAAATTACAGCTGTACCCACACCAGCACAGTCAGGCCTCTGCCCTCTTCAGCAGCCGCCCAGAGTGGCCTGACTGCTCTCTTTTTAAACCCTGCACCTGGCTCTAATTTTCAATAATAGCCAGGTGCAGGTACTGATTAAACAATAAAACAATTAAACAAAAACAATTAAACAATTAAACAAAACAAAAGTGTGCCTTCCGCACATGTTTTTCCTGCAGAGAGGTTTTAACCCCCTCCCTGCCATCTCACAATATATATATATATATATATAGATAGATAGATAGATAGATAGATAGATAGATAGATAGATAGATAGATAGATAGATAGATAGATAGATATATGCAGTGAAGGTAGAGTCTCTACGGCAATAGAAAAGTTTAAAATTCATTCAGCCAAACTTTCAGTTCAGATGGCTCAACAAAAGACATTCATGGTCACACTCTCATCATTTTGCTTCAAAAGGTGGTTGTAAAAACAGACAACCAACACGTTTCGACACTTTTTGATCTGTGTACTTTCATGTTTTGTTTGTTTGGTGATTAGCAGGGTTAAATCCAATGACCATTCGTTCAATACTTGTTCTCATTCCTTCAAGAACGCTGGATCTTTCACTCCAAATGTGTTTTTTTTTGTTTATTCTCAGTCCTCGAGGTATTTGCTTGGCCCTCCAGTATTCAGGCAGTTATGGCATGCCATTTCAAATGAATCTCTTTCTTATAAACATAGTTCATTTGGGTTTTCAAATCCTCTAGTTTCATTAGAGGTGAAAGTCGTCTTTGAGAGATCTTCAAAAGGCCATCTAAACTGAAAGTTTGGCCGAAAGAATTTTGAACTTTTGTATTGCCGTAGAGACTCTACCTTCACTGCATGTAATTACCTTATACTGGTCAGCACCACTTCAATATTAAGCACTGTAGTGCACAAATGGCTCTCATATATATATATATATATATATATATATATATATATATATATATATATATATATATATATATATATATATATCCCTCCTTAAGTCCAACTTGGAAGAATCAAGTGGGACATCGTAGGACTAAGCAAAGTATGGCAAAAAGACAAAGGACTACTAGAACTTGAGTGGACATCTTCTCTTCTACTGAGGCTCTAAAGATGGACAAACAGGAGGCATTGGATTCATTGTCCACAAGAGAATCAAGAATAATGTAGTTGAGATTGACAGTGCGTCAGAGAGGTCCACAAGACTGTTAGTGAAAGTTTCAAGGAAGTATGAACTTCAGGTCATCCAAGTATATGCATCAACAACAAGCTATTCGGATGAAGAAGTCGAAGATTTTTTTATGAAGAAGTACAAGAACTACATGAAAATGGGAAGAGTCACTATAAGTTCAAGAATTCGGTCTGCAAATTTGGACATGGAGAAAGGAATGAGAGGGGCGACAGAGACTAGTCAAATTTGCAAAGAAAAATAACTTATTCATCAAAGAAACCCATCAGGAAATGGACATGGAAAGGACCCAGCGGAATGAAGAATGAAATTGACTACATACTCACTAAGAAGAAGCACACCATACAAGATGTCTCAGTACTAAACAATTTTAACACAGGAAGTGACCAAAGACTTGTAAGATGCAAAATACACCTAAACACAGCACTGGAGAGAGCGAAACTTGTGATGACGAAATCCAACACAATCAATGTAGAAATGCTCCAGAAGCAAAGCCTGGTGTTTCAAATGGAACTGAAGAATAGATTCAGGCTCTTCAAGATCTGCAAAAAGATGAAGCAAATCAAGGTAAACAAAATCTATGAGGAAGTGACGCAAGTCATTGCAGAAACAGCAAAAAACATCGCTGGAACACATTACAAAATGTGACCAGAAGATCATGCAAGAGACAAAAGACCTCATGAAACAATCAGCAGCTCTGAAGTCAAAGACTGAATACATTGAGCTCTGCAAGACAGTATGGAAGCGCATTACTGAGGATATACGGTCGTTCAACTGTAGGTTGGTAGAGAAAAATATTGAAAACAACCAAAGCATGAAAAAAGCAAAACAAAGACTAAATGTCATGGAAAAAACAGATTTTAGCAATCAAACAAGAGGACGGGACTGTCATCAAGAACCGCAAATTGATTTTGAAGAGAGTCGAAGACTTCTACAGAAAATTATGTCAAGATCAAAACAGCAACGTAGCAGATGACGAAGACGAGATGGAAAAAATGCAACCCGAGGAAGACGTTCCCGATGTTCTACCGGAAGAAGTGAAACATGCTATCAAACATATGAAGACAGGAAAGACACCCGGAGAAGATGGCATAACGATTGACATCGTGAAAGGAGGTGAAGAACTGACAAAAATACTGTAATGTATTTTTACAGATTGTATTAAGCAAAAGAAAGTGCCAAACGACTGGAACAATGCATCGGTGATACTTTTACATAAGAAAGGAAGACCTCAAGAACTACATACCTATTAGCTTACTTCCTATAATCTACAACATTTTTACAAAGATGCTCACCAACAGACTTCAATATAAATTTGACTCGGCACAATAAAATGAGCAGGCAGGATTCAGGACTGGATTTAGCACAATTGATCATCTTCAAGTTGTACGGCAAGTGATTCAAACCAGCAACAAGTATAAACTACCACTTTGCTTGGGATTCATCGACTATGAAAAAGCCTTTGACTCTGTTACACAGTATCTTTATTAAGCTCTCTGAAAAAAACAAGGAAGTGAGAAAACATACAAAGACTTGATCAGCACCATATACAAGAATGCAACATCCACAGTAAGACTCCATAAAAACAGCGACAAAATCAAGATTAAAAAAGGAGTTCGTCAAGGAGATACAATTTCCCTAAAGCTTTTCACGGTCACCCTAGAAGACATTTTCAAAACACTGGATTGGGAAAATAAGGGGTTGAAGATCAATGGAGCCTATTTGAATCACCTACGATTTGCTGACAACATCCTCATATTTACAACGTGCCCAGAAGAATTACAAACAAGAATACAAGAACTACACGAGGCTAGCATCAAAGCGGGTTTGAAAATGAACCTGAAGAAAACTCAAGTCAAGTTCAATAAATATACCACTCCACAGGCAATTGAAGTCAATGGGATCAAGCTTGAAGAAGTCAATAACTACGCATACTTAGGACAGTTAGTTTTTGCAAAGGAGAACCAAATGTGCGAAATCAACAGAAGAGCAAAAAATGGCTGGAGTGCCTTAGGACGATTAAGCATGGTTCCGAAAGGGAAACTACCCTTAAGCCTCAAGAGGAAAGTCTTCAACCAGTGTGTGCTACCAGTGCTAACTTACGGATGCGAAACCTGAACCCTCAATGCAAAAATGACAAAAAAATTACAAACTATTCAACAGAGTATAGAAAGATGCATGCTGTGAATAACATGAAGAGACAGGAAAAGGAAGGAATGGATCAGAGCGCAAACAAAAGTATGCAATGTTATTATAAGAGCGAAAAAACTGAAATGGCAGTGGGCCAGACATGTAGCAAGAAGAACAGACCATCGCTAGACCAAGGAGATACTAGACTGGATCCCAAGAGATATAAAGTGACTAAGAAGAAGACCTCCAGGAAGATGACAACTGTAGAATAGTAAATTACAGAATAAATATTTTTAATAAAATAAATACACTATATTCAGTACCTCTGCTTTAGATATGATTCCTCCTTTGCTTCAGGACAAATTACACAGTGCAGGTCTTGTCATAATAGAAACACCAGTTAACTAATAACTTTAAACTGACAAATCAATGACCAATTGTAGCTAACAGAGGTATAATCAGATGTTACCTTTGTTATATTATTATTTGTTTATTTAGCAGACACCTTTATCCAAGGTGACTTACAGAGACTAGGATGTGTGAACTATGCATCAGCTGCAGAGTCACTTACAACAGCGTCTCACCCGAAAGATGGAGCACAAGGACGTAAAGTGACTTGCTCAGGGTCATACAGTGAGTCAGCCGGGATTTGAACCGTGGACCTCCAGGTTACAAGCCCTTTTCTTTAATCACTGGACCACACAGCCGCTCTCCTGAGCCTCTAGTACTACAGGCTATATACTTTTACATGTTTTGCACATGTGGAATCTATGAACAGAGGCAGTGACGTGTCCTACGTCACACATGTGCTGTTTCACGGATGGGTCAGCTGAAGGCAGGCACCCGACACCAGCAGTGTTCATTAATTACTGACCTGCCTCCAGATATCTTTGTTATATCAAGGGGTAGCATAGGAAGGTATTCAATCCGTTAAAGGGGAAAGGGGAAATAACGGGGAAACCTAACCCTCTCTCTATACAATATTTAATATATACAATATTTAATTAAAGTGTTGCAATATAGTAAATAAGATACTGTTTGTAATGTATTCCAAATCTATATACACAACAACAGGAATTACAACAGTGGACTTTCCACCATCTTGCCTTGGCCAGGAGCCATCACGCTGAACTTGTGTGCTTATGTAAATACAGAGCTTCTCAGTGTCTGCAGCTGCCTTACCAGAAGAAAAAAAAGTGTGATCTGTCACAGGTACTATAACTGAATCATTCTACATCTACTTGTGTGGGTAGCTGTGCTGTGCTAAAGATAAAGAAAGGTCATGTCTGCATTAATGATACAACAGCACTTGTCAATGACAGGCAAAGGTTTCCATTCAGGTTACTTGGCAAATGAAATCTACTTCAGTATAACTCGCGAATTAAAGAAAAAAGTGAAACACCTGTCTCTTTCATGATAAACATACATGATTAAGATGCCTCTTCATTTATGTTAGTCAGTGTCCAATATATTTGACATTGAGAAAATAGGCATTATGTAGGTATGGAACATACCCTGGGCATTAAAGGGTTAAAAGGCTGTTTAAAAAAGGGGCATACAATATTAAATTAAAAAGAAGGGAATGTGAACCCAGACTTTACTAAATTAAATTACTCAGTGGAAAATATAGCCAAGCAGATCCTTAATGGACTTGGTAAGATGCTTTTTGAAACCAGAAGTGACATAACTTGTATCTGAGACCCACTGATATTACTTCATCAAGATCAAGCATCCTACTTCTGGTCACTATTCATCTGCGTTATACAACTGATCTGAACACCTAATCTTCACCAACAACAACAACAACAACAGAATATATAACCACATTCTCCTGGTGAGAGCCTTGCATAATAATAATAATAGAAAAAAAAGTAATTTAAGGTAGGCCTACATGTAATGCATATTTGTTTAATGCAGTTATCACGTTATTAAAAGTTTTGATTATTTTAAGCGTGCTGAAAGAAGGCCAGATACAAAACTCTTGGTGTATTTTAACGTGTTTTGTTGTATTAACAGTGTACCAGTTTGAGATTAAACAATAAATAATTTTTGATAATGATATTTATTGCTTTTATTGTTCATTTAAAAAAAAAACTTTTTAAAAGTTTATTATTATTATTATTATTATTATTATTATTATTATTATTATTAACAATGGTAGATCTAATTCCGTTTTTAAATTCAAATTCGTACTTCTGCTTGTTCATTTTCCAATGTTTTGCATACCGTATCGTTGTTAACCAGTTCATATAAAAAGACGTAATGTTACTTTCGCTTTACACTTGAGGGTGTACAATATAAAGTAAAACTGTTACTTAGTTCACACAGACACACAACCTTTTCATAAAGTTGCTGGAATGTTTTAATTGAGTTACGATGTTGCTACAAGGTTGTGTGTTAACGGCTTCCAATGACCGCATGAAGCATGTGAAGCTAGTGATCTAATATAACCGGTGGTCTCCAATACGCGCCGGGTCTGCTGGCAAATCTTGTAAATAAACGCCGAAGCCGTTTAATTGAAGTTTTACGGTAATCCATTCTGGCTAGCCCCTGTTGTCTTTGCAGCCAATCACAGTAAGAATAAGACAAATTCGAAGCTGCACAGGTTGAAGCGTAAACACCCCAGTCCAGCTACAAATCCAACTGGAACCATCGTCAGAGGCAACTGCTAAAAAAAAAAAAAAGGTGCCTATAATATTAAACAAACTGTTTTATAACGTATGACATTATTTTTAAGTTTGAACATGTTAACTGAGTTTAATGATTTAATGTTAAAATATAAGTAACGTAATTCATTTTGATACCTCGAAAAATGTGCTGAGCCGGTAAAGAACCTTGTACTAGAACACACACGTGGTTGTACAGTAGTTCAAAGTAACATAGCAATTAAAATGGAAGGCTCTTTTTTAATACTTAGCCCAATACCATTAAAGATTGTACAGTATTTATCGATATTACTCATGACTTGAAGGTAATGTTGCATTTTACCCACTGAAAATACATTTTACTCTCTTGGTGTTAAAATTAGAGCCAAAACCTTAGCGCTGGGAGTGGGAAATGTGGGTGAGTAGTGTACTAAACATTTTGACTCTATACTTTTTATATCATTAACCTAAAGTGCTGGTAATTTAGCTCCTTTCGTATACTACCACCAGGATCAGAATTGCTGAAGCTAAGGTTCTGTAGGAAAACCTGTATATATTATATATGTACGTGTATAATGGGTTTTAAATACATTTAAGCGATACAGCCCGTCGATGCGGGCTCTACCGTGTGGTAGATGACCGCGACTGGAGTTATGCGTCCCGAGCCGTAGGCGAGGTCAAATACACATAGACACAGACAGTGGACCAGCAACTGCAGAGAATATAGAGGGGGAAAGGAACACAATACAGCAATCAGAGTACAGTACACAAGAAACAATTACATAGATGCACGGATCGCTACAATATTTTGATGTCCAAATAAACCCAGGCTGTTCTTCAACACAACCTAAAAACGTTGAGGAATCCCAGTTTAATAAAGCTGCATTATATCAGCAAGGCCATATTCGAACTCAGACAGAAACATTTAAATGTACCCTCCCCTATTTTAACATTAATTTGGTTATTTGCATTTGGAAGTTGAAATTCTCTCCCTAAAAGAAAACTACATGGAAACCCAAATGACCTGAAAGGTACTACCAAAATACAGTGAGAAAAAGGTGAGACGTTTTTTTCTGTTTTACAATGGAAACCCCACCTGTGAAATTCATTATCCATGCACATGCAGAGTTTCAAATGGGAATCAGCCATTACTTACTATTTATCTATTTACTGGTATGTCAAAGTGTGACTGGTGGCAGTGTGTTTTAGTTTCATGTTTGAAATGTACATTTTTTCTCTATTGATATTTTTTCTTCAATGTTACTATGAACAATTATTGCATATTCAATTTATGAGTGAAGAGTAGCGCGTGAATCGTCTTGTTTTGCCTTGTCAGGTTGGCTTTTTAGGCTAATGTATACAGGATTTCAGCTTTAAGATGAATGAAAACAGCTTTCAATCATATTCTGCACCCTGTCCCCTTGGGATATTTCTCCAGTATTATTAATAGCACTGCCCTGCTGGGGGTTTTTCCATTTCTGTTCTCATTGGTTTATTCCCCTTTGCACAGGTGCAGGGATTGCAGAATGATGACATTTTAATAGGGCACACTGGGGCATGGCAGCAGAGGGTAATCATCTCTTTGGCTCCCAGTACACGGTCCATGCATACTAATTCAGTGGTTATGCACGTTCTCCTCACAGCTGATCATTGTGTGTCCACACATGAAACACAAACAATGGAAATGACATCTCTCAAACAGAACAGAGCGTGTAGGGCAGATGCGTTTTTGTTTTGTTGTAATCCCTCTATTTCCACTGGGATATATGTTCTGCATAAGTATTTTCTATTCATGAATAAAGCTCTTTATATTTTGTTTAATACTGTACTCCATTCTTCACCAATGTACAAGAGAAAACTGTTTTCTATTAATTTAAAATGGGAAGATATTATAAGAGAGGTGAACAGATTGCCCGGATCAAATAAATTAAATTGTAAGTGTAATTCACAGTTTAATCCAGAACATCTCACCCCAAGCTCTTTTATTACGGCAACACCACCACAGCTGGTGGCCAAATTCTCTACATTGTCCCTCCTGTATGTTCTCCATGTTGCAGGCTGTACAGTGTCAACATTCTCTCTTTTATATACTCTGCCTCTTCCCTGCCAAAAGTCTTGTCCCCTTGATCGGTTCAGACCCTTGCATCAGCCAACCCATATGTGGTTTGTTAGTGATTGACCCAAACCTACCCAATCAAAACCCAGGGGGGTTTAATTTAGCAGAACCTCCAGCCAGATTTAACATGGCGGTAACACTATGCAACCGCCGGAGATTCTGGACTAGAGCAGCAAAGCCATTTTAGTCACTTTTGTAGGCGGCTAGTGCCCTGGCTCGCTACAATATCAACATTTTCTGTGTTTTCAGTTATATCCCTGTCTAGAGCTGATCTTTCATCATCAGCTTTCTTTGCTATTATTTATTCCATTGCGGCAGATTTTATCTTCACCTGAGTAGCAAGCAAACCACAAAGGCTCTCTTGGGATGCTTTACATTAAAACGAAAACCAGGCCTTTAGGTATAAACAACTGGAGGCAAGAAAACAAGAACACAGAAAGAAGTTTCAGTTAGTGTTCTTACCTGATAAGGTTCCATCCTCTTCCTCTGGTAAGTCAGACTCTCCTGACAGCTCATCCTCTTTTGGGGATTCCTTAAAAGTTAAAAGAACAAGAAAACAGAAATGAGTCATCTCATAGAGAATACAGTGGCTAGTCCTTACCGGAGGGCTGTGGGCTCGTGTAGCTTGGATGTGATTCTAAAATATTCTATTATTACTTTGTCTTTTATAACATTTGAAACTCAAAAGGATAGAGGCTTGGAATTAACCATCATTTTCAACAGTGTCCCTGAGAACTAGCTAAATCCCATTTAATTGGAAAAACTGTCCATTGGGACTTCAGTGTGCTCAATCCCAAAGCTCCATCTGGAAAGAAAACATGCAGTATAATCCCACTGACATCCAATTTCTACTCAGCATTGTAGGTGCTTGTGTAAATATAATTAGCCTTAACTTAATTTAACATAATTATGTACATTCCATTGTCCTGATATATACTACCAGTAAAATACCCAGTAATTCAAAACCACGTCATTAGCTTGAAAGTTAAATGTTTTTGACTTCCGAATCAGCATCATTACCAAGACTCTCTGTATTGTATTATCATTTCATGAATGTTAGTGATTCAGGTGATGTAATTTCTAGAAAAGATAACTGTTTTGATAATTGTTTTTAGGCTACAGTTAAAATTCAGCAGCGTGTTCCAATAGGTACCAAAGAGCAGATTGCATTGGTTCCCTTGCAAGTAATTCATTTTAAAATCCTACTCTGGACTTCTACTACAAGGCTTTGACAGCATGACAGAATCAGCAAAATGGTGTCACTGTTCATACTTTGTCACTCCAGAGGAAGCAGTCCCGTGTTGGTTTGTTTTATATAACCTTCAGAGAAGCTTGTTTAGGACATAATAAGTGCTCAAAAATATGAAAATGTCTTCCATCTAGTACCATAGATGAGACTGTCCGTTGTTTTCTCTTGAGTCTAGCTCTCAAAAAACAGCAGTAACTGGTATTTCAGGCAGGGAGATCATGTTGAAAATCACATATTATCTGAGCTGGAGACCAGCATGAGTTAGACATTGGAACCCAAGCACAGGTTTTGAGAAATCAGATTCATTTACCGTTGACAACACTGATTGTTATTTTTAACCAGCAGTACGAGCTTCGCTACCAGCTCTGGCAAGTGATTTAATTGCTGGAATTTCCAAAAAGGGGATTTACATGTTTAGAAGAACTTTTTTTTTTTTTTCTTAAATTTTGAGACTATTTTTCCAATACACTGAGATAAAGAGGGAAAATCATGTACTCACTAATCTGCATTTTTACTCATATACTTCCTGGGGGAGGCAGAATGTTTTGAAAAGGGTAATTTCTGAAAAAGTTACTTTAATATTTTCAAGTGTGTCTGTACTTACCATCATCAGCCAGCTAATTTGAGTCGTTCACAAAGTGCAAGATGAGGGTTATCCACTGTCAAGTTGTTTAAATTCAAAGCGTATGCTTCTTGAGTTGTGACTTTTAACAGCTTTAGTGTTAGAATTCGATAGGCTTCCTCTTTGCCAGTTGAGAGTGAAAGTAATCTTGCTGTATCAGTCAGGCTTTAACTAGATAAAGGCAGTGAAGCAGATTTGTTTACATTACAGAATCGATTTTGAAAATCCACATGGTAAAGTGTGTTCAACACTACTGTGCTAAACAGGCTGTTAAAACTGCTAAAATTATACTATAATTTTGAGCAGTAATTTACTGAAAGATTTTTTCTACATACAGTACTGGTATGTCATATACATTTAAGAATGTACACATAATAGTATGCATTACTGTTGAAATAAAAGTATATATAAGAAGCCATGATCATATATAAAGTCTTACATTTATGTTCTAACAAGTAATACCTTGCCTTCCAATAATCTTTTTTACACAGTATGGGTGGTGATTTTGAAGAATTTTCTTTAAGAAGCAGAAACCAGTAACTGTTAAACAGCAAGAATGTGGTTTTCCTGTTACACCACGTGTTTGGAAACATGCTGAAATACCTGTAATTGCATTATTGAATTCTGAAATGACTTAGTTGCAGCTGCTTGCAGTTTTGTGCAAAGTGGTATGTTATGAGATTTATATATGACAACGAAAACCTGTGTGGACATTGCTAGCACTTCTGTATACATTCAAGGCACAGTTTAACCTTAGCTGCCTGGCCCATTTCCTCTCTTTGTCATCGTTTTAAATCTCAGTGTAGAAGTAGCAGTAACTGGCTTCCATAGACATACTGGGGTGGTCTTGGAAACCTAAGACCTCAAGCACCAAGAAATGTAATCTAATAGAGACAAATAATTCTGCCAGATTTAAAATAAATAAATAAATAAATAAATAGATGTAATTCATATTGTACCACAAACTAGTGAAAGTACACTTCATTATATTTGTAATCATTTGTATGCTCATTAGAGTTACCCATTACTACTTGTTAATAGTAATAGTTAATTGTGAAAGCAAGTAATGGCATATATGACATTTACTGCACTATCAACATAGAACATGATGGTTCTTTTGTAAGATTTTAAAATGTTTGATGAAATTTGCTTTTATGAAAAAATGTGCTTTTCTGGTAACAATATTCACATAATGACTGGACAGGACATGTAACTTTACTGTAATAAAGCATGTCATTTAGCAGTATGAGTATATAAAGTAAATATGTGTTGCCTCTTGAAAGTTGTGTCTCTGATAAGCATGCATGGGACACCCAAAGGATGCAATGATGAAGAGATAATCATTTTAAAAAGTTTTTTTTTTCTTCAAAACCACTATCAGTTTCAGTTTCTAGAACATAGTTGGTAATATGTTTTACTTTAAACATTAAAAAAAAAGTTTAAAAATTCAGGTACAGTTCAAGTACTCTTCAGCAGACTTGGATAAAACGAACACAGAGCACATTATGTTCAAATATGTGGTAAAACAGAAATATTTATGAAAGTACTGTAAGTATGCACTTTGTAATGTAAATGATACAATTGGATTGCAAAGCGACATCATGTCAAGTCTCAAAAAGCACAGGATTCTATCAATATTTATCTCAAATGCTGAATGCAGGTAATGAGCAAACTGTATCGTCAAGAATAGTGCCCAGGGGAGGCAGGATGAATCTTAGTAATGAGGGTGTGAGACACCCACTTCCTTAGAAAGTGTCTACACCCTATACAATTTCCACGTAAAATAGCCACTTTAGTATATTTTTGCCATTTCCAAGAACCATGAAATGCATTGGTAGATCAGAATTAAATTGTGGTTCTTAGGAAACACAGATAATTAAGTTCAATGCCCTCTCTCAATGTGTTATTTCTGCCTCTCAAACACACATCAACCACCCAATTAAGCTCCAGGCTAAATTCATCGTGACAGACACTATTGACTTTAAACTCTTATTATAAAAGTTCAGCAAAATGTCCTTAGTGTTCCACTTTGTCCTTTTAACCCTTCTATCCTTCAAAATGATTTTATACCCCTGACTCAAAATTTCAAAGCTAATGCTGTCATTTCATATGAGTCATAAGCACTCAATATATTTTATTCAGTTTACCCATGAAGTGAATTTTGTCATGTTATTGATCTATTATATAACAATATGTACAGGTAATAATTTAAATTTAATGCAGTATTAATAAGGATTTATTATGTGAATTCCTCTTATTTAAGGAATATTGTGAGGGTTATTCAATATATTCAAATTTCAAATAATACTTTATAATTATTCAATATACTGTACTAAGGTATTCTGATTAACAGTCTGATTGTAACAGTCCTGAGGCTTTAAATATAATGTATAACAATTTATTTTTTTATTGAACTGGTAAATACATTTTATCCTTTATAGTAAACTATCTCCTGGATCACTCTCCTAAATGACAAAGTGGACGTAATTTTGTATGTTTAATTGTATCCAGCTCTCCAGATAAGCTGCTTACTGGGTGTTTTACGTAATGAAAAAATATGAATTAGGAATGATATTTAAATTGAATGTGTAAAGAATATGCATATACATTTTGCTGGTCACTTGAGTTCGCATGTTATCAAGCTACTTGTACTTCATTGGTTCCTGGTGTCTCGGTGGTCAATTGTGAATATACAGCACGTGGTAGCTAGAGAATGCCGGGACAGCTAATTGTAGCCTGCCTGGGAGTTGCCAGAAACATGTGACTAGTAAGTTTAGGTTTTCATTAAAAATAAAATAATAACTTACAGTTGCAATGCACGATTGTGACTGGTGAATAAGAGACGATTCTTAATCTTAAAGATTTCTCGGTGCCGTCTTAGTCCCCCTCAATCTAATCTATGAATTTACCTATCTGTGAACCGAATTTTTGGAAGGTAAATTTATATAATAAATACAATATTCTGTGTTTGGAGAGAGTCAGGGTGCTTTATATTACTATAGCAAGGCGATCAGTAAGGAATACAATATTATCATTTCTTTATTTGCATTAGTGCAGTATCATAGTTTTTTTTTTTTAAATACTAGAAATATGTAGTATGGAGAGTAAATTACTCAATGCTGGTATCTAATAATAATAATAATAATAATAATAATAATAATAATAAAAATAATAATAATCTTTATTTTATATAGCGCCTTTCATGTGCATCTCAAAGAGCGGAACAATAAAAAAACTATAAAACATAACAATTTGTTCATACAATAAAAGCCACTGAATAAAAATGCGTTTTCAACCTAGATTTAAAAGTGGTTACAGAGTCACACTCCCTTATGACCTTCGGGAGGTCATTCCACAGCCTTGGGGCTAGACATGAAAAGGCTCTGTCCCTAAAAGATCGCCGCTTAGTTCTTGGTACCTTAAGTAGACCGGAATCATTGGATCGCAGACTGCGCATTGGGGTATATGTACAGTCGATCTGTACAAGGGTATCTTATTCAGTTAACAATTATTAATTGATAAGATAACCACCCTATAGCACAGAGAAGGCCACTATATGTATGTTAAAGCATGCAATCTCAAATGTGATTCACATTAATAAGAGAAAGAGACAGGCCTTTGGAAAAAAGGATTTAGAGCATTTGGTGTTAAGACAAGAACTTGGATAGGGTGACGTAATGCTGATAAATACAGTAGGATTCCCTCTGTCTGATGGGATGCATCATGCAGTCTAAGATCTCATTAGATTGCTCTCATATTGCTCCGGCCTCTTAATTAGCTTGATGCGATTGACAACATGGTGGGAGTGCATTTTAAATTCTCCACGTAAGCAGCTTTATCAAGCTCAGACATCCTGCCTACAGTTTACCATGCATAACTACTGAATTCATTGAAGGTAATGCTTTCTTAAGGAGGTCAAATAACCATTTGTGTACAATTTTATGTGCAATGGGTGCAATGTGGAATAAAGAAAATTGGTTTACAGCATGTCTCAGAATGGATTTAACTGCCATGTTTTATTAGTCCTCATCATTTATTTACTAAAACACTCTACATGTAGATTGGGATTCTCAAACCTATTGGCTCCTTATAACAAGCAATCCTCCTGGTTGTGGATAATTAACAAGGAAACTGTCTCTTGTGGATTTCTCAGTGGGGTGTTCCACAGAGGCATGCTTACAATTTTTTAAAAACAGAAGTAACCTAATGAATATTTTGGCTGCATCTGCTTAACTGCTCATTAGCATATATAATGTGTCATTCTCTGAAGTCAAATGTGATATTTCAGGTATATTTCTTGGTTATAAACATGGTAAGTGGCTCATTTCTCATGCCATAGACGTGGGCTACATTTCTGAGCAGATGTTTTTGCCATTGCTATTTTTTATAGCCGTTATTTTGCCAAACATAAGAAGAAAAAACAGTAGCTTTGATGGCACATATTACATTTATTTTGAAGAAAAATAAAACCAACAAAGCTGCTGACATTTAAGTGTTCTTTGTTCTATTGATCAGCACAAGGTTTATTGCCCACTTTAACTATTGAGCGTCAGACATATAATTAGACTTGAGATTTAATATATTGTAGATAAAATGTATGTCAAATCTGTGCTGTAACTAAAATATATGATCTTTGGTTTAAAATGTAATGACAGGCAGCACAATTTAATTTACTAATCTGCGATTATCACAGTATTTATGTTGTGTTTGTGAACCATAAACATAGTGTTTTGTTGATATGTTCAACAGAATGATGTTCTATAAAGAGAAATGAAGTTACCAGCGCACTGTATTTATGCAGTTCAATATAAAGCACCAGCTATTACAGAAAGTGTAGGGACATTGCAGACAATACTAATAAATCCCTGACATTACCACCTAAACAAACTCGGTGCACCTTTTAATCAGTACATTGCTGTAACTAGTAAACCAGTTATAAATGACACAGGGCTATTTGCTGATTAACTTCTAAGAGCCACTGCTTTCAAATCCTCACTTCAAAACCACAAAGTGCGCCGTTCCTACAGAACTGTAGCTTTGAATATTCAATCACTTGTATAACGCCGATACAGAAAATAAAACTGGCAATTTCAATTTTGAAGACAAGTCTCCTTTAAGATACAATAAGGTGAAGGTTCCTCTCATTTAAGGTATATTGCAAGTACAATTAAATATATCAGAATTCTAAAGTATATACACGTTTATATTTATTCAATATACTAATCTATTCTGAATAATTGTAACAGCTGTTAGACTTTAATTATAATGCATTATAATTATTTTCATTTTGAACAGGCAGTGGTTAATACTTTTTGCACTATGCAGTAATTGATCTCCCATTCCTGCTTAGAAAGGTGGACCTTGTTTTATGCACTTGAAACAAAAGGCAACAGACATTGAAGAAGACTGTAATAGGTGGATAGGCACGTTTGATCACGCAGTACCTTCATTTTTTTTCTTATTACTGTTCCAAGAAAAGCAAGCTGATGCTTTTGATATATTTTAAATCAATGCATAATCATTTTCAAATGAATACAAACTTTTCTTTTTTTCATAAGCATGTTATGTGAATCTAAACAAACAACCTAAAAAAGAAAAGCATTATTTTATGTATTTTTTGTGTTGAACTAATGATTTTATACACACCAGAGCAGTTTAGCTGAAAAACGGACATGGGTGGACATGTTAAAACACAAACCACTTATAGATACTGTAAACACTTTTTTTTTTTTTTTTTTACAGAGTCTTTATCCTGTTTCCTGGCGGGTAGGGGCCCTTATTGTTTAAGTTCATATTGGTTTATCAGTATAAGTGATAAATGCAGTCTGGGTTTTGTCACTGTAAAGCTGGATTCTTAGGAAGATTTTTCCAGAAACGTTGTTCTGTCTGTATTCTGTTTTGTTGCTATCTTTCACAACTGCACTTGTCCCATTTTTGTTCCCTATTATTCCATATGGAAAATGATCTCTGTTTCTAATTTATGTAACCCTTTAAAGAGTTAGTCCTGGTGTTCTTCTTTGGTCTGCAATATACTCTACTGGGCTAGGTCAATAGCAGTATCTCTATGGTTGGATGCAAAGGGTCAAAATTAATTGTAGCATCATATGATGACTGGTGCTATTGATACAACTTTTCCTTAAATATGTGAACAGAAATACAATCAGAATATGTCAAGGACAGTCTCTAAAGAGACCAAACATGATTTAAACACACTGTTAAATCCCTTTCTCATCCAATAAACATCCACATATTAGAAATGTATTGAAATGCATCCAGTCTTCTCCATCATTCTTCTTAAAGGTCAAATTCTGTATGACTCTCAATTATTACCAGAAGGACATTGTATAGAAAATACTCTCCAATAGAAACCATCTTGGGGTCAATAGTAGAACATCACTGCCTGTAATCAATAATTATCTGGACTCAAAATTAAGTACCCAACATTTTCAACAGTAAGCAATCACCTCCACCTACCTCTGATCCTTTAATGATAGATGGCCTGGGTATGTAAGCGCAGCTCTTAGCCCCTTCTGAGCTTTCATGTTGAAAATCGTGGTTGGAGTATTTGGATGAACTATGACGACTGGAAGCAGCTTTTGAGACATGATCGCCATTACTATGTTTTGTAATGCCATTGCCATTGGAAACTGAATTACTGCCGTTTGGGATTCTGGCTTGCTGAGTACTATAGTTCCCTGTGCCTTCCTCCTTTGATTCAGGTTGAACAGTTACAGCCCAAGTCCCTGGTGAATTAGCATCTGGCTTTGACACTTCTGAAGATGCTGATGAGGTGGTATCAGGGGCTGTGTCTCCTGCACTACCAAAGCAATGCTGGAAGGCAGCACAAGGAAAAGAGTGCATTTCAATAGGATTCCAAGAAAAATCTGTCAAAAAAGTCAAAAATATTTGTTCTACTGTAGGTGTACTTATTTGAAATGAAACCATATACTTCAAATTTAAAAGGTCTTTAAGGTTCTTAATTCTGGAACCATTTACTCATTTCTGACACTTCTCATTGTACTCAGTGTGTAGCCAGTATTTTGTATACAGTTGTTTTCAAATGTTGAGCAAGGTTTTCTTTCTCTATACTGGTGAAGAAGCTTCTACAAAGCTGTATAAAGGCCCAATATTCGTCTTCATCCCATATACATATTTATAACTTGCCTGTCTGTCCTGTGGGTCCCACTGTGGCATACAGCAGACCTTGCACTTGGTATATCGTAGATGCTCACATCTAAAGCACTTTCAGGTAGTTGTTATCTATTCACACAGACCCACAGATGCTGGCAATTTTAATACAGGCCTCCATCAGCAGGGTCTAGAGTTTCAGTAGGAGGTCTTCCCCTGCAGGGGCTCAAGTGAATTGTTTAGAGGTTGTCTGGGACTAGGTTTGCTGGCCCCTAAGCTTCAGGTTACCTGACTCAGTGTAAAGGATAGGCACAAAGTGTAGCCTGATCTTTCGGCCCATTAGAAAGCACTTGGGCGTATCAGTGACATCATTCCCAAAGTACAATCTTCCTAAAGTTACTCATATTTAAATATTCATACCCCAAAATAAAGAAAAAAAACATTTGCCTGCCATTCACAAATTCTAACATTTTCTTTCAGGTCTGGCAAATCATCCATATTTAATACTTCATCTGATTAAAGGCCTTTGTTTGAAGTGAGGATGAAAGGTACAGTGTCGTCATCATTTTGTAACTGTTTATAATGCCTCTTACTGAGTGAATTCATAAGCTGATAAGGCATGGAATAGTTTGAGGAGCCCTGTAACTGTATTTCCTTTTTCCTCTGTACCACACTCTGTCATACAAAAACATATGCCAATGCTAAAACAAACATGTAACTTCCAGGGGCTAAGTGTGCACTTATTGCCCATTTTACCCCACTTAGACCCCTACTTGTTAAATATCTATGTAAGTATCCTTGAACAGACATTCGTCCCCAAATACATCCCACAAGTACAGTGCTTCCCTCAGTATTATACATTTACAACAAATTCAAAATGATAAGCATTTATATACATATGCTTTTTTTCTTTACAAAATATCAATGTGAAATGCACCAAAGATGATTACAGTGCATCATACAATGCAAAATCACGTTTAAACAATTTTGAATCTATGTTCGGACTTTTCCTGATTTGTCAAACATAAACTGAATTAGCAGTATTGCTATGTGAAAAGACACCAATTTAATATGAAGGGTAAAATGCACCTAATCCATCCTGCTGTATTATCTGAATTCTAAATCAGATAGGCTTGTAAAAGTCACAATATGGGAAGGTCAGTTTACATTATTATGCACCCATGCCAAGCTTGAAAATGAAATAGGTCCATATCAGTTACCGAGACAGTGGTCAGGTTTCAGCTTGCATGTTTTTCGCTGGCATTACAGTGCAATACTGGTTGCTTGTTAGGTAGATTCATTCAAATTTAAATCTTTAGTGCAGTATAAATACTTTTTCATAGAAAGCTTAATAAAATCACTATTCTTATTCGTGTAATATATCACTTTTTAGAGACTTTTCCACCTTTATTTTACAAAAGCGATGAATGTTAAAGCTGTTTATAGCTACCTCTAGTGTTGTACTGTAGTTTGTTATAAAGATACACCGGCATTAAATAATGTAGTTACTTGGGAGAAAGGTACATGCAGTATGTCTTTTATACAGTAATTCAATGTTTTCATTAAAATACCAATTGTACTTATTGAATATCACAAATGTGATAACACATATAGCAATACACAAAGCAGAAATGTATTACATAGTTTAGGTGTTTTAGCCTTTTGGTGTCAAAATATACAAATCTGAATAAACTGCAACTTGTTAGACAGTACTTAAGGATATACCAATAGAAAATTATATGGAATAAAACAGGGGGAGCTCACAACGGTGGATCTTAATATTATTACCTTAGAAGTTGTACATTTGCTATACTGTACATCTCTTACCCCTGTATTTTATATGTAAGTTCATGACTGACAGAATTCATGACTGACAAAATGTGATCATTTTCAAAATATAGTAAACATTGTCAACCTCAGTTGACACATTACTTAAGAAAGACCACAGTCTCACCCAGCTGGAATTCACTGTGTTTAAATAAAGATATGAAAGTCTTTCAGGTTTCGACAGACTCGGTTGCAAAGTGCACAGTGCTGCTCACAGGTCTGACTGGAAGCTGTGTCTCTGCTGGTATACTTCGGAGCGAGCTCTTGGATCAGATTTACAAAGTCTTTTTTCTCAATGCATGCTTTGCACATCTCTTCCCAGGAATCCAAAATGCTCTTCAGCTCTGCTGAAATCCAATGGCTGCTTTTCTAATTGAAATCCAATGGCTGCTTTTCTAATTGAAACAAAGAGAGGCAAATTGTAACTAGAGAACAGTGAAAGATAAGCATTTTCCTATTCCAATAATATACAATTTCTTCACAGGCTGTGATCGTTTCTGATGTCAAACGGAACGTGGCAATTATTGCTATAAATGGCTTTTCTTATCCACACCTTTAAAAACTCCAGTTTAAAAACTAGAAAATATCAGTGTGGTAAAACTCAAGTGGAGAAAAAAAATCAGTGTAACACTAATGCCTTTGTCATTGTAATTATACTAATGAAGGCAGTCTATTTGAAGATGTTGTCTATTTGAATATGTCTGTTATGGTGTTATTCTTTAATTAAGTATAAACATACCATATCTCAGTTCACATATCTCACTGTCTTTCTTTTGTAGTTTTTCACAGATTTTTTGTACAGGCACATGGGAGCTCATTGGACGGGTCACTTCACTGGTCATCTTTGTAGCCGCATCACTTGTTGCTCCCAAATAATAAAACTGAAAAAAATAATGATATGCCTTGTACCATTATTGGATCATTTTCCTTTCATTAACTCAAATACTATTTGAAAGATCTGTTTTTCTTTTTGCTCCACTGAGGATTGTCCATGTGTCTACAATTGTCTTCAAAGGAAATAACTTCAAGGACGTTTCAACTCATTTCCTCAAGCCATCGTCAGCTAAGATCTGATTATGACTACTAAATTAGCTCTTCTTGTAAGTCAGTAAAGAACCAGGGTGGGCCTCCACAGACAAAGAGCAGCCAAGCCTCTTGGGGAAAAGAGAGCTAGAAATCTTACCAGAATCAAGGTTAAATGCACTTTTTTGAAAATACGTTTGCTTACCAGTCTGTTTTCTTTTCCTTTGGCATACCTGCATGCTAAAATCAGCTCCTTTTCTACAATGACTGGTGTGAAGGCTGCAGGCTTGGCTTTCAATGTTTGGTAAAACCTTCCCAAAAATCCAATGCATACTAAAATAAAAACAACAACAACAAAAGTTAATTAATTAATTAATTAATTAATTAATTAATTAATTAATTAATTAATTAAAGTTAAGGATTGGATGCTAAGATATATGTTTCAACTTTATGATGTTAATTTGAAAATCCATTATTTACTTACCAGGAAATGTTATGTACAACAGGGTACAATTCCATGTACTGTATGTGAGCTTTTCACTCTGGGGTCGTTTTAATGATATGATTTAAACTGTAGTGGGTCTAAATAGCATTGTTAAGGTTACTAATAAAGGGTCATTGGTGTATAAAGGTTCTACAAATCCGATATCTAACTGTAAAGTCAACTCTCCAGTGTATTTCTGTCAGAAAATATGTATATTAACAAGGAGAGTCATATTGTAATATTTGAAATGTTGGTAGTATACAGAGCCCCCACCTTTTAGATCCGTTGAACAGACCTTAATTTCTTGCATAGTTCTACTGTATACAGTAGCTCTACATTAAGAAGTTTAGTTTGGAACAAATGTGGTGTTCAACATGAAAAATTGCACGACACCACATATCTGCTTTTTTTAGTAAGCACTGTGAGTTACATTAAACCCCTGACAGACTGATTATATGAATGCAAGAGATTGCAATCTATTTGCTGAAAGAACACCCAGTGGGTCTTAACAAAGCATGCTAGCTACGTAATTGAGAACACCAGCATTAATCTAAAAAGTTATTTATTTTTGTACTGTATGGCTGTCACATTCTCCTCCCAATCGGGCTACAGTGGATTGTCTTTGAACATTTTTACTTACAGTTCTTCATTCGGTACTAGTGATCAAGACAGACAATTCACTTTAGTTAAATAGCCAAGTGGGGGAGAGTGAAAAACTCAAGACCCAGTGGTTCAATTAAAAGGGTTACTCTCAGGATTACAGTATACAGAAACTCAAGTGGTCATAACATTTATCAGGTCTAACCTCATTTAAATTAGAATTTAGTTACTTTCTCCATTTCAGGCAGGGGAGAAGAGCCTTGCCTGCATGGGAATAGAAGGAGTTTCATACCTAAAACTAAAATGTTTTCTCTATGGTGCAAATGTGGCCATAGCCACTTCACAAACGTACATAACTGTTATGAATAAATCACAAAATATATTGACATTAATATTAATACATTATACAGAATATGTTGATAGATTATTATTATTAACTTTCACACTTACTTTCTACTGATTATCACACAGCAGAGGGTCAGTTTCCAAGTAGGGTAACCGTTAGAAAATAAGCACTTGCTGTAGCAGTTAATGGCAAACCCCAAAATAAAGAAAATGTTAATTTGTACTGCAAAGCACAACAGAAAACAGGTTTAAACTGTAATTCCCACACTCATAAATTGCATGTATGATTTAGAAAATATGATTTAATCTAAAATCCTAGTGTCGTCTTTATCATCCATAAGCTTCTTTACAAAGAACAGTTATGCAAGCCATTGCATAATACTTATTTGTATTTATATTATTTTACATACATTTTCCGTCTGTTTCAGTTAGATTGTTTACCTTTAAAGACTTCATCCAAATTAAATGTTTCCTGTGAAACCTGAATCAATTTGACCATTTTCAGCAAGCTTTTATTATCAATGCTTTTCTTCCCACATTTTTATTAGTTCAGGATTTGTATCTATTGTACTATGCTGCCACCAACAGTCCATGTCACGAAGATGTTGAACCTTATTTTCCAACATGTAAAATGAATATGTTTAACTACATATTCAAAACAAGACTAAAATGTGATCTATGAAAGATAATTCCACTCAAACTGGAGAATGCTACTACAGGATAAGAAATACATCCACTCAAAACAGTGTAACTCTAAAATCATCTCTATATACACTGAGTGTACAAAACATTAGAAACACCTTCCTAATATTGAGTTGCACCCTCTTTTGCCTTCAGAACAGCCTCAATTCGTCGGGGCATGGACTCTACAAGGTGTCGAAAGCATTCCACTGGCACATGTTGATTCCAATGCTTCCCACAGTTGTGTCAAGTTGGCTGGTAGTGGATCTCTACTCCGAATAGCTTGTTCCATCTCATCCCACACATGCTCAATTGGATTGAGATCTGGAGACTGGGCAGGCCACTGCAGTAAGCTGAATTCACTGTCATGTTCGTGGAATCATTCCTGGACAATCCTAGCCTGTAGGAAGGCTACTTTAAAGTTATCTTTTTAGTTACACAGTGCATTTCAGAGTAAAAGAAAAAACACAGTTTCAAATGATTAACACTACCTTGGTTTTCTTGCTACAATGTCTCCATAAAGGGGCTCTAGAGCAAATACAGAGCCATATATATGTATATATCCTATTTTTTTCCTATTGAACATTACCTGACAAATAATTCTGACTGGTATAGGCCAACACAATCTCTTAATTATTGTAAAGCACTAGGTCCTGAGAGTTTATTTTCAAAAAGGCATATGGAGATACATCTTGAAGGCTAGATTGTACTGTATAAGGGTGCTTCCCTGTCAGGGGTTGTCTATACTTTATACAGGGGCTCATATCCTGGAGCCCTTTTCCCCACCAGGAGCTGGGTCTATTCTGATAATCAACAACTCTCCACGGTTTACATTAGGTAGTGTTAGTTATGGGTTTATTGACTGTGGCTAAATGTAGTTAGGAGTACAGTATTTAAATTAGCAATACACGGTAGAAGTCTTTCATTTGGACATGAACCGTGTAACAATTTTTTTTTTTTTTTGGTTCCTGGGTAGTAAGTGTTATTTCCTAATTGCTTATGCCTCAAAAGTATAGAAAATGGTTATTATTCCCCACAAACTTTGCTTTTGTGACCAGGACAGTGATACTTTGAAATGTACCTATTTTCCAGAACATTCCAGATAGATTTAGCGCTGAGTAAACTTGGAGTAACTTCTAGAACTTTCCAGTAATATAAATAGTAGTATAAATACAGGGGCCTTAAGCCTACCAGTTCAGTTTAGTTCCAGCTGCCTAAGTGGATACATATCTGCATTTTTCTGAGATGGCATCAAGAGGCTGCAAGCATCAGGCAGACGCATTTTGCTATGTCTGCGGCCAATTTATCAAGACAAGAGCGAAAAAGTACTCCGTGGAAGCATCTGCTAAGATGTGTGAGGCCTACAAGGCATATTTCGGCATGCCTGTCGGGGATCAAGACAAACCCTGGGCACCTCATTTCACCTGCGAGCACTGCAAAAAAACTCTGGAAGGTAAGATGGACAATTGTTGCTCGGAATTTTATGTTATAAAATTTGTTAAAATTTTTAAAATTGTAAAAGTTTTTAATTTTAAAATGTTTTACAATTTTCAATGTTATTGAAAAAATATATCATATATGAAAAATGTTGCGAGAATCTCTTACACATTAGTCATGGGTGAAATAAATGTATTTTTGTAGGATGGTACAGAGGGGAAAAGAGAGCCATGAAGTTCGCTATCCCAAGAATTTGGCGGGAACCCACTGACCACTCAAGCAACTGCTACTTCTGCATGGTGGACCCTTCCAAACGTCGGACTGGCAAGAATGCACCTGCTATCACGTATCCGGACCTTCCTTCATCCATCGCTCCGGTGCCACACTGCCATGAGCTCCCCATACCCACTCCTCCGGAGAGAGAGCAGCCGTCTTTAGAAGTGAGCAGCAAGTCAGAGAGCGAGGAAGACGTTGTAGATCCAGATGACAATTTCAGAGGTGGAGCTGAGGAGAGAAACCCATACTACCCTAACCAAAAAGACCTCAACGACTTGATTAGAGATCTTGGTCTCACCAAGTCCAATGCCGAGCTTTTGACATCTAGGCTCAAGCAGTGGAACTTGTTGGATGAAAGTGTGCAAGTCGCAGATCAGAGGAAGCGTCACCAACCTTTTTCCAGCTTCTTCACCCGTCAAGATGGGCTCTGCTTCTGCCACAATGTGACCAGTCTGTTCGAGGCAATCGGAATCGCCTGTAACCAGAATGAGTGGCGCCTCTTCATTGACAGCTCATTCAGGAGCCTCAAAGCCATGCTGCTCCATAATGGAAACAAGTACCCGTCTCTTCCCCTGGCTCACTCGGTGCACCTCAAAGAGGATTACAACAGCATCAAGACCTTGCTGGACGCCTTGAAGTATGATGAGTACGGCTGGGAGGTCATAGGAGACTTCAAAATGGTGGCATTCCTGATGGGTCTCCAAGGCGGTTTTACCAAGTTTCCCTGCTATCTTTGCCTTTGGGACAGCAGGGACACCAAGGCGCACTACCACAGGCGGGATTGGCCACAGCGGACCAAGTTCTCTGTGGGGAGGAACAACGTCAAGTGGGAGCCACTGGTGGACCCCCGGAAGGTGCTGATGCCACCACTGCACATCAAATTGGGCCTTATGAAACAATTTGTCAAAGCTCTAGATAAGGAGTCGGCAGCCTTCAAGTACCTTCAAGACTTCTTCCCTAAGCTGTCTGAGGCAAAGGTCAAAGCCGGTGTCTTCATCGGACCACAGATAAAGAAGATCCTGGAGTGCAATGAATTCCCCAAGAAGCTCACTAGTAAGGAGAAAGCAGCTTGGAACAGCTTTGTTGCAGTGGTTCGGGGCTTCCTGGGCAATCACAAGGCCGAAAACTACGTGGAGCTGGTTGAGAGTCTGGTGAAGAACTACGGCACAATGGGCTGTAGGATGTCCCTCAAAGTCCATATCCTTGATGCTCATCTTGATAAATTCAAGGAGAACATGGGAGCGTACTCGGAGGAGCAAGGCGAGCGCTTCCACCAGGATATACTGGACTTTGAACGCCGCTACCAAGGACAGTATAACGAGAACATGATGGGAGACTACATTTGGGGGCTGATTTGTGAAAGTGATTTACAGTATAATCGTAAATCTCAAAAAACTACTCACTTCTAAATCTTTTGTAGTCATTTTTGTATTACTTTAGTATAAATACATGTTAATTTGGATTCATATGTTGTTTTTTTCTGACTTTATGTGAACGAAAAGACGCCCGTTTCCTCATTGGAAATAGGTAAATTTCAAAATATCACTGTCCTGGTCACAAAAGCAAAGTTTGTGGGGAATAATAGCCGTTTTCTATACTTTGGAGGCATAAGCAATTAGGAAATAACACTTACTACCCAGGAACAAAAATTGTGTTACATAGTGTTCAAGTGTTCCAGCTTTGAAGCTTTTAGAAAGAAAAATGGTGCAAATGTATTTTGGTCTAGAGCAAATGCCATGTAAATCTAGCCTGTGTTGTTATGTTAAAAACATATTTGTTTGCCAGTGGATTTTGGTTGAATCTACTGTTTGGCTGGATAGAAAGTTTGAGGGTAATGACAAACGTGCACTAATTTAGATTAAAATTAAATACTATGCTCAGAGAAAAAAAAAAATCGAACGTAATACTACTAAAGTAATTTTAGGTAATCTTGAGTATTGTTTTAATTTCTTAATATAGAATACTTAAAAATCAAACTCAAACAATAAATGTGGTTGTAACATAAGCAACATGCGCATGCTTCAAAGTTAATATAGAAACTTCGGATAAGCACAGGCAGGAATGTACAATTTATACACACGACAGCAAGAAACACACACAGCGATGCAAGTGTTCTCACCTTCACATTCTCCTGCATTAGCTATTTCGAAGACAGTACACTAAAACACACCAGCTGTAATTAACGTTAACCGCATTTATTAGTGGGGCTTGCGAAGCAAGAGTCCCCACTTTAAATCTTCGACATACTTCTTATTCTTTCGCACGCTACTCCTTTTACACCGTTTAAGCTAGAAACGCCGTTCAAACTTTAAAACGTGTAGACTGGTCTGGAATAGTGTGCTTGTATACAACTTTTTGATATCTTTTATACTTTTTAAACTATTAAGCTTTTTGTCCTTTTTTGTCCATCTTCATTCACTTTAATGGGACTTTTTTCAACATTCTAAAGCCCATTGTTTAAAAACTCCCAGACTTCCAACATTCTATTTACTGTAAACGATGTAACTTTTGACACAAATCAGCTACTTTGACCACTTTCCCAACAATTAAGACAAAAAGTTAGAACATCTTCCTCTACTTCTCTGCTATTCAAATATGAAATCAAAACAGAAATAACTTTTACCAATCAAAAGGTACACCTGTTTTAGTAACTGCACCAACTCAATTTTCTCTAACTTTTTATAAACTGCCATTTTGAGCACTTTCCCAACAAGTTAGACAACTACTTAGAGAAAATAAAATCTTCCTCTACTTCTCATCTATTCAAATATAAAATCAAAACAGGAATGGCATCTACCAATCAAGAAGGTACAGCTGTTTTAGTAACCGCATCAACTTCTTTCAGTAGGCTATACTTCCCACTGTTGAATTAACTGCCATAGAACTTTGAGAAATTTCAAATTCTAGCACATTCTAAGCATGAGACAATTAATAAACAATGTGACTTTTGACACAAATCAGCTACTTTGACCACTTTCCCAATAAAGCAAGCCCCACAACTTTACTTGTAAAGTTACCATCTAGTAGTTATTATTATTATTATTATTATTATTATTATTATTATTATTATTATTATTATAACCGTAAAAACAAAACAGTTCGGCACCTACGCCAACTGTTTTGGCGAGAATTAGCTGAGAATTTTAATTCTAAAAGTCGGGAATCTTATTGGTTTGCCGGTATAATTATCCTATTGGCTCTGAAGATAGGTGGCTTTTATTGGTTATCAAATGCATACTATTGGGTTGTTATTATTGTTATTGGCTGGCAGAAATTATCGGTTTATGGTTCTGCTTAGTTTATGATTGGCTTGCTTGGCGTCAGGCTGTTCTGATTGGTCCCCAGTTTCATTTCTTTTTACCTGACTTCCTGTTCTGTGCATACTAACAAGCATGGCTGCTATAGGAGTGCATTTTGGTTGCACATGTGCTTGTGTTGCAGTTTTTAAGGTAGGAATATAATTAATTTCATACAATAACAAAGGCTTAAGGTAGGGCAAGTATCACGCGTTAATAAAATGTTAATAAAGGATAACTGGTTCCCCAGACCTACCGACTTATTCAAAAGAACCAGCCCTTGTCAATGAATGCTGTGATAAATATTTTTTGTTTGCTTCCGCACCCCAACACTTACATATTCATATATACCGGTAGACGTTTGTGATAATATATTGTATCATGTACACCAGTAAGTATTGTTATGGTGTATGCTTGTGCTAGTGTATTTTTCCTTTTTTTTTTTTTGGCTATCAAAAGTACCGGTAGCGGTTTAGTATTTGTGTCTCTTTTTATTTGAATTATATGTCAAATATAGTGTTTCTTGTGCAAGCACACAACTGGTTAATTCAGTGTAAAATTACATATGGTAATGACGGGGGCGGCGTAGGAATGTTTAAATAAAATGTCTTTGTATTTTCCCATACGCAGGATGGCAGAGCCGATGTAATTGCAAATGATTCAGGTGATCGAGTCACCCCGGCTGTTGTTGCATACAGAGAAAGAGAACAGGTGAGATTAAAGGGAAAAAAAGCCTCTACGCTTGACGGGTTTTTTTTGATAACGGGATTAAAACATAATACCTTTAGTTTGCTTAATTGGTCTAAGTAATTAATTTAGGGTACAGTTGGAACAAAAACCAGGAGGGACACCAGCCTTCCAGGACCAGGATTGACACCAGCCTTCCAGGACCAGGATTGGAGACCCCTGCCTTAGTCTCACCTAAAATATGGTGACCATATTTGTAAATTGTCGTTTGGATCACAAATTATTGATTCAATAAAGTTGTAAGTGTTGTATTAGTTGAACAAGATTGTAAAATAGCTTACCGTAATTGTAGGTTAAACTGTTGCATTATTTGAAGTGACGGTGAAATTAATACTTTTTATGGTTCTGTTGTCCTGTTTTTCCATTGTGTGTAAAATTGTATATTTTGATTTTCAGATTGTTGGTCTGGCAGCAAAGCAAGGAAGAATAAGAAATGCATCAAACACTGTGGTAAAAGTGAAGCAGATCCTTGGCAGAAGGTAATTCTGAAAACAAAAACACATCTATAGCTGTGTTTAGACTACAACCATCTCAGTTCAGTAGCGAACGGTTCAGACAAGACCAGTCTCAGATCTATTCTTTTCATACACTTTTTATTAAATCGCTTTGAGGGAGCTGTTTCTTGTCATATTTATATATTTTATTTATTTTTTCTCCACAGTTACGATGATCCACAGGCCCAGAAACACATTACCGAGAGTAAATGTTCAGTAAGTATGCATCCTCTAGCTGTTTTACCAAAATATTCAAAACACATTTAATTAACTGGAATTGCAAATTAAAAAAAGACAATATATGCCTTCTTAAAGGCTGCAGTGTGTCTGAAAAAATAGATGTCTCCTGGGGTTCTATTCAAGTATGTATGGGAAACCAATTTCTGTCTTGATTTAGTTTGTACCAAATGCATTTTTGTATTAATATATTGAAACAAATACACAGCTTGCTCTTCAGGAGCTTTTTTTTTAATTTCTATTTATTTTGGTAGGTTATTGATAAGGATCAAAAGCCCAGATATGAGATTGATACTGGGGAAGATACCAAACTTGTTCCCCCTGAAGAAGTAGCAAAGCTAATCTTCAGCAAGATGAAGGGTAAGTGTTAGTGAATGAAAAAAGCTGTGGAACCAGGGTGGTCAAAGCAGATTTTCTGCTTTAAAGGAATGGTTGCCCATCTGAAAAGTTATGGAGACTTTTGGCCATATTCAGAAACAACCCTTTGGTTTCGGTGCTCGCGTGTGTTTTCTCAGTGCTGGACACCCGTAAGTGTTTCTTCCAACTGTTGGCATTCAGTTCATACTATTTGTGGTAGAACGTACATTACTCAATGGCACAATAAGGAAATGCAAAATATGGGTAGTCTGCAGTTCACTAGACAGCATAAAGCCACTGATTTTCATACAGTTGTATGTTCAGTCTGGTACACAAGACCAGATGGTGTACCAGATGTTTCACTTGGGGAAGCAGTAACAACCAGACAGCAATGAGAAATCCAAAGTTGTGATTGAAATTACCATGGGTTTTGGTTGGCTGTTCTAATATTTTATTTATTTATTTATTTTTGCAGAAACTGCTCAGTCAGCATTGGGTTCAGATGTCACTGATGCAGTAATTACTGTGCCTTTTGAGTTTGGGGAGAAGCAGAAGAATGCTCTGAGGTAAGCCATCAGTACATGACATGACCCAGTTTAAAATATGCCATGTTGTGTTTCGTTTCATTGAACCAACAAGTATTCTGTGTGAAGATGGAAACATTATTTTTTTTTCTTATTCATTTATTTTTTTAGACAGGCTGCCATGGCAGCTGGTTTTAATGTGTTGAGACTAATTCATGAACCCTCTGCTGCATTGCTAGCTTATGGGATTGGCCAAGAATCACCAACTGGAAAAAGGTAATAATAAATATATATATATATTGTGGAAACCTGTTAATAGGATGTATTCTACATACACATTAACCTCTTCATACTAGTGCCAGCATTTAGTGATTACCTAAATCTAGAGAATTTTTCAGGGAACCTGCATCTTAGGTTGGCAAATGCAAGGGTTAATTCCGTCATTGATGATAATTTAAAGATTGATATGTTTTTATCAGGCTGTGAAATCGGTATAAAAATGCAATGTACATTTCAATTGGACCAGATTCAATTAAAATCCCCATGCAAAGGGGATATTGTGGAGGCAGCCATATGTGGGCCTTAGCATTTTGTTTTTTTCATATCGGGAGACTAGCTTATGAAACTTGGTATTAACATTGTTTAGCTCAATTATTAGATTCTGGTGGTGTTTTTTTTTTAATATTTGCATTTTCATTTTTTATTTTGTTTTTAAATTTGCAGTTATGTCCTGGTTTACAAACTTGGAGGCACATCCCTTTCTGTTACGGTGATGGAGGTTAACAGTGGGATGTATCGAGTGCTTGCCACACAGACAGATGACAGTATTGGTGGTGAATGTTTTACAGAGGCTCTTGCCCAGCATTTAGCATCTGAATTTCAGAGGCAAGTTTAAGTAGATTATTTATTTATTTATTTATTTATTTATTTATTTATTTATTTATTTATTTTTCTTGCTAAACAAAGATACTGATTTTTTTTTTTTTTAAATCAATGTGTACAATGTGCCCTTGTGTGTGATAATACATGCATAATGGTTCACACAAAAGTTTAAATAATAATTAATCAGTGTTGTATTCTTTTCATATAGGACCTATAAGCAAGATGTAAGGGGAAACCCCAGAGCTATGATGAAGTTAATGAACAGTGCAGATGCTGCAAAGCACACCTTGTCCACACTGGGGAGTTCAAACTGTTTTGTAGATTCGCTCCATGATGGTATGGACTTTGATTGTAATGTGTCCAGGTAAGTGGCAGCCAGGGAAGCTGACTACTTTAGAATAGTGCATGGTTCTGTAGCTTAATAACACTTGCCTTTTTCTGTTTCAGGGCTAGATTTGAACTTGTATGTTCTTTACTCTTCAATAAGAGTATACAGCCAATTAAGAATCTTTTGGACCAAGTTGGTCTCTCAGCAAATGATATTAATAGGGTAAGAAAAAAGAAAAAATTTGTGGGGTTAGTCGTCTGTCGTAATAAAAATGGGTAAATCAAAATGTCTGTTAAATCTCAGACTTAGATATGCAGCTTTCCAAAGAGAGCTGAGATGAATTCAACACCATTGTTTATTCTGTTTACAACAGTTTTATTTACCAAAATAAAAGGAACTTGTATAGAATCTAGAGGCATGTTTACTTTTCGATTTCTATTGTAGGTGGTGCTGTGTGGAGGCTCTGCTCGTATCCCCAAGCTCCAACAGATGATCCGGGATCTGTTTCCAGATGTGGAGCTCCTAAACTCCATCCCTACCGATGAAGTGATCCCAATTGGAGCTGCCATAGAGGCAGGCATATTGGTTGGAAAGGACAGCTCCCTGCTGGATGAGGAGTCTTTTGCAGTGGAGTGCTGTGCAAAGGATATCCTGGTGAAGGTAACAATACTAGTGCAGTGCTGACCCTGCTGGATAATGTGTCATTACATTATTATATACTTACATTCTTGCCTATTCCATTTGAATGGAATCTTGTCCTTCCTAGGAAGCCGATGACTCTGGGGCTGATGTATACACAGTTTTGCTACCATCTGGCACCCCTTTGCCAGCAAGGCGACATCACACCCTACAAAGTCCAGGGAATGTTTCTTCAGTGTGTTTTGAGCTGTACCAGTCCATTGGAAAGAACTGTGCCTCTCAAGCTAATAAATTTGCACAGGTAAGATTTTGAATAGAATAGTAACTGTGACCTAGTAATGTGGCACTTTTTGAAGTTTTTGCTTCTTGATGTAGACCAAACAATAAGTTAACTTTGAGAACAAAGATGTATGTGATACCGGTAACATAAATCCTAACAGATGTTGCTGTCTGCCCTTTTTCAACTTTTTTTTTTTGGGGGGGGGGGGGGGGGGGGGATTGTAAACATTACTGTTCCTACAGCTTTTATAGTAACAATAAATGGAGGTAAACTTTTATTTCATGAACCAGTATAAAGATTTGATAGGTTAAAAAAAATATCTCTCTCTCTCTCTCTCTCATATATATATATATATATATATATATATATATATATATATATATATAATGTATATATGTGTGTGTATATATATATATATGAGGGAGATATATATATATATATATATAGAGAGAGAGAGAGAGAGAGAGAGAGAGAGAGAGAGAGAGAGAGAGAGAGAGAGAGATATATATATATATACATATACAGACGTGCTCAAATTTGTTGGTACCCTTAGAGCTCATTGAAATAATGCTTCATTCCTCCTGAAAAGTGATGAAATTAAAAGCTATTTTATCATGTATACTTGCATGCCTTTGGTATGTCATAGAATAAAGCAAAGAAGCTGTGAAAAGAGATGAATTATTGCTTATTCTACAAAGATATTCTAAAATGGCCTGGACACATTTGTTGGTACCCCTTAGAAAAGATAATAAATAATTGGATTATAGTGATATTTCAAACTAATTAGTTTCTTTAATTAGTACCACACATGTCTCCAATCTTCTAATCAGTCATTCAAATGGAGAAAAGCAGTCACTGTGCTGTTTGGTATCATTGTGTGCACCACACTGAACATGGACCAGAGAAAGCAAAGGAGAGTTGTCTGAGGAGAGCAGAAAGAAAATAATAGACAAGCATGGTAAAGGTAAAGGCTACAAGACCATCTCCAAGCAGCTTGATGTTCCTGTGACAACAGTTGCAAATATTATTAAGAAGTTTAAGGTCCATGGAACTGTAGCCAACCTCCCTGGGCGCGGCCGCAAGAGGAAAATCGACCCCAGATTGAACAGAAGGATAGTGCGAATGGTAGAAAAAGAACCAAGGATAACTGCCAAAGAGATACAAGCTGAACTCCAAGGTGAAGGTACGTCAGTTTCTGATCGCACCATCCGTCGCTTTTTGAGTGAAAGTGGGCTCCATGGAAGAAGATCCAGGAGGACTCCACTTTTGACAGAAAAACATAAAAAAGCCAGACTGGAATTTGCTAAAATGCATATTGACAAGCCACAATCCTTCTGGGAGAATTGTCCTTTGGTCAGATGAGTCAAAACTGGAGCTTTTTGGCAAGTCACATCAGCTCTATGTTCACAGACGAAAAAATGAAGCTTTCAAAGAAAAGAACACCATACCTACAGTGAAACATGGAGGAGGCTCGGTTATGTTTTGGGGCTGCTTTACTTCGCCTGGCACAGGGTGCCTTGAATCTGTGCAGGGCACAATGAAATCTCAAGATTATCAAGGCATTCTGGAGCGAAACGTACTGCCCAGTGTCAGAAAGCTTTGTCTCAGTCGCAGGTCATGGGTCCCCCAACAGGATAATGACCCAAAACACAAAGCTAAAAGCACCCAAGAATGGATAAGAACAAAACATTGGACTATTCTGAAGTGGCCTTCTATGAGTCCTGATCTGAATCCTATCGAACATCTATGGAAAGAGCTGAAACTTGCAGTCTGGAGAAGGCACCCATCAAACCTGAGACAGCTGGAGCAGTTTGCTCAGGAAGAGTGGGCCAAACTACCTGTTAACAGGTGCAGAAGTCTCATTGAGAGCTACAGAAAACGTTTGATTGCAGTGATTGCCTCTAAAGGTTGTGCAACAAAATATTAGGTTAGCGGTCCCATCATTTTTGTCCATGCTATTTTCATTTGTTTTCTTATTTACAATATTATGTTGAATAAAAAATCAAAAGCAAAGTCTGATTTCAATTAAATATGGAATAAACAATGGTGGATGCCAATTACTTTTGTCAGTTTCAAGTAAATTGTGCATTCTTCATTTTTTGTGGAGGGGTACCAACAAATTTGAGCACATCTGTATGTATGTATGTGTGTATATATATATATATATATATATATATATATATATGAACATAACAAATGGAAATTTAGTCCATTTTGTTTTGGGTGCAGTATGCAGTTTTGATAATGGATTGTTCTACCAGATTATCCTCACTCACGTTTTCACTTTTTTTTTTTTTTGTTTCCAGATTGTACTTGAAGATTTAGAGAAGATAGAAGAAACAACCCGTGACATTATAACAGTTCTTACCATGAAAAGGTACTATACTGTTTGTTTTAATACACAATCTTTCAACATGTGGGTGGCTCATTGCAGCAGTTAACTGTATGGGACATCCACTGTCCAGTTTTCTCTCTCAACTTTAATGTTTTTTCTAAATCATTGCTGGATTTTTTTTTTTGTTTGTTTTTTAAACAGTCACTTTTATATTAGATTCATGTTTAGAATACATTTAACTACATGCTTATTTCCTTGTATTGATCCTAATGTTTGTTAACGTCTATTTGTAGGGACGGGTCCTTACATGTCACTTGTACTGACCAAGGAACTGGAAAATCAGAAGCCATCACAATTGAAGTTGCATCCTAAAATAACTTCAGAATAAAACCCTTTACTGCCAGTTTGAGATGTTCTGCTTTAACATATTATTAAAAAAAACAAAAACTGTGAACATCTAGGTAGGTGGGTGTGTGTGTGTGTGTGTGTGTGTGTATATATATATATATATATATATATATATATATATATATATATATATATATAGCTTTGTAAAATGTCTTGGCAAGCATAATGTAGTTGTCCAGTTGGAAAATGAACATGATATTGATAACCATAGAAGACAAATACATTAGTAATACACACCAATTTTATGTACTCTATAATTCCTTAGGCAAAGCAATTGTTACGCTCATCCATTTCAGGTATATCTGTAAATATTAATATTTAATAGATTTCATACTTGAATTTCATACAGTTTTCTGTTGGGTTTAAATATTCCAAGTTGAAGACACAACTGCAATTGAGTTTGTTAATGCATGCCAATTTTTAAAGCCTGTTTAATTAAGCCAGTCAATATTTTCTTGGCATAATAAAAAAATTAAAATCAAACCATCAAATTATGGAATGAAAGTACTTTAAATCGGTTACAAAATAGGTTGTTTAGTTTGAAACTAGATTCAACCATCTGCTGAACAAATCACTTTAAATCACAAAGTCTTCAGACAAAGTTTAATAAAAATACAAAACATCATACACTACACTGAAAGAACTTGACATACATAACTTCAATTGACATACCCTGATATAACCATTTGTAATGTAATTGAGATAGAATTTGTGTTCAGACTCATCTGACCAAGAGCAGCACGGAGCATGTAGGTATTGCAACAGTTCAAGAACATCCAGGGGTGGAGTATAATAAATTAAAAATGCATTTTAACAATTGAGGTAATTATGTACATTCAGCAGAGAGGAATCCATATCTGAAGCTGTATCGGTCAATTTATTGTTTAATAGAATTAAGTGACAATGCAACAGCAGCTATCATTTGTCACCAAATTAGTAAATAAAAGTGAGCCTTGCTTATCTGGTTTTGTTTTGTTATTAAAATATTTTTAGGTTGTGTATTTACTATTCTTAACCATTACTGGCTCTCCTGCTGCCAGCTTTTTATACAAATCCTTTAACTGTTCTGCCTGAGGTATCTCAGAATCAGGAGTAGAGGGAATTTCAAAATCGGAGGATGTCTGTGATTCTGATTTTACTTCCAGAAGAGAAACCGTGGTTTTATCTGCATATGTTTCAGACTTGATCTCTCCTAATTTATCTGTTAAATGTTGCAAGGGGAAAGACTGGTTATCATCATTATTATTTAAGAGCCTCTCACTGGTTTTAAAGAAGTTGCAGGTGCCGATTTTTTGATCTCCAGGGGATGCTATATGTCCCAACATGTGCAACTCCTTATTTAAGTATTTCAACTGTTCAGCTTTCCTTTCTTGAGAAGATACCAACACTGTGTCTTGCTGGCTGCCCCAGCCTTCACTGTCTTGTTCTGAGAGGTGGGTTGACTGGGAGGAGATATGGGTGGAGTCCCCATCATCTGAATCACTGAACAGGTTGGGCGACTGGGATTGAGTAATGTTCCTTGAATGTTCCTGACTGTCCTCAAGTTCAGAGCCTTCATCCGTCAACACCGGTTCCGGTTTAAAAAAAGCATCCCATTGCGGCACTTCTGTTTTGATAGCAATTAAATCTGTGACAAGTTCTTTGCTTTCTTGGTCGTTGCTAAATTGGTCTTCACTGGTTTCTTCTTTTAAAGAGTTTAGTACTTTCTGTTGGAAGGCGGTAGATTTTGTACAGGATTTGGCATCATTCTCCATAGTGTTTACAAATGTTTCTTCCTCCTCGTCTTCATCATCATCATTAGATTCTTCACAGTCCATGAAATCTCCCTTCAGGGTAGAGGAGTTGGTTTCCATCTCAGTCATGTCCCCACAACAGCTGGCCTGAGATCTTGCAGGAATTCCAGATGGGTTCTCCATTTTCGTCTGCACAGGTTTAAGTTGTTTCATAGGCAACTTGCGTCTCCAAGGAGAAATCTGCATGTCATCAAAAAGGTCTTCTTCACTGTCCGATTCTATTAAAAACAATAATCATTCAAAGTTTTTACTTTGACTTAAGTCTAATAGATGCAAACATTATTTCTAAATAAATGCCCCATATATCTGATGCCAGGTTCTCCTTTTTCTTTGATTCTTACCTATTTGGGATGTGAAATTCATTTTTGTTCTTTTCAGAGCCCCCAGTGGTTTATAAATGACCTCCCCAGTTCCAGAATTTGCTCTGCACAGTGGCCGTAAGCTGAAGAGAACAAGCTACAACTTGAATAATGAAGGAAAAAAATAAATATAAATGTATAGCCAACATATCTTTTTGGGACTATACTTGCATTTCTTTGACATCCTCCATCGTTTTGCCCATTGGGATTACACTAGGGTATATCTCAACAGGGCAGATATGAGTAAGGAAATCCTTTATCTATGAAGAGAAAAAATTACGTTTCAGAAAACAATTATGGGCTCAATTTACTAAATATCTCCAAAAAACTTTGACTTATTTGTATTAGTACTATACAACTTTTTGTTTCTGCTTTGTTTGAACATTATAGAAATAAATGCACGCACCTCAGTGTAGGACGAATGAAAGGAGAAACAAGCTCGGTAAGAACTTGCTCCTTGTCTGGAAAAAAAAAAAAAAACTACATTTTTTACATAAAAACACCTTTTGCATTGATCACATTAAAGTAGGGATCAAGTTTCATGATTCACAGAAATTAGAAATGACATCCACTTAGCTGACAGAACAGTAGCATGGACTACAGGAATTCTGAAACTAATCCACTTAATGGCTTTTCCAATTGAACAAAAAGTTGACCTTATTCAGTCTTACCTCACTATGACATTGGTTTTCTTTCTTCTCTCCCCAAACCACATGGTGGAGGGTTTAATGCTGATAATGCGCAGTGGTGTCCCGTCTTTAGCTAACATACCACATGGCAACCTATTCCCTCTGAAGAACTCCTCATCCTTCAATAAAAGGAAGGTTTACAACCTTATTACACAGTATTCAGGAAACAGTGGTCTATACAGGGATACTTTACAACCAGCTTGCTAACCCTCCCCATCCCCTTGATAAGCCAATGCAAAAATATTGTACTGGCATACAATTTACTACACCACACAAATTCAAAATGGTAATAACATGACCCAAGTAGTTTTAATCCAGGGTTGGTCATTACAGTGTAAGTTTACAATGTAATGTTTATTAATAATTAAATATCAGGAGGCATGTTACCCTTGGATGTCTACATGCATGTATCTGAGTTGTCCTGTCAGTGGTCACATGATTGAGAATTTCAGGCATCTTTTTGAACATATCTAAATTCTTGACATGGACCTAAAATAAATTGAAAAAAAAAAAAAAAAAAGTTTATTTTTTTAAAGCTTTTATGAGACTGAACGTAGTACTCTCAGCACAAATTTGTACACCAAAACCATTAAATTTTTTATGTCTACAGTTTAATGACATCTCACAAGTAAGCTTCTGTTGTTGTTAAAAATGATTCCCTCTAAAGTTTGTATAAAAAAAAAAAAAAGAGTTCCTCACTTTGAAAACAACAAAAATAAGTAGGTTATAGTGCTGTAGTCACTTGTCTCTTAATATAAATTGAGTAATCAGTTCACACTAAATTAAAAGTAACTACTGTACTGCCTTTAGTTGAGCAATGAGCAAGATGCTAAACGTATTAAAAAAAAATAAAAAACGCTTTCACTGACAGTGAAGATAATAGCCTTAATACAAGTCATGCTGTTACACATTGTGTATCTTTACTTCACTTTTTCTCTACTCTTTGCAGTGTTTTGTCAATTTGTTTTGTTGACATGCCTGGTGAGTTGTATTATGATCATGTCTTGGCTGCGAGAATCCACCTGTGTACAAAGCTAGTTGTGTTTCTTTTTACCGGCTATGCAGGAGCCATGAGGAATATTATGACACAAAATGAACCAGAGAGACCAGGGTGTCTCATATATAAACAAGAGCACCTGGAATCACTTTAGTTGAACTGAAAGACCTGACCTGTAATCCAAACTCCTCACTGAGGTTTGTGAAAAGGTATTCATAACCATAGGCAGCCTTGCAGTTTAACCACACTGCATGATATGGGCTGAGGGTTATCCAGCTTCTCACCAACTCCCTTATTCCATTTAAACACTCCTCCTGCAAAGAAACAGCATTAACAAGAGAAAGTGAGTTCTTTCAGGAGTTACCTTTTGCGAGGCAACAAAGTAACCAACAGTATTGCTCTATTAAAGTAATGGCAGGGCTCTACATTTAGATTTTTTACTACTGGCCCCTTCGGTCACTGAGGTAGTGTTTTTACTGGTCCAGATACAATTTTAACTGGCCCAATAATAAGTACAAAACTGTAAGTTACAAGCAGAATAATGTATTGGGTTGCGTGTTAGCGCCATTCAAAAATAAAATAAACAATCTTATGGATTATTTGTTTAACCATTCTGATTATGCGTATACCATATGTTTAAATGGTAATAGCTGATCTATTTTTTAAATCTGGCTTTTTTGTACATTTAACATGGTTTGACTAGATGACAATATATCTGCAATAAATTCACTCAATGTTTAATTTTTAAACTATTAATGCGTTAGTTTATATAATGTTATTTTTGGCTTCCGAGTTGCTACAGCATCAGTAAATTAAAGAAAAAAAAGAAACTTGCTGTTTTTCACTGTAGAAACCTGGTAATCCTAAACTACATGGACAGTGCGAGAAACTGAAGCTCTGCTAGAAATTTTGGTCAGACACCAAAAACTTGCAAAACTGACAAAAATAGTAAAATATATTCAATCTTTTCTCATATTACTTTGTTTAAAGCCCACATTAGGAGAACCGTGCAGGATTGCGTAAACTGCATTCTCCTACTGTAGGCATTCAAGAAATGTATTCATTAAATTAGCAAAGTGCTCCCCCAGTGCTGTCTTCCACAGCAATATGCAAGAATCTAAAATAAGCAAAAACCGCAGCAATACATCAATAGCTGCCATCTTTCAATATGCCTTGCAGGATATTGTAAACATCTGGTTCACACACACCAAATAAATAAAAATAATCGTTCTCAGATTGTTGTCACTTGTAGCCTCTCCCAAGTCAGCACCAATCTTACTGCTGATACGAATGAGTCTTGTAAAGGTTGTGAATGGCATTTCTGACCTGAACACATTGTATTCCAAATCAAAACGTTAGACAACTCGATCCCGTTGTCAAGCTTCCATGTGGCGTATCTGGGTATCCATCGGTGCATCTTTTTTCACTGCAGTCACAGACTGGATATGAGGGCAACTAAATTTTGAATTCCTAACAAAAAAGCTGCTGTTTTATCTGCAAGTCTGGGTAACTGACATTTGTTTAATTGTCATCATGAATCCAGATTAAGTCTTTCTTCCACTCCACTCTATATGTTCATCTTAATTTTTTTTGCAAAATGTTCTCATTTTATCATTGATTCAAACACTTTACTTATGGCTTATTGGCTGCTTAGTTGTAAAAAAAATAAAAATAAAATAAATTGTAAAAAATTGCCATGTCGAGGTAACGAGTATTACCAACAGCACTTCAAATACGACGTACTGCGGGAAGGTTCTGACTAGTTCAATTACGCCGCTATCGGATGGGGGAGGGGGGGGTATGTTTGTTACCGGCCCAGTTGGGCCGGTGGTGCTTCATATCTACTGGACAAACTGCGATATCTACCGGCCCTGGGCCATGGTTAATGTCGAACCCTCAAATGGTGTGTGCCGATGCTCCTCTAACTACTTTATACAAATCCATGTTTTACATAATGTGTGCCTCTTTCATATAAGAAAATGTGAGATCTACAAAATGATGCTACTACATATTAGATAAGATTTACTGGAACTATGTTGTTAGCTGTATGTACTTAGTTGAAGGTTGCATGTATGGATTGGGGATATTATAGTTCCTGGAGCTGTGCAAACAGCAACTGAAATACATTTGTAATTTCTAGCCCCAGCGTTTTATGGATATTGATAAAACCTTTATACACTGCTGTTGATGAATACAGTATAAATATCAGAATACATGTTTTCTATAAAAAATACACATATACTTTAATATGAATTAGAGCTCAGTGAATTGGGCCCAAAAGGTCATACTGTACATGAAATCATGCACAGTACATATAAGAGACTTGTTCGTGTGTTATTAAAAAAAAGAAATAGTACAGTACATTAAGAAACTGGTTCATCCCATAGTGTTTCAAGCTCTTTCCAAATTCCATATTTGTGTATACTGACCCTGCTTGGTATCTGATAGAATCTGGGGTCAAAAAAAGTTGTGTCAAGATAAACACTCTTAATATCCTTTACTCTGTGAAGAAAAAAACCAAAACAAAATTAAGCTATAACAATACATCCCATGACAAATTATACATTAGTACATGTTTCATTGTAAATTAAACTACAATTCCCTGGTGGCATTGGGATAATGAGAACTGTACTGACTGCCAGACTATATGATTATACAGTGGATTCCTTTTCCTATTGCCTCTCTGGATTAAGGCTTAAAGTGAGTGTTTATAGGTGTGGAAGCTGAACAAAACAAAGCTTACCATTCTTTTGTGTAATTTCCCCATTTCTTTGATACATTTCTTTAGGCTTGTATATGCAATTTTAGAACTAAAATAAAGTATATCCTCTTAAAAAATGAAAAAAAATAAATAAAGCTCTCTCCAAAAGCATGGCAGTGCGATGTTTATTACTCTGATGTAATGAGTTCCTGATTGCAGGCAGAGCCCTGGTAGTCACATGCAAACTGACACTTAGCGATCAGGTGGGCATGCACAAGACTCAGGTACCTTAGAGATAAGATTATTGACAGATCAGCTAAACCTCACTGGTGTGACTCTATCCACGCCCCTTGGCAAAAAAAAAAGCAACATTTTTTATAATAGGATACAATTTAGGATTTAAAAAAAAAAAAAAGAAATCTGTAAAATGCACTAACAGTAATAAAAACTACAATTGTAGTAATTCCCTACACCTTGCATTAACACACTCCCAGAGACTAGAAACAGCCAACATGCACAGTAACTTACTACATTTATCCAACTTCGTACTACACTGTAGCACAGTGTAGTACAAAGTATCACATTGGTGGCAGCTGGTAGCACATTAAACACATTTTATTCCTTCTGCAAAATATTCTTCTATCATCCAGCCATAGTCAATCTCTGAGCTCTGTGTTTTATCCAGGTATTGAAGTAAACCAATAGCTTACAAATACAAATAATTAGTTATAGCCCCTATATTTTTGTAAGACATAATGATACTATTTGTTTATGAATAGGCATATTTGTTGCATGTGCACTAGTAGGCTATAGTACAGTACAAAGTCAGATAAAAGCTTCATCTTATAGAACTACACAGGCAAGATGATAAAAGTTAACATGTATTCAAGCATCTCCGGCATTTCTCATCAAATTAATTATTTGCAAATCCCAAACAATTAAGTTAAAATACATTAGCATAATATACATATATTTTAGAAGCACAGGTGCTGCAAAAGGCACTTACATGACTGATATGAGGTTTAGCTGATCTGTCTATCAATAATCTCTGTGGTACCCAAGTTATTATGAGCACGCCCACTTGATCGCTAAGGGGTCCAATTGCACTTGACTACGCCAGAGTAAGACATGCTTTTGGAGAGATGTATTTATGAGGAGAGATGCTTGAAATAATTTTAATGCTACTATTATGTATACGTCTAAATGAATATTACGCAAAATGAAGGTAAGCTTCCCCTATAAAATTAAAATGTTCAATATTTAGATATGGTCTACTACTGCTGACATGGTTCATTAACAGCTAAAACTCACATGTTTTGCTTCTAAGCTCAGTATGGAGATGGTGAACTCAAGTTTTTTATAAATTAACCAAACTAGAGAGTTAAAAAAAATGTGCATGAAGTACCTGTCTCCTGAGTGTAAAAGTTCCATTCGAGCTGCTTCCCCCTTGGCCATTCTAAAATCTCCTGTATAGAGAACTGTCCCATTGTTACCTTCAAACAGAAACCTACAACAGACCATAGGCAAAACCACATCAAACAATTTTGTATAACAAAAGCAAAGAACCCTGGGGACATAATCTAAGGGAATGGAATATCAGATTTAATTATTTGTAAGCATGAAGTAAAATCGTAAAATCGATCTGTTCAGACACTGTTTGAAAGCAAGTGGTTTGTATAATCGCCTTTATTATGCCTCTACACATGTACTTACATGACTGATCCTGGGCAATGACCAGCTGGAAGAAGTGTCACTACAACATCCTCTTTCTGTAAAACAAGGAAACTAAACAAGGTGAAAAAACTGCAACAACAGAATTCCCTCTATCAGCGATTGACTGATATTTTATTACTAAGCAAGAACAAAACAAAGCTGGGGCATGCTGTAATGTAAGGGAATTGCATCTCTAATCAAATATTGTAAACATGAAGTAAATGGATATCATACATGTAATCTCTAGAACTCATATAACCAGCTTTAAAACAATGTGTACAAGAAATAGTTGGTTTTACTAAAAACCACCAGTAATGGAAAAAAAATAAAAAAAAATAATGTGATATCTTGTAACAATTGTAAGTCGCCCTGGATAAGGGAGTCTGCTAAGAAATAAATAATAACTGCTACACTACACCACTTTCTCCTGTGTAGCAACTATAAACACACTATCTCAAACTGTGTATCATTGATATGGCCAGTGGTTACAAAATGTGTCACTGAAAAGCATGTTTGTAAAATGCAACATTACTTAATTTGCCAAAGTTATCAATCTCAGACTGCTGGCAAGCCCGATTCTTTTTGATTATCACAGTTCTGAGTATTGTACTCTGTATAAATCTAGCAATCACCACAAAAATAATGGGCTTTCCGTTGGTCTGATGAGGATAACTTATCAACGCAACATATTATTTTAATTTTCTTTTTTCAATTTACTGGACAACACGGGACGCTCATGGAACTTTACTGAGTAAATCATATACTACAGCTGTGTACCATACAGCAGAAACCCCAAAACCCACATGACCTCAATATGGAAGCCTCACCAGAGGTCATAATCAAGCACACATTTAGAATACAGTGTTTATAACCTGAAGATATAAAGTCAGTACTTCTAATGGTCTCTGTGAGGCTTTGACAGTTCATCAGAGCAGCTTTGGCCACAAAAGGGTTACAATACCGTTGAGTAACTGGTATGAAGCAAATATCTGAAAACATTAGGGTTTTATCATGTGAGAAACAACACACTGACAGACACGATTAGTGCATGCAGATCCACATTTTGAACAAGGACCCTAAAAACATAAAGAATAAACTAATAATTACCTCTCCTGATGCCTCATCTATTAACGAAATTTGTGTTGGCGTTTCCACTTCAATGGCAACCTGTAATAATAGTAAATAGTGGAAAATTTGCTTGGCTTTTTTAGAGGGTGGAGTTGGATGATTTCCTCGTCATTCAAGAGCCTCTGCACTGCCTAACATCCTACAGAAGGCATGAGGTAATTTCTTTATAAATGTATGTCACTTACTGTTTTCCTAATAGCACTTGCGTTATTTTGCTCTTCCACGACTTTAAATCTGCAGGCCATTCCTGTTTGTTTTGGTGTTGACAGTGTTTTGTTGTGTTCATATACCGGTGGTAAAGTTTGTTTTTCAAAACTGAAGTTAGCAGTTTTATCATCAACCATAATTACACACGGGCAATCGTATTTTACATGGGTCTCACACCACCAGCATGTGTAATAAGACTGTAAAACACTGCAGTTAACAGGAACATTATTGTTCACCAGGTATTATTATTATTATTATTATTATTATTATTATTATTATTATTATTATTATGTTCATTTTGTATAAAATATATATATATATATATAAATCCTGATGGAAATACCAGCAATGAACATCACTGGGGTACTCTGGTCAGACCTGTTAGTTTGCTGGTTTGAAACTTGTAGGTCAAGAAAATTTGTTGTCTATACCTGAACACACTCAAAGATGATACAAGTTCAATATTTTAAGTACATAAGAAAATTTAATAGAAAAAGTACAAAACCACTAAATATCTGGTCCAATTTTGAACTTTTTAACATCTGCAGAGTTTTAAAGAACTGTATAACATGCAATCTCAGGATGTACATTTCTTTAATTAAAATAAATAAATAAACTACATAAATAAATAACTACATAAATAAATAAATAATCACAAAATACACTTACAATATGAGTTTCCCAAAAGTTGTACCTAGGACTGATCAGTAGAAGCTCCTTGGTTACTGGTGAACAGTATAGGCGCACCGTCAAACTAAACAAAAAACATTTTCATCAATAGAGAAGACCAATATATTTTCATAAACACTAGCTTCCCAGTATTAAACTGATTAACATTTATGACAGATCCCCTGATGAAGATCACGACAATGTAAATATACATAATGATGGATCCTAAAATTAACAAAGCTTGTTTATATTATAATGCTGAGGTGTTTAACAGCATGTGGCGCGTGATATTTGCTGTAGCCTTCAAAGATGGTTTATTTTCAGTCTCTACTATACAAAGAGTAATTTGGCCAATATTTCAGTTAGCTTCTACAGAAACCCTTACCCTTTTTAAAAATAAAAACAATATAAATTACCTGCATTTCAATCTCCTTTTCAGAGCTGGAGCTTTCAGCCCTTTCATGTGATCTACAGGAAATAAAAGTGTAAAACAAGTGAGACTACGTAGTGTTTAATGCTTTAAAAGCAACGAGTTTAATGAAGCTAATCAAATTATACACTACTTTCACAGAGTTTTTAATATTGTTTTTGTAAAAGTATTTTGTAAATAGAGGCTTAACAGAAGAACGCCATCTGGAACAGCAGTTACTTACACACTAGCTACGATATTATTAAAATCCTACCTTTATGACAGTGAGACAAAAAATAAGCTCTGGCATTTATATTATCTTTGTCAAATCGATCTAATGACACAGTTGGATATTCTTTCATACGCCCCTCAAATGAACTCATGTTTAATTTTACGAATCCACAGATTGTTCGTGTTCGATCATCCCTGAATGCTGCTTCGAGAAAGCATTTCAAATGTTTCCTACCAAAACATGCAGGAAAGGCAAGGAAGAACAGAAAGCATTACACAACTAGGATCAGTGAGTAAGCATAGAGGCCTCTAGTGGCCGGAGGTTTTATCTTCTATATTATTTAATGCTTATTCATTTTTTCTTTTTGAATGGTGTTACATTCCTAAATCTGTATTTAAGTTTTGCCAGTAACTAATTATTATTATTATTATTATTATTATTATTATTATTATTATTATTACATATTTACTAAACTTCAGTAAATTAGGTACTAAATGAATACATGTTTTGGTAGCTAGTGAAATAGTATATCCAGTCATAGCATATTTAATTATTTATATTAAAATATATTGTCTTATATTTTGAGTACAGTTAGTTAAGTGATTCCAAATTGGTGTAAAACAATGGAAACGGCTGTAGGACCTTAACACCGCATATGTTATTGTTTGGCCACAAAATATATATATCTCACAGACAGGGAATGTAAATTAACCACTGATTTTGATGTTGTCGCATTAGCAGTTGCTAGGAGACTATTGTACAACGGTGTCATAACAACCGTAAAAAGCTTTCTGTTCGGGCAATAATAATTTGGTGTGTTTCTTCAAACTGAACTGAAAATAAAGTACCAATGTAAGTACCATCGTGCTCTTGGTGTTATTAAAAGTAGTCATATTTTAATTCTATAACTTTTTGTTTTTAATAAAATTACTGGAAATATGCAATATTACAATGGAGCAACTACCTATTGGAAATTATTTCACTAAAAAAACATATTCGCAACCATACAACCATATTCGCGCTTTACGTGGGTTTTATCAGCCCCTAGTCTCAAGTGCAAGGACGGAATCTTAGTAATAATAATAATAATAATAATAATAATAATAATAATAATAATAATAATAATAATAATAATAATAATAATAACACGTGCTTTGAGAACAACAGACAACAAAAAAGGTAGTTGAACAAAATAAACTGTGTTCAAGGTTAAGTGTTTTAATATGTGACAGTTCAGGGTGTCATTGTCAATTGACTTGAGTGATTCCTGTTTTCCAAACTGCCATCATTGAACAACGGCGTCATCAGTGTGGCCATACAGAATTACAGGTGTTCCTTATAAATCTTTTAGCTATACTTTTATCTTAAATGCTAAGCTGTATTTTGAGTCTGTGTCTTTCTCGAATATATTTTGACACAATTGTACAAACCATTCTAACTCTTATTACTTTAAAAAAATCTTATGTGGTAATCTTTTTAACAACGTATTTTCATTTTTTGTTAGCATCTTTTAGAAAAAATGTCTTTTGATGCCCAAGGTGATGCTGGTTCAAAACCAAAATCTGTAAGCCGTGCAAAACAGTGGAATGATGAGGTGGAAAATCTCTACAGATTTCAACAGGCTGGCTACAGAGATGAATTAGAATACAAACAAGTGAAGCAAGTGGATTTGGTAAAAAAATAAATAATAATTTTGTATATTTCAATAAAAGTGATACTCATGATTTAAATAGAATTTGCTAACTTAGTAATTTTTTGCTCTGTCAGTTTTTTTTATTTCATTTTTTATTGTGACGTATTTAGCTGTAAGAAACTAATAATATAAGCATACAGTACATGCAGGAACGTTAAAAGGTTACTTTTGTTATTTGGACTTTCTCTACATTAGGATAATTGTCATTCTGGGGGAAAAAGCAGAGTTAATTTACCAAAGAGCAGGTATAAGTAGCGTCAAAAGTTTTTCTTTTCTTGTTGTGCCTTTTTATGGTGTTTATAATTTTGTTGAGTGGACCTGGGTTCTGTTGATCCAGTCGTAATTTATCATCATTTATTTCTACATCTGTCTTTACCTGTCTGCAAGCCTGGAAAATTCTATCCAGGATTGAACAGACCTCCTCATTCCACTCATAACTTGGCTGGACCCACCTAGTCACTGGTAGCATTTTAATCATGCAGATTCTTGTAGATCTGTGCAGCCTAGCATTTGTCACAGCCAGCTGCATGAGGTCACACACAGCTCCAGCAAGCTGGCTGAATAGGGGTCAAGACTTACCTGCTGATCTTAATAAACCGGGTTTGCTGTTTCTAAAACCAGGGTACTTTGTTAACTTTTCTTTGCATCATGTTAGTAGTAAACATTTGTAAATGACTATATAAATGTGGTCTTGTATTAAATTAGTTTTGTAAATGTGTCTAACAAAACAAATGTATTACACAAGATCTACATTAAAAATGTAACACCCATAGGTATTTTACAAAAATATAAAAAAGTGTTATTGGTTAATCATATCTACTATATCTAATAAAATAAAAACATGTCTAAAACCTATTAAATAACTAAATAGGGTATTAATTGCAATTAGCAAGTGCAATCAACTTAACTCATGTTTACTACGATAGCACACACAGACCAATACAAGAGGCGTAGCAAAGTGTAGCACACTAGTCATTCTGTTCACTGCTGCAGGTGGCATCAGGCAGATTGCAGCCAAATGCTAACAATACACACATACTAAATATCATAAGTAATACAATGTCTCCAGCTACATTATTCTGGCATCATAAAGATAACAGAAAAACATGTATAATTTTGTTATCTGTGCTGTATTTTAGCAGACATTATACAGCACTCTTTTCAATTCACGTTGTGAGATTAGGTAAACAATATTATTTAATCTTTCTTCTCAGGTTGATCGTTGGCCAGAAACAGGATTTGTGAAGAAACTCCAACGGCGAGACAACACTTTCTACTACTACAACAGAAAAAGAGAATGTGAAGATAAAGAAGTCAATAAAGTGAAAATGTATGCTTACTAAATACAAACATTGACCTTTTTAAAATATATATTTAAATGTACAATGCACAATTTGGGGAAATTAAATCTAATATTTAGAATGGTTTTTTTTTGTCAGTATTATTTGGACAAAACTTTTGGAAACAAAGCTGTCTCTTAGAAACATGGAAGTGCTAGAAATACAGAAAAATATTTACACCCAAATAATAATAATAATAAAAAAACACTGTTAAAATAAATATCAAAGTACATTATTTTGCTTTAATAAACATTATCAAATGAAACACTTTGTTGTAGTCATACATTTAGGGAAATGAGAAAAAGCTGCATAGTTTTCAGACAGTTTCTAACCTTAAAAATAATGTATTGCAGCTTATTATTTTAAACAGTAATATCTCTGAATATACTGTTTTATACAGACAGGGTTGAATTATTTCAGTGCTATATGGGATCTCATTTAGGCATCTGTATTCATTTATGACAGAATAACTGGGAGAATCACAGTTAAGCCACTTTGCTAAGCAGATGCAGTACTTTATTCTCTAAATTGTCAATTATTTCAACATACCTTTTCCCATACATTTGTACTTTAGGTTAAGAATATACTTTTCATTACAAGTTTGTGGAGTTTATTTAACTTATTTGTATCCTCTGTAAATTTTGTTGTGGTTGTATTGGCAACTGAAGGCTAATTAAAGACCCCCAACCTAGTCCAGCAGATATGTACAGGGTGTACGTTTTCATACAAGCATGACATAAGGCTGTCCTAACCCAATTATGTATTCAAATGATGTGGTCACTGTATAATTTAGGGTATATGTAGCCACTGGTGTGATCCTGGTCATCTACAAGCATAAGTAGCTTGTAGGTCTATGCTGCACAGGTGCATCCGGTCGATAACTTTGTTAACAATTACAACAGCTCAACGCAATAACCTGACAGGGCATTTTCATTTACCAGCCCACAATATATCTAGGTGGCCTAACATTGTATATCCCCCTTACTACACCTCATTTTATAATAGCATTTACCACAGTACATTTAGACAGTAATTTAGCAGTTTTCCCATGGTTATACTATGCATTTACCTTAGTTTGCCATGCTTTTTATTTTTTTATATGCTTCACCTTCCTGAGCTTTACAGTTCTTATGTGCTTTCACTATGATTTGTTACACATTGCCTTGCTTTTACTATGGTAAACTTTTAAAGGGTCCTTCAACACTTCTGTTACAGACGTTGCAGACCCCTGCTGGTGAGATCCACTAATAATACATAAACTCAAAGTGGTATGCTCCTTGTACAATGGATACACTTACTGGGGAAATTCAAGACAGCTGTTCCATAGCCAAACTGACTGCTCATTGAGCCTGATGATAATTAATTTACTTCAAGTTTTGCAACAATTGAAAAGAAAGGGAAAAGTGAAAGTCTTTTAGAAATCATAAGAATGTATGAAAACAAAACTTAAGTTTTTGATACATATTATGAACATGCTTTATGAATTTTAATGAATATTGCAATAAACAGAGCAAACATGAAGGAATTGTTGTTAGAAAGAGGAGTGAAACAGATCAAACTACAAAATAGATCCTACTGCTAGCAAAAAAGGATATAAGGATATTTATGTCTTATTTAAATCATAACTGCATTTTCTCCTCAACTAAATACAACACTGTTCTATAAGAGGTATTCAATATAACTATTTATGAATTATCAGTCAAACTCGGCATATAAAGTTGTTGTTGCTGCATAATTCATAGTTTCTTAAAATATTTGGTTAGATTTAAAAAAATCCAACAACAACAACAAAAATGGTTGAACCCCCCCCCCCCCCCCCCCAAAAAAAAAAAAACATGCAGCTGATATCGCACGCTGTCTTTTTTACATACAGTAATTATCTGTATTTCCATTTTTGGGTGCTACCTCCGGCATCAGTCACCCAAATATCCCAACATTGTTCAAGATTGATGCAAATAGAGGTGCAACACCATAGAGATCAAATTCAATTCCTTATTATTTAAACAGATCAGTTAAAAACAGAGCACCGTTTCGGCCAAACGAGCTTAATCTTTCATACACTGAATTGTTTGACGTCGCTAAATGATACAAATCTTAGCTAAAAAAAAAAGAAAAAAATGTCCTCCGTTCATTTTCTTTACGTCTTTTATGTCGACAAAAATAAAACTTTACTAACACCGGAGTGTTCTTTAAACGCACTTCCCTTTAATCTCCCAGCTGACCTCATTTACTGCTGAGTTGTGCGGTTGCAGCAGCTGTGGATAAAACACATAATTTGATTTTGTTTTATGGTAGGTTGACGTTTGTTGTATGTCGAATATATTTATATTGTGTGTTATCTTTATATTATATTGACAATTTGCGAATAACCCTAGTATGGGTTTAGAATTTAAGTCTGTAGCTACTGTCAGGTTCACTCAATCACATTGTTTACACTGGTGGGGATGGGGGAAATGAAACCACTGATGTGCCCAAATGTAATCATTTTAAATGTTTGTATGTTGTATTTGGTGCTATTCTGCCTTTAAAGTAATTTTTAAATCGTGGGTTTCGAAGGCCATGTTGTATAATTTGCAAATATCGGTAGGCACTGTCATAATCTGAATAATAGTTGATTTAAAAAACAAAATAATATTTATTACAAATTCTGTACATGGCATATATCTTCGATGTTTTACTAGCATTAGTATTGACAACGTTATGTACGCTAAATAATAATACTGTATTAATCCCCTCTCAGTACAGAGGTGGCTGGTTGGTTGGAGTAACTGAGTATGTCACTAATTACGGAACACATAGTCTTTCTCTAAACATAGAAAAAAAAAAAAAGTTTTGTTTCTTCTTGTATTTGTTGATATGACAAACACTGTTGGAACAAGAATAACTGCCTTTGTGTACACACATCAGCGGTGAATATAAATTTATTTGTAAAGATCTACAACGATGTTTTATGTATATTTTATACTGCAGTAACCAGAGGATTGGAACTTAAGCGGCTAGTACTCAAAGAACTGTAAGAGAAGATAATTTGGAGTAATATTGTTAATGCACAGTCGTGTGGTAATCCTACCAGTAACTTAACGACAGGCCAAAGAGATAAGGCTTGTGAACTTTGTCTGGGGATATAATAAGGTAAGAAAGAATAGCAACATTTTAAATTATTTAGCGACTAATATCTTTGCACGTTTTACTTACTGTGAATAGAAATTGACTAAGTAGCCTGATTAAATATCTCGCCAGGACAGCATACGCTGGTGTTACCACTTATCCTCTTGTTGTAGTCAAGACAACGTAATCCTAAAGTAACTATTTAGGTCCTTGTTAACATATAACTGTATTTAAAAGCAAAGCTTAAGGTTAAACAGATGTTGTTTTCTTGTAGTACATACACACATTGGTAACTGGACTGTTGTTGTTTGTTTAACACTAGTAATATAATGTATACAAAGCCACATTTTTGTATTCAGATAAGCTTTAAATGCTGTAAACCGTAATGTAGTTAAATATATGCTGTATTCCTTTTTAACAGCTTCAAGTCATTGCTGAAATAAAACATTTTGACAGTTTTTCATGATGCACGGTTTAAACAACAATAATGCGTCCAAAGGCAGACTTTATTCATTTTCTTTGAGGTATTTCGCTACCGGATCTTTTGAAAACCTGGTGGGCAGCTCGTTACAGGTGCATAAATCAACAGTCTGCAGAACAGTCCGTTTCGTTGCACTGAGACGTTTTTTCAGATCGCTGGTTTTCCTGATGTTGTTGGCTGCATAGATGGGACACATGTAAAAAATATAAAAACCTTCCATGCATGAAGCAGAATACATAAATAGAAAGGGTTTCCACTCTTTGAATACACAAATTGTTTGAGGTGCAGATTTGTTAATAACAAATTGTGTTATAAAGTGGCCCAGATCCAAACATGACAGCTTTATTCTGAAACATTCACATCTGTGGGATGAATTTGAAGTATATCGATTAAAGGGAAATAACTCAGACTCAGGTTATCCATTAAGAAAATGGCCCATTTTCTCAACAAATACCACAAAAACAATTTCTGCAAGTAACAACACAGACTCAGACCGGTATTACTATAAGCTTCATATAATAGGTGTAATGCGGATGCAATTTCATTTATTGAAATGTACAACTCGTTATAATAAACACTTCTATATATTGTAATGTAGGTACCAGTATATTCATTAGCCTTAGATTAGACAGTATTTTAAACAGTTTCCATTGAAAATTGAATACATTTGGAAAATATATACAGTACATGTAAGTATTTTATTCAACATTAATAATAAAATAAGATACAGCACTGAGTGGAGAGGTAAGCTCTTCATTATGGGAAAAGTCTACATTGCTGGTGTCCCGACTCAAAATGCACTTATTTAATTTTCATAAATTAATCTTTAATACAAAACATTCCCAACTAAATGATATCATATTATCAGTACCTGTAATCGGTCGCCTATAGTATACTAATAATAACAGTTTAAAGCCAGGCACTATGACTAGTCGGTTGTACGTTCACATTTATTACATTAGAGTTGTTTTGATCAGCAGCATCTGCACTCCAACATCCTCAGGGCTGATTGGTTACTGTAAAGGGAACATGTGATCGACTTGGAGTCTCCACTCTTAGTAACAAACTAGCTAAGTTCTGCCTTAAGTATGTGTGGTGCAACTGAAAATAGGATAGCACTTAGTTATCAACTAACTAATAACTCCTACGCACATAGGCTTTACGTGTTAATTTACGGACAAACTTACGCATAGCTGATGCAACCCAGCCCTGGTGTCTATGACTAGAATCATTTGATTAAAAGATGAAATGGCACATACTTTACAAATAAGTCTTTACACTATAAAAGGAGGGGTTTTTTTCTGTATTATTGTTGACAATTCAATTTTCAACATTGCTGAAGTGCATTGATATTTCTTCCACTGTAATTACATAGTCTTAGTGTTTTCTTTTAATCAGTGTGAACTGAGGGACCTGCTACTGTATTGTTTTCTGTGCTGCAGTTCACTTGCTCACATGGTTCCGGATCATTCTGACAGAGATGCTGTTAAGTGGCTGATTGTTTCCTTGCTGAGTCATACATTTTTAGTTTATAGTGAGATGGATGCCCTGTTTAATTTAACAGATCAAGAAACCAACATGTTTACTACAGTACACCCTCACTATAACGAACCTGTTGGGGTCCAAGCCTTTTGTTCATTATATCGAGAGGACAATCAAAATGAATGATACACTGTTGGAGTAAATTAATGAGATGAGATTGTGAATAAAAGTAGAATTACATGTACCTGTTTGTCTCATGTATGCAGTATTCTGCCTTTGCTTTATCCTATTCATTGAAGAATTAAAACGCAATACAAAGAAAAAGCACAAATCCCGAATTGAAGCTGAACATTTATTCAAAATCAGTGAGACATGAATCGTTTCAAAGTGCACCAAATCTTAATCAAACATGCAAGAGTCCCAAACTGAGCTTTTATTCCAAATCAACCCAACATGAAAACTTTGACATGAAAAGTTCATCAGATCCTCAAGGTTTTTTTATTTTATTATTTTTTTGTTGTTGTTTTTTTCTTGAATCAGTTTTGCTTTGCCTTATGGTTGCTGAACAAGCCAAAACCAGAGTGCTTTTTGACAACCTACATTCATGACCAAGATATGCCTGTGTTACTGCTTCTTTCAAACGATCAGTACAGTTTCCAGCTTTGTTGCAACATAAAATGGTTTTTGTTTTGGAGGCATAGTTACACACCCAGTGCTTTTTATTAAGACAAAAGAGTTGACTTCACTGCAGAGGTGGCATCCTGTAAATACAGACCAGGATGTTGACAGTGTGTGTTTATATTATATTTTTTTACATTTTTTATTTGGGGTCCAGGGGCCAGGTTCCTTATAGCCGAATGTTCGTTATGAAGGGCAGCGAGGGTGCCCTGTATTAAAGTAGACTTACCAGATATTCCCACGTTCTTATCATACAGTAGCTTCCACCCCTCATGTGACACACTACACCTGGAATGATCAATGCTTTTATCTTTAATCTTGTAAGAATAGTTTCTTGTTAAATGTCTTAAATACACCTTGGAGCAAATGTAAATAATGAATCATTCCTCCTTTCAGATTAAAAGTTTAACGCAACATTTATTTGTCCACAGAAAACATCTGTCTGCAAGAAAAATGTGCGGAAGATAAGAGCTTCAAGGTTCCGACAGAAGATTTAAGCTTTCTTGCAGGGAAATGCTGTTTACTTGAACGAAAGTTCATATCAAATATGTGCTCTAGGCATCCACACATAGGATTGTGTTTGTTGTGACAGCCTCTTATACAGGGCGCTTGCACAGCAATAGGCCTGCAATGGAGGATTTTACAACCAGAACTTATGGAACCAGTGGATTGGACAATAGACCTTTATTTGGAGAAACCTCTGCTAGGGTATGTTTCTAGATGCAGAATTCAAGAACCATGTAAAAATGAAATACCACCCTTTTATTCTCCGCGCACAAAACAAAAAAAACTTGTAGTTAAACTAAAGCAAAGACAAGCCAGGTATCTGTTGGCAAATTGTAGTAACAATAGAAGTTATAATTGCAGCTTGATTCCATTGTTGTCTTGATTAAGTAGCTGCAGTACCTGTAATGGAAAATGATTTAAATTGAATACTTCTTTACATGAATAAACTATTACAAGCTGTGTAAGAATATATTGATATATAAAAGGTAATGTTGATAATTATAGTAGATTACTGGGACTACACCCAGTGTGTACATTTTAATTCAGAGTAAAGTCAATTTTCCTATTTCAGTACTATATATTTTTCCATCACAGAGCAGTCCTATGCTGTTCTGTACAAATCCCCCATGCTTTTATTGCAGGCTGGAGAGAGAGTGCCTTTCCAGTTAAAACATTCAGCATCACCCTGCATACATTACTAAAACAGGAGAATGACACATTAACTATTTAATATAAAAAGTTTAACACAGATATATGGTGGGACTCTGAGACCTGCAAACCAACATGAAGCAGAGACCGCTATGTAGTGTTTCAGAAAAGTGTCAAGGCTAAGTAATTAATTGGAAATAAAGTTGGAAAATAGATTGTAAAACCTTACTTGCAGCACCTTTTATGATTTGAGATGGAAGTGTTTCAGGTTTGTGTTAAGGTAAGCCAGTAAATTAGTGGCTGTATTCTTTTGGTTTTGACAGTCCACAGGAGGACAGGTGGTTTCTTTATTATAAAACTTGCACCTTGCCCCCAATTGTTTTTGTTTTTAAATGCAAATTATTACCTAAGAATTGATATTTCACAGAACCACATCACCTTTGGTTAAACTTCTACAATGGAGTGGTATTTCCCTGCATCCCTATTGACTGTTAACTTTCCAATCCCATATCATTAAAAGACTAGTGGGTCAGTTCTCATTTCATTCGGCTCAGGAAAATCACTGTTCCATATCCATACACGATGAGACATTTTATAAGGGCAGTAACACACAAGAAGGCATACGGCACATCTGAGGCGTGGGTTGTATCTCTTGAATGAAATGAGGTAAAGGGTTTTTACACAATTAAATGAAACATGGACTTCTGTTATGTTAGAAAAACACCTGTTGGAAATCTAATTTAATTATTTCTGTTACAGGATCGAATAATCAACTTAGTTGTTGGTGGCCTCACTTCTTTATTAGTTCTAGTAAGTATTGTGTGTGTGTGTGTGTATATATAGATATAGATATATATATATATATATATATATATATATATATATATATATTTTATTATTTGTTTATTTAGCAGACGCCTTTATCCAAGGCGACTTACAGAGACTAGGGTGTGTGAACTATGCATCAGCTGTCACTTACAACTACGTCTCACCTGAAAGACGGAGCACAAGGAGGTTAATTGATTCGCTCAGGGTCACACAATGAGTCAGTGGCTGAGGTGGGATTTGAACCGGGCACCTCTTGGTTAGAAGCCTGTTTCTTTAACCACTGGACCACACAGGCTCCTTTATATATATATATATATATATATATATATATATATATATATATATATATATATATATATATATATATATATATATATATATATATATATATATATATATATATATATATATATATATATATATATATATATATATATATATATATATATATTAGCATGTCTCTCTTTAGATAGCCAGCAATTTAAAATATTTCTGGAACATTTATTTTTTAAATATTTGATGCTTAGTCTTTTTTACTGCTTTTTACACAAAGGAGGGGTACAAAGGGCTCCAGAGTGGCACATCCAGTAAAGCCGCTCTGCATGGAGTGCAGGATGTGCCCTATAGCCTGGAGATTTCAGGTTCGAATCCAGGCTATGTCATTGCCGATCATGACCAGGGGTTCCTAGGGGGCGGCGAACAATTGGCCGAGCGCCACCCGGGTAGGGAGGGCTTAGGTCAGCATGGCAATCCACGGTTCACTGAGCACCAGCGACCCCTGTGGCTTATAGGGCACCTGCAGGTCTGCAGTGGAGACATTCAGATCTGTGTTGTCCTTCGGCACTATAGATCTGGTGGCTTTGCTGTGGATCCGCAGTGTGAAAAATGACGGATTGGCAGGAATATGTTTTGGAGGACGTGTGTTTTAGCCTCCGTTCCCCGAGTCGCCGGGGGTTGCAGCGGTGAATTGGGCTAAAAATAATTGGGCATTCCAAATTGGGGGAAAAACCGGGGTAAAAACCATTGGCGACAACTAAATCTTCAGAAAGAAACAAAACAAAACAAAAAAAAAACAAAGGAGGGGTCCATATAATTGGTGATTTTTGCAAAATAACATTGAAAAACAAGGTATTCTGGGATACCACAATTTGTATTCTTGTTGGTATTCGGATACGACATCGGGCCAAAATCAGCACTTACAATGAATCGATCCTGCAGTATAACTTTATTAAGCATTAATCTAACTCATGCTTTTCTATTTTCTATTCATGAGATTTAGAGGTTTCATTTATTGTCTGTCCTGCAGCATTTTCTCCACATGCATTCCAGACATGTTTCAAAGTTTTCTCCTGACCCCTAACACTTTATTCTGTTGCCAAGACTATCTCATTATAAACCTCTTATGATGTCATGATATTCTTATCTTTTCCCCTGTTATTATTTCTTTATACAGGTAACAATTATTAGTGCTTTTGTCTTCCCTAATTTACCTCCGAAACCTGTGAATGCTTTCTTCGCTGTTTGTATCATTATGAGTTGCATCTCAGTTGTTATACTTGTAAGTATATCGGGATATGAATAAAACACATCTTGTATCTTAATTACTTAACTTGGTATTTGTAATGTCCACTATTTAAAAATTGCATAACTGTCGGTGTGTTGCCACTTAACTAGGTGGCATTAGATTCTACCTATCATGATATCAGGGCTTTCCACCCCTAGTCCTTTTCATTCCAACTGAGCTCTCAATTACTTAACTTGACCCTTAATTGAACTAATAATTTGCTTAATTAGACCTTTTTAAAAAAAAATAAACAAATAAATAAATAAATATAATTATATCTTATTCAAAGTCTGATTTTAGTCAAACTCCCAGTCTCTCTGGTTGACTGAAGTGTGCATACAAGCTTAACATCCTAACACTGTTCTGAGCTGGTGGGATAAAGTATCTTTTTTTTTGTTTTAAAGTTGTATACTACATAATTGATATACCCAAATCTTTCCTTGTCTGTTGGGTGTTTTACTGAACTGTGCTTTATTTGATCAAATTGTTCTCTTTCCTGAACTGATTACTTTGTTTAATGTGTAACTGGCTGCAGATATAAAGTTTAGTGTTCAGAAGATCATTTATCATTTTATAGGAAGATGTTTCAAGATCAGCATACTAATCCATCACACTCAACCTTAATACCTAGATGGTCAGTTTTGTTGACTTGAATCAAGGGCATTGTGTCATTCTTTCAAATGGAAATGTATCTTTGCATGTTTCATTTGCAACCTTACTTTAGCTTTAATGTCAAGTGTATACATGTAGAAACCCAGTCTAAGCCCAAACCCTTCTGTCACAGTGAAATTCCCTGGCAACTCTTTCAGTAATAGTTTTTTTTTTTTTCCTCCTATTCTTTAGATTGTTTGGTATCGTCAAGGAGACCTGGAGCCTAAATTCCGAAATCTAATTTACTATTTTTTATTTTCGATTGTCCTGCTGTGTATTTGTGCCAATTTATACTTCCATGATGTGGGGAAATGACTGACAGCAGTATGTCTTATAGCTAATGTACTGAAGAAATAAACACAAGGACCTGAAGGAGGTCTAAAGGAACATACCTTATACAAGCAAAGAAGGCTATAGAAGAATAGTGTCATGATATAAAAAATGATTGGACATTTCATTTAAGTTGATGTGGAAAAGGATGACCTTTTTAAAATTGTGTCTATAACTGTTGTAGTAAATTTGAAAGGGTTAATTATAAAAGTGATAACACATGCTTTAATTGCTTGTTATTTACAAAGGAAAAAAATGGGCTCATTTGTCCTAGGTATTGTTTTTCCAGCATGTAGCAGAGTTGTAATACGGTTTTGGGTAGAAGCAAGCATGTGATCCAAACGATTCAAACTTGGACACTCGCTTTGAAATGATGCCCATGCTTTATCTATCTTGCAAGCCAGCAAAGATACCTCTGCTTTTGGTCATAACCATGCTATATTATTTCTGATTTCTAATTGCATTGTGATTCTGCATTAATAATAGGCCAACGCTATTGCACTTGCATTAGAAATTATTTTTTGTGATATACATGTAAACAAGAAGCTTTGTACAAACTTTGACGGAAAGCATGAACCACAAAAAAAAAAAACACACAAAGTGTACATTCCAAACCTGCCAATGTTTTTAAGATGGCATATTCTTTTTTGCATTTTTGGAAATAAAACCTTACATTCCATTTATTATAAATTTGATAAATATGCTTTGAAAATATGAATTACAAGTCTTCGTTTTGTTTAGTTGAAATAAATGTTTTGGAAGCATTGAACTCTGCACCAATTGATAAGAGTTAGATCTGGTTTATGAGTCAAAATACCAATGAAGCTGTGAAAAAAATCACATAATTAAAATGAGTACTCACAAATCTAAATAGTATTAAAATATTATTGGTGTATGTGTCTGTCCACAAAAATGTAAAGCAGATTGCAACAAACAGGTCAAGTGGTGGTACAGTGCATTTATGTAGAGAGAGATTGAGATTAGTCCACTGAGATAGTTATCAGGAAATATTTCATTTTAGGCTATCCCATGTAGGCAAAATCCTTATCCTATAGACCTTTGTTCTTTCTAACATGTTCACTAAATTACAGGTTGCAACAGTTGTCTAAAGACACATTTTAAAGTTGCATTAAAAGTACCATACAGTATAAAAAGGGAAGCATTACATTTTTAAAAACAACAACTGAGTTGATAAAAAAAGTAGACAGTTCAGTTTTGCAAAGTCTCGTTTAATAAATAAACACTAAAGACATAAAAATGAGATAGTTTGCTCATAAATAAAGAGCTACTCGACTCAAAATGGGCATTTGGATGTAGCTGACTGGCAGTATAATCCTGTAACCAAGTCACAGGATTGGTGCAAGATTTGGATCCCTGATAAAACATAATATTCAACAGGGACACAGTACTTTTGGACTATGCTTTTTACTGTGTATATATATTATTTTTATAATCCATTCAAACAAATTGAGTAATGAAAAAAAAATACCACTGTTATGTACAGTTAATTTAATCTAGCATTTCCAACACTTGGATCAGAATCCTGTTTAAAAAATGTAACATACAAACAATAACAAACATTGATTCATGTGCTCCTGTTATCAATTTACTGTTTCTACATGAAACAGTAAATCTATTTGACAAAATGCAAAAAGAAGAAAAAAAAAAAAATACATACTAGTCTATTATTCCCCTGTTCTGTTGTGACTTTCATATTTTTAAGAAGCTTAGTATGTATGTTTAAAAATAAAATGCTAACTGAAATAATCAGCTTGTTTGCTACGTGGGATATCATCTTCTATTTTTAATATTACAAAAGGACAAAGATGTAATGTGGCTTAAAAAGCAAACCTGTATGTATAAAAAGTTAGATGTACATAGGAGTACACCTGAAATAAAAAAAAAAGTGCACACTGAGGTATTTTTACTCCATGAGCTGGTCAGATAAAGCAATAAATGAACATAGCAGCTCCTATCAATAATAACTGCATCATGTTACTCAATCAGGCTTCAAACCTGCTGAATAGCTTTTAGATGCAACATGACCCAAAATCTTCTGGTGAAGAGCACACAGCAAGAAGAATGGCTGTACAAATGACATTGCATTACTTCTGTTTCATAAGACACTGTAGAAATAGTCTGAGGAAACAAGATATAAGTCTTTCATCATTAGATAATTGTTGCTTTTAAGTTTTACACTGGAAAGTTTTTTTTTTTTTTTTCAATTTAAAATGATTCTTAAAATATACCCAAACCTGTAATAACACCTATCCCTGAAGTGGTGATTACCAAAAATACACTGGTGGTTGTGCTTGTAAAATCAGCTTTTTTTATCTTCACTGTCACTGCTAAGGGTTGCGTGATCTTTAATTGTCCTGCATCAGTAAAGACAGCCTGTGCAGCGGAAATGGTGACTGTGAAAACTGGCAAACGCCCTCTCTAAACAGCAATTGTAAATAAGCAATGGGGATATTTAAAGGGGCCAAGCCATGGTATTTGTTTTTTTAAATTATATAAAATTTAGAAAAAGAGACATGAATATGCATAATCTGGAGTGAATTACATATACTGAGCAAACACTGTACCATCTAGATTCATATTATGTACTCTTTTGTATACTCCATTGAAAAATAAATATGAAACCTTTGAGAAAAAATGGCGTATAGTGCATTTTTTTGCCCATATTCTAGTGTTTTGTGTTTGATCCCAGTAATGTGGTCTACACTTATAAAACTTACAAAAGTGATCCAAAAGGGTTCAGGCTGAGACTTTTGCTCAACATACAATGACCAATGACCAATTACAAAAACCATAGATATGAAGGTACTTCTAAACCTCTCAGTGTAAACAAAAAACAAAGCTAAGCTAAGCTTTTAACACTAAATTACTAGGTTGGTCAAGAACTGTTGAAACCACCTAAATGTAAGCAAGTTCAGATCTTAAGCTACACTAGTGATTTAACTCAGCGACAGTCAACAAATCCTTCGATATCCTTCGAGTCCTCTGGATTAGGGCTGTCAAGTGATGAATTAATGTCTAGGACTTCTCCCTGGTGTTCTAGTATAGGATCTGAAATGAAATAAAATACATTTTAAACAAGCCACCCAATCCTTATTTGCATTTACCAGTGCTCATTAAAATATTAAATTCAAAGAAATAAAGGATAGATTTTATTTATATCAATACACCATTTAGTACCAGCCTGCTTGATTTCTTGAACTCTAATTACAGATAAAAAGTATGCTAGAGAAAAACAAAGCAGCTTTTTTTTTCTGTATATGAATATTAATACATTAAAAAATCTGTAACAAATTACCTGTTAGTGTTGTCAAGGGTAAGACAGAGTCATTGTCGAGATCAGTTGTCTGCATAAATCCATCGGTGGATGGAACAATAAGAACAGTTCCTTCTGCTATTGTTGATTCACCAACTTGCTCTTCCATAGTTGGAGATCCAAGAGCCTAAGAAAATATTTTTTTATATATATTTTATCTACAGTTCCTCCGATATATAATCCTCCAAATACATCTCGGCTGAACATTTAACCACCTTCCTACCTTAAATATAATGTGCCTTTTAGTAAAATGTAGTTTCTTTTGCTGTTGTCTATTATAAATGTACACATATATACATACATTTGAAAAAGGAAAACTGCTGTGTACCTAAAATCAAAAAGAAAAAAAGTAATGTAGCTAAATAAAAATGTGAATAATTGATAAAAAGAAAAAATTATATCAGGACGTTTCGGACTACAAGTCCTTCTTCAGCTGGAATCCGTGTAATATTTCTTCCCTATGTTTTATAAATGTCTGATCACAGCTCCCCAATACCTCATCTGTGTACGTCCCAGTCAGCTCTGTTTGCACTTTCTCTTCCTGTCCGAGACAGGTCTCTGGTTCCGCTGTAGTGCTATATAGAAATTTTCTTTGATTGACATGTCTGAGCTCTGACCCATTTCCAAGGTCTGTAGGGGGGCTGTCTTGATCTTCATCTAACTTGTCCTGGTGGATGTCACTGCTGAAGGAATCAACTTCTAGTGTTTGTTGGGGGTCAGTCAAGTCGGGGTGGTCCACGGTCAAATCTGTCTGGGTTCCAGGGGAACCAATATCGTCTGAAGCTACAGCACGGATAATGACACTGGGGTGGGACATCTGGACAGTAACATTGTCGCTTGAGTTAAGCAAATTATCTGGCTATGGTAAGAAAAAGAAAAAAGTGTGTTACCAAACAATTTTGAATTTTATTAGGGGGGTTGATCATCAGGTCTCATGATTCATAGATGCTTAACAAATCTAGAACTAAAAAAAAGTTTAAGCAATAGGCTCTGGATTGTTTTTGTTGATACTGTACTGTTTTATACTGATATCTTTTGTACAACAGCACCATATGGTAGATTTCAAGTCGTATTATTAACAGTTCTGAAACACTGATAGAGTGTATTGTTTATATCTACTTATTGATCTTTGCTGTAGCAGCAAACTAAATAAAATAATATAAGTGTAACTTACAGACAGTGTATGTACAATGATCTGATCTGGAGACGATGGTGATGCTGCTGCTGTCAGTGTAACTGTTGGACTAGTCGACAGTGTTAAAGGAAGACCTTGGTTTGACCCCGTTTGGATGAAATAGGTGCCTGGGGTTCCCGTAGGCTGCAGATGGAATGACTAAAGGGAAAAATAAATAAATAAATAATAAAATAAATAAATATATGCCTTTAGTGATGCTCCTCCATATCTATATCGATTTAAATACATGTCAAAATGTTCATTTACAAATTATTCAAATAACATAAAATATACTATTCTTAAACAATAATAATAAATAAAACAACATCTATATAATATTAGATTACCCATAATCACATTGTAATTGCCAATCACAGCCATACTGGTTAGCTCAACTCTATTTAACCACTTTACGATTAGGTTAGTTAACAGCAATACTTACGGGTAGGATTTCAAATGTCTGTAGTGTCCCAGAATTTAGAGTTATTGAATCTGTGTCTGTGGCAGCAGTAGATGAATCATTAGCGGCTGCACATAAAGAGACAAAGGAAGCATTAGGTGTAATTCATTGTCCTAAATTTAAGATGCCTCTTTTAATAAAAATGCTTATAAATGAAAAAAAAAAAAAGAAATTGAATAAGGAAACTTAAAATTTGATCTATACTGTATGTATAGTTTGAAAAGTCACAAGTTTGATCCCACAACAAAAAATGTGCTTTAACTGAGTTGTGTAGAAATACAACATTTTCTGATTTAAAACTACAACAAACATTCTAAATATATAGTAACCTTTTTGCATTATTATCCTCAAAAACTAAGGTAAGGAACTCACAGACATGCGTGATCTGCACAGGTATCTGCAGAGCTGTCATTGGGTTTTGAGAGGCACTGCTGGTCTCTTCCAGTCGAGCAACTCTTATCTGAACTTGTTGAACCGTAGAGGGGGAGCTGCAGCCAGTCCTGGGCCCCACACCAAACTTATTATCTGGCAACTGGTTTTCCATCAGATCCTGGAGACCTTTCAGGAGCACTGGGAAATATAATGGATGTCACAAAAAAAAAAAACATGCATCAGTGTGAAATATTTGTTTAGAGTTGTACTGGGAGACATTTCTTTAGTGTAGGTGGCACTGCTTGTCGAACGGTTATGCGTCTTGTTGGAAGAAAAATAAATAAAAATCAGTGCTGTGGCTGGGAAAGTCGTTAGCTGGTGAAGATGTGCATTGTGCATTAAGTGAGAGCTTCTTACCGGAGAAGGCAAGATCTTTGTGGTTGGTCACTTGTCTTTTGATGGTCCACCATTTACTTCTTAACCACTGTGGAGAGCGGACGCTGCTCCAGCCCCCAGCCATGATGTCCCAGTTGATATCATTCTCATCATCCACCCCCAGTTCTGCAATTCTGAATAAAACACAAAGTACAGTAACAGGCAAAAAAACAGGCAACTTTTTCTAGAATGGAACAATTCTGTTATAATTATAATATGTTTGAGGCAAAAAAAATAAATAAATAGACTAAGTGGTACTAAAACCTACATTAATAATTCTATACCACAAATGTTCCTTTAAAAACAGTGCTCTCGCTCACTATCAGAATGTTCTAAATTTAAAAAATATATCAATGGATTTTCCTTAGAACACTTAGCAGTTGCTAGGTTACACTGAATTATAAACTGTGTAAGCTTTTGAGCCTTAAATACAATCCCCAATAGTTTCCTGGTTTAGATTAAGTTACAATTAAATCAAGTGTTTCTACTTTAAATAGGATATAATTGGTATTATGCAGGACATCTAATTTGTCCAACACACCCAACATCATTTAATAGATAAATATTGCACAGAATAGTCTGGAATCAGATATTCTATATTCCTGTATAGAACAAACGTTGAGATATCCAGCATCGAATACATGTTTTCATATTCGGTAATCTGAGTGATTTGAATGACCGGTATGGTTTAGTACTTGTTCCTTCTTCTTTTGAGGCTCTGTCCGTGAAACTTTCTTTCTCCAAACTTCCAACCCACCACTGAGAACCTGTGACAGGGTATTATTGTTGTTTTGCAGCATGGATGGGGTTAAAATTCCCCATCCAGATGAACGTGTGCAATTTGCAGATGGCCACAAATATATACAGAGCACATCAGCCACTCAGGAGGGGTGGTGGAGGGAAGGAGAAAGAACGAGAGAGAGAGCGAAGGAGAGAAGGATTTAAAACAATTGCTACTCGTGGTGGATTTGGGAAGCACGATATTTGGTGGGTATTGTGCAGTCCTTGTGAGAGTCTGTGTATTTTCTTGGCAGTTGCTAAGTTACTGTTAATCAACTAAAAGAAACGGTTTTATAACCAGGAGGTCCCCGGTTCAAATCCCACCTCCGCCACTGACTCATTGTGTGACCCTGAGCATGTCACTTAACCTCCTTGTGCTCCGTCTTTCGGGTGAGACGTAGTTGTAAGTGACTCTGCAGCTGATGCATAGTTCACACACCCTAGTCTCTGTAAGTCGCCTTGGATAAAGGCGTCTGCTAAATAAATAAATAATAATAATAATAATAATACCATATTTATCAAATCTGTTCCATCTTCGTACCTAATAGCCTGGAATCAGTGGTCCTGTACTACAGTATCTCATAAAAGGCATTATCACTTTAATTAAAACAGTGCTGTACCTTTTGATCAGATTATTGTCGTCTTCCTTTGTCCACTCTGTGCCACCACTCTGTTTCCAGTTGAGGTAGTTGAGCCACTTGGACCGACACTGCTTCTCGGAGCGGGTGCCCACCAGCTCAGCAACAGAGGCCCAGGATACCCCCTGGGTGACTGTGTGACCAGGCTCTGTACCCGTGAGTTCATGCACCACCTCAGCTAGCCTCCGCTCCTCTTCTTCTGTCCATTTCCCTAGCACCAGAGCAGTAGTAAGGTCTTCAACAGAATATACGTAACACTGCAAGACTGTCACCCTTAAATTACACTGGAAAGATTTTAAACTGTGTTTTGCCTCAAATAGGAACAATTTTACTACATCGTATTTTTCCTGGGATGTTTATCTGTAATAAAGGGGCATTTTCAACACAACTTAATAAGGGATGTATCTTTTGATATTAATAAATGTGTGCATTTGTTTTGTTTTACCTGTATTGCAGGTATCTTTCATTAGCCTACACCTGTCCTTCACAGAGGATGCACTTCTTCCCAGTGCTGCACCAATGGTAGCCCAATCATTGCCATGCTTCTCTCTAAGTCTGGAAAGAAAAAGCTGTTTTTAACTGGTTCCTTTCAATTCTGTATTTCAACATCAAACATTATAAGGTTAATGCAAATACAGTTTCCATGCTGGTAAGCTGTTATTTTCTGCAGAGCTTATCATTATAACACACAATACTTACTCTTTTAGCTTGTCAATTTCTTCAGGGGTGTACCTGGGTAACAATGGGAAGAATATCTAGTTATTTGAATGTCATCCCCCACCCTCTCATCTTTTTATTTCAAATGTCTTTATTTTATATGATCTATTTCTACTTGTCTTTTGCCTGTTTGACTAACTAGCCAATCACACCTCTGCAAGCTTAATGTCCCATTTGTGGTTAATTAGCTCACACCCACCTATCTTAATGTAACCACTAAGAGACCATACTTCTACCAATCCGGGATGGAGTCCTCACTCCACACATGTACAGTGAATCTCCAACCATTATAACATTGAAAGATTTATAATATTAAGCAATTAGTGCAGATAAAGTAATTACACAAATAGTTTAACATGCTATGGTGTAGCGAGAGTTATAGGAATGCCTTCATCTTACTTTCCAACATGGTTCCTGTTGTCATACATGCGGAGGACCCTTCTGTAAACAGCAAACAGGGGACGGTTGAGGCCCCATGCAATACTCCTGTAGAAATCCTTTCTCTCATCCTTAGACATTTCAAAGATAATCTCTGTCGGGTCCTGGATCCCACGATTCTAGAGAAACACAAATATATACAGTATATATATATTTTTTAATATTATGTTAAATTCTTTATTACATCAGCAATTCAACAGTCTTGATATGCCTGAGAATATCAATCTATTTTCCCCAAGAGTTTAAACAAAAGTTTTTTTTTTCTTTTTTAAATTCTGCATTGTTCCTTTCTTCAATCCACTGTACTAAATCCTGTGGGTGCTTCAAATTATTATTATTATTATTATTATAATAATTGACAATACAACATGTTATTTATCAGCCATGTACAGCTGTAATGATTCTTGAGAGCCACATGGTGCCTCATGCGAGTCCGAGGAGTCCTGCCTTGTTCAGATTGTCAGTGTTCCCTTTCTACTAGGCAGCAGTGTGGAGCAGTGGTTAGGGCTCTGGACTCTTGACCGGAGGGTTGTGGGTTCAATCGTAGGTGGGGAACACTCCTGCTGTACCCTTGAGCAAGGTACTTTACCTAGATTGCTCGAGTAAAAACCCAACTGTATAAATGGGTAATTGTATGTAAAAATAATGTGATATCGTGTAACAATTGTAAATCGCCCTGGATAAGGGCGTCGGCTAAGAAATAAATAATAATACTAATTTACTAGTTTAGAGATTCGCTGCAAATATCTGGTTATTATATATTTAAATTCAGCCCTACTGCTTATGGTTCTGTAACTAAAAAGGGGTATAATTAAATATATTTTAACTGGACTCTTGACTTCCCTATTTTATTCTTTCAACCACAACCTTACACTACCAGAACTAGTGCTGGGACAGACACTGGTTTTTCATGTTCGAACATTCTTCAAAATGTTTATGAATATGCAAATATTATTTTATTTTGAATTAGCTAGAAAAGTATGATAATCCCAGATTAGCTCAGAACTAAAATAATCCCAGTACCCCCATCAAATTATTAAAGAGAAGAGAGAAAATGTACTCTTTTCTACGGTGGAATGTGTGTTACTTATTTCAGACTTCATTCATGCATTGGTTTTCTATGCATTCTATCTTTTTGATACAGTCATTTATAAATTATGTTATATGAATGAATACGAACATGGTCATTTTTGGTGCCAAATACTTTTGAAGCAGTTTTTGTTCAAATATGTGTCCCAGAACTACATAGTACAACATTACATTGCAAATGCATAGAAGAAAAGATCAATTTCTAGGCTTGCATGGCGAACTCAATTCAAATCAGGAATGTGCTCATATGTTATACCGATGTTCAGAGTACTGCTGTTATCCAATACGGGTAGCAAACTGCAGTTGTATCTACACACGCACACTTAAATATAATAATATACATAATTATAACAACATTGAAAATGTGAAAATGTGATTTATAGCATACAGTTGGGGTGGGGAGTTTACTCAATCAGGGGTGTCTACAGTACAATTACTCTGATAAATGTAATGTCACTAATATCAGTACATACCTTTAAGTAACAATCAATATTGCTCATAAGGATGTCTATTTCTTCTTTGGACCACATTCCCTGCTTCCACTTGTGGCCTTTAAAATAAAAAAATAGCAGTTGACTTTATGTAAATATAAATGCAACTTTTTTTATGTACCTACAAAGCATGTTTCTGCTTTGGATCTGTGGACAACTCCTCCGTTATTTAAATTAACAGGCAGTTTTACAATGTAATTCAACAATAATCAGAACTACGAATTTGAAATCCTTGGAAGCCAAATGTAGTACATACTTTTATAAAAAATTTTAGCAACCATGATACTGTATTCCCAAAAGTTTATAATAAAATAGCCATATATAAATACAATAGTGTGTGTGTAATATATATATATATATATATATATATATATATATATATATATATATATATATATATATATATATATAAATACAATTATATATATATATATACACTTGAAATGTATTTGCTTACGATTGTAAGTCGCCCTGGATAAGGGCGTCTGCTAAGAAATAAATAATAATAATAATAATAATAATAATAATAATAATATACAGACGTGCTCAAATTTGTTGGTACCCTTACAGCTCATTGAAATAATGCTTCATTCCTCCTGAAAAGTGATGAAATTAAAAGCTATTTTATCATGTATACTTGCATGCCTTTGGTATGTCATAGAATAAAGCAAAGAAGCTGTGAAAAGAGATGAATTATTGCTTATTTTACAAAGATATTCTAAAATGGCCTGGACACATTTGTTGGTACCCCTTAGAAAAGATAATACAGTGCCTTGCGAAAGTATTCGGCCCCCTTGAACTTTGCGACCTTTTGCCACATTTCAGGCTTCAAACATAAAGATATGAAACTGTAATTTTTTGTGAAGAATCAACAACAAGTGGGACACAATCATGAAGTGGAATGAAATTTATTGGATATTTCAAATGTTTTTAACAAATAAAAAACTGAAAAATTGGGCGTGCAAAATTATTCAGCCCCCTTAAGTTAATACTTTGTAGCGCCACCTTTTGCTGCGATTACAGCTGTAAGTCGCTTGGGGTATGTCTCTATCAGTTTTGCACATCGAGAGACTGAAATTTTTGCCCATTCCTCCTTGCAAAACAGCTCGAGCTCAGTGAGGTTGGATGGAGAGCATTTGTGAACAGCAGTTTTCAGTTCTTTCCACAGATTCTCGATTGGATTCAGGTCTGGACTTTGACTTGGCCATTCTAACACCTGGATATGTTTATTTGTGAACCATTCCATTGTAGATTTTGCTTTATGTTTTGGATCATTGTCTTGTTGGAAGACAAATCTCCGTCCCAGTCTCAGGTCTTTTGCAGACTCCATCAGGTTTTCTTCCAGAATGGTCCTGTATTTGGCTCCATCCATCTTCCCATCAATTTTAACCATCTTCCCTGTCCCTGCTGAAGAAAAGCAGGCCCAAACCATGATGCTGCCACCACCATGTTTGACAGTGGGGATGGTGTGTTCAGGGTGATGAGCTGTGTTGCTTTTACGCCAAACATAACGTTTTGCATTGTTGCCAAAAAGTTCGATTTTGGTTTCATCTGACCAGAGCACCTTCTTCCACATGTTTGGTGTGTCTCCCAGGTGGCTTGTGGCAAACTGTAAACAACACTTTTTATGGATATCTTTAAGAAATGGCTTTCTTCTTGCCACTCTTCCATAAAGGCCAGATTTGTGCAGTATACGACTGATTGTTGTCCTATGGACAGAGTCTCCCACCTCAGCTGTAGATCTCTGCAGTTCATCCAGAGTGATCATGGGCCTCTTGGCTGCATCTCTGATCAGTCTTCTCCTTGTATGAGCTGAAAGTTTAGAGGGACGGCCAGGTCTTGGTAGATTTGCAGTGGTCTGATACTCCTTCCATTTCAATATTATCGCTTGCACAGTGCTCCTTGGGATGTTTAAAGCTTGGGAAATCTTTTTGTATCCAAATCCGGCTTTAAACTTCTCCACAACAGTATCTCGGACCTGCCTGGTGTGTTCCTTGTTCTTCATGATGCTCTCTGCGCTTTAAACGGACCTCTGAGACTATCACAGTGCAGGTGCATTTATACGGAGACTTGATTACACACAGGTGGATTCTATTTATCATCATTAGTCATTTAGGTCAACATTGGATCATTCAGAGATCCTCACTGAACTTCTGGAGAGAGTTTGCTGCACTGAAAGTAAAGGGGCTGAATAATTTTGCACGCCCAATTTTTCAGTTTTTTATTTGTTAAAAAAGTTTGAAATATCCAATAAATTTTGTTCCACTTCATGATTGTGTCCCACTTGTTGTTGATTCTTCACAAAAAATTACAGTTTCATATCTTTATGTTTGAAGCCTGAAATGTGGCAAAAGGTCGCAAAGTTCAAGGGGGCCGAATACTTTCGCAAGGCACTGTAAATAATTGGATTACAGTGATATTTCAAACTAATTAGTTTCTTTAATTAGTATCACACATGTCTCCAATCTTTTAATCAGTCATTCAGCCTATTTAAATGGAGAAAAGTAGTCACTGTGCTGTTTGGTATCATTGTGTGCACCACACTGAACATGGACCAGAGAAAGCAAAGGAGAGAGTTGTCTGAGGAGATCAGAAAGAAAATAATAGACAAGCATGGTAAAGGTAAAGGCTACAAGACCATCTCCAAGCAGCTTGATGTTCCTGTGACAACAGCTGCAAATATTATTAAGAAGTTTAAGGTCCATGGAACTGTAGCCAACCTCCCTGGGCGCGGCCGCAAGAGGAAAATCGACCCCAGATTGAACAGAAGGATAGTGCGAATGGTAGAAAAAGAACCAAGGATAACTGCCAAAGAGATACAAGCTGAACTCCAAGGTGAAGGTACGTCAGTTTCTGATCGCACCATCCATCGCTTTTTGAGCGAAAGTGGGCTCCATGGAAGAAGACCCAGGAGGACTCCACTTTTGACAGAAAAACATAAAAAAGCCAGACTGGAATTTGCTAAAATGCATATTGACAAGCCACAATCCTTCTGGGAGAATGTTCTTTGGACAGGTGAGTCAAAACTGGAGCTTTTTGGCAAGTCACATCAGCTCTATGTTCACAGACGGAAAAATGAAGCTTTCAAAGAAAAGAACACCATACCTACAGTGAAACATGGAGGCGGCTCGGTTATGTTTTGGGGCTGCTTTGCTGCACCTGGCACAGGGTGCCTTGAATCTGTGCAGGGCACAATGAAATCTCAAGACTATCAAGGCATTCTGGAGCGAAACGTACTGCCCAGTGTCAGAAAGCTCTGTCTCAGTCGCAGGTCATGGGTCCTCCAACAGGATAATGACCCAAAACACACAGCTAAAAGCACCTAAGAATGGATAAGAACAAAACATTGGACTATTCTGAAGTGGCCTTCTATGAGTCCTGATCTGAATCCTATCGAACATCTATGGAAAGAGCTGAAACTTGCAGTCTGGAGAAGGCACCCATCAAACCTGAGACAGCTGGAGCAGATTGCTCAGGAAGAGTGGGCCAAACTACCTGTTAACAGGTGCAGAAGTCTCATTGAGAGCTACAGAAAACGTTTGATTGCAGTGATTGCCTCTAAAGGTTGTGCAACAAAATATTAGGTTAGCGGTCCCATCATTTTTGTCCATGCCATGTTTTCTTATTTACAATATTATGTTGAATAAAAAATCAAAAGCAAAGTCTGATTTCTATTAAATATGGAATAAACAATGGTGGATGCCAATTACTTTTGTCAGTTTCAAGTTATTTCAGAGAAAATTGTGCATTCTTCGTTTTTTGTGGAGGGGTACCAACAAATTTGAGCACGTCTGTATATATATATATACACACACACACACACACACACAAGATGTTTCCTACCTTTGTTCACTAAGGAATCTTTATCTTCCTTTGTTGTAAACCAAGCTTGGCTAACTGGGGACACATCATCAGTGGTGTTGGGAGATAAGGACCCATCATTCTGGATAATCTGGACATCAACATGAATTGAAATGGAATAATTATTGTAGATGTAAGGTACTTTTTTTTTAACCTAAATTGAATTTTAAATACATCTATATTCTATGTTTTTTGTAGTTAATGAAAAAAATGCTAATGTACCTGAATCTGTGCAACAGCCCCTTCACCGATTTCATTTTCTGTCATCTCTGTGGTGGCAGTCATGGTCACCTCAAAACTGTCATCATTTTCTGAAACTTAAGAACCCAAAGGTTTTCAAAGACAATGCTCGTGTTTCTCCTACTCCCAACCTTGTTACTGTCATAAATGTGCATTTAAGTAAAGCACAGAGACAAATACTAATGTACACTCAAGTAGATTGAGAATTAACATTTAACCTTCAGAGCAACTATGTTGATTATATTTGATTATAAAACATTTTATGACGCTCAAATTAGCAAAAAATAGAAACATCAACAAAAATAAAAAACGTTATTGTAAAGCTATTTTAAAGGACATTTGGATATTGTTGATATTAAGCTATTTGAATGTTGTTGTTTTACAATTCATCAGAATTAGCTTGTCAAAATAAGGCTGTAATAAAAGCATGATATGCTTAGATGAGCAGGTAAGGTAATTTTATGTCAAAGCAGGTATGTTCTTTCTTTGTGTTTTCTTACTTGGGAGTGTGACAACAGAAATCCTTGATGTGTCATCTTCAGTCGATAATCGCAGTCTCTTGTGAGCTGGGTCTAAACATTCGTCCGATCCCAGTTCTTCAGCATCTGCTACGTGAAAAACAACCATTTCATTAGTTTTACGTTTTAAGAATCTCACAAAATTAGTTTTTGAGTTTTGTCAGCATTATCCTATGAGATTTGTATATGATAGTTTTCTATTAACATTGTAACCAGTGATTTTTATCCAGTTCTCTGATGCTTCTAATTGTATTAATTAAAGCTATTCTCTTACCATTTTGAGGGCAGTGAAGGATAATGTTCCCGTCTGTGTCTTGAGTTAATGTAACAGAGTTTACTGTTTCCAAAGTCACTGTGCCAGACTCATCCTCAATTGTGTTCATACTCAATCTAAAGAATATAAAAAATTCAACATTTTCATTTCATTTTTTTTTTTTTACTTTAAAGTCATAAACATTAATATTATAATGTAATTCAACAATAACTAAGACTAAAGTTTGAAATTGTTGGAAGCCATTGTATTGTGTGTATATATATATAAGCAACCATGATAATAAGCTTTTTGGTCCTTTAATAATTACACAATAATAATAACAGTGACTAGAAATGAGAGTTGTTGTTTCATTAATTTACAGTAATTCCTTTTTGAGTTAGTCATAACTCTTCCAATCAATAAACTTGACTTAGTCCAATAAAACGTATCGCCTCTCCTTCTCTTTGTCTAATTAATAAACTGAAACAATACTTCGCAGGAGGGGTGGTGTTACACTAAAAGGTAAAGAACATGATTGTTTTTGCATCATCCTAATTTTGCTGCCTATTTAACAGATAACCACAAGGGCTTATTTTAAGGACTAAGAGCAAACTCGAACTAGATTATCAAAGCTTTTTACTCAATAGAAAGAAGAAAAAACGTACAACTGCTTGTCTGAAATGTTTATTTCTGGTTCAGCATCATTATTGGGTGTGCTTTTTCTTTCTGAAAAAAATTGCACTAACGACAATTTTGAGTAAATAGCTTAGATATTTAGTATATGAATCAAGTATTCCAAAAATAGATTTAATTTGTATCAATAAAACACATGGTCCCAGATTAGTACATGTTTAACAGATGACCTATTAAAAATCTCCAGTGTGTGAATGGGGGCGGGGTAATGTATGTTTCTGTCTTTCCTGAATAAACACTCAAGGCATTCAATCCTCTTAAATCTGAAGGTGTATAAGGTTTGATATACCTAAAAATGAAGTCTGTAGGTAAAATCAGTTATATTTTCCCAGGTTGTGAGAATGCAAAATATATATCAAATTCAACTATTGGCAGGTATTTTTTTAAAAACTATCAAAGTTGGCTTTGACTACACTTGAAAACAAGTCTTAACCAAATAATGGGCAAAAAGTCTAGTACATGTTCACAACACAGCTTTATGGCAGAGTTGGTAATTGCTAGTTAATGTTTTTTGGAGGGTTAATCTTGCTGTTTCAAGCCTTTTCACATTTTAGCCAATGCATAAACATACTATTATTGTGCTTTTTATAACATTATCATTGACAGAATATAAGATTAAGATTTATTAATTTAAACTGATATCTTACTAAATAAATTACACCCCGCAACCACAACAAACTATATTACAAACAAAGCAGAGAATGGCTGTATTTATTTGTTTCACATGTCAGTTACTAATGTTTGCTTGAAAACATGTGTCCCAGCACTATTAAATACAAGCAACAGGCAAATCTAATAATAAACAGTTACACAGTATTAGGTGTCCATTTTATTGCAGGCAACTACTATGTAAAGAGTGTCTTAAAAGCTGTTTTACCAGATATATGTTAAGTACTACCAGGTCATTACAAATGTAATCACTTGTAGAAATGTAATCAAATGTATTATATTAATAGGATCATTTCCAGTAGATTGCACAGTTAAGACTTGCTTGGATTTTGTTTAGAATATATTGTGTATACCCATACAGTAGGCCTATTTTCCTTACTGTACATCAGATTTTTTTACACTGGAATTATGGATTATGCAAACTTTTTAGAAAATGATCGACTTGACTCTACTAAATACAAAACTGCTGTTAACATAATAATAATTATTTTTATTACCCTTAAGGTTTCATTATGAACAATACCAGGAAACTTAAAAAGATCATTGCCGATTAATTTCTAGTAGTTTAAAAACAGTCAGTGCTTTAATTTGCACATCGGAGGTGTAAAACTAGACTTTCCACATTTATATACGCTGGAGGCTTTTTAGTTTTCGTAATGCAGATACAGTATTGCACCAACACATTTACGATTTTTATAAAACAAACGTTGCCTTTTATTCGCAGAATGTCCTTATAAATTACAATACAATGTCCGGTATGGATAAGCTGAAAGAAAGAAACTGCAGACATTAATTTAAAAAGTACTTTTACTGATTCCTTTTTTTATTTTATTTATTTTTTTTGTAGTTGGATTTCGTGTTTATATATATATATATATATATATATATATATATATATATATATATATATATATATATATATATATATATATATTTTAAAACACGAAAAAGATGGAAATATTTTCTGATTCGTCAAAGTCGCCATTTTTTCTCTTTCTATAAATGTAAAAACCCTTAGACGCCATATTCGCGCAGCTGCTGTTTATGTAACTCGGTATTTTTTATCTCATAGTCTGATGTCAATCCGGTAAAGTTTTGAATCTCCCCGGGGTCACTATTGCTGTGTGTCTCCCATGGAGATGGTGAATTTTTAGGTTTGATTTTGTTACTTACTTCCTGTTTTAAGTCCGGGCACTTCGGAGAGACCAGGATGGAGACGCTAAATACCAGGATGGAGGAACACAAACCTGACGCTTCACAAGCTACAGGAAATGAACGGCTAAGCCCTTCTTTGGACACTTCCGTTCTGCATTCAAATGTTTGTCACAATTTTTTTCTCCCCCGATTGAATTACTGTTTGCGACATGTTCTTTTTGTGCATGTAGTACCATTACATGTTGATATTGGTAAATATATATTCACTGAAAACTGAGATAAAACGTGGTAAGCCTTTTAATACTCTGTAATATCTTATTATGGTGCATCTTTTTTATTTTTTTTATTTGGTATTATTATTTGAAGCAGCTGGGGCATCAGGATTCACAGATAAGCACCGCAGGTCATTGGTGGAAGTGCTTTTGCATCAACTGCCAAAATGGCCAACATTTGTTGCAAGTAAATACATTTTAAAAACTTCAGAATTTTCACCGCTACACACACCTCTTTTCCATAGCAGGAGCACAGCATAGATTTATATCCACCCAGTAGAAAAATAAGTTAGATACAGTTTTGGTGAGTTTTCAAAATGTGATCTAATCTGTCAAGGCCTGTCCTCAATTACTATTTTGCCTTGTATCACCCTAATCAAATTACAGTACCCTCAGGGAGCTAAGAGCCACTAAGGCAGGAATGAAATGAGTCAATAAAATAACAATAGCTTAGCACACACCTGTCAGCCTGAAGCACACTAGCTATGTTCATGTTTCACTAGTTCAGATATTTTACATAATGTAATTAAAAAATATGTTGCCCAAAATTATGTATCAGTGTAAAATTGAACACAATGCATGGTTTTACTTTATTTCCTAATGTTGGCAAAATAAATGTTTCATTTCCTTAAGCTAGTTTTCATTAATGCTTAAAATCAATCTTGACAGTCTTGCATTTCAAAGGGGAACCAGTTGTACATGTTAATCTTGCCTAACCTGTTGAGTGAATAATTCACCTTTTAGTTAAGGTAAGTGTAAGCTTCTTGGTTTTACTCTCTCTCTCTCTCTCTCTCTCTCTCTCTCTCTCTCTCTCTCTCTCTCTCTTCTCTCTCTCTCTCTCTCTCTCTCTCTCTCTCTCTCTCTCTCTCTCAGAGGCACCAACACCTGCATAAAAAGCTGTGATGATGCTAGGATTTATGTAGTGAATTACGTAGACTGGATAATTATTATAAATACACACGTATATAAATACTGTATATCATGTATTTATTGTAGCATTTACTTTATTACAGTTCACTGAATCTTTATCCAGGTCAGGGCCAGCGCCCAAATATCTAAACAATATTTTTCTATCAAAAAAGTTTTCATAATCAGTAGACCCTCGCTAAAACGGAAACATGAGTTATCTGATTAAAATAAATAAATTGTAATAAATATGTACAGTAGTAAAACCAAATGAATACTGTAAAGCCATAAATATTTGCGACCAAAATATTTGGTGATATATATATATATATATATATATATATATATATATATATATATATATATATATATATATATATAGCTAGCAACATATAGTTTATGAAAAGAACTAAGGCACATTGTATTTTTATTTTGTATCCATGCACTTCGTGGCTAAGGGCCTTATCACCTTGGAAGAGGTGCCAAGATCCCTACTTAGAGCCTTGACTGCCTTTGCAGTTTTCTAAATCTATTTATAGCCCAGGTCCTAGGGATGGCCTGCCATGGTCTGGTCCTTAAATACAGGAACTCCACAAAGTAAAATCTGTGTAGTTGACTGAGCTGGGATTTATAAAGAAAACTGCTTATTTAGTAAAATGAGGTGGAATACATCCAGGGAAATCCCATTTGAGGGGCCATACCTTGCAGCTGGGCTCCCCTGTTACTGTCTCTCCCTTTTGAAAAGTCACAACAAATTGCTGCTGCACTTCATGTCATATTAATCAGTATTTTCTTTCCATGTGTCCTGCTAAATATCTCTTGATAGATTCTTGTCTCTAATGCATTTACGTACATTAAGAACGCAGCCATTCTTCTTGAAAAGGCTGACTGTGAGGAAGTTCCACAGGCATCAGTGCAATACATTACCTGGCTATGGGGTTCAGCGTGCAGCACAACGCTGTTTTATATGTATTACAGTAGTTGACAACCTGTAGTTATTTCAATACACCTGCTGCAATCAGGCATAATACCAAACACAGATGCGCTTGACTGATCTCAGTGACGTCACGATCGATGTGTGTCAAAGCCTGCTGTGCAGAAGGGAGAACAGCACTGGAGTGGAGTGGAGGAAGGGTGGATGAAATACAGATTACAATAGAAATTAAACGCTGATAGACACATCTCGTTAGTGTATGCTTAAAATAGCACTTATGTGTCCGTGTTGTAATGGAACGGAAGCAAAATATGAAGGGGCACAGTTTTTTCCCAGCCTTTTATTCAATGCCTTTTTCCGCCAGGATTTGCTGGGCACTGCTTAGCTCGCTGCTGCTCCATTGGGTGATTGTGGAAGCGAAGGACCTGCCTCAGTGCAAAGAGGTAAGCCTTAATAATAGCAATTGCAATCTGTCATTATTGTTTATTTTCATGTGTTAAATGCTTGTGAACTTGCATGCAGGGATTTAGTCAGTAAATCAGAAAAGGAAGTGGTATACGTTTAAAGCCGTGATACAATATTAAATCTGAACATTATTATTATTTTTATTATCATGGTTCATGAATTTGTCCATGTACCTAAAGTACGTAATACATTTGTTTTCCAACAGAGTTTATTGAGAATAAAACATCATTGTCATTTTTAGCTGACTTGTTCAGCTGACTGATTTACAGAGTTATATATATATATATATATATATATATATATATATATATATATATATATATATATATATATACATACACACACAATATGTCATACATACTAATTAATTATCTTTGTTATGCTAAATTTGTAGAAACTGTGATGAGACATGCCACATTACATTGAAGTATAAAAGCTATAATCCGATACAAAAGTTAAACTCCCTCTAGTCTAGGCAATAGGAATTACGAAATACACGCGGTGAAAGATGTGCTGCCGAAATATGTTTTTTTTGCGTTCTCCGCCCATTGTCCTGAGGGTGACATAAAAGTCAATAGCGTCCTATGTCTTTGTAATAAAACTGGGTGCTGGGAAATTAAGGATCGTCTACTAATAAGTGACTTCACTAGAGTAATCCCAGGACTGCACTGGCAGTTACTTTTTCAGATTTGAATATTAATGATGATAAACGTTTTTTTTTTAATTTTTTTTTTATGGGATCTAAAGCATGACATTAAGGTTCTGGGGCTTGAGAGTAACCAATATGAAATTCACAGATGATGCTGTACCTTGGGGATTATTTGGTCTCTTCTTTTATGGATTTAAGATGGCTCCATCAGTGGATGACATTATCTCCAGTTCTCTAGTTACTCCTAATGTAACACTCAGAAGGGTATGGTAGAGAGACCACATTAACACATGATCTCCTGTTTTACAGGTTACATAGATAAAATTACAGTAAAGATTATTAAATCTTATTTGCTAGCATCAGACACTTTCATGAGATATTGGCAAAGTGGCTGTGTCCCACAAAAACAGATCTGTTTGAAGGGTTTTAATACACAGTTGACTATCCAGTTTGATTACATTTCAGCTTGTGTGTCTGAAGTTCTGAAGTCACCCACCCTCCTCACTGACAAACACACCCACACAACCTGCTTGGCAGTTTTTCTGGGATCCAAGACATTCATCTATTACGACCTGCAGCTGCAGGCATGGGCGTCCGCAGAATTAATTCTGGGGGGGGGGGGGGGGGGGGACGGACGACAAAGTGTTTAAAATGTAACATGGTTTTGTATCACATAGTAGTAATTATTACACCTCTAAGCCCCATTTCCATTTACAGCTCAGACTTAAGCCGGCATAGGTCCGGATGGCAGCAGAGATCCTTATCATTTTCAGGTTGCATTTACCCTTGTCTATCTTTATTTAATTCAGGAGCACAGACTGTGCTGCACAGTAAAGGGAATTTAAGAATACACGTTAGCTACTGTCTCTACATCTATAGAATTATTTTAACCACACAGGAACGTGTAGGAATAAAAGTTGAAAAAGCAGTCAAAGTGTGCTTTATCAACAATACTTGAAACAATTATAAATATACATTGCAAAGAACAACAACAACTTCAACCAAGAAGAGCAGAAAGTGTAAACTACAAGACAACAAAATACCACCTACTGACAGATTACAGTAACAAACTGCATGTTAAACACACAGCTCCAACCTAAATGAACTATTTAAAACAAACAAACACAAACTTAAACATCATGATGCTATGATAGTCATCACACATAGGTTTGTGTGGCACCAGAGCCAGAGCACTGACACACCTAACCAGAGGTACAGTATTACAATCTTGTAAATGGCCAGCAGCAATTATACTCGGTTTAAATTTAAGCATAACTTAGTGAGTTGGGTGAAAAAGTATAAAAAGGATTTTACTGTAGAAGACATGCAAACAAGTTTCCTGCTTAAACATGTTATTTATAATGAAATAAATAATATCATCATGTACTGCTAATATAGTTATTTATTTAGCAGACACCTTTATTCAAGACAATTTACAGAGGCTAAGCTGTGTACTATGCAACAACAATCACTGTTGCAGGGTCACTTAAATTAGGACCTCGGTTTCACACCTCATCCTAAAGACAGAGCACAAGGAAGTTAAGTGACTTGCTCAAGGTCACAGAGTGAGTCAGTGCCTGAGCTTGGATTTAAATCCAGGAACTTCCTGGTTCCAAATATTTTCTTTAACCACTGGTCCACAGAATATAACTATGAACAGAGGAAAAAAAAATACTTGTAGAAACATTTTCAACTTAAGTGGTCTGCACCATCACAAATAAAACAAAGCAAGAAAAATATTGACTGTTGGGCATTCACATTGTATGAAATTTCATTTAATACACTGCTTTAAGCAAATGTGTTTAAAATTAGATGATTTAAATGCAATGCACAAAAAATAACTTTGGTAAAGGTACAGAAAGTACAACATGAATACAAGTGTATTTAGCTTTGTATATATTATATGTATATAAAACTGCACATCTGACTGGAATGAATTCGGCCACGTCAGAGATGTACCCTACAAGACCATCCATGCAAAATGTCGTGCCAGTCCATTTAATGGGCTCGAAATTATTAAAGTGCAAAAATTGGTATTTAACAATAAAGTTCCTACTCAACCCTGTGGTGGTACCGCACCACTATAATTAACAGTTCAATTTATACTGTAATACCCGACACACTCAGTTGTATAGAGTAGCATTTAATCTGTGAGTAAAAGCACAGCAAATCAAAGTTTACGTTTTTATAAATGGAGCAGCAACCAGCCCCTGGAGCAGTGGGTAGTCCCGTATATTATTTAGTGCATGGTTTGGTACTGTACATACTTAAAGATGAAAACAAAACAAAAAATCTGTAACACTTTTCTTTCAGAAGAAGTCAACTCTGGGTATGAATGTTTAGTGATTGTATTTCTTCTATTAATATTGTTTTTCTGCTGACAGATATGTGCAATGTGATGTTTAGCTGCGATATGTTTTCATAAATCAGTGTTTTTCTGCACATTGGCAAAGCTTTCCCCCTCCCCCGAGTTAAACAAGCAACTAACCATATAAATAGCAATGCTTTAGATTTGTATTAAAATAAACTCCTCCTCAGTACTATTCTGGGGTGGCAGTGATTGTTAGGGTTTCCCCTGTGCAGCTTTGAGAACCATTGTTAATAATACAAATTGGCACGTTGTATTTTTTGCTTTGTCTTTTAATATACAGCTATTTATTAACAACAAGCTTAAAGGCTTGTTGCAAGTGAACCAAACTAATTGTGATCCATCAGTGAAGCCCTGTTATTTGAATGGATCCTGTCTGTCCACCAATAACGTTTTGTTTAATAAAGGGAAGGAAAACCAAAGGCAGCAGAGCATTTAACATGAAGATTCAGGAAATGTTTGGGTTTGGTTTTGGCAATATTCAGATTAACCCAAGTGTGGTTCCTGAAGCATTACGTTCTAGGAAGTGTTCGCTGAAGATTGTGCCAATTGTATTGATGTGCTTGTATTTGCTGACCATGTATCCATATTACAAGTACAGGGTAAAATGACCGCGGTCTGCAGATTTCAATTAAGTGGCAGGGAAAATTGAAAAAGTTCAAGCTGATGCCTGTTTTCTTAGCAACATAAATAATACATACACGGTACAGTGAATTCTTGTCCCCTAGTTGATCTGATGAGGGTTATGTTTTTGATTTTCAAAACAAAAAAATATAAAGTAGGGTTCCTAATGTGTGTCATCATGGGTACAATTTTAGGGGTTTGTGGGTCATTGGAAAAGTTTAATCATAGATTATGTTTCCACAGTAAGATCAGAAGTGCACCAAGGGTTAGCACTATGTAATTCAATATTATTTAAACAAACAGTAGTGGATTTTAGAGTCCAGAGTCTAAAAGGATTTTCTTGTTTCAAAACAACCTAAATGATTCCCCAAGTAATCAAAGTATCTTAAAGATGTTTTCCATTTCGTACATGGATAAAATGCAAAGCATTTTGGGAAAATCAAATGCAAATTAAGTGGGGATTTAACTTTCTGCGACTTTAGTTTCATTTTAAGAGAATAAGGTTGGTAGTATTTTTCTTGCGGTTATGTCTGAGTGAGTCGTTATTGCTGTTGACAGAGCTGAAATACATTCCTCATTCCTCAAGATTAGACTTCAGTAAATATGTTTCATTTTATGTATTTCATTTTATTTATTTATGTTGCTATTTCACAAGTCTTTTCAATCAGAATTTTTTTTTAAGTTTAACTCCACACTTTGATTTAATCAAAAGTAACAAAACTTTCCTTCAAACAGCCTTTACAGTTTTGTGAATACTAGCTCCCATGTTTATAATCTAAAGAGCAGCTATTCTAAATGTTCTCTTCAACGTAAATACCAGTATTTAGGGGACATTTCTTTACAGATCACATACAGCAGTTATTCAAATCTAATTAAGAGTTATATTTCAAAAATGTATTCTGTGCATTCAGCTCTTTGGCTTTAAGTACAAATGCATTGGGCAAACTTTCCTTTCCTGATTTAAAAAAAAAAAAAAATCCAGTTTTTTTTTTTTTTTTTTTTTTAAACTGTGCACCTTAAAGGTTATCACATTGGCACACACAGTAACAATTGACACCCTTTCTAAACATTCAGTGAATAATATCTACAAATTATGTTGTACAGTAAAACTGTTCTAAGTGCATTAGATGTGAGAAAACCAAAAGTGATTAATGTGTGATTTTAATGAGCTATAGACACATTTGTAGTGGAACACCTGGATCAACAAGCTTTTATTAGGGTTCTTGAAAAAGGGACTGCTTAGCTGATCTCCTGCGTATGTGTGACAGGATAGCACCACGGCCCGAGATGTTACCGGCAGGAATTAGAGACTCGGAGACAGAAGCTGCAGTTTAAAGTGCAAAGCGCACATTTATTAAAGAAACAGACACAAAGAAAAAGGCACAAGGGCCAAAACAAAAGGTTTACACCAAACAATACAATATATGCTGGGCATTCGCCTTCACTATAAAGTACACATGCATGCACATCATTTCTGGCTCCTTGTATACATGTGGACACTCCCTAATTAGCACCAATTACTTAATTGGGGAAACACTTGATTGCTGGCAGGGACAGATTTAACCCCATCCTTGCCAACCTTATATTCTCACACACACACACACACACACACACACACACACACTATTTACAGCAGTAGGGCTTCTGCCCTGCCACATATCTCCCCCCTTGTGCAATGCACACATGGCCGCAGTCGGCCAACTGCTCCCTTAAAACACCAACCCCCTTGCAGCAGGGAGGACTGTAGGTAAATTGGAACCCTCCCGGAGACCCTGAGTCTCTGGGAAAAATCCAGATGTTAAGCAGGTATGGCTCACCTTGCAATCATAAGCACCCTCACTGCCTTCATGAAAAACACATTTCTGTTAATGGTACACCTTTGTGTCTTAAAGAACAATATGGAAGCTTGCATTTTTTACCAGTTATGTGAACCGCTGGTTATAATCACCTTTTCTACATTTGACAAATATCCCTGACATTTTCCCTGATTGTGTTTTGCAGACAGAGTATTATTTTGAGTACACAGAGTGTGACATCACCGGATCTCGGTGGAGGGTTGCTATACCCATAAATGAGGGGTCTTGTTCGGGATTACCTGATCCTGTCAAAGGCACAGAATGCAGTAAGTGAATGTTTTCAGTTCTCAATATAAACACCCCTTTGATTATCCTTATCCTGGTGATTTTGTAAATGGCTATTTAATTGTGTTCCAACAATGAAAGACTTAACTTACCGTTTAGACAAAAATAATCCAACTGTCAAAATGCATTTTTGGTACATAGACGTTCAGTTCTGAAAATTGAACGTACATCAAATTATTGGCATCAATTTAAGCTTACATTATCTGCTTTGTCTGTTGTATTCAGGAACTGTGGCACCTCCTGTCTCTTTCAGATGGAAATGAGAATTGTCTGAAGCTGATCTGTAAACGTAAACCATTGATATCTGCTTATCTGTTTTTTCTGTCCACCCTTCTCCTGTCTGTTATCTTCATGCAAATAAAGATTAAATCAGGGTAGCAGAATGTCCAAAATCTTCGGAGCACAGACTCCAAACCTTCAGAAAATTTGAGCTGACAAGAATGGAACTATCATGGCTATTTATACCCCAACCAAATAATTATACATTTATAATTATCAAAGGTTATGGGCTAGTCTTAATATTTCTATTTCACTTTGTATCTGATAGGCGAATCGATTTGGTGTGCAAAAAATAAGTACTTGAAAAACTCTGCAGTTTAATCTATAGATTTGAAATTTATTACGATTATACAACAAACATATTTTAAAATAGCGCCATTGACTGTGTCCCTTTAGGACTTGCTATACTGTATTACTATAGTGTATATTTCGTTTTAACATAAACACATTACTCTGAATGCTAACAACATTTATCTGTTGTATGAAAAACAATGTCAGGGAGAAATCAAAATATGATGTCAAACAAAATGCTAGTAACATTATTTAAGTTTGAAATAGGGGAGTGTTACAAACTGGAGTCTAAATATTTATTGTTATTATGCACTAAATATATACGTTTAAACTAGCTGATTAAAATTGTGGGAATTACACATTTAAAATCTTGTATTTATCATTGAGCACTTAAACCTTTTTGATAGAACGGCTTTATAGAATACCTGAAGAGACCTTTGAGGTCTTGAAAGCTTGTGATTAATTATTGTTTAGTTAGTCCACTAAAAGGTATCACATCTCCTCTTTGTGTGCCATCTCTGGACTGATACGGCTACCATTTCATCTATCATAGAATACTGTATCTAACGCATTTAATTAAACATACACCCACCATCCTATTTTTTTTTCAGTAATCACACTTATCACTCTGACTTGGAGGTGGAATTTTTATTATAAAAATGAAATTTACCAAAATAAAAACAGTTAAAACAAAGATATTCTCACAGCTTCCAATAGTGCTTGTAGTGGTGCATAGACAGCTTTGGCAGTCTCAGGCCAGGGTCCCAGATGCAGACAAAATCAGCTCTATTAGATGCACAGAGAGCGGGAGGCGTTACAACAGGTGGCTGCGATGCTTCCTTCCTGTGCTCCAGTACGGAACAAGTTTAAGTGCTGGCGTCCGGCCGTAACCACGGTTACCCTGACAATCCCTATCCCCACTGCACCACGTGGCGACCTGAAACATCGCCTACAGGCTTCCACAGCATCCAATACCCGGCCAGGGCCGTCTGCAAGGACGGGAAACACCGGATGTGGGGCCCCAGCACATCAGCGATCTGGGAAGCAGTTTCTGAGGAAACACCCCAAACAGCTAGACAGCGCCAACAGGGCCCCTGAAGGCTTGTGGCCTCAGACCCTTCCCTTCTCCCAACACCAACTGCAATACTGGTGCAAATGCACTTCAGACTCCTGCGTGCTCACCACCATACAAACCGGTTATGCACTGCAGTTCCGCGTGGGACCTCCTCCCTTTCAAAGGATCAGTTACATCCGTGAGTGACCCTCTCCAGGTCTTTGCTCTCAGGCAAGAAGTAGATACACTACTTTGAAAACAAGCCATCAGTCTCATAGAACACACCTCTCAGCAAGAGGGGTTCTACTCGAGATGCCAAAAAAGGATGGCGTCCTCCACCCCAGTCTAGACCTGAGACACCTCAACGGGTTCTTGAAGGAGAGGAGGTTCCAGATGGTCACACATCGCCACATCCTCCAGTCAGTCCAGCCCGGTGACTGGTTTACCACTCTGGACTTAAAGGACGCGTATTGTCACATCCTTATTTGTCCTGCACACAGGAAATAACTCCGCTTTGCCTTTCAGGGAAGCGTTTAAGAGGAGTGGCTACGTCATGGGCCCTCTTTAGAGGTGCCTTATTGACTGATATTTGTACTGTGGCTAGCTGGGTTACTCCGCATACATTCAGCAGGTTCTACTGACTTAATGTGGTAGATCCGTCTATGCCTTTATTAGGCACAAGGGTCCTTGAGGTTGCACGCTCACATTACCAACACTAGTTGGTGGTAGCGAGACGTCCCATATGCTGTCCGCTCATACTCCCTCACAACGGCTTTGGTATACTTTCCCAAAAGTATTGGTTGGTAGTCATCTTTGAATTGAAAGGGAACAATAGGTTACGGATGTAACCCCGGTTCCCTGAAAGAAGACCACCACCAAACCTTGCGAGGTTGCATCATTTGCATTTGCGGGTTCGATGCTAAAGTGAACGAGTTCTCAGTGTAGTGACTATTTATTACCTCAGTGAGGCAGGACCGAGGACATCACTCCACGAAGGGGCCTATCGGCAGCTCTGACATAAAATGCTCAGTGAATACCTGACCTGTGGCAGGCATATCCCAAAAGTATTGGTTGGTGGTCGTCTTCTCTTTCAGGGAACCAAGGTTACATCCGTAACCTGTCGCTTCTGGTGTGTATGGTCATGTCTCTGCGACAGTATCTCGTCGCCAATTAAAAAATTCCCTCAGAATCTGGTGTGTGGCAGCCTTAACTCTCCTGACTTGTAACAAACAAATTTGGCAATACTTTGTCGGTTGTTACAATTCACAATACATCACCTAGTACCCTTCCCTTAAATACAAAGTATGGGTTAAGACAAGGTAAACAGTAAATGTCTGGCAACCACTTTGATAATGAAAGCTGTACATTTCAGAATAATGCAGCATGACACATACTGGAGTGAGGAGAAAGGAAGAGAGGTGCGGATGGGGTGGCACAGCAGCTGATGCTAGCATGAATGTTCTTGGCTGTCGGCTCCAAAATTATAAGAGCTAAAAGAAAATCTTCGGGTCCCGATCAAATCATTCTGCACACATTGAGCGTGTGTGAAATATGATGGAATATGCCTTAGCCTCCAGTGGCTTTTACAAAAAGGTCAATTTCCTGTTCATTTACAAAATAGATAGCTGTTGCGCTTCGTGTACTAATTCGAGCAGTGTAACCTAGATACAATACATGTAGACTTAGACCAGCCATTCATACCTGACACACTAATCATTTTGCTTAGAGAGAGACATACAGCAGATGCATAATTTTTAGATTGAAACTAACTGAAAGATGCACTAACCCCAGCTGAAACCAGGAATGATGTATTAATTTATTTATTTATTTAATAAGAGAGGTAATATTTACTTCTTACCAAGTAAGTAATTTCATTCATTTGTGAAACTTCCATCCAACCAAATTCAGGTTCAATGTCATTTTTATAACCACACTGTTGAACACTACATATCTTCTTGAAATATTAACTGTGCATTTTTTTCCCCTCAGCATTCTCTTGTGCAGTGGGTGAATTCTTGGAAATGTCCACCCAGCAGTGTACACCATGTGCTGCTGGCACCTATTCTCTGGGCAGTGGCATCTGGTTTGATGAGTGGGATGACCTGCCACCTGGATTCACCAATCTGGCAACCTATATGGACAATGGACCTGGGTCTGATGAGATAGTCTCCTGTGACAAGTGAGTGTTTACTACCCCCAAATCATGTATATGAGCACATGAAACAATCTCTGCACATTATATTGAACAAGCAGTCTTAGTTTATTTTCAATTTATTTTAAGGCAAACTATAAATACAAATAGTGTGCGTGTGTGTTTTGTACCTTTTGTACCTTTCTGCCTAAAACACTTTCTTTTTGTTTCTGCAGCTCTACCTGGGTCCCCAAAGGAAATTATTTGGAGTCTAACCGAGATGACTGTACCGTGTCCTTAATCTATGCGGTACACCTCAAGAAGCAAGGTTCCGTCTCCTTTTCGTATCAGTATGTGGACAACAATGTTTTATTTGAGTTCTTTGTAAGTTTTCATATTCACATTTGTTTTTTATTACCTAACAAGTATGAGTATGAGCTTCTCTCTGCAGTATAATGTTGCTATATTTGAAGATAAAAATAGTCAGTGCTGAGCAGTGCTTTGATTCTGTGTTTCAAATTATTAATTTTAAAACCCACAAAGTATGCATGATTATAGAAACATATGGGGCCTGATAAGTCACACTTTACTATGGATTGGGCAATTTGCCCACAGTGGAAAATACAGGTAATAGAGTATTGCATTATTGTGTTGTAGAATCATCATATGTAAAAAAAAATAATAAATAAAATACAATCCCTCACTAATAATAATCTTTTTTTTGGGTACAGATTCAAAATGATCAATGTCAAGAACTGGACACATCTGATCAAAAATGGATAAAACTTACAGACCACGGGGAATGGGAAACTCACACTGTAAGTTATCTTGTACCCTAATTAATAACATTCAGAACTTATTACCATATAACATTCAGTGCACTAATTGTTCTAAAAGTTACCATTGAAATGACCATAGTGATGCTCCTCTGTATGGATTATCATTTATTTTCTTTCTGTCTTCTGCATCTGTGCCTTTCTATATTGTCTATTGATCAATAGTTTTATCTTGTGTGAAACTAACTGAGTTGCCCAGAATTAAAATACTACCAACTCTACACTGGAAACTGATGGCAATTCAAGATCTCACCATGCCCTCTAGTGCTTCACTGGTGTAAATATATATTCATGCCACTTCAGTCTAAGTGGATTTTTGTATTTCCAACTAAAGACGCTGACGCTAGTAAAATAAATCAGTAAAGTACTCTTTGTGCATTATTATCCATTGTTTGCTGTCATATTTCAGTTTATAAGAGCAGGGAAATGATATGAGAAGCCCATATGTAGGCATTTACATTTTGTACTTGTTGATGTACCAAAATAATTGAGAAGCAGATGGGAAATAAACCCATGAAGTACTTCCTCAAGGTCAAAGTATCCCGCAAAGGTCTACTATTGTAAAGGTATCTGAATCCCATCCTGACTTCTGACTGTTAAATAATTATAAGACTAATTAAACCATTTAAATATAGTCTATTTTAATGGTTATATAATTAGCCATGCACTCACTTAGTCTTTTAGTATTATCTTTTTTTTTAAGCAGCTAGTTTATTTCAGTACACTTCTGGGTGTATAATTTGTGGCTAATTAGTTTAAATAGCCAGGTTGTGTTATTCGTATTGCGTACTTTTATATTGAGTTTAATAATAAATTAAAATACATTTTAATCATTAAATACATTTACGTTTTGCCATTTCTTTCTTTCTTTCTTTCTTTCTTTCTTTCTTTCTTTCTTTCTTTTTCTTTCTTTCTACTGCATCAGGCTCTTTTTATTGACATTGTTAACATGGTTTAACCTGGTGGATTTGGATGCTTGTAACCTCTCGCTGCTCTGCCTAGTGTCTGTGCTAAATCCCGCCAGAACTGAACAGCTACAAAATTACCACACAATTATAGATTCATATTCAATATACACTTAAATGAAAATGCATGGCGCCCTGAGGGATAAGCACGTACGTCTGTGTTAATCACTTTATAAAAATAATATTCTTGATTAGCCTAGTACCTTATTTTTTTTTTTTATTTTGTTTTCACTGCAGGCGCCATAAACTAAAAGCAATTGTTTGTTCTTTTGACAAAAGGTATTTAGAGTGTGTCATGCTACATGAAGTGGCTGAAAACCTGGGCTTCTTAAAGATTTTAAGCAAAATGTCAGGACACTGGGAGCTTTGATGGAAAACCAGGACGTCTGGTCGCCCTACCTATAGTAGTGCACCATAGCAATAAGTGTGCTGTGCTTTTAATTAAACACAACTTTTCACTACAAGTAAATCTATGCATTTCAGTGTTTTATAAACCTCAATGATCACCTTTTGTTTCTAAAGGTAAACTTGAAGACCGGCACAAATATCCTTTACTGGCGGACTACAGGAATCCTCCTTGGGGCTAAAATAGTGAAACCAGTCCTATTGAAGAATATACACATTGAAGGTAAATAAACAAATGAGCATTTAACAGCTGCCATTATTAACCCTGGCATTTATAGTATAGTGTAGGCATGCCTTTATTAAACTTCGGATCTATTGAATCTGGAGCTGTGATTTAAACATCCAATTTTAGAAGACCTATTAATGTATTTGTTTTGCATTTCATACATTTGTTCTTCATAAACAAGCATTAGCATCATAAACAAGTCATTAATTGTGAAAAATATTTTTCAGAAAACAAAATTACAATTATAAAAATGTTCCACTCTCTAAAGGCACATGATGGCTTTGACCAGTGCTATTTGTTCTTGTTTTCTTATTGTCTCATTCTTTTTCAGGAGTTGCTTACACATCTGAGTGTTTTCCATGCAAACCTGGCACCTTCAGTAAAATGCCTGGCTCGAAGTCTTGTGAGGTTTGTCCTCGAAACACCTTCTCTGGGAAAGGGGCAAGCTCATGTACGCAGTGTAATGATAATCTACTGTATGCAGGTGAGACTCCAGAAAACATTATTATTTTTTTTTTTTTTCTCAGAAGCAGACTATTATGGTTAAAAGAGACCATGTGAATACGAGCTGTCATTTGTTTCAATGGCATTCAAATTTGACACATACTCAGGGCCATATTCATAAACTTTTCAGCAAATCTCCAGACACTCCCAAAGCCAGTACCTGTTGAGTAACCAGAGTAATCCAGTGAGGGAAATCTCCAAGTTCTAGTTCTGCTTTGGGTCAAAAGTGTTACCAGTTCCTCTGGTTGATGCAATAATGAACTGTGATTTTATTAGTACCGGTAGTAGTATTCTGCTTGACAACTACATAGGAACAACATTTGCTTTGAGCTTATTTACAGGTGAATAGAAGTCCATTTGTGTTATATTATCCTGAATTAAGACATCGCACCTGAAGTAAGAATATATGAAGCTTTGTATACAGTTTTGTCTTTTTTATATTTTTTTCCCCACTGTTATACTGATCTTCTTTTAGTAAATATGATAAAAACATTTTATACAATTTTTAATTGTAATTTTTATTTCAATTCTAGAAGAGGGATCAGCAGGTTGCACAGAAAGACCCGTGTGTACAATCAAAGATTATTTCCAGGTTCATACACCTTGTGATAAGGATGGAAAGGTAAGATCTGAACACAAATACAAATATTCAAAAAATGTAAACATACCACCAAGCTTTAGGATAGATTGGAGTTGCTGGAAGCAGTGATCTGTGAAGATAGGATGCAGCACAGCACAGTCCAATACATCTTACAGGTATTGTTATAACTTGTGTGGATGTGGTGTTGCTCTTTTAGTGAAGTTAAAAATGATTTAAGGTTTAGACGATAATTGAACATTTTTAATATTGTCCAACCCTACTAATGCATTTTTATTTAAATTAACTTTGTTTCATTTTCTGTTTAATTGATCACCTGACGTTTTAGTAAATGTCCTCAGTAGAACCCCAGGCAGCCACTAGAGGATGTAAGAAGTGCCACATTTGCTCTGAGTAAAGAAAAAATGATACAAACTGAATCTAAACAAAATACATTACAAAAATATATTAATTGGTTATTCTGTTGTTTTTTTCAGACCCAGATCATGTACAAGTGGATAGAACCCAAGATCTGCAGAGATGATGTACAGAATGCAGTGAAGCTCCCTCCCTCTGGGGAGAAGAAAGCTTGCCCGCCATGTAACCCGGGATTCTTTAACAATGACATGGCCACCTGCACTCCCTGCCCGCCTGGTACATACTCAGATGGAATGACAGGTATGCAACCCTACACCTGTCTGCCAAGGCTGGATCTTATCTTTAGTTTTTTTTCAGCAAAGCATTTTATGCTTTTTGTTATATATATATATATATATATATATATATATATATATATATATATATATATATATCTCTGTTCTGATATTTAAAAAAAATAAAATAAAATAATAATAATTATCCTTGCAAATGCTATAAAATGCAATTAGATAGAAAATAAAACAAATCAATGATATATATACATATATATACGCATCGCATATATATATATATATATATATATATATATATATATATATATATAATATAACATTTCCAGGAACCCTTTAACCCCCTGTGTGCCAGTCAAATAGTAAAATCAGTAACACACACACATTTGATATATACTTTGCTTCCTTACAAGAATGCAAGACCTGCCCTGCTGGAACAGAACCAGCTCTAGGCTACGAGTTCAAGTGGTGGAATGTTTTGCCTGCTAACATGAAGACTTCCTGCTTCAATGTCGGCAACACTAAATGTGATGGAATGAATGGTGAGTGCAGTCTTCTAAATGAGCTAGACTCCATGCCATTACATTTATGTTCAAACACAGCGACTGCTAGTGCTAATGTAGGTCACTGCTTGAAATTCCTGTAAAATTAAATTTATTTTACTTCCAAAAAAAAAAAAAAGTGTCTTATCCATTAACTGATCAGGGGGACTGAAGACAGACAGCCTTCATTCTTGCTCTTAAGTCAATCGTCCGTTTTCACCTGCCAAAACTAAGTAATGGATATTGCCTGGAAAGTCTCTTCCTGGACCCATCAAGTGCATGACAAGTAGGGGTCGCTGAATCAACATGATGTGATCGCTTGCCGATTTTGTATAAACGTGTTCCGTGTTTTCGTTTTTTATCTTTAGTTTTTAATTGAAAAAACACTTTACATGTGGAATACGATGCGTAGCAGTTCTGGTTTCTGATTAATAATGTCCCTGGCATGTGTGATGAAGCAGAATCTGTGACAAGTTAGCTGGTACTTTGCAAACGTTTGGGCAATCGCTGTGCTGACGGAAATAGTATCTACAGAAGGTATGAACATGACATCAGCACAAAACAAGCCAGGTTTATTCACCATGAAATCATAAAAAAAGAAAATTGACGACTTAAGTATTACAATTTCCTGTCAAATATTTACGATTTAAGATTGTCGGCGTTAGGCAGTGTTTTACTACAGACAGTTCTGTCGTTGGAAGTCCCCAATACATACCTCTCTGCAATAAACAGTGGCTGTCCAGGAAAGCACAGCACTCTGACAAATTCATTAACACAGTCATTCTGTGCTTTCTTTTTATTAAAGCGTGTGTAAAAGTAGGATAAATGGATTGCGTGTCTCAGTTCACTTGTTTTAGTTTAATGTGTCACTTATTTTTCAGTATGTTCTTTTATTGTCAGTGCGAACATGTACCCCAGTGCAGCAGTATTTGCAACACTATGCATCCTCTGCCTCATCTGACCCACTTTTGCCATTTTTGCTTTTTGTATACTTAGAAACTGTTTTCTTTTGAATATTCATAAACTGATTTTATTTTCTCTCCATTCCTCATCCACTAAAATATTATTTCAATTTAGTTTTTGATCAAGCTAGTAGTTGCTACACCCAGCAACAATAATCAGACTTTGATTGGCCAACATAATCAGGTGATAGCGTGTTTGTGAAGTGACAGAGAACCACGTTTGAACGTTATTTGATTCTGTGATGTCTAAATGTATGCTGTATCCTAGGATATACAGTGTAGAGCTGCTTATTACAATGTCAGAGTCAAAATAAAACAGCATTTTAATCAAAATATTGTGTATTTCCTAGAAAAATGGTAGTGTTACTAGGTAAGCCACGGGGCACCTCAAGTTGAATTTTTTTCTTAAAGTTGCTGCAGTCTGCTGTGCAATGTTGTATCCTTTTAATGTTATAGTGTAGGAGGGAGAGAAGGACAGAGTATAGAAATGGAAATTACAGGGCTTGAATATATGTGGGCAGGCCTGACAGTGTTTTGGCATGCTTGGATATGTTCATTTACTTGCAATAATAGATTATGCACAGCAGCAGCAGGAAAAGAGCACTTTCGATTAAAATGTGCACCTTAGGGATTCAGCATGCTACTGAAGTTCTTACAGTTTATGTTTAAAAATAAGTTGTGCTCTCTGGGCACATCAGCAATCACTATATAGCACAACAGCTGAAGCTTGATTATTCCCGATTGGCCTCATCCTGTCAAAAAATAGTACATTATAAAGTACTGAATGTGAGATGAATGGCTTGACAATCAGTTATAGAGAGTTTTAACTGTAGTTTTGTTGCTGAAGTAAATTCAGCTTGGAACTGTTAGGTACATACATGCAATTAGCATAATTCTTTATGATTTGGTTTCAACATAATCAAACCACTGCATAACTATCACTTAAAAGGCACTAGAGGGCAGTGTTTGGTCACATTGGTAGTGCAGCGTGCAGAATCCTAAATCCCCATTTGGTTTTTTTTTTCCAGTGTAAATTGCACGTAATAGTACCATTTGTATTATCAAGTATTAAACTACTATTGAGTGCTTTTCCTTTTTATTTTTCCCTTTTATTTCTTAGGCTGGGGAGTAGCAGGGGATCACATCCATAGTGGATCAGGTGGCTCTGACAATGACTACCTCATTCTAAACCTTCAGGTTCCTGGTTTTAAGTAAGGCTGCTTTGTGGAAGAATCAGTTTTATCCTCTGCTTTATCTGGTAAAAAATCTAAAGTGCAACATTTTTCTAAATTGGACTTGCACATTTAAGGGGGGTAATCGTGTACTGGGTAATTTGAAATCCAGCCACTTTGTGCTGTTGCACATAGAACTAATGGGGATATTTGTGAAATAGGGAGAGCAATTTTCTTTTTGTCTTGTGTAATGGATTACCTGGTAGAACTTTTGTCAAGAAGCCAAATCGATGAATTTCCATAAGTCTGATTTATATCTCAGCAATTTGTGAATCATCATGATTTACCTAATTTCCAATCAGAATGTTGAAATTAAAACTTTGTTCCTGATGGATTACATATACAGTTTATTATTTATTTATTTATTTTTGGCTGCCTTCAAAATAGTACTTTATTTCATCCAGTTTGTTCTTGTTCCCAGCTTAGATTTAAGTACAAGTTTGGATTTCATGCTTCTTGTGCATTGTGGAAAGTAATAGCTGCTGTCTTTGTTCCATGTATTAGACCTCCAACTTCACTGACAGGGGCTTCTGGCAATGAAGTTGGTCGGATTACCTTTGTTTTTGAGACCATCTGTTCTGTAGACTGTGAGCTCTATTTCATGATGGTAAGTACAGCAATGTCATCTGAAACATGCATGTTTATTTACTTCTCACAAGTAGTAGAATAAACTTGGGTGTTGTAAAATTAAACGTGATATTGATGCAATGACCTCATTATACCAACTAATGTAAGCAACAGGTCAGTAGTTTTCTTCAGTGTCAGCAGTATATACAGTGTTTTGTTCTACCTACTAAGTACTACTGCCACTTAAAAGTATCTAAGTAGTCAAAAATAAGTGGTGTGCTCCAGTACCCAGTAGCATACTTTGATATTACTGATTGGCCACTGGGGTATTACTTAACTGCTGCTGATAAGTTAGACAGCCTCAGGTGGTAAATGCAGTCATTTTTAGAAGTTCTACTTGATAAACATGTTACTGTCATGTATTTGACTCCTTAGTAGTGCCAATACAGCAGTAGTAAAGAAATTAGATTTCTTTTTTGTATGGGTTGGTACTTTGCTTTATAGACCTACTGGCTATTCTACATATGATTCTGTACAGATGTAGACAGATGTAGACTCAACACCACCTGCAGAACAACATTTGGTTAAATGTTTAGTTTCCATCATTGCCACTAGACTCGTTATGAAGGGTCAGAATCCACATGTGTCACTCAAGCCAAGTATACATAACATGTTGGAAATATGAATGGTCTTGTGATCTCCAGAAGGTATAGGTTCAAATCCCAGGATTTTTTATGTAACTTAAGAAATGCAACAAAGCATGAAAAAAAGACATCTGACTAAAAATATTTTGCATTCACAAAAATAGCCAAGGGATAAAGGGATCCGCCATATAAAGATATGATATCTACAAAAGGGAGAACATTTTAAACACTGGGTCTAAATTGTTTTTAGTTATTTAAATAGTGTATACAGTTATTTATTATTATTATTATTATTATTATTAATAATAATAATAATAATAATAATAATAATAATAATAATAATAATAATAATAATAATAATAATATTTTTATTTTTTATAAATCTTATCTGCTTTTTTCCCAGGATGTGAACAGAATGAGCACCAGTGTGGTGGAATCATGGGAAGGGACCAAAGAAAAACAGTCGTACACTCACATTATGACCAAAAATTCATCAGTGTCTTTCACCTGGGCATTCCAGAGGACAAACCAGGCACAAGAGGTAAGTGCAAATCCCTGTAAAGTATTTCAATGAATGGACTTCAGATTCTTACAAGACCATTTTAAACCCACTGTGGCAGGGCAAAAGCCCTTAATGTAAATAATGTGTGTGTGAATGTAAGTTTGGCAGGGATGGGGTTAAATCTGTCCCTGCCAGCAATCACAGGTGTGGCCATTCCCAAATTAGATAATAGAGTGCTAATTGTGGAGTGGCCACATGTATTTTTTTTTTTTTTTATAAATTTAGTCGTTGCCAATGATTTTACCCCATTTTTCTACCCAATTTGCAATCGCCAATTGTGTTATTAATCCCGGTTCACCGCTGCAACCCCCCGGCGACTCGGGAAATGGCGGCTGACACACGAGTCATTTAAACGTTTAAAATTCCCATCCCCATTCCGTACCACATCATGGATCGTTATTGCTGTGTAACCTTTTTGACAATGTGGGCAATAATCCTTATACTATCCGTGCACTAGAGTGGCCATTTTGAAAAGCGCTTTGAAACAGACTTCAAAGTTATAAGTGTAAAAAGTTGTCAAGATGTTTACGTACCTGTAATTTTTTTCTTTTCATTGTTACTTAAATAGTTGTAGCAACACCTGGGGACATGTAAAGCTATATTTTTCAGAAATCTGCTACTTACTCATTACATACTTTAAAGTAGTGCAGGATTGGTGCTAATCGGAGTCTCTGAAACTACCTGTAAATGTTCTTGAGTAATTTTTCCTGATAATATTAAAAGTGTTTCAAAATTGTTTTATAATCATGATTATTCTGTTTGAGTAACAAAAGTATTAAGGTTGTCGCTCCCGTTTTCCCCATAGTTTAACCCCAGCGTTCACTTTCATTTTCCTCACTATTTCAGACGAGAAGGTTTGTTAATGACATAGTGAAGATATACTCCATAACTGTATCGAATGTCCTGGATGGAGTTGCCTCTTCCTGCCATGCCTGTGCCCTGGGACCCCAGCAGTCTGGATCATCCTGCGTGCCCTGCCCACCTGGCAACTACATTGATAAGGATAGCAACCAGTGTAAAGAGTGCCCAGCCAACACTTACCTCTCTGTACATCAGCTTTCTGGCAAGGAGGCCTGTATCCCCTGTGGGCCTGGAAGCAGAAGCAATAAGGTATGTTAAGTGTCCATCCGGTTAAACTTGAAGTCATTTTATTGTATCTTACTGCCCATGTTCTTTTATATGAAGGAGACCATTTTGCACCAAGAGCCCCCAACAGCTCCACCAAGTGGAAAAGGAATATTGCAGTTTGCATAGCTAGTTTTTTGTTACACTGTTGGTGCTTTTGGGTCTTATATAGAGAATAATGGCTTTACTACCAAGTAAAGCTCACCAAATGTAGCTCACGATTGATGTATTCCTAATTATTATTATTATTTTTCCCCAGGACCACTCGTTTTGCTTCAGTGACTGCATCTTCAGCCACACCAGTGATAATCAGACCTTGTTGTATGATTTTAGTCAGCTAAGCCCTGTGGGATCAATAATGAATGGACCAAGCTTCACATCCAGAGGAACTAAATATTACCATTTCTTCAACATAAGCTTGTGTGGGCATGAGGTAAGGTTCAAGTTATGCCCCCCTTGTGTGAATCATTCAATATAAGAAAAACAATCTCTGCCCAAGTGTAACTGATGCACTCTTTCACAAGCATGAATGTACAAGTGTTGAAGATTAACTTTAAGGCGGCCTACAATGAAACATTATGAGAATAGATAAAGGCACACCATGAAGTTCTATTGTTTACTGTCGGAGGGTGTTTGTAATTGATGCCCAGAAACTAAGTGAAAAAGTTCAGTGACTGATTCGTCTCAGTAATGCTTTAAACAGTACTAATAGGAGGCTTTGAATGTATTCAATTCCAGTTATATCTGCACAAGGCTGTTCTGTTCTATGGACCCATGCTGACCTTAAGATGGATAAAAATAGGCCTTTATTGAAGTCAAGTTGTTTAAGACAATGACTGGGTAGTAGGTAGTACAGGTTAGTAGCCAGATGATGTTATTACACTGTGGTCGTGTTATATAGGGATTTTAGGCATTCAGTTGCTCTTTTGACTATTTATTAACTTTAGGAACATTCAAGGCCAATGACAATGTGTCTTGGCATGCCCTATATTTCTAAAAATAAAGGTTGACGAAAGAAACAAAACAAAACAAAAAAAACACACAAAAAAACAAGACTGTTACAAACCTTTACATGTTTGAGTCATTTTATTTCACATCTGGTGATTGTTTTACGTATAGTTTTTATGAAGATGTATTATTTTTAGGGAAAAAGGAAGGCTGTTTGTACAGACAATGTAACGGATATGGCAGTAAAGGATCTGCAGAATGAATCAAATGAGGATACTAACATTGTGGAAACCTTCATCTGCCAATCAACAATCATACCATCAGATGGGAGGGGATTCAGGACAGCCCTATCTTCTCAATCCATCAGCCTTGCTGATATATTCATAGGTGAGGACAATTATTTTGAGCCAGACCACAGTGCAGGGTTTATTTCAATACTTTACAGCATTTATTTTTCAGTGAGTCCTAACACCCTTGCCTCTAAGGTAGAAGATTTTGAATTCATGTTTTGAGAAAATGTTGTGCTTGTTTCATCCATTAATCCTTTTCTTTCCTCACACCCCCAGTGGTTAAACCGGCTGTTCTAGTACTAGTTCTAAATGCATCAATCAATACTATGAATAGAAAACTAAGACTAGGACATTGAATATCCTTTTGCTACAAAAGAAACATACATGTGTATCCAGGATAAAAGAGTAAAGAGTACAGTGTTGTATTAAAGGGGCGCATATAGACACAATCTGAGATGGCTGGGTTTGTGGACCTTAATGGTCTCTGAGTAAGTATATATATCATCACTTCCCTAACTGAGTCTTTTGCTGATGTTTAACAGTTCTCCTGTCTGACTGTCCTAAATCTGTTCTTAACATTCGACAAAATCAACACATTTTACATGGCTTGTAAAACGTTGTAAACTTCATTTGCAGGGACCACCACTGACACCACCCTTGATGGCATCACTGCCAAACCTGATCTGTTCCCTGACGCATCCAAAAAAATACCAGATGTCCATTTCTTTTATAGGTAAGTGAAGCGCATTGCTGTAACAGTGTATTTGGTGGTTTTAAGCATGGCTCTATCAGGAAAAAAAGGTTTTTTTCTTTATGACTGGACCATTTCTGCAGCTCTGACTTCTTTCTCCCCAGGTCTCCTCAAGCCACCTCCTCCTGTGACCCGGGCCGCACTTCTGTCATATCATTGCGCTGTAACCCAGAGAAGACTTACCCAGGAGAACTTACAGTACCAAGGTATTAGTTCGTCAGACCTGTCAACATTGAGCTTACAAAATAAGGGAGCTTTTCTAAACTGAAATCTTAGTGGCTGAATTGAAGTGAATACCTAGATAAGACAAAGGCATACAACTATTCCACTTTATTACTTGGTAGAATGCTGCTCCTTCCAATTGCTTTTAAAAAGGAAAAATATAAACAGAAAAACAACCATGAAATGCTTGACAATCAAATTCTCTCTTGGCCTGTGTGGTTCTTATTGTACTGTAGTTGTAGGCGGCTGATTTGGCAGCAGCCAATACTTTGTAAACAGGTCAATATGTCATATAATAATTTCCAGCAATTGCTTTATAGTTTATTTCTCTTTTTGTGGCTGTTAGCAAATGCCCAGCAGGAACCTGTGATGGCTGTGCTTTCAACTTTATGTGGGAAAGTGCAGAAGCCTGTCCACTGTGTACAGAAATGGACTACCATGAAATACAGGGAGCGTGCAGAAACGGAATCCAGGTACCTGCATAGATTTTGTAAATTATTTTACAGTTATTTTATATTAATTTTAGATTTAACAGAAGTAAGATTCCAATTGAATAGCAGTTTGAACAGTTTCAGGTTTTACTGTGAGCTTAGTCATACCAGTGCTTTAACAAGGGAAACCATATGGGCCTAACCAAGCTCCCCCTAGAAAGTGGAATGTCTCTGCTCTGCAATGGAAGTCTTATCCATGCCTGGATTTCAGCGGTATGACACATGCTTGCTTACACATTTTGCGTTCTGTTTTAAGGACACGTTGTATGTTTGGAATGAGCCAAAACTCTGCACTAAAGGTGTCAGCCTCCCCGAAAAAAAGAGCTCTGTTTGTGAGGCTATCGATTTCTGGTTAAAAGTGGGTGCTGGGATTGGAGCATTCACTGCTGTGCTACTGATTTCCCTCACCTGTTACTTCTGGAAGAAAAACAAAAAGTAAGTTACATATTGGGGTGTGTCTTTGTTTGGAGAATATCTTCCTAAAAAAACACTAGTATTGTCTGACAAGTTTAGGGTTTCTAAACAAAAGTCCAGCAGGTCAAACATTAGTATGCATTTCTCTGCTCAGTTGCATGTAAAATGTATATAATTAATCTGGCATAATTTTTTATTTGGTCTTTTTTAGCCATCTGTAATTTTTTTTCAATAAATTGACCTGCTTGTAAGGCTGTACCTGGTTGCAATCTGTTTTAGAGTAAACAAACCAACATATTTCATAATCACTTTTCATTAACCGTGTCTACTGTCATTCTTAACGTTTTTTATTGCGCTTTGAAGAAAGGGAATGTATTATTTTGAATGGTAGTGATATACTTCATTTATCTGAGACAAGCAAATGTCCGAGACCAAATGTATATGACGTGATCAAAAACTATTACACAATGCTTATGTGTGAGAGTTTTATAATAAGTAAAGTTATATAACATAAAGTACGTTGAAATACTAATTCAAAGCACAATTTTAATTTTGAAATGTATGGAAGCCAAAATTGTATTGCTGTGTTTGTAACACAGGTTGGAATACAAGTATTCAAGACTGGTGATGACTGCGAATAAAGAATGTGAGCTTCCTGCTGCAGACAGCTGTGCTATAATGGAAGGGGAGGATAATGAAGAAGATGTGGTTTACTCCACTAAGCCATCCTTACTAGGAAAGCTAAAGTCAATAGCCACAAAGGTAAGTTGTCACAGATTTAAACAGGTTCAAGAACATTTAAATTGTTTTTTTCCCATTGTAAGAATGCTATATATATATATATATATATATATATATATATATATATATATATATATATATATATATATATATATATATATATAAATATATTAGTCACCTGTCAATACCCCATTGTATGGCAAAATATCTGGCATGCTGGTTCAAAATCTTTTTTTTCTTATTTATTCTCAAAGCTCTTCCAAATCCCAAATTTAACTTTTTCTGATTTCATATTGCTCTCTTAAAAAAGACATTCAGCAATATGATTAAGGCAACACAAATACATGTTTAGAGGATGCAGTACCATTGCGTGTGGCATGCTATTAAATGCCAAATCCCCAACCCCTTCCTGATTCTTTGATTCTTTTGAATTTATGAGTCTGCAGATTGCGATGGTATCATCCAAAAATACTTCAAAGTTTTGTGTTGACAGCTGAATGTCAAATTTGAAATATAAAACAATAATAATAGGATGCGGGCACAATCGTTCATTCTAGCCTTGTATTGTGGGCTTTTTGTTGGTTTTGACTCAGATTTGAATAATAAACTAATCTATTCACTTTTTTAGGGAAACGGAGACATTTTTGAATCTCTTCAACTGAAGTCGTCTAGATCCCACAATATATGAAGACTTTTTTCAGAGGGGGGGAAAAAAACAAAAGATGCTTTTGAAAATTTGGAAACACCTGCACAAAACCATTGTTTACTGTGTTCTAGAGGAGCTGTGAAGCCGGATCTTTAGCAGGATTGCTAAAGATATATAAATACATGCTTGGTTGCCTTATTACTGGGAATGCATACCTTGCCAGGTGATTTGGACTCATGGTTGCCAGTCTGGTGATAAGTTCAACTCAGGAAGAGGTCCGTGATGTGAAGTAATTCGAGATTTGACTGCTCTGATTTAATGTTTGTTTGCATATTGGTTACTTTTGTATGGTCTGCTAGTAAATTGGAACAGTGCTGTTTCTGTAAATTCAGTCTTTGACCTCTAAAGTGATGTTTTAAGTTATTCAAATTCACTATTAAGATAGATATATATCAGCTACAGTGAACTTGACAAAAGGGCTGCAGGATGATTTACGTGCTTTTCTTCTTTTCTCACTCATTTTGAAATTATGCCTGGTTTTAGCTGTTCTGCTGGATAGTAGTCCGTCTGAAAGATGGGTTTCTTAGTCCAGTAGTCAGCAGCTCTGTACGCTCCTCTCCTCTTGGCTTCACTACAGACACTCATCTCGGTGGTGGTTGAGAATGGAGCCATGCTTCTCTTCTCTTCTGTATTGTTTAAGATGTATTCTTACTGGATATATTTTGTGTTCACTCATCTCTGATACAAAAGCACCATTTACATGTTATGTCCTGCACTAACAGTATTCCCTAAAAATAAAAAAAAAAATAAAAAAAATTTGATTTTAGGTTTTTAATAGTTATTATAAATGTGTTCATATAATTTGAAATTATGATACTGATATATGAGTCAACAGTATACACTGTACTCCTTATTGATATTTTTCAGTAAAACCAAGTAGGTATTTAAGTTAATACCTATTTAAGGTACATTTAAATACAGTATGTGTGTCTTAAGTGCCCCCCCCCCCCCCCCCGATAAATATTATTTTACTGTTGAGATAAATGTATTGGGGGGCTTGAGATGACATAACGCACTTCTTCCTGTTCTATAGTATGTTGGCACATGGGGTTCTTTTCTTTATTGTAACTGTATACATTTTTATTTGGGATAAGAAACCTATGTGAAACGTGTGTGTTTTATATCTTATGGAAATAAATCATTACAAATCTTTAAAGGTATATGGTTACAAAAATACTCTTGATTTTATTCCCACACTGGAAAGCAATAGAAAGAGGGAAAGTTATTTCTAAAGCTATCTTGTATGCTGATATGGCTTTATGTGAACATACTTTTTTGTATATTTTGCATTGTGGTGAATATTTTCTGCTGAGTTATAAAAATTAATTGTTAAAATATGTGTGTGTGTGTATATGTATCTATGTATGTATGTATGTGTGTGTGTGTGTATATATATATATATATATATATATATATATATATATATATATATATATATATATATATATCAAATTGTCCCTCATTATTGGTGTCAATATGTTTCTTTTAATAAAAGTGGCTTTGGGAATACTTATTTAAGTCATTGTTACCAAGTGTTTTTTTATTTTTTATTATTATTATTATTATCATAGTTCATATTATCAACTGACAAAAGCCTAACTACTACCTTGAATATAAACATTTACAGCTTTGGGTATCTGCAATTTTGTCAAGCAAGCATCGATCAAAGAGGTGTATTACTTGCTTGCTTATGGGTGTTACATTGGACTGGTAATCCCATCTCTTAGAGTAATTTGGAGACCTATTCATATTCACATGACTGTACTTGCTACTTGCTAATGTCCAAATATCAGTCAGTTGTGAAAATTGCTAGCATGTATGATACCACTCTCTGCTCTTCATGCAGTCAACTTTTTTTTTTTTTGCAGTGCTTACAACTTTTTTACAAGGATCCACATAACCACATTTGTAACAAATAATACTGAGTTTACAGTAATTTAGTTTCTTATGTAGTTTATGATTAAGTGTTTAATGTTACAGATTCATTTACACTTGAAACTGTTACCTGTGGTTATTAATTATAAGTTTACAGTACCTTGTAAGCATCAACTAAAATTCAGCATGAAGTAGCAAAAAAATATATTTCATACAAGAAGCCTATTTTCTAAAAATCATGTTATTTGAATACTAATCTATTCAATCTTTATTAATAGTATCTCTCTAATACTGTAATTTTGTGCTGTTTAAATTACCAACTTATGGTAATGAAGTAATGAACCTCATATGTACATTATGCTAAATCAATTACATCAAGGAAGCCTATCAAAAATAAAAATAAAAATTACAGAGGGGAAGAAGACTAATATTGCAAATGTAACAGATCATTCCTTTACCACGAAGTAAAACTGACAAAGCAACTCAGTTATTTACACAGTATAATAAAACTATAAAAAACATAAAATGCTAAAAACATTCTATACAGGTTTCTACAACAATGTCAGTTATATGTACACTGCTTTAAATAATTTAATACTTCTACATAAATGACACTAGTCCACTTGAAATGCACAATCTGTGCATATGTTTTCTAACAGTCTTAACAGTTTGAAAGTAAGATCAGGCAGTTTAATGCGAGTCACAGAGATGATGTCGTGGAGTCCACGATTTCTCTCCCGTTACAGATGGTTGGGACGTAATGAGTACTCACAGTTGCTGAAAAGAAAGGAGTAAAACATTTGGAAAATTTGCAAAAGGCACATTTAGAACAAAGACTATTTGCACAATCTCAGAGATCTAAACAGCAGTGGATCTAAATACTGCAGATTTATTCATCCACTTAATAACATTACTACATACAATAAATACATTGAAAAACCTGGTGTATACTTTCTTGAGACAGAGGTATTAATATCCACCACTATTTAGATCATTAAAACAGACCCAAAGTTCTTTCTTTGCACTGAAAGTCAATGGAGTGAATGTACCTAAAACAACCATTTGTTCTTGGGGTCTCTTTAAACCCGATTAACAGCCTCAATGTTTATTTTCCAAAGCTCTGAGTATCAGTTCTGTTATATGATACATTTCATGTGGTTTTACAGTCAAAAGCTCACTTATAATATCGTATCTTCTGTTGCAAATACATGTGCACTCAAAAACAAACCTCAAACAATGTCAGGGTGCACATTAGATTAATTATGTTTGTGCATACGGTACTTACAATGTGAGTATGTGGTGGCTGTACCACTAACACTGAATCTGTTCAGATGTAGTCTATGACTGGTTACGTTCTTTTGTGGCTGAAACATGATGATGTGCACCTTTGGAGCAAACATGCAGCCCAGGACGACAAACCCACTCAGGCTGACAGAGATGCACATGGTAGTGGTCTGGACCTACAAAGATAAAAGAAAGCGCATATTAAAAACCCTGAATATAAAACATATTTTATTGCACAGAAACACCAGCTGTCCTGATTTACATAATATTTAGCTCTGACCTCTTTTCCTACATGATAAGAACCAGGATCAAGTACGTTTAAATTCCACAGACCCTGCAGAATTCAACAAAGTTTGCTGATCCCTTAAGAGAAATCCAGGGTTCTTACGGAAGGCAAGCAGAACATATTTAAAAAAAATCTCTTGCTTTTATAATCTACTTAACTTTTGTGTAAAAAAAACAAACAAAAAAAACTAGATAGCACAGCTGGAAATGAAATTAATTAAAAATGACAAATGCCTATCCCCTATGTTTTGAAAAAAAAAAGAGAAGATTTTGCATTACATGTTTAACCAGAACAGCTTCAGCATTTATATAGCATGCAAAGATTGTAGCCAAACATTAAATGAAAATTATAATTGGATTGCAGGCTTCTAGCCTGGTGTAATTCTTGCAAGATTCTGTTGTATCTTGAACTTGGGAAAACTGTAATTTTATGTAATTCAGTTAAATATGAGTTTTAAACAAAACAAAACAAACACTGACTATGTTTACAGCGACTTTAGGCACCAAGAATGGAATGGAATCTTTTTCTTGATTTTTTTGATCTTCATACCATCATTGAACTACTTTTCTAGTTTTTATTGATGGGATTTGCCAGCGTGGAATGCCTGGAGGCGTTAGGTCAGTGGCAATTTGGTTTGAATAACATTGTTCCATCGGTCATAATGCACACAATTTCAGGGACAAATTGAAGATCTGCCTGTGTGCTAACTTTTTTATGTGATGACCATAAACATGTCTAATAAGCTCACTACTTACCCTGTAATCACTAGAGGTCACATAAAAGATAGGAAGGAAAGCCAGCCAGATGATGCAGGTGGTGTACATTGTAAAGCCAATGAATTTGGCCTCATTAAAGTTTTCAGGACACTTCCTGGTCTTAAAGGCATACACAGTACACAGGATTACCAGCACTACGTCATATGTCAATGAAATTAACATACTGGAGTCTCTGACGTTACATTTCAATGTAACAGTCTCTCTCTTTTCAGGCAGAGTAAACCTTCTAGTGCCAGGAATTTCCAACATGAGCCATACAGACACCAACACAATCTGGACTGAGATCAGACTCATGCAGATAAAAACTTGAGAACTAGGACTGATAAACTTGGGCCGCTGGGTCCCCTCCTTCACACCATTGAATATCCTGGCAATGCGATTTGTTTTTGTGAGAAGAGCCGAATAGCACACAGCAAAGGATGTTCCAAGGCCTAGGCGACGCAAGGTGCAGATCGCAGGAGAAGGCTTGGCGATGAAGAAGAAAGTCATGCAGTAGGACATAAAAACACCAAATAGTAAAATGTAGCAAAGTTCACGGCCTGAGGCTTTAACCAGTGGTGTGTTGTCATGTTTGATGAAGACTGCCAAAACCATAAAGGTGCAGATGAAGCCAACACAGGCAATGCTGATGGGTCCAATGGCCCAGACATCCTCCCACATGATAGAGTCTTCAGGGAGATCATAGCAGCCTGTCAGATCTTCGGAGGGCCACTGGCCTGGGTTGCAGGCCATGCACGTGAACTCATCGGCTAAGTATTCATAAGCCTCACAGGGAATACAAATCCAGCAGCAGTAGTCCCCTGCCTGCATGTTCTTCATCTCGTTTCTGGCACATGGCTCACTACACTGGGAGGTGGGGACTGAGTATCTGGACCAGTGAATCAGTTCATTTTCTAGGGATAGGGTCTCTGCCCAATGGCCAACCTTAACATAGGAGTATTTTCCAGAAGTTTTCTGGAAATTAAATATATTATAGCGGCCAATTCCATCTCCATAAGCGTCAAACTTCACAATGTTGTCTGCATCAGGAGGCCAGTAAGGGGCTGTAAAAATAAATAAAACTAAAGGTTAAATGAATATGCAATTTTGTTTTATATGAATGTATTCAAAACTCCATCACAGTATAATCAACACTCTTCATTCTGTGCTAAATATCCCTATAATAAATGCTTAATGACCCTCACACTTGATACCAACAGGCACCTTCCTTCTGGTGGACTCAAAGATATAGCACAGACTGGATCGGCAAAATGATTGAGTAAATAATAATAAATTACATTTCTTAAGAAAAGTTGTTAGGAAATCCCCTTTTTTAAAAGTGAAAGTAATATATCTCTGAAAAAAGTTTGATTTGGAGCTGCACATTCAGTCTGTCTGACTTACACACTCACACAACACATAATGACGTTTAGCTCCACTGTATTGGAGACTGTGTCACACTGCTCCCTCCTCCTTTCTCCTTGGATTAAGATTGACAGTCATGCTCTATTGAGCCAGGAGCTGGTTCAATGCATTTTTACATGTATTTCTTCTCTGACTAACGAGTAATAGCAAAATGACTTGTGTTTTACTGGTACTCCGAAACAATGTCTATACTAGTGACGAGTACTTGTTTATACTCATACTCGGGCACACCCCTAATCAATACACCATTGAAGGCTGATACAAAAAAAGTAGATTATTTCTATGTAAGTGTAGTAGCAAAGTATACTATAATGTGTTTGTAGTCTACTAAAACATAACCTACCCTTAAGCAAGAATAGCATCATCACTGTGTTATTCATTAAACCAATGTTATATATTGTATGAAATTTCAAATTAGTTTAAACTTTTTCTAATGTATTTAATTGCCTGAAGTTATTCAATCAGCCAGCAGGTATGAAAGCTAACCAGCATCTCTTTGTTCCTGGGTTAAAATGTTGAAATTCATTAATTCACATTAACATTAGCAGGCAAGCAAGGGCTGAATTTTCAGAAATGATTCCTCTATAGGCAAGAGGGTTATAATAACTGTCTCAGATAATATTTCAACTGGCAGTTTTATGAGATTGAACTATTTCTGATTTATATTCAGATTAACTTCATACTTGACAAGCAACCAGCCTACCCCATGACATTAATATGGAGCTTTCAGTTTAGCTCCATAAATCACTGAGAACATGTAGCAATTCTTTATAGCATGAAAGCACAAGGTGATTATATGCATTTTAAACTGATTATCCAAGTATGCAAGTGTCTGTTCAATCTTTTTTTTATTTTCTGTACATAGCCGAGTGCGAGCGAGAAAGCAAAACCAGCAACAACACCACACTGGGAGAGATTTAAATATAAAGGGGGATGTTTTAGGACTTGAGGCTGGGTTTATACTGCCAAACAGGGAGTTTGTTTAGGTATTAAATTGTCAAGAGTATCTGTTTCGCCACATGTTTAAGTGTAGGCAACTTAACTGAGGGGGTGACCAAAATCCCAAATCAGTGCTAGTCTCTTAATGATTTTTTTTATACAACTGACCTAACAATCTCTTCTGTCTCTAATCTCTGGATGCCAATACAGTATGTTCAAGTGTCTTAATTGCATTGTCCATTTTTTAATGCATGCAAAACATGGATCTGTTTGGCATCAGTGTGAATAATTGCTGGCAGCGTACTTGATGCCATTATACTCAGGTTCAATTTTGGCAGACAGCAGTAAATAATAAGGCAAATAGATAAAAAGGTAAAGTGATAGCTACATAATGTCCTCAATTTTCTCCAACACATTAACAAATTAACACTATTTGCTGGATCCTTGGGCAGCATCTGTTATCATAATGATGAAAAATGAAAAATGTGTTTCCTGGTATGTTCATCAGCATAGCGCTATTACATTGAGATGTATCAAATACATTAAGTAACTATACTGTACATTGCACACAAAACAACATGAAAAAACAGACATAATTAAAAAAATAGAATAATAAAAAAGCCAGCTGCCACCAAAAAAATATATAAAAAATAGTGAGCTTTACTGTAAAGGTGAAAAAGTAATTGACTTGCTCTTGGTACTGATGCAGGGATTTAAATAATAAGCATGTCTTACTTCAAACTGTGTAGCAATGAGTTCTTCATTTTTTTCTTTAAAGGCGTATCATTAAAGATAACTGATATTTCAGGAGGGACTTAGATTCCATTTCCCTGGGGGGGGCGAGCATGTAAATGTACTCTTAAAATGATCAGCATGACATGATAAGGTAGATACGCACCATCAGTTGAGGCAAAAAAGGTCTGCAGAATGTTAGTGTGGCAGGTTTATTATCTCTGTAACTCACAGCATCATTTGTCATTATGCTTCCTGGGAACCTACCATACACATTTATGTCAGTTTCTTATTTAATAAAATTGGAAAATCTTCAGATCCTTTAAACATGATTACTGTACATCTAAATTATACTAATTATATATATATAATTATGATAATATAACTATGAATATTCTGAATATTCCACACCAGTACAATAATCATAATCAAAAAATATGATCATAATCATATTTTGTTTTCCAAGCATTACAAATATGTACAAGTTGACATGACACCACTAGGTGGCAGACTTGTACCTAGAAGTATAACATCATTTTGTAAAGGAACCACAAAAAAGAACTACAAAAAATAACTAATGCCAGACAATTATTTTTTAGGTAATATCTATCAATTATAAGAAATACCATTATATACACTCTCCGTAAATTATTTTGCAGCGATTAAGAGATAACTTTAACACTAAAGGTAATGGCTTCTTTAAGGGTATTGGAATGCCAGAAGCAAATTTGGTTGCATAACAGCTCAAGTTAAAAATGGACTAGGAACAAATAAACATTCAGGTTTGTGTTAAATAATCCTTGGGTTCCCTGAGCTCAAACGGTAGGCTTCTGCTTTGTACTCACTTAGCGTATCACTATACTGGTAATTATAGCCCAAAGACCCATATGATCTCACGTACATATTTAAATGATCATCTCTGTTGTCTCCATATACAGTACTACACACCGTAAATCCTGCTCAGTTAGCTACAATTATACATAGGTATTATTACTGTTATACTGTTTCTTGATATAGTCAGGTTTCTGCCCCTGGTGATACGATACTTTTGTGACCTACAAGGAAGAAGCTGATTTAAATTTAAATTTTTTTAAAGTTACCAGATTATTCAGCAAACACATGCAAGTAGGAACAGGTCATGGGCATGCATTGTTTATGTAAAATGTTGAATTTCTCCCACTTGCGCATGCACAAAACTAACTGTAGAGACTAAAGAGCGATCTGAAGTCATTCAAATTACATTGGGGTCGACAGTAAACGTTATTGTTTATTAACAGGCAACAGATTATTTCCCTGGGGAAGCTAGTTAAGGGCCTTTTGATTGTTATTTCCAAAATGTTAAACTAACATGCATTCATATCATATCACTGTCGTCAGCGCTGGCTGCGTTTCATTTCTGAGAACGCTATAATTGAAACATTGATTCCAGGTGAGTGTGAAACATTGTCTAATGCAGTTGTTATCATCACCATGTTTTAAACAATACAATGATATTATTCGTTCTGAAGTAAAAGTGAAACTCATCATTCTTTACTTTCCTGGTTTAAAACTTGTGAAATAAATGATACAAATATTTCTACACCAGTGAATGAGGGAGCAGTGTGTGTGTGTGTTTAATCAGCAGGTAGACGTGGTGCAGCAGAATATGAGGTGCTGTTTCAGATAAAATTATGTGAAATACTGTGAGTGAAAGGTCAATTTACAGAGCATACAAGGAAAATTATACTCCCAATTAAATCACTATTAAAAAGTAAATTAAAACATGGCTTTCAACAGCTTCAACTATGCCCTTAAGGGTGATAGTTATTTTGTTAACATATTATTATATAATTAAGAAATATTATGGTGGTTATAGCATAACCAACAGCATGTGCATTTGCCAATTACTTTATGGTTATTGTTGGACATAAAAATATTTATATATCTAAAAGCCTTCTATAATGAAATGTAATTTAAAAAAAATAAATACTTGATGGATAATCATTGGAAGTGTGACTTGAAAACAATGAATTCAAGGGTAACCTGAAATGGCTTTGTTCTGCTGATGAAAAGCAGGGTTAGGAATGGCCCATCCCTATAGGCTTGAAGCTCACATCAAGGTTTTATATGTCAGGCACTTCTGAGGGGTGTTAAAATTAATCGGAGATCATACAAAACTGTAGATATTTGTTTTATATAGCAAACATTGTGTTTGAAGTTTAGAAAATTACAGATAATGACCTTATTAACTATAAGATATAGTTCCGGCTAATTATTAGCCAGTTACCCCAGAAATTACCTTATGATTTTTAAATGGGTGGTTTTAAACCCATAACCCATAAACATTCCCAGTTCAGTTTTTCATATAAAAAGCTCAAGTGTATATAATGCAAGAGCTACAGGCTTTGTGATGACTATTAAAACGCAAACAACATGAACGTGCCTGTGGCGGAGTGTCCCGCCCTTATTTATTATTATTTGTATTTTTGTTTGCGGCGCGGGTAAAAGCGCCGCGTCTTTTATTGTTATATTTAAAAACCTCGTGAGGATGCATGGCTGATCAGCTACTGATTATTTAACTAGCTGACAGTCATGCATCCTTACCAAACGCGTGCAGACTCTGGCCGGGGGATAATAAGATAATTACCAACTAGTTAAATCCCTCGGCCAGAGTATATAAACCAGCAGCACTCTGCACTCGGGGTGTGGAGTGTTCGAGAGTGGAGAACGGGAGAGAGAGAGGAAGAAAACAATTGCTAAAACGTGCTGGAGTATCCAGCACGAAACTTACTTGTTTGTTTATTCGTTCGGCCCTCGTGCCCTTTGGTTTGGTGTTTTGTTAAATCTTTTGTTTTTGTTTTGTTTATTAAATACGCTGAGTGCACCAGCACTCAGCTTCAACCGCCCATCCACTGTTTTGGTTTGAGTTACTTCCTGGTCCGTGACGTCATCCACATCACCACTGCGAGCCAGACTGTCACAGTGCCAAACAAAGAAAAAGAAAAAGAACCCAGCAGCTGTGAATGTCGAGTTTATTTACATGTTCTCAACTGCCTCTAAAGAAGGCTTAAAATGAATTTGGTGCAAAATATAAAAATTTTACACAGGAAAAGGATAAAAATATAGCCCCTCACTTCACTTCAAAGTCTCCTCAACCCCCCACAAAATCTACTAAAATTACAATCCTGGCATTAGTTCAGTCCCTCAGTATTGAAACTAGGATCTATAATATATGCTGGGTTGCATCCAATTATATCAGATTGGATGAGGCATGTCAATTGCGGCGAATGGAACCTTTGTCTCTGGCACTCATTGTTCCCACAACAATGCCAGTTTCCTGTAGCATTACACTGTCTAGTACCAGATACTCTACAAACAACTGTGCTTCGCCTTCCATTCTTTACACATTCAACTCCTTCTTCCCAATGAAAGTAACAGCAACAGTGTGCCATTTTACAAAACCTGGCCTAATTTCATCCTCAGACAAAAAAGCAAGGTCCTGGGCTGTCACTGAATTATTATTGCATTTTAAGATTCTCAAATGTTCTGGTCATTTTTTTCTCACTCACTCACACATATTGCATATGCGATATCTTCTCTCCATTCAGATCATGTTGTTTACCCATTTCAATTAAAGGCAAATTCATGATTTAAAACACATTTTCTAACCGCAAGTAGTATAGCAACTACATCTTTTCCTTTTATTTTTGCTTTCACATGGTTTTTTTTAAGTCAACAAGAAATAAATGAAACCGAGGAACATGCTTTTTTGCCTGAGAATAAAATTGGGCTGGCTTTTGTAAAATGCCCTACAGTTTCTGTGGGCATAATTTCAGCCTACAAACTAGACAGAGTAATGCTGCAGGAAACCTGCATTGTTGTGGGAACTCTGTGTGCCTGCGACAAAGCTAAAGGTTCCATTCCAAGCAACTGACATGCCTCATCCAAGCAAGCACAGCAACCCAGCATATATTACAGACCCTAGTTTCAATACTAAGGGACTGAACTAATGCCAGAATTGTAATTTTACAATCTAGCATTTTCTAGACTTTTCTAGAATTAGGTTCTGCATTATCATATTGAAATTTGTAGCACCTTGTAGACAATACTATCATAGCATAAAAGGGTATGAATACTTTTGAATTAGCATTTTTGGAGTTTTGCAAAAAAAACAGTGCTGAAATAAATAATTGTTTCTTGTTACAATTATTTGTTTTTGAGAAAGTTATACCTTTACACTGGGGTATGTAAACATTTGACTATAACGGTATATAGTGAATGACATCACAAATACATTAGATTTAAAGAGAAATAAATGTGTGGTTACCATGGCATCAAAAGCCTACAAATACCTGTTTGTTTTCAAACACAGTTTCCCTTGACAAAGGTATGTTAACCATACTGCAATGTTGGAAACCCCATGATTGTTAAACTACTCAGTCAATGCAGCCTACAACAGTGCTAGGATTTTAGGGTACCATTTTGTTATAAGTTCCATAAGTAAGCATGCACGGATCTACAGACGCCCACTTCCATACAAAAGATTTCTACTGAATACTGGTTTACAGTATGTTCATGTAAGTGACAGGGCTATTTCAGCAGGGGCTTGTAATTCTGCATTGCTGTTATATCTTCCGATCATCTTGTCCAACCTGATAAATGGCAAACATATCACAGGTATGCACTCAACAACCAAATGCCCACCCACCAACATTATACAACATAAACAAAACCAACAAATACAAAACCCATGACACGTAAAGCTCTTCTCACTGGAAGAAAATCACTAGACTAGTTAATGTATAAGCAGAACTGCACCATGGGTTTTGACTTAAATACTAACACTTTGAGGGTCATGTATCAAGTGTTTGCGATGGCATTAAGGCCATAGTGCCGAGTATACGTCGGCCTTAAAATTGCCCCGTATGTATCATGACACTTTTGGCAAGTTAAGGCAGTGTTAGCACTGCCAAAATGCGCTCCGCCGTGCAATGCGCTCTGCCGCTCATTAGCCATGCATTTTAAGGCTTGTCAAACCTTAATTATACGCATGGGCAAATTGTAGGTAAGGCTCATTTGTAAATGAAGTCTGTGATATTAAAATGAGATTTATGAAGCGGCAGAACAGCTGTGCCAGCTCTAAAAGGGTCCACAAATAAGTCTGATTTCAAATTGGTCTTATTTGGGCGCAAAAAAAAAAGTTAGAAAGCAGCTGATAGGAAAGAGCATTATGGCAGCAGTCATAACATATTTCTTATGATGGAGAGTGCAGGCTCCTAACCTTCCTGAACAACCTCGGAAAAGAGGCAGAGTACTGAGAAGAAAGGAGAGCATTCAGGGGCCGCATTACTCTTTTTGATCTCCCTGAGGATAAAATTCTAGCTCAATACCGGATATTTCATTATGTACAATTGTTTGTATTTGTCATATAATAAACTTGGTTCATTAAGTTTTCCCTTTTGTTATGTATATTTGGTTTTATCCGTCGTATAATAATAATATAATATAAAGTCAAGACACTTAGTCAACACAGGGCATTTCTGCCTCTCCAGATGAGCTACCTATTGTTCAATTGAGGTAGCCCATTTGGAGGGGAGGCGCTATTTTTCAGATTAGTCTGTTTGTGCTACTGGCGCAGAACATTTAAGCATTTAAATGTGTTAGCTTACACCATGCCTCATTCATTTTTGGCCAGGTAATACATTCATGATGGGGTAAAGTTTGTGCCACGGCTGTTCAGTTACTTTCTGACGCTGGTCTAGAGACAAGGGAAATCATGTCTGTGACAGGATACCGTAATGAAGGCTCAATTCGCAGCTACTGGACAGCAAATCAACAGGAAAGACACGATTGGTCCACAATTCTGTCATCAGCTGGATCCAAACAACACCCTCCATCAAAACCAGCCAGTCAAACTGCCAACCCTGTTTCAGTTCTTTCTGCACCAGCCAATCCACTCTCTGCCAGCTTGAATGACGCCCCGCCTCCAACAAGTTTAGATTCCGACTACATACTACACGGACTATTCAGCAATTATATAGTTAATTTTTCTGGCAATGTCCAGAAACATTATAATAAGAAAGAGTAAGACCCCAAATAAAGAATTATGTTTTAAGGATTATTTTCCTCAGCGGAAGGTTACCCGGGAAAATATCAGAAGTTCAAGGTAAATGTTGGTTTTAGATTCCGACTACATACTACACGGACTATTCAGCAATTGTATAGTTAATTTTTCTGGCAATGTCCAGAAACATTATAATAAGAAAGAGTAAGACCCCAAATTAAGAATTATGTTTTAAGGATTATTTTCCTCAGCGGAAGGTTACCCGGGAAAATATCAGAAGTTCAAGGTAAATGTTGGTTTTAAAGTTATTTTTAAAGAGAAAATAAATAAATAAATAGTTTTCTAATAGTGATAGAGCCCTCTCGATGTGGGCTCTACCGTGTAGTAGATGATCTTGACTTTCGTTAGTGCCTCGCCTACGGCTCGGGACGAATAAATCCAGTCATCGACCACACGGTAGAGCCTGCTTCGACGGGCTCTGTCGCTTAATTATGTTAATTAGAATTACAGATTTAAAGATAGAAGTAAAAATGATGTCACAATATATAGAACACCATTACATCATGTAAGAATAAATCATGGATTTGAATATAAACAATAAGTCGTTGTCATGCTGTCAAAAACCTATAAATACTTCCAATGTTTTCATTCAAACACATGCTCCCTTGAGAAAGATATGTACAACATATTGAAACGCTGGGCAACTGGCTCTTTGAGCTAAATATATATATATATATATATATATATATATATATATATATATATATATATATATATAGTCAAAATGAATTACATCAGAGAGAAAAAAAACTTACCACTGAAGTTGATTTTTAGTAAGTAATCCTTGTATAGTTTCTTCCCGTCGAGGGGTTTCATGGCATCACACAGCTTAGTGGTATTGGAGCACAAGGTCCGCTGCAACTTGTGTAAGGCATGAGCCATCGCATACACAGCATTGATAACAAACATGATTTTGGATTCCTGTTCATAATTAGTGCTGTCGATTGACATGTGTTTTTCACAAGCTTTCAACTGACCATTTCCATTTTGTAAAGCACACTGAAATTTCTGTTCCCAGAAATCCTTGAACCAAGGGTTACGCAAGTTGTTCATAGGGTGAAGAGTTTGAAAATATCTGTCAAATTCCTTAACAGGATTGGCGGCAAGTTCTAAGGTTATTGCCCCATTTGCCACATTCTCATTCCCCTTGACAATGCTTTCTTGAGCTCCCCATCCATCACTGGCAATCCATGTGAAGGATGCATTAAGCCTATTGGCAGCAGCCAGTAACTCCTTTGCATCATCACTGCGCATGAAGAGTACAACCACTTTTGCGGTAGGTTTCTGCAGCAGTTCCCGAATTACGGTATCATAGGACTTTTTAACATTGGACCTACCAACTTTTTCTGAAGTGGCAATACAGATGTTTCGAAGCCTTGCTTCTTGTTCAAAAGCTTCAATCCCCGTCTCCCCATAATCCCCTTCAGAGGCCACTGTGGAGACATATGTCCAATTGAACAACCTCAGGATCTCAGCCATTGCCTTGGCCTGGTAAAAATCAGGTGGAACTGTCCTCGCAAAGTAGTCATATCTGGATTTATCACTCAGTTTTGCACTAGTAGAGGCATAGCTTATCTGAGGGATCTGGAACAATCTCAATAAGTTGGCAACCTGAGGAAAAAACAAATGAACACTGTTTTAATACAAACCTTCAGTAAAACCTAGTTCATTTCTGTAGCAATATCATGCTGTAAGGCTCCTTTTTATTAGCAGTAATTCTGCAATCTCGTAGAATTATTCTATAACAATGTGGTTTTGCTTGAATCTGTATCGACAGTTAATATTTATCGCTCAATTATTTCAATAAAGAAGCATATTAATTGAAATGACAATCGAAGCCATCAGTACAAGTATGATGTATCGTGTCTTTTGTTAGTGGCTTAAATGGTTAACTTCGGTTTTATGACAAAATATCACCCCCCTAAGAGTAGTTTATTTTGATAGTCACAACAAGAACTTGTTAACCTTTATTATAATCATGTCAGTTTTTTCATACACTTGTATGTAAAATGCTGTTGAACAAAACACACTAACATACAAATATCAACTTTATGGGTATACAGTATAATATATATATATTTTTTTGTCTGGAAAAGAATAAGAATCACATATTATCAAAATCTATTAAATCTATTAAAAATGTTAATAAATGGGTTTCGAATCATATTTGTACAACAACTTGCTAATCAACACACATTTTGGTACAAGAACAAAAACAGTACATAACATTTTGTCATCTTTGTATTTAATTTTTTTTTTTTTTTTTTTTTTTTAACTATAGGCTGAAACCCAAAAGATAATGTAGTGATAATGAAAATAACTTACTATTCTGTTCATAAGGTTTATAGATATTATGAGATAATAATTTAACAATTACATATGTTACAGGTTAATAACCACCTTTGAGAAATGACTTGTCAAAAAGAGACTCATAACACAGAAACTAATCACAACTTTATACAGCTGCGACCACAATGAATAACTGTGAGCAATGAAAGGCACATGACAGATAACAATGCTATCTAACTAAAGAGTCTGCTGAGGTCAGATTCAGCTTGGTGTACTTCCAGAAATGAAATCAGTATCTTGAGTAGTAAAAGGATTTAGGATTCCAATGCAGAAAGGAAAATCAGTCTCTTGTGAAGCACATCCAACGGTGTAAGAAGCTTTGTACTAAAATATGCAAATAAATTAGAAAGTCTTTTTTTTTTAATTGCTGTCTGTGTTTTATCATACTGTACATTGGTGTTTTGAGGAGTACAGTGTACAATCACCACCCCAATACCCTCAATGCTACACAGACATATAAGGGTTATCCATAACTATTAAACACTAAAAAGTGCTAAAATAAACTAATAAACTCAAAATGACAAACATTTTGACTAGAAGTACCTTCTCTTGAATACATTGAGAAATAATTTGTTATTGAACATTTCCAAATACACCTAATATTGAAATAACACTATTTTCTTTACACTCATTTTAAACGCCCTGAACTCAATTTATGTTCTGTTATGTTTTCTTTCAGTCCCTCAAAAAAATGTAAATAAATATTATGAAAAAAAAGTTACACAGGTAATTTACAGGTAAAGTACCTGTGGTATTCAAACACAACACACATTACAATTCAACTGGGATATAGAAACAGGTGTTAACTTGTTGGGAACCACTCAAATTCAAAATGTAAGAAGCACTGTTTCTGTCCGCACTGTATTTCCAATAACGGCATATTAGATGAAACAATAATAGCACCCTCAGTTTAAAAAGAATTGTTTCTCTTTTTTTGTAAATATATATTTACAATTACATAAACAGATTTAAAGATGAATCATGCTTACCTGTATAGAAACACTGCTGTAGGATCCTCCAATCACACCCGCTATGACTAAGGGGCTGTTGTCTTGGAATGCGTATGACCCATCAGGGCAGATGTACTCCGTTTCATCTACTTTGGTTAGTGATGCCCTGACAAATTCCAGTGACTGCTCCAAAGCATATGTATCCCGTGAACATGTGTCCAGAATGTGTACACCAAGCACAACCCCAGGGAGTAAGTGTGAGTTTCTGTTGATTTCATCAATGGCAAATAACATAGCCTCTAAACGCTGAATCCCTCGGTCTTCATTTATTCGTCCGCATTCATCCATCCCTGCACCTTTTTCATGGATCGGAAACAGACCACCCAAAACAAGGTCTCCCTCTATCTTGATTTCCTTTCTAACATAGTTTGAGTCACTTAGTGAAAGCAGAATGGCTCTTGAGAATAAAATCAAAGAAAGCGTTTGGAGGTTGGTTGACATTTTCATTGGACCTGGAAGGGCATCAGAAGAAGAACTGTATCTTTTTGTCATGCAATTGGAAAGTCAAACGAAAGTGTAGCCCAACTAAGCATATACAAGCAGGCCAGACAGGTTTCTTCCAGAATCCTATAAAAAAAAGATAACACCTGATAAGAATTTCTGCAAATCTAACAAGGCTATGAAAGGAAATAAGGTACTTTACTTAATTAAGAAAACATGGGGTATCAACAGGAAACTAAAGTGCCTTGGGATTCTTCAAGGTCAACATAAACATTACAATGATGTCTCACGTCTTGTAATAATACTTTTTTTTTATTATCTTTGAACTAAAACACAAACAACTATTGACTTACAATGATTAGAGTGAATACTACAATATACATCTATGAACCTTTTCTTAACTTTTAGCTTAAAAATAAATCTAAAAAAAGATTTATGGGGCAGCTCATAATTATAACACAATGCTTCATAATAATGAATAAAAAATATAAAACTAAGTGGTAAAATCTAATCGATTTCCACTAGGAATTGCTGTGTATCCGAGTATCTGCTGGCTTAATATTGTCTGAAATGCCGGTGGCAGTTTACAGAACATAAAAAAAAAAAAAATCATAAAATAAAGAATTGGGTTAGTTCTCTGTGTAAATAGGTTTCTCTGTTTGCCATACTAAAAACAAACCCGATAAAACACACCCGATTTAAAAAAAAATCTGTGGAAAACATCGGATAAACTGTGGAAATGGTTAATCTATTCACTTTGACTTTACCCTTTTCCCATTGAAAAATAAAACCTATTATAAAAATAATAATAAATACATTTCCCAATGCTGCTGGGCAATGTCCCGCCTTCCTGACTTGTATCTATCATTGATTCATTCTGAATACTTTAAACCCGCCCCAACTACTGAGTGACAGCACATTCCTACATTTCTATTGGAGACTCCGCTTGCAAGATTTAAAAATGAGATTACAATCAGGATGGAGGCTTCTTAGCGGGATTTAAAGCTGTATTACAGTTAAGATACAGAGGATTTAAAACAGAATTGTGGCGAAATGCCTACACACAAAAACCCCAGGTGAATGTGCCTGTGACCATAACGAAGGCAGCAAAGGAAAGAAGGTACAACTTAAGTGTGCAAGTACTGTCGAGTTACTATACATATTTTGACACAAAGAAAATGCTCAAGCATTTTGGAAAGTAACCGAAAACACTAATTTTATACAGTATATCAAAAACGAAAGCCCTGAAAATAAAAAGATTATCATAAAACTCGAAAATAGTTAAAAAATAAGCACCGAAAAATACAATTAATAAAACCTGAAAAACAGAAGCCCTAGATATAACTAAATAAACATTTTATCACATTTACTATCTTTCTCATGAGCTGTCTTAATTGAAACAAAACTGCATTTTTTGTTTGTTTCATTAATTTAACATTTCTGATGCTGCCTAAAACAACATAATTCACGAAAGTGCAAAAAAAAGGTAACAATTAGCGATCCACTTCAATTTTTTTCCCCGCTCACGCTTTAAAAAAGGCATGCATTTTCATTTAAAATGAAGAAATATATAAAGCAGATCATCTTAAAGAAATGTTATTTTCTTTTAATGAGGGATTATGTTTCTTGCTCATTGAATGCTTCAATATTTTGAAGTGCAGGCAGAATTAATTCATGTAAAAGAAAGTCTGTTTTTGTATGTGGTGGCAGAGCATGGATCGACAGATCAGAATCTGATAGATGTTTTGTGTTTGAATCCAGAAGTTGTCACAGCTCCCTAATCTCTTATCCTTTTCCACAGATTCACTGGTTTATGTTGCAGTTATGTGTCTTTCAAAGAGAAGCAGTTCATTGTATCTGTCCAAGACAAACAGCAAGTCTCAGTAGGCAATTTTAAACCAAAACTGATAAGACCTATTTAAAGAGACAAAACAAATGGCCTCTGAGACAGCTAATTTTAAAGAGGACAAACTATAGATAGGAATCCATAAGAATGTATGTTGGCAACTCTGCTAAGATGGATAGCCAGTGTTAACTTCAGTCACTACCTAAGAACCTTTTTAGAGTCAGTGGTGCCCAAAGAACAGTAAAAAGGCCCACAAGATTGTTTTTTTTATATATTATGCTGCTTCAGATTTATTTGATCTATTATTTTAAAGATGCACATTGAGATCAATCTTGTTTTTATTCTGCTTCTTTCCATTCATTCCCATACTCATTTTTTCCTTAGTACCATTTCCATGCAAATTTATAAACTCAGACTGAATTGAAGATTGAAACAAACAATATACCTGTAGTATGACAACCCATGACATACATTTCAAGATTGGTGCTGCACCACAGTACATTTATCTGTTTCCATACAAGTGTTTTGAGAGTTGTGTGGAACTGTTCAGCAACAACATTGGGAAACTGAAGGATCTCAGTAACTTGTCCATCAACGCAGGGGCTGCATTGACCAATGTGTCCATCAAGTCTCCCAGATTCCCAGAGTTCCTGAAATGGCAACATTTGCACAAAAAAACACCATTCTGGTCTCAAGTTGTTCATAATGGATTGAGTCATTGAGGTAGACATACTGGGGTCTATTCATAAAGGGTTGATACCTGTCGAAATGAGAAAACAGGAGTACATGATCGGATTTCGTCCATAGCCATCTATTTAATGACAGTTGCTATTCATAAGAGATAATTCAGATGTGTCGTTAAGCCCCAGCGATTTTCATCTGAAGGCATGTTTTTAATGAATTGAGAGAAAGTTTAACGATTACCTCATTAGCATAAAGCTTTCATCGGTCCTGAGCGTCAACCCGCAAAATGCTGTCGATAACTAGGAGTTATTGAACGCTTTCTACAGTCAAGTCTAAACTAACGACAGCCTCGGCAGACTATATTTTTTTTAAAACATATTTTATTACTACATTTGATCTGTTATACAGTTTGAAATACCCGTGATCAACACTGCCTATTAAAAAAAAAAAATCTGTAGCTTTATATGAAGTAAAATATTTAATATAAATAGACAGTTATTTTATTGTTATTATTTCTTTGCCGTGATCAGCGGCTGACAGCGGTCCTTTTCTTTTTATTCCTTTTTACCTGTGTTCACAATAAACACTTTGGACGAATGGAAGTCGTCTTTTTTTTTTCTTTCCGCGAACCACAAAACGATCCATTTTCTGTACAGTGTGCAGTACGGTGTGAAACTTTCACTGATTCATAAATTCACTGATTTCACTGCTTTAAACAGGGTTTATTATTATTAATAATAATAATAATAATAATAATAATAATAATAATAATAATAGTTGAGAATTTGTAAGATTATTATTATTATTATTATTATTATTATTATTATTATTATTATTATTATTATTGGTCCTGCAGTTAAGAATGGAAATCTTATGTGTGCGTATGGAGATATGTTTACCAGCATTGCCAAACAAAACGAAAATACAAAATAATTATGTCCTGAATTTTTGGCAGACGTGATAGAGGCATCAGAATCAGGTTTTGCAAACTGCTCGTGACTGGCAGCTGTAGACTCGGGTTTCGGTAGTAGGTTACTGTCGGTGGATTCCGTTATTCTTCTTGCAACAGCTACCGACGCCACCCAGGGAACATTACTAATGCTGATGATGTCATCAAAAAGAGGCAGATTTTTGTCCTTGAAAGACTGTATACCCATTCATAAAGTGCTTTGCGACAGTCGCCCACTTGCTCAGATCATTTTAAGAATAGCAATATGGACGACTTTCGTTAGTTTTAAACGAAATTTGTTTTATTACGGCAGTCAGCAAGTACTTTCATGAATAGGGCCCATTGTGACAAAATGTGCTACAGTAGCCTAAATCATAGAAACCTTTCAGAAAGGTTGTTTCACCTTGAACAATGCAGCGGTGTCATGGCAAATTTTGCCACCCCTATAAAAGTATATTATATCATCTATCCACGTGGCTAAGTAAAAAGCAGCCTAAAACAGGTATTTCTGTACACAGCGTGTCAGGGTATGTCAAACAAAAAGACACTGACTTATTTTAGAAGGGTATAAACAAGAAAGAGTATAAGGTTTGCAACATTCAGGAAACACTAAACACTATTACAAGTACTTTAGTTAAGGCTATGCCTGATGCCTGCTATTTTAAAAACACTGCATTTCCACAGCAATTATTATTGTTTTCAGAATAGTCAAGACATATACTATTATCTATGTGCCATTATCAAACATGAAAATCCCCCAGGATGACATTTAAAACAAAATAACATGCAAGAACTAAGGTGTACATTGTAGGTATACAAGGTATACAGGGTATTTATTAGTCACCCCCGACCCGGAAAGTTAAACAGTACTGGTATTGCTTAAGACAGTCCTAACTGAAACCAGTTCTCATTCTCCTGAGATTATACATGTTTTCGTGCCTTTTCTGACAAATTTACAGTTGCATCCCTTTTTCTTGTAATTCATGTTATTTCTCTTCTATTTCATTTTGAACTATTTATGACCTGTAGGTGTCTTCAGAACTGAGAACAGGGCTCACTGAGGTGCTAAAACCCTCTGAAATGTTCAGATTGTGTACTGCATATGAATGGACTCATCCTGCTTTGATAGGATTGCATCACAGCTAAAGTATTAAAAAGATATACTATCAATAACCTTTTTTTTCCCCAAATACTTTTCACTTGTGCAAACAATCTCTTAAATATGGCATTATGTCTCATATGTATTATATTGCAATATTTCTTGTTTTTAACTGCTGACATACATGTAGTGAATGTATCTTGCAATTTTGGCTAGGCAATGAACTGTTATACAAGTTTGACATGAAGATATACATGTCTTTAACTCCTTTTTCATATACTAGTGCAGGGTATGGTCATTTAAGTATGATAATTTCACAGGAATAGTAGGCTTAGTAGACATTCCTTCCATTTAAGTTTGCAAACACAGAAGCTCATTATTATTAAGGAACACATCACAACAAATCAACTGAGCATATATCATAAATGTTAAAAGGATCTGTAGTTTACCTAAAATGTTTTAATCATCACTATATAAAAATCCTTTTGTTATAAAAATCTAATTATAAAAAAATCACAAGGTTCTCTGAGAATCTTTCCCCTTAGGAAATGTAACAGTAAACCTCACTTGTATGAACAATGGTGTTTTTAATAAATGCTGGTGTGACTCAAGATAACTTGCAGCTTAAGTGATGACAGGACCACAGTGCTTAGTGTACTTTAAAGAATAACCCAAACAGTGGCTTTGTGTAACAGAAAGTGAGGTAGACATCATTCTGTAATGAAGTCATATAACCAGGCATCAATGCCATTCTTCTGACAATGATGGATTGTAAGTTCAATTTCCAACTGACAGCAACTTTATCGTTGAAACTGTCTGGCAGCATCTTTAATAAAAAAACTTAGATGTATAACAAAAATCTATAAAGTTGAACAGTGGTAATACTGGGAATAATCTCCATAAAAATAGAAACAAATTCAACTTAAAAATACAAGCTGTTGGTGTTTGCAAATACTTTATTTCTTTTTACACTGAAGTAGTACATTTTTGATAGAATGCTTCAAACCCATAACTTTTGTCTGACAGGTGAGAATTAAACGTATTTTTTTTGTTGTTGTTGTAAAAAAGACCTCTATATACATAACATGATTTTCCTGTTCCATGAATTGAATGAAAAAGTATACTGTAAAGATATGTTTTAGGATGTTTTAACATGCCAAAAATATTGCACTTTATACAACAAGCTGTTCCCCAGATTAGTCAGTCTGCCACTGGTACTGTTCAAACCTGAATATTATGTTAAAACATGGCAAGGCAATGGTCAACAAGCAGCTATAAGGACACCAACAGTAAGGCATGAAACCCGCAATTAGATGAGAACCTGAACCATATGTGAAAACTACTGCAAATCAGGTCTAGAAAGAAAATGCTGTCCCTGGTAACTTTTTGTTTACAAAGTAACTCCTGCCCATAGCAAAGTGTTTTCCAAAATACAATTTGTGTCATTTTAGTTAAACTTTCTAGAGGAGTTGTTAATGTGTGTGATTTTTGTTTTAGGATTTAAATGGTTTATAGAATTTAAACACTAGTTGGCCTGCCCACCAACATGTATTTTTTGTTTTTTGCATCATAAAAAAATATGGAAATTTACCTTATAAGCAAATGTTTTCAAAAAAGGGTATGTCTGCAGTGGTCTACAAATGTATTTATATTTCAGCAATAAATACTGATCTAATGCTTTGTAACAGATTATAATACCTTGTAACTGATTGCTACAGAGTATTTAATTATCCATACATCTATATACGCTTTATACAATTATATATTTTAAAAAAAAACAGTATATCACTTGATAAAAGCATTCTTACAACAGATGTATTTATTTATTGTGTTCAAATTGAATTTCATGACTTTAAATAGCACTGTGCTTGCTGCCTGCCCTCTTGCACTGCTTGGAACTGAAAGACTTTGACTAAAACCTTTTCTCCTTTTGAGTTTGGTACATGGCGAGTAATGGTCTCTATCTTGTTTCCCAACTCCTAGTGTGTGAGAGGTGAACACTGTTGTTTCATTAGTGATTTCCCTGTTGTTTACTTGGAAGGCCTTGATGAAATCACTGATCAAAAAGTACCTGCTCTCTCCACCACATGTTTCATGTCAACAGATTAATCAATGTCCAGGTCTCTCCTAGCAATCTCACCTTCCTCCTATCAACACTGAGGGTTTGAAAATATACAGTAGGTTTCTGTAATGGTTTATTACGGCAGATAAACCATTACAGAAACCTACTGTAGCTGACACTACTTATTTGCATATTGGATAATTGCATAAATTTCTTAATTGCATAGCATGCAGCTGGTCACATATTTTAGTGCATCATTTTCTTTAATTGTATGATACGGTTAAATGCACATCGGCTAATTGCATAATTCGCTTAATTGCATAAACCTGTGTGGTTCCGAAGTCCATTGTACATTGCATTTTAATTTGGATAATTGCACAATGCAAACAACGTTCATGTGTTTAAAAAAACAAAAACAAAAATGTTTTTGGGTTTCAGCAATAGCAGTGACGTAGAGTGCATAGCAACAGCATGACAGCAGGAAAAGCAGGCAAGAAAGACATAGAAAATAGCAAAGCGATTCTGTAAAACTCGAGCCTCAGCACACTACGAGCTTTCATGGTGGCAAATGGTTGTCAGTCTTATAACAGTTTTGTTACAGTTGTTTATCAGCAATCAGCCGAATACTGTGCATACTTCCATCAAATATTTGTTTTGCTACGTTGTAGTCACAAGATCTATAGTAAGGGACCTATACACATCTGTTTAACTTTTATGTTTAACTGTACAATTCTGTATTACAATAACTATATGCGGGTTGTTATATACGGTACATTATTTTACTTTTCATATAGTGTGTTGCCAGAGAATAGTGTTGTTTGTATTGTGTGCATAACATATTTTAAGTTGGTTTATTTTTTGGAACTTCTGTAGTATTTTGGGTTACTTGTAATAAGTTATTTGTAATAAAATATATAAAAATAACTTACAATAACTTAGTTTATGCTGGCTATTATATACATTATTTTACAAGTCATATTGTGCGTTGTCAGAGAACAGTGTTGTTTGCCATGAGCATATAACATATTTCAAATTGATTTATTTTTTATCTTCAGTATTTTCAATTACTTGTAATAAAAAAGGGGAAAATGAAGTTATGACTCTGATCAAAACAAGTCATATACCCCGGTCACAAGACCATGCAATTATGCAGAGTCGACTGTATATATATATATATATATATATATATATATATATTGTGGCCGAGTAGGGGGAGGAAGTGTGACAGGGCAGAGGCCCTGCACACTAAGAAATGTGTGTTTATGGCTGCCTATGCACAGCCACAGGTGGAGGTAATAGTTTCATTGGTTTTGGGATTGTTAAATTGTTTAATTGACCGGTGTGATTGTTTTATTGAAAAGTGTGGAATGTGGCCAGGTGGTAATGGAATGATTGCTTGCCAATTACCCCTGGTCACACCTTATAATTGAACAAAGGAATGAATGTTTGGTGTGGGTTGTGTAGGAGAGTGTGGAGCTGAGAAGCTGAGAAGGAGTGTAACAGAGTTTAACAAGTGAGACAGGTACTGGGATAGTTGAATTGTGGTTTGTCACACTTGAACAAAAGTTATTGTATTTCTTGCTCTTATTGTATTACTTGTATTGTAACACTTGAAATGTATTTGCTGACGATTGTAAGTCGCCCTGGATAAGGGCGTCTGCTAAGAAATAAATAATAATAATAGCTAGACTTGGGTGCTGTTTCGTTTATTTTGAAGAGTTGTGTGTAGGGTTTTGTTCAAACTGTTATTTTGTTCATGTGTACTCTACCACAATATACATATCCTCTATATATGAATATTTTAATACTATAAATACTTTCTTTTCCAAACACAGTACTTGTTAAATAAACAGAATCACTATGAATATTCATAGAGTACTGTATTTGTTCCACGAATAAGGATAGCCAAATAACCCACAAGCCCACCGAAAGGGCTCGAGTGTGTTGTTTGTGGCTATCCTTATGTGCTGAAAAGGCACTTGACCAGTACATAGATATTTTGGGAAGAAGAATGTTGACTAGGAAGGTAGCAAACGTATACCATGTTGTTGTCTTTGTAATATTTGTATAGCAGACTGATCTGGATCATCTCGTATAAAACATCCAACAAAAGAGCCTGCAGTTCATTCATCTTGTTGTCACTTGAACAGCAGTTGTTTTTTCTTTATCTTTACTATGACAATGGTGAAGCCGCTCTGCACGCCTATTGCCAAGGAACCAGAACAATAAGTTGTTCCATGCAATTATCAAAATGTACAAATGCAGGTGCAGAATGTGAGACACAGGTAACCCACAAACATTTGCGCATCAGACCTAGCATGATGTTAATGTCACAGTGTTGTATGGGTTCTACATCCAGCTCCTTGCTCATTCACATTTCCTTCAAGAACCATCTGTATTACATAAGTAAATGGTACCAGGACAATGATGGTCTACCTAACTATAGTGTTCATGCTATTCTTATCTCTTCAATGTGTGCTTAGTCAATCAAATGGGTCACTTGAAAAAAATACTGTACCACTGAACTCACAATTGACCGCAATGTATATAGTATTAATGTGTAAACTCTACAAAAGAAATACATTTGTCTATCATGAAAAGATAATTAAATAAATACAAAATAATACAGTAATTTGAATTAGGCATGATAAATCATTTCAATAAGACTGCAAACACTCAGCCAAAACAGCAAACTTGCTTCTGAAGCAAACTGAACACGTTGACCTGTACACATTTTTTTTTTTAATGAAGACTGTGAACTTCATTACTTGTGTTTCTATAAAATAAGATCTGCTCAGCAGATTGCTGGAGCGCATCCAGTACACAGTACAGATAAACTGCTTTTTATAATTACATGGTAAAATAGGCTACAGTTCCTGTTTATAAAACTAACCTGGGGGTTCTTCAGACAATCTGGAACTGCATTTTTATATTAAACTTCCAGGTATAAAAGCAGTCTACCATGACATTAACAATTAAGAACATTCAGGACCAGCTGACAGCTAATATAATGCACATTTCTCAGCTTAACATATGTCAGCCATCAAAATATTATTCATAGGTACTTTCATGTACAAGATGATGAGGGTCATGGAAGACTAAACCCCATAGACTTAAATGTGCCTCTTTTCATTCAAGTGGCATTTTTTATTTTAAGTTTTATTTTTTATTTATCAACCCTGTGTGGTGACACCACTAGTATATGGTGAAATATTCAGCCTGCATACATAACTGTGGCAAATTGGTAAGTTGTGCGCAGGTGTAGGGGTGATGCACTGCTCAAGAAATGGTGGTTTATTTTGTAATTCAAAGTCTGATGACAAACAGTAAACAATAACGATAACAGGCAATACCAGCATTTGTTTATTGCTCTGTTTAATCCACGGGTTGGTCCCGAAATAATTGTCCCTGTATTTAAACACCCACAGTTAACCCAAACACGATCACTAGTCCACAATGAGTGTTATAGTGCTTGTGGTGCAAATACATTTTAATTGTGACACAAGTGCAGTGTTGTTCGGGATTGGTGCTGGTCTTTAGCGGCAGCTCCGGATCGTGTTAGCTGTCTAATAACAACAAACAAAGTTTTTAGACACGACAAAACACTCACGATTACAATACGGGTCTCCTTCCGGTTTCGCGTTAACCATAACAAAGGAACAGATCACTTCGCTACATCCCCTTATATCCCATCAATCATGAGCCCTTGGTTAACGATTGCAACTGCTCCTCCAATCCGCGGCTGCCACATCATTTCCCTTCCGGGTCTATGATTCAGTGTACCGTAGCTCTGCCCCCTTTTCAGATGGTCGACTTCCGCCTAACCCTGGGAATGAATTGTCTGGCCATCCAGTCCAGGGCACTCTGTTCCCTTTACACAGCGCTCTCACAGGTCGGGAGGGAGATTTATCACCAAGAATCATTCTGTCTCTGTCACAGTAACCTAATTGTTTGTTTATGAGAAATAATAGGAAACATAATTTTGTAAATGCATATCTTGAGAAAATGAGCTAATAATACATGCAGTCATATTGCTTGTATTGTTTTCCAGCTTGGAGTCATATCTTTCAAAATTACATACAATAGCTGTTATAATTAATTGTAAAATGTTCCCATTTTTTTTCTCAGAAAAAGGTGCAAAATATGGAAGTTTTGCAACATTTTAGCTTTCACTCCTCAGAGAATCCCTAATTTGCATGTCTGTCTGTAATCAGCTAAATGCCTCTTTAACATTTCTAGTTAAAACAGTATTGCACACCATCGCCAAATGTTGGAATATCTCTACAGCATCACAGTGTATTGGAAAAAACATGTCACACCCCTCCCAGCTTAAAGAACCTTTCAATTGTTTACAGTGGCAGCTGGTGGGCAAAAAATGGCTGGGGGCTGCAGCAGTAGAATCTGATTATTGTATTCTGACTGACAACACTTTTAATATCTTCTTAAAATTTGACCCCGATTTGGCTGTTAAACGCATTTTCTCCACTAGCCAGCAAAAAAAATAAAAAATACTAGCCCATCATTGTTAATAACTGTTACACACTGTCAGTGTATGTTTAAAAATGCACTGTATACAACATTAATATAGAATTTAGATTTCAAGACCACGTCACAGGGTGCGATTTGTCACATTTCCAGTGGGGGGTGGGAGATAAAATACACAAACTACAAAACAGTAGGAAAGCCTATAGTAAAGATGCATCACGTTTATATACCACTAATATGCTAACATCTGCCACCATGCAAATGTTATTGTCATTCCCTGAGTCATTCCAAATTTTGCATTACTTTGAGATGTGTGCACATTAATGTATTCCTTGCCATGGTTTCCATGTGAACTTTTGGCATTATAAATTAAATGCACTTTTTAGACATCAAAACAGTATAAAAACACCAAAACACAAAACAGATCAAGTGAAAATTAAATTAACACAGTAGTTATTACTTTCTGTTCTGTCTGCTTTTCGTTTCTATATTTGCTTTGACATATGTGTTATAATTAACCTCAGACGACTCAAAGGGAGAAGCATTTAAAATCAACAAAACGTATTCACTACATGTATGCGTAATATAAGTACAGTATTAGTAATAACACTAGTACGAATTTGTAGGTCATTATATTTCAATGTACGTCATCTGCCATTGCCAGTACTGTACTGTGTGTGGTTATAGCAGACAGAAGTTTGTAACAAAGGCTTGCCTCCTCTGATGAAAAGAAAAACTCCCTGGGCTCCTCCAATTATAACATGTGTTCAGATCACGTGATCTGCTATGCTAGTACTGTGGTAAAAAGCAGATAGGCGTTTATAACGGAGACCCGCCTCCTCTGAGGAGCCAGACCTGCTGTTACTATAGGAATGTTGAATCTATGGTTTTGGTTAAAATGTCATTTTTTCTTGCATTTTAGACAATTTTTGTTTTTGTTTTATTGAACATTATATATATATATATATATATATATATATATATATATATATATATATATATATATATATATATATATATATTTATTTATTTATATATATATATATATATATATATATATATATATATATATATATATATAGTAAACGATCGACCCTCGCTCGGGTTCGTTGCCCCTTTAAAAATACTACCCAGCACACAAGAAGTAGATTTTTCCAGCGCTGACGCGCTATTTTTTTAATAAACACAAAAGTAATACCAATAGAAAACAAAAACCTAACTCCGTCTTGGAGCGCTTACTAAACAGGTACTCCCTGACTACCTCGCAGGACGGCTAAGCCGTTTACCTGTCGCACACACACACAAAAACCCAACACTTACTTCCCACGACTTTTCAGAAGCAGAGCACCTCATCTGCCTCTCTCTATCCAGCCGTCTCGAGCAGACTGCCTGCTTCCCTTTTAACCCCCCCCCCACCTGGATCTAATTCCCCCAATAACGCCCAGGTGAGGATGATAATCAATAATAAAACAATTAAACTAAACAATTAACAAATTAAATGAAACAATAAAGCAATACAAATCAAACAATTAACAAAACTGAAAAAGCAACACAATACAAAAAGGTGCATTCTCTCGCAGGGAGGTTTTAACCCCCTCCCTGCTGTCTCTCACAACCCGCTATATATATATATATATATATATATATATATATATATATATATATATATATATATATATATCATGTTGAAATTTTGAGGAGGTACTGCCTAAGGAGCCTCCACTGGTGGTTTACAACCATAGTTCTTTCTGTCCATTCCATTGTAAGGGCAAGACTTTGTTCATACTAGAGCTATGGCCAAAAGTTTAGCATCATGTAATCAAAGAAACTACAGTGACCTTATTCAGCAGGGTTCATTTGTAAAATTAGTTAATTCTATAGGGTGCTGCAAAAATGTTGACCATAGCTATAGGTAGTACATATTCAATTGATCCTCAGCAGGGTCAATACCAAATAAGGAACAGGCTGGAACAAAGTCAGTCCTTTCTTGCCTTGTTCTATTTATCAACAAATCTCTCTGTATTCAGTGTTCCTAAACATCCTACAGCTGCACACAATAATAAGATAAATGTACCTGCTAATACATACGATAAACCTTTAGTTTTACACTCAAAACACATTGCAATATACTCAAGACTAATTTCCTTTGTATATCACAAATATATCATTGAACACTATTACATCAAACAAGTGTTGAAGAAAATGCTAACAAAAATTAGATTTCTGTAATCCTCTCTAAACATCCTTTAATAGCACTGTTAGGAAAAACCCAAAATGAAATGTTGGATGCATTCTTATCGTATTCCTGTTAAAGAAAATACAGTATTATTGTAAAGGCACTTATCTGTGAAGTTCACCTCTACATCAGTCTCCCATTGGGATCTTTAACTTCTATCCATTACTAACACTGTTATACAACAGATATGTACATCTTCTACACAAACTGGTCCTCGAGGAACATTCAGTACCATAACAGAATAATAACAATAAAAAAAGAAAACAGGACTATGAGTTATATATTGTAGAAAGTATCTCATACTGGTACATATTTGTGTATCTGCTATTGATTTATTTTTATCTTACTAAGTCCAGCAGAGAGGGTAGTGAAGCAAAGTCTTTCCAGATCCACTTGCTGTGTTCAATTAACTGAGCACCTCTCCCAGTTGAAATGTGCCAAGGCAGATAGACTTCACTTCAGTTACTTATGATGAGTCTCTCCTACAGCCAACTGTGATGTGCCATTGAACCATATCTGTCAGCAAGTTATGATGCCTTGCATGAGAGGTTTTCCAATGGGAGGCTAATGCAATGAAAATACTGCAGGAGGCTATTTAAAACTCATTAAGCATTATTTGGTATTTGTTTATCACTAGTTTCATTTTGTGAATAATTCAACAATGCAAAAAAAAAACCTGGAAAAAATAAAATAAAATGCTGAATGTCTTTTGTGAGCAAAATTATTCATCAACATTTACATCCAGATGTTTCACATCTCCACTAACAACGTTGGATGGCTTCAGAAGACAGATTTGTTAAAGATAAGCATATCAAACTTCGGGTCGCCAGACACGTTGCATACACATCATGAAAACATATGTGGATGACTAAAACAACCTATATATTTTACCATCTGTGATCATTTGCCTGTTAAATAAATTGGATATACTGAGCATACTCAATTACCAATCTCCTTGGAGAAGTGTGTGTGTGTGTGAATTTAACTCAAAAGCATACAGTGGCATTAACATCAAGACCCTGGCTTCTTCCAACCATACACAGACGATCAGCAGAAGTAATTGTTTTGGAAAAGAATGGTGCATACTCAAAGCGTGATCTTTCTAATATCTATTTTAAATATTGTACCATGAGCCTGTACCATCAACCTCCTGAGACCCAAAGGCAGCTACAGTGAAGATGTTTAACTGCATCCAAAGGGCACAAGTATGAGGTTTGGATTTACTCTGTACAGAATTTCAGGAAGATATTAGGTCTTATATTACAAATTAGATTATTTAATAGTTGAACTATAGCAGTTGGACAAAAACACTTTGCAGAAGTAATTCTTCATTCTTAATTCCTCACAAATAGTCACATTGCACTCCTAATCCATTTCAGATCCTTATGGGATTACAATTACATGCTAATGTTACTAGCAAGACACAATTAAGGTGTATGTAGGAGCCCTGGTGCACGGTGGTGAATATTTTGTGAATGTGGTCCTGTACCCTTAAATTATACATTTAATCAGAATTTTACATTTTTAATTTTAAACATAAAGAAGCAAATATCAAACCTCAGCATAATATATATTTATTGGTGATTCAAAGGTAGCTCTTTTCTACATGTAGTCCTCAGTTTTCAAGAAACAGCATTTTCTTTAAGATGTAGTAAATTTCGTGGAGATCTGTTTGGTACATTTTTTCCGCAAATAGGATAGCGAATTCAAAATAGAAAGATAGGAGACCCAAAAATGGAAATTGTACAAAATACACTAACGATAAGGCAAAAGACATAGTATTTAATTTATCAAGTAAAACTTTAACCACATCCCAAAAAGCAGTATTAAGTAAAGGACTTAAGTTTATACCGACTTAAAGATAAACTGGCCACCGAATTAAAGGAGTGGGAGAGACGCATGAGATTAGCAGAATATTTTTCCAATGAAAATATCTCAGATTCAGAGGGTAATTATGAGCATGGGATTAAGGTTAATAGTACAAGCACTTGGACTCCTCTGGATGGAAGAGATAAATGGTTAGATATGTATATTGAAGTAGTTAAACAAGAAATAATAGTAGGAGTAAAGAAAAAATGTAAATTTAATTTATCCAATATTGAAGAACACGCTATGACTGAGTTGTTAAATGATGATGATATAAGTAAGACCAGCAGATAAAGGCTCAGGAATAGTGATAATGAACACAGATGACTATATGAAATCTGTAGAATGTGAATTAAATAATACGGATACATATGAAGAAGTTAAAAACAATACGATCAATACATCGGTAAACGAGGTTAAGGAAATTGCAGAGAGACTATACAATAAAGGCATTATATCAAAAGAATTAAAAGAAATACATGCAGCCACATAATGCAAGAACAGGCCTAGCAAGAGGAAATCCTAAAATGCACAAAGAAAATCACCCTATGCGAATGATAGTCAGCACGATTGATAATCCAACACACATAATAGCTGAAATAGCAGAAACACAACTTAGGTCAAACGTTGAGAAATTACCAAGCTATGTTAAGGATACAACACAATTTTTAAAAACACTTGAATCACTAAAGCACAACCTTCCAGAGAATACAATTTTATTTTGCATGGATGTAAAATCCTTGTACCCATGTGTCCCTCGTAAAGAAACTTTAGAAGCTTGTCAAAAAGCACTAGATAATAGACTAGATAAATCAATACCAACAGCAGAGGTCCTGAACATGATCAATGTCGTTTTAGAAAACAGTTATTTTACATTTGTTGATAAGAATTAAAAAAACAAAACGAGGTACAGCAATAGGATCTAAATTAGGAATGCATTTTGCCAGTACATACATGGGGAAATGGGAAGAACAATTACTTAGAAAATCGGAAAGAGAACCTTTAGAATACATTCGGTTTGTAGATGATATTTTGGGGGTTTGGACACATGGAGAAGAATCTCTTTTCCAGTTTCATAAAATGGCAAATGAAATACACAGTAATATTAAGGTGGACCTTCGATGGACAAGAAAATAAATAGAAATTTTAGATACCATAGTAAAACTTGAAGAAGGTTCAATTGAGACTGACCTCTTCTGTAAACCTACTGACATGCACCAGTATTTACACATGTCCTCTGCACATCCAATACACACTGAAAGTTCAATCCCAAAGGGTCTAGGAATAAGAATACAAAGAATATGCTCAAAAGAAAGTGACTGTGTAAAACAAAGAAATATATTAAAAACACATCTTAAAAAGAGGATACAAAGAAAGAATTATAGAGACGGAGTTAAGAAAAGCGGATAAACTAAAAAGAGATGATCTACTAGATTATAAAAATAGAGATAAAAAGGTAAAAAGAGTTCCATTAGTAATGACTTACTCTAAACTTTTGCCTAATATTTCTAAGATAGTTTGGAAACATTTGCGGATTCTACATAATTTAGAAAAATTGAAAAAAAGTATTTCTTAAGGCCCCAGTTGTAGCATTCAAAAGAGAAGCTAATTTAGGTGATATTTTAGTTCACATTAAACATAAAACAATAATTGACAGAATAGGTTCTGCAAATACATCCACTAAAATATATATCCACTAAAAACTATTACCTACTGTAAAAATAGCAATGTTGTTTATGGAATAGCCTGTGAAAAATGTGATGAAATAAAATATGTTGGAGAGACTGGAACAACTTTATATAAAAGAATTCAGAACCACCTTTCATTAATTAGAAATAAGAAAATTAGGGAACCAATAGTACAGCATTTTACCAGTCAAGGACATTACATAAATGATGTAAAATTTGTAGTATTAGAACAGCTAAAATTAGACAATGCAGCATATAGAAGAATAAAAGAAAGTAAATGGATAAATAGACTGAACACGATTATGCCAGTGGGACTCAACAGAAAAGAATGAATTAATTAACACCAATAAATACTGTATATAACATTTAAATAAATAAACAAAATTCATTCAAAAGTTGTGCATGCTGATGCGCTGGGAAGGCCAAATCAAGGCTGACCCTCAGAGCCAGCATTGCATTATAATATAAATACAAGTTTATATAAAATAATGTTAATTAGAATTAATACAGATTTAAAGATAAAAGTAAAAATGATGTCACAATATATAGAACACCATTACATCATGAAAGAATAAATCATGGATTTGAATATAAACAATAACAAGTAGTTGTCATGCCGTCAAAAACCTATGCATACCTCCAATATTTTGATTCAAACACATGCTCCCTTTATATATTAGTATCTAATTAGCTATGACCAAATTAAAGGTGACACCACAGGTTAATCTTAATCTGAACATTTCAGGGTGTGTATTATTTAGTTTTTTTATAGATCCTAAAATAATGAGTTGTATGTTTTAATTGTGTATGTAAATTAATTTAGTTTTGCCACAGTGCGTCTGTTTTTAGTATTTTAATGATTCAAAATAAAATAATTACCTGCATACCATGTATATCTTACTGACACTGACACTAGATATGGGCCAGACTTATATATAAAAACAAATACATGTAGTTCCTGTTTAAATCAATGATGTACTCTTTCATTTAGGTTTCTGTGAACCTCTGTTAAAAAAATCTCTTAAATAAGGTATGCTAATTAATTACAGAATTGTGACACTTACCACATACTCATTTTTTATGTTCTTATGCAGAGAGAGTCTCCCAGTTCCTTTTTTTTAATCTTTCCAATCCAAAGCAGGTTACACCCAGAAATTGTTCTATGATACTGAGAGAAAACAGAGTAAAAGCAATTATGGTTTTGACCAATGTCTAGAATATCCTGCTTAACCATATTTATTATTTTTTTATTTTTTTATTTTTTGACAAGTAATTGATGTTTGTTCATGCATTCAAATTACACACCATTTGCATTACAGTTATCTTTTAAAATACAATACATATTCTACACAAGCCTAAAATAGTGACTTTGCCTATTTGATTCATTATACAACTGTTTTTGTTTGTCTGTGATTTTTGTATTAAGTGATTAATCAATTTAGATACTGCAATTGAATATGAAGGTGACTGGATTGCTGGGTCTAGTTATGTTTATTGCATACAATACCATATTAATCCAGGCATAGATCACTCTATTTGCATTTCTTGTTTCAACAAGAACAGACAAACTGGTCAAATAACTTACAAAGTAACAAAGGACTAAATACCTTTGGAAGTGCTAGACCCTGTGTTCAGTTCAGTTCAGACCACAGACGCTATTATGCAAATATGTTGCATACTTTTAAATGCTGTACACGGATCTCATTAACAGGGTTAACATGACTTGGAGCACATTTTCTGTAGAATTATTTTAATGATTTGCCATTTTACCTCTGCAGTAACCATGCTATACAATCTAAATCAGTACATCATTATTTTATTCTATCAGTAGAACAGATGTATTCCAGAGATACAAAATGCACCTATACAATATACCAACTCATCTCCAATGTAACATCAGGTTCAATAGTAGTCCAGATACAGGTCACTGCCCCCAGAGTTACTGACTTTCAAGTGAAAGAGCACTTTGGTCTCCGCGCGTGGGACAAGATTGTAAAACATCCCAGAAAACATCATCTTAACAAATGCATTTTGGTAGCGGGGCACGCACTGTATATTATTATTTTAAAAACTTCCCTCGAATAGGTTATAAATACGCCCAGTTAACTTACCAGAATCACTGACATTAGAATATTTCAGTATAATACATCCTTGCTTCTAGAAAAAAAAGCATAGTTTAGCAAACGCGGTAGCCTCAGTATTCTACCTGTTTAATTACGTTTTGTAATCGTTTGCAGTGTCAGTAGGTCATTCGGCCATGAGTAGTTTTAACGCATTATTCAATTCCATGAAAAAATACGCATTTATTTGCTTCTACGATTTCCAAATGGAGTGTATTTAAATGTCTTGTATAATATCAATCCGTGTTTACCTGTTTAATGAAGTTATGTTTTCAGGTAACGGTAGATTATTATTCCAGGTTATCTTTATTCAATGCACTGCTTTTTCTTTATATTCCTTCTAGCTCAACACTTCTCGTGCGCTTCCACGAAGCTCTTCATTTACTCAAGCTAATACATTTCTTCTTTATATATATAAAAAAAAAAAAAAAAAAAATAGCTGCTCATTTTCAGGACGTGCAATACAATAGACTACCTTGTCTTTGTTTCTTTTTATCCACAAGCTGTTCTTTTATTCTGTACACCATATATGTGCTCAGTTTAGCAGTTTCATTTTGAAACCCTTGCTGAGGTAGGCGCGTAAATCAGAGCTCTGCAACCTCTCGCATGAGCTTCACAGTGGATAGAGAGGAAAGTGACAAAGGCACCCAGATCAAGGCTTGCGCCTATCTAAAGGATGCTTCTGTATCCTAGCAACAACAATCAATCTTGCTGGAGTATCTAATGTCTTATTGGACGATGAGGAAACTTGCGCCCCTCCTACAATTAGACTTAGAAAAATATTAAGGTTTTACAGTACAGACCAGCTTGCTGCAGTAGCACAGCATTCTTTATGTTTGTTGTGTAAACAGTTATTTGTATCCGTGTGTTGTAAATGCCATATTCTGGAGAAATTGTGTTATATATCATTTTTGAAGTTAAAGAGTGAAATTATAATAACCAAATAATGCCGACAGTTTATATACCAGTACTTTACAGCAATGAAATGTTAGTGTATTATTTTTAATAACACACATACTGCCTTTTGCAAAATTTTGGTGGCAAGGGTAAGGCAGAGTAGTGCTTGTATCTTTGCTGGTGATTTTGATTTATTTATTTGTGCATATTTGTAATGAACTTTCTATGCTTTTTTGTCTTTGCATTGTGCTTATGTTTCTTTATAAATGTGTGTTTATGTTTTTGTAATTTTGTAAAAATATTGAAATCATTAATGTGACATTGGTTAACAGTTAAAAAGACTTGTTTTGAAGTTTTAATTAGGCTTTGTTGTAATGTAGGTCTATACTTAGGTTTCATTATCAGCTTAATTAGATTACTGTAACTTGATTGCATAATAGTTTACATTTAACGTTTATATAGTTAGAAGTAAAATGGCATGAAATCATTGCAATTGTCCTTCGTGTATCTAAGGCCAAATCCAAGTCACATTTAAAACACACAAATGCCTTGGGGGAACAAAATCCACTGAGGGTAACAAAATAATGGTATTCCTGTACTGTAAAGGTAAAACCAATCTCAATATATTCTACTCTTTCTATAAATCTTGCTGTGTCTATACTATTCTACTTATCTACATTGTCCATTAGTTGGCACACTAGCTTATTTTTATACTTTTGTTGTCCGTTCTTATTGGAAGGTGGTCAACCCAGTTTAATTTAATTAGCAGTAAAACAGTGAGAACAATACAGTAACACAAGCAATTTCACTGCTTAATGATGATCATGAGAAGGATGGTAATAGTTGAGCCACGTGAATACAATTGCATTGTACCCTAATCCTATAAAATATATCAGCAGTCCCCTAACTGGGACACACATATATTGTTTATTCTATTGGACATATATTTTTATAAAAACGTTTCCATATTTTTACAAAATGATTAGGTTTTATCCTTAGGGTTTTAAAACAAAGTCAACATTATTATCAGAGTGCTTGTTTTTAAACTGGTACAAATATGAGAACTATTAGAACTCAACTCTAGTCTAGAAAAATTAGATTTGGGTTTACAATTTTGTGCAAATGTAATCAAAAGAACATTTTGAGAAATGTGAATGTGTGTGGTTCTAATGTATGTAGAAAAATGACAAGCACTTTTTGTGGTTTGCAAAACAAAGAAAGAATTCCTGTGTTTCAGGATGTAAAATATCACTGTCCAATTATTTCATGCAAAATGTCTCAATGTAGGTTCAATAAATAGACCTCTTTGCCTGGTAAATTACTTCCTTACTTCCAGTAGTTTTTATTGTTCTCTTACATTATTGTTCACTGCAAGCTGTTTTGTGGTTGTTCACATTGTTCCTCTTTGCTTAAGGTTTCTATACGCTGTGTTTACAGTTTAGCCTGCTTTTAAGCCAAAGAGAGCACTCTCATGCTGTACACTACTGGAATGTTGGCTTGCAGGATAATGGATCCTTTGTGCCTTATAGCTAGTATGTAAGCCAAAGAGACCAGCTCAGTCCTGTCAGGGACAGCGACACTCGGAACAAATTCTTTTGTACTCTCGTACTCTCTATTAAGCTTACCACATACAGAGGGAGGCTAAAAGATCTACATTTTCCCATTAACTTGGGTCTCGGATTTCATGTAAAAGAAACACAGTCACACCCCTATAGAGCCATCACTTTGCAAATCAAAGTCCCCTACTGGCTCCTCTGTTTAAGAAGCTAGTGTGTGTTGATTTCAGACTTCCACCTCATACAGAGAATCCATCTGTAGAGCAATCAGAATATCCTGGTGAGAAGCAGCTTTTCAGAACAAACACACACCCCACTCTTGGGTTATACGAGACAGTCATGTGGACAAACTGTTTTTAGGGCATACACTACAAGGATGTAATTAGGCTGTATTTATAAAGGTCATTTTGTTGTTAATTCTAAATACATATCTGACCATTTTATCCCATACACATACAGTACATTTATTAATAGTGAATATATAAAAGGGAAGGAAATCAGCAATAATATGACTCCCAATGGTTATTGATCTTGTTATTCTGTCCTGGTGATCATCTCCACAGGGGTCATATTATTGTCTTGTACACTTGCCAGACCCTATTGCTACACCCTAATTATACTTCATGAAAGGATCCTAAACTAATCACAGAATCGCAATCAATCATTCCCAGGTTACTTAACAAATTAGACCACCGGGTATGCAATAACTTGAAACCTGAGTGGAGAGTCACAAAAGCAAGAGCCAGAGGTCATCATCTATTCAGAAACAGGCCACTTATTGTGTTATCTACAAATGCAGAGAATGTTCTGCATTGATTAGAAAAAAAAATGTCATTAGATTTTAAAGTTGTTGCTGATAACAAATTGATTTATTTATTTGGTTGGATTCAGCTCGTTGAGTTTTTTTTTTTCTCCCTGACTGCTTTTCTTATGCTGTTTTGGCTTAAGGGCCCATTCACACAATCATTATACGTGGCAACACTATATAACACGCCCCTGCATATGCTTCCCACTATAGTCCATTTACTCTGGAGGCAGGAGTTGAAAACTGTTTTACTGCATGGAAAATTTTTCTGTCAGGGCAATACATAATGTATATTTGGTGTCCTTTATTCCAAACACATACTGTAATACCCTATCCACAAATATAAGAGCATACAGATGTTGTATTTCTTAATAAGAACAAGTTTCATTTTAGAGAATACTAGAAGAAATGAAAGAACATCCTGTTATGTATTCATCTGTAATATAAGTGACCCTCATTAAATCACAAGTTGTAAGGTTTACCAAAAAGAGATGTTATTGGCTACATTAGCAGTGGAGGGAGGAGATTGTAAGGAAGATGTGGCACAATAAAGCAAAGGGCAAGCCTGGGGACAGATTGTATGTCTTGTTGTTGTTCAAATAAGGACAGTAAAATTGACATGTTCTAATAATTTAAAACAGAGAGAATCTCTATGCACCCATATACAAACGGTGTGTAATGAGGCTGCCATGGAGATATGACGCCTTAGGTCACACACTTTGGATGAGGTAGCATGTGTGTGCATACAGGACCAAAGTCGGGTTTGGAAACTTTAACTTACAAAAATCTTTAGTCAGACTGGTAAGTGTAAACGCAGCATTACTGTAATTGTCAAAGATTTTTACAGTGTTAGGGTGCAATGGTGTGGACATTCTTTTTCTCATGAAGCTTAACATTTGTCACAGAGATGATTCATCCAGTTACGTCTATGGAGAGCCCAAAATGAAACAAGTATCACATTAATGACTACCCTATTAACTGCATTACAGTATTAGTAGTAGCAGATATCACTGACATCTAGACTAGGTTCTGAGAAAACTAGTCAAGACAAGGAAACCAGATAATACAAATTGCAAGGATTATAAAGGTAACATGTTCCCTTTGTTAAAAAAAAAGTTTGCAAAGATCATGATCCAGCAATCAGAAAGATAAGCTTTGCCAGGCAGCTGAAAGGGACAAAGAGGTAAAGGGCATCTGTAAGTGGCTTCTGTTTCCTGCTTTCACTATGATCTTTTGAGGTCCTGAATTCCCCCAAAAAGTAGCTCTTTGATCATTATTGAGCTCACTGTACTACAGGTGGAGACTCTTGGTGAGGCGTGTCAGTGGAGGATCCTTCAGAATGAGAGAAGGAGAGAAGGCTATAAACTGTAATGTGCCATATGAAGGTATGATGCAGAGGACTTGTTGGTATTTCCATGGTTGGTATTTAATTGTAGGAAACACTGACTGGAAAATGGTAGTTAGCTATCCGAGTGGTACATGGAAAAAGGTGACAAGTCATCACTGTTAAGCCACCTGAAGGTTGTGCCCACAAGTTGACCCATGTGACCCATTAAACTCCAGACCTTGCAAAGGAAAACAAATGTCTGTTGCACCTCTGCAAAGTAAGTCTGTAAAGTATTTTTGTCTAGCTGTGAATGTGTTTTGGTATATTGAGAGATAAATATCAGTGAAGTTTATGACAAGAAGCATGCTGTGGAAGGCCCCGAAATGACACACAGAGAGTGCAGTATTTAGGTTTTGTCACCTGTTTAAAAAGCCTACAGCTCTCCCTGTTCGTGGTGGGTGTTCGGAGGAGAGAACAGGACAGTGGGAGAAGACGAATTGGAAAAAGGAGAAAAGAAACAACTTAAGGATCAGTGAAGGTAGTTGCCCAGCCTGACCTTAGGATTTTTTGTGTTTGTGACTTGTTTTTTGTTTAAAACTTTGTTTTGCTCTGTGAGAGGAGTTTTCTGTTTGTTAAAACTGTTATTTTTATTTTATTTTTGTTGTTTAAAGAAAATAAATGGTGCCGCTGTACTTTGTTTCTGTTTGTTCCTGCTTTCTGGCCTGACGTCACATTAGCCAACCCTGTCACAGGGTGTCATGCTACTAGTGGGTGTGCCTAAGCAATAAAGCACAGATAAGAGGTTGTTCTTCTAGGGAAAACATCAGTCTATGCAATAATTGAAAAAATACCAAATATAAAATGAGCTTACTGACATTTCAGTGGAAAGGCTGTTTTTATCGTTCTATTGAAGAAATGGTGTATATACCGGTAATATGTTCGCTAAGTCTCAGGTTTTTGGGACTTGAGACTTGAGAAAACCAGGTAGGAGAAAATCCAAAAGTAAGTTGAAGGTATTTGCCCATTGTTCTTACTTACCCCAGGATTAAAAATACTATCCTTATTGTGGTTTTAAAAAGTACCAGATAACAGAAAAAAACATGCAATTATTGAATCACAACTCTGCATACAGTTCCTAAAACAACCAGCTACCTTTATCATGGTTGTAGTTGTTTTTTTTGTGTTTTTTTTTATGTAGTACTTTTTAAAAGCAGCTATAAGGCCATTAGGAGCCAACATTTAGAGCAATGTAAAACATGAACTAGCAAAGTTCAGTAGATGTCAATCAGTAAATAATTAAACCATACATTGAATTAAAAGAATGAGCTATTGATTAACAAAATTATTTTTAATTAAGATAATTTAACAGCTTTCATTAATGTGTGCTGGACCATGAATTGCTTAATTTAAAAAGGATATGTAGTTATTCACTGATGCAGTGTAATATCCCATGTTTAAAATATAAAATAATGGAAATGTTGAACCAATATAAATAGAGAGGTCCTTAGTGATAAAAAAGCCAGTCCCATGTCCAAAAATCACTTTTAAACAGTGTCTTCATTTTACACAGACACACTGTGTCAGAATGGTTGGTGGTGACGCCTGAAAAACTGCGTTGATAGACCCAAAAGGCCTACCTAAACTGGTTCATTCTGATGCAATGTAATAAAAAAGCTGTTAAATAATTTGTTACCGCTAATCTGGAGCAATTGTTTCAGAAGATGTTATACCCTAAGGAGAAATGGTTTATCTTCTGTACACTGTATCTCCATATCTGATCTCTGAACCGTACAGCCTTTGCCAAGCATTGTACGTACTTACACCTTTTCAGTACTATAGATCCTACTGATCTGTATATACCATTCCATTCTGGTTTTCTACCTAGCTGCTTAGCAATTCATTAATGATTGACCACAACAGTCTTGCTCATAAAATATTAACTGCAGAGTTGTGAATTATTGATTAATGATGCCATGAGATACAGCAGATGTGCAGGCAATCTGACAATAAACTGCATCAATACAATAATAGAAGCTGCCGCAATCAATACAATATTCTTTAGCTTTGATTGACTTTCCCTTTGATCTCATCTCCTTCCCAGCTGCAATGTGTACAGAGTTTGTTAAAATTACTTATGTCTGGTAAACAGGATTAGAGGTAGTGGTGAGATAAAAACATGATTTTTTTTTTTTTTTACTTGGTGTGAAAGAACTTCATTTTGAAATCTTGAACTGCATTTTAATAGTACAGGAAGCTTTTCATATCCAAGTTCAGTTCAGTCCAACAGTGGTCAAAAATTATATGAGCACCATCTTATTTGGGAACCATTTGAAAGTCCATTTGCAGTACAGTAGGCATAAGATTCTGTATAAACACTTTTTTCTTTCATCGCTAAGAATGCAAATCTTGAATGTTATGCTTGGCTTATCAACGTACAAAAATGGCTGAAATGCTTGACTTTCTAGGATTCTGTTTTGGCTGAGAACCTTTTGTATCAAAGACTTTTAGGAACTACAGTGCAATAATATATATATATATATATATATATATATATATATATATATATATATATATATATATATATATATTTGATCTGTAGGAAGAGTATGAGTGGTGGGAATATTCGTATTTTAAAATCTAATGAGTGCGTTACTGAGAGACTTATTTGGAACTCTGCCCAGTTTATAAACAACTCAGGAACTCAGCTATGATTACAATAGATCTTCAGTTCAGAGAGCAGGCTATTGGATTGGCATTTCAATGAGGAGGTCTATATACAATGTTTCTTGAGACTCCTAGAAACTTATCTAAAGCAGTCACGCTTTGTGGACTGCATCTTGCTCAAGAAAAGGTATCCACAAAGTCTGCCAAAATGAAATTAAAAGTAAATTAGAAAGTCTGTTTTATATTGAAATATATGTGGTCACGGTTGTCACATCATGTGATCCTCTAGACCTACATTATATAAACTGTGTGAGGAACTACCATGCAACAATAATGGGAAAGTCCAAGAATGCAACTTCACAGGGGGCCATGGTTGTCGTGAAACCCGTGAAAAACCGACATCCCTCAACACAGAGGCTGCTTTGACAACCGTGTCCATCAAAACACCATCAAGTGTTTCTGGAATTGCAACATTTGCAGAAAACCACCACCGGAAACCCCAACACGGTCCACAAGCGGGTCGTAAAGGATCAAGCCCTCCGATGTGTGCAACATATTGTGACAAACACCGGCCGTGCTTATAATGGTTTATCCACCAAAACACACCAGCATACACTTGGAACAATGCATCAGACACTATGTGATAGGCCATTCTGTAGTTTTTAAATTACATTAGCATCTAAAATATGTTCTATGTTCTTTAAAGCAGTAGGCTTTAATGACCAGATGGGAAATGTTGTTGTGTAAAAAAGGTAACAAAAAAAAAAAAAAAAAAAAAAAAGCTACAGGTAAAAAAAAAAAAAATCTCATATTCAGAAAAAGCTAAAAATGTATTTTGAGGCTTTTACCACAGGCAAAATGCTTATTGTCTACAAAGCAGGAAGTATAGATCTGTGAATCATATGAATAATATCATCATCACAGTCCTTAAGTTTAAAGAAGTAGTGGAAATATCAGACTAATGAATTCAGAAGTCAATCTTCACATGCCATGGGGCTCCCTTAAAAAAGATGATATGACCAAAAGGCACTTTGAAGATGGAAGATTTTTAATGCAGGAATATGCATCCTGGGTAACTCTTGACTGTTTTTTCAGCATGTGTCTAGTATCTTTGATGGATCAAAGTAAAACTGGAGAGCAACTGATCTGGAAAAAGTGTGCGGCTAAGCATCCGACATTCACTAGACATGATCGAGGGCTGCGTAGAGGAAGAGACTTCAGGAATTGATAATAGAAGATATGTGCTTATAACTTAGAGAGAAGTAAGGAGATTCCCCTTGGCTCATGGACAGCCGCCTTCGCAGAGGTGAGACTGAACCGGTCAGTCTCCAAGGCTGGGAAGCAACTGATATTTTCCCCAAGGGGGATCTAGAGGTGAGAATGGAAAGATGACAGTGATGGTTAAATTTGGCCAGGGGTCCTACTTGACTCGTGGTGAACCTTCCTCGTGGATGACGAATCTAGTGGCGGCTGTGCTTCTAAGGTTGGGAAGTAAGCTTCACTTACCCCCAAGTTGGAGACCGTTGCAGAGGAGGGCGCAGTTGCAGAGGTGGAGGTGGAGAGCAAGACAGAGAGCAAACTCAAGGCTTGTGGTTTAAATAGGGGATTAGCAGATGTTATTGGTAGAAGGGAAGTAGCGGAAGGAGCCCTCGTTCATGCCCCCCCGAATAACACACAAAATTCACAGCATTTTGAAAAGAAGTTAGAATCTTTTTCTCTGGTGTCTTTTTCTAACACTGTACAGTAAATCATGAGATTTGGTTACCCAGAGGTCTGTAATAGACTAGTATATGACTAGATGCCAGTGCTTGTTGAACGGTTGGCTGGTTACAAACGCATCTTTAAAAAAGATTAGGGGGGCTTTTCCTTTCATCTGTCATTTGCCCTTTGACAGTTCTGGCCAGTGACGAGATATGTTTCCCCATGGTACTATAACCATAGAATAAATATTGAAAATTATAGAACTGTTGAAAAGTTCGCAAAGGGTAAATAGGTAGAAACACTCCCTTAATGCCAATACATCATGACTGCTGCTTTATTGGTACTGAGCACTTTTGAGTGGATGGATGGATCTAAATGCTTTTCTAAATGCTGCTTTTTTTAAAGGGTGTCCATAATATGCATAAACAGACAAACATTTTGACAAAGTTTTGACAGTTTGACAAAACAGTTACTGTACCTACTTGCTTTACAAAGGTTTTATGACTGGGTGGTTATGAATACAAATTTTCAATTTTCTCTTTTTTTTATTTCTCATAAACCCAAGTCCATGTAAAAATACAATAAACCTAACAGAGATCACGCCTGCCCTTCACATTTCAGTAATGATGCCTGTTTTCAATGTTTTCCATAGAAAATTACTAATAACAATTAAACATAACATAATACTTATCAACAAAAATAAAACCAAAAAACAATTCAGCAAGGAATAGTTAACCAATACAACATTCCTTCTATTGCAAAAGCAAATTTAACAAATGTGGCCATAGGGACAAACACACACGCATTTGCATTTCAAATTTCAAATGTGTAATAACAATATTAATGAATTATAAGTAGGCTAATTCCACCATAAATTAATTGGAAACTTGTGTTTCTGAAAGAGGATCATCCCTCTAATCACATACGTAATCAAACTGTTCCTATATACGGCCTATCACCTATGCCTCCTTGTCATTCGGATGTTTGGTCCTCCTCCTCCCCTGCCTCCACCTTGCAGCATGCCTTGTCCAGGGAGCCACTAGTGTGCCACTTGTCCTGCCGCTGGCTATGAGCTGTCATCAATCAATAGTCATTACCGTTCAGCCAGCGCATGGGGCGGGAGAACGTGGCCTAGAGTGCCATTTGTCCTGGTCGCTTTCTATAGCTGTCATCAATCGGTAACACTATGTAACACCATTTTTGTTCCTGGGTAGTAAGTGTTATTTCCTAATTGCTTATGCCTCAAAAGTATAGAAAATGGCTATTATTCCCCACAAACTTTGCTTTTGTGACCAGGACAGTGATATTTTGAAATGTACCTATTTCCAATGAGAAAACCGGCGAATTTGTGTCTTTTCGTTCACATAAAGTCAGAAAAAAACAACATATGAATCCAAATTAACATGTATTTATACTAAAGTAATACAAAAATGACTACAAAAGATTTAGAAGTGAGTAGTTTTTCGAGATTTGCGATTATACTGTAAATCACTTTCACGAATCAGCCCCCAAATGTAGTCTCCCATCATGTTCTCGTTATACTGTCCTTGGTAGCGGCATTCAAAGTCCAGTATATCCTGGTGGAAGCGCTCGCCTTGCTCCTCCGAGTACGCTCCCATGTTCTCCTTGAATTTATCAAGATGAGCATCAAGGATACGGACTTTGAGGGACATCCTACAGCCCATTGTGCCGTAGTTCTTCACCAGAGTCTCAACCAGCTCCACATAGTTTTCGGCCTTGTGATTGCCCAGGAAGCCCCGAACCACTGTGACAAAGCTGTTCCAAGCCGCTTTCGCCTTACTAGTGAGCTTCTTGGGGAATTCATTGCACTCCAGGATCTTCTTTATCTGTGGTCCGACGAAGACACCGGCTTTGACCTTTGCCTCAGACAGCTTAGGGAAGAAGTCTTGAAGGTACTTGAAGGCTGCCGACTCCTTATCTAGAGATCTGACAAATTGTTTCATAAGGCCCAATTTGATGTGCAGTGGTGGCATCAGCACCTTCCGGGGGTCCACCAGTGGCTCCCACTTGACGTTGTTCCTCCCCACAGAGAACTCGGTCCGCTGTGGCCAATCCCGCCTGTGGTAGTGCGCCTTGGTGTCCCTGCTGTCCCAAAGGCAAAGATAGCAGGGAAACTTGGTAAAACCACCTTGGAGACCCATCAGGAATGCCACCATTTTGAAGTCTCCTATGACCTTGATGCCATCTCAGAAAAATGCAGATATGTATCCACTTAGGCAGCTGGAACTAAACTGAACTGGTGGGCTAAGGCCCCTGTATTTATACTACTATTTATATTACTGGAAAGTTCTAGAAAGTTCTAGAAGTTACTCCAAGTTTACTTAGCACTGAATCTATCTGGAATGTTCTGGAAAATAGGTACATTTCAAAATATTACTGTCCTGGTCACAAAAGCAAAGTTTGTGGGGAATAATAGCCATTTTCTATACTTTTGAGGCATAAGCAATTAGGAAATAACACTTACTACCCAGCAACCAAAAAAATATATATTTTGTTACACGGTGTAATCATTACATCTCAGTTCAGCCAACACATGGGGTGGCTATCGAGTATATTATGTTGATTCACAGGCATGGGCATCTGTCAAATACAAAAATGAATTGGTCATTGCAAATCTTTGTGGATGTCTCCTTTCTGAATAATGAGCTAAAACTATGAATTGAGTGCAAAGTGTTTTGTAATTATAAAAAAAAAAGTTCATCTTTATCTGTGATTTAGAATGATAATCTGCTTACCAAAATATCACTATGACAGCTTTACTGCACTTTAATATCTTTAAACCACAATATATCACATTTAACTTTATGAGGGTATACTTTTGTACCATTTAATATGTCTGTGACTAAATCCATGCAAAATCCTGCTGGTGTGGTCAATATAAATTCATTTGAAATGACCTCTGCAGCTATTAGCATTTGCACATCATTGTAATGATACCACATTTTGTTAAATGTATTGCATAATTTATATATTAAAAAAAATCGAACAACATTTAAATGACCTCATTATCAGCAAGCTTGGGAATGCTAACAGAGTTCAGCTATTGTCTTGTCTTGTCAGTTCAGATTCTTCATAGGTTGGGAACACTGTGTTGGAGGTGGTCAGCCACGACATGGAACATCCACACTGTCAGTATGCAGTATGCTTTCATAAACGCCATAATAACCACATGACAAGGCAACTAAAGAAACTGATATAGATTAAATACAATTGTACTGCTTTTCTACCATTTGAATAAAAAATACATACAGAAATAATTAGGAAAAAGCTGACGTTTCAGTCAGTAGAAGATATTTACAGGTGATATTTAATTTAGTAGTTTCCAATGATTTTTACCCCAGTTTTCTCCCCAACTCGGGAAACGGAGGCTGAAACACGTGTCCTCCGAAACGTGTTCCTGCGAAGCCATAATTTTTTGCACTGTGGATCCACAGCGAACCCTAACACTAACCTGTGATCTCCAGGCTGTAGGGCGCATCCTGCACTCCACAAAGAAAGCCTTTACTGGATGCGCCACTCGGGAGGCCCCCGTCCAATTAGTATCAATTCTGTTGTAGCAACCATTCAACACATAGATTGTTTGAATCATTTGTTTTTTGCTAATGGGGAAAAAGGTGGAATGTTGTTCAACACCCCTGATGTCCCCATTACCACGGGCTTGAGCAAAACAATTCTTCACTGTTTTGAAGTCTTAACATTTGAAATGTGTCTGGCTTACAAACAAAATGAAGGACAATTCAATGGCCTGTTAGAAACTTCTGCAGAAAGAATTACTCTTAGAAATAACGTCAGATTACATCTGCATAACAGCAAAGGGCAGACAGAAGCCGTCTTTGTGTTTGTTATGAACAGCCATCCTGAGCCATGAATGCAGGCTGGTTCCTAGCCTAGGTCTTTTATTGGTTGCTACAGTACCTCATAAGCCCTCAACAGTGAGGAACGGCTGGAAGAGATGTAGCATTGTGTTTCTGAAAGCAGGCTTAGTCACTCAGCACGTTTACTTTTAGATTGTTATTCCCATATTTCAATATACAAAACACATTTTTTTTTAGAAAACAAATGAGAAAAAAAATCAGGGACGCGTTAAGACTATGCAGTAGATTTAGTGAGGATGGTTATTTCAGATTGACATGTCCTTAAGTAATAGCTGTAGTGTGTTTCAGGGATACACTATCTTTGAAACGTTTTCTTTTTGACAAAACGGTTTTGAGCCTTAAAATCACGTTAGTCAAAAAAATCTATATTTATATTTGATCTGCTGTGTCATATTCAGAATGTTATGTATGCACTGTCCTTTGAGCCCTTATTAACAACTTTAATATAGGTTCATGCTCCCTGAATGACCTCCTCTATTTATTTGAAATATTTTCCACATACATATTCTTAAATAAATATATATGCTTCTGTGCGAGTAAAGGCAGTGCCCTGAATACATATTCAGAATACTGAAGTAATCAGACTTTCTGTTTGCATGTAAATGTACCGACTGGCACTTACTATGTGGTCTTGGGCAATTCAATTTTCTTTTATTGTGAGTGAGCGCTATCTCATGCCAATGTTAGGACCAGCATTTTAAGAAATACTTACTTTTCTTCTATAAAGTTTTTTTTACTTTTCTATAACACACTTTACAGATGAATTATTTCCTCAGAAAGGTTAAGAGGGGTTTCTTCCACTTGATTAAAAGTCCTAGTGTTACTATCTAGATGTTAAACTCCAAACTCTACTCAGAGCAGCAGATTTGGAGGAACAAAAGGAGGAAGGAAAGAATTAAATCCCATCCACTTAGAGTGCCTTTGAATTTGAGCAGCCAGCATAGAAAAGTGAGTATAGTCACTTCATTGGAAAAGTATTTCAGTTACAGAATGGTAATTCAAAATATGGTGGGAACCTTTAAATGCACAACTGAAAGACCATCCGCATTTACTTCTTAAAAATCTTTTTCTGCATGCATTCTGAAGCCTTGGTTCTTTTGCTTTACAGTAAAGTGACTGAGGGCAGCTTGGTGAGGATCCAGCAAAGCCATTTCCAAGCTAAACTCAGTATTTGGCTATGCCCAGGGTTGGTTGGATACCAAGCCTGAGCAAGCATTCTTTTACCCAAAAACAACTTACCTTGTTCAACTGTTGTATAGCTGAAGAGGGCAAGGATTTACTCAAGAGGTCTTAAGATTTAATGAGCTTGGGGACTAAATGACTAAAGTGTCTTCATTGGCAGAGTAGCAAATGATGTTCTGGAATGATGATAATCAGTGTAGTTCTTGGCCTGATGAGGAGAGTGCTGTAGTACCGTTCTACAACCGTTTCCATCTTTCTAATATGTTAATAAGGGAAAAAGATAAAAAGGGAAATATAAGCTGTCAAACCTGGATAATTGTATTTTCCTTTGTATGTACTTTTAGTGATCATATTTAGAGAAAGATGCATTGCTAATCTGTAGTAGTTCTGAGTAAAGTTAAAAGTGTTGTATACTGAGCAAACAACCTCACATAGTTTATATGCATCAAACTAAGTTTTCAATTCAACATATATATTTTCATTGATCTTACAGCTTTTTATTTTTTGAATAGTTTCTCTGAGTCCTCAGATGCTACTAATGGTGGAAACTGAAACAATGGGAAATAACTGACATTCCAGTTTTTGAAAAGCTGAACACAGCTGTAGGATACATGATAGACCAATATCAACAAGCTTAAAAATGACCCTTACTGAGTTGTCCTGCATTTACTGATTTAGCTATGTCTCAAGTTGTCCTGCATTTACTGATTTAGCTGTGTCTCAATGAGAAGTCATGAAAAAGAACTCCAATATAAACTGAATTATATGAGCATAATGTGGTCCTAGTATATGTCAGGAGTCTTTGGATATATTTTAAATGGGCAGCTACATCTGATTCATAAGTATTACTCAAGAGGTTTAAGAAGGTATTTAATGAAGTGGCAGATTTTTGTGTGTTTCCTTTATTATAATTAATTTAGCTCAGGCAGATTCAATGAATGAATCACACAAATTATGTGCAATCAACTAATCGTGTAATTGATTTCTCTTGGAATACAGTCAAGAAAAACAAATTACAGTCAGATAATTACGAGTTGGTCTTGAATGCAGAATATCATGGTTTTAGATGTCTGTTAGTTACATGACCATATCATCACTATTACGTAGGTATTTTGTGCTCAATAAACTGTTTCTAAAAAAGCTACAGGAATCCTACATTTATTCACCATTATAGATATTTACAGCAGACCATGAGCGGACAGAAGGGAATTTAAAATGTTAATGATTTCACTAACTTACAGGGTTAATTAAGAATGTTTTTGCAGTTATAAACTATAGACATCCACTTGTTTTGTTTAAACATATACAGTTAGATATAGAATGTGTTTGGCACTATTTTTGTAAATATCTTCATCAGTAATTGTGAATACATGTATGCTTGTTTTGATGATATCAATATGCTTACCTGTGCCAGTACTTTTAATGTCAATACCTCTTATGTCTATTGTAAGTGAGATATTTTTTATCCAGAAAAACTATATTTTATCCAACCCATTAGGATAATTTCCTTTTGTTATAACAATGCTGTGGATACTTGTACACTTGTAACAATACTTGAACATTTGTCATTTGTAATTGCTACTTTATTGTATTCTATCTATTCTTGAAGGGTGTTAAAGGATTTTCTTATGTTTTGATTAATTAAATTAACTTTGTTTTTCATAAAACTATCCAGGGCTGCTCTTGTATCAGTACAGAACAGTTTGGGTTACCTAGAGGTAGATTAAAGCTAAAACTAAAGGCGGATGTGTGCTGAGAAGACGCAAAAATTGTGCAGCTTTCCAGTCTGCGGAAATTTAAGGCTCAGGGATGTTTTACCTTAGGGATGTAACTGAGGTTACTATTTACACTAATCAGATTCAGAGCAACTTTTACTTAAATAAAATAAATGTTTGGAACCGCACAAACAGCTGTGTTAGGAGCAGGAAAACAACAGAAGAGAAGAAAACATGTATTTTCTATTGTAATTATGGAAGCATCTCACCTGGATATATATTGATTTAGAAGGATACAGAAGTAAACAAGTCTTTTTTGTGGCGGGTAGGATATAGTTAGGGCTTCTGTTTTTTCTGTTTTTATAAATTTCATTTTTCTGCACGTATTTATTTATTTTTTTAGCTATTTTTGAGTTTTATGTAAATTGTGTTTTTTTTTTCGGGGCTTTCACTTTTTATATACTGTATGAAATTACTGTTTTTGGTAACTTTCCAAAATGCTTAGGCATTTTTTTCTGTCACAATATGTATTAACTCGACAGTACTTGCACACTTCATGTACCTTCTTTCCTTTGCTGTCTTCCACAACGGAATCTTTATGGTAACAACCATATTCTTCTGGGGTTTCTGTGTGTTTAGGCATTTTTCCCAAGACATTTCCGAAACGTGTGTCGTCACCCATCCTGACTCTGCAGGCCTGCCATGCAGCTACCTCAGAGCTACAGCGTCGGAGAACCACAAAAATGAATATTGAAATGTTTCAATATTGAAATAAAATAAATAAACAAGGATATCTATAAAAATTATCAATTACTATCTCAGCTACATATGTTTGTATGATATATGTTTCATATACAGCCTACAAACTGTAAAATGTTATTTGCAATCACTGAACAACAGAGCATTTATAAAACATATTGCAGAATTACAGCATCCAGAAGTGTATAGTTAAACCTGTCTAACCCGACACTGGATGGGACCAAGAAAGTGTGACGAATAATACTGTGTGCTGGTTTATAGATATAGTTAGTGTAAAATCTAATACTGTACCTAGAAAAAAGGTTTAAATGACAAAATATTAAACACATTTCCAGGAGACAGCATTATGTTCTTTTCAAATGAAAAGGCAAGTGTCACTTTTTGCAGATATAATCTCCTTATTACGTTGTGGTTTCATTCTCTTCTCAGTCTGTCAAATTAAGACATTCCCTGTTACTATGGCAACACTCTTCACTGCCTCCTTTGTAACTTTAAATCTAACAGAATATAAATATTTATCAAGTTCTGTAGATGTTGTACAAACCACAAATGTAATAACTGCCCACAAATGTAATAACTAACCACAAATGTAATAATCTCTCCCAAAAATGTTATACCCATCTATTTATTACAAAAAAAATACAACAACAACAAAAAAAAACATTTGATTTGTCATAATTAACTAGAAGAGTATATACTTTAATCATTGGGCAGTCATTACTGGGGTAAGCGAATGGCTTTTTAAAAAATCTTTATATCCAAAACCAGCACTGATGAATATTATTAATTATAAGTGAAACTGTTATTTAAATACATAAATAAATATGTACCAAGTAATTCATGGGCATTATTATGGATGCAACATGGGAGACATTATATACAGTATGTGAACAGGTGGTTATTACATTTGTGGGAGATATTACACTTGTGTTTTTCAAAATATGTCCGGAGTACTAATACTGACTAGCCTATAAAAGTTAATAATTAAAAATATACCAGAACCTGTGCAGAAATGACTGTGGTAATAATTTATATATATATATATATATATATATATATATATATATATATATATATATATATATATATATATATAGCTTAAACCAAGTTAACTTTGTCGAAATGGGGTTCAACATACCTACAGTAATTAAAAGAAAAGAAATAATGAACGTTGTTATAATTATTTTATTTCCAATTAATAAAGAATGAACTAAGGCAATCACACTTAGCACATAGTAGTCAGGCTCACTATCTGACAAGTGTTTGTCTTTTTTTTTAATTTTAGTACTGTACTACTAGACACTACAAACAAACACATCACATTTGTCTTTTGGAATTAAACGCAGTTACATAACAGTAATATCATTATGTTGTGCACTGTATGACTGTAGATTAAGATTAATTTGTTAGAAAAAAAATAAACAAATCTGTTTTTGCTAACAATGACAATATAACCGACAACTTCAGTCACAGAAAACGCTTATTCTATATTGTTTATTCTATATTCTCTATTTAAACCCTTACAGAAATATACTGGCTGCAAGTATAGGTCACTTGTTCCAAAATAGCACGGTTTTAGTATACTATACTATAGGAGGCTGTGTGGTCCAGTGGTTAAAGAAAAGGGCTTGTAACTAGGAGGTCCCCGGTTCAAATCCCACCTCAGCCACTGACTCATTGTGTGACCCTGAGCAAGTCATTTAACCTCCTTGTGCTCTGTCTTTCGGGTGAGACGTAATTGTAAGTGACTCTGCAGCTGATGCATAGTTCACACACCCTAGTCTCTGTAAGTCGCCTTTGATAAAGAGGTCTGCTAAGTAAACTATACTGTCCTATTTTGGTACTATCCTATTTTGACACTTTACATTTTTTGTAAGGTGAATGAGTTTACATCCCTAGACCTGTGGTAACTCATTAAAATAAAACAAAATATCTTCAGTAAATGACTAGGGGATTTTTGAGACTGTTGATACACTCATGAAAGATAATAAAATATGTTTTATATCATTGGTTATCTCACCTTTAACCACCCCAAACACTGATAGTATATTTATATATAATCAAATGCACCCAGACAGGTGGGAATGATTAAAAGAATAATGCAATACGATGTAAATCCATGCATAAATATAGTGAAGCCTGAACGAGACTGAACTTTTTTATTTGAATCACAGTAGGGTCACAGTGTAACATTGGGGTTCTGACTGTTTAAACTAACATACAGTACATGGTTATTTCAGTGTCAGTGGCATTTGTCATTCTTTGTTATCGAATAGCTGAGAAAAATAATTTCATAAATTAGAATATTTGTCGTTTACCATTGTACATGTAGATTTTGATTGGTCATGCCTGTTATATATTCATTCACAGGAGATAAGTAAGTTACAAGGATGGCTGTCAAACATAAAGAAAAATAAAACTGTACAGATGCATTTCTTATCAGTGCAAAAAAGAAAAGCTTAAGCTTCAGTGAATCAAATGGCTGCCTTCAGGTTTAAGTCATATAGGGTGGGAATTTGACAGTATATACATAGTGTTGTCATCTATCAACTACTGCCTCAGGTCAAAGTTAAGTGAGTGGTGAAGGGGGCAGGGGAGCAAAGGGGCATGGGGGCATTAAGTATTCCCAGCTGTTAACTTGTACTCTTGGGTTCAAGTCATCATAACCAGCCAGAAGTCTGAAGTAGCCATGGGGAAACTTAAGTGCACTAAAATGATCAAGGATGTATTTGTGGTTTATGATAAGTGATGCTTTCTGTCATCATTTATGTTAAAATATAGCCCTGTGGCACAATTTAAGTGCTATAATAAAAGCAGGCTGCTTCAGCAGTCATGCAAATTATAAACATGTAAATTACCTGGAATTAGAAATAGGGAGCTTGGGAGTTTTAAAGAGATCAGAGATGGTGTTGATATTTCTAACCTTTTTCCTTGATACATTCAAAGGTCTGAAGTGGCATCATTTATATCTACTTTATTTGTTCACTGAAGAGCAATGTAACTTGGGCAGGTGGAAGCACCCAATGAAAGGGCTGAATGAGAAAAACAGATGATGAACATGAACATCAAAAAACATTTTAGCTTCAGCTTATTCAGGAAACTTTACTAGTCCTGTAATTAATCATTTCAAGGATTAATCTTGTAAATTGACTTAAAATAAAACAATAATTACATTTAAAAGTACAACAATGTTGAACTAAAAACTGAGGAATCCTAATAAAATTGTTCTTCTACCTCTGCATTCACTGCTGTCTCCCATCGACCGCTCGCTTCAAGCAATGTCAACACATACTAACTAACAAACAAAAAAGGTGCAGAAAGGTTGAGACCTTTCAGAGTTACTGATTCTTAGAAAGAAAAACATTTTAATTAGGTCTTATGGGGGTTGATAGTGCTCAAATAAAAATGAACAATCTGACCTTAACTAGTAAAGTACTAAGGGTTTATGCCTATAAAAACATTACATCAAAACATGACAGTGAAATAAATAGCAGCACAGCTTTATGTTGCTGTAGTGTGTACATAGGAGGCTGTGTGGTCCAGTGGTTAAAGAAATGGGCTTGTAACCAGGAGGTCTTCGGTTCAAATCCCCCTCAACCCTGACTCATTGTGTGACCCTGAGCAAGTCACTTAACCTCCTTGTGCTCCATCTGTTGGGTGAGATGTAATTGTAAGTGACTCTGCAGCTGATGCATAGTTCACACACCCTAGTCTCTTTAAGTCGCCTTGGATAAAGGCGTCTGCTAAATAAACAAATAATAATAATACATTATGCAGAGGCGTAGCTCTGTCTGAAAACCTGGAGGGGATGAAATTTTAGCCTAAAATGTTTTCCGCTCACTTTGTTTGCGGTTGTGGTCTCTTACATTGGGCTGATTATGATCACAAAAATCAAACTAGGGGTGGAAGAGACTGGCATTAGGAATCATGTCAATAAATTGCAATATGTATGTCTGATGTGTTTCTGACCAATTTAATACACGTTTAAGCTAATGATAGTCAATGAACTTGACCTTTATTTGAACACTCTAGGTGAATTCTGTACCACACTTATTAAGTTTACAATGTAATAAACACAATAAACAATAAAAGTAAAAGATAGAAAGAGAATAGAAATGTTAAATATATTGGAAGATATACAATGTAATTAATAATTGATTTGAAAAACAGAAAATAAATATTCTGAATATTTCAGGGTTCATAAAGGCCATGGAAAAAACAAATTCAAGGACTTACGGGCTTTTTCAAGGACCAACATTTTAAAGGACATTATATGCCAATTTTAATTAAACAAATTCCATCCACTTACCAATGCATTGAAAACAATGCAGTATTAGTTAGTATATTACAGTTAAACATAGAGATTATATTGTAACACTGTTTATTCCACCCATTGAGAGGATCTGGTGGAGAATGGACTGTATGTATGTCTATATATATATATATATATATATATATATATATATATATATATATATATATATATATATATATAGTATATATATATACACAAGCGTGAAAAGTTTTGCATTTGTATTCCCATCAGAACCCCGAAATGCTAGATGCATTTTGTTATTAGCATCACACTTAATTTCCCTGCATTTGGCTGCAAATGACATTTATCTGAAACATGATTTCCTGTGTTTTGACTTGATTGAGCTATTACAAAATGAAACATTGTAAAAACCACTTACGTTTTATTAATGCACTGCTTTATGTCAAAGCATACCACAAATGCTCAGGCTTGTACCTGTTAAGTGTGTGCATTGCTTTATTGGTGAAAAACAATTATGTGTGTGTATGCCTTATTTGACCTTGATAATGTTGCTGTTCATTTTAAAATCGAAAATCAGAAAGCCTAATAGTGTGGGGAAATTTAGTGAAGCAAATGAAATAGTAAATTAAGGGACTCAGATAAAGGGATGGGACCTGTGGACTGTTTGGTTGGATCTAAGCCATTCTAAGGGAATCCAGAAAGTTTCTCATATTGAGTGGAACAGACATTTATGTACAATGTACTTACCACTTTAATCACATAGGAACATAAGAACGAGAGGAGGTCATTCGGCCCATCTAAGCTTGTCCAGTTCCTATTAGGTGATTGAACTCAGAACTTCATCAAGTTGGGTTCAAGTGTTTCTGCCTCAACATTACTAAGTAGCCAAATCCATACACTCACCACTCTATATGAAGAAGTGTCTCATTCCCTCTGGCTAAGTCTATCTCCACTTAATTTCCAACTGTGTCCTCTGGTCCTGGTTTCTGTACTGGTCTTAAAATAATGGTTTGTGTTAACTATGTGAACTCCTTTTAAAATTTTAAAGACTTCAATCATGCCCCCCCCCCCCCGATTCTTCTTATTTACTTTGTTCATCCTTTCTTCATAGCTTAGCCCTTTAAATCCTGGGATTATTTTGGTTGCTCTTCTTTGGTGTTGTCGTGACCATATTTGGACACAGTATTCCAAGTGCGGTCTCACCAATGCATTATACAACCTTATCAGAATCTCCTTGCATTTGTACTCTGCACTTTTGGCTGTATATCCAAGCATTCTGTGTGCCTTTTTAATTGCTTTCCTGCACTCTGTGGTTGCTGACAAGGATTAATCTATTACCACACCAAGGCCTTTGTCTTGGTGTGCCTGTTCTAGTTCTACCCCACCCCACCCCCCTTTTAGTATTTGGGTATTACATTTTTTAAATGGGCGTATTACACTTTACATTAGTTGACTTTGAATTCAATTTGCCACATTCCTGCTCAGTTCTGTATGCAGTTTAATCTTTTTGTATTTCCTTGGTGGCTGGGAGCACATCTGCCACTCTCCCAAGCTTTGTGTCGTCTGTAAATTTGACAAGTTTGCCGATTATCCCCCCGATCTAAGTTGTTGATCTAGAGAAGAAACATGAGTACATTGCCCAGTTTCCCCTCTGACAAGTACTCTCTGCTTCCAGTCTTTTAACCAGTTTTGTATCCACTTGCATGCACTACCTTGTATTCCCACGGATTTCATCTTGAAGATTAGCCTGTCATGTGGAAATTTGTCAAAGGCTTTTTGGGAAGTCCAAGTATATGATGTCATAGGCTCTTTTTGTGTCCATCGTTGCAGTGACTTCTTTGAAGAAGTCTTTTTTGGGAACAAATACTATTTTTTGGATTTTGTTTCGGGTATTCTGCACAAATATCAAAATAATTTATGAACATACAGCAGCCTACCCATTATTAAATGCTAATGTTTCTACTTAGATCACAGTCTATAGGCTTGATTTTCCTTTGCTGTGGAAATTGGATTTATCATAACTCCTTAGTACCAGTACAAGTTCTGGAGGGATACATATTTAAAATACAAAATGTGTCTGTGACACAAATAATCTGAGGGCTGGCAAGGTTTCTCAGGACAACAATTCCCATAGTGATAAACATTAATGTCACAACTGCCTCAGCAACTGTTAACAGCCAGTGGAACAAGATAGAATTTGTGCACCCATCTTCACTTTTACATTACCTCATTGTTTTTTTTTTCTTTTTCGTTTCATGTCCTCTTGAATGGCAGCACGTTTCCTTTGCTAAAGATAACGTGTTTTAATTAATCATATACTTGTTTTATTTTTCTTTGTATGCCCAGCTCAATGTAAAAAAAAGGCTTCTTTGGAGTATCATCAGAGGGATATGAAATCCTGTTAAGACAGCAGTGAATGCTGGTGTAAAATGGTCTTGAGATTTTCAATGTGTTCTGTCTGAAGCATTGTGAGTTGGCTTGGGCTGCCAACACCACATTCAAATTAAACACAGCAGAGAGGCAATCTGTTTTTAAACATGCTGTGCAATCAGCCAGTACAGACCACTTTGGCAACATGTCTGAGAGAAAGATGGGTATAGAGAGGCCCTCTAATTACTTTTTATACAATTCTTCCAGTATCAGGACAAGCAGATTTTTTTCCCTGTCAGAAGTAGTTTGTAATAGTTGGTCCAGAACCGGTCCCCAGTGACCAACTTTAAAAATAAAATAAAAAATGTTAGGGGTCTGTGATGGTGCAGAGTGCTTAAGTGGCACATGAACATTCACACATTCTGTTGCAAGTCCAATTCCAAACAGCTACTGGAGTACGCTTCAGGGAGAGAGAGCTTAAAGGGAGAGAGTGAAGGGGATAAGAGCAGCTTCAGAGGAAAACAGAACAAAAAAGGAAACAATATTATACATGAAAAAGTACAGTTCTCTGATTTTAGAGCGCGAAGTCAAAACTCAGATGTCTGGTCCTTCATTTCTTAGATTTTCAGAATTAAAAACCGGATGTAAAAATAATTTAAGATTTAAGTTTTTATATGGTTTAGGTAACTTATCTAGTTAATTTAGTACATTTTTTGATGTTATAAAGCCCACATACAGTAAGTACCACGTTAAAAATGCCAGAAGTGTACATAAGCATGGTTCGTTTCTACTTGTGAACAATATACATAATCAAACAAAAGTGTCAGCAACTCAACAGATGTTTACAAATGAGATAGCACACATACAGTAGTAGCAAGCATAGCAGGTGATTCTGTTCGCTGCTGCAGCAGGGTGCGCCAGGAAGCTGAAGATAGCAGCGACAACATACTCTATTTAGTGAAAATGAATACCTGGAGGTTAATCCACAGAATTTGTTAGGTGCACCTTGCTGCTTGCTGACTGAACACATCTTAAAAGCACTGTTAAGCTATATCAGGTGACCCATGAAAACAGAAAAACAGCAGCACATCAGAAGTATTGTTTAAACTCTCTTTAATGCTTAGTCAAGGAGAAACAACCATATATCACTACAGGTATATGAATAATAGGAATATACACAAATGAAATGCTTCTGTAATATTAACATGAAACCTTCCCAAATGAGACCACTTAAACCACAATTTATCGTTATACCCAAAATGTAACAAAAAGGCAGGCAGAGTTACCTTTAACAGTGGATGACATACATTACCCCCCACTGATAACTTGTGCTTAGTGTCTCAGTTATCTTAAACTGCCTTGAGCAGGAATGATTTATGTTTAATATGATTTTGATAGAATTTAAATAACTTCAGAACCTGCCAAGTGCAAACCATATGTGGCTTTTCATTTCCTGGAAAGTGCCAGTAATCCATGAGTACTGTAAACAATATTAAACAGTGGTTTCACTGCCTGAATCCATGGCAACTGAAAATGCATTTTACTGTAGAATAGGCAAAGTATGCATTTTTTATTTTCTAGAAGATATCTGCATAATTTTAGTTAGTGTGTGGCCTAACTGGATAGTCAGGAGCAGTGGAACCCATACCACCGTGTGCCATAATACTGGATAAAACAAATGGCAAAGTGGTTGAAAAAATAATTTCTGGATCGCAATCAGTTTAAAACGTTATTAATGATGAATCTTATTATTTTTTTTAACAACAACAATTTGACAATTTATATAAAAAGAAACCAAGTTGTCTTAATCAAAGAAAAAAAAAACATTTGTACAAGAAACAATTTAAGTGCAAGTTGAGAGAAAACATGTTGTGCAATCCACAAACGTAGCTGCCTTTGTGTGGAGTTCTGTGCAAAATGTCATTATGAGGCAATGGTTTACATTTTGGAAAACATTCATATGTTAATAGGTGTTGTTTTTTTTTGTCATTTATTGACAGATGGTGTAGCAACAATGACTCTAACTGTGTGGTGTGGTCCTGACACTCTAATATAGTAAGATAGTTTCCCTGGCTGTATGGGATCATCAAAAAGAAACAAAATATGCAAGGAAACTTATTAATCCCCAAAGTGCTCAATTGTGGTTGCTATAAATATACAAGGATTTGATCTCATTGTCATATTATTACTCCACATTGTTTGTGTTTAATGACAATATGGTTTAAATTATTCTTTGTTAATCCCTATCTCCTTTCATGTGGATGCTTTCTTTACAGAAGACCTTGAACTCAGTCATGTTTGATCATGCCAAAATGTATTTATTCATATATTTTAATCTTTTTCAATTGTACTTCATTTGTACATCTAGTTCTCAAGGGTTAAATGAAAAGTCAGGAAAATACTGTGTCTAATTATAAACACACATCCCTTTGAATTATCTAAAATGCTGTATCTCCTGAGGAACCAATAAACATTTTTATTTGGGAAATAAATAAGAAGCTTTCAGAGCTCTCTGGTATAAAAGTAAACTATTGTAAAGCCATGTTCATGTAAGGTCCATTTTCATTGAAAAATCCAAATTAATTTTTATCTGACAGAAACACATCTTGTGCTTTCATACGAAACAATGTCTTAAAAAAAGCCCCAGCTTCTTTAATAATTACAGTTTATTAAACACTCAAGGCCATGGACTTTACTTCTCTGCCCCTATGGTGGTTTCATTACAATGCCAAACGCATACTGTGAATCCTATTGCCTCTGCGGAGGTACTGATGTCTAGAATCAATGCACACAATGTAAAGCGTTTAATAACCTTTTTTTATTACATTCCCATGGCTTTTTTCATTGCTGGTTATTCACACTCTTTTTGGCGATTTGCTTTTTTAATTATTCTGGAATATAAACATTTAAATATGTATCATAGCAATAAAGGCCTTTTCTGATGATCTGCATTACGTTGGTAGTTGACCTATAACAGTTTGAAGAAAAATATAATTGATTTTCTATTTTGGTGTATGCAGTAGTAACAAACATAATTTAAAAAGTGAACATGTGGTATAAATATAGTTTATGGTGGCACTTTTCGTAATTTATTCTGCAATATACACTTGAATAGTTTCAGACATTGGCAACTCTATTCATAATTTGGAATGTGTGATGAATTAAATGATACATAACAACATCCTTTTTTAATTTCCCAAAAGGCATTCTTTTAAATAAAAAGAAAATGAATGTGTACTAATTTATTTTGTAATTAATACTAAAATCAAATTAGTCCAATTCAATCATAAGCAGTTACAGTGAAGTAAAACCAACATAACCTATAGAAAATCCTCGTTTTTTCAAAAAAGGTAGAAAAGACTTGTAAAGAAACAAACTTGCAAGAGAATAATAAGCTAAATAGAATTAACTTTGGTAGAATAATTGTGTTGTTACAAAATTCTACATTATGCCAGGACATTGGGTGCTACAATATGGTCTGATCTGCAGGAAAGGACATAGCTTTTTGTACTTATTAAATCTAAAACTTCTAAGTTATAAATACACCTATGGAGAGTTGTTGAATGCTTAGTAGTTATATGTCTGGCACAAACAAAAATAAAGTTGTGTTTTATGTTTCAATGTTATTTGTATGCACCCAGAAATGTCATGATTGCCTCAGCCAATGCAATAAAACTGGTATAGTACACTGGGAGAGGATGTTGCAAATACTTACAATCCATTGCTGTTTCTCTGTAGTTTATGGTTTCATCAGTGTTTATCAATAAATAAAATACACATATCTTTATTTATTTAGTTGTGAGATGCAATTACAATGACTATGCAAGTGTTATAGTAAATGTACTTCACTTTGATTTTAATTGGGTCCTGAAAGTTTAATAATGAAAAAAAAATGCAGTAAGCTTATATTATCTATAATACTTCTATTTAATCTTACAGTTAACAAACTTGAGATTCAATACATTAGCTGAATTCTAATTTCTTTCCTGCTGCAGTACCTTGCCATCTGTTCATTGTTAATACCAGATATGGAAAATTCATCAGGGTTGTTCAGATTTAATTTTTATATGGATCAGGCCCTAGTCTGACAAACTGTTTAAGATATAGCCTATACTATTTTCATTTTAACAATGAGCATGCAAAGAGAATATGGTCTGAAATCTTGTAAAAAGCAGAAATAACTGCAGTAGCTCATACATTTGTAAAAAGACTGGAGTGCTGTTTATGTGAAATAATTATTCCGGCAAAAATCTTGTAGACCACCATCAGGTCCAGTAGATGTTATCACAATTCATTGCCTTCAGATGAATTAAAACACTTTCCATGCTATTCTCCACACAGCCCCAAAAAGTGGTAATGTATAATCAAAGATGTTAGTCCCACTGGAGGAATGCCTTTCTTGCATAGACATTGCCTAGGGAACTTTTCAGTCAACTTTAGAGAGCACAGGAAACTCTTTAGGATTTAAAAATAGGCTCTGGTCAAAAACATATTGCTATAGAAACATATTTTAGAGCTATGTATTAAAATACCCACTGGACTTTTTTTTGGTTTGTTTGGTTTGAAAGATAAAAACACACATATAATATCTGCTTTAAAAAAAAGTAAAGAAAGAAGTTGTTCACAAAAAATACTTATTCAACTACAAATGTATATTCAAAATATAATTAAACTGTTGTACACTATTGTTGGCTTCATAAAAAAAGCAGCTTTATGAATATCAAACTTAAATCTTTGTGAAAGTGATGAACACATGATATCCAGTATTCTCTGGTCTGGTAACAATATAAACTATCGAGATGCATGTCAATCTATGCATACCATCACCCCTGAATATTTTCTATTTGTAACTACTGTATACTTCAACGGCACCACTTGAGCTGTAAGGGAGAATATTCTTTGTCTTCAAACACTGGATAACCAATAAGATACCAACACAGTCATTCAGATTATCCCATCTATTACTCAGATGCCTGAATAAAAAAAAATGATCTCTTTTGGTGTTAGACTAATATACTTCAATACTGGAGGCATGGGCTTTAAAAGATTGTGACCTCATGGTCATCAATATATATGGAGCAGCAAATAAGCTGGTAAGGCAGGTAATTGGAATTTTAATCTTTTAGGTTCATAAAATATGGAATTGGAAATTCTTCGAACTCATCACTTACAGGAAGCTTGCTGCAAGGGTACATCTCAAATGTGTCTTCATATGCAGTGTATTTTTTCAAGTTTATTTTGTACCTTGTAGCAATCATTAGGAATATGTATTATATAGTATAATCTTAAATCTTAACTTTTTTATAGGGGTGTGCATGAAGCTGGATCCTGAACCATGCAAGCTTTGGATAGGTGGACACACGCAAACAACTAACATCATTATTTCCAAAACCAGGCTTCATGTTTCCTCAGCTTGTTCAGATTTTCCCAATACAGTGATTCTCTAAATTCTGAGTCTTAGGGTTATGGTTAGGGTTCCTATTCTAATTATTATTATTTTATTTTATATTACAGCACCTACATTTTACATTCCATTTTTTATTAACTTTTTCATGGACTGAAAAGTAAATTTGCTACAAATATTACAGTTTTTAAAGTTTTTAAACTGAATCAAAAATTCTAAGAATATCTATATGTTAATGAAAATAAGCTTTAACCGTAACTACACTGGGAGGCTTATATGTTCAGAGACACTGTAAAAACGTGCAGTATGTAGCAGCTACAGGCTTCTTTGTCCTTAACCTCCCTCTTTTGATGTATTTCCTTGAGTTCCCCAGGAACTATCTGAAGACAACTCTTTGAAGATGACACAGTGGAAGTGAAGTCAGTAAAAGATTAAAAACCAGCGGATTCATTACTAAATAATATTTTGCCAGCATGCTGTTTTATAATCCAAAAGAGGAAATACAGTCATGAATCCTGACATAGCTGTGGAGATGGTAATGTAATAATAGACAATATGATACAATAGTCTATAGCAGGGCTTCTCAAACTCAGTCCTGGGGACCCCCTGTGGCTGCTGATTTTCATCCCAACCAAGCTCTCAATTACTTAACTAGACTCTTAATTGAAACGATAATTTGCTTAATTAGACCTTTATTTGTTTTCAGCTCTTGAAGAGTTGCATATTTTTATTTATTTATTAAAAAAATTTAGTCGTTGCCAATTAGTTTTTATTATTTTCTCCCCAATTTGAAATGCCCAATTATTTTTAGGCTCAGCTCACCGCTACCACCCCTGCGCTGACTCGGGAGGGGCGAAGATGAACACGCGCTGTCCTCCGAAGTGTGTGCCGTCAGCCGCCCGCTTCTTTACACTCTGCAGACTTACCATGCAGCTGCCTCAGAGCTACAGCGTCGGAGGACAACACAGATCTGGGCAGCTTACAGGCAAGCCCGCAGGCACCCGGCCAGACTACAGGGGTCGCTGGTGCGCGGTGAGCCGAGGACACCCTGGCCGACCTAACCCTCCCTCCCCCCGGACGACGCTCGGCCAGTTGAGCGCCGCCCCCTGGGAGCTCCCGTCCACGGTCAGCTGTGGAATAGCCTGGACTTGAACCGGCAATGTCCAGGCTATAGAGTGCATCCTGCACTCTAGCGAGTGCTTTTACTGGATGCGCCACTCGGGAGCCCCTAGAGAGTTGCATATTTTAAGTTAGCTATATATTTGATAAGTAACTTGAACTGCAACTGTTTAAGAGCTGAAAACAAGTAAAAATGTCTAATTAAGCAAATTATTAGTTCAATTAAGGGTATAGTTAAGTAATTGAGAGCTCGGTTGGAATGAAAACCAGCAGACACAGGGTGTCCCCAGGACGGAGTTTGAGAAACCCTGGGCTATAGCTACCATGGTACAGACTTCAGCAGTGAAGATCCTGTTACCATTACCGCTGTAATAAAGTTTAAAATTATCCCTGTAATACAGTGGAACAATAAGAAAATTACTTCTGTTTTTCCATGGACCTTGTTCTACAAACATACTCTATGCAACTGGCTTGAAACATGCCAGTTACATGTTTCCCAAGTAACTGTGCTCAGATGAAGCAGTATGTGAGTTCCAGATAGATATAGTTTTCCTGCCTTGTAAGAGCCTGGAACCACAAGATCACTCTATTGCACAAAACATTTATCAAGAAACCAGGCAATGGATTAGAAAAAAAATATAGATACAGTATACTATACTGAACACATTGATACATTGTTATATTGATACAGTGCTGTATCCTGTGTTGTAAAAACTACAAGGTGTCCTGTCATCTTTTGATTTACAATTCATCCATGTGTCATTTATATTTTATATGTTATTTTCTAGTTCCTCCAGCACTTGCAGAGTAACCCTCTGATTTTTCATCTCTCCTGTTCTTCAGACCCTGACAATCAAAGAGAATATTCTATTTGTGTGTAGAATCTCTAGTCATTAAAGAGATTAAAAATGTAGAGGATATCCTTAAACATTTGAACTTGGCTGGGTCAATGTTCAGAAGAAAATGTAGAAAATGATTTCTGTATGAAATTGTATTGAAAGTCCTATGGATTTGTAGACATTATTTTAAAGTTTTAGATGAATATTAAATAAATGTAGCAATACAGTACCAGATACAATCAAGAGCATTCTTTTTTTTGTTTTTATTATTTTTTATTTTAATGGTGGCTATATTTTTAACAACTTTTAGCAAAGCAGAATGGTACATTATCTACCCATAATGCACAATTTTTTTTTATGAAGTGTGTAATAAATAGTACGACCCAAGGGAGTGTGCCGTACCATTCATTCGTCCTATGGTAGCAACAACTAGAATCAGTCTACATATAACGGCAGAAAAAACATAAATAGGTCTCATTTCAAAACCCATGACTTATCTTAAAACCGCAGACACAATTAGCTTGCCTGCTTGTAAGAAAATATACATTTTGTATTAAAGCCAGAATAGGAATGCCAAAATTTAACTCAACAAGTGCATTACATAGAGAAACAAGATTAAATATCATATATTCCATATTTCCGTGAGCTTTTAATTAGTCCCTGCATGAACAAACAACAGTTCTGGCATCACATCAGACACACAGAAGTTTTGAAATTATAATAAAATATTTAAATAGAAAAAAAAGCATGTTCTATGGACATCGTCACTGGTTTATGTACAGATACACAGAATAAGTTAAACATAACATCTCGGGCTCCCGAGTGGCGCATCCAGTAAAAAGCACTTGCGTAGAGTGCAGGATGCGTCCTATAGTCTAGACGTCGCGAGTTAGAGTCCAGGCTATTCCTTTGACGACTGATGCCATATTGTACTTATTGTACTTAGTTTTGCTTTTCAATGTAAATTAAGAAAATTAAGAATACTGTTTATAGCCACTGATATGCCAGATCTATTTGAAGGAAGTATCAAAGCGGTACTGAAGACATGCAAGTTAGTTTGTGGGGGACGGGGGGGGGGGTGCTAATTTCGCCAGGCCAGAGTACAATTTAACTTTATTGGGTCTTAAAATTGTTCTAGGTAGATATGATTTTTCACCACAACCTTCTACGTTTTTTAAATGGCCTCATAAAATCCTTAATACCAAAGTTTATTGAAGACACTTTATTGCTTTTTGTCTCTTGCACACATAAATCGTGTTTATAAAGGCGATGGGATGCCAATATAGGGAGGTAAAGTAACAACCTGGCAGAGGCACCAAAACCGGGGGGGCCAGAGGGGCCATGGCCCCCTCACCTTTTTACAAAAGAAAAATGTGCACAGCAGATAAAAGGGACTTGTATGCAGGGCCAATCTTAGGCCTATGCAGCCTATGCGACTGCATATGGCCCTGCGCCTCAAACGGCCTCGCATATTGCTTCCCTTGGGCTTGAAATTGGATGCTCGCTTGCACCGCCCCATTGTCAAAGTTTTGTATGTACATTAGGCTACTGTCGCTTTAAGGAATTATCCCTCTGGGCCCCACTCCACACAAATGTACAAATGTGGGTAAACATTTCTTGTTAGGCATTGTTGTGTGGTTCAGTAGCAGAGAGGTAAGCATTAGTTTTTGATGTCCAACTTGTAAATAAAGTAATAAAAACAAATGTTGTTTATTGTTATAAAAGTTCTTATTTAAAACAGGTCTAGAAAAAAAAGCTTCCATTTCAATGTGTGTTTCCCAAGCAGTAAAGTAATTACAGTTGATATTATCTTTGATTTGTAAATGTTAGAAAATCTACATTATTTATTTATAATTGATATTTAAGCTTCAGTTTAGTTTTCTACCCTGCGGGGAAGTTGTTCAAAGCAGAGTCGTGAACAGTAACGAAACAGCAACTGTTATCAGCACTATTTAATTTTCAGGAGAGGGATACATCACCTAGCTCAGTAGCAGGCAGACAGGCATGCTTTCAGTGTGCAGAGCCTTTATTTTTGCTGTGAGATAACGTTTTTTTTTCAGCACGAGAAATAGTTAGACTACTTTTAAAATGGGAAATATATAGAGAACTTGGATAAAGAAAAATGAAGGCGATAATATTGTGGATGAGGTAGTGAAAATTTTAATTTCACCAGCACCAAAAAATAAAATAAAACAAGGCAACATATTAAATTATTTCTCCACGCAAAGCAAAAAAATGCACGTTCCCTAGCCTTCATGAAAAAAAAAAGTTGCCACGGAAACCTGACCGTAAATAAACAACAGAACTGGCAAAGCACAGAAGAAAAATTTCCCTCGAGTGTGCATTCAGTTATCATATCACACACCACCCCATGCAGTATTCTCTATATACAGCACTTTATAACATATAAAGTGGGATCCTTCAAGAAGCTGCTTGATGAGATTCTGGGATCAATAAGCTACGAACAACCAAACGAGCGAGATGGGCTGAATGGCCTCCTCTCGCTTGTAAACTTTCTTATGTTCTTATATATTCTGAAAAAGGAGTACAATTCATTGCAACATAATTTGGAGTTTTCTGTGAATAGTGATGTGTCAAGAAATATTTTATATATATACACATATATATATATATTCTTTTCATGAAATCTCAATAGTTTTGAAGTCTAAATGCTTGTTGTTTTAAATGAAAAAAATATCTTACAGTACTTACCAGCAATTTGCATTTTAATACTTACATTGTAGTAACATGTATCTGTGAAGGCTTTACATATAAGCCGTTACAATACAATCTGTTTTTTTTTTTGTTTAAACTTCTTTTTTTTCACATTGTAAATACCAGTAATATACTGTATATAGCTAATGTTGTTTACAGTGTTTGTACATATTTACTATACCCCCCATAATACATTAAATCAAACCTAATATGAATTACTTCACTCATATAGTGAATACAGTCACTTTGTAGGTCTTGCATTTCTCTATACAAAAGACTCAAGCAGTCTTTTTGAAGGAACAGACAAATGCATGGGGGGAGGTAGTTTCTTGGAGCTGGAGTCCCAGTACATAGAAACCAATACATTCATACATTTGAAGTAATGATATGTTGGTATTCCCAGGCTAAAACCGGATGTTTCCTCAATTTCCCTGGGAGGCAGGAGATCAAGGGTTGAGAGTATTATGATGACAAAAAATAAAATAAATGGCAAGTGTAGCAGAGTAAATTAAGCCTGATTAAATATGATTCATTAATTAATTTGAAAAGGGTCATTGTTTCATCATCATCGGAACTAAATAAAGCCAAGTAAGCTGGTCAGACCTTCTTGGGATAATGGCCTGGCAGCAATTGGTCAATCAAATTCAGTTTGATGTAGGACCTAATGAACTACTAAAAGAAACCAGTAACATTTTTTGACAAATGGTTTTGAATACAAGTCTTATCAATGTATTTATAAAATGAGCAAGGAGGCATCAAATACCGGACATGGCAGTGAATGTTTATGGAACTCAAGGCAGTGAATTGGTTGCTATGCAACTGCTGTTGCTTTGGTAAGCTCAGACCTGAAAAAGCATGCAATGGGTTACCAGATACACACTTGGGATTGCACTTGACAGCTCATATCACCACTATACAAAAGAGCCAGGCTTGCTTGGATTTTTTCCTGATTGTGTATCTTATTTAAACTGCAGGGGTCAGTCTTATATGCTACTGGACAATAGGGGTCTGCTCTCTGATGTGAGGCTGTTTGAAAAATTACCACTAGGCGTGCAGCTGTAGTTTCTGTAGCTGGTTTTGAAGATATTTTACTCAAAATTGCCACAGATGCAAAGAGGAAAGAAATAACAGTTGTACACCCCTTTCGTGAGAAATTTGGCTTTTAGGGCAATAGCCAGCCAGGTAAATAATGAGATAAGCTGAAACAGCAATAGTGAAATAGACAAAACAAACATAGGACATTAAAAAATAAATATTCTAAAAGATGCCCTTTTCAAGTGTATGATAATACCTTGATACCGCTAAATTATTGAATTGAATTGTCTTCATCAGGATGGTCGATCCTTTTAAGGTTGACATCTTGTTATTATAATTGGAAGATTCTGATTAAAATGTAAGCAGAGGGACATTACATTACCCAAGTACCTCAGGAGACAGAAGGCCCCATATTCAAAAGAATGATGTGCCTAAAGGGGCCATGTACCCGTCTAAGTGGCTGAATGAAGTGTACAGTTTTACAATTGCTATATTCAAGCAAGTACAATTAACCACATAATAAGACTTATGCTCCTTCCTTTTCTAAGTACCAAAGCACATGATTGGTGGGCATTCCCAGAGTTCAGTTTCCAAACTGCCATATTTAAACCAAAACCTTATTACTTTTTATATATTTCACAGTTGTGGAGTTTATTGTTTAGTTATTATTATTAATTATTATTATGTAGTATAAGTAGTAGCCATAATTTAAAAATCCATAACTGTGCAATATTAATGCATGTATGTCTAAGTTTCATGCAACCGAGGGTGTGTCCTATATTCTGGGGATGCATCAGTGGCCACCCTAATCTTCACAACACAAGGAAAGCCTCTTGGGTTTGACCTTAAAGAGAACAACTCCAAGTAAAACACAAGTTGGCATGTTGGTGTAGCAGGACTATAATTAAACTATTTCTAATGATTTATATTAGCAGTAAGATTTTCACACATGAACAAATATTGGGTAATGTAAATATTTGAAGCTATTGTAAAATAATAGATTCTTGGCTAGGGGTGTATAACATTCTCCCCTAGGCACAGTGTTTGATGCTACAAACTAGAAACTCCACTTTACCACTTTAAATGATTTAAGGAGTGGCAGAGATAACAAGAAAACATTGTAAAAAGGAAGACTGACCTGTACCCACTGTACAGTTTTCATATTTTTAAATGGATTTTTTCACATTCAATTTATCTGCACAGGTTTTCATGATGAACAGGACCACGTTTTGGTGCAATGTCCAATCAGCAGAAATTAAAACTATCCAGCAGGAAATATAAATGTATTTTACAAAGGTAATATTTTTATGTAGTGTTATTTGTTAAATAATCCATTAAATTAGTTCCTTAGGCAAAAATATCTCTGCTAGCCTGTTAATTTTTATGTATAATCACAAATTTGAAAAACCTATGTAAATGTTTCATTAATTTTTGGAAGAGCAATTCAGGTCAGAAAACTAGTTATTTACTAATGTAGGGCTGTTTTCATGCCATCGAAGAATGTCTGCATTCAAAATTACATTTTTCCATGTTTCCTATGCTGCTGAGACAGCATTCTCAAACACTGATAAAAATTGCTTTGCAAAGTAAAATAAAAAAAAGGCTGTGCCTCTCTGGATTTAGCACTTTCAGCATGCGGCAGTGTTTAGGCTTCCAGCTCAGAAATTCAAATAGAATTTTACAGTATTTGCTTTGGGGCTTTATTGTAAAACTGTTCTCTAGCGGCTCCACAGCTCCCAGTTATCCAGTCACTGAATCCCTAAGCTTTGTCACAGCACTGTTCATCCCTGCAACCTAATTGACTTGGCTATTTTGTTTCTTCTTTTTACTTTGTTGTTGTGTTTATGATATTTTACATGGGATATATATATATATATATATATATATATATATATATATATATATATATATATATATATATATATATATATAGGACTGTAGCCTGGTGAGCAAGTCCGGGGCAGACTTGAGGCTGGCAGGAGAGAGTGTAGTGTGCACGGGGGAAGGCAGCAGCAGGGCTGGTAGGTGACGTAATCATGCAAAGACATAAGCCCGATATACGCTCCTTGCAAAGGAGCAAGCTCTTTTGTACAGCGGTATCGGCACAATGCTGTAGTGCGATAGGGGTGCTGTAGCACATCTACTGACGCTTTATTAACGTGCAATAGAACTTCAATGTACAGGTCAATTGAATATTAATAGAATATCTATTAAACCTCTATTGATGACACTCAAACTAAAGCATTAGTGTTTTTTCTGTTTTCTTTCCATGTTTGGTTGGTATTCTGTACAGTGAAATAGGGAACAAACAATGCTTTTAATAATTTAACTGGGAAAAGATAAAAATTGTAACGACCTGGGGGGTCTGTTTTACTACAACGGGACATCATTGTGTGTTTGCAGAGTTCTAGAATGTTTTTGTCCAGAGCCAAGTTAGTTGCTACTGCAGGTGTTCAGTGCCTCCAGGAGCAAGAGAATTTCCACCAATCATGAGCTCAGCTTGCAGAATGGAGAGACCCCTATTGCAAGGGGAAAAAAAGGGATCGACTCTTTGCAGAATGAGTGATGGGAGGTGGGGCAGATCATGCATGATTAGGATTGGTGGGTGATGTGCTGGGAGTGTGGATTGGACGAGGCCATGTAAGGGAGTGAGGGCATTGGCGTGCAGGAGATCAGGGATTAGACAGCTATTGGATACTCTGCAGTTTAGGTGGCGTGGCACATGGGCAACAGTGTATTTTACTTCTGTTACTACAGTCTGTGTAACACTACGTTGCTCAGCTGTTACTGCACTACTCGCTTGAAAGCAGCTCACTTTACTTGCTGAGTATAGAATCCCTACCTGCAATAAACCATTGAATTCGAGAACCTGCAATATCTGTGTGAGCCTGCTTCATTTCCCACCCATCGCTACAATATGATCAAATCTGCTGGTGGCAATACAGATTTAATTATCCAATTTTGCGCACATATAGTAGTCTGTGAGTTTTGCAAATTAAATGTAATTATTGGTGTGTAATATGATGTGCTAAAAGCACACAAGGCTGAATTTAATGACAGTTTGTGTCCATGACTCCACTGAAGTTGAAGAATACACCATTAACAACTCATTAATCTAATCCTTTATTTAAGTCAAATATTTATTAGGTCTTATGAAGAGATACATAATGTATATCTTACATGAATCAAATGAGCACCAAAATGCTATTTTTAAAATCATTTATTGAATATTAAATAATAGTAAAATGAACTTCTGCATGCTCCTCTACACAGTGTGCTGCACTGACAGTCTGGATGTAGCTGTTTTATTCTTTAGTGACTTGTTCTTATTCAGGGTTTCTGCAAACTCAAAAATCTGAGGACATTTTAAAGTGGAATTGCTGTGAGCTAGCAAGCATGGGACATATTTATTAAAAAAAAAAAAAAATCAAACACAAAAACCTTAATATATCTGGACTTTGGATTTTAACCGGATGTTTCCTTTCTGCACATGAACTAAGCAACATGAAAAAAGAGAAACATTTACAATAACACAAACTGTCTGTTTTTTGTTTTTTTCCCGAAGCTGATCTTCAAATGACCCATGCATAGACCATTTTTTTTTTCTGTTCAAGGGAAAACCCTGCATTTGTTTAGCTTTTAAGGGCAGGAGTGCTTGAGAACATGGTTTCATTATGGGAAATCACAAGGCTCCTCTGTATGAGGGGCCATTGAATTCAAAATTTCAACTTTCTGGGTATAACATATATCTGACCTCCTTTTCTTTCCCTCCTCCTCCCCCTCCTCTGATCTCTCCATCTCTGTTCCTCTGGAATCTACCACACTCTCTCCCTCTTCCTCAGCTAAGAACCTTGGAGTCACCCTGGACCCCTGCCTCTCTTATTCCCAGCACATCTCCACTCTGGCACGCACTTGCAGATTCTTCCTGAGCAACATCCGAAGAATCCGACCCTTCCTCACCAGCTATGCTACCCAGCTCCTGGTCCAGGCCCTGGTACTCTCCCGCCTAGACTACTGCAACTCCCTCCTGGCTGGCCTCCCTGCGTCCGCCACCCGTCCGCTCCAGCTCATCCAGAACTCTGCTGCCCGCCTAGTGTTCTCTCTGCCTCGCTTCGCCCACGCTACTCCACTACTCCGCTCGCTCCACTGGCTCCCGATCACCGCTCGCATCCAGTTCAAGACTCTTGTACTAGCCTACAGATGCCTTGACCAGTCTGCACCCAGCTACGTCCAGACCCTCATCTCTCCCTACACCCCCAATCGACCTCTCCGCTCCGCCTGCACTAGAAGACTAGCTCTACCACCGCTACGCTCCCCTGCCTCCAAAGCCCGCTCCTTCTCCACCCTTGCTCCGCAGTGGTGGAATGACCTTCCTACAGATGTCAGGACTGCCCAGTCCCTGACCACATTCCGGCGCCTCCTCAAGACTCACCTCTTCAAAGAGCACCTGTAGAACTCCTCTGTTTGTATCCTGGGACACTATCACCCTTCATGTAAATGTGCTTTATTTTGCTCTTATCAGCCCCTATTTTACTGCATTTAATCCTGTACTTCAGAATACTGTAATCTGCCAAGTTTTTAACCTGTAGTACTTTGTATTTAATCATATCCTGATGTAACTATCACTATTTAATCATATCCTGATGTAACTATCACTATTACCTGCTGTATTATTGAATTGTGGTTTGTCAAACTTGTACTTTACTTGAACTAAAGTTATTGTATTTCTTGCTCTTATTGTATTACTTGTATTGTAACGCTTGAAATGTTTTTGCTTACGATTGTAAGTCGCCCTGGATAAGGGCGTCTGCTAAGAAATAAATAATAATAATAATAATAACATATATCAGAATGGGTATAGCATATATCAGAATGGGTATAGCATATATCAGAATGGGTATAGCATATATCAGAATGGGTATAGCACATATCAGAATGGGTATAACATATATCAGAATGGGTATAGCATATATCAAACTTTTGTGGATATACAGCAAGCTGGACACATCAATCTTTTATTGATATAAAATCGTGACACAGCAACAAACGCACGCACATCTGTGACCGTCACTTCGTAGGTGTCTTCAGTAATGGCGGTGTCCGTGAAATCTGTAATTGATTTAGTCATCAAACTGGCAGGTGATAGGAGCCATGTTTTATTATTATTTATTTCTTAGCAGACGCCCTTATCCAGGGCAACTTATAATTGTTACAAGATATCACATTATTTTTACATACAATTACATTATTTTCTACACATTATTTTTACATACAATTACCCATTTATACAGTTGGGTTTTTAATGGAGCAATCTAGCTAAAGACTACAAAGACATACAGTATATTTCAGGATGCTCAGTCGTTTCTGGTTGTTTTAGGATAATGCTGGTACAGTTTGCCTGGAAGTGCTACTTTAAAATGAGAATGATAAGGACAAGTTGTCTACCAAACAGGAGGAGATGGCCTAAAAGCAGAATCAAGTCCTTTAGTTAGATAAGTGCCTGTGCAATGTTCCTTTTTATTTGACATGGAAGTCATACTGCCTTTCGGTATTGACCCTGTAAAGTAGAGATAATCTTTTATTTATACTACTGTGGGCTACAAAGATTTTAATATCACAAATTACTCCTGAAATGGTAACTCCTAAGTATCTTATGCAAATATATGACTGTTTAAAAGGAGGAGATGCTATGTACAATGTTAATTATTTCCACTATCCTCACAGAATGTGTTTTCCCAAGTATACAACTGTGCATCACGTCTTGTGCATTGCTATAACATATTGAAAGTCTGAAAAAAAAATGCTTTGCATTATTTGTCTAATTTTTATCTCTGGTAGTTGTCTTATGAATTATATGCCTTTGAAATAATATATTGTAGTGATAATACAAGCTTGTGCCTTTGTTGTTTTTTCCACTCGCCTCTTGTCAAACAGCATTACAAAAGCACACCACTAATTCACAAACACAGGTCTACTCTAAACTCACAAAATCACATAAACATAAAGACGCATCTGTGAAATAATGACAATGGGCACCAGTATTACTATTTATGTGCTCCCTTTCAGCAATGTATAGATATTACAGGCCCTTTCTGAACACAAGATGTAATAAGCAGTGAACCACTCATTCTTACTCAGCTTTGCCTCTAAATGCATTGACATTTCTCATTATTATTTGTTCATTTAGCAGACATCTTTATCCAAGGCGACTTACTAGGGTGTGTGAACTATGGATCAGCTGCAGAGTCACTTACAACAATATCTCACTTGAAAGACGGAGCACAAGGAGATTAAGTGACTTGCTCAGGGTCACACAATGAGTCAGTGGCTGAGGTGAGATTTGAACCAGGGAACTCCTGGTTACAAGCCTTTTTCTTTAACCACTGGACCACACAGCCTCCTATATTCATGCTTTTAATATTCATCCTATATTCAAGGCTTGTCTCATTCATGATCCCTCTTGTGGCCAGAACAAAAACATGCATTTCCAATGAGTACATGTTGTTAAATTGGGCAGCACAAATGTACTCATTTCAAATATATAAATTCAATACTAATCTTCAACTAAAAAATACAGGATTAGGACTACAATATAGAGAATATTAATCAGAATCCCATTTACAACTTCAGTGGAGGTTTTTAATTTGTTGAAAAGCTGTTTATCGTGAATAGTACCATCTCGTGGTTAAATATGTCACTCAGTGTCACTCCATCTCTAAAAAATATTTCAGATTTACATAGTATGCAGACACAATTTCGAATATGTCTTGTTTTCATTGAATTTTAAGTTTGTGTTATTTAATACCACAAATATGTCCTTGTTGGTAAGTAAGCCTTGTTGTTTGTTTAAATAATGTGCAAAAAGTGTGTTTAAAAGAAAAGCAGAAACACAGGACTTAGAAATGGTGTTTCAATATATAATATTACAGAGGGTGTTGTGCTAGACAGACAGAGAGAGAGAGAGAGAGAGAGAGAGAGAGAGAGAGAGAGAGAGAGAGATGGTTTGTCTTTTACTGTTTGATGGCTATCAAGAGTCAGGGTTTAACAGACAGCTCATATTTTAAATCCCAACATATGGCTTAAGGTGTTTAATCTCCAATAAGGATACATCAGCAATGATAAGCAGGAATAGAAATTGCAATTGGTTATCAAAAACACACAGGTGCTCTGTCATTGCTTTAGTAGAAACAGTTTAAAATAATCTCTCTGGGCTTCTACAGTAAACAGAGACTACAGTTATAAATTAAGGAAATTGCTTCACAGGTGAAGATCATCATTTTTTTTTTATCTCAGAGTTGTGTCTATTTGCAAAGCTGTCGCCTTTCATGCAGATGAATAATGAGATGTGGTAATTAATGAGAAAGAGATTGTAGATGCATTAAATTCAGTCTGAGGTTGTTTACAGCTCTGTCACTCCTTGCACAAAAGACACAAGCTGCAGAAATACTACCTATATTAATATGTGGAGAAAACATTTAATTTGTCTAATTTTGTATGGCTCTATCGGGATTACTGTGTCTTTAAACTATGTATGGAATGGCAGTGAAAGAAGGACTTCTTCAGTTCCAGTTAATTATTGCTTTATCATAAACCTTGTTTCATGGTATTTCTACTGAAAGTTAGAAAGGGATTAATAAACGCTAGCAAGGAAATAAATTAGTTAAAGAAAAGTTTGTCAGATCCACCACTGTTATCGTACTGTGTGCAGAGCACTAGAATGATTAAAAGGCCTCAACAGGTTGATACTGTATGTGGTTTCATAGTTTTAGCTCGATAACAATGGTAAGTATTATTTCATTTATTGTTGTCTTTGACAAGCAAACACTAACCTAACAACCAACCACACCCTATTTGGTTTTAAACATTGACTGTGTCTATGGACAAAGTGACACTAATGAATAATGAATGTATAATTCTTGTTCACAGACTTTCTTGTGTGTTTAAAGCATTACAGTCTAATCTGCTTTAAGAACCATATTTGATGATAAAAATAGACGACAAGAAAGGTGCACTGCCTCTGATGCCAACTGAACAGCTTATGCCTTTTACTGCATTTATCTTTTCAGCAGAGGGTACTATCTGGCTCACATAAGCTGGAGTGCAGTCATCAGACTCTCTTCATTTGAGAGTTTAAACCGCAAAAGAGATAATTGCTCCTCTCACACTACCAGATATTCCAGAAAGAAAATGTTCTACAAAAACTTTACATCAAGTGTATTTAAGAATTATCTACATAACAAGCTATTGGCATAATGGAGCTAGGATGTGTCACAGTGGTCAGTTTGGAGGTACGGTATGCCTATGTTACAATGATAACAAACCAAACTAATGCTTATAGTCTAGATGACTCATCCATAATTGTTCAAACACTCACAAGTGTAAGTATGTCAAGCACACAAATGTATCAGCTAATGCCTACAGTATGTAAGTGTTTTTAGGTCTAGATACCCATGTTGATAAACTTTGCAATTAGTCCATGGAAAACAACATTTAGTAATTAAATTAAAAATGCACCTGAGGACAGGGTTATATTTTTGTTTCTTATTTTATTATGTAAAATAACAATTATTTTGATTTTATGTTGTATTCAACTTCCTGGACTAAGATTTCGATTTTTGAGTTCCCTTTAAGAGGCTGTCAGGCGACTGCCATTAATTAAAATGATTCACATCCTTCCCTTGATAAGATTTACATCCTTTCTTCTATTTTGAATCAATGAAAGTGGCTGGCTCACACCAGTATTTGAATACTAGCTAGCCAAGTACTGAGAATAAGCAATTATTCATTACCAACATGGAAATATGCATTTACATTTCTTAAAAAAAAAAGTGAAAACTTATTCTACACTAAAACAAACAAACAAACACAACCAAATCAAACAACACTGACCTTTCCAATTCTATACAATTTCACACCAAAGCAGTCTGCTCAAAAGCTTGGTTGGCCAAGGGACTGTGAACTGGATTTATTTTCTTATTTTTCAATTCAGACAGACTTTTCAGCATTTCACTTTTTACAGAATGAGTGACTCTCTATGTTAAAATTAACAACAGCTCATTAGTCAGGAGGTGTGTGGACTAAAGCAAAATAAAGGACAATATAAGTTATGTGTCAAATTAATTGATTTCTGGAAATTGGTTCCTGCCAAGCAGTTCCCTGTGCTCTATGGCAAGCCAAATTATCATTTAGAGATATCTCTAATTCATTTATAGATATCTCTAAATATTTGAAGATATCTCTAAATCATTTCCAGATATCTCTAAATATTTGAAGATATCTTCAAATATTTAGAGATATCTCTAAATCATTTTAAGATATCTAAAATGCATTTTTAGATATCTTTAAATCATTTGAAGATATCTTCAAATGGAGCTTTAAATGAGATATCTAAAATGCATTTTTAGATATCTTTAAATCATTTTAAGATATCTCTAAATGTTTTTGAGATATCTTTAAATACTTTTCAGATATCTTTAAATCATTTAGAGATATCTCTAAATAACGTCCTATTCATTTAAAGATATCTGCAAATCATTTGAAGATATCTTCAAATAGCTTCCTGTTCATTTCGAGATATCTCTAAATCATTTAGAGATATCTTGAAATAACTTCCTGTTCGTTTAGAGATATCTCTAAATCATTTGAAGATATCTTCAAATGAACAGGAAGCCATTTCAAGATATCTCAAAATGACTTCCTGTGAAAATGCTCTATGTTTTCAATGGACTTCCTGTCCATTTAAAGATATCTTCAAATGAACAGGAAGTTATTTAGAGATATCTCTAAATGTTTTAGAGATATCTCTAAATGAACAGGAAGTTATTTGAAGATATCTTCAAATGATTTAGAGATATCTTTAAATAATATGTGGATTTGGCTAGCATGGTGCGCCAAACTGTCATTTAGAGATATCTTAAAATGAGGGTTTTAAAGATATCTCTAAATCATTTAAAGATATCTTCAAATAACTTCCTGTTCATTTAAAGATATCTGCAAATCATTTGAAGATATCTTCAAATAGCTTCCTGTTCATTTCGAGATATCTCTAAATCATTTTGAGATATCTATAAATAACTTCCTGTTCATTTAGAGATATCTCTGAATCATTTAGAGATATCTCGAAATAATATTTCAAGAAATGATAATTTGGCTTGCCATAGTGCTCTGAAGTCGTTGCCAAGTCGTTTGCAGTATGAACAACATTGATGTGTAAACAGATGTTTCCAGCAGCTAGGTGGCTGCAAACTAAATTACATATTTATCTGCCTAGAAACAATATGATTGGCTGAATGTTTGCAAGAATAGTGTTAAACAAACATATTAATGAACACATTTTTCAGTAATGCAGTAATGAGACTGCATATTTGTCTGCTGTCTATTCCAGCATCTTTTAATATCACATATTGTGACTGATAGTAATACAAGTCCCTTATTGGTATCAACAGGTGTCATGCTATGTAAAATATAATATAATATATAATATAATATAATACTGTAAGTGCTATACATTTTGCCATAGCTTCTTGATACCAGGTCATAGAAATGTATTATCTTTATATAGGGAATTCATACTTTCTAACAAGGTGTGCCAATCACAATCTGTCAGCTCGACAAGCTCAGACAGCACCTTTCAACAACAGCAAACGGAAACACAGTTCAAATAATATTTCTTCATTCAGATATCTGGCACTGTTCAGATAAACTATAAGCTCTGACAAGTAAAAAGTTATTTGTTTATGTTCTCTAATGATGTGTGTGAACATTCTGGGATTACTTTCCTAAACCTTTCTCAGTGGAAGACTACCCAATGAATTATTACAAGTTCAAGTTCAATTTAAGTTTTAGTGTCTCTTTCATGAAAATAATGAGAAAAAAAAGTTCTAATAGGGATGGTGCCCTGTCGATGATGGCTCTACCAGTAGTTGACCTTGACCTTCAGCACTATTGTTTAACCCCTTACGGTCCAATGTCGGACCCTGTCCAACATCATCAAAAAGGTGTCATTTACAGGTCCATAGTCAGTTTTCTCCGAAACCAGCAGAGAAAAGCTTTCAATGGCATATTACTTTCACCACAGACATAACACAGACATAAACAACCTAGATGGCTGCTTCCGCATCCAGCACTTACTTAATATCATGGACATTTGCCAAGCTTTTTGAGATCTTACAGGAATGAAATAATGACTTGGACAGCATTATTGAGGAGTTTGGGAATGAATTCGAGTGATCAGGAGATGGATTTCCAGTATGTACAACGAAGAGGTATGGTAAACCTTCTAAACATATGGGATGGGTCAAATTATTCAAAATACTGTTATTTACTTCATTATAAAGACACAGGTGTACTAGTATTTTGACAACACAATAATACTTTTTGATATGGGCAACCCCCTTTTATTTCAGAATTAATGGAACAGCATTGCAAGTGTTAAGTGTAGGTGTAAATCTCAAGGGATTTTCGAAAGCATTTGAACTCTAAACAACATGAAGGAAAGTGTTATACCTTTGTTGACTTTTCAAGTGAAGTGAATATGCAGTATTAAAAAGGAAAAGTGCATCAGCACAGTGATAAAGGCGAGGTTTGTACGTTGTACATTGCAAAACCTTAGGGGCCACACCTTTAGGACAGCATGATTTACACCATGCTCTGGAGCTATTCCGCAGATGAGAACCACTAAGACAGACCTGTTCTACTACTGAAAAAACAATACCACAAAATAAATGGCTTTCCTTTCTGCCAGCAGACTTTATAGACTTGCACTTGAAAGAAGTTCTGTAAAAATAAAATTATAACTTGCTGTTGCTTATCGTTGTTGCTAATCTGTTTTGATAGTGCCTGGCAAGGTGAACTGTTTTGCAGCTTTTTACCTCACTTAGAGCATTTTTATAATGGTGCAGTCTACTTTTCTCTCACAACACCAGTCTTAAGCTTATCTATTAAAAGGGACAAAAAAGGTTTATCACCATGACTATTTCCTATTACAATTCAGGTTTTAAATGGACTGATCCTAAGAGGAGCTGGAGCTCTTCTGTTATAATTCTCTCTTCAGGAAGGTCAGCATGGGCTGTACTTGATTTGCACATAAGCATGAACGTCTTGGCTGAGAATCAAAAAGACCAGCAAAATGAAAGGTGCCTGAAGTTCACTCTTATTAAAAAAAATACTGGATTTGACAGTTCATTTCATGCATGAAGTTAACCTTCTAAACCAGACCATTTGAAACTGAAAACATCATGTATTCTCAATAGTGTAGATACATTTTGTTTCTAGTTGAGGATGTAAAATTACTTTCAGCCTCAAAATTCTCCACATTAATAGCTAATTTATGCTTTTTATCTGAAGTAGGGTGTTTTGTTTACAACAAAACATTTCAAAATGACAGATGTCCACAAAAAGAGTACACTGACCAAATCAATTAAAATGTATGAATGCACACTTTCTCCCTATTAATGATAAAGTGGGTTTTGTTTTTAAACCATTAGGATGACTTGAGTTAATTTATATTTCAAAGCACTTTTCATGCTAATGATGAGGCAAACAATCGGTCGTGTATTATAACAGATGCAGATTTAAAGAGGCTTCAGAACCACAAAACACATCTTCCTTCCTTCATACACACAAGACCCTTTATTTAGGAAGACTATGGCATGTATTTCAAATGCTTGGTTTGCTTGTTGTTTTGCAGATAATGAATAACCACATCTAAATAAAATAAACATTTGTAAAGGATGTTTCTGTGATATGCAAAAACAGTGTTATTATTCTTTTTTTTATGAATTACTAATCACATAAATATACAGCTGTGAACTGTACAATGTGCATCACAGATGAGAATCTATTATCCTGTATTTGTCAGCTGTAACTCCAAAACAGGGAAATTGAGATTGTGTTTGTATTTGGACCAATTTAGGCCAGAATGGATTGAAACCACTCTTATTTTGTCAGTTTGTACCCTCTCTATGGGCTCTGGACAAAGACAGTGATTTGAACATTAAAGCAGACAGCCTCGAAACAAAGACGATGATTTGCACAGATGTTCTAGTATAGACGGCAGACGACACAAAGAAAAAGCTAATTCCCTTCGCAAGTACCTTTCTCACTGCTTGGAACACTTCTTGCATGTTTAAGTAATTTGCATCGCCTACAGCAATGTGAGTGTAGCATTTCGATTAATTTTCATTAACATGTCACTGGAGGTGTGGATTATGACCCTCCCAAACTCATTGCAATGGACTGAAAGATTGAATTATTCTTTTTTTTTGTTTTTTTCACTCAAATAGTTTAGGCAATACATTTTGTCTTCATTACAGCAATAATATAACAAGGAAGCACTGAATCTGAATTATAATTAATGAACTACAGACTACTGTACAAAGGTTCTGGTTATTCGCTGCTATCATTTGTTTGCAAAAAGAAAAACAAGTACAGGATTTAAATTGTTTTTATACATACAAAAACTGGCACACGCCTGATTTCCTAAAAATCCAGGAATCATGGCAGGATCCAGGCCACCTTGCAACAATATTCAAAATGTTCAAATCTGCATCACATATAGCCTAGGATTAAAGAGAAAATAACATTATAAACAGTTGGAGTGGAAAGTACTATATTTATTTAGCATTTATACTTTTTTTGAACACAGTAGCAATTGCAGGTAAATTGAGTTAAGACAGAGGGTTCATTTGTATTCTCTTTCAAAAAGTGTAGCACCTCTTCTGCACTAAAAACCTCTAGCGAGTTTTGGCAATCTTGAAAACACACTCTAAAAAATTCTAAGTTGAGATAACTTAAGAATTTTATGTAACCTGCTGTCTTAAAATTCAAGTTATCTCAACTCAAGTTGAGTTATGTTAAATTTGATTGTTAAGCTGTCTGAACAAGCCTAAAAGACTAATTTTCATTCTACTTAAGATTATAAATGTAATTAACTTATTTATTTTAGTTGTGATAACTTAAGAATTTAATGTAGTTGAAAACAACAAAGATCATGAGCAGCACAGAGCGCTCTCCATAGGCACAATCACCAGGAAATCCACTCAATCGAAATTGCACATGCGTACAGGTGGAAAATGTGGACATTATATAATATATATATATAGATATATTTTAAATCTGCGGTTCACTTTGAGCTGCTAAACAAAGATTAACCAATTATACAGTGTTTTAGAGAATGTTTAATACTGTTAAAAAATCATGATTTACTTTTACTTTCATTTTTATTGGTGTATTGCTGAGTCTTCGTGTGTACCCCCTATGACCCTTTGAAGTACCCCCGGTTAAAAACCCCTGCTGTATACTGTACGACTGATCAAAGTACTGTGGAATAGAATGTTTTCATACAAAGTATAATTTTGTCCTGAGAGCAACTATGGGTTAAAAGAAAATTAGCTTTACAGCAAGATCTATAGTACATCGTTTCTTCATACCTATAACCACAGTCAGAAGCAATGAATACATTGTTATCCTGTGTAAAAAAGGTCTATCGTTGATAGAAGGGAATAGTCTCTTATGAGATCACAGCTGTGACAAATCACCACGACAAGGCCAGCATGAGAAGTGATGTATGTAACAAACTCAATTTAGCACTGTTTGATTCTTCTTGGTCTTGTACAAATTACTCTAGTGGTCCTTCCACAAGGATTAGGAACTGACCAGCTTGCATTGTTTCATAACAGAACACAAATTTGATTAAGACTGATGTTTTTCATGCCACGAGTAGTTTTAAATAAATAAATAAATAAATAAATAGCCTTTAATTTAGTCGCGGTAGAATGCTGGCACAGCTTTAGCACAGCCCGTTAAGGAATCCCTTTTGTGCTATTAGGGGATCTTAATTGAAACATTTAACAAATAATAACATTTAACTCCTTAATTACAAAGAAATGACACCCACTGGCGCAGCATTTAGAAGTTTGTTGTAAACCCTTGTCAAAATAAAAAGGATGGGGTCAAGGGATTTGTTTCAGGAATAGTAGCATGACAATTATAGCGTGCTTCCTCTATTTTCATTGTAAACATAATGGCATGTACAGATTTCAAGGAACCAACCACTACCAGAAAACTCAAGCAGTAGTAGGTCACAGTGTGGGTAGAGGTAATTTGGTATGCCATTTATATCTACTTGTAGACTACAACACTACCTATAAATTAATTAGATTACGTTCTAAGAGCGTAATTTCTCATTTCTTGTACTTTCTCTATGCAATAGAAAGACGTCCCCATTGCAAATAGTTTAAGAACTCTACCTCCGTGCTGCTAGAGTTGAAATAGGTCAAATCTAAACAGGGTTTCCTGAGAAGCTTTGCAAGGACAAATTTAAATCAGAAAAAATATGCACCTGAACTTAATAAATACAAAGTTTAAATTGTAACAAATGTCTTAATTTGGGTTTAGCTTAATTGAAAGTGAATACATTGCTTAACCCATTGAGTAGCTTAATTGAAAGGGAATACATTGCTTAACCCTTTGAGTAGCTTAATTGAAAGGGAATACATTGCTTAAAGAATATAAAACGCTGATCTATTTTGGTTAAGCAATCTAACTAATCTAACACATAAGATTATTTGCACTATGAATACCAAAACATATTAATATAACAACTCTCTCTCTCTCTCTCTCTCTCTCTCTCTCTCTCTCTCTCTCTCTCTCCTTGTTTAATAAATATCATTAATTTGCTGTTGCTGTAGTCTGAAGTTATCATTGGGGTTCATTTTTGTACAGTAACATATTATTGCATTATTATAAAAAATAAACTGAATAAGGTCTGCTGTGCTCCATGGAATGTGGGTTCCAGTATCTGATATACAGTATATAAATCTCACTTCGTATTAAATACTGTAAATTGCCAGTGGGGCTAACATTTGCCATTGAAAGCACATGGAACCTGCCAGAAAAATAAATATAAATACCTAAATGAGTTTTCACTTTGTCAGGTCTGGCATATTTTTTCTACTGAGTAATTATTCTTCTCTTTATATACTGAGTCTGAAATAACTGATAAGTGAAAAATACATCAGATTAAAAGCCAGCACCTGGTTTTCCTTCAGTGCTTTTTTTCAGTCACGTCTGTTATCTTGTCTACAGATAAAACGAACGTACACAGAGCGATGTGTACATTCTAATGGAAAAGAAAGCTACTAGCAGTGTTTAAGTAACAGCAAACAATTCTTGTTAAACTTCAATGCCCACAAAGAAAAAAATGGCTGAAGTTTTTTCATGTTTCAAGAAAATGAAATGGTAATGGACAAAGCCTAAATCCATAAAGTATACCTTTACAGTGGCTCGAATCCACCAGCTGGAACTGTCAGAGTAGAGGTAGCTTGCAAGTAATTATTGCCTCTGGCGCTCTGTGTGTCTTATTTTTTGCCATTTGGATTCATATTTATTGGCATACTCAATGTAAAACTATAAACTTGGGATACTGCTACGAGAAACAACTGTATGGAGTCCATTGTAGGACATCCTCAGTCGTCACCCCTCCTCGAGTCAGCCGTCACCCCTCCTCGAGTCAATCGTCAGGCATCAGTCGTCTTAATCACCCAATCAAACAAGAGCAAAGAAACATTCGGTGCTTCCATTGAATGAAACAGATGTCAGTGTAGCTGCTGATTGGTGTGTGCGTTTTTACCTTTCTTCAGCATTTAATATGTATACTGGAAGCGTTTTAAAAAATACTTTAAAAGTTACAATGCGCAGTTTCATTATTTAAATTTGTTTGGATTTAAATTGTAAGGCCAATCTTCTATGGCATCAGACATAACTGTTTGTTTTTTAAACGGTTTCAATGTATTTTTATTTAATTTAATTTTGTTATGTGAAGTGCTTTGAGATGTCTTATGTGAAAAGCGCTATATAAAACTAAATGGATTGATTGATAACCCGTCTTTAATCATTTTCTGATTTAAAAGTGTGTGTTTGTGTAGGGACTGGGTAAACCCGGAATGGTGATAAGCGGATTAACATTTGTTAACATGTTAGTAAGCTAGCTGTCCAGTTAAAACAAATAAAAAGCATACCCATTACTTTATCTAAACAGTGTGAATAGCCTGTGATAAATTACAAATATTTCAAAATACAGAAGCCTGTGACTAAACACGTGAACCTATTCTGTCAAATAAACATATGTGTTTGTAGTTGGATGTGAAATACTTTGACCCATAAAACCTACTTATATTCTCTATGCAATAAAACGCAGAAAGCATCTGTCTGTTGGATATAGTGGAATATACTGAACATGCAGAGTACTTTTCAATGCATCTGCTATACAGATTGACTGAATAATAATACACCACACATCTACAGGGCTTGTGCTAGCATAATAACTGGGTTGGATTGAGCTCACATAGACGGGAAAGAGGATATGCAGGCAATCACAGCCTGTGTGTAAAGGAATCTCTAAAGACGTGACACTCCTCTTGTTTTAAGAACTTGGATTTTTTCTTATTAATAAAAAAATTGAAGCTTTGAAGACTTACTGACCACTAGATGGCAATCTTTAGTCATATCCTGATGTAATTCAGTAAAAAAAAGAAGCTCAAAAAACCTAGCAGCAATCAAACCCAAAATGTTTAGATGTTTGACATAATGAACGTTTGATACGTGCCTTTAGCAAATGGATTAAATTTACAGTACCTAAGTTTAAAAATTCAAAAAGCTGATATTATTGAACCGGTTCATGTAATCCAATAGCTGTAAAACTCACCAGAACACCTTGCACATCACTCAACAGTGTTTTAAAACAGAAAGCGTTGTCAGCTAAAACTCAAGATACATGCATTGGAATCAGGAATCTGTAATGAATGGCTTTTGATTCCCTTTGGTGTTTCATTTCCACCTGTATTCAGTATTTCACAGTGCCTAACTTTCTCATAGAGCTTTAGCCCTTCTGTGGTGTTTGTTTATTATCAAAACAATCAAAACCAAACAAACACAAAGTGGTTGTTGCTTTTAAATAGAGCAAGTAAAATAAAATAAGAAAGCTTTCAGAACCAAATTACAAAACTTTCCCTGAACCATATCCAGTTCATTCTGTATAAATGTGATTATCCTAATCGTGCATTACAGCCACTTTACCTAATTTAGAAAAACTGTGTGCAGTTTGATCCTCTTCAGGGAATTTTCTTTTTTTCATATGGTTTGTTTTATTTATTTATCCATTTTAATTTGTGTATTATTATTATTATTATTATTATTATTATTATTATTATTATTATTATTACTACTATTATTATTTTGTGACAGACATGATTAATGAACTAAACATGGGAAATTACAAATAATTGGTAGTCCAAAATATGTCCAAAACAATTGATGCAATTTGACTTTTTTTTTTTTTTTAAGAATAAAATATTACTTTTTATATTAATAGGACATCAAGGGATTTGTGCTTCCATGGTCAGTTAATGGAACTAATCTATTTATCCATCAACACTGGCTATGTTTACAATGACTTTTGCAACTCAGAATGGATCATTCTTTTTCTAGAATTTTGACGACATCATATCGTCGTCATACGACACTTTTCTAGATTATGGAAATGCACGTTCCAAGTGTGCAATGCCTGAAGGGGGTTGGCCAGTGCCAGTTTGGTACAATTAATATCACTCCATGGATCAAAATGTCTCAAATTCAAGGGACAAATTGAAGAATTATCATCTTGCTGAGACAGACGTACACTTCCTTCTTTCCTGTAATTATATTTTACCATCCTCAGAAATAACAAAACACAAAAGCAGAGACGGCAAGTAGAACACTCCACTTACATCTGCTGTAAACTCATATTGGCCATGATTAGATAAGTAAAATGGAAAGTTTCTATAATGTCATTCTGAAATGATTTAACTAATGGTACTGTTCTAATGATGTGTGACCGTTTGAATATCAGCATAACCCCTCCTTAATTACAATAAAATGACACCCACTGGTGCAGCACTTAGACTGTTGTAAACCCATATCATAACAAAAAAGGACTGGATGAAGTTTTTTTTTTTCCCTCAGGAATAGTAGCGCTCCAATCATAGCTTGATGTTTTAATTTCTACTGCTCCTCTGCATCCTGGTACTTGCTAAATGCTTCCAATGTGTGCTTTAATAAATGTGCAACATGTTTAAATGCTGCCCAGGGTCATGCAATATAGCTAAGTGACCTTTTTAGTTGACTAGTGTCCAATGAGTTGTGTAAATGTACAGCCCCTTCGTCTCTAGAGCACCAAACCCATATTCACAAGCACATTACATCCCATTGAATTGTTTTATCACACCCTAATAGAAGCAGTAGACAGAGAAGGAGAGTGCTGCCAGAAACAGTCAAGAATATTTGTAACCAAAACACTGCACACAAATCCTTACGTGTGGATCTATAATAACTGTTAGTATTTCATTCAAACGTATACTGAATTACTGATTCTAAGACAAAGCAAGCCACTGCACATTGCTGCAAATGCATTTTTTTCATATAGTAATACAACAATTTTAACAATGCTACCACATTGCTTCTGCAAGTACAGTACATGAAGTTGTTTCTTGTTTTATATTTTACATTTAACCAGCTTTCTGTAATTATTGATGCACTTCCAATTATAATCTGCACTTCCAATGATCCATACATGTTTAAGTGAGGATCAACACTTAACAAAAGTTTAGCCCTGATTCCAACATCACCAGTGCATTTATTTGATATGAATTTATTTTAGAGTTCCATTTTTCAATATAGGAAGATGCAACATTTTGTAATGATAAACCTTTGGGGGAAAACAAGAGCCATCTATCCATTTTTTTTAAGCTTAAGAGAAACAGAAGAGCACTCTGTAAGTCTGTTTGATTTAACAAGAAACAACTTGTTAAAGCTGGCATGCTACCTTCTCAAACACAAACACAGTAGCAAATCATTGTAGATTGATGCTGCACCAAAGAATGTCGCTAGGCCGAAATGTCAGGCCTATCTAGTTTTTCTTTAGTGCCTGTCCTAAGCCTCAAGAAAAATGCAGCTCAATTTAGGACATCCACAGACATCAACCTCCTCAATCCCGTGGTCAGAAATCCTCTTCATTCTACTCCCTACTGTAAGTATAGATGGGGACGCAGCTGCTGATGCCTGTGGACCGCCCTGTGCAGTGCCATATGTCACATCTTGCAGTAAAATTCAAGATTCAACCAGGACAGTTCAGGGACAACCCAAAACAGGTTTGGGAGGGTTGTGGTACTATGCAAAGAGGTACCAATACTTGCATTGCTGTTTTGGAAAACAAGGATTTGGGCATAAACTACTGCGTACAGTTGATGTAATATTTAGTATAGTCAGTGTAAATGCATTTCAACCTTTCTGGTGCATTACCCATTCAGAAAACCATAGAACCAACCTCCAAATTCTTGTAATGCATGACCAAGCATTAGCTTTCTATAGGTACAAAGTGTTACAGATCTGAAAGAGAAAACACCATGAAACTGTTGACAGCTTATTTACAGTGTATTCATTTGCTGTCAACGGCATCCAAAATGTTGTCTTAATTTTTTGTATTTGGTTTGCAGAGAATTTTGCAAACAAGGCTTCTTCCAAAATCTTTCAATTCATCATTTTTGGAGATACAGTTGCGTGCATCTGTATTAGAACACCTCACGATTTGTCATTTTATATAATTTATATACCTTCCTGCATGAAAACCTATGGATGTGAATTTCAATTTACGGTCAGTAATCAGCGATATAGAAGCAATAGGCACTAATGTATACAAATGTTAGACCGCTTTCTGCTTTAATTAGGCATCTTAAACAACTTCTAAAAAGTCTCATACATTTTTTCATTTCTGGCTGTTTTCCTTTTGGCTTACTATTTTAAATGAATCACATGTGTAGCCCATTAAAGTTAATTCAATTAGACAATCACTAATTTGCCTATTATAACAAATTTCCAAGTTTCAGTTACAGTAAAACAAAACAAAGCTAAAAACATTTCAATGTTTTGACTTGCTCTGATGCCTATAAATGTAAAACTGACATCTTTGATCCTTTCAGTTCTATCATTTAGATTAATGACAAGTATTACCTTGTAGAAGGAGTGAAATTTGAAAATCCCTATAGTTGTACACTGCTTGGACTGAAACCAAAATCTTTGTGTCTTTGCCAACTCAAGGCACACTAAATGATATGGCCAACCTAAAAGACCACACAAGCAAATAAAATGAACTGCATTGTTTCAGTTCATAGTTTGCTGCCATTTTGTACGAGTTAAAAACAGTTTTTTTAATAAGTAGCATCTGTCATTTGTTTTGATACGCAGATGACTCAACTCTAATTAATGTTTAAATACATTATTTAAATCTGCAAACAACTTATATACAAGATATGCATGAGCATTTATAGACATGGATTTGCTTTTTAGTATGTGTTGATGTTCAGTATTAAACTTACTGCAAAAGACAACTACAAAACAGCAAATACTTTGATGCATCCATATTATAAAATATTTTTTTAGGATCCATAAAAATATACTTTGAAAAAATTTAATTTGTTAAAGCTTTCTGAATGGGGCCTATTTTATTATAATCAAACACCTTACCAATAGGGCAAAGGCAATAGAAACTAAAACCTGGGAGAGTTATCACAATAACCTTTCAATGAATGCCCAAGACAGGAGGTACTGCCTTCAAGAAGAGCTGTAGTCAAATTAGTAAATTTAAACTCCAAGATGGTACCTACATAGTAAAAGCTATTCTATAGCTAAGAGTTTACAATGTTTAATTTAAGTTTAAGAAAGAAGAAATAACCAAGTAGGCAAGAAAAAGTTAAAAGCACAATTTCAATAGAATACAGCAGAAATTACACCAGGGCTTCTCAAACTCGGTCCTGGGGACCCCCTGTGTCTGCTGGTTTTCATTCCAACCGAGCTCTGTTACTTAACTAGACCCTTAATTGAACTAATAATGTGCTTAATTAGACATTTTTACTTGTTTTCAGCTCTTAAACAGTTGCAGTTCAAGTTACTTATCAAATGTTACAGCTAACTTGAAATATGCAACTGTTCAAGAGCTGAAAATAAGTAAAGAGGTTTAATTAAGCAAATTATCAGTTCGATTAAGGGTCTAGTTAAGTAATTGAGAGCTGGGATGGAATGAAAACCAGCAGCAACAGGGGGTCCCCAGGACCGAGTTTGAGAAGGCCTGAATTACACAATTCAATAGACTGGACTGAAAGGGAGGAACCGGAAGGACAGCGCAGCAGACTTTCAATCAACCAGCAATTACACAGACCACACACAGGCAGGTCGGTCGCCCTCCAGTGAATGGGTTCATCTAAATAGGAATACAAAAACACAAAAGTGTTAAGAAAAACCTCTAGTTTGTAAAGCATTTCTTTGTCAAAAAAACAATGCAAATGGATTGTCTTGCTACAGCCAATCCCGTTTCTATACGACCAGAAAACAAAACAAAACAAAAATATTCTCACTTTCTTTCTTTCTTTCCATAGACTTCAATACATGCCACAGTCCTGCTCGTCCTTGCTGTTTTTTTTTCTTTTTCTCTCTCTCTCTCTCAAAGCAAATATATTGCGAAAAGATAAACAAGGCAATTAACTGCCAATTACATGATTTAAGTTATCAACCAGATAGTTTAAGTAGAAAGAATTAACAATGTGCAGTGTCTAAAAAGGTACCAGGTGTATCAATTAGAAGCAATGACATAACGCATCAGATGAAAGGTAAGCTGCCGATAGTTAAAACAGCATCAATCTATTCTAAATGACAACAGCATTCAGCTATTGTATAATTAATGAAACAATGCATTATCAACATCCTTAAAGTGCCGTGTGCAATAATGGATTTATTAAAGCAGTCCCAATACTAGTTAAAAAAAATATACAAAAAGTAGACAATATATATCTAGCTATATAAAAAATGCAGATTTGTATTATTGCCTGTGAACAGACAGAGGAACCACAGGCCTAACTACACTACTAAATGAACCTGATTGTGGAATTAAACAACAGTCTGTAGCAGCCTGTGTGTACAAATTACACATTTTAGATTTCTGCAGAATTAAACTGATGGCCTTGGTGTTTTGTTTTTTTCCCCGTAAATACACAATCTTTATAAGTTTGACTTAAATCATATCCCTGACATTTAGGAAAGATATTAGAAACTAAAATATACATGTCATTTATGACAACTTTGACAATTGGATTAGCTATATTTCCCTTTTCTCTCTTTTTCTACAGGACAGTGCTCTTAAGTAGAACAAAATACAATAGCTAAATACCTTTCATCACATTCCAAAATAGGAATTACAGATCAGTCTGGCAGAGTATTGTACTCATCTAATGGTCTGTAAATCGCATGAATTCATAAAACCCTTTTTCTCAGCTTAAAGGTAATCGTATCACATAGGCTTGTACACCCACAGTTTACTTTTTTCTATTAAATTATAAGTATATCATGTTGTTTGTTAAAATATTTGTATGAATGACTTTGTGTATGGAACCGCAGGACATCCTTGGAAGATAATGGTTCATCTCAACGTTCCTATCCAGAGTAATTACCTAACTGATTAAACAAGACATCAGTGCTAGTTAGCATTTGACTGCAGTCATTGCTTGGTGGCTTTGTCTCCAAGTTGGATCCCATCATGGCTGCATAGACTATATTTATAAATATGTGTATTTGTATATGTAGGTTTATTCTATCAGTTTCAAATTTTAGAACACACACACACACACACATATATATATAATCACAATTAATTATTTTATTTACAATAGAGTAATTATTTATACAGTGTCAAAATGGAAAAAAGAACACCAAAACCATGAGAGGTTGTGTATTGGATACCAGATATTTCCTGCATTACATATTTTTTATGCAACAGGATTCTGAGTTTGTATATTCAGCCTCAGAGATGCCAACCATCCACTCAGCAGATTTAAATATAATTTCCCCAAAACATTTTTCTACATTTTGTGATTTAAAGACAAATGTTTTTGTTTTGTTTTGTTTTTTAAAACTGTGATGGGATTACCCAGCATTTACTATAGTGACCTTTAATGATGGATACTGTGGCAAAGTGGCTGATTGTGTACAGGTGCAGGAGTGATGCAGTGCGCAATGAACAAACAGAGAATTGTAATCCAGTTTGAAACAGGTTTTAATTATAATCCCCGTCTGGTGACCAAACAATAACTCCAGGCAATACACAACAATGTGTAATACACTGGAAGTAAATAAATGGGTTACAGTCCCAAATTATAAACACACGTATCTTTCCCACAATCTTCAAACACGGTCACCAGTCCTGGGTGCGTGCAGTAGTGCTTGTGGTGGGTGATACAGTTTATTAGTGACAATCGTGCAGTGCTGTTCCGGGTTAGTGCTGGCCCTTGGCGACAGCTCCGGAATCATGTTTAGCCATCTAGTAATATACAGAAACAAGACAGTTACAGACAAACAAAACAAAATACTCGGGAACATTTTTATCTCTCACGGGGTCTCTCACAGTCGTTACAGTTCAAATGTTTAAACCAAACGAAGGAACAGATTACGATTCTCTGTCCCCTTTTATGCCGTCACACATGCCGCCTCTCCAATCTGCGGCTGCCACGTTGTTTCTCTTCCCGGTCAGTGCGTTATTGCAACGGAGTCTCGCCCCCTTCCAGGCTGGCCGACTTCTCTTGAACCCTGGTAAAGAACTGTCAGACCAGCCCGTCCAGAGAACCCTGTTCTCGCTGCTTAGTGCCCTCACAGGACAGGAGGGAGATTTACAACCAAGAATCATTGTATTTCTGTCACAATACTCGATCAATTATATTTATTTTTTGATTTGATGCAAATAATTATTTTTTAAAACAACAAAACTGCACTAACTAATGATAAAAATGTTCCCATTGCTCATCATTTTTCAGCAAAGCAGACTGTATACATTTCAAACTGAAGTAGTGCACAGTATGGACAATTAATAGTTAACATCACGCTCTGTTTGTAAAAAAAAAAAAAGGTTTGAGTAAAGTAAATAACAGGATTGCATGTGTGTTATGCTACATCCGGCATGTGCTTCTCTTTTCAAGATCAATGACTGCGGCAGTGCAGGTGTAATTTATCACAGTACATGCATTCTCATTCAATTCTATGCATATGTATGTACAGTACAAAGATTTCCTGATCTCCTTTTAATCATTTGAAGTATATTTCATTCATCCCAACATGATTTATTGCTGCACCAAAGGCAAGAAATTAATACCCAATGTAACTGATTAGCCCTGACCTCCGATAGGCTGAGGCTCTATACCTCTGTAACATTAAGTAGTCCAAGATAAATGCTTATCAGGATGAATGGTGGGGAAGTATAGGCCTATATAAAAACACTGTTACCGCACAGTATTTTTTGCAAGTAAACTGTTTATGGCGTTCTTTCAAAATATGATCATATTTCCTAAATGGGCTTGTATAAGACTTCTAAAACTGTAGTTGATACTACACCTGGTCACATATTTTTTTAGATAGTTTCTTTGTAACACTGCAACACATAGGAGACACATGCAAATGAACTTGTTACTCAATCAGCTTTTAAAAACACATTGGAAATCCCTCCACTACTGTACTGTATACCATAAGAGTTGTTAACATGCCCTGTACAGATATTGAGCACACAAAACTATGCAATGTTTTTATAATTCTGACTGCTTAAGACAATGAAAAAAAAAAATTATTTTTGTAAGCAATCTAAAAAAAACAGCCGGGTTGAAAGCAATACTTTTTTTTATATATATATACTGTGTATACAATATATAGATAAGCCACAGCATGTGTAAATACCACTTTGTGAATTCAGGAAATAAATAAACACAAATTTAAAAAATGAATAAAACTAAAGAAAACTACAGTATATATTTTGTATTTAATTCATATGGGGGGGGGGCACACATCTTTACAGCCCTGCAACTGGGGTTTTAGCATATTATTGAATTAAATAAACCAATAAATCAATCTAAGAGAATAAAAAATCAGCACAAGCAAATACAGGTCAGAATTTGCTGTGCTGGGGTTTTTAAAATGTATAATTAAAGCCTAAATGAAACAGTTAATGGTCTGTACCAAAGTGAATAGTTTATGGTTTTAGAGCTGGAATATTCTGAGCAGCAGAAGAGGTCATTGTAGTGTTGACTTACAACACCATTGTAGTGTCAGTCTGTTGCTTTAATGTATGTGCATAATTAGAGACCGCCTCACTGCAACCCTAGCAACTGAGGTCAGTTCAAGATGACGATATTAGAAAAATGTAATTGCTGCCGTGTTTGCATTTGTAAGTCATGAAGCCTTTCTAACAAATAAACAGAAAAATCTGTTTAAATACATGTTTGTCACATGAACATTCAATTTCGTATCACCCATGAATATTTTGAGGATCATGGGACAACCAAAAAAGTGATAGAAAAAGCACATGTATCCATGGTAAGTCACAATGGTAAAGCATTGTTAAAAATAAAAATAATAATAAAAGGTTTACCATGGTAAAGTGCTGTGTTTACCCACTTAAAACGACCAGTCCTTCATGTCTGAACAGTAATCAGACACGCCGCACCTGTGTTTAATTTCTTAATGTGATTAAAACCAGAACTTAAATTTCCAGAGTGTGATTTATTTTGCTTCAGGCAATTAGCCTGTTTCATCTTTGTGATGCTTGCAGGTGTACATTATTCTTAATTATCAACCAAGGTCCAGCCATTAACCTTTGTTCTACATCCATAACATATGATGCGCCTCTTATTTTGCTTTTACATTGCCTGAAAGTATTTAATTAATAAGCATGAGTTTTTTCACAAACCCTTCATGTCATCAACAAAAAATGACAAACTGAAATGGTACAGCAGGATGTTAAATCCATATATCTGGGTTTCATCAAACAGGGCTACTTACAGGGGATATATGGTAATCGTAATATAATTTTAATTAAGAAGGCTATAGTATTCTCTAGACAATTTACTGAAATAAAGTAGGTTGTACAAGTATGTTACCCTGAAATATTGTCAATGTACATTCTGTTATTTGATTGAGCAAAGTGAGAGTTTCTGCTATAAATGCTTAATCACTGTGGTTAAATGAATAAAAAAAAAAAACTGCTAAGATGAAACAGAATGTAAAACTTTCTAATTCTGTGTTATTTAAACATGCTATAATAGAAAGACTGACAAGTGTTTGTCTAATTGTACATTTTAATTCTGACACCCCTATCCTTATTGCATTCATTATTATAAAGTACCAAATAACAAAACAAAGAAAAAAGTGATGAAAGATAATTGATTAATTTAGCATTTTATGAAGTGTTAGCATTAAATAATTTCACACCATTATCATATATATGTTTATTATTTGGTCATTTAAAAAAGCCACAATAAGGATTTGATTTAATCATAAGGTAAGTTTCTGTAGTATTGTCTCATTGTGGTTTTTATTTGTAGTATAATTGCATAATTGTAGGAGCTTTTTTCACATATTTTTTCACTTCTCAGTTCAAATAAATTCTACCGTAACTTCTTTTGTCTGCTTTCTTCTTCTTATTATTTGTTTATTTAGTAGACACATTTATTCAAGGCGACTTACAGAGACTAGGGTGTGTGAACTATGCATCAGCTGCAGAGTCACTTACAACTACGTCTCACCCGAAAGACGGAGCACAAGGAGGTTAAGTGACTTGCTCAGGAGTCAGGGAGTGAGCGGGTAAACGTGCAGTGCAAAGTTGGATAAAATAAATGACGTTTTCTGCTTCTTATAGCGATAAGCAATCATCTTAAGTTAATTCAGCAAATTTAGCATTTACAAACATGCTCAAGCTTTCTGTGTAGATATACCATAATGCAGCTATTGTACATGCTGTATTGACTTTGCAATCAGTAGCTACAAATGGTCCATAACTCACTGGTATAGCTTTACAAAATAAAATAAAAATAATACAATGTAATGTAGAAGGTTTATTGCCTAGTAGAACACAATAAAATGAGAAGAGGGACTTCAGCCCTCAAGCATGTCCCCTTGATTCTGTACCCACCACCCCCCTCCCAGGTCAGCATCTAAGTGCCCAAATGTTAACCTTATGACCCCACATTGTAGACCGTTTCACACATTTATTATTTTCTTTGTATAATAATGCTTCCTAACTCCTGTTGTGAATTTGTTTCCACCCACGCCCTGTTCTTATCAAGTGTGTAAGTTTAAGATTTCATTGAGACTGCAGCATATAAATCCTACCGGGCAAGGGCCCCTTGTTCCATAGTAGTGTTATAGTGTCTTCATGTGCATGCTTCTGATGTTATGGAGTGCAAGCCAAAGGTGAGCATTTATTGACTTGAAAAACATGCAAGTGACAGCACTATACTCTGTTATCCTATTAAATCACTGTTGAATCATTTTTTCCAGTGTAAACCAAGATCAAAATGAAAAACAATCACTTCAAATGACTTTTTTTAAGTACTAAATGATAAGCGACTGGTGAAATGGTATTAACATTACACATAACCATAAGGTGAAATATTGCAGTGCAGAGAGACCAGTGTCCATTACCTTAAATGCCTAAGGGAATGTTTGAATACAAACTTAACAATTCCAAACTAAATAGCAAGCTCACTATTATTACTGTTTGCAACTCAGCAAGTGCTGCTTCCTTTAATTTAGCATTGTCGTAAATCTTGCCAATGGTCTCCAACAAATAACCAGTGAATGCAAACATTATTCTGTATTGTGCTTTTACAGTACGCAGTTATACACTTGCTGTTCTCAATATGAACCAGATTAAGGCTGCTACGGTTTAAAATGACTTAAAAGGCTTTTTGTTTTATTATCTATGTTTTTCAGACTGGACAAAGTTATTTATTTATTGATTTTTTTTTTTAAACTCTCAGCCAAAACTGGTCACTATCTTTGCCTGATATATTGAAGTGTGCAGTGGAATAGAAGTGTGGTTCCAGTAGCTGGGAACTATGTAATGCTATCACCAACTAAGCTCATTAAATTTGATAAGAGATGCCTGTTGGAGGTGTCTCTCCTTGTGGCTCACCTGGTAAAGCAATGGCCCCCTGGTGAGCACGATGTCATACAGTCAGGGGAGTGCAGAACATCGATGGTAAAATAACAGGGCATTCCTGAGTAAAAAGGGAAAAAAAGCCTGCTGGGCCCCTACAATTTAGTAGATGTATTAGTGTATACGTACTGTTCGTTGGGATTCATTGAGGAGCAATGTACACTTATATTCATGAAATACTGTCTTATTCCCAAAGTCATCCTTTATTCAAGCCAAGATATTATAATGATCCCTTAATTAAAAGTCTCTTTGTAAGATTAGCAATAATACTGCTCCCCTGTAAGGACGGAAGAGAGGTGTAAAACAACATTTTTGTAATGAGCCATGTTATATACTGAGCATCAAAAGAAACCTATCACTTTATATTTGAGCATCAAAAGAAACTTATCACTTATATTTGGATAAAATTCACTAGATGTGATCGAAAAATGACAAACTCTGTTTTAGAGCAGGTGCAGTGACTTTTTATTGTGCTGATTAACAATTGACATCACGATGATGCTGCAAAATGATCTGTCGATCTTGAGCAGGTGTTGTGACTCTTGGTCTCCCAGTTCGTGGCCTGTCATTGACAGAGTGTGTCTGGTTATACCATCCCGCCAGGTTTGAAATTGCTGGTTGTGAGCACCCAAGACGACAGTACGCTGCCCTAGTCCAGCCTCCAACATACCGATTGCATGAAGGTGCTGCTCTCTTGACAGACGTGGCATATTGTTTTTTTTTTTTTTTGTGATTCTTTATTGCTTTTATTCAAGCTTGCAATTCAACAGCTGAAATCACTCCATATCCAGTGTCCAATCAACTGTCTCACTAATTAGGTAATTAAGTGCACATGCTTCAATCATAGTCACTCAAGCGTGTCATGGTCAAGGATGAATGATTGAGTGATTAAAAAGAAACCAAAAACATTTCATCAATGTCCATCATTTATATACCTTATTTTTATTTTTTTTAGAAAATAAATGTGCTATAATAGTGATAAGTTTCTTTTGAAGCTAAATAATATCATGTGACTGGTGATGAAGCAAGTGTATTTTCACCAAACAGATATACATTTTACAATCTGGGTAATCATCCAGCCATAACACGTTACCAAGTCCTCAACACTCCAAGCAGTACTATGTTCTGAACAGCTCCTGTCATTTACAAGGCTCCTCATCTTGATAGCACTGTTTTCCCTTTCAATGCCAGTGGTTCATATTCTTCAGTCTCACATATTACTATAATTGCACCAAGGAACCAAGATCTTCTAGCTCCACTGTCTACATTCTGTGGCAACGTCTGTCTATCTGGACATCTCCCTCTCATAAGCGTTGTTTAGAGCTTCTTCCCACAATAGAATGAGCTTGATGTTGCCCACATGCCACTGCCCGGATGGGGTGCAGTCAGTAAAATAGACTTGTCACTCTTGCCAGTATAAATGTGAAATGACACTGTGTTCTCAGTAATAGAAATCTATGATTAAGGTCTTACTAGTGATCATTAGAGAAGATAATATCTTGGGCAACAAGCTTAAGTGAACAAAATCTGTTTCCGTTTTAGCTTTAGGAATGGTTGTGATTAGTTTTTTTTTTTTGTTTTTTTTTTTTCTTGGGAAATCTTACTTTCCACATTTATTCTGTCTGATGCAATTGCCAGCCACTTTATGTTTGTATGTGGGCGGCCTAGCAGACAGATATTGATCAGTTTTTAAGCAGCCAGTATAAACTACCTTATCTTTCTTATTATTTGGACCAGGCTCCACTGTGGTAGACTTTTAAGAAATTGTTGCCAAGAGAGTTCTCTGTAGTGTGCATGAGGCTGCACACAAGTGTACCACAGTTATTGTAGGGGTGGCCTAGTTGTAAGCCATTACTTCTAATGATCTCAATCATCTGAGGAAAGTAACACATGCACATATGCTCCTGTGAGGCAACCATGACATATCTAGCTGATCCAAAGATGAACCCCTTGTTATCTGTTAAGGAGGATACTTTTTATATGTCAACATGCTGTTTCCACTACAAATCTCACTAATAGAGATAGCACAGTTGGAAGAAGTCAAAAAGACCAAGGTGATTTATCTCTGCCAAAAGAACCATTTTGTTATTAATTAATTTGAAGGCAATATGATCACCTATACAAAATTGAATGCAGTCTAGCCTGTAGTGTGCAATATAATAGGTGCATTTATAAATCTATGTGTCACTTTGAGATGCATTTTCTAACGTGCACAAACTCTTAAAACATAACATGTGTAGATATGAGTGTGAGTTATATATACACAGATGTGCTCAAATTTGTTGGTACCCTTAGAGCTCATTGAAATAATGCTTCATTCCTCCTGAAAAGTGATGAAATTAAAAGCTATTTTATCATGTATACTTGCATGCCTTTGGTATGTCATAGAATAAAGCAAAGAAGCTGTGAAAAGAGATGAATTATTGCTTATTCTACAAAGATATTCTAAAATGGCCTGGACACATTTGTTGGTACCCCTTAGAAAAGATAATAAATAATTGGATTATAGTGATATTTCAAACTAATTAGTTTCTTTAATTAGTTTCACACATGTCTCCAATCTTGTAATCAGTCATTCAGCCTATTTAAATGGAGAAAAGTAGTCACTGTGCTGTTTGGTATTATTGTGTGCACCACACTGAACATGGACCAGAGAAAGCAAAGGAGAGAGTTGTCTGAGGAGATCAGAAAGAAAATAATAGACAAGCATGGTAAAGGTAAAGGCTACAAGACCATCTCCAAGCAGCTTGATGTTCCTGTGACAACAGTTGCAAATATTATTAAGAAGTTTAAGGTCCATGGAACTGTAGCCAACCTCCCTGGTCGCGGCCGCAAGAGGAAAATCGACCCCAGAGTGAACAGAAGGATAGTGCGAATGGTAGAGAAAGAACCAAGGATAACTGCCAAAGAGATACAAGCTGAACTCCAAGGTGAAGGTACGTCAGTTTCTGATCACACCATCCGTCGCTTTTTGAGCGAAAGTGGGCTCCATGGAAGAAGACCCAGGAGGACTCCACTTTTGAAAGAAAAACATAAAAAAGCCAGACTGGAATTTGCTAAAATGCATATTGACAAGCCACAATCCTTCTGGGAGAATGTCCTTTGGACAGATTAGTCAAAACTGGAGCTTTTTGGCAAGTCACATCAGCTCTATGTTCACAGACGAAAAAAATGAAGCTTTCAAAGAAAAGAACACCATACCTACAGTGAAACATGGAGGAGGCTCGGTTATGTTTTGGGGCTGCTTTGCTGCGCCTGGCACAGGGTGCCTTGAATCTGTGCAGGGCACAATGAAATCTCAAGACTATCAAGGCATTCTGGAGCGAAACGTACTGCCCAGTGTCAGAAAGCTCTGCCTCAGTCGCAGGTCATGGGTCCTCCAACAGGATAATGACCCAAAACACACAGCTAAAAGCACCCAAGAATGGATAAGAACAAAACATTGGACTATTCTGAAGTGGCCTTCTATGAGTCCTGATCTGAATCCTATCGAACATCTATGGAAAGAGCTGAAACTTGCAGTCTGGAGAAGGCACCCATCAAACCTGAGACAGCTGGAGCAGTTTGCTCAGGAAGAGTGGGCCAAACTACCTGTTAACAGGTGCAGAAGTCTCATTGAGAGCTACAGAAAACATTTGATTGTAGTGATTGCCTCTAAAGGTTGTGCAACAAAATATTAGGTTAGCGGTCCCATCATTTTTGCCCATGCCATTTTCATTTGTTTTCTTATTTACAATATTATGTTGAATAAAAAATCAAAAGCAAAGTCTGATTTCTATTAAATATGGAAAAAACAATGGTGGATGCCAATTACTTTTGTCAGTTTCAAGTTATTTCAGAGAAAATTGTGCATTCTTCGTTTTTTGTGGAGGGGTACCAACAAATTTGAGCACGTCTGTATATATATATATATATATATATATATATATATATATATATATATATATATATATATATATATATTCTGCTTCTGCATAACACTGAAACACAAATAATATGTTTATGTAAGGGGTGCAATACCAGCAGAACTTGATCTATTGCCTACTTGCAGACTTACAGGAATTCTACAGACTGACAAAAAACAATGCATTTTGTAAATGTGTTAATTGTCAGAAAATACATCAGTATTCTGATCTCTCCTGAACTCAGAAGTTTACTTAACCAAGGCAAACAGTTTATCAACCTCCCCCTCTTTCCACTTCACTTACTGCAATTAAAAATGCCAGGCCATTACTGTATAAGCAGGATGTCGCAATCATTTTCACTAAATCATTTCTTGCATGTACAATATTACACACATACTTCATTTTCTACAGACATTTAACATCTTCCATAGAACAGTCAAATATATATTTTTTAATGTAATTCTTGGCTGAACCAGAACATATTTCTGTGCCAGATTTCCCAGAATCATTTGGATCTCTATTCCAATCACTGTGTCTTCTATGAGTTATGTTATGAATTGACTCCCATGATTTCTAGTACCAAAATATCAGTCTCACAGCAGTTTTTTAGCCTTCTTTCACAATGTATCTTCTTTGGGTCACATCATGCCCACAACCAGGAAATCAGAGTCATTGGGCAAGCTGAAAACAATTGAATCTGAAATTAGATTATTACTTAAAAATCAAATCTTCTTAAAATGAATCAATGAAAAGGAATGGATGGCTAAGGTAAGTAAACTGGGCTGGGTTGGTAAGAGAATGGATGGGAGTGGTGCTGGAATGCATATTAACTTATTATAAATCACAATATTGAAGACTCTTCTCACAAACTACAATTTTTTTTTTTTTTAACTTTTGAAATATTCCCTACGTTCTATGCATGTATACACTGGATAAAATGTACTGAAATTTGACAAATGCCTAACAGTGTTTCATCGTATGTGATTTACAGTAAGGTGAGGGTTTCCACTTGATACACTCCACTGTGATAAATTACACAACTGTCCATTATTATTGAATATTTTTGTTCCACAACTGCAGGTGGGTAGGCATTGTTCTATTACAAAATCAACCATTGCTGTGTAGCCCAAACTGCAGCTCATCCTCATCTATTTAATGATGGTTACTACCAGCCATTTACCTGTTGAATGAACTCACATTACAATAACAGAATCACTGCTACAGTATGTTGCTGTGTAAGAAAATGTAGATTTCGGAGACTCACTTTCAGGTATTTTATGCCTTGTTGATTAGCATTTAACATTTATTTAGGTTCAAATAGCTCTACCTCTGTGTGTGAGCCGAAAGATACCAATCAGTGTGCTGGCGGCAAAGAAAAAAAATACTGCCTTATCTTTTTTTGTTATTAGCAGGGTCAGGCCACAATTTTACAAGTTCCTGAAACAAATCTATTGCACTCTCTTGTGTGTTTGAGTCAGCCCAAAAGTATTTGACATGCATTCTTTGCTGAAGACATTGCTTTTACCAATTGCTTTCTCTTCTAAATGCATACTTGTCTGTAACATGTATGATTACCGGTATGTTTGTTACAACATACATAAAAATGACTTGGCAGTTCAATAAAGGCTTTCAATTTAATGTGGTTGTTACCTGCACTGACCTGCCTTTAGCCTATTCCAAAATATTAAAGATGGTTAGTTAGTCAGGTCACACCAAAAAAATGGCATTACATCCTCTATACTAAACATGGAAATAAGTGGTTCAGATGCTGTATGTCTGGTCAGAACAATTTTGTTTGTGACCTGTTTGGATCAAATTTGGCATTATTCATGCCTGTGTCCATTGTATTGAATACATAAAATAACCTTTAATGATTTAGTTAGGTTTGGACTAATTTGATGCTGGATAAATAGAATCCTTCACAGCTATATTTACCTACCAGGTAGACTAGAATGACTGTACTAGCACCACATCAACTTCAGGACATGACTTCCAGTTGTACAACAAACCATTAAATCCTCTCAATGATGACAACCAAAGGGACAGAACTGGTTCTGCTGGAGGTAGATCCTCAGCTCCTTATTATAATTTATTTTAAATGATTCCATATTCAACTTTTAAATAAATATATTTATTAATGTTATCTGATCAAACAAGGATTGTGTGCAGGACTAAAACTCAAACAAGCCTTCATAATTTCCTTTTCACATCTCAGCCAACCAAAATATATTAACTGCAAACCAGGATGTTTTTTGGCAGTGTATTTTTTTCTCCTACAGAATTGGAAGCACATTCCATCCTATGATATGCTCAAATCTCTAATGTTCTTGAACAAAAGGACGAAGCAACTCTGACATCCACTTTACTGCGCTTTGTTCTCAAACATGTTTGAGTGAGTTGTCTCAGAAGATTGTCATCACTGAGGCTGCTATGAATTATTAGCAGTCTATCTTCAGTAATATGCTACCTTCATAGCAGCACATGTTACTCTTTGGAGCAATGGGTATCAATGCAATTGCTATAACTAAAAGTTATATATGACATTTAATTTAAAAGTAAAGCTGGTTCCTATAGTTGGCCTTGGCACATACTGTATACTAAAATACATTTTAAATGATCTTAGTATGACATTTCTCTGAACAAAGCAAGGTACAAATAACCAGTGGGGGCACAGCATGACAACACATAACAGGACCTTGTAAAAGTGTCACGATTTAAACATTAACCACCCTCTGCAGACCTAGGCTGGGACCAAATCAAAACTTTGACAACCCACTAATTGCACTTAACAAAACTGTATTTAATAGCGTTTTCTTTTTATGAGTAGAAGAAATAAGATACTTAAAAAAAACAAAAATGCTATTAAATACAGTTTTGTTAAGTGCGATTAGCGGATTGTCAACATTTTGATTTGGTCCAGGCCCTAGGGTGGTTATTGGGGTACAATCATAAAATTGTATCTAGGCATCACCTGCCCTAGCTGTTAACACTACATTCAGACTTTACACATTATTACTGACCCCTTATGGCTAGACTACTAAAAAAAACATCATAACATAATCAACAACAACAAAAACAATACTTTAAATTCATAAATATAAATAAGTAATTATTTCTGTTTCTTTGTAATATAAGGACATCGTACTATGTATTATGTATAGTTAGCAGTTCATTATTAAATCAAGTCTAATAACCCCACCCTAAGTGAACATTATACTGGAGTTATTTGATAATGTTAGTAAGGAAATTCCATACTGCTGGTATCTGATTGACTTGATTGAAACAATCCCTGTGGAAAAGGGAAAGAAAGGTCAGTTCTTGTCTGGGGCAAAGTTTTAAGCAGCACTACCACAATTAAGTTTAATTGTAAAGATATTATCATGTTGTGTTTTCATAAGATTTGCCATTTTATTTTGTCATTGAATTACTGATTGTTCCTATTATGGAAGGAAGACCCTTTAGAACAATATGGCTCAAATCCGCTTATAAACCTGGGTGGTATTCTTAGTTTCAGCTGAGCTGTAGTTTGGAGGGATAATCAAGTTAAATTGTACATTTAAAAGGTATATATTAGACTACAGTTAATGTACTGATGTTTCAGGTAATCAGCATATTCTAGTATTTCTGCCCTCAACTTTCAAGAAATCCAAATTCATCATTAGACTTTCATTTTCTTACATAGAGTGCCCAATTATTTTACCCCTGATTTTCTCCCCAATTATTTCCCCCTCACCGCAGCAAATCCCTATACTGCTTAGGAGACCTAAAGGGTCAGTGCATGTCCTCCAATTCCACGACCAAGCCAGGTTCCTCTTTCACACCTAGGAACTCAAGAGCCGATGTCAGTGAGCTACCGGCATCTGGAGGACAAAGGCCAGCCCTGCAGGTGTCTGCCTGAGTTTGATTGAAAAAATAGGGGCACGCTAAAATAGCAATGTTCTTGTATTGACGGTGTGCTATAGACTCAAGTAAATATACAGAATGTTGTAAAAAGTCAAGCACTCACAAAATATCTGCTGTTAAGCTTATATATTTATATATTGTGCTTTTAACAGGTAGGCCACTCGGGGACCCTAGACTTTTCCTTTTTCAAGGTTAAAAAGTACACTACCATTGAGCTTGCTATATTGAAACCATACCTGTGAACCACAAAGTAAAATAATGAAGGTTTTATGGAAGTTCCTAACCTTTGAAAGTGATGATCTTGAAATTATTGTCTATTCCATCTTTAAATTAGGTTACTGTAGAATACACTAGTTTATAAAGTACCACATATCCTATACGTAATGCCACTATTACTGTACAGTAAGATTTTTTGCAGACTTAAAGTACTGCATACTAACTTTTGTTTCAATAAGGGAGGGACACAACTATTCCATACTTTATCAACTTGCTGGTATCTAGCTCTAACCCAAGGTCATAACGCAAACAATGATTTGCCTATTCAGTTTGGGACATTTTACAAAATCTGCATGTGTGTGGGCGGGCCGACACACACAGGAAGCATGCTTTCGGTTCATTTTTTTTTTTTTATGACGCTTGGCATTCCTTCTCGATTGCAGCATACCTGGCCTCGGAGTCTCTCGCTCAAGCAGCTTCCTGCTAATGTGCAATACCAAATGCTCCACGTCCTCTACCTCCTGGGAGAGAGGCATCCCTATCCCTAAGTCGGAGGCATCAGGCTGTGTGGAGGGCTGTTCTGCATAATTATTTTAGTTTATTAGTTATAGTGCGCATGATAAAGTGACTGTAAATGTATGAACCATGCTCAATTTATGCATTCATTTCTTTCAGTTTAGGGGCACATTTATAAACCTGTCCTTTCTCAAATGTGCACAGTATGCCTCTTTACATTTTAGAATCTTTCTCTAGGGGGTTGGAATTTTAAGAAAAAAGGCAGGTAATGGTAAACTTGTACAACAGGGGAGGAGGGCGGGAGGCTGAAGGAAATTCAAATGTGGATGTCTGCAGTCGGTAAGAAAGGTTCAAGACCATAGCGTTTTTTTCTCTCCCTTTCTCTAAAGTTTAACTGAAAGTTTAAAGCAAAAAGGAAGTAAAGGACAGTGAGAAAACGTATTCCCGTTTTTGGTAAATTAGATTGTTTTGCTCTGTTGAATGTAATGCTACTACTGGTCTGGAGAAGGGATCTATGAAAAAATGTAGGTAAAAAATGTAGTTTAACAAGCCTCATACCTTGAGTATGGCTTGGTATAGGTCGCCAATGCAAGCCAGATTAACCAATATGGTAGTAACACAATTTGCCATAATATGTATGGGGCTCCCAAAATATGGGTTAGCTTAGGGTCCCCATGTCCTTTAATCCAGCCCTGCATAGTACATATTCATGAGCGCATACAGTATATTTCAAATAGTCAAAGGCATACATAAAAAAGACACAGTTTCAGATGTTTGTGTTTATTATTATTATTTATTTATTAGCAGATGTCCTTATCCAGGGCGACTTACAATTCTTACAAGATATCACATTATTTTTACATACAATTACATTATTATTATTATTATTATTTTTTACGCATTATTTTAACATACAATTACCCATTTATACAGTTGGGTTTTTACTGGAGCAATCTAGGTAAAGTACAACAGCAGTGTCCCCCACTTGGGATTGAACCCATGACCCTCCGGTCCGAGTCCAGAGCCCTAACCACTACTCCTGCACATCTCTTTTTAGTTTATCCACTTTTCTTAACTCCGTCTCTATAATTCTTTCTTTGTATCCTCTTTTTTAAAGATTTGTTTTTAATACATTTCTTTGATTCACATAGTCACTTTCTTTTAAAAGAAATAAACTTAATTACCCATTATATTCAACAGAGTACAAAAAATAAATTCAGTAGTTCACTGTAGGTTAAAAGGCCTGTGAAATGTGATGGATTGACAGCACTGGTAAACTCAATTTATGTATAAGAGAAAAAAAAACTCTTGCAACAACATTCAATACATCTTTTCAGCTCCTACGTTGAGGTGGCAAACCATATCCAGTAGAGGGTTTGTACTCCAAAAGCATCATTACCAGACATTGGTTCTCTTCCCACCTGGTTCTCTACCCACCTGTCCGTTCTCGTCACCAGAGCAGGTCTTTCTCCCCTATTCTACACCACACACTCTTTCAGGATTGGCGCAGCCTCTTTAGCAGCCAGAGCCCGCATCAGTAATCACCTGATCAAGACCATGGGGCGTTGGTCCTCTTCAGCAGTCAACTCCTACATCCAATCGCTGCCATCCGATGCACTGCAGCTAACCAGTCTATAGCTAGTATGCCCTATCTTCACAGGTACAGGTTCAGCGGGGAGCCATGGTCCATCTTTTGGGGGGATAGTGAGTCTCACTTCCCTGACCTGGAGTTCCAGTAACTCTGTAGGTTCTTCACCAGCCACACTATTCTTTCGCAGCTCATGTCTGACTTCCTCCTTTACCCTCCTGGGATGTGGCCCTCTTACTCTTAGTGCTCAAGTCCCATAACTAACAATTATTTGCATTCTTTCAGATTCTCTTTTTTTAACTTACGTCAAGGCTTCATATGAGCCGTTCCATACTTAGAGGACTCTGTCTTTTCAGGGGCCCGGAGGCCATTAGGGCTAGTCTCGACTCCATAGGGAAGGCTCTCTCGGTTGGAGTCCGGCCTGTCCTTTTATTTCTCCCTTGTCTAGAGGCCAAGCCTCCAATCCTAAGTTGCAAAAACACTCATTTCCTCTTGCAGCCCTGGCTCACGTCCCGTGAATTGCAATATATAGGTGCATTTGTAGGCACAGTCAAAGAGATAATAAATAAAGCTTTACACACTATATGGCCTTGTCAGACCAGGAACAGAAAAATGGCACCATTATACAGTAGATGCAGTACAAACAACTTGATAATATGATTACCAGGTCAACGACAAATGTTTTTACAATTACTTTAAAGTAATTTATGGTTTAAAAGCATGTTCATCAGCCCATGGAGAAATGTTACACAGATGAAGGCCGAATTCTTAAAGTTTATATAAAATGTCATAGTCTAGTGAAAAAATAAATATAATATGTATAATTCAGTTTACCAGTTGACTGGTTCAAGGTTCACTTTCCTCAGTCCCTTAAAATATGTTAAATTGATAAAATCCAGATCAAGGAATTACCGGTTCCTCCTGAGAAGCCATACCATTTTTGTCCCCGGCAGTGTATACTATAGCTATTGAATAAATAGTGTTATACTATGACTATATTATTTATGTAGATATCAGCATGAAAGATTTATGTTACATTGGTTAACATAACATGTGCATTTGGCAGAAGTAAAACACATCTGGGTGGAAAGGATACATCATTATTCAATGTGCAGTCGTTTACACCTGTGTGCCTATATGAAGGAAAGTCATAATCAGCTTTAGGCTGTACAACACAATCGCAATGTGCTTTGCCTTTAATTCTCTTTACTGCTTATACAATCTGCCTCAAGCTATTTTTCTATGCAATCAATTTGTGAATTGTGGCTTATGTTAAACAGAGGAACATTCAGTGTTATACTATACAAACAACAGCAGTGTAAATCCCTACAGAAAAGCATTGCACTCTAAACTTACCCTTGCTCAAAGTGTTAATTACAGTTCATGTTGCTGGGTAGCTGGGTTATCATTTGTCACCATGGTACCATGGTCCACATTCATAATTTCACAAATCTTTACTCCTGAATTAAAAAGTCTGTTTTTTATTAATAAAATAAAGGTTGGTGTTATGAAGCTGTTCTATATTGTTGTTAAAGAAACCAACAACAGTTATGAATATTAAACCTAATTTATTTTCCAACAAAACAGAGTAAAAACAAAGGCATTAAGGCGTAATTCACAAAGCATTTACCCCTGTGTTAAGATTTTCTAAAAATAATAATAATAATAATAATAATAATAATAATAATAATAATAATAATAATAATAATAATAAAACATTTATATTAATCCACTCAGGAGTTTAATTCAAGAGCTCCTACGTGCAGCTTAGTTTTTTCTTGCTCGTTCTGTATTTTGTTGTACAAACAAATGGTGCAAACTAGTACTCCACATGCAACGTGTTTCTCTACAATTTGAAAAAGGAAGGTCGACAGCAGAGAAAACCAATATTAGTTTGTAAAACACAAAGTTAAATTCAGAATAATGATTCAGGCAACTGTTTCAGTTTCTGAAATTGCACATCTTTGTTGCAGTTGGTAAACCAACACATGCCTGGGGATTGCTAGCTAATGCTATAGTGCTGTTTTATTGTATGAACTTATTCATGGGTTTACAATATGCTGTCTGACCCGAGCTTCTCTTGAATAAACAAAGTGATTTGGATAATAATTATATTGATATTGGCAGAAATTTTAAAACAAACCTTGAACATGTTATGAGATCCATGTATTCCATGAGGTTTTGTTTATTTCTAAATGTCTCTGCAATTATCAGTAATTGTGATCAAAGTTACAAATATATTTTAATAGCTAATGGTTATGGGGCGCCAAGTGTAAAAAAAAGTGTTAACATTTTAACACGTCGTTTTCCCAGGTTTAGCTTAAATCTTTTTCACAGATTTAAATAGAAAACACATCATTTTTTTCAGATATATAAATCTCGTGAAAAACATTTAAATAAATGTTTAGATGTGTACTTTCAGATATCATTTATAAATCTGAAAATATTTAGCAAAGTTTCAACATTTAAATCCAGGATGTGAAATAAATCAGAGAAAAAAGCTCCAGTTTTTTTTGTTTTTTTTTACACTTGGCTAGCTAAATCTTTGCTGCTTGCAAATAAATTTGTTTTCTGTAAAAATAAATATGAAATTTCAAAATAAATAGTTGACTGCTAAATCCATACATGCAATTTTTCAGATTTATAAATCTCATGAAAAACATTTAAATTTGAGGTGGGAAGTGAGCAGCGACAAAGATCTTCACAAGATAGTCAACTCTGCCTTTTCTAACATCCCTGTCGACAACCAAACCACTCACCAGTCTTGACTGCTCATGAATATGCATGATAGTGGCAATTTCTGACAGCACTTCCGCGATAAAGAGCTCTTGTCAGGCCAGGTGAAAACACTGATTGTAGAAATAATAGCAAGGATGTGTTAAGAAATGGTGTCTCTAAATACATTTAGGTGAATCGTGTTTAAAAATGCAATCGTTTTAAAAAGAGAAGGCAGATTTTACATTATACAGATGCTACTGGAACTCTTTGGATTCCCATGATGCACCGCTTCGACAGGGATGGAAGCCCGTCTCCTCCTTGAAACCATGCTTACATAAGCTCAAATGGGCGGAACTCGTTTGCATGTCAACTCTGGATTTAGCTAAATGTGCTCACCGAGTGTAAAACAAAGATGTAAAAAACGACGTTTATGAATGTGCTCGCAGAGTGAAAAACAAAGATGTAAAAACCGACATTTATAAATGTGCTCGCTGAGTGAAAAACAAAGATGTAAAAACCGACATTTATGAATGTGCTCGCAGAGTGAAAAACAAAGATGTAAAAACCGACATTTATAAATGTGCTCGCAGAGTGAAAAACAAAGATGTAAAAACCGACATTTATAAATGTGCTCGCTGAGTGAAAAACAAAGATGTAAAAACCGACATTTATAAATGTGCTCGCAGAGTGAAAAACAAAGATGTAAAAACCGACGTTTATAAATGTGCTCGCAGAGTGAAAAACAAAGATGTAAAAACCAACATTTATAAATGTGCTCGCAGAGTGAAAAACAAAGATGTAAAAACCGACATTTATAAATGTGCTCGCAGAGTGAAAAACAAAGATGTAAAAACCGACATTTATAAATGTGCTCGCAGAGTGAAAAACAAAGATGTGAAAACCGATGTTTATAAATGTGCTCGCCGAGTGTAAAACAAAGATGTGAAAACTGGAGTTCTTTTTCTCTGATTTATTTCTCATCCTGGATTTAAATGTTGAAACTTTGCTAAATATTTTTGAAAGTATGCATTTAAACATTTATTTAAATATTTTTCACAAGATTTATAAATCTGAAAAATGACAGGTGTGTTTTGTTTAAATCTGTGAAAAAGTACAAGATTTAAGCTAAATGTGGGGAAAAAAGACTTTTTTTTTTTACACTTGGTGCCCCATAAATGGTTACACAATATATTTAAACCATGTGTAGTACACTATTTCTTCCGTAAAAAACCTTTAATGAAGAAAGCCAGTGAATAAATCCTCAGCTGTCTAATTATACTTTAATCAACCTAGCAATCATGTTATTTCAATTAATAGAATCGCTAAGTTCTAATATTTACAGAATATGCTTGGTTTAAGCAGATTAACAAAAAAAATAAACTTCTTTACAAGCTTATTTGTTTTCTAAACTCCTCATGTTTGCGACTGCATCAGTCCTGCTTTACAAATGATATAAATTACATTTTGAACACTAAAATGGTCTGTTTAGCCTGCCCCTTGTGCTCTTTCCATCTTTCATATATTGCCAAGGAAAGCTTTGGAAGACAGCATGAAGGCCAAATGATATATGGCAACATGTTGAAAAAGTGCAGATGTTAGTGCCACCCAGGGCCCATGAAAGCAATACACAACTACTGTATTAGAATTCTGTTTTTTAAACTAAAAACATAATTCTTGGTAACTACACCCTGCTATGTGTTAGAATTGAAAGAGATTTCAGACAGCTTGTCAACACTTATGTATTTCATGGAAACTTTTTATAAATGGTATTTTAGGCAGTTGGAAAAGAGGTACAGTAAATACTCTCAAAAGAATTATGCACTTGATTTATAATAATTTATAGGATTATCACTCTTGATATTTATTTCATAGATTTCAAGTCTTGGAACAAACAAATACTTGTGGAATAAGTGTAATCTAGGTTTCAACACGTGTCAGATTTGAAAGAGTTTTCAAGAGGATGCAGACAGATTAAAAAAAAAAAAAACATAAATAAATAAATATTTCCAGATAGTATAGGACCACTAAATTAGAAAGTAAGTAGGGGATGACATATTCAAAATCATAATAATAAAAGACTAAGACTGCATTGTACTGCATAAAACCACAATGTATCATTAGGCTTGTAACATGACTATTGGGGCTACAGTTTCTGCACATCTGCTTAGGCCACAAAAGAACAATACAGGACCATTCTGCTTTTCATCCTATACATTAAAATACTACCCGTATTACTGATAATTATGCACTTGCATACCAGGGTAATTTAATACCTTATTCTGATTATCGGTGTTGCAAGTCATTTAATTAGGCCTCCTGGAGGATTTCTATTCTTGATCTTTACAGGTGCTTAAGCATGATTTTGTAGTTTTTCATTTAATTAATTCAAGACATATCACACATTTGGCTACAAATCTATCCACGCTGCAGAAAACCTCTTTATTTTTTTACGAGCATTTCATCTGATACTTTGGTTTGAAGAAAATGTCAAATACCCTTTAATAACAAGAAACGAGTTTAACTAGGTCATTACAGATCATAGTGGATAGTGGATCATAAACTAAGGTCTAAGGCTACTTTTGCAACAAGTCCCATAGGATATATGTGAGCTGCCATATCTCTTTTAGTTAAGTTTTATATACTTTCTGAAAGTAAATAGCAAAGGTGAAAAGAACAATAAAGTAGGTATGCTTTCCCCAGTAATGTTGTTGAAGCTGACACCCTGGGATCCTTCAAGAAGCTGCTTGAGGAGATTCTGGGATCAATAAGCTACTAACAACCAAACGAGTAAGATAGTCTGAATGGCCTCCTCTCGTCTGTAAACTTTCTTATGTTCTTATGATAATTGCCTCATTATGCCTTACAGATTTACAGTGGCATTACAGATTTTTTAAAACACATTTGTGTTCATTGGTTTAATGCACATGCAGGTTCTTGAATTGTTATGATACTCACAGGCAAGTATAACTTTAGAATGAGCCGACAGAAAGCTTTCCCTGGACAAAGCCATTTTTGTTTCTGGAAAAAACAAACAAAAAAAAAAACAATATTATAAGCATGCATTTTTCTGCTGACATGTCATTTTTCAACAGACAATACTCACTTTGTACAGCCATTTTGTAGACACTGATTGGAGTTGTGCCCATGGCAGACATCCAGCACCTCTGTATCCCAATTGGTCCTAAAAGTAATTCTTAGGATCACAAGGGATTCATAACACCATAGCTGTGAGTACATTTTACAAGTATGACAAAAAGGTGTGTTTAAAAGTTGGTGAATCACTTTGCTTTTTTATTGCACCCCATCTCCCACTTTGTGCCAAATAGGATGACATCAATTACTAGAGGATGGAGAAGTTCTAGTCTGAGACCAAAGTTTATGATGTTTATCCTTAAGGCATTACTGAAGAGACGGTTTTAGTTAGTTTTCTTTAGTTGCCTTCCTGTTCTTTATTTTAGATTAGTATTTGAATTTGGGGCCAATGTCAATAAATCTTTAATTACACAGTGTCTGTTTGTCTATTCTTTGTCATACTATTGTATTTATTTTAATTATGCATTTCATTCACTGGCTGCTAAATATATAAGAAGTATCCAGCATTGCATTTTCCCCCCTTCATTTACATGATATATGAGTACTGGAAAACACAGGCTCTAAACAGAATGGTTGTTATTTTAAGGTTGAATTAAACTGCAGATCATGCAGCTTTCCACTTAGAAACAACAGTGTCTTTTAGAAAAGTAATTGGATATAAATTATATGAATTCAGGGGGTTATGGCAATGAATAACTAAGTGTCAGGAGATTCATAAATGTTACAAATGTAGTTGCATATTCTAAAAAACTTTCAATGCACCTAAATATGGTTATTTTTAGATGTGTTTATTTCTGCATGTTTATAATTTATTGTAATGCTAGAATATTCTAAAACTGGGGTTAATGTAATGATTTAACCATTTATTTGTGTTATTTCAACTTTTAGGATATTAAATAAACATTCAGGAAATGAATTGTAATGTTAAAGTTTTAAGTGACCTTATTGAAGCCACAGGTGCATGCCGTCTAGCGTTATCAAAGGATTGCAAGTATGTGGTTTAAACGCAAAGCATAGAACTGAAGTTACACATTTGAATATTTAAAAACAAAATATTGTTTGTGTATGTTGCCAGAACCAGTTATATGTTTGTGATGGTGTGATGAGTGTGATGGTAGAAATGACGTCACAAAGTCACGGGTTTGGTACAACAGCCCCGATACCAGCAATGGTAGTCAGGGTGTACTTTATTAAAAATGGGCTCACAGACCAAAGGAACTGAAATGATGAACAAAAAGTCCCAACAGAACAAGTCCCTCTCAGTTCTGGGTACACTTCCTGGGTGTGGTGAAAATTACTCATGCTCAAGTGCAGGGTTTTCAGGGCAAAGGTAAACAGCTCCAGGGTTTGGGTGAACTGGCAGTGGTGCAGCAGTTCCCTGGGGTCAGTCACTTCCCGGTCCTATTAACACAAAACATAAAGCACAACTGACACATAAACAAAACACACAGCGGGTCTGGTTACACATTCGATCTAACCTCAAAGGGACCCACACTCACAGAATGACAGCCTTTATATATCGACACATCTGCCCACTGCCTAATGCAACACAGCTGATCACAGTAATCTTGTCTCAGCACAGGTGTGCAAGTACCTCTGCTTAGCGCCCTCTTGGGTCGGGAGGGAGATTTACAGCTCCGATACTCTTGCTCCCTGTCACAATGCTATTTCGCAGAAACACATCCATAATTGAATTAGGGTTTTTTTTGTTTGTTTCAGTAGAATACACTGTGAATCAAGTGTTCAAGTGGTATGCAGTAGATTTTAAACACATTTCAATATGTATATACTATACTTTGTTTATACTGGCAACAGTTTTGTCAAACAGTAAAAGGTGTTTAAAATCTGGCGTATAAGCTTTTTGTTTAACTGTTAAACATTTGGTTTTACAGTGTAGCAGTCTGTAGCTGAAATGCCATTAATCTATCATTGGCATGTAATCATTTATTAGTCACCTGGGATAAAGACTCCTAGGGTGCTCACATTTCTCATAGGCTTCATGGAAATATTTTTTTTTATTGTATTATTAAATATGTTCAAATGTATTATGATTTATATGTCTGATATCTTTTAAAGTATTTATTATAACATATTTTTCAATTAATTATTTTAAGAAGGAAAACATGGCTAAAGGTAGCTGTAATGTCCTACTGTGAAGTGACCCTTTTCAGAGGTTACTAAAATGTTCTGAATTAAAGAGGTAAGGCTCTCCTTGTGTTCTAAGGCCATTGACTGAGCTGTTGTGGAACATACAGCATGAAGGAAACAACACATAAATGGGTCCATTAACTACATGCCAGTAAGGCCCTGCTGTACACCATTAATTAAAATCCACATGGAAGTCATTTAACGTGTTCCAGGATGTGTCGATTTACTATAATTTAAAAGTTTTATTTAAGTAAGGAATCCACTCACAATACCCCTGTAAACACTTACTGTAGTCTTCTTAAATTGTTAACAGTATTAGACAAGAAAGAACATGTATTATATACACACATGTATTAAATATACTTTATCACTTTTGTCTGCCCTTTTTAAAATTCAAGTACATGTTGACCTGGTTTCTACTCACCCGACAAGTGACAAGCAAGTTTCCTTTGCTCGAGGAGTAAAGTCAAAAGTCATAACTCGGTTCCAAAGCGACTGGGGCAGCGAGGGGAAAAAATAAAACAAATCCATTTCCAACTTTGTGTCACTCACTTGATGCCAATATATGAGGAGGGCTTTATTCTTACAGTTTTCTACATTCATCTTCCAATGTTAAGTGGGGACATATTTTTTAAATAGGGAATATGGTCTGTTGATAGATAAACTTACCATGCACAGGGCGGGACGAGGGTAGGGCAGTTTATTTTCAGCTGCATCTTTTCCATACAATTTTTTTTTAAATGCATTAACCTATTAATCCTCACTCTTCTTTTATTAGGATAACCACATTTGGTGCAAGTGTGACTATTCTTTGTACAAGAGAATGGCCCCAAAATTCACATCAGGTAAGTGACCTCTAGGTGATGGGTACTAAGCCTTTTTTTGTTTTTTGTTTTGACCTTTTGGACCTTCGCTCTGCCTTATGTAACAAGATCTTCACCATATACAACGGCTGTTCGTATTTCTTTTTTTTCTGGTCTACTTCAATTATGTAGATCTGTGTAAAGAAGGTTCCAATATGTTTAATATGAATGTATGCCAAGGTTAAAGATTATCACATCCCAATGTTTCAGAATGGTTAAAAGATGACACAAATTACTCATACCATCTATGCCATAGGGCCTCATTCACTAAAGGGTGCTAAACATTATAGTGCGCAATAATTGAAAGTAGAGTGCTCTTTCATGATTGCCGTATTTACTATTGCAATATTCATTATCGCGTGCGATAGTTGGCATATTATGGCACGCACTAAATTTAGTGCTTCACACTATGGTAATCAGAACGAAGATGTGATTTTTATGGTAATGAATGCTGATGTATTTAAATGAGCATCCAACGCAGAATAATGAGATGAGCTGTATTCACATGGTATTTACTAAAGGGCGTTCATTTTAGTGCATGCATTAAAGTGATCATTAATTAGTGCGTAGGGAAACCAGGCTTTAACCACTAATAGATGCACTATTTAAACCTCTTTTTCTAGCCTGAAAATTAGTTGGTTATGAAAATTTGTTTGAACGGAAAAAGTCCAGAAATGATACTTGATTGTCTAGGTAGTTGTGCGTACACATGAAACAGTATACAGTTAAAATAAAATAAAAAAATACTACATTTTAGTAAAAATCCTTAAGGAGAAAACTTTAGAACATTAACAATTTATTTTAACCTATGTCATTCAGCTTTAACTGTAACCTATTTAATAGGCCTGTAGCCTATTAAATAGGACTGTAGCCTGGTGAGGAAGGCCGGGGCGGACTTGAGGCTAGCAGGAGAGAGTGTACTGTGCACGGGGGTAGGCAGCAGCAGGGCTGATAGGTGACGTAATCACACACTATGACATAAGCCCGATATACGCTCCTTGCAAAGGTTATTCAACAATTCACTCATAATCCCGCATAGCAGTCCTACAGCAGTGATTCAGCAGGGGGCAGGAGGGTTTGAGTTGCTCCTCCAATTAAAACCAGGGGTCTGACTACGTCATCTGCCATTGCTAGTACTGTACTTTGTGTGGTTTAAGAAGATAGGAGTTTGTAAGGGAGGCTTGTCTCCTCTGATGAAAAAATCTCTCTGGGCTCCTACAATTTAAACCAGTGCTCAGATCACGTGATATGCTACTGCAGAATTTTTGTTACTATAGGAATGTTGAATATATATATATATATATATATATATTCACTTTGAAATTTTGAGTAGGCACTGTATAAGCAATTCACACAGACCAAAGTGCCACATCAGTGCCGGTTCTGAGCCGTCTCATCTGTGTGAAAGGGGTATACGATTACATTGGGTTGTATGGGCAGTAATATTTGAAATGGATCACATACTAAAAGGTTTGTGTTTTTAATTTGTGTAACTCAAATGTAAACAAAATAGAGCAGTCCTTTCAACTTGATGCTGTATGCATCATGTATTGGAAAAGTCTGGATATGATTAGCTTCTAACAGTATTGATTTGGCAAGCACTTACCTTCAACTGATCTGACCAACTGATGTTGATTAATGTAAGGCTGGGAACTTTTTGGCATACTAGATTAACTAATAATATGATTGCCTAATTCATTCATACCCCTCCCAATGAAAAGGTATTTTTCGAAGTGGAATACAGATCTTAAGTATTCCCTAGATGAAATGCACTGGCAGACTATTAGGAGAAATGTCTGCCTTTCTGCTCCTGATGAATTCAGTTTAAAATGATTCACTGATTTTACTTGATAGCTGCCACACTCACCACATTAGCTCTTATCAGGATGAAATGCTGTTGCAAATGAACTTGGAGTCATATCACACACGTAGGGACGTCTACATTGTTTTTGCTCTTTACCATAGGGTTGAACAACCTTGTAAAGATTTAGAGCAATTCGATTCCTGCAGCAAATAATTAACTTCTGGTTTTTAACGTGACAAGTCTCAAATACTGTAATGTAGAAACACCTATATTGTAACCAGTATATTCTTCTTCAATTTGGTGAAACAAAAAAGCACCAAAGTATAATAAAGTGGAAACAACAGAAGTGCCAATAAGAAAATCAGAAGTTATTGTGTTCTAATATGGTTGGAATTATAGACAGTATGTTTAAAATGGTAGTAATGTCATGACATCAGTAAAACTATTGGAATTATTACTATTATCATAGCTGTTGTAACATGGCAGAGACAGGGGTCAGAATCTGTAACAGCAGTGCATCATACAACCCTGTCCATTCCACTTTACACATAATCCAAGAAGATGAAGTAAGTGTGAAGTGTTCTGCAGAATGTTCCAGTGGTGAGTTTCAGAGTGTCAACAGGGACACTGACTTTGACCCAGAAACAGATTAAAACGGCAGATGTATCAGTGTTCCACAAAGGAATGAAAACATTTTGTTTTAAATGTAAGAAAAATGTAAGTAGGCAGATGACGGTGATGCATTTCATAACATAAATATGGAAAGCTGAGAGGAATGTTTCAGAATCCAGTAGCACTGGCATGAATTAGATATTTAAAACCATCCCCAGAGACACATATTATTATTTTGACTTTTGAGCTGTCTGTTCTTCATACAATAGAATATTTGACTGCTTAATAGATGTCATTTGTACCACTGGATGTGGAAACTGTGAGGGATGTATCTGAACAGAAAATCAATGTTTTTGCATCCTGAGCATGGCAGTGGGGTGACTGAACATTAGTGACCCAGCACTCTCAATCCGGAGCTTGTAGGAAGTCAGAAGGGGTATCACATTGTACTCAGTTTATGGTCACTTAAATGGCAAGTTTTGAAATATAAGAATATCAAATTTAAGAAATTGAAAACATACAAGAACATTCTTAAGAGGATTTAAAAGCATGTGAGAAAAAATGGATTTAAGAGTGTGTGTCATGTATACCTATTTAAATGTACTTTAAAAAAAAAAAGGTAAATAATGGTAAGACAACACCATGTCATTATTTAGATTAGTTAAGAATGATTCAGATTGTACTGTATGTTAAAATCAACAGGCATACAGAGTGTGTAATGTATATAGTGTATATAGCAACTTGCTGTAAAAGAGGACTAATGGAAAATAAAATCTATTGAATTGAAAGGGAAATGGCAAATACAATTGAATAATAATAGGGGTGTCAGTCACAGAAATGTAAGAACCAAAGATGTTCAGCACAAGAAAAGCAGAGGGATAATGTTGGCATAATGTTGGCTGCGAACAAGCCTTTTAAGCCTTGGTTCCCATTCCTTAAGTCTTCAAGGTATTGTCTCTTCAAAAAGTGTTGAAAAAATTAACTCAGTCCTTGAGGAATTTCTGAAGCCATTAGTGGATATACAGTGTCTGTAAATTGTTAAATGGCAAAGAGAGATCGCTGTGAGAAATGGGGTGCACTGAACGGGTTGTACTTAAAGGGGATGAAAACATGCTTGAAAGGGCAAGCAATCTGTTCACAGACAATTACAATAAAAGTATCTGGATCTGCGAGGGAGCTGAAACAGCTGCTTGTGGCTCTTAGTGAAAACACTTTTTTCCAAGGGGGTAATTAATTACCAGCAGACCTTTTGAAAAAGAATGTTTTATTTGACAAGATAGTAAACATGAAGTATATATTTAGTGTTAGTCATTTTATTTATTTATTTATTATCTGCAGAAACAATTAATAATTGAATGTGCCAATGTATTAAATGTTTCTCTATACACCATAAGGGCCTTTCATTGTCTACAAAATAATAGCGAACACACACTCCCTGTTCACATGGAGCAGAATCCCCCTGAGAAAGTGTATGCACAAATAACCTATAAACTATTGCAACATTGTTTTTACAGCCTATGTTTTAAACATGAAAATCATACCATTATGCAGATTTGACTAACATAATCAAATTGATTATTTTGTCTCTAGAAAACATAGTTCAAGGAAAGTACTGTTATGCTTTTTAGACTTGTCGGCTGGAAAAATTACTTTAGATCCAACCAACAAAGTCCTTGAGAGATTCACGAGTTACACAATTATAGCTATTGTTTATTAAAGGCAAAGCAGCCTGAGCATTTTTCTGACTTTGTACAGTATATTCATAATACCTATTGCATACACTGGATGCTTATATTTTGTATTGATTTTTGTATCATGCTGTCTGGATGAAAATGATAAACTGACGCTGCTCTCTTGTCAGAAGACCATTGTAAACATGATGTTCATACTAATCCTGTTTAAATAAATTCATTCATTGAAAAGTGAGAAAATACGTTCTTAGTAAGAATCTGCTTAACACTTAAATCACAAACGTATGTAGAACTGATGTTTAAAGTAACAATAACTATACATTTGGTAGTTGAATATGTTAAAACTGACATATTTTCTCATCTGTTAAACATTTTCTAATGTTCTACTGCTGCTGGTATGTGTTTACGTTGGTGCAATAAAGTTCTGAAGTCTGCGTACTTTACCAATTAAAAGATATAGATCACTGTTTAGTTGAACAGGCTTTAGCAAATAAACTGTAATTTAAGCCACTGTTTTCAGGCCTGTCTGTTTCCCTGTACATTTTCATGTAGACTATAAACATCACACTGATTTGATTCCTAAAGCTCAAGAGTTAACAAAAAGCTTTCTGAATGATATCTTGATCTCCCTTTGGAGATTGTATCTAGCCTTCTGTGCAAAACTTTGGTTTTTCAAGTATATTAACATACTTTTTTATTTTTTCATTTATAAATGTAGTCGTTGCCAATTATTTTATCCCCAATTTGAAATGGCCAATTATTTTTAGGCTCAACTCACTGCTACCACCCCTGCACTGATTCGGGGGGGCGAAGACGAACACATGCTGTCCTCCGAAGCGTGTGCCATCAGCCGACCGCTTTTTTTCACACTGCGGACTCGCCATGCATCCACCCAAGAGCTACAGCATCGGAGGACAATGCAGCTCTCGGGCACAGGGGTTGCTGGTGCGCGGTGAGCCGAGGACACCCTGGCCGACCTAATCCTCCCTCCCCAGACGACTCTCGGCCAATTGAGCGCTGCCCCCTGGGAGCTCCCGTCCACGGTCGGCTGTGGAATAGCCTGGACTCGAACCGGCGACGTCCAGGCTATAGAGCGCATCCTGCACTCCACGTGGAGCGCCTTTACTGGATGCGCCACTCGGCAGCCCCCATTAACATACTTTTAAAGGTAATGCAAGTTTATTCACCATAGAACAATGTTATATAGCATAACACAAAGAAAAAGCAAAAGAACATGCACAATCGCCAGTTAGCTAAAGGTGTACGTACAGGAAGATAAAATGTTACTGCACACTCCAAATCGCTTTACTGTAATCCTTTTATTTGTTAAACATTTTTAAAAAAATAGCATAGGGTATAAAATAAACTATACCATAACATATCAAAAGGCAGAAAAAAGTGGTGTAAGACTAAGGATACAAATGCCATCTCATTGTTACTAACTATATTATATTTAGCCATATTATTGCAAATGACTGTTAATGTTATACAACGAGATGTAACAATACAGAATGTTCACTGCCAGGTTTGCTTGTGCATGTGTGTTGTTTCTTTTCTAGATTACATGCTCAATCTTCACTGTTTATCCTTCAGATTACTTGGGGAGTTGTTCCCTCAGAATGCATGTTTTGTTTTAGGCAAGTTGTTTACTGTTTAAATTTCCAACTCAGTGTATTTTAAAATTGGACTGCAATCAGTTGCTCATTTGAAAAGCAAATACACAAACACTAATGAGAATGGTGCCATATATATCACCAAACTCCTGATCCCCTGGAACGGAACTGTTGCATGGAGTCACTAACGTGTCAAGTTTGCTGTTGTTCAAGTGTAGAATGCCACCATGTTTGAACCCTTTAGTTTATTTTCTGTGTTAAGCTACAAAAGGAAAAAAAAGTCAGCTTTTGAAATTCTAGAACAAATACTTTTTAAGTATTAGGTGATGCATGATTTGTGACACATAAATATGTTTAAACGTTTTTGCCGTAGAGTGGGAAATGAACACATTAAATGTAGACACACTGTTCTTTTTATTGTATTTTATGCATGATCACATTCAAGGAGGGCAGTACCATTTCTGAAAGGCGGTATTATTTTAGACCATTTCACATGTTAAATATGTTTTTTTAAGGTTTCAGCTCACCAGGGTACACTATTGTGCCTATTGATACCTATAGATATGGATTATGTAAGTGCACACCTATTAAATGTATAATATTTTTAATAGCATATTTCAAAATATAGTAGTCTAAGCTGTTGTGTAATTTCAGTAATTTGAAGTTTATTGGTTCTGGAGCCAGGATATGTTTCTTCTTCATTGACAAGCTTAAGGACTTAACAAAGAGAGTGCTACTCTTAAGTGAGTGGCTAAAACTGAAAATAAATGTTAGTAATTGAAAACACGCTTTAAGTACTTTAAGTACTATATAACACTAAAACTTTATCAAGTCAAAGAGCTTTGAAACGCACAACAATAATCGGTTTGTAAAGTAGGTCTAACCTTTTTGATCTTTTTATCTCAAATACCCACCTGACATGCATCAGATATTTATATGATGTAATAATATCACTTGACTTGTCTGCCTATTCTGTTTGGACTATACTGTAGGTAGCATTGATATTTTGTATCATAATCCTGTGATCAATAGAGTTAAACTGGTGACTGCAAAAATGAAATGCATATTTTTGAAAGTCCAGTGGCTGCATTAACAGGAAGACTATTGCTGCACCTGTACCTGAATAACTTTACAAATTTTAGGCTATGCATCTCTGTACAGACTTATTACAGGCTATGCATGCCTTTAATAGCAATGACTATAACTGTACTAGTAGAGCTTCAGCTTGCAACATGGGGTAATCCCTTTGACACATTACATTCTTACAGGCTTTAGGTTCGTGCAGCTTTTAGTCCCGAGACTTGTGGAATGTTGTATTCTATAAAGATATATTTGTGAGTCTGACTCTCCTCAGCTTTATCCTTAAAACGATTTGTTTGACCTACAGACAACACTCCTATAATGCAGCTTGGCATGCATGTACAGGCAAGAAATTCAGTTTATATTTGTATTGTATTGTGTGTGTTTGTGCTACATGAAATCAAACTGCATTCTGAAAGACAGCTACAGCGGCTTCATAAAATGGGCCAGTGAACTGTAAAGTTCTAAATATACACACACACACACACACACACAAACACACACCAAATACAGCTTAAGTGTTTGACTTCCTGCACATAATAGTGCGTTGTAAAAAAAAAAAAGGTTTTATGATAAAAGTATACAATTATTTACATGCTGAACATTTAAGATCAAACCATCACCAAGTCAATTAATTTTTATTTTTTTACCATTATCCAAACAGTCACTTGCAAAAAATATATATTTTGCATATTTTAATGTTATGTATACAACAGTATTGACTGCTGAGGATCTTTCAGCCATTCAAAGCGCCTGTTTCACCATCCAATAATCCTATAGTATTTAATACAGTCACTATTAGAAGAAAGAAACAAAAAAACAACAACGGTGGATTAGAGAGGAGAGGGGAGTCTTTCAGTGAACGTTCAGAGTTCCTGTAAATGTAGGAAAACAAGATTGAACTGTTCAGATTCTTGCCAGAGCTTGCAGCAAGACTAGCAAGTGACAAGCAAATGATCAGCACAGATAACCAGGGGCAGGTTTTTCAAAACTTTGGTAATCGGATTTCCGCGTTTGATCTGGATTATATTGTGCAATTGGGTTTTTCAAAACTTCAAAATGTGATCGGGATTACTGTGATCCAGATTTAGTTTTGGTAATCATGATTAAATGTTGCAATTGGGATTCTCAGAATTTAAAGAGGAGATCACGATTACTTTGATCCAAAATACCAGGATAATTGTGATCCTACTGCAGATGTGGATTTAGCTTTTAAATGATCATAGAACAGCGATATTTTGCTTGAATTGTCATAGCAAACACACACTATATGTCAAAATTGAATGTTATAATATCATATTTATTTAAGTTTTGTATCCATGCAAGCAAAAAGGAAAACATGTATTTGGTATAGCTTTGATTAAAAACAAGCATATGCATACGCCTTCACATATGCCTCCATAAAGCTCATCTGAGATGCTGGACTGCCGACCGACGAGGAAGACGATGAAGATGTCTAAAAACACATGTACTTATAAAATGTTATAGCTAACTTGAAATCTGCAACTGTTTAAGAGCTGAAAACAAGTAAAAAGGTCTAATTAATCAAATTATCAGTTCAATTAAGGGTATAGTTTAGTAATTGAGAGCTGTTGGTATAAAAACCAGCAGGCACAGGGTGTCCCCAGGACCAAGTTTGAGAAGCCCTGGTCTAAACCCATGTAGTCACAGAATGTATTTTTAATTCATTTTTGTAAAGTGGTTTCTTGATGCAAGCTTTGTTGCTATATTTACACCCAATGGTTTGGGACCTACAAAGATGTTTCCCTGCACAGAACTACTAAACTGCAGGCCACAAAAGCCTTAATGACACATCTTCTTTGAGGATTTTATTTTAGGGAAATAAATGGACATCATAATGAATACCTAAACAGTTTTATGTAACTAAACACACATTTCATTACATGTAAATATAATTAAAGAAGTAACCCAGCCGCGGTGGATGTTTTGTGTTTTAAATGAACATTTCAAGAGCTTTTATAGACTTGGTGGTTGTTTGGGATTACCACTGAAGATCTATAGATAACCACTGTGAATGTTCCAAAAATGGGTTGCTTTGCTGACGTGGTTTAGAAATGTATTTATATTCTGTACATACAGTGGAATTTTTAAACACTGTGGTTCAATTTTTAGTCAATGACCAAGAACCTTGATGTTCCACCAGTGTTAAAACATGTAATCACAATAATATTAGTTCTCTTGCTGTTATAATATTAATATTATTAATATTATAACAGCAAGAGAATATTCAAAGAGGAGGTTAAATGTCTAAGAGACACAAATGGCAAAATCATAGATGAAGAAAAAAAATAGCAAATATATTAAATGATTACTTTTCACAGGTTTTTACAAAGGAGGACACAGATAACATGCCCCACATATCGACCTGTTCCTATCCAATTTTAAATAACTTTAGCATAACAGAGGCAGAAGTGTTAAAGGGACTAGGAGCTCTTAAAATAAATAAATCCCCTGGGCCGGATGATATCCTCCCAATAGAAAGAAGTTATTTACAAACCGCTAACCAAGATCATGCAACAGTCTCTTGGGAGACAGTCAGCATGGTTTTAGGAAAGGGAGATCGTGTCTAACTAACCTGCTTGACTTTTTTGAGGATGCAACATTGACAATGGATAATTGCAAAGCATACAACATGGTTTATTTAGATTTCCAGAAAGCTTTTGACAAAGTCCTGCATCAAAGATTCATTCTCAAACTGAACTCAGTAGGGATTCAAGGAAATGCATGCACATGGATTAGGGAGTGGTTAACATGTAGAAAACAGAAAGTACTGATTAGAGGAGAAACCTCAAAATGGAGTGAGGTAACCAGTGGAGTACCACATGGATCAGTTTTAGGTCCTCTGCTATTCCTAATCTACATTAATGATTTAGATTCTGGTATAGTAAGCAAACTTGTTAAATTTGCAGACGACACAAAAATAGGAGGAGTGGCAAACACTGTTGCAGCAGCAAAGGTCATTCAAAATGATCTAGACAGTATTCAGAACTGGGCAGACACATGGCAAATGAAATTTAATAGAGAAAAGTGTAAAGTATTGCATGCAGGCAATACAAATGTGCATTATAAATATCATATGGGAGATACTGAAATTGAAAAAGGCCAACAAGATGCTCGGATATATTGTGAGAAGTGTTGAATTTAAATCAAGGGAAGTAATGTTAAAACTTTACAATGCATTAGTAAGACCTCACCTAGAATATTGTGTTCAGTTCTGGTCACCTCGTTACAAAAAGGATATTGCTGCTCTAGAAAGAGTGCAAAAAAGAGCAACCAGAATTATCCCGGATTTAAAAGGCATGTCGTATGCAGACATGCTAAAAGAATTGAATCTATTCTGTCTTGAACAAAGAAGACTACGCGGCAATCTGATTCAAACATTCAAAATCCTAAAAGGTATAGACATTGTCGACTCAGGGGACTTTTTTGACCTGAAAAAAGAAACAAGGACCAGGGATCACAAATGGAGATTAGATAAAGGGGCATTCAGAACAGAAAATAGGAGGCACTTTTTTACACAGAGAATTGTGAGGGTCTGGAACCAACTCCCCAGTAATGTTGTTGAAGCTGACACCCTGGGATCCTTCAAGAAACTGCTTGATGAGATTCTGGGATCAATAAGCTACTAACAACAATGTTCTTTCTTATGTTCTAATCCTAATCAATATTTATTGACTGTTTCTTTGGAAAATATAGTAACCACTTGTAAACTGAAATGAACAGTTCCACATTATGAGTTGTTGGAGGCACATAGATAAGAAGACATGTATTGCGTCTATGACTGAAGAAAATGTTACAGTACAATACGTTGCAAAATAGTATCTTTAATATGTTTAGCTGTTTGGGATATACTGTATGTATTTTCTATGAGAATATTTATTTGCTCTTGTGGCAAAGTGGTTTGTAGTGCACAGGTGCATTGGTGATGTGGTGCTCAGGAATGATAGACACAAGACAGTTCAGGGTGAAAAAGTAGCTCTTTATTTGCTGACAAATAATGCCTGGCTCTACACAGCAATGTGTATCGCTCAGGCAAAGCACAGGGTTCAGTCCTGAAATAATAATACACTAAACAAGACAGACACAAACACGACACGGTCACAAGTGCAGAGTGAGTGCTCTTAGTGAAAGTGGTGATTTACAGGTTTATTCGTGTACAATGGTGAAGTGGAGTCTGGGTTTAATTGCTGGCGGTTTAGCTACAGCTCCCGGAGGTTAGCCTTCTGCAATGACAAGCACAGATAGTTAGAAACAAACAAAACACTTAACACTCACGATAATAAATTACTGTCACCTATAGGGGTCCTTTCAGTAACCACATCAAAGGAACAGATTACATCGTCACATCCCCTATTATACCTTCAGGCACGCCCCCTGTGATAGCTAGTTCAATCACGTCCCCTCCAGTCCATGACTGACACTTCGCATACCGCATTAGGGCAATGACTTCTGGCATTGTGACTCCGCCCCCTCCCTGGATGGCCGGCTTCCGACTGACCCTGGAATGAACTGCCAAACCATCCAGTCCGGGGCACACTGTTCCTGCTACACAGCGCCCTCACAGGTCAGGAAGGAGATTGTTTACTAGGATTCATTCGCTCTCTGTCACTGCTCTCCACAAACTATATTACAGATACCAGAATTCCAGGCCAAGTATAAATTTGTTTTTAATAAAGATAATGCACAATAGCATTCTTTATTATTATTTATTTCTTAGCAGACACCCTTATCCAGGGCGACTTACAATCGCAAGCAAATACAAATACATTCAAGTGTTACAATACAAGTCAAACAATAAGAGCAAGAAATACAATAATTTTTTTTCAAGTGTGACAAACCACAATTCAATAATACAGCAGATAATAGTGAAAGTTACATCAGGATATGATTAAATAGTGATAGTTACATCAGGATATGATTAAGTACAAAATACTACAGGTTAAACACTTGGCAGATTACAATATTCTGAAGTACAGGATTAAATGCAGTAAAATAGGGGGTAGATAAGAGCAAAATAAAGCATATTTAAATGAAGGGTGATAGTGTCCCAGGACACAACAGAGGAGTTCTACAGGTGCTGTTTGAAGAGGTGAGTCTTAAGGAGGCGCCGGAATGTGGTCAGGGACTGGGCAGTCCTGACATCTGTAGGAAGGTCGTTCCACCACTGCGGAGCAAGGGTGGAGAAGGAGCGGGCTCGGGAGGCAGGGGAGCGTAGCGGAGGTAGAGCCAGTCTTCTAGTGCAGGCGGAGCGGAGAGGTCGAGTGGGGGTGTAGGGAGAGATGAGGGTCTGGAGGTAGCTGGGTGCAGTCTGGTCAAGGCATCTGTAGGCTAGTACAAGAGTCTTGAACTGGATGCGAGCGGTGATCGGGAGCCAGTGGAGTGAGCGGAGTAGTGGAGTAGCGTGGGCGAAGCGAGGCAGAGAGAACACCAGGCGGGCAGCAGAGTTCTGGATGAGCTGGAGTGGACGGGTGGCGGACGCAGGGAGGCCAGCCAGGAGGGAGTTGCAGTAGTCTAGGCGGGAGAGTACCAGGGCCTGGACCAGGAGCTGGGTAGCATAGTTGGTGAGGAAGGGTCTGATTCTTCGGATGTTGCTCAGGAAGAATCGGCAAGTGCGTGCCAGAGTGGAGATGTGCTGGGAATAAGAGAGGCAGGGGTCCAGGGTGACTCCAAGGTTCTTAGCGGAGGAAGAGGGAGAGAGTGTGGTAGATTCCAGAGGAACAGAGATAGAGAGATCAGAGGAGGGGGAGGAGGAGGGAAAGAAAAGGAGGTCAGATTTAGAGAGGTTGAGTTTGAGGTGATGCCAGTGCATCCAGGAGGAAATAGCAGACAGACAGGTAGAGATACGGGAGGAGATGGTGGAGTCAGAGGTGGGGAAGGAGAGGAAAATCTGAGCATCATCAGCATAGAAATGGTATGAGAAGCCATAGGATGCGATGAGGGGGCCCAGGGAGCGGGTGTAGAGAGAGAACAGGAGAGGACCCAAGACTGACCCTTGGGGGACTCCAGTTAAGAGAGGGTGAGGTGTGGAGGTTGCTCCACGCCAGGTTACCTGGTAAGTGCGGTTGGAGAGGTAGGAGGAGAACCAGGCCAGAGCAGTGCCAGAGATCCCCAGGTCAGCAAGAGATGATAGTAGAATAGAGTGATCAACAGTGTCAAAGGCAGCAGAGAGGTCGAGGAGAATTAGGACAGAGGAGAGAGAGGCAGCTCGGGCACACTTAAGTGAGTTGGTGACAGACAGGAAGGCGGTTTCAGTGGAGTGAGCAGAGCGGAAGCCAGATTGGAGAGGGTCAAGCAGAGAGTGGTTGGACAGGAAAGCAGAGAGCTGGCGGTGTACAGTCCGCTCGAGGGTTTTGGAGAGGAAGGGTAGGAGGGAGACAGGACGGTAGCTCTGGAGGGAGGTGGGGTCGAGGGTAGGTTTTTTGAGGAGGGGAGTGATAGAGGCTTTTTTGAAGACAGAGGGATAGATGCCAGAAAGTAGAGAGGTGTTGAGGAGTGAGGAGATGAAGGGGAGTAGAGCAGGAGCAGCAGCTTGAAAGAGGTGAGTGGGGAGGGGGTCCAAGGCACACGTGGTGGGTTTGTGACCCTGGAGCAGGGAGGAGAGGTCAGAGTCTGAGAGGGGCAAGAAGGTGGAGAGGGAGGGCGAGTTAGTAGGGGATGTAGTGGGTGTAGGGGTTGGAGCAGGAGGGGGTGCGGGGGAGGGAGAGGTGTTAAAGAGTTTGCGGATATCTGAGATTTTAGAAGAGAAGAAGGAGGCAAAGTCGTCAGGGGAGATAGAGGAGGGAGGAAAGTAGGAACTTTTTCATGGCAATGACACGTGATTGGCTGGAGCGGGCTATAGGGACGATTTCAAAGCTTTTTACTCCAAAGTTAAAATAAATAAATAAAAATAAATTTACCTGATATGTCTATTTCTGGTTGTGTACACCTTAAACAGGTGTATTTCCCATTTACACTTTGGATGTCAAAAGTACAGCCCCCCCCCCCCCCCCCCAAATCTTCACGACCACTTGTCAGTTTGCTGCATTTCTAAAAGTGAAGCAGCAGCCCCTTTTCGTTCGCTTAGTGTTTTACCCCAATCGCTTAAAGCTGGGTTTTATTACCGTGTTCCATCTGTCATGAAGTTTGTTTCCTTTTTTGCAGCTGCAGCTCCCTTTTGTGGGTCGACAGGTCCCATCGCCCAGCTGTCGGAGGTTTCACCCTTATCGAAGGGTGGATTCTTTCTTTCCAAAAGCCAAGATCCTGGGTCCCACCTATCCCATCATATATGGAGGTGTCTGTCTGGCCGTACATCTTTCCGTCTGTATGTCACACCTATCTGGAGAGCCGCATTTCAAATTGTGATTACACATTTCATAGCCATTATTTTATTCTATACTATTCTGTGCATACTGTTGATAGATGTCATGGCCGTCCACTTTTCATCATACTGAGAGCTCTAATTTTGAATCTGAAGCCGTGGCAGGGGGTGTACTGTATGTTTCTAATATACTTATTGAATATGCATAGGCACTTCAAATTAGATGTCACACAACATGCTATTCAAGTACTGTAGGTAATGGTGACGTGCGTTTTCAGGGAACCTGAAACAATTGTAATGTGCAATTTATATCCTTTTTGAAGGATTTGTATGTTATAGGCATAACATGTCATCAATAAGTAAAAAAAAAAAGACATAAGAAACAACATGATGCAGAAAATGTCCTTTGCTTGATATATTCAATTATGTCCTGATAACCCCTGTATCACTGTATCTCGTTTTCTTATGTTTGTGCTTATTTATTGTCTTACAACAGCCTTTTGGAAAAAAATACTCTCCGTAGATTAAGATGTTATACCTCTACACCTTGACTTCCCTCCTTACAACACCTGTGAAAATGTTGCACTAAGAACTACTGCCGCCTTTTGTTATTGCTAGGTTGACAGATAACAGCAAGCAGTTTCTTCAGAAGTCTGATGAGATTACTAACAAAAGTACAAATGGTCTTGAGAGCAAGGGAGTCCTGCCTTGTTACCACACCATCTGCTTCTTAAAAAAAACAAGCTCATTCTTGTGTTTCTTAATTTATGGGTTGATTATTGTGGAAATATGAGAAAACTGTACCATGAAGACCCCTGTCTGAATAATATAGACTACATCTAGACTGAAATAAAAACAGTTTTTTCTGTGTGAATTACAATGTTCCTTCTTTGGTATTTTTCTCTGTTAGCTTTACAGGTCTTATAAAACCTTCATCACCACATCTTGGTTCATTTAAGTAATACAATGTTTAAAAACGTACAAGAATAAATTAAAATTAATAAAACAGAGGCTATATCTATAAAATAAACTAGAAAAACATGTAGGACTTGGGAAGAAATTAGAGTCTTGTAAATATTGAACTGGCCATCATCCACAGGAATGTCCTGGTGTGATAGCATAATCACATTCATTGTCATGGGTCTTTAAAGATACCATGTCTTCCCAAGAGTACACTAGGAGAAAAATATACTCCAATTATTTCAATGCTGGGCCTTGACGCTAAAAACTGCAGAATGTCTAGGATACCTGGTTTTAACTTTCACCCCTTGGAATATCACTGGCATTGTATCTCAAACATAGCTACTGAATTGTATGAAGAAAGATCACTGTGATTCAATTCCTCAAAACTCTTTTTGACATGTATTATTAGTATCATTTATTTATTAGCAGACACCCTTATCCAAGGCAACTTACAATTGTTACAAGATATCACATTATACATATAATACATTATTTTTTACATACAATTACCAGTTGGGTTTTTACTGGAGCAATCTAGGTAAAGTACCTTGCTCAAAGGTACAACAGCAGGGTCCGCCACCAGGGATTGAACCCACCACCCTCCGGTCAAGAGTCCAGAGCCCTATCCTCTACTCCACACTGACCACCTTTTCTCTCATAAGTAAAACCATAAAGATGAAACTGAATGCACAATCTTCAAAAAATACAGGTACATAAACATATTGTTAATCGTTACACAAAGCAATCTATTTTTAACTAATAATAACTTACCTGTCATTGGCAGTTATACTTACAAACGTTAATGGAAGGTAGAATATGGCTTTTACAATCCTAGAAAGGGCAGATTTGTTTTTAGCATGTACTGTAATTAGATTATTTTTGGATTATTCAGCTAATTGGTAATGGCATTTCTATAAGAATGTTGGTTACGGGGCAATATGTGTCTCTTTGACAATCATCCATGTTAATATCAAGGACTGTCATTAAATAGTAATTGTTGTGTTATAAACTGTAGCTACTGTGGGATTTGTAGAAAATAACACTTTGAATTTCAAAATGAAGACAAATATTGACAGTGAAAATAAATAAGTATAATTAAAAGATATATGGGTACCACTGAGATATAGATGTGATAGGTACAAACTTGTATATATTACCAATAACACAAGTTAGGCCTTTAAAATGTTTGCATAATAAGAATAAAGCATTTTTAAAAAGTAATAAATATTATAACAATATTTTCATCTTGGTGTACTTATAATAATAATAATAATAATAATAATAATAATAATAATAATAATAATAATAATAATAATAATAATAATAAATAGTAGTAGTACATTATTATAAACCTTCAGCTATTGTGATTTGGGGTTTTTAGTTTAAAAGTGCATTGAACATTTATTTTTTGGATCTGGCAACGGATGGGACACTTTGCCAAGAAGCTCGAGTGCGAATGAGTCCTGTTTCCTTGGACTGGCTCTTCTCTGTCTAACCACTCCCTGCCTGCAGAACATTAAGCACTGATTGTAAGTTCCTGGAGATTCCCAGGGCTGGCTGCAGTTTGTTGACAGAAACCACTGGGTGCCAGAGATACAGTAGTTCAAGTTTCGTGTGGTATAGAAATGATTCCTTTTTTATTTTTATTTTTTACTGGGATAAGTATATACTACATTGCTTAATCGTGCTTAAAAAAACAACTAGACACCTTTTCAAGTTACCGTTCACTAAATTAAGTGGTGGTTAAAATATAGTGCTATTTTTTTCTAAAAAATGTGGAGCGCTCTCTAAACCTGTCGGCAAGTTGTGTAAGTGACTGCTTGAGGCTTAAAGAGCTCTTATCTACGGAGTTTCTTATCGAGTGGCAGGACTCACCTTTATTGACGGAAGATAACATTCCTAACAGGTATGGTGTTTACTTTTTAAAATGTTTTTACACGTGTTTTTGATATTTGTGATGTATCACTTCTGTGAAAGATTGACGTTGTAAATTAACGAGTGGTTTACACATTTGAATTGAGCGTTATTATTTACTTACCTCCAGAATGCACTTACAGTATTCAGACACGAGTAAGATACATATCATGAGATAAATATCACGTCTTCATTTTGTCCATATTTTGGTACATAAAAATATATTTTCTGTATGCTGTTCATCTAGACGTTAATTTTTGTATTTATTTATTTATAATATGGGCAAGTTGAACTTGAAGTCCGATGTTTTGTTTCTTTTTTTTTTTAAATTTGTAGTAGTTGTTTTGCAATATGTATTTTACAAGCTCTATAATACACACATAATAATTACCTGTATCAAAAAGTTAATTATGTAATACCATTAATAATGAGCCTTTTTACTCCGTTTAGTATACGTTTTAGATAACAAAATGTTGATCGTCTGTATATGCACAGATTTCATTTCCAGGCAGTCGTTCATCATTTGCATATGGATCCTGTGATATGGTATGGGTCTGCATTTGTTGCCCCTTTTACCTCACTCAAACTACTTTATAAATATATTTTCCCTGAATAGATAATGTCTGCTCTTGAAAACTATTGCAAATTATATTATTGAGCTAGAGACCCCACAATTTTAGAGGTACTCCAAATATTACACTACTGCAGAAAGACTGGATGGGATAGTTACCCCCAAAACTGGACATCTGCAATGGTGACTCCAAGACTGATTTATTGGCAGCCACCATTGCATAAATCCCATTTAACCCTTCAATTTGAATGTATGGACCTTTACTAGGACCTTATATGCTGTCCATGGATTCTTTCAAGCCATGTAACATCTTTGCGCAAAGCACCTGTAAGATGTAGTGAGTTAAGACCTTACAGCTTTGCATTCTGTCTGCTCCTTTTGGATTCTGTTGTATAAGAATGTTTTAGGAAGCTTGGCTTTTTTCAGTGTTTGTTCCATTTGTTCAATTCCTCATCTTTAACAAAACATTAACTTTTTGTGTTGGTAGCTTTTTTGTGTTGATTCACGACCAGTGTTATTTCCCTGTTCTGTGACAGCAATCACACTTTCCATATATATTTTCAATTAAGGGCCCTTGCTAGATGGCCTGTTTATTTCAGGTTTTTATAAGTTCCTTGGTGATGCCACCGTCAAGTGTGGAAAAGTTGAACTCATATTTCAACCACAAAGAGGAGTTAGAAGTCATGCTGCTGGTTTTCGTTGTTTTGTTATTTCTGTTTTTTCTCCTCATTCTGAAGGTGACTCATTCATACACATCTGACTGAAAGTGGAGCTACTTTTGGCCTGGATGGTGTCTTTAAATACCTGGCTGGTATGACTTTTCCTATAAATACAAATAGAATTAGTACTGTAACTGGGCAGGTTGGCCAATGGGTCATATGACAATTTACAGGGGTTGGCAGCAGCAGTGGTCAATCAATACTAAAGGCATATATGCAGATATATTAAGATATTTAACAAATTAATAGATTACAAAACGTCTGTATGAGCGCTGTTTTTTTAATGGAGGTCGATTTATTATGCAAATTCTTTGCTTAATAAAAGTTTTAACTTGGTTTAAGCAATCAACACAAATCTATTTTTGTCAGTATACAGGGTATGTTTGTAATTGAAATAGTTTGTTTTCAGATTGCTGGGCTGGGAAGGTTGCAACCAGATAAAACATTTAAAAAATGATGGCAATTAAGAGAATTGATGGCAATTTCCTGAACAAAGTGTGCTTGTGAGTGGCAGCTTCCCTCATTTTTCCTGTAAGGTTTGTTGTCAGCTAACTTGTGTACTAAAGTACCTGTAACAGGGACATACAATTATTTTGTTATCCCCTGACATTTCAGCTTGGAAGCACATACCATTTTGAACTAGAATCAACCCTTGCTCACATTAGGCTTTCTGGATTTCAGTTTTGAATCTGAAGTCTTGATGAGTGCTTGAAATGGGCCAGTACATGCCAGTACGCAGTACTGTCACCCCTTTATTCCAAAGACTTGCGTACTGGCACTTCTTATAGCCAGAAATATATAATATATAATATATAATGCATATATGTATAGATTTTTGAAAGTTGATGCTGCGTGCTTGGAATGTAAAGCTCCTCTGGAGTTGTATTTCCCAAGTGTACAGGTATATGGTATCGATCATATGTTTATTTGTTACTGATACTGTTTGACTATGATATCTGGAATGCATTCAATTTTACATAATATCACATATAATTATAATTTAATTTTGAACTTACAAGTTTCCCTGCGTAGCAGTTTCTGGGGATCTGTGGAGGTGTCTGTCTGTCCATTCATCCACCTGTCTATGTCACTCATACATTTTTGTATATACTGTATCTGCAAAATCGCTTATTAAATTGTGATTATTCATTTAATCTCAAATTCTGTTCTGTACATATTGTTGATATATGTCATGTTATCTATCACACGGATAGCACTAATTTTGAATTTACAGCCATGTTGGGGGGATGTATGCTACTTTTAATACTTATCTGCAGATTATTCTTTATGATTAAAGAGCAAGTAGCTTTTTTTACTAGACTTCTTCTGAGTGGTTCTGGGTTCTTTTACTCCAATATTCTGTTTTTCACATTTTTATCTTTGTATGGTGTATACAGACGTATTTAAAACTGGTAGTATGCTCTTGTGGTATTTCATACATAATGACAGAACACTGGAAGTACATTTAGTGATACTAAAGAAACTTGTGAAACTCTTTGATAATCCTCATGAATGTTTAGAACACTCTGCCATCACAGATTTAAATGGTTATGTTATTCTTCTAAAGTCTAGATTTACACTGTAATTATAGAACATGTATAGTCCAGTTTTGCTAAGTATTTGGATGTTATATATAGCATAGTTTGAGATAGCATAGTTTAACCCTGATGTGCCGGACCACTCTTATTTCTGTGCCTAAGCACCGATAAAGCAATCTCTCTTCTGGGGTGTCTCATGACAATAATAAGCCATGGTGCAATCAAATCAGTCTTTCTGAGTCTTGTCATTAAATAAGGCTAGGCACTAGGAACAAAAAGTGAGAATCCCTACATGCCAGTTTTGATGATGCACTTCAAAACCACAGGAAATGCATCTACCATTGCGTATTTTGAAGTAGAAAAGGACAAGATCGAGAGAAGGCTTGTACTTGACGGTACATGACCACAGATCTCATCATACTTTACTATGTACTGTACACAAGCACCTCCCCCCATCGCAATAATAACTTGTAAATAAATTCTAATAAATAAATGCATCTGGCAGATTCATAATCTGGGGAATCTGTTACATGTATGAGGAGTTCCCTGTTCTGTATGGACTTCCCTGTTTCATGAATATCACTTTGTTTGGCAACTACATTTAATTACTGTTACTGCTTAGAATAAAGTGATTCAAATGTAGGTAATATTAATTAATAAAATAGTTTATATAAAGTTATGAAGCATGGACGCACAGAAAGAAAAGGAAAAGGCAGAAGGTTTGTTTTAAAAACTATTAACGTCTGTAAACAACTTTTTCACTGAGGAAGCCAAACTGTTTATTTATCCTATCCAATATACTGAAATTGGAGAGTCCCTTGAGTGTGCTAATACAAAATGAATCCATTTTATTATAGCTCTATCTTACTTTAAACGTTGTCCAGGGTTCTTTTGTTTAGCCAGGGGATATTATTATTACTACATTATTTTCTTATTAAGAAATGAAAAACTTGAAGAAGTCAACAATAAAAAAGCACGAGGAAATATTTAAACTGCTTTTAATAGATCTGGCAATGCATTACTTTTCAGTAATTACAGGATTTAGAAGCATCATATGGCAGCACTTAATATGCCTTCTGCTAATTTAAACTAAAGCTACAAAAGAAGTAACAGTTTAAGGGCACTATAACTTCACTGTTCTTTTCATATATATTATATAAAGAAATAAGCCTACATGTCAAGGCTCAATTAAATTGTTTTTGCTATTTAATACCATATGTGTTTTCTAGTCACTAGTCACCAAAATAAATCTAGCAATGTCTTCAATAGAAATTAAGTACATTAAAACTATTAGTGTTACAAAACATGTCACACATTATTCAGAAGGTCCATTTAAAGGCTCAGATGTATGCCTGCCATGTTTGTTAAGACCTTGATACATCTGTCCCTTGGTGTTTTTGTTTGCTGCTCATAAGGAAAACTTAAAAAAGGGGACTTTTTCCTTTCAGTTTTGCCTTCGTTGAGCCTCAGGTGATGGAAGACCTTGGTTTAAATGGTTTCTCACATATATAAAAGACCACCCAGTTCCATTAGATGAGACACTTACACATTGTAAGCTATGTACAATACATGATGCATTCTTCTCATTAGGAAGTAATAAAGCATAATAAACATACCATTTAAACAAAGAGAGCATTAAAGCCCACATATTACTAGCAGGGAACTTTCAGTCACACCAGCGTTAAATATAAAAAGAAAAGAATGAAATGGTATGCTTCATGCTGACCTGAAGGGATGTGTATATATACCTTAAAGATGCCCCTTGGGCAAACTTTAATTCTAAAGGAATGTAAATGATATCGTACAAAGAGGCCTTTAAAACAGTGTCAACGTCAGTAAGTTATAGTAATCGTGTCTATAAAGCCCTGCTTTGCTGTCAAGAAAGTGTGAGAGTAACGCAATTTTATTTTTCTAGTGATTGACAAGTGTCTTAATGGTATCACAGACTGGATGAGCATTTTTAGAAGATGCACTTGTCTAAGTTTTGAGAAGCTGATGTGCCATAAAACAAGTTGGAAATGTGTTTATAAAGTTCATAGTCAGTAACTGTCTGTTTGAAGTGTAAACCTCTGTGCATTATTATCTATTAAATATTTTAGTTTGGCATACAGCTTGTCTCAAGGGAGTCACATAATATACTGAGGACTTAAACACCAAAATATCTTTTAGTAAAACAGAAAATTGAATAACAGCACTGTAACTGCTGCTGTACTGTTTAATTGCCTTCACTATACAACTATGATTTATGTTGCAACATTACATTGTTTTGGGGATATGTATGATCATTAATGTTGTCCCTCCGTTTTACATGGAACAGAATAATTAGAATTTGAATCTCCATATAAACACCTTGAGAACAGCAAATGCAATTTTTTAAGTGTTTTGTTAATTGCTAGTTACAGCCCCACAGTAAACATACAGATTGATCCAATGAAACACTTATTCATTATGTTCTTAAACCCATAGTGAAACCACTTTTATAACAAAGAAAACAGTCCGAGTGCAACAGTTAATTGAATAGTACAAACCAGTCCCTTCCTTGACAGAGTAGGCATAATTGCTCATCTAAAGAGGATACTTTTGGGACTTACACAATTTATAAGCCATTTTGAGAAAGTACAGACACATGAGCAGTAGACTAAATAACTTTAATATCAACTAAATCTACAGTGTGTGGTCAGTCGAAATGGTATTAATCAGTATAGAAGGCAAAATAATCGCACATGGACAACAACGCTTAAGGAGGTAATATTCCATTATTTGGGGGCGTACAAATTATAAGGTGGCAGCAGAATTCCTAACCTTGAAACCCTGTGTAAGAATGATTTAGCAGAGCTGGTAGCATATGGGGATTATTTCAGGCTACCCAAATGATAGGGTTATTTGTATTCTACCACACAAACCTTTTCTCATATAAAAATCCACCCAGACTGCTAAAATTCTATTCTTTTTTTTTTTTTTTTTAAATGGCTTGAGTTATTTGCTTCTATGTCATTCTGCATTTCACTGTTTTAATTTTCCACTTTGGATCCACTTTGGTTCTAAAAGTAATTTTTATATCACAGAATCTCAGTTTACTTTACTATAGTGCATAGAGGGTTGTACTTCACAACAAAGTCATCATTACATTCCTGTGTTCTGACAACAATTGGGAAATCTAATGGATTATTGTGATACCACGTTTCCATGAATCACAGAACTCAGGAACGTGCTCGAGTTGCCCCCCCCCCCCCCCACCTCCGTTTCAATGTTTTTAAATTACTTGAGTTGGCTCCCAATTCGGGCAGGAGCTCGAATTCTCTGGTCCGCTTTCACTCCTCGGGCGGGAACATACCGTATAACGGGACATTTTGGCTGCTAATAAATTCAGTGGATTTGCTACCTTGGGGGATTTTGATAGTTTTTGAATCGCTGTTTTTCACTTAGCGCCGTCACAAAGAAAAATGCAACGCAGTTTTGCATTTATACTTTTCATTCCAAAAATATTTAAATAAATATTTACTTAATTATGTCTGCTAAAATAGTATGTAGTTTACAGTATCTCGTTATATTAGCATCTACAATGTCACTGCAGCAACTTGGAGAACAACAAGAAGGCCTTCTAATCAGTTAGACTAGCAAGCACTGGTAAAATCAGCTCATTTTTATACAGTGCAGAACTAATTTATTTTGACGTTTTGTTTTGTTTATGGTCTTTCCAATACCTACACGGTGGGTGTCTTTAGTAATAGCAAACATATCGACAGTAACAATCAACCATTTTATTACAGACTTTCTAATAAATCTGGCACAAACAATTTTGGCTGCTACTTATTTAAACCCTTGTAAAAAAAAAAAAAGAACACAGAAAATGCTTAACATAAAACAGTCCTACTACAGTAGCAGGCACAGTTTACAATACCTCTGGGTTTCTGATTGCATTAGATCAATTCCAGATTTTTTAAATCCATTGATAAAGCTTATGACAAAAACTGCTGATTCATATAAACACAAATCTAATTTGATGGTTATATATGTGGGAAATTAAAGAAAGCCAGGTATTCATTCATACCATGAAGTTAAAACAGCCTTAACTGGTAGCACCCTTGAGATTACCATCTAATTATCAAGGAGCTTCAATTAAGACAGCAGCAGAAATATAACACACCCTGACCAAGGTTGTACATATTCTATAGCAATAATGAAAAATGAGACATAATTTTCTGGAATGTGTTGTTTCATTTATATTCCAATAACTAGTTGTAAACAAGGTCTATTAACATTCCTACTGTATATATTTTGTGCATTTTGTAATAGTTTTAATGGAACAACATTTAGCTGATCTGTATGTAAGAAAGAAACTGTAAAGTTTATTAATATAGAGTATGCCCAATATATTATTGCACAATTGGAAGATCATAGTAGGGGTGAGTCGCATACCGGTTTTGTAGATGTACATTACGTTACGTTCCTGTTATTCTACACCGCAATTATTGTAATTACAGTATACAATGGTTACCGCTATATTCGTGTTCGTATGAACAAAGTGAAGGAAAAAGCCAATTTAATATGACCACCTTCTTATTCAATGTCCTGTACAAAACAAGGCTCAGTACTACTCAGCATTCTCACCTAGCCTCACACATTCCATCGACTTCTACCTTACTGTCAATCACCATCACCACCGCCGTTTCACGTTTGCATTTTTCTACTGCAAACATGCTTCTAAATCAAGTGATGATAATTGCAGCAAGCGACTGCAGTGGAATAGCCTACTTATTCTCAAAGTGGTGTTGTTTAAACTACTTATTTGCAGTATTCAAACTTTTTAGGTAAATGAAGAAATATTTTTTTGTACAAACTTCACATGTGTAATAATAATTCCATGAAGGTAAGTTTGATTGTTGTGAATTTAAGTAATTTACTGTAGTATTTCTCCATTATTTGTAAGCCTTCATTTTATAACTTGCATTATGTACTCTATACCCTGATATTAAGGCTACCACTGTATTTTTATTTGACAGTTACCATACTGTGTAAATGTTATACCAGCCCATCCCTAGATCATATAACCAGTTGTTTCTAATAATTGGGTTAATAGCAGGCATGTCTGTGCAATAGTTCATATTTTCTTTTTTGCCAGTTCTTTGTTCATTGTTTTCTAACGTCATGTAGTGGAGTAAGATGAGAAAAATGTTTAGTTTTCTTTAGTGACAATATATTTTTTTAAGGAAGACTCATATCCAACTTTTTGAGCTAGGAGGAATGTGAGGCATATTAAAGTAAAATGACATGCCCTAGGGTATCACAGTAAGTCAGTGGCTATGCAGGGATTTAAAGTCTGGATTTTCTGGCTTCTGTTTCTTGGTGGTCAAGACAAGGCTGCCCCTCCTCCCACAGAGAGTCATTAACCAACTCTAATCATAAGATTGAATTTTGTTCTTATAGAGAAGGAGTTGACTGACTTGTATCAGAGGCAGATATTCCACCATGGATTTGGCAATAGATGATAACAAGAGCATTGGAAGATGGCATGGCAGTCCATTTCAACTTGTCCAGTGGCTGTTTGGATTGCTGCTTCTGATCTTTCCGCATGTCGACACCTTGAAGCAGAACATACCAAGACTCAAGCTGTCATATAAAGGTAACCATATATATTTATTTTACCACCCGTATGTGCTGTTATTTTATATTTTATATTTATGTCCAAATCTAATTCATAGGTACATTCAGATGTTGCTCTTGAACTACTGGAATTACTCTACTGTTCTTTGATTTTCTAAGGTAGATGATTAGTTAATAATAATAAAAAAAAACAATGATGTCAAGATATTTTTAGGGTATTACTTCATGTAACTTCAGAAGGCACCTTGATATCTGCAAAGCCTGAGGTTGTTAGCAATTGCTGTGACCTGCATATGAATATCTATTCTTTAAAGATGTATGCTGGCTTCAGGTTAATTTGTTAAATGGAATCTAAATTGCAAAGAACAGATGGCACAACAGAGATGCCAAAGGGAAGTACAGTCTATTCCCTGAATAACTACATGTAGATACCTAAACAGTTGGGAGGACCTTAGTTTATTAACCCTCCACAATTTGATTTATGACTGAGGTTCAAAAGGGTCAGGAAGCAGGGACATATTTGTCTGTTTGTGAGCATTTCAAAAAGGCATTACATAACAAACTGGCTCTATGGGTACATGTTTTGTATTTCTCCAGTTTTAACTGTGATTACCTCAGTGTGACAGACAATACATTCAACTGTCATTATATTCAAGCATATTCATGTTGATTGTCTCAAGACTACATAAAAAAATAAAAATCAGCATATTTGAAACCCAGGCTCATGTCTCAAATAGTTACAATCAGGTAAGATGTATAGCTTCTGCTGAGTGCTTTCTAGTTTTTGACTAATATATCCATTACTGACATGTTTATCAGGTCAGCCAATCAAAAATGCAATAATTTCCCCCCTTCAATTTGAATGACAAGGTTTGTCTTGTAGTGCACATGTATGTATGCAAGTCAACAGTATTACAACAAAGTGAAAGGGCAATTAAAAAGACAAGAGATCTGTTTGGGTATATAGCTAACAATGTGGAATGCAAGATTATTATGCTAAGATTATGTAATGATCTAGTTATATATGATTTGGAATAGTTTGGAAGTTTGGAATATTTGGAAATCACAAAAAGACCATAGGTAGGCTTAATTGAAGTCTATTACATTTTAAGGGGTATGATAAGGTCAGCCCAAGTCACATTACATGCACAATGTTGAGGGCAAGCATTTACAGAACAGAAGACAGGAAGCATGTTTCACGCAGATAGTAATAAACTTGATGGAATACTTTACTGGGTGATGTTGCAGCAGTTAAAACACTGGGGTCATTCAAGAAACTATTAGACTGTAGGCTCTGCCTTAGGGCGATCGGTGTGCAGCTTGTAAAGAGGCAAGCCTTTGAGCACAATGGCCTCTTCTTATTCCTTACATTTTATGTGCTCTAATCTACTGTTTGAAATCTGGTGAACTTTTTACTTATTATTATTATTATTATTATTATTAATTTCTTAGCAGACGCCCATATCCAGGGCGACTTACAATTATTACAAGATAATGACATTATTTTTACATACAATTACATTGTTTTTTTATACACATTATTTTTACATACAATTACCCATTTATACAGTTGGGTTTTTACGGGAGCAATCTAGGTAAAGTACCTGGCTCAAGGGTAAGCAGCAGTGTTCCCCACCAGGGATTGAACCCATGACCCTCCAGTCAAGAGTCTAGAGCCCTAACCACTACTCCACAATGTTGCCCTATGCATATGAACACACATTACAAGGTGAGTACAAAGAGGTGAACAACATGTTGAGTATATGCATACAGTACATGAACATGAACAAACTGAAAAATAGACTTTACAAATAACTGCAAAATATCAGTAGTTTGGAGTTTTGGTTTTCTCGTGTTAACTTGAATATGTACATTATTTTATTTTTATGTACTGTTGTTATATTTTATTTGATTACATTTATACTGTCAAACATTTCAGACTTTTCAATATATATATATATATATATATATATATATATATATATATATATATCAACTCATTACACATAAATAATCAACAACATCACATCATAATCAAAATCTGAGCGAATATTCTACAATTTACATAACCAGCAAGAGTGTTATATTTACAAAGAGCTAGATCATTTTAGTCAAATGAGAGGAATTTACAGAAAAGGTTTAATATCGAATTCCTCATTAAGATCTCTTGGGGGAATTGTTTGTAAATAGTAAATACAAAAAGTTTCTCTTCGCAGTAGCATCCTATTTAAACCCTATAAATTATATTACATGGTGTTAGGGAGTTAATGGATGCCTTACCTATCTATAGCTATTGTATGTTAGGTGAAATGGTATTCATTTTCCTCATTCTGTGGGAACAAGACCAGCATTGTTATGTATTGGAAACAAGCTATTGTTTTTGACCAGCTGCAGGTTGGCCGAGGTTCACATCCTGCCTGTGGTCACTACTTGTGTTTAAAGTTTTGTAAAATACAATGGAGTTTAGGGTGATTCCAAGTGAAAAGACAACTTTTGAGCCATCTATTTATTAAATAAACATACAGGTTTTGAAACCAAAGTTCAATGCCACTGAGAAACAAAACTGCTAATGGGATAGGCTGTCATCATATATTACATTTTTAACACTGTAGAACCAAACTCACCAAACATTAACATGTCTTGTTATTGAAGGTACTTCAGAATAAATATTTATATTGGGTGACAGTGGGATTAAAAAAGAAGACATCAGCCTATAAGCCAATATAAAAGTAAAGAATGTTACATCATCATTAATAGTCATACAAACACTTCAATAACATGTCCATATGTTCTTTACTCATTGAGCCCTTCGTTCATTAAACTAAAGTGTGATGGCAGGTTAGCTGTGCTGTTTCCTTCTAGTTGTATCACATGGTTTAAACATGGTTTTCTTCTTGAAGAAAGAATGATGGTGTGAACAAATGAAAATTGCTTTCACATTGTAAAGTGTAATTTATTGAAGCTAAATTATTATTATTATTATTATTTATTTCTTAGCAGACGCCCTTATCCAGGGCGACTTACAATCGTAAGCAAAAACATTTCAAGCGTTACAATACAAGTAATACAATAAGAGCAGTTAAATGCTCCTAAACTAAACTGTTTACATCAAGTTATTGTACTTTCACTACAGTTGTTTTTATATGGGAGGTCTACAACTATTTATATTGGTTAGTGGGGTACAGTGTTTCAATCAGCTACTCTACACCAGTGTTTCTTGTTAATTAAGCCTAATGGATAGAGGAGGGCATTGGTGTCATTCCAATCGAGAGTAACTGACCCACCTTGGAGACAAACTGTCTCAGAAATCCCACAAAACTGCATCTCAAGAATATTTCACAGTGGAAGTAAGACAAAATACAATGTTTTTGTTGCAAAGGTGCCAAATACATATCTGAATGAGTCAGACTTATTTCTGTCATTATCCTAAACCAGGGAGTCGCAACCCGTGGGCCGCATGCGTCCTGTTTATCGTCTAACTGCGGCTCAGTGTACTAATTCCATTTCACTTATGAATATATCATAACATTTTTTTTAAACTTTGTTGACTTGGTTTTTCAATTTTTTTGCATAAAAAGCAGCACACCATTTTAATTCGTACTGCGGAGGGTAATTGCTTCTCATCAGCTTGTCTCCAACTAATTTCACGAGACTTCCTCGCCTTACTCAAAAACACAAAATGAAATGGGACTATATTTTCCAGGCCAATGTACTGGGTAATTAAAAAAATAAACTGTGATGCCACAATGATTGTTAAAAAAAAAAAAAAAACACTGTTTAAATGCTACATTCTGTTTGTGAGAAGGTTTAAAACAAAATGGTATTGGTGTTCTGCAGCTGCTCCCCTAATTGTATTGTGATTGTGTGATAAAATAAATGTAACTATGGAAACTTGAATATAGTTTGTGTTTTAATGTGTTTAATTGTGTGTCACATAATGAGTAGAAACCTTTTGAAAGTGTATGTTGCTTATTTGAAACATTGGCTGACATGGCTAACAAATAAAAAAGTTTCTATAAATGTGTGAGTGAGTAGTCTCATTTTGGTATACCCATCGTGATGTGTGTGACAAACGATTCCCTCTCATATGTTTATATCTGTAGACCATGGAAAGCTGGGCACAATGTAGAACTTGATCTCTGTAAGCACTCCGTCAGAAAAGAGCCAAATCTGAAGCTGAAGGAACTGCACATGAAAAGAAATCTCCGTGAATGAACAGCAGCAATGATAATTGTCAAACTAAAGGAGCACTTTTCCTGGGTACAAGATAACACAAATAAATGATGGTGCCTGCTTGTTAAATAGAAAAGATAGTAATAAGGATTTTAATTGCTGCTAAGAAATGTGCCAAAATTGTGTCATATATATATATATATATATATATATATATATATATATATATATATATATATATATATGTCACCTCCAAAATTATTGGCACCCTTGATAAAGATGAGCAAAAAAGGCTGTATAAAATAAACAACACAGGTGATGAGCTATATTTTATGCTCCAATATATGGGAAAATCATATTCTTTTATTCTAATACAATTGCTCAGGGAAAAAAAGTTTTTTATTAACAAGTAATAACATTTCTTCTCAAAAAGATAGGTGTCAGAATTATTGGCACCCCTAAAGATTCTTATAAATAAAATCAAACAAAATTAAATCTGCATTAACATTCTACTTCTTTAAGTTCATCTCAGTCTTAAGGAACTGTATTGTGGCCTTCCATGGCTTCCTGTTTCACTGGGGTATAAAAATGAGGTAACATGCATATGAAATCCATTTGTCATCCATCACCATGGGGAAAGGCAAATAACTCACAAATGAAAAGAGACAAATGGTTGTTGACCTTCATAAATCAGGCAATGGGTACAAAACAATAGCTAAAAAACGAAATATACCACTTACCACTATTAGGGCAATAATTAAGAAGTTCAAAACCACTGGAACAATGGTAAACTTGCCTGGTAGAGGACGCAAGTGTATCTTGCCCCCACGCACAGTGAGGCAGATGGTTCGGGAGGCAAAGGGAAATCCAAGGGCCACAGTTGGAGAATTACAGAACTTGGTTGCATCTTGGGGTCACCAAGTCTCCAAATCTACAATTAGACGCCACCTCCATGCCAATAGGCTATTTGGAAGGGTTGCCAGAAAAGAGCCTTTATTGAGAGCAACCAACAAACGTAAGCGCCTGGAGTTTGCTAAACGGCATTGGCACTTCTATTGGAAACGGGTGCTATGGTCAGATGAGACAAAAATAGAACTATTTGGCCACGCACACCACCTACTGTAAAATATGGTGGCGGATCTTTGATGTTATGGGGCTGTCTTGCTTCCACTGGTCCTGGGGCCCTTGTTAAGGTCAACAACATCATGAACTCTACCCAGTACCAGGACATTTTAGCCAAAAACCTTTGCCAGGAGGCTGAAACTTGGCCGCAAGTGGATCTTCCAGCAAGACAATGACCACAAGCACACATCAAAATCCACAAAGAAATGGTTAATTGACCACAAGCTTTGAGTTAGGGTTAGTTAAATATCCATTGTACTGCATATTTTCCTAATATGTCAGGTGTTAGATATGGTACACTGGTGGAAAAGATGATAATATGGGAAGTGAAGTCATTTTGGGGTATAGACCAGCAGCAACCTAAAATATCCAAACATTTAAGTTATTTTCCATGGGAATGCAGAGAAAACAGCGACTCTGGTTGTCCTAAAGTGGGATTGTTTTATTTGGCTGACATTGAACTGATTACATACTTTTTTCAGTACGGATAATCCGCAATGTATAAGATTTAAATTGCAATTGAACAGATGATTTTAATGAATGAATTTGTCCGTGGGTGCAATGATGACATCATGTAGTCTAGTCTAGTGTTGCGGATAGGAAGTGGCTCGTAGAAATTCCTATGAAAGAAGACGGTACTTTGCTGTACGCATTGTATTGCGTAGGCTCGCAATAAACAAATAGTTCTTTTCAAATGGAGATCAGCTTGTTGATCTCCAAGTCTTGCAACATTATCTTTGTTGTCAACAGTTTTCCAACTGGGAATAGTTCTGTTGATCAGATGTAACTCAGTTCAGATAATGCATTGCAATTGAAAAGTTATATAGTTTGTAGAAGTGTTCTTGTTGTAATTCTCTCGGGATCTTCCAAAAGCATAACTGATGGCTTTGCTTCAGTTCATTACGTGCAGCTACGTGGAAACAAAGACCCGCTTTCTGATTAATTTAGTATCCCGTTTACTGATTCAGTCTCTCGTAGGACAGACGTCAGGGCCCTTCCTCAGAAGATGATTTTAGCCATTATTCAGAACATTAGTTCTTCCTTGCCTTCCGTTAATTCGACCAGTTATGCTCCCATGGCTCAGAAACTTTCTTCAGAGCAGTGTAGCTTCCATTTCGTTCCTCCAAACTCTGAGCCACTTCTAGTGGGTGGAGCTCACTTCTTTCTCTTGCCTGGAGCGCTGTTACTTCTGTGGGGCACACTTCTAGTGTGGAGAGCTCTGCGTTTCTGAAAGTCGCATGGCTTTTTGTGATTCTCTCTTCAACCTAGTGATTGGTTAATGTGGTTATTTTGGGCTATGCCCGAGCCCACGTGGGGTGTTTCTCATTGGTTGTTCTCGTTCTGAGACAGCCCATTGTTCTCAATTGGTCCGTGGTTTCTTCCCCTGTCGGCTGTATTTATGAGGTGTACTCAAAACTGTCTGGCTTGCCTTCTACAAGATACTGCTGTCACCAAATTGATTAATTCAGCAATGGGGGAAGATCAAACACTTGTCCAGCAGTTAGTTTATGACTCTTTTTAAAAAGTGGGGGAGTTTATGTCCAGAAACCAGGTAGACACAGAGAATGGCTTAGGCCCCCCCTTTGTATATTTCAATTCTGTTAATTTCATACACAGAGTGGTATTATGACCCACTCTGATGCTACATTGAAAGTAAATTATACATGTGTTATACTGCAAAAGGGCCCTCAACTATTCACTGTTTCTAATTTTGCACAATGTTTTAGAGGTGAAGCCAGATTGCAAAATAACAGAATAGTACTTTCTATCTTACAAATTAAATTGTGTTGAATGGGTTCTATTATAGTTGTTATCTATTGATTTCCTCATTCTAGAATTGCATCTCTCTATATTGGCTCCACCTGTGCTATACTATACTATATTATGTTGTGGGGACCTCTTTCACTATGTTGTTTCCTGCATAACTTAAACATGTCCTTTCCGTGACTCAATAGTTCTGAATTTGGTATGTATCACCAAGATTACACAACTCCCCGCTGGTATATGTCAATCTGATTCTTGCACGTTCCTCAAAGCTACATTAAAAGTTGACTTATTTAGCTATTTGATCTTTTAAAATGATTTATGAACAATGCCAGTTTGACGAAACATATACTCAAACACAGTTTGGTGCTTGTTTGCATAATCCATCTGAGTAATGGTAGCAAAGATTACCAAAGACTTGGGGATTTGTAGTGCATTATAGAATCTTTCTTTCCTTGGTGCAAATCCAAATGTTAGAAAGGGCTTTACTTGGCTAATATATATATATATATATATATATATATATATATATATATATATATATATATATATATATATATATATATATATATATATATATATATATCTTTCTGTAGTGTATAAACTCTTTTTTGTAAAAATGTAAATAAGGTATTTTTAAAAAATATAATGAAGTTTGCTCATATCTTGATACTGTATGTGATGCAAGTACTTTATTGGCAAGAATAATTAGTGGGTTGAGATCATGATACTCAGCACAGTCTTATCTTGATTGTACTGCCATTGATTGTATAAGGCTGTGGTATTAGACAAGTGAGAGTGTGATCCAAGATTTCTGTTATCTTTTACAAATAAATGGAATCATTGTATCTTTCATGCTTGAATTAAAGGGGTTGCTGAATTAGTTGCAATAACCATGGCACTTGGTAGCTTTCCAAATAGTGTTGGCTGGAAAATACCTCTAGTAGGTCTTTCATTTTGGTTTTTACATGTTCGGTTTACAAAGCTGATTAGAAGTGAACTACATTTGCTGATCTCTTTGCACTATATTGAAGAAAAATCAATGAGTGCCAATCCTATCAGCTTCAACATTTCATGTCATGAGATCAGTACGTGGTTGTAGAGGATAAGATGATATAGGTGTGTGTTAGCAGCTATAAAGAAGTCATAGACACGTGCTGAATGTTTAATTCATATATTTACACTGATCTTTTATGATGAGTTGATCTCTTACTAGGGATGCAACTGTGTGTCCTACATGTCAGAAACCTCCTATTTTTTAAATTAACACCATTCGTCTGTGACTAGTATCCATATATTTAAAAAATATAGAACTATATGCAAAACGTTTAAGAAAGAAATAGTAACATATATCAGCATTCCAAAGATTATTTAATTTTGGAGAAAAGAAAGACTAAACATATTAGCACTGTACCTAAAACACATACCTTGGCAGACAGCATTTCAGTGGTTCTTATGACCAAAAATGGCCTACCATAAATAACTACCAAAAAATGATGTCTGCTTATTGCACTGTGCTTTTAAATGCATATGGAAGTGAAAGAATGACCTGTGATGCATTAAACTATCCCACTTCACTAAGTTTATAAACCAAACATATATTTGTATTACAACACGTTATTGCTTTGCAACCACTACATATAGAAGGTTTGGATATTAAAATGATTAACCTTTCAATTTCAGTCTAATGAAAAACTGGTGAAAGTTTACTGTAGTCGTGGAGACCCACCCATTTATCCTTAAGGAATACATCTTTGTCTGTCTGTCACATAAAAATCTCACAAACAGAAGGCAAGGATCCAGGATTTTTTTTTTTGTTTCTGCCGTGTATTGGCCAGAACTTTGATTATTTTATATTCTGAGGCCTTCTTTGACAGATGTGCCCATAGGCAATGAAAGGCTTTCATGATTTTAATGAAGTTGGCCATTTTGAATGACCACTGTCATTGGCTGGAACCAGGCAGAACCAATCTTTCAGCTCTTTGAAAACGTCATGCTGCAAGTAACAGGGTAAATTCGCAAAATATGTTCTGGAAAATGGATCTTAGTCATTTTAGGGTTCCATTTTAAAGATCTAAACAGAGACGAATCTAAACAGTGTTAGATCTAAATATTGCCGGCCTTTATTAATCCTGTGTATTTTTGCTAAGGTAGTCCAAGATTAGTACCAATCAGGGTCTGTGAAACTAGCTGTATACATTTTTGGGAGATGCTATTAAGATACACTAGTTTTAGATTGTTAACATAGTCCTAAAATATTTCCTTGTTATAATACTTCCCAGTGCATTTATGTATAACCCTAACAACATTCATAGACAGTATATGATAAACCAAGACTATAAATAGATCATTTTCCACCTCAAATACTGATGTGCAGATTGTAATTAACTTTTAATTGAGCACAGCCAATTCAATTGAAGCAATGTACTTTGTAATTTAAAGAATTTGCTTAAAGAACTGCAACATTCTAATTAGCTGTTCTTTGGATGGAACAATCCAGCGTGAACATAAAACTCTTTGCTCTTACGTTTGTGTTTTACAGCATTTCCATGCTTTCTGCAGCACTACTTCTGTCAAAACAGTCTAAATGCATTGGTTCATTACTCAGAATAAATTGTCGCAGTTCACTCTTAGTGCCTGGTTTATGAAAGTTTTTGATATATACAGAAATGCTTATAAAGCCATTTATTAAGACGTCAACATGTTTGTCAACATTTATTTTTGTTATTTTAAATTGTTTAATACGTAGGAAAAATAAATACTTTGGTTTCCCAGAAACCCAACACATACCAAATGATTTGTTATTGTAGCTGGCAAAAAATAATCAGTCAAATTTGAACCATTCCACAATGTGATACTTTAAAATGACAACTTAATGGCAGTAATGCCATGTTATGGAATAGTATAGATTATTTGTATAAATAAACCCCTTTCCAATAAAACACTAAAATGTATTTATATGGACATTTCAGGAAAATCGGTTACATAGGGAATTATGCTATATGTTAAAGGTGCAACTGTTTAACTTGTCAAAGTTTATTTTAAAAAATGAAACTAAGAATGAACCCTTGTATCTTACTGATTTAATGTATAAACATCAAGCTGTGCTAGTGTATTTATAAAAGAAACACAGTGAGTAATTTTCAGGCCCTACTCTCATAAGTAATCCCTTCTGTTTTCCACAGAACTGCAGTTCTCAAACAGTTGCATGCCGTTCTTGGGCTCAGTTGACGGGCTTAATTTCCAAACCCTGCTGCTGGATGAGGAAAGGGGACTCCTTCTGCTGGGAGCCAAAGACCACATCTTTCTGCTTGGTTTGGATGATTTAAACAAGAACCCGCGGAAGGTACTGCACCTTTATTTATTATTATTATTATTATTATTTGTTTATTTAGCAGACACCTTTATCCAAGGCGACTTACAGATACTAGGATGTGTGAACTATGCAAGAGCTGCAGAGTCACTTACAATTACGTCTCACCTGAAAGACGGAGCACAAGGAGGTTAAGTGACTTGCTCAAAGTCACACAATGAGTCAGTGGCTGAGGTGGGATTTGAACCGGGGACCTCCAGATTACAAGTCCTTTTCTTTAACCACTGGACCACACAGCCTCCTTATTTTGCTCCGGTTTCCCCTGACATATATTTACTTTCCATCAAATTCTGTAATGTTTTCACAGGCCTTATTGACAATTTGTGAATTTTCTCAAAACAAGTTCATAATGTGGCCTTTTACCCCGAACAAATAAAAAAAATGATATCATTCAGCTGTCTACAGTTTTAAGTAATCTAAAGATACTTTGTTAAAGGAAGTAATTTGTCATACATTTAACACCAAGCAGTTGACAGTGGATATGTGGTCAGGATAGATATGGAAATATAATTTTATTTAGGAAGAAAACCTAAGGTACAAGCCAGCAACAACGTGTAACATATCAAATTAAGTGCATATCCCTGTATCTACACACGACTGTAGTTCACTTTATTTTGCATTGTTTCCTTCACAAGGAATCATTGTCCGAGAAACCTTTTGCACCTGTTAGTATTACACTGTTATGTACAAAATAGTAGAAACAAACATGTACCATCGTATAGTGTTGGTATAAAATGAGAACATCTAATAAACTCTAAGTAGCAGCTCCTCTTTATTAAAACTAGAAGCATAAGTATAAAACTCTCACAAAAGTAATTGGCGGCAGTTATACAGATCTGCTTTACTACTTCCAGATCACACAAAGGTTGCCTTCAGTCTTTGTTTTGCACATGGTTATAAAATTAAAAATTGTCATTCTCACTGTGTAAAAACAGTTCTAATTTTCTTTGGTATGCAATTTAACTAAAATGGCAGACTTCAATTGCTCTTTGCCCTGGTCTGTAAATGTAAGTTTTCGTCTTCATTTTTAACATCATGAAGTGTGACATAAAATCATACACATACATCACAGTCATTTAAAAAGGCTCCAGTTCTGTTGGATAATCTGCACTAGCAGCTAGGTGACAGAATGTGGTGTTGTGTCTGTGTAGTATTTAGACAGTTCCTTTGTTTGCCTTGGCCATGTGCCAGTGAGCTCCAATCCAGCCCAATTTTACACGAAAAAAATAAATAAAACACACACACGTCAGGACTGAGGGGTTATGAATTGTTGTCTCTGCAATTTTCTGTGTGCTAGGTTCATAAAGAGCAAGGGCACAAGAGACTAAGACAATAGGCCATTTGAAGCTGTCGCCGTCTATGGACCATTTGTTGCTTAATATTTCATCCCTTCCAAATCCAAACCCAAATGTCTTTAAATCAGAGATACAATGTCTGTTGCAAGGATAGATTGGGATCATGGTTGTGTTGACACTTTTTTTCATATAAGTTCCCAAGTTTGTGAATCCTGTCAATCATTATCATGCCCATGTCTTGGAAATAATGCAAGGACAGTCAGTTGCGTGTAATTTAGCATTGATAGCTGTAAGAGGCTGTAAGGATTTTGCAAGTGTCACACTGACAGTGAGTGAAGAATGTTAGTCTCAATAGAAATGTGGACTGTTTTTGTTTTTGTCCAGCACCAACTGTAAGATTGCTAAAAATAACTTAGCTGATCGCACTGATAATACCTGGTACACTGTGCTGAATAATATTGTAATGAATTGGCATCTCAGCCCATTGAATTGAATGGAAAAGCAAGGGCTGGATGTGAACCGCATACCATATGGTTCAAAAACGAATGTCTTACCATTCAGTTAACCCTTTGCGGTCCATTTATTAATCGCGCGTCAGGCACGCCAGGTCTAATTAATTTTCACACGCGCAGTTAATTTTATACACGCTGTTTAAAAGTTTTTTTTTTCACAGTCAAACGGGTTTAAATGTCCCTGCATATCAACAAAGCACACAATAGGCATCTCCAGCCCCGCCCCACCCTTTTGTTTGCTATAGCGTTCAGCTATGTAAGAAATAAATAATAATAATAATAATAGTCCTGTGAGGAATAATTGCAATGTCGGACCCAGTCCGACAATGGACCGCAAAGGGTTAAAGAACAAGCTGTGTGGTCGAGAGGTAAGTACAGGTCTTATGCTGATGGCAGTATTATTAGCTCATCAGCTGCAAGGAGGAGATTCTTTATAATATGTTTTGCTGAGTTGAATCAGCCGGTTTGTTTCAGCCCGCCAACTCGGCACGCTTGGCAATAACAATAATAGTACAAATTTACAGCTCACCCGCCTGGCGTGGTGACTGTGTTTCTCCCATAGCTGAATTGCTGTGTGGTTAAGCCTATATTTTTTTCCTATTACTGCCTCTGCAGTTAAAATAAAATAAAATAAATAAAAAGCAGTACACTTTTTCTTCCTGTCTAACACGCCGCAGCTCCTTGAGCCTGTGCTCCACTCTGGTATACTCTACGCGCTGCCCCGTTGTGTGACTGCACGCGGTCCAGAACCAGGTTATCGCCGCGCTGCACCCTAGTGTAGCACCGTGTGCTTCCCTGTACTGCTCTCCCGATTGCCTACCGCAGCCTATGTGTATCCACCCGGTGTAGGCTATTTGCTACCCCAGGTTGTGTTGACAATACGTCTCTTGGTGCCTGATGAACTACCTGGACGACTGGTTCCTCTGTCCCAGGAGCAGTGGCCCATACAGCGATTGTGATGAAGCATCTGTTGAGGCTGGGTCTCACCCTCAATGATGCCAGAGCCAATTAATACCAGTGTAAAGTATGGTCTACTTGGGTCTCCAGCGCGATTCCCTTACGATGCAAGCCTACATGTCGGACGACAGAGTAGCTGCCATTCGCAACTGTCTGGCCCTGTTCAACAAGGGTTCACAGTACAATTGGTGTTGTGTTAAAAACTATTGGGTCTGATGGCCGCAGCTTCATCAGCCACCCAACTGGGGTTGCTCCACTTGCGCCCGATCCAAGTGTGGCGCAGTGCCTTTCGGCTACACCCCAAGCGCGACAGACACTGTCGGCTGACCGTGTCTCGCCTATGCTGGGAAGCCCTACGCTGGTGGAGGCAAGCCTCTCACCTGAGCGAAGGCGTAAAGATGGGAGTGATACACAACCATCAATTGATAATGACAGATGCATCCAACTCTGGTTGGGGGGAGGTCATGGCAGGCAGTGGAGTCCAAGGACCCTTGTCGGGTCGCTGGACATCCCTGAACATAAATGCAGGGGAGCTGAGAGCAGTCCACCTCGCACTCCAACATTTCCTTCCTGTGCTCCAGAACAGACATGTCCTTGTCCGCACAGACAACATGTCAGTAGTGGCGGATGTGAACCGCCAGGGAGGGCTTCGGTCCTCGGGGTTACACCGCATAGCCTTTCAGCTGTTGATCTGGGCACAGAGGCACTTACTATCCCTCCTGGCTGTCCATCTCCCGGGAGACAGCCTTTCTATTAGCCACCACCTCCGCTAAGCGGGTTAGTGAGTTACAGGCGCTTTCAGTGCACAGTTCCTGTATGCGTATTTGTGACAATGGAAACAGGGTATCGTTGCGCACGAACCCTGCTTTTTTCCCTATAGTGATTCCAGCTTTTCACTTGAATCAATCAGTGGAACTAGAGGCTTTCCATCCCCCTGCTTGTGCGGAGGAGATGGACTGGAGATTGAATTCCCTCTGCCCTGTTAGGGTATTGAGAGATTATGTGGATAGGAAGAGAGTGCTGCGTCAGTCTGACCAGCTCTTTGTCTGTCATGCAGCGACTGTCCCATTGGATTGTGGACACAGTCTCGACTGCGTATACTAATGCTGGCCTACCCCCACCTGGGAGGGTGGCCGCACACTCTACCAGAGGTGTGGCTACGTCATGGGCCCTCTTTAGAGGAGCTTCATTGACTGACATTTGTACTGTGGCTAGCTGGGCTACGCTGCATACATTCTCCAGGTTCTACCGCCTTAAAGTGGTAGATCCTTCCTTGCCTTCATTAGGCATGAGGGTCCTTGAGGTTGCACGCTCGCACCGTTAACCCTTGGGTTATGCAGTTCTAATGCGTCCCTCATCTGCTGCCATTCCTTCTCCCTCGCGAACTGCTCTGGTATACTTTCCCATAAGTATGTTGGTGGTCATCTTGGAATTGAAAGGGAATGTTAGGTTACTTACCATAACCCTGGTTCCCTGAAAGAGAAGATGACCACCAACCAGCTAGGTCACATCGGTCGCCCTCACGGGTTCGATGCGAAAGAGAAAATGGCTTCTGTGGGTTGACTGTTTAATCCCTCGGTAGGCAGAACCGAGGATGTCACCCCAGGAAGGGGCCTATCGGCACCTCTGACCTATCTCATAAGTATGTTGGTGGTCGTCTTCTCTTGGTATTCGTGACATTTTATAAAATCAACGTGACTATTTATGGGTTGGCATAGTTTGAGTGAAGTAGTTGCCAGACAAATTAATGAGCTGCAAGCCTTGTGGAAGGTATTTCATATGTGCAAACTGTGTGACAATTCCTAATTTGGCTTGCATTCCTGTTACTGGATTTGTTACAAGAAAGTCCTCTAATGGTTGCCTTTGTCAGAAATATATTTGGCTCTCTTCTCAGCCCAAAGTATCCAATCACAGTTAATTTGCTTGAAACCATCAGTTCTCTCTTTGTTGTAGAAAAAATACATACCTTGTTGCCTCATTAACCTCAATGCATTACTTTGTTGGAAATGTCTGCATCCCTCAATAAGAAAGCTTCACAGATTTGACAAATTGTGAGACCAAATACAAATCCGACTGACAGTATAAGCATACAGTCAGCCGGAAGATACTTGATTATGGTGACTACAGCCAATAAACCATCCTACTTGTTTAACTGCTGGCTTTTAAATAAACATAATCCCAATATATTTTTGTTGAGAACAATACATCAGCATCTTGTTTGTAGTAGTATGACCTTATCTTTCACTGCATATATGTTCTTACATTGACAAAATGAAGTAACAATAATATTTGACTTTCAGATTTCGATTTATTTTAAACTGCAGTATAATTAACAAGCCTTGTTCTATTTTTAGACCACATTGAATAGTTCTAGAACAAGACATACACAATTATGTCATCACTTGAACTGTAATCCTGCTACAATATGCATGTTAAGATGACAGACTTGTCTTTGTTAATGCCAAAGGAGAAGGAGATTCACATTAGGTGTCTATTGTCAACATTTGCAATTCTCCACAAAACTTGAAGTAGCATTTCAAACAAACTTTTTTTTTTTGCAGATTCACTGGCCAGCCTCTAAAGAAGGATTTGAACAATGTAAACTAGCTGGGAAAAATGTATATGTGAGTACAGTATGACTAAAACATTATATACTATTTTAGTAATCTATATATATATATATATATATATATATATATATATATATATATATATATATATATATATAGCTTCTTATGCATCTCAAGTTCCAATGTGACAATCTAATTAAAAGCTGCTACATTTTTCAAATAAAATATATGGTCACACTGTGCTTTAGTAGTGCTTGCTGAGATAGAAAAAATGAATGGTTTAGCTAACTTCACTCATTTCTTATTTCTTTTCTCCCCTACAGACAGAGTGTGCAAATTTCATCAGGGTTCTCCACAACTATAACAAGACTCACGTGTATGCCTGTGGCACAGGAGCCTTCCACCCTGTGTGTGGATTTATTGAAACTGGAGGCCGTGGCGAGGTAATCCTAGTCACTGACACAACATGGCAGGAAATAGACGGATATTCATCTATCAAAACCAGTTTATTTTGTCATCAGTTATTACAGCTATGGCAACATCTGGCAATGAGGTAAACTGTTAGGCATGAGAGAGGTGGAAAAATTCAAGTAAAGAAACTAGGCTGCTCATATTAACAAGAAAAATGTAGCTGTCAACTTGACCTATGTCTGATTATTTTGAGACTTCCCGTTCCAGTCTCTACAGTTACATTTTAAATGTAATACTGGAAAAGGTCAGTAACACACTCTAAAACCTCTTTTCCATTGTCATACATGTTGTTAGTGATTGTTTTTACTGTGTATAATTGATGGAAATAGTAACCTATACATTTTATACATTTACATATAGCAGTATAGTTTTCCTATTAGCAAGCATCACAATGTTCTATGGCAAGTTAACAACAATGCCTAAAGGTGTACTAGCTAGTGCTGTTTCGCTCAAGTTAAGTTACACTCGCAAGAAATATGCTGTATGCTACTCCTTTTTATTATGCATTGGCATAATGGGAATATGCATGTTATTTTTAAAAAAGGCTTACATTATTAATAATATAATTCAACTTTTTTTGTCACAACAGGAAACCACATTTCGTCTGAATAAACAGAGTTTGGAATCTGGTAGACTGAAATGCCCCTTTGATCCATGGCAGCCATTTGCTTCTGTTTTAACAGGTGATGAAGAGAAAATGAAGTTTTCTTTTTTAAATCAGTTAGATAATTAAAATGCACAAATGTAAAATATATGCTATGCTAACCACAAAAAGAAAAAGAAACATACTGGTAAGGCAGGGTTGTAAATCCTTAACTAATAATCATGGCTAATTAAGTATGTTGCTTTGTGGGGATAAATACCCCCAAATGTGTAACCAGTATTTGAGATTTAGAAAATAAACCACATGATGACTTCTCTAGAACCATTATGGGGAATGTTGACAGCAAAGTAAAAGCCTGACAAAATATTGGGTTCGGAACAAATGTGTTATCTTATAATAGGACTCTCTCTGCCATGCACTTTCATTGGGATTCCAAATCCTGCTATAAAACAACACAGTTTGAAACAAAAAGAAACGTCACAAAGGGTTGCGACAGCAGCCTGTGTAAAACTGAATGACTGATTCTTTTGAAGTCAGACTCAGAGCGGAAGCGACACATAACTGACTTTTTAAAAAATTAAAATCCAGAAACTTATAAAAGGAAAGATCAAAACGCTTCACATAACAGTTATAACTGCAGGACGCGTGAAGTGTACTTATCTCCTCATACACACTATGTGCCCTCTTGTTATCACTTCATAATCATTTTTTTTAACTGTACAGTACAAATGCCCCTTCTTTCTTAATATCATAGGCATAAAAATTGATTTTTTTAAAAAAAAAACTTTTTATTAACAGAAAAATATATGGAAATATATTACATTTGGAAAAAACAAGTCTGCAAAAAGACAATTATCATCTTTATGATTTATGCATGCTGTGAGCTTTTATTTGACCTGTATATAAAGGAATGTATGGATGTTGAATGCCATTTAATCACCACAAATCTTCACCATTCATGGTAAATTACATAAAAGCCTTCACTTTGAAGTGGGGGGTCCTTGTCTGGGTTATTAAGAGAATGTGTCCTGCCATTTATCCCTTTATAATGTGAATCATGATTTGTGATCATTACTCTGCAGATGGTCATTTATTCTGTAATACAGATTAGAGCAGTTATAACAGCTTTGTCATGGATGTTAGAAGGTGTTTTTTTTTTTTTTTTTTTTGCACTCAAAAGTTTTCATTGATCTGAAGCTTTATTAAATCTGACAAAGACCACAGGAGTCTCCCAGACATATGGCAAAAAAAGTTAATTTATCATTATAAGGTTTTTTTTTTTTCAACTGTAAGAACGTAAGATTGTATTGCTGCCGTTTTCAATAAATCTTACTCCTTGCAACTGACCATGACAATCATTAGCCATATTAATCTTCTATGTTGACAGTCCCATACTATTTAAAGTACAGTACTAGAGTTAAAAAAAAATGCCAAACTAATGTTCTTGCTATACAATAAAGTTTGTTGAGTTTGGCAGAAGTGACAACCTGTATTTTTTGTGTAAGTTGTACCAAGTGGAAAGGAATTTGCTGGAGAGTATAATTTTTGAAAGAGGGTCTGTTAGTAAAGGTTACCTCTGGATGGGCCGTGGTCATTGCCTTTCTGTCAGCTAGGCAAACACTAATTATACCACCCATTCCTCATCATGACATGTAGCTTTCTGAAAATGCTATTGTTGCTTCTCTGAAGAGGAGACTGGTTTCCTGATTGATGTATATATAAACACTTGCTGTAAAGCCTGACTGAAAGGAATGATAGTAACAATGGCTATGAATCCCCTGTATTTGTTTGGGTAAAGGTCCATTGTTGGAACAGGGAGCATCTTTTACCTGAGAAGAGCCAGAACAAGACATATTGAAGCAGTATTTCAACTGTATTATAGTGTTTCTTTATAGGAATCTTTGGCCAGAAACAGTATGCAGCCAAGATGGCCAACAAGATGCTCGGATATAATGTGAAAAGTGTTGAATTTAAATCAAGGGAAGTAAAGTTAAAACTTTACAATGCATTAGTAAGACCTCATCTAGAATATTGTGTTCAGTTCTGGTGACCTTGTTACAAAAAGGATATTGCTGCTCTAGAAAGAGTGCAAAGAAGAGCAACCAGAATTATCCCGGGTTTAAAAGGCATGTCGCATGCAGACAGGCTGAAATAATTGAATCTATTCAGTATTGAACAAAGAAGACTACGTGGTGAACTGATTCAAGCATTCAGAATTCTAAAAGGTATTGACAATGTCGACCCAGGGGACCTGTTTGAAAAAAGAAACAAGGACCAGGGGTCACAAATGGAGATTCGATAAAGGGGCATTCAGAACAGAAAATAGGAGGCACTTTTTTACACAGAGAATTGTGAGGGTCTGGAACCAACTCCCCAGTAATGTTGTTGAAGCTGACACCCTGGGATCCTTCAAGAAGCTGCTTGATGAGATTCTGGGATCAATAAGCTACTAACAACCAAACGAGCAAGATGGGCTGAATGGCCTCCTCTCGTTTGTAAACTTTCTTATGTTCTTCTTATGTTCTTAAGTAGAGTGCAAAAGTTCATGCTAATTTAAACAAGACAAGTAAGTCTAGTTTCTTTTACTTCAGGTTTAAGTGGCTGTTTTTCTGCGCAGACAAAATAATACTGTGGATCATTATCCTTTTGCTGTTTCTAACCAGTAGGTTGTCATGGATACTATTCACATTTGTATAAGGTAATCATATACAGTACAGTACATCTGCATTACTGCATTGTAATGCTTTGATATGTGTATTGCTTATCATGGCAATATAAAAATAGTATTTATGTGTGCCAACGTTAAGTATTATGCACTATAATGCTATTAGGAACAGCAGAACTACAGGTACTATAGCCACTCATCTGTTACAGCTCTGGCATAGTTTGGTGACCCCACTATTAGTCTCAGTTTTAGTTGCTTCTTCATCCGGCATTGACAAATGAAAACCCATTTCAAGCCCTTTTCCAATGTTTACTGATGACAAGGATCTGACACTTTTGTAATGTATAGCTATCATCATCTGAACACTTGTTTGAAGCCAAATGCAGGGTTGTCGCTTAAGTTCAGGTATCTTAAATGCATGGGTATGGCTTTGTAATTGATGAGTATGAGTAAGACCTGCTCAAGCAAATCTTTCTGTGATTAAGGTCTCACCTCCTCCAGTAACTTTATCCAATTACATTTTTATGTTTCTGAAGCCCTTGCTCAGAGATTTTAAATGGAATGACTTAAGCAATGGCTAAAAAAAACTAGGACTGCCTACATCTGAACACTGAGGGGAAGGTTACTGCTAGTGTTATTCGTAGCCTTGGCTAACCAAACTAATTAAAATACCCCTAATAGTGAGACAACAAATCATGCACATGTGAATAAAAAGGAGAACAGCTGTTACATGGATTCTAGTTTTTTTCAATTTATATCTGAAATCAAAGCTGTTACTTCTCTCATTGCACACTCTGTTCCTTTTCCTTGCTCAATTAAACCTCTGCTTGTTTTCATGTTTACAGATGAGTACCTGTATGCTGGGACAGCATCAGATTTTCTTGGCAAGGATACAGCGTTCACTCGTTCTCTGGGACCACCGCATGATCGACATTACTTAAGAACTGATATTTCTGAACACTATTGGATAAATGGTAAATTTTAAAGACTATATTAGTCACTCACAAAAAAAGGTTAATATTATGTTTTAATGTGTGAATTTAAAGCTCCCTCCTCTGCTCTCCAGTTACTGGTTGTTGGTTCAATTCCAGTTTGCCATCCATACCATTGATGAAGGGCATTAACATGATCCTTTTGACTTTAATCACTGTAGTATGTGTTGTTTTTGCTTTAAAGCCTAGGTCGGTTGATCATACACTCAGGCATTGTAAGTGTCTCTCTACCTAGTTAAAGCTCTATACTTTGTTCTGCAGTTGATCTCAAATGTTCATCTGATAGTGTAAACAACCACAGTACTGTATGACCCTCCCAATGACCCAGGAGGTCCACTTTGTTTTCATTTTAACAGAGTCAAAGCTTGATTTAGTTCTTCACATAAGACCAATAGGATGAAAGAGAACACATATCCTTGTGTCTGCTCTTTTTTCATAGTATATAATCCTGTAGTTGCGTGACTCAGAGCCGGTCTTCTTATGTGTTTTATTTTTTATAGCCAATAGGATCGCCAGTAATGTACTTCATAACCTCTGTATTCATCAAATGTTTACATATGCTTTCCAAATGTCACAGAATGCCAAGCTTAAAGCATTTTTCCCCTACTCATTATTTTGTATCTATTTTATTTGTAATAGAACATTTGCAAACATTTCTCAAATAGCATTAATAACAACAACCATTTTTAATTTATCAGATCACTTATACATGCTTCCAAATGATCCCCTGGGCTGGTACATGTTCCAGAACATGATTCAATATCCTTTTCATGGACACTGATATTTATCTTCTATAGTAGGAGATAATGATGGATGATGTCAGGTCCAGTAGCATACTTACTCTTTTGTGAATGCACTTGGTTCTTTGATTTCAAGTATTTATTCCTAAATCATTTACCTAAAAATAATAATGTATTCCTTATATCCATTATACTGTACATGTTTTATATTGTGCAACTCATTCACACCAGATTTGAAGGGGCTGCATTTATTAACATCTCGCCAAAGTCATTTTGTTTCCTGTGTAAGCATGTTGAAGTTAAGTCTTGTAACCGTGAAAAAAGACAAACAGTTGAGAATGAAGCTTAATTTACAAAAGTGTCTCCTCAAATCTATACTCGTCAATCCAGGCTGTGGAATGTTGACATTTCTGCATTCTATTTAGAATGCCCCCCGGAACCTTGAATTTTGCTACTGGTACTATACGTAGCAGCAAATGAGCAACAAATATCAGATGTTACCACGAGTAAATAATACCCGCAGCCAGTGTATCTTAGTTATAGATCGCATCTCGTAATTCAGAAGTGGCACCCTCTATACTCAGTTGTGGTAACTATTAGTATTTGTGCCTATGCTATAACTTGAAATGTCTACCCTACTAGAAAGTATGGCTAGTTCTTGTTATGATAAATGTATTATTTATTGTATTTCAGAGGCTAAGTTTATTGCAGCTCATCCTATTCCAGACACCTACAATCCTGATGATGATAAGATCTACTTCTTCTTTCGAGAAACTTCTAGAGAGAGCAGCGTCTTTGACAAAACTATCTTTTCAAGAGTAGCTCGAGTGTGCAAGGTAAGATCCCAGGTTTAAGATATGTATCTTCAATCCAGTATGATCACTGTCTTAAACCACTCTCAGTGGCTATTTTTCCAAACCCCTTTTAGTACATGTGCCATTTATGTGCCTTTATTTTATTTTTTTATCATTTCTAATATTCCTAATTTGTTTATACACATAAAATTATTAAATAAAATAAAAATATGTTCCTTCCTAAATTTTTCTTCTAGGACAGAAAATATCCCCAGGCCTTAGTCTCCCTTTCCATTTTCTATTAACTAGACATCAGTCTGTTTTAGTTTTTTTGGGTTATATGTCAGGATGGGCTGTTCATGTCTCGCCCTGTTTATAGCTTCCTACATTCAAGGTTCACTTCAGCTTAAATGACAGGCTGATCTTCTATTTTCAGAATGTAAACTGTAAGGTTATGTGTTCTTCAATAAATAAGTATACAATGTATTTAGCATAGACTCATGTTATTAAGTCAGATTAAAAACAGAAAATACAGTATGTCCGTGTGTGAAGTCAGTCCTTCCATATTTAGATGTGTATCTATTTGTTTGATTGGAAAGATGTGGATGAAAGAGTGACAGTGTCTGTTGATGACTGTGGCGTAGCATCCCAAGGTCAAGGCTGGTCTGCGATGTTGAAATAGTAAACCCAGACTCAGAAACTGTTTTATTAATTCCAAACAAACACATGAACAAAACAAAAGGTTTAAACAAAACACCCCTAAACACTACAAATCAAACACATCAAATCAGCACCCAAGCTTGGGCTATCCTGGGGCCTTAGACATAGATAGCATAAACTGCTGGCCACATTCCACACTTTTCTAATTAAACAATTAAAACATATCATACTTTTCTAGTTAAACAATTAAACACAATACCAAACTCGAATATACTATGTTGCTGTGCAAAGATAGCCATATTGGCCCCAAGCTGTTCCTCTACACCTGAGCCAAGATGGCTGCCAGGCACAAAACACATATTTCAAAGTGTGCAAGGCCTCTGCCCTGCCACATGACACATAAAACAAATGAATTGCAACATCCAACATGCCAAATTTTTATTAAAAAAACATTTTTTCAAAGCTGTCCCGAATCTTTTGTGGACAAAAAAAATACAGGAATCTTGCAACTACTTGTTATGTCTGCAGGAATGTAGTTTTTAGCCAAAGTAGGCTTCTGTTTAACGGGGAAACAAAGCTGTGTGGCATTATAAACTACACAAACTGAAAATATGCACAGACAAGACTATACTGGTATGATTCATGTTGAAACCTGGATAGCCTATGCAGTAATCAGTAACCATTGTAAGTCTTATTATAACTGGCATTGAGGCTGCACATGTGTCAGCTCTCTGGCAGGCAACAGGTTTTTTCATCTGTGCTGTCAGCATTAAAACAAGGATGTATACATTTCTATATATGTGTAAATTGGCTTTTTTAGTACAACCTTTATCTGTTGTTTTGTGTTAGTGGTTGCTCATGAAAGTTAAGGCACTGGCTACAAGCAAGGCATTGTGTGGGTGGTCATTATTCAAGTTCCCCAAAACCTTTGAGAAATCACCAGGCATAGGTTCAGCGACTAAAGCTACTTAAATTGTGCAAGACAGTTTAAATGTTAAATTTCGGTGGGTTAGTGCTTTTCAGTTTTATGTATATCATTTATCACTAAAGTTTGGTAGTATTAGCTTGAGGATGTACTGGATGCTGCAGTTAACACAGTTAAGAAATATAAATTCATTTCACTTCTTACTAGATTTAAACCACCCCTTATAAAAGTTTACCATGCTAAATTTTCACGCTCAGTTTTCCCGTGGTTATACTATGTATTCACCGTAGCTTACCTTGGTTTCCCTTTTTTAAACATGCTTTACGACAGCTTTCTGAGTTTTACCATTCTTAAAACTCAGAAATCCTATCCTTTAACATTTTTCACAGTGCTTTGTTACACTATACCAGGGATCTGCAAGCCTGACCCTGGTCCTGGAGAGCCCCAGTCCTGCAGGTTTTCTAGGTGTCTTTACATCAATGGCTAAAGATCTGGAACACCTGTTAATCTTGACTAATTAAACAATAATTGGTGCAATTAAATAACTGAGAGCTCAGTTGAAATTAAAACCAGAAGACCCTGTAGCTCTCCAGGACCAGGGCTGGAGACCCCTGCACTATACTATGCTTTTACTAAACTCACTACACCCCTGTTTTGTATGCATGTATCAATTTTCTTATTTTTAATACATAGTCTCATTTGAAATGCACAGACTTAGTCAAAGTTTATTCTGAGTAATTCATAAATAAGAAAGCCTTAAAAGTCTTTAGTGAGCACTAGGCGCCCTCTTCTGGTAATAGTTAGTAATTGTTATTCCATTAAAACCTGTGTTAAACACCAGGCTTAAAGGACTGTCTTGTGTACTGACCATACATTTAAACATGCACTTTAATATGCTTTATTGATGAAGTATATTCTATATGTTTTTCCATGTTCCAAGACTGCTGTTTACAAAATAAAGACCACAGTATGTTTGATAGATCTATTACTATTAGTTTATTTAGCAGACACCTTTATCCAAGGCAACTTACAGAGACTAGGGTGTGTGAACTATGCATCAGCTGCAGAGTCACTTACAACTACGTCTCACCTGAAAAATGGAGCACAAGGAGGTTAAGGCTGAGGTGGGATTTGAACCAGGGACCTCCTGGTTACAAGCCTGTTTCTTTAACCACTGGACCACACAGTCTCCTTTATTAAAAACAAAGCACTGTAATACACTATTTGGCAATTTACAAAGCAGCATTCCAACACTCCATCCTTTCCTTTCTCAGTCCATGCCAAAGTAAGTTGACAGTTTTTTTTTTTTTGCACCAAAAGTGTGTGTTAACCCAAGACAGAAATGGAGTTTAAAAAACAACAATAACAACAAAGAAGTACGCACACAAACACAGACTGCTTTTGAAGGTCGGCGATGTTGTGCAAAAATATTGTTTCAGCTTTTTAATGGTACAGTGATTATATTAATCACTCGCTTTCTTGTTCGGTTTTATGTGAACTTAGTGGCAGCTACTGTAACATGTAAAAGGTGAAAGTGCATTCCCAAATGCACTGGCTTTCGGATTCCTTTTTTGTCTGCAGCAGCGCCCCTCTCGTCTTTTCTAGCGCCTGGTTTTTCTATGCAACTGAACACGTTCTCTCCCGCTAAGAGCTGAATTTACTGTTTTAGACACACAATAAAATGTGCGGTGATCAGTTTCCATCTGTACTGTTGGTACCAGCATATGTAAATGACACATGCCAGAGATCCATTGGTTAATAGAGGGTATCATACAGAATCAGATGTGATCAGTTCTACTGTAATATTTGACTTATTCACATAAAGGCATCTGTTTTTTGTAAGTTAACTTACAGGAGATTTTAATTCTTGAACACCTGTTGAAATTTATTTTTCTTGCATTTCATTTTTGTTTTAGTCCTCATGTTCATCATTTTGTTGTAGCTTGTTTTTTAAATTCAAAATAAACCTGCATCAACTAGACACCTATAGATATTGTAAAGTATATACTCTTTCAGCATTGCTTTCTTTATGCAGCAAGCCTTCAGTGTTTTCTCATACAAGCTTTTAATACAGTGTACACAAATTACCCAGTTTGAAGTAAAGGTATTTATGTTTATTATGTTTGTATGAATTCACCTCTTGGTAATTGGACCTGGAAAACATTGGGTTCAGCTGACCTAGAACCATTTGGAAAAGATGAAAAGTGTATTCTTGCAGTGTGAATCCAAGATAATGAGAGAACCAATCCTGGATTAGGTCTAACAACACAGTATCTTGTACAGCTGAGAGGGGATCTGGTCAGCTTGTCCTTCACTGGCCACAGGGTACTTACAATTGGTACAGAAGGTCTTTAGTTTAACTTTGATATGTTTGCTGCTTTAACTGCATGGTTACCAGAGGTTAGCTGGTCTTTTTAGGTAGCACAGTGGATTAACACAACCAAGCTGTACTGATGGCTTCTTAATCCGGAGGTAGATTTAGCTCTTTGCACTGCTGGTCAGTTTCCAATGGTCTTGTAATTTTTACTTAGAACAGTAGGAAACTTTCAAACTCCCTGTCACTGGGTTAGCTTTTAGGATGTCTTCATGGAAACTTTTTAGGAAATGTATGTATTCTTAACAGCATTTATATATATTTTTTTTAATATTCCAGAATGATGTAGGAGGTCTGAGGAGCTTGACAAACAAGTGGACAACATTTCTTAAAGCCAGACTGGTTTGCTCCATTCCTGGGCCAGATGGTGTGGATACACATTTCGATGAATTGCGTAAGTAATGCTCCAGATCAAACATATGTCTTTTACATTGTTAAAGTTAGAATACAGTGCATTATCTTTGCTGGTTTTACTTGCAGAGGACATGTTCCTGCTTTCAACAAAAGATGAAAGAAATCCCATTGTCTATGGAGTGTTTACTACTACAAGGTACAGGATGTATTATCTGTTATCCAGCTTTTCCAATCCAGCATGGATTTCCTTGTAGTGATTTTTCATTTAGTTTTTTTTTTTTAGAAGTCTCACAGTAAGGCGTGACTTGTTTTGTGCTTTTATGTCACTGCCCTGTCCTTCACCATTACATCCATTAACTGTTTTAAACACCTCAATTGCATGCCACACACTCAGCGTTATTACTATTGCACCTCACATCTGCATGAGTGTTTGCACAATTATATATAGAGATTTGTCCTACACCCCATTTACTTTTTCTGTTTATATACCTTTTTATATTATCTTTTATTGTAGTAAAGCATAGGTGATGCATGACAAAGTGTAGGCAAGCATGGTACAGAATAGAAAGCATAGACAAACCATCATATTTATTGTATAATCAATGTAAAAAATGCTAAAACAATTACAGTTCAAATTTAAGAAGGAATAAAAGTGGCCTGCCATGTGTTGCTGTCCGATTGGAACAACCTGTTTTTTTTGTTTTTTTTTATCCATGTTAACAAGATATTTGTATTAAATCCGATCCTTTTCAGTTCTATATTTAAAGGTTCTGCAGTCTGTGTGTACAGAATGGCTGATATACGAGCTGTCTTCAATGGTCCGTATGCTCATAAAGAAGGCCCAGACCATCGATGGGTAGAATATGAGGGGAAAATACCCTACCCGCGTCCTGGAACTGTAAGTATTTCAATAACCGCAGTGTATGAACTGCAAAATATGAAAAAAAAGATCACTTCTACAGGCCTGATACTGTAACATAGATTTATCAGAAACAATTATGGTTACAAAGTGTTCTAAAGTTACCATTTCACAGCTAGTTGTAAGAGTGTATGAGTAGCACATTAGTGATGCTGTCAGCACTAGATGCTTATCACAGCTGTAAAAGGAAAGCGCTGAAAGATTTCCCAATTCTGTTGAGTCTAAAGAAAATAATGAATCTGTCTAAAAAAATAACTCGGTTCATTAGGTAAAAAGTGTATTGGTAATATATCCTTGAAATATTACAAAGGCCTGAAACGTGAGGTGACGACAATAAGCAATGTTTCCTTATTGAAAATGAGGTGCAACCTGGGTAATAAAAACATGTTCGATGAAAATGGGACGATAATTACTTTTTAATAGTTGTTTTCTCTTGTGGTGTTCTTAACAAAGATTGGCTTGAGCATTAAAAATAGAAACAAATAAAAAGTAATTTTATGACATTTTAAAACGTGCACTGCACTGGGTCTTCATGTTTGCTTGGGTCAACATTTCAAAATGATGTACTACATACAGTACAAGCACAGATCTAATACTTGGCACCATTAGCAGATTCTTATAAAATGTAACGAGTGAAGTGTATTCTATGCATTATATTAGTATATTTGTCTAATCTTTGGTCTGCACTTAGTGTCTGCTGGAATGTAATGTGTAATCTCTTCATTTTTCACTGACAAATGCTGTCATCAAAATGGAAACATTCCATTTGGTGAGCAAAGTTGTATTTAATTTACATTAAAAGTAAACAGATCACAAGACAAATATATTGGATTGGGAAATGTGTCAATTTTAAGAATAAAAATAAATAGCTAAGCAATCATCACAAAGTATAGATTATTTTTTATTTGAACAAATGAATGAATTAGAACTGTTTTCCACATGTCAAGTGTATGTTTTTGCTGCTCAGTGACCACTAGAGGGAAACATTGATACATATATCAACCATCTCCATTCTTAAAGAACAATACTTGATCACAAACAATGTTTATGAAAACATCTACATATGTTGATAAGAAACTGGGATATGATGATAAAGTAAATACAAGAAACTAAGGTTTACTTTAGTTTTATATATCCATTTGTTAAAAAAAATACACAATGGCAACTGTTTCTCTTTTCAAAGCTTGTTTGGAAAAACAACTTAAATAACAGTAGTTCAGATTTTGGTTAGTGCTGACTCATAGTTTAGATACTACTTTACAGTCGTTTCTGTTCAGTGGAGTTATAGACTTACAATATGACAAACTGCATTAAGAATCAATGTTTAATATGCATAATTTGGAACTGATTTTATTATTATTATTATTATTATTATTATTATTATTATTATTATTATTATTTGCTTCCAATCTGCAGTGTCCAAGCAGAACCTATGATCCATTGATAAAGACAACTAAGGATTTTCCTGATGATGTCATCAGCTTCATAAAATACCATCCTATGATGTATCGGCCTGTCTATCCCATGACTGCAAAGCCTGTGTTCACTAGAATAAATGTGGACTACCAACTTACACAGATTGTAGTAGATCGTGTTGGGGCAGAAGATGGACAGTATGATGTTATGTTCTTAGGCACAGGTGAGATTTACTATAGTTTTTACTGTAACATAGGGGATATTTTAACTTAACTGTGTATCAGCAGTATCATGTTATGTTATGCTATTTTATGCTAAGCATATAGTTAAACACAGTGTATCTGTGTTTAACCTAAATATTCAGTAGTATGAATCTGAGTTTCAAATATGCTACGATTGGTAAAGTCTATATTTAAAAAAAAAAAATGCCCCTCAAGAAAACAGTGACATCATGGGAAATATAGCATATTATAAAAGATGATAGAAATAGATGTGTTGATTTTGCAGCAGATGGGAGTAATATTCAACATAGAGCTGGATACTTGAGAAGCCTTGAATATGGGTAGCTATCCACAAAATGAACCAATATTTTAAACACTCTACCACACACACAGCACTTAATTGTGGATAGATTACAATCCCTGAGTTAACAATGCATACTGATACCTTCTCAACATGCTGCACACACTTTAGATCATTGCCCTAACACCCATAGCAAACTGACTACTGCACATAGGTCCAAATGAGACTTTGGACCCAATTTAACTAGCTTTTATCTGAGTGAAAAAAGTATTTAAGGAAAGTATTGCACATTAAACAGTGAGAATGTGACAAATGTATTTGATATTGATTTGATTTATACATCATTGATACGGCTTCAATATAAAATATTCTCCACACCCATTTGCATGTATTATTTTTTTCCTAAAATGTTTCTTCTCAGCAAAATCTTAATTGAATTATACCCTTTGAAACATTCTGGACCATTATAATCACATAATTACATGGGCTCGGGACCTGGTGTGAGGTCATGCACATAATAGGAGTGAGGGAATATAATGGGATACAATGACAATAGGTCTTTATGTACATGTACATGTATATGTGACTCGTTTTGATCAGATTTGTAACTTTATGTTTCACTTATATTTTATTAGAAGTAACTGAAAATACTGAAGAAGTTCTGAAAAATAAATCAATTTGAAATATGTTATATGCTCAATGCAAACTGAAAATACTGAAGAAGTTCAGAAAAATAAATCAATTTGAAATATGTTATATGCTCAATGCAAACAATGAAAAGTACAGTAATGTACAGTATACAACACCCTGCATAAACTAAGTTATTGTAATACAGTACAGTAAAACATAAACGTTAAACAGGTGTGTACAGTACCTTACTATAGATCTTGTGATTACAAAGTAGCAAAACAATATTTGATTGAAGTATGCACAGAATTCGGGCGATTGCTGATAAACAACTGTAAATAACTGTCATAAGACTGACAACCAGTCATAGTTCCGCTTTGCCATTTTCTTTATCTTTCTTGCCGGCTTTTCCCGCTGTTATGCCGTTGCTATGCGCTCTAAGTCACTGCTATTGCTGTATTTTTTTTTAAACACACTAACATTGTTTGCATTATACGGTTATCTAAATTAAAATGCAATGCACAATGGGTTTTGGAACTGCACAGCTTCATGCAGTTAAGCGAATTATGCATTTAGCTGATATGCATTTAACCGTATCATACAATCATAGAAAATGATGCACTAAAAAACAGGACCAGCGGCATGCAATGCAATTAAACGATTTGTGCAATTATCCAATATGCAAGTAAGTGGAGTCGACTATATATATATATATATATATATTGCCAGTAGATGGGGCAATTCTCCTGCAAGTCTGCTAATGTACAGACAATTTTAGAGAAATTGATACAGTTTCAATCAACTATAAAATAATGAATGTGATTTTAAATTTGACAACGCTATTGATGAAACTATGTTCATTTAAAGTCTTGGGACTCATAATATAAGTTTAGTAGTAAAAGTATGATTTCTGTATTCTGCCTTTCTTTAGATGTGGGTACTGTTTTAAAAGTTGTGAGCGTAACAAAGGAGAATTGGGTAACAGAAGAGGTTGTGCTTGAAGAGCTGCAGGTGTTCAAGGTAAGCAGTAAAACAACAGGAAATCGATAGGAAAGATTTGCCAGTATAAAAAAAGCAATTTAAACCAGAACACGTGTCTCAGGAGATAATGACACAAACGACAAGAGGCTTATTCACAAGGCTAATGAAGTTAGCAGCAAGTGCTAGCAGATGGCAAAACAAGGTTATTGTGATTTTTAGAAATCTATAGCTTTTTACCTGAACCAGACGTGCTCCCTGACATTTACATTAAAAATTTAGAAGCTCACTCACCACCAGTTGACAGATCAAAAAGAGCTAAACTATGAATGTCCTGTCTTAACTACAGAACACATATTCCCAGACCAACTCTTGCTAGGTCACGAGAGCCAAACTAGTCAACACCTTGCATTACTACAGAGCAGCTACTGAAAGATGCACATATTGCGGAAGACCTGTTAGAACCTGATACTTATTTCCCATTACTCACTCCCCAACATAACCTTTTAGACAATATCCACTTCACCTGGGGTGTTGAACCTGAATTTCATTTAGTTTAAATAAACATACATTACCAAAACTTCCCTCAAATAATCTGGCCATGCATGTATGTTATTTAATGTGATTTAAATATATATATGTTTCAAAATTAGAAATAAACAGGTCGTTTTTTAGAGGGACATATTCAAAGACACTTTCAGAAACAGATCTCCAGAGGGTGGATACTACACAAGTATGTTAAATTATACAGGAGTCAAAAGATTTGTATATAATGGTTAAGTCACTTATGCAGAATTCATGAACATTTAAAAGCAAAGTTCGTTTGCCCTCTAAACCATTTCTTTTTTTCTGTGGTATTTATTTAGGTGCCTTCACCCATTTTAAATATGGAAATGTCTTCCAAACAGGTAAGAAATTTTGCTAGAAGGTTTTACTGCTATATATGCTATATATATATATATATGTTTTAGATCCACATATGGAAATTCCTTAATGGACCTATGTGTCTGCTGAAGCCATCATTAAACAATAGTTTAGTATCAAAGACCAGTTTCATAATAGTATGGTATGTAGAATTGAGACTATTCCAGCATGGTATAGTGGTAGGTTGCCACATATGGGAAGTCCCTTAGGGAAATTGCTGTCCTCACAGGTCTGTCAAAGTGCACTGCAGGGGACCTCGTTTTGAAAGACCTCCAGGTGCAGTCCTGTAGCCCCACACCCTGGGTGACCTAAGAAATGGGCAGTTCATAGTAGGAGTTTGTAGGAAAGAAGTTCACCTAAAGGTCAGAAGCATTGGCAAGCATAAGTACGGCATGTGGGACCCTCAGTACTATTAAAGGCAAGCTGCCACCTGCAAGCCATTTATTACTTTAGTGAATGGACTTTCTCACTTGTTTATAAAATTTACTGAAATTCAAATTATAATAGAAAATTATACCGGTGAAAAAATAAATACTGGATTTTTTGTCTCTGGGTATTTGTACCTTTAGAACTACACCATCTGAATTTTACTGTTTGTATACTTCCCTTGCTGTGAAACACACTGAACTCTTAACCATCAAGAACTGGACATTTTAAATATGGAGATATGTTTCCAAGCAGCACATACAATATATATATATATATATATATATATATATATATATATATATATATTGTATGTGTAATTATTGCTGTCTTATAAAAATACAAATAAATACATGACAGTGTAACAACCAGGTGCTAAGCCAGAACCTCCAGCTGTGTTGTGCTTTTGAAGGCATCAGGTTTTTTATGTTGATTTTAACATGTTGCATGTATAGACTTGGACCAGCATCACACCTACTTTAGACAAACTTGATGATAACTCAGTTTAGTTTTATGGACCTTTGTCTGTTCCACTTCAAACACTTTCAAGCCGTGTCCTATGCCTCACAGCGCACATCATTAACCAGTGGTTCCATGAAGGAAATATCCCTGTGTCCTTACTTGGATAGCCCAGAACCACTCCAAACAATGAGTAGGAACCCCAGGTGGTGGTAGAGAGCTGCTGCGATGAAATTTCAGATAGCTACATACATTATACGAACTTGTATGGATCTGCAGGCCACAGTGTCCAGGCAGTGATTATAATTTTAAGGCAAGCTCAAGTTCCATGTTTACTATGAGTGTATGGAGAGCCTAAATAATGTTAATTATACAGGGTAATGTGTGTGCAAAGTATAGTATTGTTTATTGGTTTTCAGCAGACTGGGTTCTTCATTGAAACATCATGAAACTTTTTAACTGTGCAGCAGGTTTTACATCTTAATGCAATAGCATGCAGATGTATATCAAGGTAAATAATAAAAAAGTAAAACAGTTAGATGGATAACTTAACACCCTTTGTCTGAGTTCCATTTTCAAATTCAATAAGCCTTGCATATTAATGTGCATACTTATTAACATATCTTTAATTTAAAACAAATATATATGTTTGAGTGTTGGTAATATAGTTATGCTGTGTTATACGTAAGGGGTCTGGTTATAGGATTTAACATAAATACAGATAAACAACACTGCAACAAAAACTAATGAAACCGATGTTTACCCTTTAAACAGTATGCCTCAACACACTAAAATTCCACAAGTTTAGGTAATAACAGAAAGAACCAGTTAATTCACATATTCACAATTTACATGAAACCCCAGGTAAACACAGATTTTTTGACCATCTTTATTTCTAAAAATAAACACTGCACAAGAGGAGAAATAAACACCAAAAAACGAAACCCTTGTTAAAGCAAAGAGAAACAAAATGGCTACTAAAATATACAATTGTACTGTAGCTGTTTCACAGCTGAACAGTTTTTAAGGAATGAAACACATTATAGCACCATTTGTTGACATTTTGTGTTATTATTCAATTAACACATCTTTAATATAGAATGTAAGAAAAGGTTCTTAACTTTAGTTTTAAAATAATATACTGTTTTCATTTTCATCAGTGTTACATTGCCTTTTTGGTAACATTACAATAAGGATGAAGAGGGCTTTGAGCTTAAAATTGGTGACAATCCAAGACTATAGCTTCTCTGACTGGACCACTACAGGTCTTTCAGATTCAGCAGTCCAGAAATGCATGTTTGATGTGATTCGTAGCTGTATAAAATAAACAGAAATTATTCTCATTAAGTAGCAAAGAAGCAATGTGCTGCACAATTAATAGCATTTAATGATGTTTCAACAAAGGACTCAAGTTGAAATAAATACATACAGTAACTCTAAAAGTTGTGTGATGTATTACAGTATTTTGAGAACTTAAAAATATGCACTGAAAATAAAGAGCCCCAACTATAAGTAGGTACAGTATGTACTGTATATTGAAGCGCAATAAGATTCAGCATACCAAATTGTATTTTGATTTCCAGCAACAGTTATTTATCGGGTCCAGGGATGGTCTTGCCCAGCTGTCCCTACACCGCTGTGACATCTATGGGAAGGTCTGTGCTGAGTGCTGTCTAGCAAGAGACCCCTACTGCGCGTGGGATGGATATGCCTGTTCAAGATACATCCCAGCTTCAAAAAGGTATACCCAAAGAACCTCCTTTCAGAAATGAAATCTGCCAGCTTCTCATTGCCATGCGTGATTTCAAGTTCAGTTACCAGTTCATTACTCTTACATAGAATGGGGCAGTAAATACTTTGGAGTTTAGAATTGAAAGGAATACATACACTTATTTAGTGTAACCAATTTGTATTTTAACTTACTGGAAAAAGGTGACATGGAATAATATACAAAGGTGGATTAATATGAGGTGGACTGTTGAAGTTTGTGGTTTCAGTTGAATTCCTAATGAGCTTTTGAGAGTAAGCGACTGCGACTGTGTCAGGGAAAATATGCCGGTATGCTGGATTTCTGAACATTGTTTGTATCTGTCAGCTCAGAAATTGTTAACAATAAGATTAAAAGTTAAGATATGCTTACCATGGGAGCAGCTCAGAAATGACAGATCTAGATTGTATTTGATTATGTTTACATTATCAGATTTCTATAGTAATAATCTTCAGGCATTTCAGTCTGTTTTTTACATATGGTATAGTGGTTTAGTCAAAGAATGGGTACCAAAATATACAACTGTAGATTAGAGCTATTTCACTGTTCAACAGTGTATAACAAATTAAACACACTATGCCCTCAGACGTTGACATTTTGAATATCTGAAAGACCTATTAACCAAAAATATGTTCTTTATGGAATGGGTACCCATTCACTTCATGGGGGGAAAAAACACAAGTATAAGGCAAAAGTAATTATATTTCAAGTGTTTCTCTTTAATTACCCTCTAACACATTGATTAACTTAGTTTATTCCCCATGCATTTTGTTATTTTTTGTCTGCAAGATAATAAAAAAAAAATGTAAATGATGATTCTGGTAAGGAATAACCAGTTTGCTACTGAGTATCTGAATGGAACCTACATAGCCATGTCTGCTATTTCTTCTACAGAAGAGCAAGAAGACAAGATATAAAACACGGGGATCCTTCAAGCCAGTGCTGGGATCTGGAGGACAGTAAGTACTTTAGGTAGTTCTGAAAAGTAAGACAGAAAATAAACATTTGCATGCTGCAGAGGCATGCAGGACAGTAGTCATTCGATTTAATTAGTCTGCAAGGTGAGATGAGGTTAAAAGCTCTATAACTGCTTGTGCAAACCAGTCTGGCTCTCCTGCATGTTACCATGATGACAACATCTTTATTTAGGGAAGTTTAGGTTGGAAATATGCAGGCAATGATATTTCAGATTGCATCATGACTGAAACTGATGGATGAAGATTTTATATTTTACAGAGTACATATAGTTGATATCATTTTACAATTGATATTTTTTACCATGTTTAAAGCATAATAACCATCTTATGTGTGAAATCTTATGTGTGCGTAAATGTGTTTACCAACGTTGCCAAACAACACGAAAATACAAAGTATTTGTTTAAAAAATACTTTTTTTTTCCAAATTATGACATGACATATCCACATGTTAACAATGAAAATAATTTTTGGCAGACATGATAGGGGCATCGGAATCAGGTTTTGCAAACTGCCCGTGACTGGCAGCTGCAGACCCGGGTTTCGGTAGTAGGTTACTGTCGGTGGATTCCGTTATTCTTCTTGCAACAGCTACCGACGCCACCCAGGGAACATTAATAATGCTGATGATGTCATCAAAAAGAGGCGGATTTTCGTTGTTGAACGACTGTATACCCATTCATAAAGTGCTTTGCGACAGTCGCCCATTTGCTCAGATCATTTTATGAATAGTAATATGAACGACTTTTGTTAGTTTTAAACAAAATTTGTTTTATTACGGCAGTCGGCAAGTACTTTTATGAATAGGGCCCTAAATCACTACAGGAAGAGCAATTTAAAAAAAAAAAAAAAACACAACAAGTGCTCTGGCTTTTCTATTCCATACCACATCAGGGATCGTTATTGCTGTGTCACCTGTTTCATAGTGGGCAATAATCCTTACACTATCAGTGCACTAGAGCAGGAATTTTGCAAAGAGATTAGAAACAGATTTTAAAGTTATAATTGTAAAAAGTTGTCAGGATGTTAACAATGAAAAGAAAAAATACAGGTGCGTTATTTAAACAGTTGTAGCAACACCTGGGGGACGTGTAGCGCTATATTTTTCAGAATCCCGCTACTTACTTTTTAAAGAAGCATTTACCTTAATTACTGACCATGATTTCTTTTCCTAGGTATGAGCAATGAACTTGCTGAAGAGAAGCTAATATTTGGTGTTGAATACAACTCTACCTTCCTAGAATGTGTTCCTAAATCTCAGCAGGCATATACTAGATGGTTTCTTCAGAGGTCTGAGGCTGACCATCGGGAAGAGGTATGATTTAAAGATTTAAAAAAGATATCTTGCTGCACCTCCAAGTGGGATATAGCAGATTCTGCTGTGTAAACGTCCTGGTGGAGTAGAGCTGGAAAGTAGCCAAAAGTATTTTATTTTTGTTGGGGCAACCATGATTTAACTTTTTTTTTTGTGGTCTTTTATGCACTTCAGATTGTTTCTCACAGTAAACGGCAGCTGTTTCTATGCATGCACAAGATGAAATGTATTGCTATTAAAAATGAAAAAAGTGAAAATTCAGGGGCATCTACATAGCTGAATTTGGTATTTAAAATCTTATCATATGCTGATCTTCAGCACCATTAATTTGTGGTACAGTGTCCAAATCATAAGTCATTAGGTAAAGTGTTAATGAAACTTTCCTTTTAACTATTCATTTAATTGTACCCAGCTTACTGCACTTTACTGTACTGTATTGAAAGGTAGAATGTAGTTTTGTCCCATGTGTCATGTAATGAAACAACAGCCTGATGAATGACTGGTAACAGAAGCAGACTGTAATATATATATATATATATTCTTTTTTTTAACTAGAAAATGACTGGAAAAAGGTGTCTACTGGTATAGCATTTATCATGGTTAAGCACTTTCATACGGGCATGCAAACATAAATACAGGTGCTGATACTTCAAATGACGCCAAAAGGTATATTAGAGATTTACAAACAGTACTCTAAAAAAATAAATAAATACAATGCTTATTGTCAAGCAGGCAACATTTTAGATTAATTGGGGCAATCTAAAATACATGGTTAATGTAAAATAAGCCTGGCTATATAGAACCAGTAATCCATATTGGTTCAATATAACCATCCTGTTTTGCTGATAATTTATTTTGTTAAAAAGGTTTTTGCTGACTCAACCCTGGTTTTACTTGTCATGTCATTGCTGAACTATTTCTTATCCTGTTTCTTATTGTACTATTATAATGAAAGAGCAAAAATCTCTTCTTTTTTATGATGATCTGTCTTAAATCGTATTGCTTCCTATATTTTAATTAACGTTTTCCTTCCTCAGACATAAAAGGTGTAGTAGAGCACTCGAGGGCTAGCAGTCATTCATGATTAATAGCCCCCGGGTTTAACAGTTTCCTTTGTGTAAGGTTTTGAACCTTTTACAGTGGCAAAGGTTGTCAGTGTTATTGATTGTTAAATTAATTAGTAGCAACTCAATGGTTTACGATTGGAATCATAACTTTCAAGGCGCCTTGCTGTGATTTAGAGGCATGTCATATTGAATTAAACACAGGGATTTCAACCAGGATAACATTGCACAGTACATATCTCTTTAACGCTTTTTCAAAAATAAATTCTTAATGATATCACTCAGGTTATTTTTTCACTGTTTATTTTAGGTTTTTTTGAGAATGCCCATAAATAAGTGTTCATCTAGATTTTTATTTCTTATAGTTTCTAGTTTGACGTGGTATTGCCCAAATGTAAACTTCTGGCGCTCTAAAGTGGCATCCTGAGAGCTTCTCAAATGACACAAAATCATATGGGAAGGGCAGCAGTGTGGAGTAGTGGTTAGGGCTCTGGACTCTTGATCGGAGGGTTGTGGGTTCAATCCCAGGTGGGGACACTGCTGCTGTACCCTTGAGCAAGGTACTTTACCTAGATTGCTCCAGTAAAAACCCAACTGTATAAATGGGTAATTGTATGTAAAATAATGTGATAACTTGTAACAATTGTAAGTTGCCCTGGATAAGGGTGTCTGCTAAGAAATAAATAATAATAATAATAATAATAATAATCACAGTTCCCATTGTCTATTGTCCTGCACAACATGGAAGCTGAGCTCCAAACTCCCTCCAGTGAACACAAGCAAGTAAACATCTAGGCCAGTGCTGTCCAATAGAAATCGCTAACATATTGGACAACAATGGTCTAGGGTGTTTAATTGTTTATTATTATTATTTTGGAGAAACCTATACTACATTTGAAGATTAGTTACATATGTATTTTTTTTCATATGTCATTATATGCAAATTGGTATGGTCTTTGTAAAAAATGATAAATCACATTCCATTGGTAAAATTTCAAACTATTAAAACAATTGTTTCTTTTAATAATGCTTTAGGAAAACTGTTAGCTTTGTTATATTAAGAAAACATTGTAGAAGATTACAATGCTCTTTAAGTGAACACAGATGTAAGTATGCTACAATAAAAACAATATGTATTGACATTACAAATTCTTATAATCCTACTTAGTATTCCCAAGTCACCCATTTACAATCCAGTCCCGTGTGGGAAAACCCAAGAGACCGTACTTGATTGGAACTTTAAAGAATCATTCCTCATCTTCTGGGCAATGTCTCACCCTGAATAACTGCTGCACAATCAGATTATGAAACACAGACACTTTTCCTTAAGGGAAGGAAAAGGGAGGAAACCATTGGGCTGGATCGGAAGCAGTCGCCTCAATTGGGTGTCTCTTGCCTGTCACCTTTCAGGTCTTGGCTGAATCTCAATTCTCCTCTGAATAGTGTATGGGAGGAGACAGGATCTGGACTGGAATTGAGGTTGTCAGTGGATCATTTTGCTGTTCCCTACACCACAATATACCCCTTCACATAGCCAGTTAAGCATTGGATACAAACAGTGCATGCACTATTCTCATCATTATCAGTTGTTTAGTAAACACAACCAAATGTCTAGCCACCGTATAGTTCTCAGCTTCTTTTTTGTCATGACGTTGTTTTGGAGACTTATTCTAACAAAGCAGGTCCAAGAGCCTTTGCATTTTCTGTGACCTAACTGTTTATTTATTTTTCATTGGTCTCCTACTGCCTACGGTCCAGCAGATGGTGCCGCAGTCTATCAGAGCTGTTATGACTGGAAACTCCCAAGTTCCCAGCAATTAAATGGATGACATATAACATATAATTAGTAACATACTTGCTCTGAACAGTACGTGAAATGTTTAACCTACTGGGTTTATTGGGAGTTTTATAGACCTCTAATATGTTTTAAAAATGTATGTAAAGGAAGGAGCGACCTTTTTCTGTGGTGTGATTCCAGGGGAAAAAATAACAGTTTTCTTTTTTGTATTGTGTTTTTTTTTTTTTTAACTGCATGAACTGTGGATAATTGAAAGATAATATGACAGCAAAATACGGGGTACTATATTTCAAAACATAGGTACATTAACATTACACGTAGTTTCACTGGACCCATTTGTTACGTAATGTAATACGTGAGCTTAAAACCAAATTATAAGATTGAGAAATATAGACTGTTAAATATTGTTCTAAATAATGTTGTTCTATACTCACAATCTCAGAATTGTGTGCTAAATATAAGTAGTAAATATTAATAAATGGCAACTACAGCATAACTACATGTAGTTTATAAATCTGTATTTTGGAATGCTTTCAAAATATGTGTAATGCTCTTGACACATTTCAGTACTATGCCTTTTAGTGTGTCAGCCCTGTTTAGTACCATACATTCCAGTCCTGCTGAGAGTCTGAAACTGAGGAGAGTGGTTGTACCCTGGGGATGGAAAACAAGAACTTGAGATATCCTGCACAAGTTTTTTCAACACACAGTGTTGGTTACTGACAGGTAGCAGCCATGGGTGAAACTTCAAACTGTTCACTGTAAATACTACCAGCAGTCAATTTTAGCAGTGCTGAGGAAGTGGCATGTAAATATGTAAAATGTTAATAAAAATCACACCATTCTTGTCTGGGATAAGATGTACCATCTATTTCAAAGTAAACAATTGCAAACTTTCCTGTTAACCTTCAAGGTGAAAGTGCTTAAACTTACTAGTGCTGATTTGGTTAATTCTATAACTTAAAATTACAGGGCACTTTTTTTTATCAACTAACTTTCTGTATGTTCCATCTTTCACCTCGGAGGCTGAAGTGAAGTATGCTTTGAAGCTTCTTCTTTCCTACTGGGCAGCTGTATTGTTTTAGCTCTGACAGGACCATGACATGTGATTCATTTGTAAAGAGGGAGCTATCTAACAGGTCATAAAAAATGGTTTAGAAGGTGCTGACCCTTTACCTGATGCCATCACTGTCTTAACAACAGTCTTATGCCATCTTAATGTAGAGGCATTTGGTTTGTAGTGTTAACCTTTGCTCCTTTAATCTGCTAGTCCAGTTGCCATGAGCAATTTGATTGTTCATTAACACTCTAAAGCAAGAATGAGAACGATTGTAAATAAATGGTAAATGCATAGCTTGTTTCTACATAGATTCCTGGCTTGAACAGCTATATCTACAATAACACTAGCTTATGACCAAATGAATTCCTCTTTTGCCTGTGAAAAGTCACCCCTATACTGTTATCGGTTGTCAAAATGTCCCCCCAAACTATGAGTGAGACAGAACCAAGCCCTAATATCTAGGGCAAGCAACTTTAAATTCAACCTGTTGGATCTTAATACAACAACCACAAAAACATATCGTCATCTCAACTATTTTTTTCAGTAGCAATACACCTCTTAAGACATTATACTAATTAAGTAGTCTTAAATTATGCAAGCCATTTTGTTTTTTGAAACTTTAAAGCCATTTAAACTTGTTGCATTTGGGAAAGAAGTCCCTCTTTTATGTGTTGAACACTCTTGTGCATTCATCATGTATTTTTGTTTTAGGTAAAGCCTGATGAAAGAGTAATGAAGACAGAGCTGGGCCTCCTGATCCGAACGCTGCACAAAAAGGATACGGGGACATATTACTGCACTGCCCAAGAGCACACCTTCACCCACACAGTCGTGAAACTCAATTTGAAGGTCATTGAGAATGAGCAAATGGAGAACACACCGAAGGCAGAAGATGAAGAGGGACGTGCCAGAGATAGTACACTGGAGTCCCGCAACAGATATAAAGATTATCTCCAGCTGCTAAGTAGCCCAACCTTCACTCTAGATGACTACTGTGAGCAAAAGTGGCACCGTGAGAGAAGGCGGCAAAAGCACAGAGGGTCAGCTGGCAAATGGAAACACATGCAGGAGATAAAGAAAAGCAGAAACAGAAGACACCACACTCGTCACCCAAGCCGCAATCCTGAAGATGCTGACACATAAATTAATTTGCATCTCAGGTATTTTGTTATCACCCAACAAGACCTTGTGTACATTCCTAAAGAAGAACTTGGATATATAGTTGATAAAATTGTAGTATCATAAAGCCACTTCAACTGGACATCCAACTAAAGGGACCTTCAACCTTAAGAATGTCTTTCAAGCTAAGGAACTATTTTGTTCAACACATCTGTACATTAAAGGCTAACATCTTGGTCTGTATTCATGCTATGTAATTGTAAATATTCACGCTTGTTCCAAGGGTATGTGAGACCAAGCATTCACAGGTGCTTTTTTGACTAATAATTGGAGCTCAACCATAACCAAACGATTGTTTTGTTGGTATGAAACTTATTTTAATATTGTTGTACAAATTCAAGGTGATATTTTGCAGCTAGTGAAGGAAAGTATTAACATGCACAAGACATTTTTAAAATAAAAATAAGTAATTGGTTTGTATATCATGTAGATGTGTTTTTGTATTTACTATATGACAAATTAAAAACTGTTCATTATGTCCACCTTTTGACTGTACATAATGTAGAAGATTCAGTTCATTAGAAAAAGTATTTTTATGTATACATTTAATTGGTGATGCCTTCAAACAATTGCAGTTTCAGTATTGGTCTAATCAAATGCTGAAACCCACACAGCAGTCTTTTAAAACAGTGCATTTCCAGTGTTCTTCAAATGAATTCACAATTCATTATTTATACAGGTAGTGTGGATGTATTTCAAGTCAGCATTACGTTTGCAATCTCATATTATACAGTATGCATAGATTTTATAAATTCCCATTATAACTTGGCAAATCTCCAAAAATGCTGTATTTAAAATAGTTTGGTGTTAGCTTATATTTAGAGAAAGTTGGCTGGTGATTTCTGTTAGACTGGCCATGCTTTATTTTAATGGGATTTTCTTTTTTGTTTATTACCAGTTAACATTAAGCTTACTAACCAGTTTATAAATGTAGCTCATTTCCTGTTACTAAAGTAACCACGTTATATAATACAAAAATGTATAGTTTTATAAAACCTGGTTTCATTTGAAAATAATTACTACAGTTACATCTTTAAATGTACTTTTAAACAAATTTGACCCAATATCAATAACATTAATGACTTGAAGTTGATAGTTTTAGATAGTTTACTACTTATACAATAGACCCCCATTAATTCGTGCAGATTGGGACCGATTTGGGCCCGAATTAGTGAAAAACACGGATTAGCTGAAATTGAGTTTACTGTTTGGGAAATTCCTGCGCTATTAATTCAAAAATTGAAAAATGCAATAATACAAATAAAATATAATATCCCATCAATGGTCAAAATACATACTGTACATAATCAGCGTTGTTCAGAGGTAGAGAGAGCTGGTTTAAAAAAGTCACTGATCTTGAGTCTTTAATTGTCGTAAGTGCTCTTCATATTCAGACTGCCAGGCTAAGAGTCTTGAGTCTGCTTTCTGCTCGCTTGTCACTGGTTTCAGTAACAACAATACAGTGCTGTCCATTGGCTTGCACTATACTGCACTTAATTAAATTAAGCAAATAAAGCAATACAATGATTAATATATAATCATACATTCTGAATGCATCTGTTTTTAGCTTTATCTATTATTAATGTTTAGTTTATATTGCATATTGACCTCAAAAAGGTTTGAAACAGTTAATAAACATTTATGGAATATAAATAACTAAGCATTTATGAATACTTGTAATTTGGCTGATGCAAAAGCCACACCTGTGTATAAGCCAAAATAATACATTTTATATTCAAAGTACATCTGTTCAATGTATAGTTTTTTTTAAGCATGCCAAAGTGAAATATGAACCCTTTGTTGCATACAATTTAGACTGCACTGTTGAATCACTGTTGCATGATGTACACAAAGATTATGAGAGTGTATGCTACAAATGGTTAAGAACAAACCATTTAAATCAAGCAAGGAAACAAAGTTGATTTGAAATAAACCTTTTTTGAAACTTTTTAATGAAACCAGTTGTTCTTTTTCATTTGTTAAATTGTAAACGGTCATAATGCCACACACAATCACATCAGTATATAAGTCACACAGTAGGTTGCCTCTTTCAAAGAAAACTACAAAGAAAATTGATTAATTCTATTTTTGTTGGTGTTGGTATTATACACAGCTATATACAGTACACTTATGTTATCTGATATTTGTAATTACCAGTTACACAAAGTGCTTTAAGTACATTTTAGGATAGAAGTACAGCCATAACAGAGTTTCTAGCTACTGCCATGCCTATTCATCTCAGAAGCTCTTATCATAGAAGCACAGTGGCTGTGATTCCAATGTGCACTTTCAGAGCTGTGGCTGTTACAGAGCAAACAATGTCACTTTAGATGAGGTATGAATTTGTATGTATATCATTGTATTAAACAATAAAGTATAAGATGTGGCAGTTTTTAAATGAATAAAATGGCTTGGCTGGATAAGGAGAATGGTTTATTATTCTTTACTACTATAATACCAAATGGCTAACACACATATAATGAATCAACATAAGAAATATACAGGAAAGGAAAAGTTACAGTAATTTGGACTGCTTGATTTTTCTAGAAACCATGTAATTTGGTATAATACCAGTCAGGCAGGTTATGCACAATGTTATGTCTGATCTTGATCACTTAAACCAGGTAGATTTCAATCATGGGATTTGAAGCATAGTCCATTCTGATTGTGTTCAATAGGCAATACATCTGTTACCTGTGGTGACAAAATCATGCATCTCACACCACCTGTTATTTTCACCCCATAGGTATTTACTGTGTTATTGACAGATGGTAAAATGTGATGAAGAATGTTTTTGTAAATTCCATTAAAGCTTGGCTGAGGTTCCAAGAGGCTCAATGACAAGCCATTCCTTCAATCAGCCCTGTACTCGCCTTTCATGTCATGGCTCTGCGCACCTCCACCACCTTATCGCTGTTTCTCATCCCTCTGGGGAAGGCTGGGACATTTCCCCCAAGCGGCATCTCATTTATGAAGAGGAAAGGCCAAGTCTCCCAAATCTTAAAATGCATTTCTTGACTCTATGCCTATTTGAACATGCATATGTATGGTAACATTATTCCAATAATGATCGCCAACACTGTTGAAATTCAAGTTGGTTCTGTATGTGCTACTGCAGCAACTGTTTACTTATGAGGATAGAGAAAGAGGATTATCATAGAAAACCAGTCATTCCTTGCCATCTAGAGAGCAGTTGAAGTATTTAATTTCACAGCTTGACAGCTTAAAAAAAACTCTTCAAACCTTCAAGAACTATTTGGAACAAAGGGCAAGAGCAGGTACAGAGCGTTTTCAGGGGATGTGAATTCTCATGCAAATATGTATATATTCACTCATTAAATAAAAAAGCTCATGAAAACAGAATTTGAAACTTGGCACTGTGCTTTAACATGCTGTGTATAGATGCAAAGCCACTAATTATATATATATATATATATATATATATATATATATATATATATATATATATATACTTCATAATAGCCAATTGTAAGTCGCCCTGGATAAGGGCGTCTGCTAAGAAATAAATAATAATAATAATAATAATAATAATAATAATAATAATAATAATAATAATAATAATAATAATAATAATAATAAGGACCATTGCATTGCTTTTGATACTTTTTGTGAGTTTTGATACTATATATATATATATATATATATATATATATATATATATATATATATATATATATATATATATACACATGTAATACAATGCATAACTAAATAGTTTGGAAAACCTCTGGTAACTTATTAGTTCATTATATATATTTTTCAATTAGTATGATTTATCAATACCCTTTAATAATATCACTAAATACATAGGGAAACGGATGAAAGAGGTCCGCCATACAGCTGTTTTACACATTTGCAGATGTTTAGATCATTAAAATTGACCCCTTGATCTTACAAATGTACCTCATTTAAGCTGGTTTGGAGCATTCATTCCAAGGGTAAACTAGTTATTTAATTCTCATGCTAGTTTTTGGAAGTTTTGGAATTTCAACTATTTACCACTTTGACTAAGTTCAGACCTCTTAAATCATTTCATTTGTCACCTGAACGAAAGATGTAAACAAAAATATAACCTCTGGAGCAGAAGGATATCGATATCTTTTTTTCTAGTTTTCATTTCAACCTGATGCATTTTCTGCTAAATGGAGTACCTTTATCCTGTTAAGCGGCAGCACTGCAGGGGGTTAAGGTGGATATTTTAAACTTTTTGATCTGGAAAGATTTAATGGGGTCAGATGTTAAAACAATTACCAGACTCTCTGGGGAGATGTGTCTCTCTAGTCACCACTGTAGATGTTTTCTAAATTAATGTTTTAATGTTTAATTCATTTTGGCAAAATATTTCCAATTGTTCAAAATCTAAGTGGCAACTTCTTTTCTAGTATAAGCTGCTTGACTAAAAAAAAAAAAAAATCCCTCCAATTTTGTAAATGATCCCAGGTAGCTGATTATCTTTTAACCACACCATCCATAATCAAAGGAGACAATGGGAGTGTGCCAAAGTCATTCTGCATGAGACCAAATGCAAAGGTAAGTCTAGGCCTTAAGTGCATTACTGGTAACTCATTGTGCCAAATCGAGCAAAGTGAATCTTTTATGATTTTAACACAAAAACAACTAAGTAAACCAATATAGTTATTTCTTAGATGTCCAAGTCATCTTTAGAATCTAATCAGATAAAGTGGCAATGATTTATTAAAACAAAATTATTCCAAATTTCGCTTCCCAATCAGCATGTATTGGTAGTTTTTGATTGGTAGTTAGTTGTAAAGGTGAGGGAAGGACAGCTTTTCTTGTTTTGAAATTAAAACAACGAATGGATTAATTTAATAACTGCCAATAAAGACTTCTTAAAGGCAATTATAAGTATGAGTATAAACACACCACCAATATTAAATATTTTCCTAACCTGACATGTGTATTTGCTGCTGTATATTCTGTAACATTTAAAGACGGTTTTCGATTAGAATCAGTACCTTAAGGTTCCTAAATGTTCTGGCTCAAGTACCTCCATGACATTAGCAATCCTGACTGAGAAATGTGAAATTTAGTTATCTATGATAACACCCTTTTGTAGTATAAAGTATGAGTAAATAAGCTTATTTTGGCAAAAGAGTGATTAAGCCACCTTCTGCCATCAATGACAGGGAAAGAACACCCAGGAGGAAATCTCTGGCGGTCTGCCTTTCAAAATGTAGAATACTATACACAATGCTGTTGCTAGAATCAATACTTGATTTGGAAAAGAGCTCTAACAGCTTCTTCAGTACACTGAGAACAGAAGTAAAGAAAGCCTAGCCGTTATGGTTATCAGATTCAACAGTATCAGAACTGAATACATGATTCTAGGTTCACAATGCTCCAGATAATAAGCATCATACTTTTCATTACTTTTTTCTCCAAACATTACAACACTAGGACAGGGAAAGCAAATCATTTCTGACCTCCTGAAGACAGAAATATTGAAATTATTTAGTTGTTTTTGTTTTCTAATTTCCCTTCAGTGTGTAAACTGCTGTTTGCTTTGACTGGTTGTAATAATTTCTGGAATTACATATCAGATATTTCGATGATTTATCTCACTTAACAGAAAGGGGTCCACAGAGGGAGATTTCCTGATGGTGTCATCTGTCCCTTTCAAGGACAAGCACACTGAATTATATCTTATCACCATTTCTACTGTGAACCGTTTGCTATGGACATTTATCAAGTTTTGTATATGTTTGTGTGACAAGTGGGATAAACACACTGCTTACAGTTTCTATAGGTCAATTGTTCTTGTGATACCTATCTTAACTTCCACTAAAAGTGCAGTGCTGGAAACCATCGTCAATTCTATATTTGGAAAAAAAAGTCAGTTTGTGTTGGTCTGGTTAACACTAGAAGCCCCGCGGCGGTCATTTTAGCGGTTTATGGTTTTAAAATGTAATTTTCTCCAGTCGTGTAACACATGGGGCTGTGCGTTCATGTACCTTTCTGTCTGTTTGTATTAAATATTCTCACAAACCATGAAACACGGGAGTTCAGAAATAAAGGAGATATATTACATTATATCTAAAAGCCCCGGGAGCAGTCACATTGACGGCCGCACAGAAAACAATTTTATTTTGATTATACAGAACGGTATTCTACTGTATTATTTTTATTTACCAGTCCGCAATGTGTTTAACTGTAATCAGATTAGTCTCTACTCTCTGCCTGAGTGAATGACTGATAGTCTATTGTTTTTAATCAGTCTTTTGAAGGCTGGCACCTGCTTGCCAGCTGTGCTGCTTTGGTCAGTCGATTAGCATCGGGACTAATGAAAATAAATACCAGAGACCGTGGAATTTTACTACGCAACAAAATATGGAGTTGATGTTTTGGATCAGATGGCACGGAATTATTCTGTGAAAACTGGCTCCCAATGGTGGTCTGTTCAGGTGTTTTACAATGTATTGGACCTAGCAGCCATCAACTTCTGGGTACTTTACAAAGAATGCACGGAGAAGAATTTACCAAGGAGAGAATATATTTTACAGTTAGCACAGAAACTTCGCAAGAAGCATTTGGAACAGAGGGAGACTGCCAAGCATGTACCTACAGCTGAAGCTGGCAACCCCGTTGAGAGCCGCAAAAGATGCCAATGCCAGATTGACAAGTGTAATAAAAATATAACTTTGGACAGCTGTGCCCGGTGCAGAAAGGCAGCGTGGAGAAACGCATTATCTGTATTGATTATGAACAGCCTTAGACTCAAGGTAAAGGAATACCCTTTTGAAGAAAAAAAGAAAAAGAAATTAGACCTTTTTTTTGATAACCTTGTGCTGTGTGCTTCTGTAAAATGTTTTATTTATCTATGTTGTTCAGTTGCTTTTGCTCATCTGGTAATAAACCGATTGCTGTTGAAAAGTTAAAAATGTATTGCTTTCGTTTCAATTTTATAAATATGTACAGTATGTTGTAAACCGATGTCTGTTCAGATGTTTATTTACATTTTCTTGTTTTGATTTGTAAAATAAATGTTCATATATATATATATATATATATATATATATATATATATATATATATATATATATATATATATATATATATATATACAGACGTGCTCAAATTTGTTCCCTTACAGCTCATTGAAATAATGCTTCATTCCTCCTGAAAAGTGATGAAATTAAAAGCTATTTTATCATGTATACTTGCATGCCTTTGGTATGTCATAGAATAAAGCAAAGAAGCTGTGAAAAGAGATGAATTATTGCTTATTCTACAAAGATATTCTAAAATGGCCTGGACACATTTGTTGGTACCCCTTAGAAAAGATAATAAATAATTGGATTATAGTGATATTTCAAACTAATTAGTTTCTTTAATTAGTATCACACATGTCTCCAATCTTGTAATCAGTCATTCAGCCTATTTAAATGGAGAAAAGTAGTCACTGTGCTGTTTGGTATCATTGTGTGCACCACACTGAACATGGACCAGAGAAAGCAAAGGAGAGAGTTGTCTGAGGAGATCAGAAAGAAAATAATAGACAAGCATGATAAAGGTAAAGGCTACAAGACCATCTCCAAGCAGCTTGATGTTCCTGTGACAACAGTTGCAAATATTATAAAGAAGTTAAGGTCCATAGAACTGTAGCCAACCTCCCTGGGCGCGGCCGCAAGAGGAAAATCGACCCTAGAGTGAACAGAAGGATAGTGCGAATGGTAGAAAAAGAACCAAGGATAACTGCCAAAGAGATACAAGCTGAACTCCAAGGTGAAGGTACGTCAGTTTCTGATCGCACCATCCGTCGCTTTTTGAGCGAAAGTGGGCTCCATGGAAGAAGACCCAGGAGGACTCCAGTTTTGAAAGAAAAACATAAAAAAGCCAGACTGGAATTTGCTAAAATACATATTGACAAGCCACAATCCTTCTGGGAGAATGTCCTTTGGACAGATGAGTCAAAACTGGAGCTTTTTGGCAAGTCACATCAGCTCTATGTTCATAGACGAAAAAATGAAGTTTTCAAAGAAACGAACACCATACCTACAGTGAAACATGGAGAAGGCTCGGTTATGTTTTGGGGCTGCTTTGCTGCGCCTGGCACAGGGTGCCTTGAATCTGTGCAGGGCACAATGAAATCTCAAGACTATCAAGGCATTCTGGAGCGAAACGTACTGCCCAGTGTCAGAAAGCTCTGTCTCAGTCGCAGGTCATGGGTCCTCCAACAGGATAATGACCCAAAACACACAGCTAAAAGCACCCAAGAATGGATAAGAACAAAACATTGGACTATTCTGAAGTGGCCTTCTATGAGTCCTGATCTGAATCCTATCGAACATCTATGGAAAGAGCTGAAACTTGCAGTCTGGAGAAGGCACTCATCAAACCTGAGACAGCTGGAGCAGTTTGCTCAGGAAGAGTGGGCCAAACTACCTGTTAACAGGTGCAGAAGTCTCATTGAGAGCTACAGAAAACATTTGATTGTAGTGATTGCCTCTAAAGGTTGTGCAACAAAATATTAGGTTAGCGGTCCCATCATTTTTGTCCATGCCATTTTCATTTGTTTTCTTATTTACAATATTATGTTGAATAAAAAATCAAAAGCAAAGTCTGATTTCTATTAAATATGGAAAAAACAATGGTGGATGCCAATTACTTTTGTCAGTTTCAAGTTATTTCAGAGAAAATTGTGCATTCTTCGTTTTTTGTGGAGGGGTACCAACAAATTTGAGCACCTCTGTATATATATATATACAGTATATATATAAAAAGCAAATTACATCTGACTGTTTCTCCTTTCGTTATACTATTTCCAGTGTTGTAAAGACTGCTGCGGGGCTTCTAGGTATGAGTATATCTTCAATCTTTCTAGTGTTAAATGAATAAGTAGGTCAAATGTTTAACTCTCCATGGAAACCTTTTAAGAAATAGCAGGAGGATTTTTTAAACACATCTTTTGCTGATCAGATATGACGAGTAGGTTTAAAATGAGTTCTGTGTATTAGTCAGATGAGACAGCTTTCATAATTTCTCCTCTACATGTGTTGGCTTGTTAAGGCTTAAATAATAAATCATGTGGCTCCGAAACATGACAGGCTAAAACAAGAGTGAATGGTAACAAGGCCAGAGGAGTTGTGGATTAGCCAATTGCTCCCTGATGTCAAACTGGGAGGAACATCAGCAGAAATAATCATCCTGGCAAAGACAGAAAAGATCAGAGGTCGAGATTTATTGCCGCCACACTCAGAATTTTTGGAAGAGTTACGCAGGTGTTTAATAAGGCATAATTCATTAGTTCCGAAGAACAGAGGTAAAACTTTTTTATACATTTTTATCTCAAACTACAAGCATTCACAGGCATCATTAAGGTAGACCGTGTTCTATGGCAAATGTTATTCATAAGTTAGCCTAGAAAACTTTACAGCCTCAGAAAACAAATATAAATAACAATATTATTATATAAACATTAGACGTCAGCATAGTTAGGAACTCACATGATCTAGATGGTGCAGTTTATTATGATACACACAGTCTGCTTATTTGCACATGTAATACAAGCCGACAATTGAATTGCAGTGATGGCTTTTGTAAAGGTCTCCAAGGTCACTTTGTTTTAGGCTTTATTTGATGTTACCATTCTCAGCAAGAATGATGTAACATCTACATGTATTTAAGAAGTTGGAGTTGGTTATTTGATCAAATGTTACAAAAAAAAATGTTGTTGAATTGTATACCTTTCTTATAGTATTGTTACCACCATTGAGCATTTTATAATTATGGATGAAACGCTAATACTGTATACAATGTTGTTTGTTTGGTTATTTGGTACTTTTAAAAAGCTTCTATGTGATCCCTGGAAAAGTACACCTATGATCTCACTATATTACCATGCATGTTTTTACCAGGTCAGAGTTTCTGAAACACAATAGATGACACTCACATTATTACACATAAGAGGCCTATAGTTTTCAGTGTAAAACTAACATTAGATACATTGCTAAGATAATGAAAAAAAAAAAAATTGAACAAAAAAATCTCCTAGCCTTTTTTTTTCATTTTTTTTTTTTTCATTGGCACTAGGACGCTTACGTACTAACTGGCTAAAGGTTACCATTCAAAATACACATACAATAACAGCAATAACAAAACAAATTCAAAGGCAAGTTAATTCAAAGGCAAGTTTATTTTGTGCTCTTGGCATGCTTCCATCTCCCACAGGTTTAGATTTGACTTTATCACTGGGGCAAATCAACAGTCACTGTGGCCTAGTCTAATGTTATCATTTTAAATGACGTAAGTACAGGGAGGACCCTTGACTTTAATTATCCAATTACTCAATTAATCGGTTGGCATAAATAAGTTCTGTAATGTTTATGGCATGTTGAATTAGGGATTTAATAAGTACAAACTTCAACGTCTGTAGAATCTAATCCCTATAATTAATTACCAGATATTGCACGCACTCTCACGGTTATAAACACTTTCAGCTAACAGGTCAATAGAAAAACAATTATGCAAGATGTCATTTTTTTATATTTAGAATATAATTATACTGCACATTGGTACCACACCTTACCAAATTAAATGTAGCTAAGGTTGGGCATATGAATAAGAATCCAAGCATCTGCATTGTACACATGCTTTAAATTATCAATGGTGTTGATGAAACGCTTAAAGAGGCATATTGCGGATTCAAAGTATGCAGCTGATTTATTATTATTTTTTTATGTGATCATTTTTGGCCATACCTAAAAAAGCAAAACCTCTCTGAGTCTATCGTGTCAGTGACAAGAAGTAAAATCGGAACAAATTGTAATCTTCAGGTTACATTAATGTGAGCTTGAGGTCTGCTATGTGTGTGACTAAATGTATAGCATTGGAATCTAAGATTCTATTTATATTTTGCAATGATGTTGCGAATAATGCATGGATGTGATGGCAATTCTAAAACAGTTTAGTATGGCAGAGGATTATTAACACATGGCGCAGCAGGCAAAGAGGACACCAGGATGTCAGGTTCCTTAGTTTGGACACAACCTCCTGAGGTTTCTAAGGTTTCTTGATGGGATGCTTCATAAGTGATGTAATGTTCATCTGGGGAATACATGTCAAATAAAATGTAAGCAAATGGTGGCTCAGTCCCAAAGGGGGAAACTTTTTGAGGTGTATCCATCAGTACTTCTTGATTTAATATTACACAAACACAGCACTCCCCTGCATGCATGGTGAAGGTTAGAGAAACCATGCTGGTAATTACTTTATGCTTTATTATGTTTGCATGTAGACTGAGTTAAGCAGAGCAACATATCAGAGCAGAGTTCTATCATCCAAATGTTAACTTGTGAGTTGACCTTGGAATAATCCTACTTCAATGGCAGGATGGAATCTAAGGAACCCTGTAGACTTCAAGGAAGTTGAGATGACATTTTTAATTGGATGTGATTGGTTTAATGAGAAAGGGAAGCTTAGGATTTCATACACATGTGCTCATATTGGAAAGGGAGTTTGTCACAAAGACGGCTGGAGTGGGTGGCGTCAGACCAGAAAGGAATACACAGACAGACGGTGGTGATGAGTAATGCTGAGTGCAATGGTGGCACTCAGCGTTTATTAAACGAAATAAAAGGTTTAACAGACAGAACACAAAACAGGACACGGCGCTTGAGGCCAAAATAAACAGTCAAACAAAACGAACTAACACTTAACAAACGGTGCACGGAGACAAACAAACACGGTGAGAACAAACACTTTACGTTTTATTTTGCTTTTCTTTCTCCTTCTCTCTCTCCCGTTCTCCACTCTCGAACACCCAACCCCGAGTGAAGGAAAAATGTGTCTATATATACTGTTGTGCTGGGATTCAATTACTAATTAATTATTCACTTGAATCCCAGCACGTGAATGAATTACGTGCAACCCCGTGCTCACATATTACATACTTTAAATGCACGTGAAGTGATTTGTGCCATCCTCGTGCCTAAATACAATTATACATTTTAAATAACTTGTGCTGCACACACCCATTTATATCCCGTGCAGCCATCTCTATACACCAACATTAACACACGCACGCAACATACAACACAGAAATGCACACAGGGGCGGAGCACATTGCCACATATACCCCCCCCCCCTTGTGCGCAGCACACATGGCCTCAACGGCCACCTCCCCCCTTAAAAACCCAGCAGTCCAGGACAAAGTCTCGGGCTGGCAAGGGAGGCTTCAGTGGCCCATGGTAGTGGCACGGCTGACAGCATGCTGGTCCACTCCTGCAGCGAAATTGCTGCGGGGGATGCTGGTCTCCTGACCTCTCCCCCTTTCTTCGTAGCCGGTAGCTCCCCTTGGTGGGGCTTCGACCACAGTACTTCCGGCAGCGAAGAAGCTGCAGTGGGAGCAGGTCTCCTGACCTCCCACACGATCTCCGGCAGCGAAACTGCTGCAGTGGAAGCAGGTCTCCTGACCTCCCCCACGATCTCCGGCAGCAAAACTGCTGCAGTGGGAGCAGGTCTTCTGACCTCCCCCACCTTCTTCGTGGCCGGCAGCTCCCCTTGGTGGGATTCCGGCCACAGTACTTCCTGCTGTGATGCGGAGCAACAGGCAGCCCCAGGCGATGCGGAGAGGCAGGCAGCCCCAGGTGATGCGGCGCGACAGGCAGCCCCAGGCGATGCGGCGCGACAGGCAGCCCCAGGCGATGCCAGACAGGCATCCTTGGGCGAAGCGTGGCAAGCATCCTTGGGCGAAGCGAGGCAGGGAGTCAGGACAAGCTGGGGTGCGGGTGTTGGCCCTCTTCTCGGCCTCTGCGGCCGGGCGGTTCTTCCCTGTGCTTCCCTCAGCAGCCTATGCAAGGGCTGCTGAGGACCGCCAGCATCTTGTCCTGGTCCTTCTGGTGAAGGGAGAGGCAGCTCCTGCTCCTCTCCCCCTGATGGTGATGGAGGCAGAGGCTGCTCCTGGCGGTGGAGGTGGCGGAGGTAGAGGCAGCTCCTGCTGCTCTGCTCCTGCCGGTGAAGGTGGCGGAGGCAGAGGCAGCTCCGGCTGCTCTGCTCCTGCCGGTGAAGGTGGGAGCAGCGTGTAGTCTCCTGGCAACGAAGGTGGGAGCAGCGTGTGGTCTCCTGGCGATGGAGGTGGGAGCAGCGTGTAGTCTCCCCCTTTTGCAGGGGACTGGTGCTGCTCTGCCTCTCTTGCAGGGGACTGGTGCTGTTCTGCCTCTGAAGGGGAAACCAGCAGGCATTCTTCCTCTGCTGGTGGAGATGGGGACAGCAGGCATTTTCCCTCTGCTGGTGGACATGGGGACAGCAGGCATTCATCCTCTGCTGGTGGAGGTGGAACCAGCAGGCATTCTCCCTCTGCTGGCAGCTTGGGTCCTAGGGCTGTGGAAGCCCCGACTTCCCTCTCTTTGGGCTGTGGACGCACCGACTCCTCCCTTTTGGGCTGTGGATGCACTGACTCCTCCCTTTTGGGCTGTGGACGCACCGACTCCTCCCTTTTGGGCTGTGGACGCACCGACTCCCCCCTCTTGGGCTGTTGACGTTCGGGCTCCCCCCACTCAGGCGTAGGACGTTCGGGCTCCGCCCACTCAGGCGTAGGACGTTCGGGCTCCTCCCGCTTGGGCTGTGGATGCTCTGGCTCCTCCCGCTTGGGCTGTGGACGCTCAGGCTCCTCCCACTTGGGCTGTGGAGGCAAAACTAGAAGGCATTCTTCCTCTGCTGGTGGAGACAGGGACAGCAGGCATTCTTCCTCTGCTGGTGGTGATGGGGACAGCAGGTACTCCACTGCTGGTGGACCTGCTACCTGGGCTGCTGTTGTGGTTATAGCTGCCTCCAGGTAGCTGAGGACCAACTCCAAACCTTCCTCCAAGGTGTTTGGGGTGTGTTCCCTCTCATAGGCCTCCCATCGCTCTCTGTCCATCAACCACAGGATCCGGATGGCTACTGGCATAGACTGGGCCTCCAGCCCAGCATTTTCCATGATCCAGTCCCGTAGCTTGATGGCGTCTTCTGCAATTGCCTTTTTTTTCCCCCAAAAACCCCCCTCCTGGTCTGACGCTTGGAGGCGCTGTTATCCCACGCAGGACACCACGTGTCACAAAGACGGCTGGAGTGGGTGGCGTCAGACCAGAAAGGAATACACAGACAGACGGTGGTGATGAGTAATGCTGAGTGCAATGGTGGCACTCAGCGTTTATTAAACGAAATAAAAGGTTTAAACAGACAGAACACAAAACAGGACACGGCGCTTGAGGCCAAAATAAACAGTCAAACAAAATGAACTAACACTTAACAAACGGTGCACGGAGACAAACAAACACGGTGAGAACAAACACTTTACGTTTTATTTTGCTTTTCTTTCTCCTTCTCTCTCTCCCGTTCTCCACTCTCGAACACCCAACCCAGAGTGAATGAAAAATGTGTCTATATATACTGTTGTGCTGGGATTCAATTACTAATTAATTATTCACTTGAATCCCAGCACGTGAATGAATTACGTGCAACCCCGTGCTCACATATTACATACTTTAAATGCACGTGAAGTGATCTGTGCCATCCTCGTGCCTTAATACAATGATACAATTTAAATAACTCGTGCTGCACACACCCATTTATATCCCGTGCAGCCATCTCTATACACCAACATTAACACACGCATGCAACATACAACACAGAAATGCACACAGGGGAGCACATTGCCACAGAGTTGTACACCTGAGCAGGATCATTTATTCTCTGATTTACGTACACATCAACGGTGATATATTTCATGTGACCATATGCACATTACTAAAATGAGTGACATCCATAACTTATTAGCCTTTACAGCATTATCAATGAGTTTGTAGAGTTTAAATTTAATTTCTCCAGGGCACATTGCTTGAAAATCAGACTTCACAATCAGATCTAACCCATTCACATGTGTCTTGTGACAAATCCAAATAATCCAAATAAGTAACCAAATAATTCCAAATAATATTCTCCAATAACACATACGTAATTAGAATTCATTTTAATATAATTTAAAAGCACATGCTTTCCTTTTTTGCTAGTTCATTTTGTTTCACCCCAATCCTGTGATTAACTTATCATAGTTGAAGCACTATTAACCTGTCAAAAAATCCTAAATGGATGCTTTGATTCTGTTGATATTCTGTTAGTTTGACATACCATTACAGAGCCATTACCTTAAATACAGGTGTTTGCGGTTCTCAGAAGTCACAAGAAAATCTTTTTTTTTTTCATTTCCTTTTGTGAACTTAAATTGAGTTGTTGATTGCTTAATATTGATAGGTGCCTCTGGCCATGAGTTCAAAAGTATGCGTAATGCAGGAAGAAACAGTTGTTCGTGTAGAGTATAATAATTACTGACTTTGCACTGACAAATTGATTTATACTGACCAAGATGAACTGTCATAACATGCACTATTTTAAAATCTATGAAGTTATTTTTATATAAAAAAATCTACAGGGTTCATACACTTTTTCAACATAAAAATTCCATGCTTTTTCCAGACTTCCATTTGTTTTTCCCAGACTTGTGTTTTAGTTAGTTTCTACTTGTTTTTCGATAGTTATCCACATAGGCGGGCAGCCGCAAAACATTATACCTTTTTGATCCAGAGCAGAAGTTGCACCTGGTTTTCTAAAAGTATTTGTCAGAATCTGGAGGTGCATATCTAGCAAGAGACAATGCAGGTATGCAAAAGAGAAGTAAGATACAAGCTAAGAAATGTCCAATATTTGAGAACTACATTGCATTATTTACAAAGAGAATATAAAAAGTTGTATACTGCAAGTATACTTGTGCCAAAATAGGATAGTATAATGGTACCGATAGTATACTAAAACCAGACAATTTTGGCACAAGTATATTCTGATTCAAACTTCTTTATACACTCTGTTAAATGTTGAACACTATGGGAGGTGAAAAATAACAAAAATGAAATTACAAATGTGAACGCATTATATATTAAAATGTGCAAGTGTCGTATATTAAACATACACGTCAAATACTAAATATAGTAACCCTCACTATAACAACCCTGTTTGGGTCCAAAGCCTTTTGTTCGCTATAGTAAAAGGACAATCCATAATGAACAATATAAGCTGCTGGAGTACGTTAAGGAAGTCACCTTGGATAAAGGCATTAGCTAAATTATTAATAATATTAGTGCTGTTTTTGTTCTTTGATTTTATTATTACAGTATGTGTCATTACTACCACTAATAATAATAACAATGAGATTGTGTGAATAAAAGTAGAATTACAAGTACAGTACTATTTGTGACGTGCTGCATCCAGTATTCTGGCTATATCTTATCCATTGAAGAACACAGTACCCCCGCCCCCCCCCCCCCCCCCCCCTAAAAAAAGCGCATCAACAAAATTTCAGTTTTGTTTCAATTACAAATGTTAATTTAAATTTGGCTTTGCTTGGCCGGTTGCATAGAGCTGTACAAGCCAACATCAGCAACAGGTTTTTTTTTTTTTTTTTTTTAAATCAGTATTTAATCGTATAATGAAGGCCAGGATGTAAATAGTATATCTACACTCGGCTGACTGTTTGGACCCGAGACTGTTGCTGCACTCGGTACTGTAAGTTACAAGCAAACACCATACATTTAAAATAAAATTACCGGTATATTGTATTAATCACATTAAAGAAATGAAAAAAAAGCGATGTTAACATGTTGCGTTTATACACACCATAAGGGCTACACAAAGGGTCTTTTTTTTTAATCCGAATAACTATTCGATTTTTTTTTTTCCTGGGTTGGGAAATAACGTTAACGATTTAATAAAGGTAACAACAAGATAACAAAATGTGAATCTTGGTGAGCAGAGTACAGTAGCTTGTAATTCCAGTTTGTAACTTTGTTTAAAAAATGATAGCCTTCAATACAAATGTATATATTGTGCATGTCGTAGTGTCCATTTTAGCTTTCGTTTCACTGGAGCAGACAGTCATGTGACATACACCAGTGTGCTGACTGGATAGGATTGCTGGACGTTGTCAGGGGTGTTACACGGGGCAATCCTCGCGGGATTTGGTCGCAAGCAATATACAGTGCCTTGCGAAAGTATTCGGCCCCCTTGAACTTTGCGACCTTTTGCCACATTTCAGGCTTCAAACATAAAGATATGAAACTGTAATTTTTTGTGAAGAATCAACAACAAGTGGGACACAATCATGAAGTGGAACGAAATTTATTGGATATTTCAAACTTTTTTAACAAATAAAAAACTGAAAAATTGGGCGTGCAAAATTATTCAGCCCCTTTACTTTCAGTGCAGCAAACTCTCTCCAGAAGTTCAGTGAGGATCTCTGAATGATCCAATGTTGACCTAAATGACTAATGATGATAAATAGAATCCACCTGTGTGTAATCAAGTCTCCGTATAAATGCACCTGCACTGTGATAGTCTCAGAGGTCCGTTTAAAGCGCAGAGAGCATCATGAAGAACAAGGAACACACCAGGCAGGTCCGAGATACTGTTGTGGAGAAGTTTAAAGCCGGATTTGGATACAAAAAGATTTCCCAAGCTTTAAACATCCCAAGGAGCACTGTGCAAGCGATAATATTGAAATGGAAGGAGTATCAGACCACTGCAAATCTACCAAGACCTGGCCGTCCCTCTAAACTTTCAGCTCATACAAGGAGAAGACTGATCAGAGATGCAGCCAAGAGGCCCATGATCACTCTGGATGAACTGCAGAGATCTACAGCTGAGGTGGGAGACTCTGTCCATAGGACAACAATCAGTCGTATACTGCACAAATCTGGCCTTTATGGAAGAGTGTCAAGAAGAAAGCCATTTCTTAAAGATATCCATAAAAAGTGTCGTTTACAGTTTGCCACAAGCCACCTGGGAGACACACCAAACATGTGGAAGAAGGTGCTCTGGTCAGATGAAACCAAAATCGAACTTTTTGGCAACAATGCAAAACGTTATGTTTGGCGTAAAAGCAACACAGCTCATCACCCTGAACACACCATCCCCACTGTCAAACATGGTGGTGGCAGCATCATGGTTTGGGCCTGCTTTTCTTCAGCAGGGACAGGGAAGATGGTTAAAATTGATGGGAAGATGGATGGAGCCAAATACAGGACCATTCTGGAAGAAAACCTGATGGAGTCTGCAAAAGACCTGAGACTGGGACGGAGATTTGTCTTCCAACAAGACAATGATCCAAAACATAAAGCAAAATCTACAATGGAATGGTTCACAAATAAACATATCCAGGTGTTAGAATGGCCAAGTCAAAGTCCAGACCTGAATCCAATCGAGAATCTGTGGAAAGAACTGAAAACTGCTGTTCACAAATGCTCTCCATCCAACCTCACTGAGCTCGAGCTGTTTTGCAAGGAGGAATGGGCAAAAATTTCAGTCTCTCGATGTGCAAAACTGATAGAGACATACCCCAAGCGACTTACAGCTGTAATCCCAGCAAAAGGTGGCGCTACAAAGTATTAACTTAAGGGGGCTGAATAATTTTGCACGCCCAATTTTTCAGTTTTTTATTTGTTAAAAAAGTTTGAAATATCCAATAAATTTCATTCCACTTCATGATTGTGTCCCACTTGTTGTTGATTCTTCACAAAAAATTACAGTTTCATATCTTTATGTTTGAAGCCTGAAATGTGGCAAAAGGTCGCAAAGTTCAAGGGGGCCGAATACTTTCGCAAGGCACTGTAGTTGCTACTAGTAAATTGCCTAGACAGTTGCCGCTAGAGCTGCTGACCTGCTTTCAAGATCAATTATTATAAACAGGCAGCAGTGTGGAGTAGTGGTTAGGGCTCTGGACTCTTGACCGGAGAGTCATGGGTTCAATCCCCAGTGGGGGACACTGCTGTTGTACCCTTGAGCAAGGTACTTTACCTAGATTGCTCCAGTAAAAACCCAACTGCATAAATGGGTAATTGTATGTAAAAATAATGTGATATCTTGTAAGTCGCCCTGGATAAGGGCGTCTGCTAAGAAATAATATTTAATTTAATTTAAAAAATAATCGCAGAATTGTTTTCATTCTCCCATGATACTAGTAAAATTCCAGACTTTTTCAAGACTTTCATAACAGAGACATGGTTTTTCAAGCATTTTCAAGGCCTGGAAATCAGTTTGGCATTTTTCCATACTTTTTCCAGACTTCCAGACTAGCGTACAAACCCTGAATCTACAGCAACAAATAATTGTATTTGAACTACCACATAATACTATATTCACAGTTTTTGTAGTTTGTGTGCATGTCATATTCCCCTGATAAAAACGAAATATGTAGACAAGTATCGATATTCATAGAAACCTATAGAAATAGGCCCACATGGAACGTATAGAAATGTTGCCCGTAGCATTTGATAAAAATGTGGACCTTAGAAATCTGTAGAAGTATGTTGACCATTAAATATATATTGAAATATGTTCTCTATATACATTTGAAAGGAATTATTATTATTTTTTTTTATCTCTAAGTAAAGTTTAACTAAGCGCTGTTTCACGTCATTTATTTTGTATATCTGAAGCACTTTTGTTGCCAAAAATACATACACATGTTTGACAGTGTTGTGTTTAATCTTTGTTTCATTGTTGAACTTACTTGTACATTCCCAGGATGTCAGGTTATCAGCATCATTTTGCAGTGTGTAAATATAGAGTAAGTAAAGGCGGCAGTTGGTGTGACCCCATTGCGCTGTATTTAAATTAGCTGTCTGCTTTTTTCCAAGGCCTCATCTATTTCAGTATTGCAATTCAGTTTACTGCTGGTGGTTTTAATGTTTACTAAAATAAATATATAAAATAAACATGGCAGCCTCACTTCTCAAATATTTGTGGACAATTTAACATTTCTACACATTGTTCATGTATTTCAAAGTACATTTTGAACTTTTGGAATGTCAACAGATCTGTCTGGAGCCACATTTACCAAACAACTGGCCATCTGTACTTTTGATAGACTAAAGAAAAAAAAATAACAGCATGGAATTTGAATCTGTATAATTAATGTTTTAACACCTGGCTTTGTATATGGAGGGGTTCCAAGAAGAGTTGGCTACAGGTCCAAGAAGTCCTGATGTAAATTATTGTACATAGCAAAGAAGCTGACTAAAATAAATAAAAAAAGCAAAATGTATCCCTAATGCCCCAACACTATTTGTTATCCCTTTCTGACAACTTTTTTGAGAGATATGTTTGTTATATTTGTAATTTCAGTGACAAAAGAAGGAAACTGGTCGAGGTAGTTACCTTCTAAATATTTTTGCCTTTGAAATGTACAAGATTTGTTTAAGACCACAAACATAAATCATTAATTAACTAATAATTGTCTATTATTACCAACCTGCACTGACCACACTACCACAATTGCAAAGAGATATGTTGTACATTTATAAATTTTAGATCTGAAAAATCCCCAATGATACTATGGGTGGGGCTCTGACCAGGAAAAAAAAAATACTGGTATATTAAGATCATTTTAAAAAAATAACAATTACATATGAATTGGATATTCTTCTCATGGGTTTTTCCTTCTCAGGGCCAGTCCCAGTTTACCCCCAGATTGATATTCAACAAATAATTTGACAGGAATGACAGTAACTTACAAATAAAATCCTCCTACAGAGGCCTACCAGTACCTACAGCCTCACATACCAACTTGAACAGGGGCTGGGATGCACGGTCACAGTCTTTGGATGTATTTGAGCAGCACAGCGCACCTCTTTGTTTACCCAGCATCAGTAATGCAAAGTGGAAAAACTTGAGCTGGGTTGATTTTATTCCAAAATGGTTAAAATGACATTCATACTCCATATGGAAGTTTCCACAGACCATCGCCTGCAGCAGTCTTGTGATCCTTCCGGCTGGAGGAAATAAAAGGCCCAAGAGTATTATAATTACAACTCAATGTATTTGCACTATGAGTTTCTTTAAGGCATGTAAGAGGTGTATATTTTTTGATGTGTATACCTTTTTCTGCTTGATAAAAGAAAATCTCCATTCTAGTACACACCCTCTGGACATGGCCCTCGAAGCCCACCGATCCAGCCCACAACGGGTATAGCTGTAAAAACAGGAGCTTATAAATATAGCAGAGTATAGCTGGAGATACATAGTTCCAAATTGCGGCAGTACCACAGCGATGTACAATTTGTGGAAAGAGTGTAGATCACGGGTTGACCAATCAGCATTTCTCCAGCTCCATGCATCTCTTCCATTGTGATTTTTTTTAAACAAGTCTCAAGAGACCATAAATACTGTGCACGAGTATCTGGAATCTGTCACTTCCTGCTCTAGCTCAGCAACACATACAATTTGCCACAGCTCTCAAGTCCAATATGTTGAATGTATCCCGCCTGTTGGCTGTTACAGGGGAGTGAAATTGCTGTAAAAAGCATCTACAGCTCACACCCTGCAATATATACATAGTTACCACAAAGTAACTTTTTGATCAAATGTCTGTATCCTATGAATGCAGCAGCAGCAGTAGAGACTTACCTGTCGCATTAAGGATTTGTTTTAAACCACGTATGGTGCTTTGCTTTCAATGCCTAAAAAATCCAAACAGAGAAGAAATTAAAATTGTTATCGGCAACTAGCTGTGGAGAAGGCGAATCAGATTTGCAAACAAATACTGCATAATTATACATTCATTGTTTTCTGAAGAACGTACCAGAATGTTAGGTTACAGATCCCTGGTTCCCTGAAAGAGAAGACGACCACTGACAATACTTTTAGGATATTGCCTGCCTTTGGTAGGTATTTCTGAGCACTATCAAAGCTGCCGATAGGCCCATCTGCGGAGTGACGTCCCAGGTCCCGCCTCCCGAGGTGCCTCGAAGCCGCGTAAGCGACTGAATCGACCTCGCTGGTTGGTGGTGGTTTTCTCTTTCAGGGAACCAGGGTTACCTCCATGGTTACAGCGTTCTGGGCCACTCGTGGGCTAGGGCGTCTAGGCCGAGTGGACATATATATGCACCGAGGTGGTTGGGCTAGGGCAGCCAGCGAGGTCGACTCAATACTGGAGCTGCTTAAGAGCGAGACCCGGTGGAGGAAGCACAGCTGCGTAGTGTTGGGTGTATTGTTTTTTTTAACTGCTCTGCAGTTACAAAAAACACACACAACAGGGCAGACGAAACTAGGTCGACACACGCTGATAACACTGACAAGACAACAATAACTCTCTTTTTTTAGCGCCACACTACAGTGGGGACACGGTAGGCCGAACCCCGGTGGAGGATCACGAAGATACCGTCCCTCTTTTTTTTACATTTCTGAGATTTTTGATCGCAATTGAGCTGCATTTTTTGAAGATCTCACCATGATTTAGGTAGGGCCTTAACAATTTTCAATATTAACTCACGATTTGTGTTTCATTGGGAACACTATAAATAGCTTTGCCCCCCTGTATGTATTTCTTTTAAATAATTTAACTTCCATTTAGATGAAATCATCTTGTTTCCATTAAGGTATTTTGGAGCAGAAAGCAACAGAATTACAACCCACTTTATTTACTTTAGAAACAAAGCTTACTTTTGAGGTTGAACAAATAATTACAGAAAACCTTGAAGCAATACAGTCATACAGTCACTTCTACATAATAATTCATTTATACTGCATTTTACGAAGGAGGTCATGATCCAAGTTGAGGACTTCATTTTAAGAGTGTTCCACAGTTTTTTCCCTGTCTATCTTAACTGCCTCTCTTGAATTTATTACTTAAATTACTGAGTTGGGATCCGGCTGTACATCTACTATCAATACTATCTATTCAGAAGGCAACTCTATCATTAGTGCCAGGGGTGGTTACTGTGGCTTATCACTATGCACACCATGAAATATTATGTGTTGCTCAGTATGCATTAAACTCATAGCAGGGTGCTTTGACTTCATGGAATCATGGTATGCAGTCATGGAAGCATTATAATGTGATTCATATTCCTACATGGGGGCACAGAGCGCAGGACCAACATTTTTGTTTCTAATATTAGCAAAATTATAAGTGTAGTTTTGTTTTACACACTATAGAAGACACATACATATATTTACAGATTTCAATAGTATTTAAAGCACTTATGTTTTTAAATTTGTTTTTATCACAGTATAAAAGTTATCTTATTGTAGACCGATTTTTAACATCTTTATTTTTAAAATAGGTCACCTTACTTTACAATATTGTAGCGTGCACGGGGGCAGGGGTCAAGGCTGGTAGGTGACGCAATCAAATATGAATACATAAGCCTGATACCAGCTCCTGCAAAGGAGCTGGCTCTTTTGTATAGCGGTATCGACGCTATGCTTCAGAGCGGGAGGTGCAGGGTTCACGCACGCCCTCCGCCTGTGAGAAACTCCTGCCTGCGGGAGCCGCGGTTCATTACAATATACTTTGCTAGATAATGACTTTCTTATGTTTGGAATAGTTTTAGTCTACCTGGGGAACTTGTATATCATATTTCAGTTGCTTGTAAGTTTAAAAAGATGTCTACATGAAACCGATGGTGCACCATAATGCTTCATACACATTTCCAAATCTCTAGAGAAAGGTTTTATGCTATATAGTTTCATAAAAACATGTATCCAATAAAATGCTGTATGAAACCATTTGTCAAACAAATCTTTGGTTATGTATCAGTGTCTTTCAAAAAGAAACTCGTTTCCCATGATCTGGGGCCATATGACTTCATAAGTGTGGACAGGTTATTTTCACACTGCACAGACTTTAAATACAGACAAACAAACAAACACATCATGTATTGTTCTGAAGCCCCAATGTTTTATAACAGTTTTTTCCCCCTAATGATGATTGCTGTGGTGTTTTTTTTTTTTTTTTTTAATTTAACTTCATCAGAAAACTGTTAATTTATGTTGCCAATTTACTGTATAGAATCAACATATTCCATCGAGGCCTGCTTTTAACTAGTATTGCCATATTTTTTCTATGATTTCCTGGTTGCTGCATGGAATCATGGAAGTCTTGCAATCATCTGATTCATAGGAGACGCCCAGAAGCCCTTGTAACTCATTTCCCATAACATGACTGTACGACTCTCCCATGACTCCAGCAACCAGGTTTGTTATTTTTTATTATTATTTGTTTATTTAGCATACGCCTTTATCCAAGGCGACTTACAGAGACTAGGGTGTGTGAACTGTGCATCAGCTGCAGAGTCACTTACAACTATGTCTCACCCAAAAGACAGAGCACAAGGAGGTTAAGTGACTTGCTCAGGGTCACACAGTGAGTCAGTGGCTGAGGTGGGATTTGAACCAGGGACCTCCTGGTTACAAGCCCTTTTCTTTAACCACTGGACCACACAGCCTCAGTGATGTATTACAAATGGAGTGCATAACTGTGATAAGAACATTTACACACAAATATCACAAGGCATTCATTCACAACTACTTTTTTACCACCTATTGTGCAATGCAGAAAGGCCAAGGAAGGACCTAATGGAATATAGATGGAACTGTATGTTGTGATAATCAGCTGTATAAAGTCATTATATAGTCAGTATATAGTCTGCATAAGTCCCCGAACCCATGATCCCAAAAAAGTCAAAAGTGCTGTGTTCTAATGTTAGTGTTGAGCCTGATTATAATCTTTTCCTTGAAGATAAACATTTGATTTAATCGAATTTATCGGCTCTGCTTTTCTTTCAGAAATAGTCTACTAAACATGAAAAGATTCTAGCTGATTGCTATCTTTTCAAATATTTGAGTGTGCTTTCAAGGTAGATATTATGTGTTCACTAAAATCACTTTGGTAACTTTACCCCAATGAGTTGCAGCTTTTGAGATACAGAGTGGAGAGGATAATGTTAACCATATGTTCATTTCAAGAGAAAGCCTTCCCAACCTCCTTGCTCTTGTTAAGTTTTTATCTTAGTTTCATCCGGTCCATTGTTTTCCCTTTTTTTTATCCTTCTATCATATTTTTGCCGTCTTCTATTTCCATGTCCATCTGTGAATTGCATTTGTTGTGTGCTGTCTCGTTGGAAAGTTCCTGGCTTTTATATCACTTTGTAATTCCAAGAATGCAAATTTCTTTTACTAGTATATAACTTATTGCTGATAAGATAGATACTCTAGAATGTAAAATCATTTTCCAAAAAAGAAATACTGGGTAAATGCATAATAACATTCTCTCCCATGAACACTACCTTAAAAAAAAAAAACTTGATGACATGTAAACATCTTTACTAAGTCAAGAGTTTATGTTTCACTTAATTATGCATATAATTTTAGGACTTTCATGGGAGTAATTAAAAACAAATTTCATATTTAATTACACATAACATTCTCTTTAAACAATTACACATGGCAACATCAGCATATGTGTTTACAAGAAATGTAAAAATAGAAATGCAATCTGTTCAACTAGAAAACTGTCTCACAGTATCTTAGACTCATATGCAACTTTAATTGTGTCATTGCCACTATTTAAAATCAGGAATCATCTTCGAAACCTTCTTGAAGCACCATAATGAATGTTAGATGTTAGCAATGCAATCATATAAGGTTTCAAATAGGTGGTCCTCAGGACCCCTGAGGACCATGTAACTTGCCAGCATTTGGAAATTGCTTAGTAGGACACACAGTATTAGAGGGTGGGGGGTTCAACTGACATCTGACTTGAATATGAAAAAGATGAGGACTACAGCACAACACCAACGTCTGTGTCAGAGCATCTTTTTGTATCTGAATGTTTATTATATACATTTTCCATCCAAAATGCTTTTTTTTTAACCCTTTACAAAAAGGTAAAAACGCGCACATGTCTAACAACCATTAATGTAATAACTAACCGATAATGTAATAATACTCTATAATGTAATAATTTTTTGCCTATAATGTAATAATCACCGAATAATGTAATAACTTAACAAATAATGTAATACAAATTTCGGCCCTATAATGTAATACTTTTTACACATAATGTAATAACTCGTCTTGCCTGATAATGTAATAACTGCCATGCCACCATTGCAAACCTGCCCTGATGAGTCATCCGTGATCTCCAAGCATTTGTAATCAAACAATTCTTTACTTTAATAGTCTTGGCTATTTGTATAAAAACACAATATAAAAATGAATTAGTTAACCAATGCTTTGGTGTGTCTCATTTACAAACACACACTGGCCATCCCATTAAGTAATTGTTTATTACGTTTACATCACGACCAATCATACAAATCAAAAAATGGGAGTTTACTTCTTCCTCATTACAATACCTATTTACACAAATGATTGTTGGATGGTTAACTTTTATCTTATTTCTTATTTGATTAATTTAGGAGCTACTGACTCCCAAACTGAGGACCAAATTTATAAAGGTGAAAAACCGACCGCAACAAGCCTTGTAATGTGCGTGTTCAGTACGGCCGCACTCATCGTCAAAATAACAACCTATTTTAAAAGACTAATTAGGTAAAGAAGGTGATTCCACAGTCAACCAATTTAAATACCCCTGGACGAAATACATTACCAGGACAAATGAATAAAATATAGAATGTGCGGTGGCTTCTTAATAAACAAATGTACCACTTCAGAATTTGCTTATACATTACCACACATCATCCAGTTACTGTGCTTCGCATATTAATTCAACTTCTTATTTTGTATAGAATAATTCCAGGCATATAGACTTTTCAGAAACAATCATTTTTATTTACTTACATCCCTGGCAGTCAAACGGGTGAATAATCCTTCCATTGTTGTACAGCAATATGTTCAGCAACAATACAGCTGCATACGAACAGTCTTCAGTTTAACTACGACTTATATCTTCTTAAAGTCTTATGCAGTTACAACTCTCCTATTTCTTATGTTTGTCTGTATTTCTTACTCTATGTATGATTTCTAAAGCATATCTATATGGTATATATGGTCGAAAAACTGTACTTGCTCTAGCTACAAATTAACTGCATCATCTGTCCCTCTGTCCCTTTTTTATTACCGTTTTCTTTCCAACTCAAATTTAACAATACTGCCTGAACCAGTATTGTTAAATACCAGAAAGCACTGGACCACATTGCCTCCTTATACAACATACTGATGACACTGTATAGTATAGTGCATATACAATACAGTGGTACAGTAAGTAAAGTACAGATAACCTTGCATCTCACTATATAGGGTACTGTTTTTGATTACTTTGACATTATTTTTCTTGGATGACTGATGCTCTTTAATGAATATGACCATACTTGTATTTCATAATTGGCTACATTTGTCTAAATATCTGAACTAATAATACTACTACTAATAATAATAATAATAATAATAATAATAATAATAATAATAATAATAATAATAATAATAATAACTAAATCATTTAGAAGCAAAATATGTTACAAAAAAGAAATATTGTAAATGATTGTCTCTGGATATCATTTGTCATTAATTAGTTTGACTAATCTATCAGTTTTTTAAATTTCAAATAACCCTGTCAAGCTATAGGCAATCACTGATTGCATATTGGCCTACACATAGTACTGTATTGTTGTATCCCTGTCTTATTTCAAAAGGTCACGCCCCTATAGATGTACTCCACCAGAAACTGAATGAAAAAAAAAAGCCAGATAGTGTTTTTCATGACATAGCGGAGTGAATAATTAACAAGAGGAACCTGAGTAAAGAGGAATAGCCTAGTTGATGCACTCACCTTTTCCTACGGGGTTCTGGATAATATTTATGTACCTTCATTTAAGGATTTGTCTTGATGGCTGATTTTGGTTCGAGCAACTACAATACCTTTGTGATACATTAACAGCTCCCTTAAGCTGTGGGTTTAGAAATGACAAAACACCAATCGAGACAGTTGGGGAGCGTGCTTGTTTGGAAAATACACAAACCTATTGTTGTTCAAATGGAGCGGTGATATTAATGGAAAACATATTAAGCTGCTGTTTTTGTGTATCTAATATTGATGTTTTTCCTTTATTCATGAAAATGTTTATTCTACTTATGACAGTAGTGTGGGATAGCATTACTACCTGTTTTGAGGCACTGCAAGTTGTGTACAAATAATGGGCACTAGTTGCTTTCAAACTGAGAAGCTTTAGTTTAGCTGAGATTGTAATGAGCACAAGGCAAAATGTTAGCTACCTTGGTGAGCAATAAAACAAACACTTCTAATGTGTTTTGCTGTCTCCAAGATAGTGGTGGATAAATGTTTTCTTCACTTCTAAGATATCTATTGAATTAAGACAGAGACAGGTCAAAGTGCTTTTGACCAGTTATGCAGATGACTGCCTCCGTGTGCAAGTTCCTGCCACAGACCTTTACATACTTATTACTTCAGAAATGCAAGTGCATGGAAAGAATCTCCTCTTTTAAATATTAACAGCCAGATGAATTATTATTATTATTATTATTATTATTATTATTATTATTATTATTATTATTAAAAAATATCAGCATTACTTTTAAGTGCACTCTGAAGGATATCATATTTCTAATCACTTTTCAATACATTTTAAATCCACACTAGGACTGGAACTTCAGCTGCTGCTGTATACCACTGTATCAATGCTTTTAGAGTAGGTCTGTCATGTTAGTCACAGTTAGTAGACAAAAGAAAGCCATTCAAAGCTGCATACTTAGTAGTGATAGTGGATGAAAAGAATATATGTTGCCTATTTTATTAGAAATAAATATATTAATTTGTGTCTATAACCACTGAGAAAGTTCTTAACATATGCACATTTTTGGGGGGTGTATATTGTCCTAAAACAAAAAGGTTTGGGTGATATGTTTTGAAATTCTATTAGGAATAATAATCTTTTTGAGATATAACTAAAGCCTTCTTTTCCCACTGAAGCTTCCGTTTCATGTTCAGTGCTTCTCAATAACTTGAACAAGACCCTGATTCAAAGAAACTGATACAATGGGAATTCTTTAATTGTTGTCCTCTCACCTATTGATTGCAAGTTTAGACCTACTGACTCACTTGAAAAGAACTTCCTGACTTTTGTGGAATGAGCTATATGTTAAACAGGCTACCATAGAATTTGACAGTTCTTGAAAGGCCCTGTATTGGGCAAGCTTATTTTTTTTCTTTGCAGGTCAAAAGCAGTCAGAGATATATAAATACTAAGCAATTGAAACTGATATAAAAAGAAAATAAAAATAAAAGGGAAAATCATCTTCTTTCATCAGTGTGGTTTTATGTCTATATCTTGCATGGTTATGGTCATTATTTGATCAACCAGAACAATCAAATGTTAGTATTACCTAGTGCCAGTGTGTTTCAGATCTAGTCAAAACATTCTGCTCTCCAAAGTTTAGCTTTGTGAAACTACTCACTATTTGGACTTCCGAACAAAAGGCTTTGTGTGTGAACTGTGTCAACTGTCATAAAAGCTGTCTCTCTTAGTGCCATTATGGAATGCCAGCTAATTGGGTGGTATGTCTTCATCACAGAACAATGAGTTTATTATGAATACCTTTCTAAGAAACTGAATACATATACACTTTTTATGTTAATGTGAAACAACAGGCAAGATCCATGTTACGTGACAAAGCTCATGACCTCTGACCCTGTCCATTGGAATTTTAAAGTCCTTTTCAGCCCTCCAATTGTGTGTGACTTAGGGATTGCACCCAATCACAATACAAGGCGCTTCCAGGTGCATAGTTAAGGCAACATCCGCACTTGCGCCCACCTACAACAAACCATGTCATGTACCTACCTAAACAGACAGGACACAAAGATGTCAGTATCTGCCATGGAAGTCGTTTAAAATAACGAAAAAAACCAAAAAACATTTTTACTAATTCTGTGCCAGGGCTCTTTGATTTCTGCATTTGAAAATCTTGAATTCTGCAATAGCCCTTTAAATGGAAATAATGTATATTTGAAAATGTTGATTTTTTTCTAGGGCTGTTTTCAAAGTTTATCACAGTACCTGAACTATCCTCTCGAGCTTGAAACACAACTGTGAACCTTTTTACGTGTTCTTCAATAAAGTGTGACAGATGCCAATGTGCATTTTACAAAAACTGCTCCCCCCCCCCCCCCCCCCCTTTAAAACAGATACCCCCATTTAGACTTCAGATTTGATTATCAGTCAAGTAACTGCTAGGGGCATGCTCTAACCAAATGCTGTAACATTACAGAAAATGGGGGGTTTATAATTTCCGAACCAGAGCCAAAAAATCTACAATTTTTTCATTTCTTCATTTGATTTTGCATTCACATGTAGCTTCAGGGAAGACGTGACAGCCTGGCTGATGGTGGCATTGCTCCAAGCTTGTCTTGCTAAATCTTGCAAAATACTTTTTGTTTTTAATAGCATAGCAGACGAAAAGCAAGCAAGACTAAAGAACAACAACGTCATTGCTAATCAGATTTATATATATATATCTCACAGGCTGTTGTTTCCTATAAATATCAGAATTGTGTCTGACTTAACTATTTTGTGGTAAAGGCATTAAGGATCAATTAGCTTTTTGTCTGGTGGTGATTTTATTTTTGTATTATACAGTAGTTGAGTCATTCAGTGAAGCACTAGCAGCAGAGTCCAGGACCCTTTGTTTCTGCTTTGGGTACTTGGCGTGGCTGGTGTAGCTAGGGGCCTTCCTTGCAATTGCGAAAAAAAAGGGCATTGCAATTTTTACAGTGGAAGTAGTTTATTTACCTTTTGTCTATCTGATGACATCACCCACTGTCATTTACCTACAAACAAATAATCAAAGCAAAAGCATTTTATATGGATCTATCCAAAAGTCCATCATGTAAGATAACACCAAAAAGAAGCCGTTGTGGTTGTATTTTAAAAGTCACATCCAATTTTTGGCACAGATGCCGATACAGATATCACTAACAAAGATACAGATACATTTACAGATACACTCCCAGTAGCTGCTCAGGTGATAGCATTGTTTGTTGTTGGTTTGGATATCCTGGCTGGACAATTCAGTGTGACCACTTTGGTTGTTTCCAGTTTGTGGACATGTTATCAAACCAGATTTGTACACTAGACTTCCTGAACAAGGTTGTGGCAGGTCAACCACACCACACAATGGCCGATATCTATACAATATGGCCCAGAGGAATTGCCAATCCACTCCACCTGGTTTTAATATTCAATTCAGGACAGCAACTGGAGTTACCATAAGCGACCAAGCTGTGAGAAAGTCTGGTTTGAGGTAAAAAAAGACCAACTATAGCTCCTCAATTGACCCTAAATTTGCGTGTGCTTCCAAGGGGCAGATGTATGATTTAATGTTGTATTAGTAGTACGGGTACATGTATACACATAGACAACACTTAATAAGCTATGTGCCTGTATAATAACGAATAACTCATTTTTGAAGGTAATGGCATTATTGAAAAAAAACAGAATGTGCTACTAATGTGCTAATTATTATAATGGTATTTAATGTTGCCTTCCCTTTTTCTCACCCCAGAGGAAAAATAATCTTTAGTTACTGTGGCAGTTCTTATGTAACAGGCATGCACAGAACAACAAACAGTTGCTGCCCAAATATAGTACTGCTGTTCTTCTCTTATTAAGAAAACAATTGGAGTATTATACATGTGTTAATCAGAACTGAATACAAGAATACTACCAGATGTATTCAGAATACACTAACATGTATTTTAACAATTTCAGAGGAAATACTCCCTCCATGTTCACGTTTTTAAAAAATATATAATCTGTTATATAATATTAATAACACACACAATAACTATTAAAATTGATAATACAGTTCCAATCATAAACCATACAGTAAACTCCTTTTTAATAAAATATTTGTTTTAGGATCAATGTGCATTCCCCTGAAATATGAGTGTGCAGTACACCCAGAAGAGAAGCCAAGCCCCAGCAAAGAGATATGCCTGCGAGCTTGGCCTTGCCAAGTGTGCACATTTGAAAGCTCAGTTCACTGGGGCCACTGCAAAGTTTGCGAGGCAGCCACTTTGTTTTAATTATTTTTCAAAGAATTTAGGTGTGAACAAAGGGTAAGGAATTGACAGCACCAATGACTCTAATCCTCTAATGGTCCATGAATAAAATACAGCACATGCAAGTGTACTGTCAGGCTTCTCTACACTGCTTCAATCTGACGTTTGAGTCTACCCCCTGTTGTGCAAGAGGCTAATTAAGTCCCAGCGCTTAAATAATTTTTTTGGAGCAAACACTTCCAATTACACCAATCTGCGTGGTACATTTCTGACATGTTCAACATCTAGTTAAAGACAGCAACACTGAACAATGTGTATACATTTGTTTTAGACTTGTAGGTGACTGTCTGGAATGTAAAATTGCCTTTAATTACATTGACTTTTATTAAAGGAATCCTCAAATGCTGAACAAAGCCTGAGATTAGAGAGGCCTGGTTGGAAACAAAAAAATCCTAGACTCTTCAAATATTGTACTGTACTTCTGTCATTATTTTAGTTTTCAGCTGCTCTTTTAGGTGGCTTTGAGAATGGCTGGAGGGAAATGAAATAGTTCTAGTTTTGCATGGTATTATCTTTGTGTGGTCTGCAATATTTATGAGGATGCTTTGGCATTTTAATGTGCAAACAGGAATGTGTAAAATGTTGCCTCAAACCATGCCTGACCCTTTTAATTCATTCTTTTATCTTGCCCTGCAGACGTGGAGGTTCTATCAGTTAAGTGCATCAAAAGGAAAGGGATTGGCCAAAGTAGTTGCATAACATATTAGAGCTCAATGATGACACATGCCCTTTTACAGTCCTATCGGTTGATATATATCTGACACGATACATGTTTTTCTACTACCAATTAAAACATATATTCTAATATATAATTTTTACAAAGACAGCTGGGGACAAAATGATATTATGTATGGGAATGATTTCAGAGAATACTATGGAGATTAAAATGGCCAAGTACATCATTAGTAGTCGTAGTGCGTGTTACATAAAATAATTGAGGGGTATTTTAGCCCCTATTATGCACTGTTTGACTTAGATCTTTTTGTATCATTTTTTCATAGCACAGTTGTTTTTTTATACCGTTTTTTATAACATCATCCCTTCTTTAGGATATCTTGAAACAAAACCCTCTCTACAGCAGTTACTGCATAGTGTAATATTTCTTAATGCTTGTCATTTAAGGTTCAGCTTAAGTGTTATATTACAGTGCATGACTGAGTGATACATGCAGAGGATACAGTATCTTCGGCTTCCTTGTTTATGGTGAATTGATTATAATTGAGCAGTTATTTTTTAAGGCTTGTGTATCGTGTACCGATATGTATACATTTTTAAAGTATTTATTCATTGGCACTCAAATTGTCTCAATTTTTAAATGTTTACACCCGGGTGTGCATATGAGTACCTGCACTTTTTTGTTTAGAATTTCACCCCTGTATTTATCTATCGATATGTCTGTATAGCCTATCAATATGTTCAGTTTGTTTACAAACACACTTTCCCCTGACAAAGGTATGTTAAACATACTGATATGTTGGAAGTTGGCTCTTTTGAGCAAAAAGGTATGTATTGTGTGGGTGAAATGAATTTCTTATACAAACCGGTTTTGTATTTAAATAAGTGAATTAACCATTTAGAGAATGTACAACCCTTCTGTACAAGATACAATAAAACACAACATTTCTAGGTTTCCTCATTCAGTTCACATTAGGATTTCCATTTGCCTTGTGATCTCAATCATAAAGACCAGGAAATTATTTCCACAAGCGCTGCAAGACTTAGGGATTAACAGAAAGCATGCATTTATAAATTGACCCCAGACAGGGTATTTAAAATTACTTACCGTAAAAAACAGTGTATAAGTCGCACCTGTGTATAAGTGCCCCCCCCCCCCCCCCCCCCAACCTTTTTGAGACAACAATTTCAGGCAAAAGCCTATAGGTCCACTGGTATATGTCGCTCCCCCCTTTTTAGGACCCCCTAAAATAACTAAAAAATAGAGTTATACAAAGGTTTTTACAGTATTACTAGGCTCCAATATTTAGACTGAAAATCATGCATTGAGTCCCCTTTGCAGTTAAACCTGTTGTTGTAGGTCTTCTTCAGGTGAGTGGTTTAACTCTTACTGCTGGTTATTGCTTATGCTTCATTGCCATCAGCCAAAAGCAACTAACAACACTGAGGTAGAAGATTTCCATTAAAAAAAAAAAAAACTCTTTCTGAACCATACCGTAGGTTGGAGGGTATAGCTCATTTGTATTTGAAATGCTAATCAAAGATACACTCTATTTTCTTGCCTTGTATTAACACTCGCAATAGTATCACTGTTCCCATTAGTCTAGCTGCAACCAGACCGGAATGCAGCAGTTTATCTATACTGTTCTATTTGAAAGTACCAAAATATTTGCAGCACAATGAAACTAATAAGATGTATGGATTTAATGGATTTAAACCACTGCTTAGCAGCTCTTTTTTAAGCATTGTGGCTTGGGAGAGATGTACTAATCCAACACACTGGACCCTAGTTTAAGATCTAATGTCCTGCCCCTCAGGTTGCAAGGTTATACAAGTTTTTGACTTAAGTTTGTCAGCATATGCATTGGGTAAGATTGTAAAGTTGAGTGAAATGACCCTGTGTTCTGTATAGTTTCATTATATTTCATATATATTAAGCAGTTGGTGTTTTTTTGTTAATACTGCTGGCCAGGGAACATCCATTAAAGAAAAAATGATTCAGGTACATTTGTTTATTCCAGTAAGACAAGTTCTGAGGAAATGTCCAAATATGTTTCATTAAAAGAAACAGTAAGCCTCATCCATAAATGCATACAATTCAGTAAAGCACAGCATGACTGTTCACATCTTGAATAATTTCCACAGCTGTGCTCTGCAGCTTGTCTGTGCTGACTTCAGGGTGGTTTGTTGTTTCTAAACATTACACCTTTGTATTGCTTATCCTCTGATAATGCTGGCAGTTTTATTGTCATACCAGGAGATAACTTGGAATTAGGCACTTGCTAAGTGGGGGTATAACAGATAAGCCTTCCTGATCCAACCTTTCCCAGAGTTAGATTTTTCACATTTATATTTAGACAAGCTTAGCAGTTAAATATAACATCAAAATAGAACCTCAGTCAACTTGCACTGTTAAGTCTTCTAAGTAAAATGAAGTGAAAGCTTGAATAACAACCATATATGCTTTTGGGCAAGCTATAAAATGCATAGTAAAACTAGCAGGCAATGAAATGACTCAACACGGTTTTTTTTTCTGCTTCTATTATATTTTTATTTCAGTGATTTTGTTTAAAATAAAGACACACGTATCTTTTATCATTCCATCAGGCCTATTGTACTGCAAAATGGTAATTCTTTTATCCAAGCAAATGTATTCAAGCAAACATTGTGCAATTTAAAAAACTGAAACTTGAAAACACACATGGAGCCAAATTTTGATGAACACTAAAAAAATGGAAGGCAACGTACAAACTCAGTGCTTGCATTGTGTCCTGCCATATCTCCCATGCTGTGATTTTGAACAGAGCAAACACTGGAAAGTTAAATGCAGAAAGGATGAGAAAATCAAGAGAAGCTGACTGCCCCTTCTTACTATGCATGTGTTTTCTGAGATTTTTAGATAATAATAAAATATGCTTTCATTATTTCCCTAATAGTATACATCTCACTATGAGAGCTTATATTGGGTACAGTTATTCAGCTATTTAACACCTTATCCAACACCTGGCAGTAGCACAGGCATAAAAACTCGATGAAAAACATGGTCTCAAAATCGCTTCACAGGGCAAAGTCTGATTGTGCTCGTGTGTGCCCACGAAGTGCCATCAGACACTAATGATCTTTGCCATAGTGTTAGTGCCTTGCCCGGTGAACAAGAGTAGCTTGTGCTGACACTGAGAAACAAAATATATATTCCTTGGAATATCTGTATTCTGTTTTTATCCCTTAACAGATAAATAGGGGTGCATTCAATTGAAAAAGCTCAATACAAATATTCATGTTTTTTTTCTTTCTATTATTTGTGTTTTACATTTAGAAGGTAATTATTCTGTCAGTAATCAAACTGACTAAAACCACTAATTTTTTGTATCTGTGATTTTTTGTCTTATTTAATTTTGATTTATTTTCCTGGTTTTTACTTTGCTTGTTTCTGTAGAAATGAGTCTTCTGTGCAGCAAATTGTGGGATTGTAGTCCTATAAGTCCCATAATACAACATTGGTAGCTCCTAAGGTAAGGTTAAGGAAATGTCACACATAGATGATAAATCAGTGGCATTTGTTAGTTTTATTTTGTGTCAATTTCTGGCGTCAGTGCGGGAATAAAAATGTCATTGCCACGCATTGCCAGGAACATTTGCTTCCAGGTGACTTTTAAATTACTCTGTTGTATAGCTGATGGAAAGGCAGCTTTTCTTGTGAAATTAACACATTTATTAATAGGCTTATTTTTTTCACTTAATGGTTTTATTGGAAAATCCAAGTTTACCTGTAAAACAATTATAGTATTTGTTATATGTTTGTTGCATCAACAACAGCTGATTTAAAAAAATGATTTAATTAAATCAACTATTATGGTTTTCTACAATACGTAAAAAAACATAGATACAACACAATTAAGGCTGCAACCTTTAAACATGTAAACCACTATAAACTGCAAAATGAATACTATGGAATGAAATGGAGACTTGCTTTTTTGGGATGATACAGTTGTCAGTATTTTAAAGTTTAAGTTTCCTCTCTATTTGGAACAGAAGTTTGACATTTTAAAAAGCTGTTCACTTCTCTTTTGTGGGCTGCTTGGCACAGGCAACTTACGTACACAGATCCCATGCAGTACATGTTGACCAGGACAGCCAAACTCCCCGATACGTTTAAAGATACTGGAGATAATTGAAGGTTGGAGGATAAAGTAAATGGTTTTAAAAGTGTCAGCACAAAAAGATTCAGAAAACTATAGACACTGAGAGAGGATGTAATTGCAGGTGGTCTTTGACTTTAGCTTAAGAAACTGGTTCCACCACAACCTCGTCTCACAGACGGCTTGTTGTTTTAAACTTTGTATATTTTTGTTGCCTGATTTTAACAGAAAAAGAAGTGAATGTTAGTTTTTATAGTCCAGTCCTGGTCTGCTGAATTAAGCAGTATAAGACAGTTCTATATCAGTTTACATTCAAGTGAGATGTGGAAGACTATATGGTTTAATGATCCTAAGACATTACCTAACCAGTTTTTTAACATTATGACTGATGTGATCCAAACAAGCTCTTTTTAATTTTTGTTACAGCAACTTAAAAAACCCAGGGGTGAAACAAAGTTCATCCATAACAATGAGCCTATTGCAATGTAAAGTTAAGACAAGTCACAAGCAGGCGAGGGGGCGCAGTGGTTTCATTAAGAGGTAGGTACCTCAACAATGCCAGCCCAGGTCTTTGTTCTGAGCATGTCCTTTATTAAATTAAACAATTTAAACCACTGACCAGGTCCTAAAAAATGAAATCATTTAATTATAACTATTAATACTAGAATGAACTCAAGATGGGTTTTGGGATCTCAACTTAGCCCACAGAACAAATCCTTATACCAATCACAGTGGTCAGCTCTAGTAAAACAGTGTATAAAGTTAGCATACCTGCTGCTGTCCACATACATGAAGAGAGCAATTAGCAATTGGAAAGGATTTTGACTGTCATGAAGAGATTAAACAAAAGTAAATCTGACATAATATCTGAAGTTGCAGATAAAATAACCCATTGTCTCTCCGGGTAGGGGTACGCAAGCAGATATCTTTGAGTCATATTACTTGTGAATCGGTTTTTGTTACTTGTGTGTGATGAAATATTTGGGATATTATATTTTTTGTAGTTCTAATAGTCTTGTTTTTACCTGCAACACTGTTTTGAGTTTTTTACTTTTATAAAAACATAAAGTGGTCAATAATAAATGGTAGATTCCTAACACATTCTATTTAATTAATTTTTATTTATTTATTTATTTTAAAAAATGTAGTAGTTGGCAATTGTTTTTATCATTTTCTCCCCAATTTGGAATAGCCAATTATTTTTAGGCTCAGCTCACCGCTATCACCCCCACGCTGACTCTGGAGCGGCGAAGACAAACACATGCTGTCCTCCGAAGCGTGTGCCGTCAGCAACCACTTCTTTTACACACTGCAGGCCCACATGCAGCCACCTTAGAGGTGCAGCGTCGGAGGACAATGCAGCTCTGGGCAGCTTACAGACCACAGGGGTCGCTGGTGCGCAGTGAGCCGAGGACACCCTGGCCGACCTAAGCCCCCCCCCCCCCCCCGCCCCCCCGGACGGCGCTCGGCCAATTGTGCGCTGCCCCCTGGGAGCTCCCGTCCACGGTCAGCAGTGGAATTTCCTGGACTCGAACCGGCGACGTCCAGGCTATAGGGCGCATCCAACACTCCATGCGGAGCGCCTTTATTGGATGCGCCACTCGGGAGCCCATATTTAATTAATTTTAATTAATACATTTTGCTTCAACCCATTTACCAATCTGGAGGACTGAGGATCAATAGGCAGCCTTAGTTTTCATGATCAAGCCAATCCACTTTTCTCCCACTGAGTCTCAACCTGGAGCATGATGACACACTTTTCCTATCCAATTTTCCACTTGGCAACAGATCCCACTTGCATGCCTCACCTCATGGCAGTGGTTTTACTAGGAGCACCATTGGAGACCCTAATTGTTTCTGCTAGTTTAAAAACATAACGTTTACTTTTTTAAGAGAGTGTATGTGATGAGTCAGGAAATATTATTGATTTAAATTAGCTTGCCTAATCACTTATTAATTAAGCAATGTTTGTTTTACTATGGTGGCCCACCCTAATAACCTTACTCTATCTTTTTCAATGGCTTACCTATCTTGAATACTGACTAAGTGTTCAATTGATTTCTTATTACTTCAGTCAGCATAAGTAGAGGGTTTCTCTTGTTGTCACCTTTCATTTGTGTGTTGAATACTTTAGGAAGACAGCTTAAGTTATAGTTTTACTTTGCCCTTTGTTTCAGTATTGTTCTTTCAGATTGATTGGGGAGAAGTGTCTGACCTTGTCAGTCTGGAGTTGTACTAACAAACACAACGAGCAATTAGAAAGGATAGTAAACAGCTTGTTGCACTTTCTCTGAGAGCCCCTTTATCAGTGTAAAACGCAATTGTTATCAATGTCAAATAAGTATGTTCTTTAGGACAAAGGCTTGCCATTTCATAAGTAAATATGTATCCTTACCCACCCACAGACACAAGTAGATAGTCAATTTATTTGATTTGTAGCAAAGAGCATTTTAATTAAAAGTGTGTGAGCCATGAAAAGTCTGCCAAAGTTCTGAACTAGTTTGACCTGAGGAAATCCCCAAAATGCATTTCTTAGGTTTATGCACAAAACCTATGCAACTCAATGGTGCACCGGATTCCAGATACATTTTTACTGCCCCCTTGCATTTTATGACCTTTGCAATCATTCTGTTTAGTTTATTTTAACTTTTTTTAGTAGTTAGCACCATATAGAGCTGAGCTGTATATTACTAGTTATACAATAGGAAACATACTATAAAAATAAGTGATCGCCAGATGGTGCTGGCTCGTCTATAAAAACATTTGGACTGATCTTGAGTGAAGAGGCACATAACAGTTTGCTGCACTGCGATATATATATATATATATATTACTATGGTTGATCCTTGGCAGTTCACTTCCAGACTTGGTCCACTTGTTTGCTGGGTCACGTAAGTGGATAAAGTCTGAAATAGTTTCAATCTCAAACACTCATTTTGTATGTACATAGAATATATGTAAAAAGTATGCTTACAATGATAATAGAAAACTTTAACAATCATCACATACACTTCCATTCTCCCAACTCCCAAATGCGTTAAAATATGAGTTCTGCATTAAACAACCACAAAATTGTTTCCTGATTTACGATTGGCAGCTGCAAACCAGGGAAGTTACAGATAGTGATACAGTACATCTCTTGTTCATAGTTTATTTTGATGTACATGATTTTCTTAAAGTTTTTCAGAATTCCTTGTAAAAACATGAAATGTGGCTGACTTGGATTTAACCCCCTTTTACCTCCTCTGCCCATAATGTGTTATTATTTGCTGTTTAGATTTGGTCTAAAACACAAAAAACCTGACTGAAGAGCAACATTTATACTTATATTTTCAAAACAAATCTCTGAATTGCATAGAATATTAATGCTATTATATATGTTTGGTTTCTCCCCAAACTCATGTAATGATGTATTATTATTATTTTAGTTCACTTAATCATGGTCAAATCAATGCATTGTGTAGGGTTAGGCATTCAAACTGGCTGCATTCCAGAATGTTAATTTATATAATCTATTATTCAATATCACGATTGAGGTCAATAATATAAGTAGGTACAGCTAGAGTTAAAGATTAGTTGCATTTAAGAGATTACAATTCCTGGTTATTTCCTCTGATTACATTATACTGCAAGCATAAAAAAAAGCAGTTTAAAAGCGTTTTCTTTCATAATTAAGTTCACTGCTAGAGAAAATGAAATCACAAAAAAAAAAGAAAAAGAAAACTGCTGTTCAGTTACTGTTCAGATTCGGTTTCAGTAACTGCCAGTGACCAGCTGTGCAATACCAGCTGTGCATTTACACTAAAACAACAGCAATGAATAACAATACATATTACTTAAGCTATTGTAGGACCCTTTGGGTAAAATGTGTATTTTACCCAAAGGGTCCTTCACTATCATAGTGGGGATTTTCTGATTAGTATATTACACTACTAGTAGTGCACTGTAGTAATTCTGCCGATTACGGTTAAATGTCCAGTCATTTTCTCCTCCCAATAACACTGTCTAGGGGGATCGCTCAGTGTTGACAATGCTTGAAGCTAGGGAAACCAATCAATTAAAAATGCCCCGTTACTTTAACATGCAAAGATCTTCTATGCAAGAGCCAACCTGCGCCTGCCAACCAACAAGATGCTTCAAGATAAAGATCAATATAAGTAAGCAGAAACCCCAAAACTGCAGCCCTGCCAGCAGAGAAGCAATTCCCTAGTGTTAGCTTTGAATCGTGTCTTTGAATCATATTGCGATCAGCATCAGCACACATAAGTAGTAGATATTTGTTCAACATTTTTCACATTTTAATAAGGAGCGTTTCTGGACCTGAATGTTGCAAAGAGGACCATACTGTAATATATGTGATCATGCCTGTACATTCAGTACATTCTATGTAATGCATTTCCCATCCCTCAAATGTAGAAAAGCTATTGTAATTAATTCAAATGTTACATCAGTAAAAATGAATAAAATAAGAAGTGTAAGCTTCCACCCACCAGTCATCTGACACATACACAGACAGCCATCTAATGTTCAGAAAATAATTGTTCTCTTTCAAGAGCCTAAAGAGAGTTTTCTTTCTATTGATTTATGAAAGATACATTTCCACATATCCAGCCAGCAAGGACTTGGCAAGAGGTATCAGATTTGCTTAGTCGGATTAGTATCTTAGTGGTGCTTGGTAGCATGGTTGTACACAGCGTTTAAGGCTGGTGTCAGATGCTCTCACTTAAGGACTGCTAACATTGAGTAGCAGCTATATTTCCTCTACATGGGACTGCCTGTTTATGCACATACACACTCTGTATAGTTGATGTGGAATTGTAAGTTAATTGATGTATTTTTCTTCAATTCCCTGACACTGGCATAGTGTTGAACTTGTGTTTTTCCTGTGGTTCTGGAGCTGCTGTCAGGAACGTGCTGGATTCTGAGGTCAGGAATGTATGGCTACTTTTTCATGCTGCCAACTTTTAACTGACCTACAGTGTGATATATTTCAACCTCAAGGAGTCCTAAAGAGTTGCATTCAGCAGACTCTGACAATACCTTGCCATTGCATCACTTCATCAAACCACTGAGGTAAGAGCAGATATTTTTGACGGTTACTGTCGACTAAATGCATGTTATACAAATAATTGCCATATTTTCAACAGGATTTGTATGGTTTTTGTTTTGTAGTTGAGGTTAAATGATTCCTTGATTTACTTTTTTAGGGATATGTTTTTGTAAGATCCATGTGTACCATAAGGTACAGCATGAATACAAAAACAGCATTTGACTACATGGAACAAGGCTGCTAAATACAATAAATCATTTCTACAAATTTGTTTTCTCTGTTCCATTTTAATCTTTTAAAGAGCTTAGCATTTTTTTTGTTTGCGAAAGGAAACATTTTCTCAGCCCTGTAAAATGAATTGAGTTTTCAAAAACATAACAATAATGTTAGAGAAAACACGCACACTAATAGTCTGCTAATTTTAAATATGACATGTTTTTTAAAAGTTGTTGATTATTCTTGTCTTTCTCTTGGCCTTTGATTTAAACTAATTAAAGGCATATGCTTGTGAGATGTTTTTGTCCCTTCTGTGCAAGTGTGAAACCTGAACAAAATCTTTATGTATTACAGTATTTTTCAATTCTGACATTAGCTAATTTGCAAAAAACTGCAACCATGGCAAATTACAGCATTTTGCAAGGCTGAGTAGAAGTGTTCAGTAAAGATTCAGCTGGGAAATATACCCTGTTTATTTTTTTTGTAAAATGCTTTGAAGAAAATGAACTGTCTGGCTGTAGAACTCTGATTTCCTCTTGGACATGAGCTGATACTGAGTGCTGTCCCAGGTGATACTAGCACTGCAACAGCTGAAAGTGTGACAGCCACTTCATTAAATCTTTCCATGTCCACTGGATATGTAGCAGGGAATAACTAGGCCTTACAGCAACGTATTTTGACTACACAGCTTTCCTGCCTACAGAATACCCGGTATTATATTTCTTAAAACATGATTACTGCTTAACATAGTGCTCTAGGTTGTATTATGATGAGGAGTACTGCACTGTAACCTTTTAAATGTTTGAAAAGTCAGGAATTGTATTGTTGCTTTTTACAACGTTTCCATGGAGACAAACACAAATATGAGTAATTTTATTTTCTATTTTTGTTAAATAAATTTAGTAATTCCTTCACATGATGCCCACTAATTGGTCAATGTTTGATGTGTCCAGTGCTGGTACAATCCATTGTCATGTTATACTCAACAGATCTTGTCATTAAGTGGCATGTTCTTAGAAACTGCACAACAAAATGAAAAGATGTAATTTCCCACCAGATCTGTTTGAAATAAAAATGTGGTTGTGTATACTATTTAGATTCTTCATGGCATTGGAGGGATTCCAAATGGCTTGACGTACTAAAGGCTAAACTCTTTAAATATTATATAATCTGTCAAGCCAGTTGCATAACACTCAAACAACATTTAGTGACCGAATGACGTTGTGAGGACGGATTTCATAAAATATTTAATTAACGCTCCATTTAGATTAACATTATTAATCATAAGATACAAAAAAGTATCAAGTCTTGGTGCTTTTTTTGCAGCATTAGGAACTACAGTTGTTTTTCACAGTAATGTGCCAGGGGCGTATTTCCAATGTGAATTGCAAAACTAACAGAGTTCAAATTAAGTTATCTACTGGGACAAAGCAATGTCCTGTACTGTTAGATAATAACTTGACATGCCGCTGATTCTGTTTAAAGCTGATTCTGCTTAAAGGGAATTATTTATTTTCCCAATTATCAGATTGATCAATATAAGGATGACAATCTTGCCTTTTAAACAAATACAGAATTTTACTTAGTTAATTTATTGTGTATTTAACCAAACACAATGGAGGTGAACTGAATTATATTCTTCATCTTTATCTCTATTTGCTTTTCAACATTCACATATTTAATACTGCATCTAAAGTGCATTCCAAACTTGGGTACCTTTAAGGCATGAGGAAAAGGACTGTTTCACAATACATATTTAACACATTGTAAGCTCTTTATAAGTCAGTTTGCTTGTTTTGATATGCCCCTTTTGACTTGTTTAAATTAATATCTTAAATATTTGTATACAGTTTAATACTATGACTCAGTCAACATAAAATAAGTCTGCAAATATCAGTGGTAGGGGTAGATTTTATTTGCACAGAAGTGTGACGAAATATACTGCACTGAAAGATTAGTTTAGCAGTATGGATCATGACATAGTGGAATGAGTTTAACGGCAATGCCGCAGTTGATTAATGACCCCTATTCCAAGTTAAAAAAGCATTAAAGGTAAATTCTAGGACTGCAATTTCCCTTTGACTGCGCTGGGTTTGTATTGTACATCTACTACAGCATCCTTGAATCATTGCAATCATTTACTGTTTTGCAATATTAGTAATGGTTTAAAACCATTCTTTGGATTCCACTAAGGATTTGTCACACAGAAGAAGAAATGTTTATACTTCACATATAGGACACTCAAGGCTTTGGAAAACTGCACGATAACTCTCAGTCATAACAAATCTGGGGCCAGACATTCAATGATTTTGCAAATGTATGCAACTTTTAAATTCAAAAGTGTTGCAAGTAAATTAGCAATATCGCAAGGCTACAAATGTCAATACATTTAAATTAATATAAACAGGAAATGAATCGCAACTCAGGCTGTACCCAACTGATGCACGGGGTGAGACAATGACTCTATTGTTCAAAAGAATAGAGAGGGCAGCTTTACTGAAGAGATTATAATAATAGCTGACACAAAGGGGGGAAAAAAAAACCTAAAATAAGATTTGACACTAAACAGAAATGTATTTAAAAAAAATATCATTATATGAGTTTTCATATTTCTTAATAAATTAGTATCCAAAGCAAAACAAACCTGTCCGGACAGGGCAGTAAATCAATGAGAAATGTCTAATTATACTACGCAATTAAAGAAGTATGAACTCATACAATAACAATACTTTTTAATATATAGGGGATGAGTAATCGTGTGGTAGTTTTCAGGACATTTCACACTGTTTTAGTGCCTTGCCAGGAATTTCGTACTTGTAGGTGGACTTGCATAATTATTCACAAACAATGGTACAACAGAAGATTCAGATGTTTGTGCATAACCTCATCTTGGCTAAAAAAAAAAAGTTTGCTTTCTGGTAATGGAAGCAGATAAAATGTCAATCGCTTTATATCTTTTTGTTTGTTCTTAATCCGAATACATACAAATAACGAAAGCTGTTCTTTTTAAAGTGCTTTTATTTTTTTAAAATTATTTTTTTATAATTCTTAATAATGTGTGCTTTCATTTCCACTGCTTTTCAAATTCCAGTATTGACTTCTGTCATAGAAAATATAATCATCTGCACCATGGGATCACTTTGTCCATAAGATAAACTGTAACACACCTTTTAGACAACAGAGATAATGCAATAGTAACCTCTAGAGATCCTGATGGTTCAAGTAGTGTCATGGTCATCAGAATCAACCTTTGGTCAATCAAGGGCTTCAGTAGACCATAAAATGTATTTCAAATAATTGTCCTTTCAAGCATACTGAGTCTGTAGGCATTTTCCTCATTTGGTTGATTGACCTATCCGATGCCACCAAAGGTACCAAGTCTCTGTGCTTTCTTTCTCCAAGTGAATATATAGAACACTCCCATCCCCCCTTGCTATTCTAAGTTGTCATTTTAACTCTGACTTAACTAGTTCAGCATAGTGAGATCCTATATGGAATGTGATATAGCCCATGACATAAGCTGGGCTGGTATTTAAAATATAACCCCTTAAGTTCCTAGGGGTTAGAGTTGATGCTACTCAGATAATACTTAAATATCTTATACAGATAATTTCATGAACATTCCAAAGCGCTCACTAGAACAAAACTGTGGCATGAGTAGGCATAGGGAAATGCATAACCAATTTACAAATATAGCTGATACTGATGAAGGCACAAGCCAAACATTGCGTATACATAAATACAGGTCAAATACAAATATAATAATAAAAAAGTATGTTGTTTTTTTTTTATTAATTTTTAATTAATTGTTTTCAAATTATTCAATTTGGTGAAGTTAAAATGACAACAACATTTCATATCTTAATATTGCTTTAATGAAATAGAAATGTAAATCATTGCTGAACATTGTGTATCCCATTCATATAAATTGCATGAACTGGCATTCATGACTCTCCGCTTCCTGTGATTCATTTGGAGAGAGTAAACTTTGTGTTCTTGCCCTAACTGTTACACAACTGAAACAAACTTGTAAAATAGTAACGAGGACAATGTGTGAAGTACTACATCAGAGGAGTTTTTAGCATGAACTTTTGGTCAGATTGATATTTATTTTTAAGATATTGATCCTATATTACCTTTTTAATTCATTTTACACATCATATATATTGATATATAGGTCCGGACCAAATCAAAACTTTGACAACCCGCTAATCACAATTTACAAAACTGTATTTAATGGTGTTTTCTTTTTATGAGTAGAAAAAATAAGATACTTACAAAAAAAGAATATGCTATTAAATACATTTTTGTTAAGTGCGATTAGCAGGTTGTCAGCATTTTGATTTGGTCCCAGCCATAGTGTGTAAACATGACAAGTATTGGGATGGGCCAGATCTGAACAGTGCCTCTTAATTTTTTTACATTTATTATAAAAATAATGATAATACAAAAATACTCACAATTTGATAATTCACAAATGTGGTTATTTTTCATGATTAGTCTTTGATACTAGTAACTTGCCCTTCATTAATTCACTACCCTCAATTATTTATTTTTATATCATTTATGTGCACATTATATATTTCTTACGTAAATATGTGTAAAACCTTTATCAAATGGGAAGTAAATATTTAATTTCTGACTGTTTTAAATAAATAAAAGGGTTTTCAAAGAATGATACATGCACTTAACATTTAAACAAAGATATTTCTGTTTTTTATATATTTATTTTTTGCATGTGTGCCCCAACTTATATACTGTACAGCACATGTCTCCAGATTTATAACTACCAGAGATACCTGGCAGCTAACGTAAGTTATTTCAACTGTCTGGGTATTGGTTAAAAAAATAGATTATATCACTAAATATCTCCCGGTTATAAATTTAAAACAGGAGGCCACTGTAATTCTTCTTTTAATTATGTGGAGTCAGAATTCCCACTAAGCTATTCTGTTAGTTCCGGTTAGAAGCATGAAGTATATCCCACAAGACATTTTAGATTTAATTTATAGCAGAAGCGAATCGCCACATTTAAAATCCCAGACAAAATGATGTATAACCCTGTTCTATAAAGAGTGACACCTAGGCCTGTTATTACTTTGCCGTTATAGAGAGCTCAGTTAAAGGTTATCAATGACAGAAGATTGTAATGGATTATATTACAATTAAAGCATGTGAACACCTCTTCCACCCACCAAGACCATTACTCATCTTAAATTAATCAATCACAAGTAAATTGTTCCATTTGGCTTGCAATTCATTTTCATTACAGCTGAGAAGTCATTAATGTATGTTTGAGAAAAATGGCTAAAGCCATCTAGATCAAGTCAGTATTTTTTTTTTTACTTTTGTTAGTAAAAGTTTAGATGTGTTAAACCATACATAGGAGTAGTACAAGATCTCGTCTACAGAAAACTAAATGTAAGAAGATCATTCTAAAGTACTAATCAAGGTTTTAAAATAATAATTATTATTAGCAATAGCAGAATTAACACTAGAACCTTCGCGGTTATACTCATACCTAAAACTACTGCCGGCAGTCATTATGACGGTACATATATATATACACACACACACACACACACACACACACACACACACATAGACACATACAGTATACACACACATACTTTTTAAATGGCTTTATAATACAACTGTTTTTTTTTTCTTTCTGCTTATGCAGTTTAGTAGTATGCATCCTAGTAGCCTACACTGTGCTACACAAAATTGGAAGACTTCTAACAAATGAGCAGAAATAGAATAAGCAACTATGTGAAAATATCGTTGATTTTGTGAACTGCATATGTGGAACAGGGCCAAGGTTCATTGATTTTTTCTTTTTTTTTTTTTTTAAGAGCTTATCTTGGTAGAATATACTAGCTAGAGTAGCGAGCGAGTAAAAACATGTACGGAAAATCATCTAGCGAGTATATTTCTTGCGAATAACCTGAAAACATAGCGACACATGCAAATTAGGCTATGACATCATGAAACGTCACGGGGAATTCCCTTTGACTCGCTAGAATTTACAGTGGATGGAAAACCATTTTTTTGTTCTTATGTCGCTACCATTTTTGTAGCAATTTTACTGAGTAACTTATAAACTTGCTCGATTTCAGACACGCAGAGTAATTTAAATTTGAAAACCTCAAACCGTCAAAATGACTGCTATGGTGGTTCTAGTGTTAACACTGGTCCCTGTATTTTGTATGCTTTCAATTCTTACCACTGGCAGGCATTCCAGTCAACTTAACTGCCCCAACCAGGTATTCATTTAATCAAATAAATCTGCTAATAGTCAGTTACTTAATTTAGACGTGACAAGAACAATGACCTGGACTGGAATGGCCCTATCATCCAGCTAGGGTGTACAATGCCAGTCTTCGAGTTCTGGAACTGGAAGACTGGACATCGAGGACCGAATTTGTGCACCCCTGAGTTAGACCTCCCAGTGTAACAAGAGTAACGCTAGTCGTGCTGACGGCAACTTTTGTTTGTAGTTTTGCTTTTACAGTGTTTTTTTTCTGTTTTGTACAAATAAATCCTGCGTGTGTTGATGTTACCATCATGTCACTTCCCATCTGTCAGCAGATAACCCATAACTCCCTATCACAACCTCTTATTGTGATTTTTCACCTAAATGGTATTTAATGTACATTATTGAACCAATACAGATATAACTTGCAAACAAAAGCGTTGGATATCCAATTTTATCCAAAACATTTTAACACATGAAACATGGATTGTGAGTGCAAATGAGGATCACAAATTCATTTAAAAAGACACAATGAGAGGACAGCAAAAAAAAACCAAACATATTATTATTATTATTAGTAGTAGTAGTAGACGTAATAGTATTAAATACATGATGAACAATAATTTTCCCATAAACGTCAGTGCTTACTGTCTAAATATACACGGTTACAAAATGCATGCCTTCCTCTCACAGTGTTTTTTTGCTAAATGAATGATCATGTGTTTGAGAATGTACTTTTAGACAATAGAATTGTCTGTATGGTCTTGATGGTAACTGTTTATAATTGAGTCAGTGTGTTCTGAGCTAACATACCTACTTAATCTACATTATACATAAACCATATTGATTGAAATCAAGAAACATGGTCTGGAATAAAGATATCCAAAATGTGGTGTGGCTTGATCCAACCATTTATCATACTCTTATAGCCATTTTAAATTCTTTTAGATTTTCCGTAATAGCATTCCAGAGGAATTACAGTATCAGTTCGACTCAGCCGTAAATGTTAGATACATCATTTTTTGGGGGAAGAAAAAGCAAACAAGCATTTAAAAATTACAGTAATTAACACCATCACAAAATAAGTGGGATGAACCAAAACAGGTTTTAACTTTTGATACCATGATCCCAGTGTAACTTATTTCTACCCCATTTTTTCAAACAAGATCACCGCTGTGTTAAAATAATAAAGTACATGAGTAACAAACACACAGCAAGTGGATATTGCATCAGGGGTGTGGAATTCACATCGTCTGACGCCCAGGACAACATACCTCTAAACCTCAAATCAAAACTATATACTCACATATACATAACCCTTTAATTCACAAACCCTTAGTCACACACACAGTAACAAATGTGCTTACATTTAAATTGTAATTGAATCTATCATTTGGAAGCCCAGTGAAGAAAAATATTTTGCGTACCATTTTATAGGGCATGGTATTCTGGCATTTTATCTGAAAATATATTTCTATGCCAAACTGGTGCTCCCATAAATAAAAAATATATAACTCCGGAGGGCTCCAATTGACACAAGATGTGTTCTTCTCTCCAGCAAAGCATTTTATACTGTGCACTATAAAAACTACATACTGTCAGTAATGTGAATGGTTTGTATTCCCCTGTGTCTTTAAAAGGCTGCGTGGTTTATTATTTAAAGTGATGCGGCATCATAACTTGTCGTTATTCCTGAAACTAAGGCTAAAGTGTGCAGTATAATAACAGATTACATTTAAATAAATCATTAGGAAATAACTGTAGTTTTAACCATGTTCCTGAATCTTTTCAATTTTGGGATCAGGAAAAAAAAAACGTGTTTTTGGTGAGACAGGGAGGGGGCAAGTAGATTTTTAAGAAGGATAAGTGCATTTTCTAGCATTTTGTCCCTTGGACAAGAAGTTATTTTCAGAAATTCCACACTTGTGTTGTATATTAATCTATAAACACCAACGTAGTGAGTCACAGTTCTGAAGAAAGAAAGGGTTAGAGTTGGCAGTGGGAGAAGGAATTCCTCCCAGATGCTTTACTTCCTTTTCACCATCTACTTAAACCCCTCTGTATGAGGTATTAGAGTTGAAAGGCTAACTGAGCAGGACTTTTTTCTTTAGTGCAGGTCACCTCAGGAGATTATGGGATACAGCGGTTTTATGCATTTAACAAAAAATAAAACCAGCTGTAAGACAAAGCACATGACACTTACAATGCCTTAATTAAAACCATGTACTGTTTTAAGTTACATGCATGTTATATATCATAAACACGCTTGAAAGCCTGTTAACCCCTTCATCAGACCCAAATGGTTGATACCCAGTTAAGCATCTGCTTTTTGTAACTCAAAGGATGAAATAAATAAATAAATAACTTCTAAAAACGAGTTGCAATTGAGTAAAATTGTGTTCTCCCCCAATAAAGTTGTTTCTTGCAAACAGGTGGCCTTGTTGGTGCTGTTCTGCTTTATTGAGATATTAACCAGAATAGCCAGGTGAGAATGACACGTCTTGTAAATAGTGAGCTCTAATTGCTTATTTGGCAGGTTGTGACTAGGGGTGCAAATGTATATGTAGTGCACCACCTTAGCTCAGATGGGATAATTGTGATATTAAAACATAAAAAAACAGGGCCACCCAATTGCTTATTATCAAGGCAAAAAATGGAATGTGCCAATGGTATTTTGCGGCTTCTCTAACACTGGACCCTGAGAATTTCTTGTTTAATGTGGTAAACAATATATATATATTGAATCCAATTAAAGTACAGACATCTAACTTAATATGGTATTTCTTCATATTTTAATGTTTCACTTCCAATCGTAGAAGAACAAAATGTGGGTCATAGGGAAAGTATTGAATGGTTACTGACAAACTATTGAGGATTTGCTTCTGGACGTTTGTTTTCCCGTAAAAGGAAAAACAAATCAGAACGTTTAGTTTTTTAAACAATGACTCTTCTTAAGCATTTTTTTAATGTATATTTTTCAAATAAAACACTAAACATTCTAAATGTCTACCATGTGTCTCCTCCTTTGGCTTGCATCCCCAGTACCAACTGCGTCTTTTGCAGTCGACTCTTTAAGTAGAATGACCTAGAAGTAATTTTACAAAAACAACACAACACTGTACAACTTTTAGCTTATTTTTTTTTTTGCTTGAGCAGAAACATTCACAGCCAATAACCTGAACCACCTGGGGGCCTGTTTGATGCATGTTCAGAATTGCATTTTGAGTCATGGTTTTGTTTTCCTCAATCTGATTTTGATAAAAAGCAGGCTTCCTTGTGGCCTGGATGGGTGCATATTTCATTGATTGCTGACTTGGGGAAGCTGCACTGGGGGAGTTTAAAAGCAGTGGATTTACAATATAAATTCACTATGTCAAATTAATAAAAAAAAACTTACCAGATAGTCTTAGGTCTTAGTCTTAGGTCTACTGAAGGGGTTGGCCACATTATTAGAGAGTAAGTAGTAAGCACATCACGAGGAAATTATATAGCAAACACATGACATGTCACAGGATCTACTGTGCAGTACATAAGACCTAGTGCTGTTAGCGGAAGGGATGCTAGTTGCAATATCTATATCCCCAAACCACTGTTTCACACATATTTAAGATATGGCAAAAAAATAAAAGCATGACTAAATAAAACATGACAAATATGTTGATTTTCTATTAATAACCTTCTTGTGTGTCCTGGAATACTGTGATTTACATACTGCAGTTTGTATGTGCTTGTGAAGTCTGAGAGGAAAACATTGATTGGCTGTATTGAGCATTTCAGAATATGATGTATGCCCCCATTTTCTCAGAACAGGAACCTTCGAATAGTCAAGACGAGTTGTGATATTTGTGTTTTTTATGTGTGGTGTGGTAACTGGGCTACAAAATTCCAATCTATTTTCAAGGCCCTCAACAAGTCGATACATCTTTGCAGTCACATTCACTTAGTTTTCTAGACAGATCTCTACTTGTCACAAATCCCAAACCTTCATTCAAGGTGTCTGTTTTTTTTTTGTTTTTTTTACTTGAGGAGTACCACACCAGCGGGAGTTTTACACTGAAGTCTGAGGTGACTTTGATTTTAGTCCTCACATTAAACTTAAAAACGGGGGGAGGGGGGGTTGATAACAAACAACAAACATAAATAAATGCACACACTTTTTTACGCCACACACATCCCATTATATAAAATATGTCAAACAGTTATGTCATTTAATTGAAATCCCCCTTGTTTCACTGACTTAGCAGGAAATATGAAAATCAGACACCTGCCAAAAATCAATAGTCTAAACTCCAGAATGTGATACCTGCATAGACAATGGAAAGACTTACAGAATGATTGAATTAGCGTTGTGAACTTTAATGGCCAGTACCTTCATCTATTCTTTGTGTTCTATCCCCATATAATACTGTTGTATGTAACCTGTTCAATTCCAATATGGCATGTCATGACATGACTTGATTTGGATGGCTTTACTACCTTAAGATACCAGCAGCTAGAGGTACATAGATTATGGCAGAAGTGAGCACTGTCTTAGTTCTTAGAGAGGTAAGAAGTTTATGATTTTGTTGAGATTTTAGTTTGTTTCTGTCCTACAAATTGGCTTTATAATGATATGTCAAGTAAGATGTATTGAACATATCAATTGTTTTGATTTTTAATGATAGGCTGTTTTTGTTAGAAAACATATGAATATAAATTCAAAATGTAATTTGTTTACAGAATGTTCAGAACATTACAAATGTAAAATATATTTAACAAATATGCTGGAATATCTATTTATGTTTCACTTTCAGTCCTACATATGCTTTTTGATGACTGCACCAACAAAACTTGATGGGCATTTTGACTCAATGGGGTCAATTTTAATGCTATAAACAGTGGCTGGTCTTAATACAGCTGCCATCAAATGTATTAACCTTATTCCACTGTATTTGTATTGTATGTAGTTAATTAATGAGTCAATACACACCCCTGGAGAAAAACACAAGCAGGATAAATATAGAGTTAAAGGGTGGGAGTATCATTAGGATCACGCATTTAGATCATTAAAATAATCCATAATGTGTAAAGCAAAATTGTAAAGAAATTAAAATAAAAAAGAGACTAATGCAGTGTTCCATGTTTGCATTTGAAATAGGAAATTATGTTTGGGATATGCCATCTCTAAATGTGTTCGAAATAAATCAGTGGCATAAGAATATTATTTTAACATGTATGCAACAAACCTCTAAAATGTGAACAAATAAGTCAGCATTTATGTTAAAGGATTTAAATTAGTCAACTCAAGTACTTTTACTAGAAATGTATTACAGGGTTTGCACAAAGCCAAAACCCAAGTCTGACAATTAAGTAGTAATGTGTAGTTGTACACAACAGTAATTCTTGAAAATGTACAGACTACAAGAGTATTTTCTTCAATGTTTGTGTCATCTCCAAAATGGTCATATTTCTGAATCTTTAAGAATATTGCCTTCATGATTCTAGGGTTTACATTTAATGGCTCCTCCTCTCAGCATCTGTCTGCACCAGACTCAGTTAATAAGGGGCAGCAGTGTGGAGTAGTGGTTAGGGCTCTGGACTCTTGACCGGAGGGTTGTGGGTTCAATCCCCAGTGGGGGACACTGCTGTTGTACCCTTGAGCAAGGTACTTTACCTAGATTGCTCCAGTAAAAAAAAAAAAAAACAACTGTATAAATGGGTAATTGTATGTAAAAATACTGTGATATCTGTATAATGTGAAATCTTGTAACAATTGTAAGTCGCCCTGGATAAGGGCGTCTGCTAAGAAATAAATAATAATAATAATAATAATAATAATAATAATGTTTTTGCTTTGTGATCTATGTTAAATGTATTTACAAAATAGTAGGATGTTTGGTGTTGGAAGTTTGTATAGAAACCACTGCTACCTCTTGCTACTTCATTCTAAAGCTGTGATAATTACCTACGTTTTTGAGCCTACAGCAGATGTCTTATTTTTATCTGCATTGCATTAAAACAACTGATCAGGTTATAACTCATGCAGAATTTATGCTAATAAGCCATCTTGTCTCCTTAGCAAAACATTTCATATTATCTGTACAGATAAATGTGATCTGTCTGATCTGTCTCTGTCACTCATTTACCACATATATCTTAATTTCCATTTTCTCACAGAGGTGTACTTTGAAACCACTTGCCATCTGTGTTGTTCTGTCCTTGAGCCACTCATATGTGTATCAAGTTTTATGTTAGAGAAAAAGGTTTTGCATTAGTTTATCATCTTTTCCTTTTTCTGTGGACATTCCAAGTGAAGTTAGTTAATAATGCAAACACTGCAGTGGTTAAAAAAATATAGAAAGGCAGGCCGCTCTCAGCACTGTATCTGAGGCAGACCTGTTAAAAATAAAGTTATGAAAGTTTGGCTAGATCTACAGATTTTTTTTAGCCAGACAAATGTTTTGTTTTGGTTCAAACTATTTCAAATCGAACCCTCATGACAGGGATAGCTTGGCATATGTATAGGAAGCCAGTGACCAGGTTAGAAGGGTTCCATACTGTATGTTCATACTGAAATATTTACACAGCTATGGAATGTTGTTAGCCAATCAGGTTGCTGGTTTTTTTCAAGCTGTTTTATAAACTGTTTATAGGATGGAACAATGGTAACATAAACACAGATATTTGAGGATATTGTTGTACTATTCATCAATAGACAACCAACATAGTATAGCTTGTGTATTATTTTGTGAGGAATTTTGGTGATAGTGAAAGGCTAATGTCATGTTTTACCCAAATCAAGTAAATCACAAATACAGTGATAATGCCATGTTAACATGTAGGCAACATACTCTAACCCCCCCCCCCCTCTCAGGGAGTGATGATGCATTTCAGTCTTCAAGTTCAATTTACTGAGTACTATGTAGTTTGATACAGCACAACACATTTAGTTTTTCCAGATTTAAAATGCATTCACCCACTGTGCCACACAGACCCCTTTTTGGAGAAGCACAATGTGTTGCTGAAAGTTTATACTTTTCTAAACAGTATACATTGAACACCAGAAGGCTGAAAAACATTTCAGATATGCACAGTATCCTTTACATTGCAAAATATGATCCCCAGGTACATACAGGTGCTACAGTATACACTGCAGATGCACCGTGGACTCACAATCATCTCATACCTTACTGATAGTGGTGGAATTCCTTTCGTTCTCAGATTATTATTTTCCATTGCTATTACCCTCAACTATTCAGCATTTAACCACCATCATACATTAAGATACATTAAGATAATAATGATAATAATAATACTTGTCTTGTTTGTGTATGTGTTTACATCTATTTACACATTCACGTGTGTTTGATTTAAGGGCAAATGTGGTGGTGGGAGGAGAAAACTATGTTATTTTAGTGTGTTGTTTTATCCATTCAAGCACGGATTAATAAATATGGTATACATTTTTATTTGTTCTGTAATAATCCCACTTGCAGACTAAGTTCCTTGAGTGAAAGTTCAATTATGTTTATCTTTAAAGTCACATCATGTTTTTTTTATCCATTTGGACTGTTACTGTGATGATACACAGTGTCAGTTTTGGGAAATTGATAGCATTGTTGTATTCCAGTGATTAATGGTGATAGATATGGAGAGCTATCATTCAGGATGCAGGTGTGTATGAAAAAACGGAAATGTGGATGGGTAACACCCATTATGTCCCCCATCAACACCCCCAGATCTTCCCTGTGAGCGGTAGGGATAGGTCACGGAAAACGATCCAAAATGCCACCGAGTTCTTGCCAAGTAAAATAATACTGTGTACCCACAGTTTGACCAGGAAATGATGAGCTGTTGAAAATGTCATTTTTTATTGAGTGACTTTATCCTCTCACACCAATTACGAAGTATTACATATTACTGTTGAGCATAATTTTCTTACTTGGCAAACCTTACTGTAATTTCAAAAATGTATTTTATAAAATGCTGGTTTTCAAGTAGTTTGTTTAGCAGGGACTTTTAGTACATCACTGAAAGAAAAAAACAGCCCTTCCCTCAAGTTGTAATATTACATTGGCATTGTCCATTTATTAAGTGTTGATATAAAGATTGTATGATATATATTGTTGTATGCATTATTTGCTCAAACATTTGTGGCACAGGCTAAATTATTAAAAGCAGATCATGCTGTACATTAATAAGGAACATTTACAAAGAAGTGAATCATTCAAGTACCATTCGCCCAAACAATCATTGGCACAAATGCTCAAATCTTCTCTATTTGCCACACTACTAGGCAGCTGAATCATAAACATCTCAAAACATGTGGTGCTGTACAGTATCTAACTATCTGTATGTATAGCTTTAACACATGGCTGTCAAATTTTAAATGTTGATACCATACACTGTTTGGATAGTCATAGCTGGCACGTATGATTATTAGAAGTCCACAGGAAAACACACTGAGGTCTGTTTTTGTATAATTCCTATCAAATGAATTCCACAAGGAAGTATGCTGGGTTTGCATTGCACTGACGTAACAGCTCTTCAACTTCCTACAGAAGGTCTTTCCTGCATGGTATAGTAAAGCAGGGTTACAATCAAATATGGGCATATAGTTGCTGTACAAGGAAGCTATTACAGTCACTTTATAAGAAAATTGGATTGCAGTAAATGCAAGCAATGTTGTAGTTGCTATACAGTATTTATTTTTTAAGGATAAAAATGCCAATATTTATCTATTTCCATAAAATATTTGAATAGATCAACCAAAATATAAACATTTTTCTCTAAGTTGTTTTGTTTATTGATTTATTAATTTCAATTTTTAAACAGAAGGGAGATAATTTCAATAGGGTAAGAACAGGCAGTACAATACCTGAGAGATAAACTCCATCATAATGCTTCAATGGCAAATAATAATTTGTCATGCTTTATTATTATTATTTATTTCTTAGCAGAGGCCCTTATCCAGGGTGACTTACAATTGTTACAAGATATCACATTATTTTTACATACAATTACATTATTTTTACATACAATTACCCATTTATACAGTTGGGTTTTTACTGGAGCAATCTAGGTAAAGTACCTTGCTCAAGGGTACAGCAGCAGTGTCCCCCACCTGGGATTAAACCCATGACCCACATTGCTGCCCATCTAACCACTTCAGATGGTTTTCTTTTTTGTTTTGTTTTGTTTTGTTGGTTTGTTGTATTACAATTCCAGTACATTTCAGTACAACCTTTGACTTGTTTTGTAAGTTGTGACTGACAGCATAAGTGAACATAACAATTAACATCCACTAAAAATAATAGATAAACACAAATTCCATATACATTCCCACGAAATAGAGACACACTGAGCTTGTCAACTTATAAAGAGATCTACTGAAGCAGAAGTCAGTTTGTCATGTGCTAATCACTGCTGCTAATATTAGAAGCGGTTGTGTAAAGTCTTCAGGGGAACACTAGAGATTTTGATTATGCAGGGTATGTCCTGCAAAACTAAATCATTTTTGAGGGACAACATAATGTGATCTAAATGAATGAGCTCTAGTTGTTCAAGATTAACATTCTATACATGCAACATGAATGTTAATTATTCCTAAGATAGGCGTGCATGTTTTGTTATATGTAGGCTCCCTGTCTTCTGGCATGGGCCATAACAACCAAAAGTGTTGGGTTATGATCTGAATGGAGCTCAGTTTGTAATACCGTATATTTTTATGTCATATTACTAGATGGTGAACGTTGTTTCTATTTCCATGCTTCATTTGCCATGCTTCTCATGTGTGATAGGTAATTTGGTTGGATGACTTCTAGAACACTTCTACAAATGACAATATAATTACTTTAAAATGGGACTCAGGAATCATTTAATGGAAATAACAGAATGTGCAATCAATTTAAATAAAAGTGTAATATGAAAGAAATGACTAAGGGTTTTAATTAACATTTTACACTCCAAGATAGCAATGGCAAGGTTATCGATTAATAGTACCACTTTTTAATTTAATTTATTTAAAATCTCTCTGGGTTTTCACACACAGGATCCTCTTCCATAATGGGACAACTCCAAACACACATTGGCCCGTACTGCAATGCCAACACTTGAGTAACAAATTGGAAGAGGAAAAGAAGAGCCTTCAGCAAGAGAGCAGGTAAAATAAATGATGTTTGTTGAAAAGTTAATGGAATATGCAAACATGTAATGGCAGGGAAATGTAGGCATAATGAGTAATGTAATTGTGCTATCAATACTTCAGGTTGTGTATTTTGTGTCCTGGTGTGGCAGATAGTTATAGAAATTAGACTGAAGTAATACCTTACTGCACCTTTGCTACATCTAGGATGCATCTGTTTTTTTTTTGTTTTTTTTGTTTTTGTTTTTATAAAAATTTAGTCGTTGCCAATCAGTTTTTATTATTTTCTCCCCAATTTGAAATGCCCAATTATTTTTAGGCTCAGCTCACCGCTACCACCCCTGCGCTGACTCGGGAGGGGCGAAGATGAACACCGTGCAGCCGTCCTCAGAGCTACAGCGTCGGAGGACAATGCAGCTCTGGGCAGCTTACAGGGAAGCCCGCAGGCACCCGGCCAGACTACAGGGGTCGCTGGTGCGCGGTAAGCCGAGGACACCCTGGCCGACCTAACCCTCCCTCCCCCCGGACGACGCTCAGCCAATTGAGCGCCGCCCCCTCGGAGCTCCCGTCCATGGTCGGCTGTGGAATAGCCGACTCGAACCGGCGACGTCCAGGCTATAGAGCGCATCCTGCACTCTAGCAAGTGCTTTTACTGGATGCTCCACTCGGGAGCCACATCTGGTTTTTGATGACGTGTCATCGCAGGATATTGATTGTGTCATTATCAACATATTACTGCACCATGCAATAACAGGTCCTGATGCTGTTGCAAAAAATATTTATCAAATCTGTAAGCAAGTTACAGAGTGCCTAAAAAGGCACTGTACATAACCTTTGGTAAATGTCATCAGATTGTGCCTACTTTTCATAGTGTATCAAAGGTTTTAATTATCAGCTAGGGAATACAATTTTTGTTGTACTGTTGTATTATTATTATTATTATTATTATTTATTTCTTAGCAGACGCCCTTATCCAGGGCGACTTACAATTGTCACAAGATATCACATTATTTCACATTATACAGATATCGCATTATTTTTCCATACAATTACCCATTTATACAGTTGGGTTTTTACTGGAGCAATCTAGGTAAAGTACCTTGCTCAAGGGTACAACAGCAGTGTCCCCCACTGGGGATTGAACCCACAACCCTCCGGTCAAGGGTCCAGAGCCCTAACCACTACTCCACACTGCTGCCCCTACTAGTTGTACTGTTGTTCTACTGAGTTGTACTGTTTAGGCAATACCCATATTCAAGTGCTTCAGTAGGTTGTGCACTTAGCTCTGGAAGTCTGGGTTCAAATACGCCTCAAGTCACTCATTTAATGAAGTCTCTACATAGGCCTCAGTGGACAACAATGCACCTCACAAAACTCTGTGGAGTTGCTATGGTTTCTAAAAGAAAAAAAAAAGTTTTTTATAAGTGTTAACCAAAGAGTACTATTAAACTCCAGTCCTGTGAATGCCATGAATTTAATATGTAGAACAGATTGTAAACTCTCAATATGTAAGTGCATTGACCTTTTGTTTAATAAAATGACATATAGATGCCAAACATAACTTTGATTGAGCTGAGTATGGGGGTGTAACTGGCATGTGTAGTACATGTGCAGTGTGGTAGTGATAGGGTTATTTGTTTGCTTTGCAGCTGTTCCATGTGGAGTTATGTGGATGTGCTACATAAGCATGCTGCCAGAACGAGCTGTGAAATCAGCAATAGGACTCTAATGAGTAAAACTTTTTTTTTTTTTCCAACTGTTCATGTCTATATTAGTAGAAAAGTCAGTGGGGTCATCCTGATAATCAACAATGTCTGGCAGAGAGGAGGAAAGTAACAGAATTCCAAGAAACAACAGTCTCTTTCTTATTGACAGTAGGTGCATTTATTTCACTGCCAACCTTTTTTAAAAGAGTGCTGACTTTTCTGTAATATAATCCACTGTAGGAATTTTGACAACAATCTAAGTATTAGAAAATAGCGTCATTTGTATGAAGCAATATGAATCCAAACTTGAAGACCTCCAGCAGAGTTGTCATTAGTATCCAAAGGTTCCTATTGTTTTGTGATATTGAGACCCTTTTGTTTTTGTTACAAACTAAAACACTATCTTACTTGTGGATACAGGTTTCAAGTAATAAAAATGTGGACTCGCTGTTGTCATTAATATTAAAATATTCAAATTAGATACGTGTTATGGAAGTCTCTACCATCCCATAGTGGACCGCAAAGGTTATGCTGTTGATTGTTGAAAGATTAGTTTCAGCTCATCTGATTGGATGATGTGTCAGTGGTAGGCACAGGACTGGCTGCTTTAGTAGTAGCACACTGTTTTTGGCTGGCTTTGAGGGAGAGCATTGCTGGGATTATCTTGTTGAAGATATAATTGTGAACTAATTCTGTGTTTGGTCAGTATTTATGGTCACATATATACTAATTGAGCTTTCATTGTGGTGTTCTGTTACAGACAAAATGAAAAAGCTATTACTCGAGGGAATATATTTAAAAGTTGATTCACAGCTGACACACTGTCATAGCAGCGAGTTTCTACCGTCTGTTAAAACCTGGTCAAGCTGGAAACAGGTTGAATGATGGTACTAAATAGTTTCCTAATACCATATATACAAGGTTTTGCAACACAATACTGGATTAGGTTGCGTTTCATGCCATGCATTAAATAAGATAATAGATACATTTTGTTTAGAGTGCAAGTGTAATAGACTGGGTCAAAGAGTTCATTAACTAGTACCTGGTTATGCCATGTTACAGCGTACTGGCAAAGGTATAGTCCTATGTTAAGGTAAATGTCTGTCAATTTGCTAACACTAAATTATTAGCACTGTAGTGGCTTGGCTTTATTTAAATGCATGTATACTGGTTTGTGCTTCTTCAGTAAGCTATAGTGTCTATATGTTGGATTCGGATAAGCTGTTTTTTTTTAATAAGCAGTATAATAAGCAGTATTAAACAATTACTAAACCTACCAGGATTTATTTTCAAAACATTCTCCCTGAAGGATAACAATGTCAACTAAAATATATATTTTAAGGTAAATTTCCCATTAACAAATCCTAACAGTTAATCTCTCACATAGTATAGTGATTAAAATATATGTACAACACCAAGCGGTTTCAAAAAGGAGGTCCTGTGAAAATGGAAAAATAAATCTATACCAAGTTAAATGTGATTTGTACTACTTTAAGGTAAGTGTCTATCTTCTCCAGTATTCATTTTTCTGGAAGTTTTCAAATTACTTTACAAAAATGTAAACTACGAAAATAATTGGGTGTTCAGTGTTTGTTTCCAACTATTACAAGAATTCTGTGTTGCAGATTATTTTCATAATACATATACATAAAAAGTATTGACAAGAATTATGATTTTAACTTTGTAGTATTAGGTTACGTTGTATATTTTGGTGTATACAGTATATTCCGGACTCAGTTAACAGCTTTTTTGGCAAAATCTGGTGCCATAATGGTTAATCTGCCATTTCACTTGCTTATCCACACCTCAATTTACTGCCAATTATCTACTCAAGATAAAGACAGGATGCGGAGGGAATTACAAGGGCTTAGGACAGCGTTGGTATGCAATGGGTCCTGAGGCAGAGCTGAGGTGTCCACAATCCCTGGTAATTCCCAAAGTGGTGAAGCATATTACTATTTTATGTCAACACTATTTAGATGGTCATGAAAAGTGAGGCAAGCTTTTCAAGTTGTGGGTGTATTGACATATACACACTTAAAAATGTTATTTTGTAACTTTTTAAACCTTCCGTCAGATGCTGAAATGTGTAAGATACTGGATTACTGTTGTAAGAGGTAATGGTCAATTGTTTAGAGATGAGAAAAGGCTGATGTATCCAAACTGTCAACACTGTGTACTTTGAAAGCATTCCTTCCATTGACCAATGATGAACAAAACATTTAAGAATTTAAGAGTAGTGACACGTGTGGTTTCTTTGGGTGGAACTTTTTTATTTTTTTGAAAGGGGCTTCTAATTGGAAACAAGATAAATATTAAACACTCATCATAATTTTAATTCGAGTTCTAATCTTTTTGCTATTTTTTTTCCCTCGATCTATCTCACACAGTAAGTAGAAGTCCAGTACATCCAAATTCCTGAACTTAATATGATTCTTAATGTTCTCTTTTAGAGTCCATATGTTTATTAAAACCAACTTGAACTGAAAGGAAATGTTGGTTACCAATGTAAAACAAACTTTTGGTTCAAATAGGTAGCTCCCCCTGCATTTCAATTTGTCTTCAATCAGTGACCATCCAGTCACAGTCAAACTGGGAAAATGTTAACCTTCCATCACAATGGAGTCTTCCCTGTTTTTAAGTACCTCTCTTCCTCCCCGGCACCATGTTGCACCATACCTGATGGATTTGAAAGTCATATAAAGGTAACCCTAAAATGTGGCACAATTCTAAATAAAATCTAAACATAATTTATTTGTATTACTTGATTGCAATTAATACAATAGCTTGTTACATTTGATAATCAGACATTACCTTGGCAAAGATAATAGATACACAAAGCTTTAACTTGTTAATGTTTAAATCAATATGTCTGTTTTTATGAAAAAATAAAGTTTGGCAGCTCTGGTACTAAAATGCCATTCCATGTTTAATAGGTATAATTAAGGCTTCTGGTTTTTGGCATTTATTTTTTTACAAAATTAAACAGTATTTATCAGCACTTATTTTAAGGACCACAAAACAGGTAAAAAAACTGTTTAAAAATCCCACCCTCAATTCCACAACACAAGCAGGTAAAAATTGGCACACATCAACAATTTAAACAGTAATGCAATAGTGGAAAGTGGCAAGGATCTTACATGTACAAAATCTAAAGTCTTACCTAGGGTCATCTCACTGTATGCTTTCGAAATGTATGCGGCATAGTCAGAGCAAAACCCAAACATGCTTTCCCATGTTTTGCCGAGCTTCTGGATCGTATTGTCAACATCAATTGCAATCAAGGCTGAATTGCATTAATTACCTACTCATTTACACTTGTGAGCGCAGTGCGCCTGCAGCTCCGGGTTCTCGATTACTGTCAGTGAGATAGGGATTGCACTGATTTCCTCCATGATTAGTTGTTGTTCATCTTAAACAATCGCCTGTATTTCTCAGGCACTGTACGTGCTACGGGACAGTGCGCTCTGATGCCATTTCCAATGGGGCCATCGGTCTGGTTTATAAATACTCCAGCTTCACACAAGGCTTGGCCAAATTTAAGTGGAATATCAGCCACCTCTTCCTGCACATAGCAGGAGGCTAGGGAAAGTGATGTGTTGTGTTTTAAACCCTACAGTATGTTCAGTAACACTAACCTTTCTGTAACTCATATATTTGTACTGTTTTTCCAAAATAAAAGGAATATAGCACTTCAAAACTTTAAGATTGCATTTTTGGGGTAAACAAGTTAGAGAGCTTGTGGTTCAGTTCTCAGCAAAATAAAGTTTTTTTTTTGTTTTTTGATGGTACTACAGTACCATTGCTGAAGCCAAGGCTGTTGTACTGCCTGGCCTCAAGAACACAGAACAGCCTTTGGCAATGATAACATTTTTATTATTTTAAGCCACTGGAATGCATATGTTACGCTAAATTGGGACCCATGCCATTTTTATACTTTTTTGTCCTGAATTTTACATAATATTTGTCAAAAGACAAAAACAGTCATTACTAGGCGTTTCCCATTTAATGGTTTCATTGCTTCTGGGGACAGAGATAGATGGCGGTAAGTTGAAACCTTTAGATGTTGTCTTGATGAGTTGCTGACATTTTTACCTTGGAGGCTGGCAGCTGCTAATGAATATATTTTAAACATGACATGACATCTTTTCGAAAAACAGGTTAAGAATACAGTATTATACAGAGAAAAATACTAATTTGTGGAAAAGTAAATGCACCAGGCAATGAAACCACATTGTATAATGTGATGTTTCCTTCCTTTTTTTTTCCTTTCCATTAATATTGATGATGTCTAAGGCCCGGACCAAATGAAAACTTTGACAACCCACTAATCGCACTTAACAAAACAGTATTTAATAGCGTCTTCTTTTTTTGTGTGTCTTATTTCTTCTACTCATAAAAAGAAAATGCTATTAAATACAGTTTTGTTAAGTGCGAGTAACGGGTTGTCAAAGTTTTGATTTGGTCCCAGTCCAAAAATGTCAATAATATTATATGCCAGTTAAAATAAATACAAATAAATCAAGTAAACTGAAGTGATTTAAAAAAAAAAAATTGAGTTTTGTATTGCTATCAGCTGGATTTACCATTAAATAAAATCCTGAATTTAATGTAGCTTTTAGTATGGAAATTCTTGGTTATTTATCTTAATTAGTTCATCTGATAGCCTGTAGCCTAACTTGTCTATTTCAGTTTCACAATTCATATCAGCGTCAATGATTTCTGCTGTATCTGCTAAATAACAGTTTTAAAAAAGAAAAGTTATAATCTGTTTATATGATCAGAAACCTGTCCTTGCATAAACAGAAGTTTGCTTGTGCAGATGTGTTTTTCCGCTTTGGAGAACAAAGCATGGAGAATTAATGAGAGGTTGCTGAGATCCAATGTACACATAAACACATGGATTTACATTCTTCAAAACTGTAACACTTTATAAGGCTCTTCTACAGTCCTAATAGTATTTATTTTGTGGTTATTCAAGTTAAGGTTGATTTTTTGGGAGATCCACAACCTGCCTTTCCATGCATTTGAGTTATTATGCTGTGATGGTGTGATGGTGTTTATAAAATATTCATCAAAAGAAAACGATTAAGTAGTGCATGAACAGGCAAAGCGATCTTTGTGTTGAACAGCTGTTACAATACATATTGTAGGTTGTTAAACAGTCAGTTAGACTAGGAAGCTAGAACGCTGCAGTTTTAACTTGCCCAAAGTATGATTTAGTGTACAGGGACAAGGTGGGTGCAAGCTGTGGGTGCAAGCTGTGATTGCAAGCTGCAGGAGCTCATTCTGTTCACAGTCGAAAAAGCTGACCTGATTTTCTTGCCAGATTTTGAGCATGGATAAACCGATTGGTGTACTAAAGCATACTTACGCTTTATTTACTGTAAGTTCTATTAATAATAATAATAATAATAATAATAATAATAATAATAATAATAATAATAATAATAAAATATATATTAGAAATGAAAATTTAATTCATATGAAGATAATTAATGATACATTCCAGAAGTAATATTCATACTGAACCTCGCGTCTAACACGAATATTCTAATAGGAACATAACCAATAACAATGTATCATTGGTAAATGGTTACTTCATAAGAATTCAGTCTAGTAGGAGGAATTCAGTTGTTACTTCATCCAGATTGTAGTATATATATATATATATATATATATATATATATATATATATATATATATATATATATATATATTTACTTTACTGCAAGTGCTGGTATACTTTAGTCTGATCTCTAAACAACAAAATGAAACAACAGGAATAAAAACTGCTGTACTGCTATTGCCAACAAGACTAGATTGGAAAGGCAGCAATGTAGACTCACGCCATGTTTGAATCAAACTTCCTGTCGCTAGAAAGATTCAGATCTTTAAGAGTCCCATGCAACCTTTCTGTCACTGTGTGACGGGGTACCCCCTGCCCCTGGGTGTCTTTTGTTTATTTGGTATAGTTTGGGTTATGTAGCACGGGTGGTGTAAAATGAATTTGTATGTGGGCACTGGGAAGTCACAATTAGTTCATGTGCTGTATTTAAAGAGTCACAGATCTCACACTCAGGGTTGGGTGTTCAGTGTGGAGAGAACGGAAGAGAGAGAAGGAGAAATAAATCTAAAGAATAAAACAATTGCTACTCGTGCAGGAAGGACCAGCACGATACTTGTTTTGGGGTTTGTGTTCACTGTTTTGTTTGTTTATTTTGGCCATCGTGCCTTTTGTTTTTGAGTGTTTTGTTTGGTTCACCTATTTGTTTTATAATAAATCTGCACTGCCAGCACATTTACTCACAGTACTGTGTCCTGCATTTTCTGGTCTGATGTCACCCACAAAGCCATTCCTGTTACACACTGTAACCTTTACCTACATATTACAGCATTGTCTGCCTGGTGCCATCACACAGGTATTTGTATTATTTATTGTGTAAATATAATAGCAAATGACAATCCAATGCCAAGTAACTTGGTATGCTCCTATGATTTACTTGTGGTAAAAGCTGACCCAGCTATATTTTCTCTTCTGGTTGACATGGGCTATTCATATCACAGTTGCCCTGATGTCTACAAGTAATTTAAATAAGGACAAAAAGTACAGCAGTCTTTCTATTAATGTAAAGTACTGTATTTCAATAAAAGGGAGAGAGGGTATCAAAATGTACACCCAACTTGTCTACTCCATAATACTTGCATTTTGGTCATCGAACAATTAAGTAATTACAAAAAAATAGGAGGTCAATACCTCACCAGACACACAGAAATATGCACCTCAATGCACACACAAACCAATTTTCTATATACATCAGAACCTTCAATTGTTTGGTTTCTTAATGGACTCCAATGTGTTAAGTGTGTCTGCTTGGTAATTATACACAAGAGAGTTTAAATAATGTTAAAAGAACAGACTTGCTACAGCCTTCAAAGGATTTTGAAACAGAAATAGATAAAGTGATGCAGGATTTCCTTACTTTTCTATGACAGAATTCACTGTTAGGTAGGGTGACCACTTTTTCAAAATGCAAAAACGAGACACCTGTCATTTTTTCTGTGTCTAGAATCCGGGACTGTGACGGGGTGTCCTCCCCTTGGGGTTATTATGTATGTATTTAATTTGTATTTATTATTATTATTATTATTATTATTATTATTATTATTATTATTATTATTATTATTATTATTATTATTGTATATTGTATTAGTATGCGGACGGAGGAAAGCTGTCTGACATTGCTGTTTATTGTTTAAGACAGGCAAAAAGCCGGTCTTGTAAAGTGTAGCTGGTGGGGATGGGGTTGAATCCCCATCCCAGTAAAGCCCATGGGAATGTGGCTGTAGTCTTAATAAGGTAACTGTCAAATGGATAATTAAGGCTCCAGCCACAGTACAAAAGACCCACTCCGGGCTCAGACTAAGGAGAGAGTATTAGAGAGTTGTAAGGAGAAGGATAGTAAAGAGCGAATGCTACCAAACCAGCGAACAAGGTATTCGTTTTTATACTAAGATTTATAATTGTTTGTGTTATTTTTACTTTGGTAAGAGTGCCCTTTTCTTTTTGTGTTTTGTTTAAATCTTTTGTTTTATTATTTAATATATATATATATATATATATATATATATATATATATATATATATATATATATATATATATACGGCTGCGGCTGTTTCAGCCCCATACCTTTTGTTTTGACTGCTGCTTCCTGAACCTGACGTCAAACACCCACACACCACTCCAGCCATCCTGTTACAGGGACAAATTCTTGATCTTTACATTTAGGGACTGTCCCATCCAATTAGGAACGGGTGGTCACCCTACTGTTAAGTCAGGCAAAAGGATATATGGGGTTGTGTTTGTTAACTATTGCATGTAATGGCCTTTTTAAAACTGATATAAAATAATTTGAATTCATTCACAGTGATATTTAGATCAGAAGACACACATTGAAATCATTTATATAGTTTTCTTTTTTGTTTAATAAATAAATTACCTGTAATAAAGCACATCATTTTCTATGGCCTTGGTTGTGTACATGACCTAACAAATAACGTACAGTATGTTCACTAGTATGTATGTTTGTGTGCAATTTCAAATCCTATTGACCCTTTAGAATGACCTGAAACCCAAGCAACAGTCTCAACCTTTGGAGGGGCAGATAAAACTGCCCTGGGGGTGTCGTTGGGCCTCATAAGAATTAATTGTATTCAGAAGTACCGCTGCTGACATGGGGGCTCATGGGGTCACATTCTTTCAATTGCTCTGCTATGTGGTTTTCTGGACTCAAATAGTATTCTGTGATGTAAAGGCATACAAGCTACAAATTGAAGTAATTTTCATCTAGTTTGACTGATAAGCCAAAAACTTCCCTTATTGCTGGGGTATTATTTGACATCAAATGCCAGTTTTGTGAATTTGTCTTTTTTTTTTTTGTAAAATACTGTATTGATAAGTTTAATTTTTTAATAAGGAGTACAATGAAATTACAGAAAAAAAAAAAATTTTACAAGAAGAGTTAACTGTTGTAAGTGGTGTGTCTCAGTATAAACTATAACATATTAGGCAAATGAAAAAATAATGTACTATACATGTGATTATTCACATTTGATTATTTCACAATAAACATGTTTAATTCAGTATTACTTAACAAATAATCTGTGTTTTATTTTAAAACTTGGTCAACAGAAGTAACAGAGGCGAGAGGTGGACAGGGGATTGTCAGTGGTTTGTGTGCTTTCTTTTGTCACCTTTTACGAACACCCTTTGGATTTACAATGTTTGCTGTAAAACACAGCCACAAGGTAACAATAGAGCCATACATTAACTACAGAGACATGACAAGTATCTGAAGAAGATTGAAACACACTAGTAGCTGTTAACTTCTAGTGTAAGCCCCCAGGAAATGTCCGTGCTTGAGTGCACCTTCAAAACAAACATGAAATCATCAATTCCACTCTTATCAGATGGGTAGGGGAATGCAAGCACAATGGGAAATGACAGTGGTATAGACCCTTTAGATCTCCACAAATGTACATGTAATCAATACTATGAATATGCTAATCATTTTAAGTGAAAAGATATATTGGTAGCAGCAACACTTGCCATGTTTAGAGCTAAACTAGATTGGAATATATTCTGGTTTGTTTAGCGGTACAAGGTTCATCCTACTGGGGTAGATCACAGGAAAATTCAGCTCTCAACTTATTAGTTGCTATTGGCACCTTATCCTAAATATCCACAATGCATTTTAGCCAGGATTACTAGAATTGAATGGACACAATGGATTCAATAGATGCTTATCCAGAGTTTGAATATGATCAATCAATGTGTGCTGAACAATCTACATAAAAAAACTTGATGAATAAGGAAAAAGAACTGCTGACAGAAATAACAAGGATATGGCAGCTTACACAGAATACATGCTAAGTACAAATGTTACTTGTTTTCTTTTCATAACAAATATGCTAATCTAATCGCATAGTGTATTTAAAGTAGTTAGTATAAAGATCTTCATTTTATGCTAAGTCAGTGGTTCTTGACTAGCCTTCGGTGGCCCAGCACCAAATCTTCATTCCAATCTGCATTTATTTCCACCCCTTAAAAGAGATTTTACATTAAATTACAATGTCTGTGGTAGTTATTCTTCGTAACAAAATACAAATCCCCTCATTAAAAAATGCTTTAGGCTTACATCATTATAAATACCAATGTAGTGTTAATGAGATGCAATTAGAGTATTTAATCTGTTAAACATATCCGCATGGATGGATGTAGCCAAGTACAGGTCTTTTTTGTCACACTGGAAGTCACTGCTGCGTGGGAGAGAGATTACCATAAAGACACAAGTAACAACATACCGAAGGAAAGAATGTAGCCTACTGAAAAATACCTTTTTAATTATTAAAACTTTCCTTTTACGCATGAATATAAATCAGAGAAATATAACATATGACTGTAATAAACAAGTACTGGTATAGCAGGATGACTTCCTACTGCTTTTTTCCCAAAACAAATGTTAAGGTAGCAATATATGCACAGGAAGTTCTACATCTGTTATTTAAATCTATTACATTTACCTGCTTAGTATGTAGTATAAAATAACACCCAGAGGAAGTTATCATAACACCAATGTTTTATATGGTTCTGGACTACATATTGAGGAAACTCCAGCACTATATATAACAGTAAGCATTGGTTTCTTCTCAGTTCATATTGAAATTGAATAATTCTTTAAATCATTTTTTTAAAACAAATGTTAAGGCTATGCTCCGGGACCTATAATTTTAAAACTTAATACGGTTTTGTGGTAGTGTCTGTAGTTTTGCACTATATATATATATATATATATATATATATATATATATATATATATATATATATATATATATATATATATATATATATATTTTAACTATCCTAGTATATTTCTTGAATTGCTTCCAGTAATTGCAAGATTACAACATTTGATCTCTGTGATGACATCAGAGCTAGGACTAATGAAACTGCTCACCCACCTATTGAATACAGGAAGTTCAGGTAATCAGGGGGATTATGTGATGTTTTTCTAAAGATCACAGCATAAACACAGCTATAGCATCTTGTGACAGATAATGAATTAATCCTTGTCAACAATCTCCCTCCCAATCTGTGAGGGCGCTGTTTCACAGGAACAGAGTGCCTCGTACTGGTTGGTCTGGCAGTTCATTCCAGGGTCAGTCGGAAGCCAGCCGGCCAGGAAGGGGGCGGAGTCACAATGCCCAAAGTAATCGCCCTAAAGCGGTATGCGATGTGTCAGTCATGGATTGGAGGAGACGTAACTGGACTAGCTATCGCAGGGGGCGTGGCTAAGGGTATAATTGGTGATGTGATGATGTAATCTGTTTCTTTGATGTGTTTGTTTCCTTTACAATTGTTTCCTTTACAATTCTGGCCACCTCCATAACAGGAAATACGTTCCAGTTCCATATGTTTTATATTGATTGAAGTTAGGTATGAAGTTTTTTGCAGAACTCCATGGAGAACTATTTAAATACCCAAACTAAGGAAATTGTTTTCACCAGTACTCTCTAAAGCATGAGTCCAAGGCCGGACTATTAGGGCTTTGTTCACAGTTTTATTATTTATTTATTATTTTTTTTACTGGAAATCTGGACAGTGTTACATGGAGTATAAATGTGAATCTGCCCAGCACTGAACTAAAATATACAAGAGTTCGGGAAAGTCAAAAATAGCTTAATCAGTACAGTAGGCCTACTTGTTTTTTTTATAGAGATTTTTAAGATCGCTGTAAGGCAATATGAATTGAATTAGTCTGACTCTGAAGGACAAAACTATTTTAGAATCGTAATCTTGATGCAAATGTTTAACTGTTAGGGGCACACAGTCCGATTTAAAAAGAAAAATATATGGTGAATGCCACTTCAAGGTATTAAACAAAGCATGTTAGAGAACATGCCATGATTCTATAAGCACAATCAGGTTTTAAATGATTGCTTATGTAATGAACTATACATAACTTGAACAACAGACTCATGGTGTAATATGTATAGTTGCTGATCAGGCTAAATTGTATACCATCTATAAACATGTATAACATAGTTTAATGAGGGCTCTCCTAACTTGTCAAATATAACAATTTAGTCAAAACTCTTCTAACGTTCCTGGTACAGTGGGTGCTACATTTGACACTCTTTTTGTCTGGCGATACTTAACTTGCATGTGAACCTGAAATTATACTGATTGTTCAGCTAATCAGTAGAGATTGATTGAAGTGAGCTTATAAAATCAAATACCTGTTCAAACACTACCTATGTTGGTACATATGTTCAAGGCCTTATGAATAGGGTGGTATTTCTGTTATCATGACATATGTTAAAATAATAACAATACTATTATTAAACTTAATTTACAGTACACTTTTAAAATCTTCATTCTGATAGATATGTTAGAAATACAACTGTGCTGCTGGGGAGAATGTAACCCAGGAATGAAACAGCCTGGAGTCCAATTACTAAATCAAAATGCTGCTGTACCTTTAAGAAGCATACACTCTATAACCCACCTCTGAGTTGGAGGTTGCTTTCATCTTAGTGTTTGGTCCTGCATTGGAGAGTGATCTGACAAGATGTAGCTGCTTTATTAAACAGTACATGCTCAGGAGACAATGACCGCATGCCCACCAACCTGCATGTAGAGTATGCAGCTACAATTTGAGGAATGTGGAAATACTAATAGAAACTAGTTCAATTAATTTGCATTAGTTTCAGTGGTCTTTGTCCATCAACACTGACAAAGACGTCTAGTCAAAATGTATGTTAAAGAATTTGATTATTTCTATATATCTTAGTGTTTATGGTTATGGATGAACTATTTGGGGAACCTGCCATGATTCTGCATCTGAGCCCTGCTGATGGACTCAGGTCACTGAAAAGTCGAGGTTTGATAGTCTCTTAAAGTAGAAATGTTTTTAACAGTTTGGGAGAAAATATATAGTGATTCAGAATATCTGCATTGACAAAATTATGATAAGACCACAAAAAAGGGCAATTCTTTAGTCAGTCACTATTCTCATTATTTGATAAAGTTGTATTTCTTTAGTCAGCCATTAGTTATGTATTTAACTTTTATGTTAAACATTTACATTAAAAAAAATCCAAGATATAACCCTTCAATTTATTTTTCAAATGGAGGAATGTGTATGATCTACACTGGATAAAATTTGTGGTGAAGCATAATAATTTCCTCAATAAATATTCCTACATTATCTATTCTAAGGCAATGCAAAACATAGTGTTTTGATACAACAACAAAAATATTCCCATTCATGAAAATGTGTCTCATGCTCTGTACTAATGTGTGCTCTTTGTAGGATTCAATGCAATGCATATATTTTTACAGTAACTATCTGTCAATATATTGTACAGTCTCTTAATAACTAAACTAAGAGCTAGAAAAATGTGTAAAAGAACAAATTAATATATCTCCTTCATCTCATTGTGTACAACATGTCACAGTACAGTGCTTGTATAACTAAGTTATAAAATAAAATGCTGTATTGACTTTTCAAATAATAATTACAATTGCTAAAACAAATGTTAAATATTTAGGCTAGGTATGTACATGTACTGGTATATACTACAGAATGGTTTATTTTTGTAAAATAAGTAAGCAGTGAACTAGATTAGTAAATTGCTTTATTTCCACAGTATTTAAATTAAGTATTCATGTTAGATTAAACTGGTAAATGTTGGTCATTGGTAAGATACATGCAATGTACGTTGTGTCAGCCCAGCATGTCTTTTGGCATTGGTCTTGTAAAAGGTATTATTCTAATAAAATTAAATGATCCTCATGTCAGATGGTTTGTGGTAAGCTAGGAAAGCACATAAAAGCTCATGACTACCTTCAGGAAATTGCTTTTCGATTGTGGTAACTCTTTGAGGTTGGCAGCAGCACTCATGCTTATATAAACAAAAGGTCAGCTCTGGAGATCTGCTTTGCAAATGGTTAAGGAATGCAAGGTGTTTTAGTATTTAGTACATGTGCATAAGGTCTCTGAATCGAACAGACATTTCACTGGGTATTGTGTTCCTCAGTAGCGCCCCATCTTAGGTTAGAATCTTAAATTACAACTAGTGTGTATGTACTTCATACTGTATAATGGTCTTGGGGGTTCTCAGTTGCCCTTGGGGGTGAAGAGGGGTCAAATTTACATTCTCAGTGATCCTTCTTCAATTGCATGGCTGTCTGCTGATTGGAACCCATCATGTTCTTTATTGTGGTGCCTCCAGAATGTGCCTACAAAGTCATCACTTATGACACTGACTTGCCACATTGCACAGACATGCAAACAACCTTGACTTGTGCATGTCACATTTAAAACATTGTTTTGTGGCTGTAGTTTTTATTTCTACTTCTGTGACAGTACTCTACATTGGATGTTAATGGGTTTTATTAGTCGTGAGAATTAAATGGTTTCTTCTTTCATGTTTCATTATCAAGCATTTGCTTTCCTTGATACTGGTTTTTAGCACCTCAGTAAGAAAGTCCTTTGGTATTTATAAGCTCTTGTGTTACCTCTAAGGCTTTTGGAATGCTCCTTCTTATCCATTTCACATGTTTATACTTCTTCTCAACATCATTATGAACAGCCATTCTAACTGATATATTTCAGTGATGCTGAACAATTACTATCATTCTGTAACCAGAAAACATGTGCTTTACTACTTGCAAAATTGTTTATCTTGTTTTTTTTTTAATTTTATTGGAAAATTCATTTTCTTCACACTGTTGTTAAACCTGCTGATTTTCTAGAATGAACATTTTGGTGGTTTACTTTCATCTTGATGTTTTCAACAAGATGAAAAATAATAAGCAAACACAAGTACACGACAAACATCAAACTAGACATGGGCATTAATAACAGGGGTCTTTCTTAGCAGTGCGGTCAGCAGCAAAATCTGTCCAGCATACTGTTTGTGATGCCACTGCGATTGATAAAAATCAAATGGCAGCATTGTATATACAACTGGCTTGTGCCTAGAGTTGTCAGTATCATCCAGATTTGCCGAGTTGACAGAAGCCAAATGTTCAAGGTCTTCACCGCAACTGATTTCACAAGGTGGTAAAAAACAAGTCATTACACTGCAGAGTGCAAAGGAAACTTTTTCACAACATTTGGCCAAGGTCTCTTCTACAGTAAGTGTAAACACTGCTAGATTCATTAGGCTAATCCGACTTAAGTGGAACACCTAAGTGAGATATAGGTTATCTGTGAGCTATAAAAGTTGTAAGATGGTGATTCCTTTACCAGTTGTGTTACCTCCAATGCATCACTTGTCCAGGCTGCATAGGTCAGATATCTGTCTTGAGATCAAGCCCTCCAGTTGCATCCCTGCTGTGTTTTCCAGCCAGTGCTAACGACTCTGTTTGTTCTCTGCATAATGTTTTCCAGCACAACATGCAAATTGTTTTACCACTTGGGTTTCATTTCCCTTAATGGGAGTGCTTTTTTTTTTTTTTTGCCTATTGACACCAGTGGCTGTATTTTACAATGCCTATAAATTAGAACCGTGTAAAGATTTTGTCCCTATAGTCATGTATCTAGGAGTGTTGTGTGTCCAAGTGGAAATTCTTAATACTGTTTTTAGTGATGGAAGACAGCCTTGAGACTAATGATGGTCATGTTAAAGTTGAATAGCACCATGTATATGTCAACCAACTTTGACTTTTTTCTTCTCTATCAGTAAAAAGTAATTGAGTGATCATTCTGAAATAATTGCCGCTCCACAACCAGTTATCAGAATCTGATTGTAGCAAATATGGTAGTAAGTTGTGTAAATAGATTACATTAATTTGGCTTTAGAACTACACAGCCTTAGAGTTACAAATAATACATGCAAAATATATAGGCTATGCAGCCCATAAGTATTGATCCTGCAGACACTGGTTATTCAATTATACAATGAAAATGGAACAAATGAATTATGACAAAAAAATCCATAGTGTTGTATTCCATGTCCGCAAATAAAAAATCAGAAATATATATAAAACAAATATATAAAATATGATGAATGTCCCTCATGTGCAGTTGACCATCCCTGCCCTAAATAATCTATACAACAGTAATAAAAAAGGAAATTTAGCAATATATTTAGACAAACATTTATTTGTCTTGTTATATTAAGACATTGAAAAGATTTGTTGTCGAAATGTTCCTTGCAGGTACCATCTTTGATTAGAGCCAACACTGTTGAGTTGTGCTAGCTAGGGGCTGTATATAAAGTTTTATGGGCTGTAAACACAAATACTGTACACGATAAAGATCAAACTAGACATGGACATTAAGGACAGGGGTCTTTCTCAGCAGTGTGGTCAGCAGCAATACCTGTCCTGCATACTGTTTGTGATGCCACTGCGATTGATTAAAAATCTGATTGCAAATGAATATGAATCAGGGATCATTCTTCATTATCGAAAAAAGGAGAGTAGTTCAAAATCAATAGCAGCATTATATACTCAGTTGACTAAAGCTTGTCCAAGGGTTGTCAGTATATGCCCAACAGACAGAAGCCAAATGGTTCTCACGTCAACTGATTTCATGAGGTGGTGAAAGTCATTACACTGCAAGGTGCAAAAGAAACTTTTTCACAATGCTTAGCCAAGGTCTCTTCTACATCCAAGTGTAATGTTACTTGTACCACTCTGATTCAGATTACATCTAGAAATCATACCCTGTGTTCCTTATGCCCTTTCTGAGGGCTTTGCATGTTTAGAAACGATATCTGATTTCTAAGTTGCTTGCATTCTCCTTGCTATTAGTGCTGCAACATATTCTATACCTTGTGCACTTTAGATGTGTTTATTGGAACTACCTTGGTGTTACAGAAGAAGACCAGCACTCACATCTTCTTTTTTTAAATGCATTTGTGCTTGCGGGTCTGTGTGTCTGACATTTAAAAAAAAAAAAAAAATTAAAATGAACAAAAGATGTGAAGTGAGTGCAGGTCTTCTTCTGTAACATGTAAAATTTCTCTTTGAACAAAGCACCCAAAGTGAATGTTGTGAACTGAGATTCCAAGTATTCTTTGGATTTGAGCAAGCCCTTTGATAATTTATTGAACTACCTTGGAATTCCTGAATAGAGAAGGCAACTCAGAACACAGCCCTACTATCAACACATTTTCTCAAGGTTCAAAGTTCAGGCAACAAGATTATGGATTGCCATGCGATAATAATAATAAAAAAGCATTATTTCAAAGTATTACTGATATTTACAAACCATGTATTTTTGTTATTGCAAACACCTGTGCTCTCTGTTCAAAAACACTAAAGTAACATTTCAATGAGGTCATGCTACAAAAGCTGTGCTAAAACCCTGAGGCAGGCACAAAGAATAAATCCAGAAGTCACATTTGGGCATGTGCATTTGTGCAATAGAACTAACTGCAAAATTTATCCAAACAAATAATTTTACATGTATGTTTTCGGTGGCAGAAGTAATTATTATTTTTTTATCTTCCTAGATCATGATCTCATTCGATGCTCCATTGTTTTGTTTTCCTTGTTTACAAAATCTTGTATTCTTTCACCACTTTCAGGAAGGAAAATACAGAAATATAATCCCCTTTACCTTGCTTCCAAACCAACACATCTGACCTGCTAGTAGGAAGCATATGCTTTTTCTTCCTCTCTCTTAACCCTCATTTTCACAGGATATCCTGCCTCTCAGAACACACAATACGTACTTTTCAAGGACTGAAGGGACAAAGGGATAGTCAATTAACTTTGTCGAATCACATTCAGATTTGTTTAAAATGGATTTAACAAAAGAGACAATGTACTGTATAAAGAAAATAATCTGTGGATGTACATTCATCTGTACTGGTACCTTTCTGTTCTGTGGAAATAAACCTCTAAAGACCTGAGGCTAAAAGAGATCACATCAGTTAAGGTTTCATGTTTCCAGATTCTTAAAGAAGTCATGATGTCTCCATTAGGAGTTTGTATACAGTAAACCATGAAAGTACAGTATTGACACAGGGTTTATTATTGTAAGCGTGGAAATCAGAACACCACTGTTTTTAAATACAGGCCTACTATATTGTGTTTACCTCTTTAAATTAAGCATGTGTATCAAGTAGAATAATATGCCTGACTTTGTTTAAACTGAATAGATGCCTAGATCACAAAGACAAAAATGTTATGCATATGTTCCTATTAGTCCTATTTTAAGGAGTATTTCAAACACTTTATAATGTTTTTTTTTTTTTTTTTAAAGTTAAGAAACTATCAATTTAAAACTGTGTGCAAGTTGAATTTTGCTAATGTTTAAATGACATCTAAAAAAAAAGCCTCATGGGTAGGATTTTCAAAAGGTCGTAAATGAGAACTCCAGCGTAAATCGGTATGTAGTATTGATTTTGGTATTTTCAAGCGGTCGTTATGCCTATTTTATTATTAAATAATCGTGCTAAAGTGATTTCCGAAATAATGTTGATTTCCGAAATAACGTTACTATCTTAACGAGCAGTGCTTCTTGCGACTATTTATTTTGTTTGTGTGGGAATTTAAAAGGAAATCTGTGTTAATTGTCATAATTTATCAGGAGTTAATTTGCCGTTGGAAAAGAGCAAAGAGTACAAGAGAAAATGCATGATTAGAGGAATTCACCGAACAATTAATTATAAACAAATTGTGTATTGGGTTTGGGAGTTCTATCGTAATTTTAAAAGCTTAATAAATATATAATAAGTGTTACATACATGGTATACATGTATAATAACTAACAACTACAAACACAAATGGCACTTCAAATGTATTTATTTATAGCCTACAATCGTACAGAGTAAAATACATACAAAAGTAGATGTCAACATAAGAAAATAAATTCCAAATAAGTCTACATAGATGGCTTATGATATTTATTTTCTTTTTAACCAAAAAAAGATTGCAAAATGCACATTAAAAAGAGTTGTATATAGTAAGCTGTGGCAAAATATACTCCTGAATGATGGTAAATGACTAGTGGGGTTTAAGTTATTTTTAATTATATATTTTTTAATCCGTGCTGTCCAATTTTTACCCACATGGCAGATAATCGTAAATCAGCATTTTATATACACAATTTTAAATTAAGTTTACAAATTATACACAACATAGTTATTCCCATTATTTTTTATTTCCATTTTGCTGCTGTTCACTGGTGGGAGAGCCGTCACTCTGTACGCTAGTAGTTTCCATAACAGCAAATTATGCTGCCATTAATTTTTCTTGATCTCGTTAAAATGCATTTTGATTAACAAGTTCCCCTTATCTAGTCATTGAGACAGGAAATGATGTACGTGACCTATGACCATTAAGCTTTTCAACAAGAAATGCATTCATTAACAACTTCATCGATTCAATATCAAAGCATTAATGGATTGATTTTATTAACAAATTTAGTTTGAAAATCACTTGCTACTAAAGACTTTGTTACTGTACCGCAAGTTTGATACAATAACACTGTTTTTTGAAAATCCACCACCCCTCATTGTGTCCTAAAAAGCCTTTGAGATATTATCACACCTGGACTAAAATCACAGAGCACATTACAATGATGCTTTGTACTCTGAAAAAATAAAAACTATATGTGAGGACCACTCACCGTAAAAAACAAACAAAACAAATCATCTTGCTTTTTAGATGAATGCTGATAGTATAAAAAATTACTCAACTGTTTAGAACTGTTTGCAATGTCATTGCTTTTAGTTGAAAATATACTAGATGAAACATTACACAGAAGTGATTTAAACAAGCTGTGGTTCTATTTATATATCACATATTGCACTGTGAGTAAGCAAGGATATTTATCACTATTCACACGCAACAGAACTTACATTCACCTTTGCTTCTAATCAAATTAAGGTCTGAATGTCTAATGGCTTCCAGACATTAGATTTTTCTGCCAAATAATCGATGTAGCCCCTCATGCAGAGTCATGTGTTCTTAGCCAACTCCATTGTGGGTCGTTTCCAGGTTCCAAACATTGGAACAATGAACATCTTGCATCGCTAAAATGGATTATTGTTTCAAATTGTTTTCATATTTGGGAGAAAGCTGAGCCCATCGGATAATGACTCTCAGATGTACAGGACGTTTTGAGACAAATAGTCCTTCTAAACATGATGTTGATATTTTCTGTCAATGACAAACGGAACCTTTTAAAAAACTGTAACCATAACTTCCGCCACATTTCATGACCACCACGTCTGGCCATGGAAGATCTACTAAAGACTGAATGCATGTGTAGGTGGAGCATTTAAGAAGTTCAATTTCTAAGGTTTCTTTTTTTCACTAAACATGAAATATTCTTGTTGCTGTAACTTAATTATGAACATCCTACTTGTGTATGTAAACATAGCCCTTTAGTGCATTGGATTGTTTGCAACAGTTCTCCAATGATCTACCACTCCTCTTCTAAAGCTAATCACAGCTTTATGTGATGGTAGTCTGTCCAAATGATCCCACAGAAGCTTGATTGTATTAAAGTTAAGGGATGGACAAGGCCACTAGAGAACCATACCAGTTTATTTTCATTGACCCTCCTCCATAAACAATGTAAATTGTGATTTGTCCAACCACAACATCCACAGGCACTTCTTTTCAGTTTTACACTCTGTGCACCCTTCATATAGGCAGGTTTTCTGAGGGCAGCTCTGTACAGTGTATTGTGGCAGCCGGATCATAACAATCACTGGTTTCCATTTGTATGGCAGTGAATAAGGAGAGGCTTCCGTTTGTGGTCACTCTGCATTTTATTTGTTGCTTTTACCTGACTGTCAACTTTATGAACACAGATCCTTTTGACAGCTCAACGTCTGCCACTTCTAAACTATTTGGAGAGACAACTGAGTGATTTCCCAGAAATCTAATCAGTTCTTGTAATGCTATTACTTGTTAGATGTGCACCCTTTTGTAATTCAGAAAAGGCAGAAAAAACACTATATATCCAAGATGTATGATACAATATGGCATGATTTCTTTTCCACTTAAAAACACCGAATATTAACTGGTAAAACTGTTTGCTTTTATAATGCAGGTGATCATAATTATATTGATAATGAGCGCTTGTGGAAAATCAGATATGTTCAACCATCTTGTTCAACAACAGGGACCCCTTAAACCACACTGACCCAGTGGATCTTCAGTTTCACATTTAATAGATAAGGGTTTAGTTTGGGAAACATCTTGGTTATATCCCTTAAGGCAGGATTCAAACTTCTAACCCTTTGACCTAAAAGTAATCCTGTCTACTGAGCAAGCAGCTCCTGAGATTAGATTCGTAATTTACTCAGGAGTGTTCACTTACACATTTGAACTATTGTAATAGTAATAAAACAAGGTCTAAGTTGACTGGTCTGTTAAAGTTTACTGGCTTTATATTTATGTATACTTTAAAGTAGGGTTCAGGGAGCGGGAACTAGGGCTCCGCCTCTCCTATTTTCTCCTGCCTATCAAAGCTATCTGCCTATTTAAGCCACGTCACAATCTATGTTCTTTCTCTTGCGTTATTTTTGTGTATAGAGAAAATTATATATATATATATATATATATATATATATATATATATACAGTATATATATACAGTATATATATACAGTATATATATATATATATATATATATATATATATATATATATATATATAATCCATATTCCACCACCATCTAGTAGAATTGACCTTTTTTATTTGCTCAGCCAAGCCTGTTTTTCCACCCCGCTCTGCCCAGTCTCGCTCCACAGCGCCAGCCCCACCTCACGTCATCACTCCAGCTCCGCCTGAAGCCTCAGAGTCGGATCAGCAGCTGCCAGCAGCCAAAGTAGCCATGTCTGAACTACAGAGAATAAGTTTTGAGGACGTTAAACAATCTATGCAACCTTTTGCAGATGCTTTGTCAGCCATTAACACCCGTCTGGACGGCATAGATGGCTGATTTGCTTCAGGAGGAACATCAGCTGCTGCTGCACCTTTTTCTGCATCCGTCCCTCCGTCTTCTTCAAGCATTGCAGTCTCTGCCCCCCCCCCCTGCCATAGCAACCCAGCCAACCCCTGCTTCAATTTCAATCATTAATATTCCAGAATTCAACCTTGCTTCAGCTTCTCCTCATCAGAATTCATCGATCATAGAGTTGTTGATTGTGGAGATTTATCAGTCACATTGAAATCCTGTGATCCCCGCTTTTTAAAAATCTTTCTGTCGGTGAGTTTGTTCTCACCTTCTCTATCTTCCGGGACATCCTCTGCTCTGCCTATCCCCATCGCCGTTCTGAATTAGATCACTATCTCTATTACACTGTAGAGTTATCCATGAGATATGGGGGAATCATGTTCTTCGAATATCACAAAGCATTTTCAGCCAAAGCAGGAGCAATTCTTTCTTCAGATACTATTATTATTGATTGGTCTTCCCCAGACAATGAGCTCTTTAATTGTATTTTCAGTGGCCTTCGGGCCAATGCATGCAGAGTATACGCCTCTACCGCTCACTAAACAGCTCTGTGCCCAAAAACAGCAGTTTCACAGGTTGTGTGATCCAGTGGTTAAAGAAAAGGGCTTGTAACCAGGATGTCCCCGGTTCAAATCCCACCTCAGCCACTGACTCATTGTGTGACCCTGAGCAAGTCACTTAACCTCCTTGTGCTCCGTCTTTTGGGTGAGACGTAATTGTAAGTGACTCTGCAGCTGATGCATAGTTCACGCACCATAGTCTCTGTAAGTCGCCTTGGATAAAGGAGTCTGCTAAATAAACAAATAATAATAATAATCCTTCAGACCTCCAGCTACTCCTCCCAGATTCAAAGATTGCACTCTCTTCTCCCCATCAGCAGATCCCATTCAAAAGATGTTTAGGCCGCCCCGTCAATTTCTCCGGATCCAAACAAATTTGCAACAATTTCAACAATTCTTCTAGTACTCGCCCTCAATGCAGATTCCTCCACATGTGTAGCTACTGCGGGGACGCACACTCAAAGTCCATTTGTCCAGTCATCCCCAAATGACAATCAAAATTATTGTTAGTTTTCACCCCCATCTTTATCCCAGCCCTCGCCAATGCACTCCAGCAGCATCCCGAAAAGCAATTTGTCTCCTATCTTATCAATGGCCTCCAGTATGGATTTTCTATAGGTTTATACAACATCCCCTTCTCTACACCCTTCCTTTCCTTCAGAATCAACCCCATTGGAATTGCCACCCAGAAAAGCTCCGGAAAAAAAAGCGCTTAATTTTTTACCTTTCATCCCCAAGAGGCAGCTCTACAAGCAGTATAAACACTCTAATTCCCCTGGAGCAATTCTACGTTCATTACATTACAGTTTTAGATGCCATCAAATTCATTAAAATAGCACATCATGGCGCTTGGCTTGCAAAAGCCGACATATCTGATGCATTCAAAGTTATGCCTATTCACCCCTCTCTTCGACATCTCTTCGGATGCTGCAGCAGCCCAAAAGTTTTCGATTCTCTCCGAAGCACTCTACTGGATCCTTCTTAACTCATATTGGGTGCCCTTCCTGCTCCAACTCCTTGATGATTTTCTCCTTATATCCCCCCCCCACCCCTCAGACCCTCCAGCTGAAGCAATTTCCAGCCTTCAAACCCTATTTTCCTCTCTAGGAGTCCCCCTTTCAGAATATAAAACTATTGGTCTAGTTTCCCAACTCAAGTTTCTTGGAATCACTTTAGATACAGTTACATTCGAAGCCAGCCTTCCTTCTGATAAAATAGCCTGCATCTGCCATCTCATCAATAAATTTCCAGCATCAAAACCAATCTCTAAGCACAACCTTCTATCTCTACTGGGCCATTTCAACTATGCAATCCGTATCATTCCCCTAGGCAGGACTTTTATTTCTCGCCTTCTCGCCCTTTCCTCAACAGCAAAAAAACGGAATTCCCTATCCAGTTTCCCAGCCATAGGTATTCGTTCTTGTGATCTTACAGTAATTCCCGATAATCATTTTATTCTGTTCCTTCGCTCAACCAAGACCGACCAGCTTCATCAAGGAGAATTTATTCAATTATCCAAGATAGATCCCATCTCTGCCCTTACTCTTCCTTGTCCAGGTTCCTATCAGTCAAATAAAAAGTAACCCTTCAGTCCGTTACACTCCCTGTTTATCGATTGTCCCCGTAATGTCATTATAAGACACTGGTTCTCAACTTACCTTTCTTCTCTTATCTCCAGAGCAAGTCTCTCTCCGCAGTTCTGTACCCCACACTCATTTAGGATCGGCGCAGCCTCATCAGCAGAAAAAGCCAATGTCAGTCATCACCTTATAAAGACTATGGGTCACTGGTCATCAGCAGCAGTCCACTCCTACATTCGTTCTCTTCCTTTAGACATTTCAGCAGCACACCAATCAATTGATAGTATCCCCGGAGTGGGGGCACCCTTTCCGCCAGGACCAGCAGAGGTTTCCTCCTAATAGAGGGGGGTTTTCCTCTCCACTGAGTGGAGGGTTTCACATAGCCCATTTTAATAGTGTTCACACTATTGGGCTAGCCCAAATCAATGCTACATACCAATTTGTTGATTAACACTGGAGTTATCATTCATGACCTTTTGAAAATCCTATCCATTTAAATAAACCTATTAAATAAATTATTTTGTAGACCACCCTAAAATAAAAAAATATATATATAAAAAAGCTGTTTCAGTTTTGCTCCATCATTTATCAGCTTGGAATTGGGTGTCAAACCCTTTCACAGCTGGAATCGATATTTCACAAAGAGGCATCTCATGCATGAATAGATAATTACAGTAGCCGCAGCTCAGGAGATATTACGTATCAATTCCAAGCCAAATGTAATTATGTTCAGCACATGAAACAAATGCCTGTTGTGCTACACATGCAGGCAGGGTTCTGCAGTACATACTGATAATTTATATGCACCTTTAAGGGAGTATAGCACCAATATATATATATATATATATATATATATATATATATATATATATATATATATATATATATATATATACATATACACACACAATCATATATGTTAAAAACCTAAAAGAGCTGAAATGAAAAATGAAATGAAAAATGAAAGAAATGCAAATTATAAAGCAATGAAACCCTATAACCCCGTCCTTTAAGACTAAGGTACGTCGTTTTCCATCTGGCCCAGGGTTTGAACCCACAAACCTCCAGTACAACTACCTTGTCTAATTTACCATAAAGATAACAATTGTTAAGAAAGATATCTATTTTTTAAATTTCTGTTTGACATGGTTTGATTCAATCAGATTTTGTCAGTGTCAATAGTGGAAGAGATATTTTGCCTTTGGCATATCACCTTTGGGCTTCCCTTTTAAATGCATCTGTCTGCTAAAAAGTTTGAAAGTACACCATCACTTACTTGATTTAGACAGTGTCTAGTGATAAAGAAAAAAAAACATAGCTGAGATGATTTTCTGACAGCTAGGAACGTTGTTATTACCACGGTCCCTGTAACTTTTGGAAATCTTCGGCAACCTTCACAATCTGCATTTCAATATTAATCTAATATCACTTTGGTTTTACTTATTTAAAAAAAAAAAAGATGTTGCAAAGATAAAAATGGCAAAGAATCGAACAGAACTGATGGCATAACAGACACATATACATTCATAAAATGAAATGGCCTGTGTTTTTAATGTTGAATATTACTGACATGTCAGACATACATTTATAAAATGAAACAGTCTGGGTTTTTAATGTTGAACAACCTAAACCTCTACAACATCATGGGTAATTACTCTAATTGGCTTGGGAGAAAGGACCTGTTGTTAAAAACAACACTTTTTTCCCTCTGCTTTTTGACAGGCTGTTCCTAGTTTAATTATAGTCTCCCTCCAGAAATAGCAGGCGACAGTAATCACTAGAATCTGGAGAGCAACGGCGGGTGGCCATCTCCCGGCTGCACAGAGCTGTGGAGACAGCCAGGCCTGGATAAAATGAACCTTGCTTTTATAACTTAACAATTCAAATCTTGTCTCACACTTCAAATGCTTACACACGTATCACATGTAATTAACCTCTTGATTGGAAGGATTCATTCAAATAAAGCATGCTATCTTGTAATGAAAATCTTGTCTAGCCTGCCAAACCCAAGTCTTGCACCAGAGTTTGCCAATATATATATATATATATATATATATATATATATATATATATATACACATACACACACACACAGTAGAACCTCATTTATCCGCACCTCATTCATTCACAACTTCAATTATCTGTGGCTCCCCGATGAGTTTTAGCTCTGAAATACAGTACGTTATTGCCAATGTAGATTTAATGCCCGTGGTGCACACACACATACATAATGACGCATGCGTCAGCCTAGAACATACTGCATTTATCATTGATGACAGTGGCAGTGAGGAAGATGAGACCACATAATTAGTTCTCCTGAGGCAGTTACTTAGTGAAGCCCAGCAAACATATTTTGCCTCACTGAAACAAAAGACTATGACAGTCATTCTCAAGGTTCAAAAATGACTTGCAGCAGTGAATTGTTTAAAAAAGCTGTTATGAAATAAAAACTCTTCTATTGGTACGTATTTTGTTGAAATGTAAGAAAAGTTAAACTTACACAGCAGGCTTGTTTAATTAGTAAAAAATAATTGTATTTTTTGTTTGATATCCCAGAAAACTAGTAAACTTAGCTACCATTATTTAATATTAATGCATGGAATAAACTAGTGATAATACCTTGTGATATTTCTGCTAGACACACAACTTAGTTTAGAGGGAAATTGTGAGCTCTGATGGGCTGAATAGCTTATTCCCATCATAAAATGTCTTATGATCTTGTAGCTTTGTAGTATTTTTTTTTTTATTATTATTATTTTTTTTTTTTTTTTTTTGGTAACAAAAAAAGCTAGGGAAACAGGGTTGGAGATGTATTGTTTATTGAAAAGACTTTGCTAGGAGTAACTCTATCAAAGTAAACTCATTTAAAAACATTATTCTGTCTTTGTAATATATTGTATTGCATACAATATATATACTGGAACTCCATTTATCCGCACGCTTGGGGGGGCCATAGGTCCATGGATGTGTGAAATCCGTGGATAAATGAGGAGTCATTCCGTGTGACTAGAATGCATGAATAAAATACAGAAACTAGTAATGTAAACCAAAATAGTGTTTACTGAAGATGTCATATATATATATATATATATATATATATATATATATATATATATATATATATATAACAATAGATGTAATGGAAAAATAAAAAACAAGAGCAAAGCAAAGTATGTCATGAATTTCTATCAGATCAGAAAGGTGGAATTACAGTGTTAAACATTTTGAGTACTGGTATTGTATTTTTAAATATTTTTTAATAACAGAAGTTTACCTTTTTAACATTGATTCTGTTTATTTGAATTTCTTACATAGTAGAGAGAGCAAGTGTCAAAGTGAAATTCTGTGAGTTGCCTGTTCATAATAAGAATAAAATAAATGTAATTATCTGGAAAATTATAAAAGAATAATTACTTCCTTACTGACAACATAGGTTTCAAATGACTGTTGTCTGTTTAAACATGTAAAGGATACCAGATAATTGTATGCAATAAGTAGGATGCAGTAATTACTAAATAGAGCTATGTGCTGCCAAGTGTGGTTTTAGTCCCTGCTGTGTGCTCCAGTGTGCTTACAGAAAGTGAGCCTTGTTTTTATTGCTCACCCTCAACTGACCCTGACCTCACCCTGTGTTTGTTTTTCTGTAATCTACTGATAGCTCGATTTCCTTCCAGATCCACACCAACGACACACGCTTTCCCAGCAGTGGTCATTCCATGTTCCTGTATCGTTAACAAAGTGTTAATCCCAAGAATTGACTGTATTACAGGAAAGATGACTCTTGGATTTGCAAACCAAGCAGGTCACAATTGAGTGTCAACGTTTGCTAAATTGCTTTTTTTTTTAAGGTTACTGGGATTTATGTTTTGTTCAGCCTATAAACAAGAAATCATGGAATTCTCATTTAAACTTATGGCGCAGCTAAGTAAAGCTAAGGTTGTCTTTGCAATGGTCCCTTACTATTTATTATTTGTGTTACTGTAATAACATATTTTAGTCTGTAATCCATATATTTATTTTATATGGATTACAGACGAATGTAAATATATGGTACACCATATATTTTCAACATATAAAATAAATATATGGATTTCAGACTAAAATATATTTTAACATATTCCATATATTTTAAATATATAAAAAAGGGGCCAATTTCTCTATATATGAAAAATATAAGGATCATACTTTTTACCATATATTAAAAATATGTTTTTTTTCCCATAAGGGCATCCCCACGTGTTGCTACAACTGTTTAGTAATGTAACTGTCATTTTTCTTTTCATTGTTAACATCCTGATAACGTTTTACACTGATGACTTTAAAATCTGTTTCAAAGCTGTTTTCAAAATGTCTGCTCTAGTGTAAGAATTATTGCCCACATTGTCAAACAGGTAACACAGCAATAACGATCCATGATGTGGCACGGAACAGAAAAGCCAGAGCACTTGTTATGTTCTTTTTATTAGCTCTCTCTCCCAAAAAGTTAAGTAAAAAAATCTTGCTCCTCCATACACGCAGGTAAACTTGCCACACACATGAGAGAGAGAGAGAGACACACACACACACACAACAGAGATAAATAATATTTTAATTGTTCGTGTTCATATCTTCGTTTGTTTCGTCTTAATTAAAAGATAGTTAAGATTGTAACAGGGTCAATAATGCCCCTGTTATATTTCACATATTTATTTGTCACTTGTATGTTTTATTTTTATAATTGTACACTTAGTGATTTGATTAGTTTTTTTATATATTGTTGACTAGCACTTTGTAATTGATTTATCACTTTCTAGTAGCTTCTCCACTCAGTCCCTTTATAATGCCTTATTGGGTACTGACTAATTGAGTTTTTGATAGTTTTACCCACCTGTGTGTGGCCAGTTTGCCAGTGCGTATGGAGGAGTGAGACTTTTTTAATTTAAACTTTTTGGCAGAGAGCTAATAAAAAAAGAGTGGTTTTAACCGCTATTAAAACTAGCCCTGGTGTCCTGCCTTTTCTGCACTGCCGCTGGAAACCCAGCACACAGTCGCTACGTTGTTGTCAGAAGTGGAGGCGAGGCAGGTACCCCGACATGCACTTGGAAGATGGCAGGAGAGAGTGTAGAAAGGCAAAACTAGACTCGCCAAATAATTGGCATAGGCAAAACCAGATTGGCCCAGCATCGATGTTTTAGCGTTGGGCGAAACTAGACTCGCCCAGATTAATGGCATGGGCAAACCAGATTCACCCAGCATCGATTTTGAAGTGTTGGACGGAACTAGACTCACCCGGGCTAGCCCCAAAATTCAGTGAAAACTGATGGGTTTCGCCCAGTCATCTTTTTCAAGTTCTGGCGAGTGCTGAAAAAAAGTGATAACTTCAGGATTCGCCCAGAAGCCCTTGGCCAAACTAGATTGGCCTGGGCAAAACTAGACTCACCAGACCACCGGGTTTCGCCCTTAACATATATATGTTTGATATTGCAAGTGTGTTATTATAGTATTCTGTGTTTTGGAAGACTTCGATATTATCGATATCGTAATACATGCACTGTATTGATATACAATTTACATATCACTACCCACCCCTAATTAAAATACATTTTTAAGGGAAACTATTATACGCCTATATTGGCTGAATTGGCTGAAATTCAATTTAAATACTGACTTAGAGATTTGATGTCACCCACAGAATGCAAGGATTTTTTTGGACCTTGATTGCGCTAGACAGGGTGAGAGGTTGACTACTTTGGGGGAAGATAAAAAATCAAAGCCAGCTGAAATGGCAACACTGAATGTACAGTAAGCATTCACCAATATCTTCGAATTAGTTGCAGTATATAAGCTCAGGGAGAATCACCATGATGTTATAAAACAATGCATTATTCAATATGAATATATTTACATCTGTCTTTTATTGCTAGTATTTTCTTAAACATCAAATGCATATGATTATATGTTGTGTTTTCTATCAATAATGTTTAATAAAAACTAGGGCTGTTCCAATTAACAGATTAATCGGACCAATGAATCAACTAAAGTTGATCGCAAATTCATTTTTTTTTTTTTACAATTGAATCGAGAATTAAAAGTGCATTCTGTAGAGAGAGAAATGCCTGCTGCTATTTAGGAAAGTGCTGATTTGAAGTGAACTCTCTCTCCCCAGAAGTGATAGGACTGTGGTTTTAAGCTTGTATAAAAAGGGGTTAAAGTTGTGTAAAAATCATAATTGTTGTCTTGTTTTGTACAAGGATTGCTGATAGCGTGCTACCGATGTCTATACTTAACCAGAGCTGTGGTGAACGCTGTTTAAAATCCTGCTTGACGCATGTATCTTGACCAACATAATAAACTGTGATTAAGTTAAACACCTCTGAGTGTTTTTTGTTTCTGTGTTTGTCCATTGCTAATAATTTTGCTGTTTAGGGGTTACCCCAAAGTGGTTAAACAGCACGCGCATAACGGTGCTGCTCTGGCATTGGGGCTTGTGTGACTGAGTTATCAGGTCCCTAAATCTGTTGTATTAGGGTAATAGGACGGAAAGGTAACAAATGGTTTTAAAAAGACCAAATTCCCATTGTGCATATTTTTTTTCTTTTTAGAGTCTACTGATTGAAGTATTACTATGCAGGACAGCAGCTATAAGATAGTTAAAATGTGCACAGATTAATCTACTGATTTATCGACTAATGCCCATAAATTAACCAATCAAACATTTTAATCGAGTGACAGCCCTAATATAAAAACATTTTTTCTTACAATAGCATGGTTTTAGTATACAACAGATGTTGATGTAACAGGCAGTGCTGTGTGATGCACTGCCATTATGGATTCAGACCCCTCTTTAACCAGTCTGGCTCTTCTGCATAGTGGTAAAGACACATGCTTGAAGTGTGTTTGATCTCCGGTTTGTGAGTAGCCTGTGCCCTGTTACATTGAGTTATTTCAAATATAACGCCTTAGAAGGGAAGTCAGTGTGACTGTACTAGATTATTGTGTTATAAAATCTATACATGACTTTGGTTTGTGGATACAAGAAGTAAGTTTCTAACCCCACATTGATTAAAGCAGTTATGTGCCATTTTTGACACAACCAAGTAACCAATGACAACTGAAAAGCAAGCCCTGCAATTCTTCACTGTTGCACAACTGTAAATTACTGTGATGTCTGAAGGGAAGCAAGCTGAGCTGCTGATTGCATCCTGAAGGTCAAGGATCAGCATCCTATAGGAGGCTGACTTCCAGGCCCTCTTGACATCATATGTATACATTTTCAGATCTATGATACCTTTATGGGGTAGTTTTCTTTAAAGTGGGGCAGAGAAAACTTGAAAATAAATAGTTATTGAAAGTTATGGCCTGATGAAACATTCCGCCCTACCTGCATATACTGAATCTATTACAGTATGTTGTCTGCCATTTCTTTAATTAGGATCTGTACTATGGAGAAGGCCAGGAGGGTTACACCAAATTGCCAATTTAGCCAACACTTAAATTTAGGGGCCCATTGTAAACAATTAATTATGCACCTATAAATGTGTTATAGCATGTTATAAATACCAATAGGCTATTCATAACAGACATGCTGTAGCAATACAAGTGTTATAAGAACATGTACTCAAGCCATTAATAAGAAACCTTACAATGTATAACATGAAATGAAGCTTTACATTAATAATGTGTTATTATGTGCTCCTTGTTAACACTAGCACTGCCATAGCCGCTTTTTGAACGGCTTTTGCAAGTCAAATTTATATATCTCCGCGTTCCGCGTATGTGAATACCTCGTGCATGTCCGTTCTTAAGCGTTACTAAATATTTTAATTAAATACCCATACTGTGTTTCAGCTGCAGAATCGTAAAAATGAGTAAGTTATAAGCATTTGCTTCTTCAACCGCCAGACCCGCAGTTTATGCGGCATATTGAAATCAATACAATATACACGACAATTTAGTCTGGGCTGTAATAAAATCAACGTCATTGTGAAATAAAATATTATAATCCTGTTGAGTGCTTGAAACACTAATGAAAGTCATTCTACACATCATATATTATTATTATTCACACAACATTTCGAAGGCAGAACGACTTACCACCCTGAGTGTGACGGTGCAAAATTTTTTTTAAAAAATTGCATATTCTAAGCTCTGCACAGATCAGTGACCATCGGGACTGATGCCAAACGAAAGCCAGAGACTGTTGCATTTCACAACACAACGAAGTATGGTGTGGATATACTAGATCAAATGGCACGGTTGTATTTTGTCAAAGGTGGTACTCGCAGGTGGCCTGTGTCTGTTTTTAATAATGTTTTGGACCTGGCAACCATCAACGCTTTGGTTTTGTACAAGGAGTGCACCGGCAACACAATCACTCGGAGGGACATCATTTTGCAGCTAGCCCTGGAGCTACGGCAGAAATCATTTTGATAAGAGACACGAAAGCCGGCTGGCAAATGCCCCTCAACCTTCAGCCAGCGCTGCGGCCACTGGCACACGAAATAAAATAAAAATGCCAGGTTGCTAAATGCAATAAAAACAGAACTTTTGATGTCTGCGCCCATTGTGAAAAGGCAAGTCTGTGGCAAATGCACTTGTACAGTTGAAAAGCATGTTTTCTGCATAGATTGTACTTAGAAAGCTGTAATAGATCTCTGAACAGACAGACAGCCTTTGAACTCTGTTTCACTCAAAGCGCTTTCACGTTGCATAAGTTATGTTATATTTTTGTTTTATGCTATTTTTATAACTAGTTATTTATGTTTTATAATTTTATATGTGCATACAGCTTTCTACACCTGTTTACACAGAAGTTTATTGCGTAAAGTTTATTTTATTACAGTTTTTCATGTTTATGTATATGTGCTCTGTTTGAAAAAAATAAGAAAAAAGTTTAATTTTCAATGTAAATACGATGTTTCTGCTCTGAAAATGTTATGTATGATGTTCATAAATAAAAATATTAAGTTGTATCCAATTGTTTGTTTTTCATTTTCATATCGAAGCCGTTTTAAAATGGAGCTGTACATTTTGCGGGTGTGGCGGTTGTATGTAGTTCGAAATCTCGGCGGTTCTAGTGTTAATAATCAGCATAAACCTACAATAACATATCTACATGTATTATAAACACAATGAAATTAAGCTTTACATTAGTAATGTGTTATTACATTATGTTTCATTGCATTGTTAATACTCATCATAAACCTACAATAACATTTCTACATGTATAATAAATGGATCCTAAATTACACAACTACCATAAGTAAGCCTTAATCGATGTGGGTTTAGAAATGCACTTGTATCCACAAACCAAAGTCATGTATAGATTCTATGCGACAACCCTGTACTTGTGAAATACTAAACCTAAAAACAGATGTTGTGGAAGATATTGCAAATGCTGTAAGTACTTTATAGTGATTTTCTCACAATGCTGTTGAGAGAACTGGCATTTGTTGCTTTGGCTGGTTTACACAACATTTCTATAAAAGCTAACAGCCATTCCAAAGTACTGGTACTTTATATTGCTAAAAATGACTTCTTAGGAATGAATCTAGTTTAACCCAAGCAATTTTAGATCTAATTACACACAAAACATAAAATTGCCTATACCACTATGTCATGTACTTGCTGAATTGTGGTTACTAACAGCTCTTCACTATACCACTAAACCTGAAATCTTACCAGTATTCTCAGTAGTGTGTGCTGTACAAAATAATATTAAGATAAAAAACACATGTATTTACTTTGCAGGGACTGCCTAACCGATGTAAATACCACTTACAATTTGTATACTGAAAAACATAACTTTTCAGAATTCTGAAATTAATATGGTATGCACAGTGCAATTCTACCAGTAATAATTTCTGCAGGTAATATTATCTGCCCCATTTCTTGCAGTGCACACTCAGGGACTGGAGGGACTGGCGTGTGTATCACCGCCCATGTCGATGTTGTTTGTGCCCTAGCACGCCCCATCTCTACAATCCCCAGCTCTGCTGGGACTGCCTCACACATCTGCTAACCAGACTACCTTCTCACAATCCACTCTAAGACTTTAATAGGAAACAAGTGCAAAAAACAGCAAGGCGGTTTCTTATTCCCAAGCACCAGGGAGAATGGGCCTTTTAATAGAGAGGATGGCGCTCGATAGATTCGCTCAGGTGTAGGTGATATGGTAGAGCCACAAGGGTATTTGATGTCGCTCTTGTATTAGAGTGAAGTGGTTTATTTTAATGGTGTTTAAATACAAGCAGCAATCCTATCAGTTCACTTTAGCTCTCTTTTTGTTTTAAATTCCAGTAGAAAACAACTTAGCTTGGACTGGATAAGAAATATCCTGGGCAGTAACGAAACCCCTACGGCAGCAGTTACTAAATCCAGGACTCTCTGCAGCACACGGTAAGTGGAGAATGTCTCTTTTCTTTGGAATTAGTTAGCAGTGTTTATAGTCAAGCTTTGTATTAGGTTCCTAGTATATTGTGTGTGCGTGCATCATGTGTTAAGGGATGTGGGGTAGTTACTGTACCTCTGCAAGTTGAACTAAATGCAAACTACTGTTTAGATAGAACTGCACAAGGAATATGTTTTTTTGTTGATAAAATGCATCAAAAAACATACTTGTGCATTACAACTGTATTTCAATAGAATATATGCCTTTAGAGTATGTGTTAGTTATTTTCAATTGATCATTTTCACATTCAATAAAGTTTTCAATTCTTAGTTTGTAAAGTAATACCAGGACGTATTTAGTCAAACTTCAGTTATAAAATCAAGCTTACTAGAACAATAAGCTGCTATTACATTTATCAAATAATGTGATTATTGCTTTAAGTATTAGAAGAATACATGTGAACTTGCGGTTATGCATTGTTAAAACTAATTTGATTGTTTATTTATTTTCAGTGTAATTGAAATTTACAGACACTCATTGTCAGCAAAACTGAGCTTTTTTTGTGTGTAGAAATATTTGAAACAGATGTGCACTGTTTCTAACAGAGCTGTTTGATCTTTTAGACTTGTATAGAGCGCTTTAAAAATGATCCTTAGTTTAAAATGGAGTGTTATTAGAAATCCTTTGAGTAGAACTTGATCTTTTACAGCTCACTGTATCAGTTTTTTTTACCAAGGTCAGAACTTTTGTTTGCATTTATAGTAAAGATAACTAAATATTGCAAGACATGTTACTACAAATTACACTCTTTAAAATATCAAAAACATGCGCTATGTAGTAATTCCTTTGCAGTCTTCAAAGACTACATTTACTAAAATGTGTGTATATGTAATGTCAGCACCTAGTTTTTGTGTATGTTTTTGGTTTATACATTCTTTATATTACATTCTTTATATTACATTTAATCTATGCAAGATAATAATGTGTAAACAGGGTTATGTAAATCTGTATGCTACATTATTTCAAGAAGAGTTGGTATCTTCTAATTCACATTTTAACTTGACATGAGCTCCAAGAAATGTGGCATGATGCTAGATATTTTCATAAAACTTTTCAGTAAATGTTTCAGACAAAAATGTGTGTTGTATGCAGAATTAGTATTTGTTAGTGTTGTAAATCGAACCCTGACATTGACATCTAACTACGATTATCGATCATTATCGAGTTAAAATGCTTAAAAAAATAAAGTGTAAAATCTGATTAATTGGCACTGTAAACATAACAGTAAATTAAGAAAGAAAAAAATCAATCCCACTGTCCAAAAGAGAAAAAAAAAACAAAAAAAAAAACAACAAGGTTTGGAAACTACGTTAACACTATGGCCTATTTACATGGACATAATTAGCTCTCGTTTTTTTAAATTTGCAGTTGGGGTTACAATTTAGGAATTACATAGCCCAGCTTCTAGCGAATGCAGCAGTCCCAGCCAGTGCCGCGGCTGCAGAGATGAATTTCACTTGTTGCTGTCATTTTTAATCAACACTGTACATGACTTTGCTTAGCCACTTACACTTAGATTTGCATTCATCTTCAGTGAATATTAATTGTCATTTTATATTTTAATGCATTAATCATCATTTTTCCAAACAGTACAATTAGAGGTATAGCCTACCCTATCCTGCAACGGATCTTTCCACAGAGACACATTCTCCGGTTGATCATTTCATTTTGCATCTCCATACTTGAATATGTAGAATATCTCTTTCATACACATATGTGGATTTATTATTAATTGATTTACCACGTCGCAAACTTTCACCCACCTGGATCCGCTTACATACATTACCAAGCCCTACCTATTTCACGGCCGTAAAAAACGTGACACGCATCGTGAAATTCATTCTTCACGGTGAAACTATTTTGTGTACTTTTACCCTGCACTTAAATCCAATGAAATTATGTGTACCGGTCCAGGTTCCTGGTGTGATTATAAGCTTGTTTCAATTTCAAAAAGAAAACCGGACAGGATTTATTGATTGACACTTAACAGCAGCCAATAACCACTCTGGGCTCTCCTCATTGATTGGTAGATATGGCCGCCCATATGGGATATGGGCGGGTTTAGTATCCTAGGAGAGCTCAACTGGTATTGTTAAGCGAGTGTCCAAAATTAATTAAAACAATCTACAGTAATTACTGCAGCGGATCGTGTACAATAATTTTGCATTCTACATGGTGATGGTGGCAAACTATTTTGTACAATCTGCAATGTTTCATTGGATCACATACGTTGAGCTACGATCCAGTGGCATTTAGACTCGGACAGCAAAGATAATTCGATTATTATCGTTACAAGCCTAGTATTTGTTTGATGTTTATATGAGACTTGTTCTCACAATTTCACAAACATATTTTGGGCCCTATTCTGATGAAATGAGTGCAATCGCAAACGCAGTGGTTAAAGGCAATCACGTCTGCCCGCAGGGAGTGGCTTCTCCAAAAGTGTGATTCTGATGAAATTAAAAACCCAGTGCAGGCGCTTTTAGTGGTGCACAGACAGCGCCCAGCCAATCAATGCTGAGTAGGTTGGGGAATCTGCTATCCAATCAGTGCCAAGCAACAATCCCTTTAAGAAAAAGAATGTGTTTGCATCACTGCAAGGCTCCGATTTTAAATGTAGATGTGGCGAGTATGTTGAGCAGCAGTAGCACAGAGCAAGAACAACCAGCGCAAGTCATAACAGCAAGTGGCAGATCACTTGCCGAGAGTACGTAAACCATTCTTCACGACACAGGAGATTGCTATTTTAATATCTGTTAACATTCATTTGTCCACTACTTCCTTGTATGTGCTAACTAGGTCCACATGCTGTACTAAACTTCATAAAATAGTTTCTTTACAATTTAGCCTAACTGTTGTTTCTTTTGTAATGCATTAATGAAAATAATATCACATAGCTGATATACTTTTTCTCTCAATGGAAGAAATTACAGTAATAGCAAGCATATCATCCATGATTATTAGGGGTCTACTTAAATTACAGAGAATTTACATATTTTCATGGGTAGGTTACCAAATAAAATTAGGATTTTGCTGACCTGTTTAAACATTAAATAAACCTACGTATATAATATTCCAGAGCATTATAAAAGCTTAAATTAGTGGTACTTCCTTACTAAAGTGGAGTGCTGTCATTTGTTAAAGGCAAGCATGCAACATCCCCCAGCAGTTGCTACTGACATTCTCTGTCTGGTGTGGACTTGCCCATACATTGAGACTGCACGTTCTGTATCCACTGAATTGGTTGGAAGTGTAAGGCAAAGCTTTGCCAAGTTATACAGATGTGGAAATCAATTAGAAACAGTCGCAAAACTCGGTTACCCTCAAGGGCACCTGGCATTCTTTAATAAAGGCTATATATGCAGCACTTTCATTGTCATGGTGTTTGTCCCATCCAGGAATTAATTTTATTAGTACAGAGTCAAAACAAAGAAAACATGCAATTCGGGTCTAAAAATCTAACTGGGTTTAAAAAGTAAGCAGCAGTTTGTTTGAAGCGAGGCGGCTGTGCTAGATCGTACCTGTAGTACTGATTTAACTTGGATACAACTGACAGGAATACTTTCTGTCTGCGCTGACTTTCAAGTTTTTTTTTTCTGAAAGCTGTTATTTGTTTTACATTCTGTTCAGCAGCCTCTGTAGTAGCCTTTTGTTTAATGTGTGATTCTGAAGCTAAGTAGCGATCGATCGTATTTTCTCCAAAAGTCACATTACAAGATGTGCAAAACAGTTTACCTCCACCTGCATGTAAAGTTTCTTTGGGAAATTTCTTGACACAATCCTCAACTGAAATATACTTTGCTTTGCTTTGTCGTCCATTTTTGGTATTTTACCTCCAATGCTGAACTAGATTTTAGCAACCTAAATCAAAATAACAATGTAACACTGTACAGTACAGGTCACAGAAAAGCCAGTACAGACGCACGGACAGGCTGATAAAAAACAGACGCACTGATAGGCTGATTGTTGTCAAGTGAACAGTAAACAAGAAAGTTAATTGCTCTGGAGTATTTTTTTCTTCAGAATACCATTGCAGCGCAGTGTTTTTTTTTTGTTTTGATTTTTTAACTTCTTTACTCCATTTATGCGCCGTTTGCGCTTGCACTCTCATTTGCGCTGTGATCAAAATACAGCCCATAGTGTGATAATTGTAAGACACAGGATTTAAGGCATCGTTTATGCTTTGTAAATTACATACTGTGCACTGTATTCATAACTTCCTACAGATATTTATTTAAGATGATCCCTGTTTGGCTTTACACTGGTTCTGTTGTGAAACGGAATAGTTGTGGAGGTCAGTTGGGTTATTTGAAGGAATATGTGAAAGAGACCATGTGGTATTAATAAGATTTTACTTACATACAGTACACTGTGCTTACCTCTGTGCTCCAAAAAAGTGATACAGTTTTATTACTGTCAAGAAGTCATTATGCTAATACAGTCGTATTTGCAAAGGCTTTTTTCATTGGTTTCAGACTTATATAAAAATGTTACTGAAATGTAGTCATCATACTGTATTTATCCATTAGCCCACAGGATATATAATTAAATATAAACTAGACTGCCTTTTACAAACTTTGGAATAAATCAATTTGGGGACCAATATACATAGTATGGGCTTTAAACCTCCCCCAGTAGATATGTCTTAAACTTAGCTGTAAAAAAAAAGCTTTATTGATGGATTAGTTGGATGATTTAATAATTTAAAAACAGGTTTGTTGGCATTTCATACGTCTAAGCTATTTATATCTCGTGCATGTTTTGAAAATCCAGTCTGCCCTAATGGAGGATCTCAAAGACAGTACTATGAAACCTACATAGGAAGTGGGGGTGGAGGCGTTGTGCTTTGGCAAGAAATGTAGTTAGCCGTTTGCAGCAGCTCCAGATTTTGCAAGGCAGTCAAAAGAAAATACCTTGTGACATAGTAGCACTAATAAAATATACATGCGTCTGACAACATAGAAATACCTACAGTATTTCTATTATTTATATTGTTGTTTTTTAACTTGATTGTGAATGTGCCTAAGAAAGCTGAGGAGGCTGTGTGGTCCGGTAGTTAAAGAAAAGGGCTTGTAACCAGGAGGCCCCTGGTTCAAATCCCAGCTCAATCACTGACTCGCTGTGCAATCTTGAGCAAGTCACTTAACCTCCTTGTGCTCTGTCTTTCGAGTGAGACGTTGTTGTAAGTGACTCGGTAGCTGATGCATAGTTCAAACACCCTAGTCTCTATAAGTTGCCTTGGATAAAGGCTAAATAAACAAATAATAATAATACATTGTTAAAAGCACTTAAGACACTGAGCTGCCCTGTTCACAAAAAGTATATCACATGCAGTTGGAGGGCAATCATTCTTAAAACTAACAGGCACTGAAATGGAAAAAATATACGCGTAATGAGCAACACATCAATAGCATCATTTTCTGATTTTATTGCAAGACTCCTACCATAGAACAAGTAGTATCATAACATTACTGACATATTCCATAGCAAACACTAACCTCTTTTGATTGTTTTTGCAGCTTTTTAGTTTTATATTTGAATTAGTAACCAACCACACACAACCAGTGGTATGTTATGGCATCCTCATTATATGGGTGGGCCCATGTCCTCTCTGGCAGCACTTTAGTGTTGGTCAGGCTACTTTAATTATTGAATGTGTTTTTAAAGCTGTTTATTTGAATTTAATGACTCGCTATGAGTCACAGATACATGTCATGTTTTTATTTTTTCTTGCAGACAAAATAATAATATTGAACCTAACTTAGGACTGGACCAAATCAAGATAGCACTTAAGCGAACAAGGACGCGAAAGCATTTGCGGTAATAAAACACAAGAAAAAAATCCAATTGAAATCTCGCAGAACCAAAACAAGCCCTTTTCGTCCTTCAAAAAGCAGCTATCACTTGTTGACTACAAGTGGGTTGAGAAGGGGGAGTGGTTTGCTATCACTTGACCAAATCTACTCAATTCCAGCTATAAATCACATTGCAAGACTTTCGCAGGACCAGATTTTATAGTCAACTTCGAACTTGTCGAAAGCTTTCGCGTATTAAGCAAATAGTAAAATAAAATAACACTAAACATCCTGATATTTGCAAAAAAAAAAAAAAAACAGTACATGCCTCAAGACGCTCCACTGATGTCATATATCAAACACTTGCACACAACACTGAATAATTTAAAATTAATAATTTACAGTATCAAACATTAGTATATGTATTATTCATATTATTATCATAATATATGTTGTGTTTGTTACACCCTTAAACGAAACACAGACAAGACCGTTTTCTTCTTTAGCCTACTTTTTTTTTTGCCACAGTTCGAGTTAAATGTTTAATAAAGCAATATGTATTATTTATTTAATACGTACAAATAATAAACTCTTTTCTACTCACAGAGAGGTCTGTTTGAAGCAGTGTCTCTTTTAGTGATGGTAAAGCTTTTTAGATATATATTCTTTTATTTCTTATGTTTGTAGTAAGCTACAACTACGGACAGTACACTTTTTTTTTAAGTCCATGGACATATTCACACGTCACCTACCTCAAATTATTCATTTCTTAAAGGCACAGCACTCCATTAAATTGAGCTTCGTTCAAACTCAAGGCTAACAAATGTAAACAAACTAGAATACTAATAAAGAATGTATGCATGTTTTAACCACTTTAAAGATGTTAACTTTTAATTGTAATCATTTGTTTACTCTCGTAAAGTACTTCTACATGTTGGCCTACACAGAAACATTATGAAGCCCAAATTCTTGGCATGTAAGAACAAGCCCACCGTTCCAGTACAAGGGAGCACATTTTGGCTATACCATGTCAGCATTCCATGCAGTCCCCTCGAAACATATAAATCCGTGTAGATAACAAAATATAGTAATAATTATAAAGGTCATCTCAGAAGCATCAAGATGAAGTTTTTGAATTTACTTTGGGTTTTCGACAGAAGAAATAATAATAATAATAATAATAATAATAATAATAATAATAATAATAATAATAATAATAATAAAATACAACTACCCGACTGCCCATTTTAAAAAATAACTGGATAGCATTTCATTCTACTTCTTATTGTATATAATATGTACCAGTATTGATTCTGGCGACAGTGTTACATTGGTTTTTGGATGTTCTATTCGCCACAAGTTTTTTGTTTTGTTTTGTTTTGTTTTGTTTTTATCAGCATTTTAATTTTATAATACTCACACAGAGTTTCTTTGTTAATCATTTTTTTTTTTTTTTAATCTTCGTTCTTGTGCAGTTACTATACAGCCTTGTGCACAACAGGACTCTGGGCAGCACCGTGCCAGTCGGGTATGAGGATGCTGGCATTGCATGGTGCTGAAACTTCTCTCTGCCCATTTCGCGGATTGGAAATGGCTAGTTTTGATTTGTGATAAAGAAAATGCGATATGGAAACTAGCGATATTGTCCCATAAACACTCTTTCGCAAGAGCGATCAGGGTTTGATTTGGTCGGGCCCTTAAAAATAATAAAGACGCACAGCCTTTGCACATGAAAGACAAAAAAGTGCGAGGCACAAGATCACAGCTTTTAATCGGAAACGTCAAAACAGGTGTAATTACCACTTTGATTTGGTTTTTAAAGTATTAGTGGAAACAAAACGCTGTTTGGGCGGAGGTTAAAAGTACTGCACACAGAGTAAAATATTTATTTGCCTTTGCTGTTTGGCCTTGAGCTAAAAATGTTCAGATTTTTACAGCCTTCAGAAACACAAAGCCTATAAGCCAACATCTGAAATACAGTACATTTTTAAAAATATAACTGGGATTACTGGGACCACATAAAAGCTGCATATCCATTTAAGAGAAACATGATTTGAAGATTTAATTAAAAAGCATTGGGTTTTCCAGGTTCAATAGAGAATAGAGCTATTGATTTTTGTGCAAGTTGATTTCCCTTTGTACAGCGTGTGAATTAATTAAAATGCAATTCCAATGCAATTCTCTTTTAACAGAGAATAATTTGTCTTCTGGACAGAAAGCAACTTTTGCAACATGGTGGAATTATTCAGCAGGGTAAAAAATGAGACACTTTGTACCAAGTATAAAAATGCATTCCAGAATTACCCAGTACTTTTTTGCTTTTTGAAAATGAATAACAATTTTATCATTTCTATTTCATTAGTTTGACTGCACAGCAAACCTGATGCTAAATGTGTTAGGCATTGTTCTGTACTGCAGAGCAGTGGTACTTTAAGACAATTTAATACATTGAAATCAAAACTTCTGTATTATCATTATTATAATACATGGTGAATTATAGTTTTCCTATATACAACTGAGGTTTACAGTCTTATACACTCTGGTGGCATGGGACCCGTGTATATCAAGATTAGGTGGTGGCACAAGACCTGTGTATAATAAGGTTGATGGTAAAACTACTAACCTCAGTTTTCAAAACACACTCTACCATAAGTACATGAACACAACAAAACACCATCAATACCAAAACCAACAACAACAATGGCCTGCAGATTTAAAGTTCAGGGTTTGAAATTAACACCAGCACACCCACCAAACACAGGTTAATTTGGTCTGTGGTGGGTAAATTTCACATACTTATACGGCACAGTGGCAGGTACGTTTTTATACACCTAACATCGCTCAACTGTCGTTGAAGAGCAAGACGACTGGCGATCGTCGCTGTCGTGTTGCTGAACAAATGCATCAATCAACTTGTGAGTATTTTAACCTCATTGAAAGTGTAACCGGTGAAGTTTTAATTTTAATACAGCGACTGCTGTTTTGAACACATTGTATATTACGAAGTGCCCCAGGACCAACACATTATTATTATTATTATTATTATTATTATTATTATTATTATTATTATTATTATTATTACTGTGCTACAAGATATTTTTTTAAATATAGCATAACATGTCCAATATTTTCTGTTAATAATAATAATAATAATAATAATAATAATAATAATAATAATAATAATAATAATAATAATAATAATGGGGACAAAGCGAGTAAAATTCTGGCTCATCAATTGCGTCAATTTGTAGCTGCCAACTTAATTACAGCGATTCGCTCACATTCTGGTTTAACCACAGTGGACCAGCAGGAAATAAATAATGAATTTAAGATTCCACCCTATACACTTCTGAATCTCCTTCTGATCCCCTTTTATATAACTATTTTTTTGATACCTTAGATATTCCTGTAATTAATCCTGATTCTAAAGCAGACCTAGAGCAGCCCCTTTCACTTGACGAAATCCAGAAGGCAGTTCATTCAATGCAGAGTGGTAAGTCCCCAGGTCTGGACGGGTTCCCCATAGAATTTTATGCAGATGTAAAGTTCCTCGCTAAAATTCTGGCCCATCGACTCGAGACTGTCTTACCCTCTATAATCTCGCCGGACCAAACAGGGTTCATACAAGGCAGACACTCTTTTATTATCTAGTATTATCTATACTAAAACCACTTTGTCATTGCCAGAAGTTCTGATTTCATTGGACGCAGAAAAAGCTTTTGACTGAATGGGTCGAATGGGACTACCTTTTTGCAACCCTACAAAGATTTGGTTTTGAGCCACATGTTATCTCCTGGATTAAATTATTATATTCATCTCCAGTAGCATCCTTCCACACAAATAATACATTTTCCCAATACTTCTCACTACATCGTGGCACAAGGCAGGGTTGTCCACTTTCCACACATCTCTTAGTCATTGCCATTGAGCCCCTTTCAATTCCTCTCCATGATTGTCAGGATGTGCAAGGGCTGGCACGGGGTGGACAGGAGCATAAGGTTTCCCTTTATGCTGATGATTTACTTCTTTATCTGACAGACCCGGCCTCCTCCCTGCCCCTTGCCATCTCTAACCGTGAACAATTTGACAAATGTTCTAGTTATAAACTAGTTATAAAATGAAATATTTCCCATTAACACAGCCACCCAAGATTATCCTCTCTACAGGGGGAACAGTAAAAAAAGGTATGAATAGATCATAATTCAGCCCCCCCCCCCCACACACACACACCACAGGATTATTTATTATATATTGCACTTCCCCAAAACACACTTATTTGAAACTCCCTAAAGGAAGAAAAATCAATGTAATAAGACCATCAGTGGGGTTTCAAACCACCTCACAATTTTTTTTCTTTTAGTGTAGTGGGTTCTGTTACGCATTGATTGCTTGTTACACACAACTTGTCAGCATCAAATAATTACGCAAAACTACAGACATATCCATATCTTAAAATATCCTCATATGTAAATCCCACAGGCCAGCCATGTGAACTCATCATACAGCAGCAAATTACAGGAACCCACCAGCAGGCATTCCATAAATATTTAAATACACTTGCACATCCATCACAACAAACTATTGGGTCTGTGTTGACATTCAATCAAAAGTATGATGGCCATGAAAACACAAGCCAACTTGTCTGAGCTTAACAACATTGTTATATATGCAAATACTACCATGGACCATAACTGGGGGTTTGTCATGCTTTTTACTGAACATAAAGAGCTAGATTTAATAAGCTTTAGCAAACTTTGCAAAAGTTTAATAGCCTACTCACATTGTTTTCATGAGTTTTTACATGAGTCAGTTCAATATCTAATTATAACATGTTAACCAGCAGTGTTTTGATGGGATTTCCATACAATATTTGATCAATTTTACTCAACTACATAATGCTAAAAGCATGACAGGAATTGATGTCATACCACCTTATAAAACACTGCAATATGATGCATGATGTCATTGTGTGAACAAAGACAAAATCTAAACAATGTAAAGAAACTGAACGTCTATAAAAACCAAAATACCAGTAAACGTTAGCAAATGACAAAACAATTTAGAAATCAAAAAGGAAAACTGATTTATTGTTTATTAAAACATATGGAAGTGGCTATAATCCTCATCAAAACATTACAAAACATGTATACATTAGTGCTGTACAGCGGCATATTACTTTACCACATAAACAAATCCGTCAATATCGACATTAAGGGGGGAAAGTACAGTAGCCAGTTAATGTACATCATAATGGTGGTTCTAAAAACATTAAAGAGTATTAATAATAGACTCCTAGTGGAATTACAGTATATGCACAGAGCATACCTAAGAACATTTGTTTACAAAGCAGTTTCTCCATGAGGCCCTTTACTTTTTTAAATAATTATACCTTTTAATGTGCTGCTGTTTCTGGCTGTGTGTTTTATTTTACTGTAGCAGAGAGAAATGCAATGGTTCCCGTCAACATTTGCCAGGAAAATCCACGCGCCCTTGATCTACCATGAATCCAGTACAGGATGGCTGTTTTATTTCACTCAAATTGACTTTTTATTTTGTAAAAAGGCAAATTGAAAATAAGCTGGAAACATTTTAGAAGTATGAGATCAGCAGAGTTCACCAGAGGCATAGATTATCAAAGTTACAGGTTGTTAAAGTAGACTTTGCAAGTACAAGTTGAAAGCTTTTTAAGCCTTTTGAACTATGAATTGGTGTCATCACTCTAGACCTGTAAGCCTGTGGAAAGGTTATATAGACACACCTACTATACAGTACTTGGGGAATCCAATCGTGTGCAGTGTAAGGAGCACAGTAACTGGAGATTGCATGAAACCAGAGGTGCCAGGAACTGAGAGGCATTTTCATGTAGGTATCACAATCCGGCATTAAGAGAGCCTGCAAATAATTAGAAAATTAGTTCCTAGGAAAAGAGGAAATCTATGTTCTCATGTATCCGACTTGGCATGGTTAGACCTGCACAAAATATGCAATTCAATGAGGCTTCACTTAATAAAGCTGCAGCTTGCAGGTCCTTTTCATGTTTCCGGTATTTGTTTTTTCATATTGCATTAATTGCAATGTAGGCTTAGCATCTACAAATGAATTTGCAACTCTCCTTGTTTTATTATTAAAAAAATAAAAAATAAAATAAAAATGCTGAAATTGTAGGGGAAGTAGAATGAGCCAGTGTGTGTTTTAACTTGAGCCAGAAGCAGTAAAAAATCGTCTTTGATCTGCTTCCTGTCTCGCCTAATATAATGGCATGCCAAAGGAAAGCTACCTTTACACTGAAAAAAATATAGAGTTTTTCAGTCTGTCAGTTTTTATGCAGTATGTGTGAACTACCCTCCATTCATAAAGGTCAACACACAAAGCTCTTTATTTCACCTTACATACAGCTTGCCTCAGACACTAAACATGTTCGCCATAGAATGTTTGGTGCATGCTTTTTGTTACATCACAACTTGCCTGCCTTTTTCAAATTATAGGTGGTTCTTGTTCCAACAAACTGCATCCATACATGCAATAAGTCTACTATTTTTACTCAATACTAGCATGATTTTAAACGTATATGATAATCCCATGGCTATATCATATCTTGGTGATCAGTGATGTGTTTACTCACTCCCCAAGGCCTATGAGAAAGGGATCTTGGTTATTCCACCATTCAGGATGCAGTTAGTCCAGACATCATGAGAAAAAAAGAATTGACAGAATCATGTACATGATTTTTGTTTCTGCTCTTGTCTTAACATCTCTGTGCACTTGTATTTTGCCCCTAAGCATTTGAGAGGACTTGAGCCTGTTATTTCAGTTCCAATAGAGATGCAGCAGATCCCTAATATAGCATGCTAAACAAGTCGCTCTGCAGGGGGTGTTGTGGTGTGAGGTTAAATATTAGTCAAATTTGTCTTTACAAGTCAGTGCAGATGTATAGATGTATCTCCTTAGAGTAGTTTATAGTGTATGTTGTTGGATAATATTTATACATACAATATTATATACATATTCTATATTATTGTATGTATAACTATACTAGAGATGATAAAGAACAAAAAAAAAAGTTTTTTCCCCTATTTTAGGAGTTGTTTTAGGTATTTTTTTATTGATAGCAATGGCAGATTTAAATACTGCAGTCCTTTAACGTTACTGGTGTTTACTCAGGTCTCAGTGATTATTTCTGACTGCAGTAATTTATTTACATCATAAAATACAATAAAAAGTAGTCCACATTAAAGTGGGTTTACAGGTTAAAAGACAATGATATTCATTGTTAAGTCATTATTCTCAAAGGCTATTCTCTTTTCATTGGGAATTTAAAAACTATATTCAGGGTATTGCAGTACATATCCTTTTGTCAACAAAGAAAACATGTCCCAATGTTTCAATTAAAGCAGGTGAACACTGTAATGCAATGGATATCATTGTGATTTAATTAATATAGCTATACCCTGGTACACTTGGCAATATATCAGGGTAGCCTGATAGACTTAGAGGGAAATGTAGAAAACAAGGCGGTAATTCTTTTTGAACTAAGCATGTGAAGTGTTACAAGCCATGGCCCTCCGCCATTTTCAAATTGTGCGACAACAAGGTTAAAAATTGCATACGTGTCTCCTAGCTGTCCAGTGTGTGAAATGTGAGGAAAAGGATGTTTGCTTGGAGACCAGTTAAAAACACATGCCAGAGGGGAAAAAAAAATACAAGTAGATAATTCATAGACAACGTGTTGAGTTTATTTCCTGTCAATGCTGTGAAATCCTTCCAAAGTTTTGTGAATTAGGTATACAGTACAATAATATACAATTCATAACAGGATATTCCTAAGGCAGCAGGTGTTGATTAAAATCTAAACTATACATGTTTTGGTAGTAAGCATTGGAATAAATGTTCATAGAAAAGTAGCTAAAATCATAGGGATTACTGTGGAAAACCGCACTGCTTGTTATGAAGATGTGTCTCCTTTAAACAGTGGGTATTGTTATGGTGATTTACCAGCCATCCATTTTAAAGGACAGTCGGAAAGATTTACTTCCGAAATGCTTAGCTTGCTTGCGTGAATTGCTGTCAGTGTGATGAGTGAGCAGGCAATATGAGGCAGTGGGTGCTTCGGATGGGAATGAGAAATGGTGCAAATGTTTGCTGACAGTTAAACTGTGCATTTATCAGAGGACCTCAGAGCAAACAGGTAGAAACATTATTAACTGCCTATGCCAGTAAAGCTTTACCACACAATTCACTGCATTCTATTTGCATAAAAAGGGACATATATTTCTCAGGCTTGACTTGAAACATGCTGACATTTTTATTACACTATTTTAAGTTAAGTTATGTATAAGCAAACACATTAGATGACATCCTAAAAATATTTTTGTTTGGAAAGCCAAATACATGTGAGATTAGAAAGATCTATTTGCTTTACATACATTTGAACATCATGCGTGGCAGTAACTGAGATGCTGGTGTAACTACAAAGTAAAACTCTGAAACAGCAGTTGCACGAATGTAAAAAAAATCACTGTCAGAAATGGGGGATTCAGTTGAAGAGGAATTTCCTTAATTTTCAGAAGTGTTTACCAAGGCATCCTCAATTGAACTTTGTTGTTTGAAAGCTTCACAAAACAGTAAGTTAGCAATGTCTTCCAAGTGCCACTAATTCTTTTCATTATCTCTTTAAAGATTAGGTGATCACTGAGATGTAGCTGGAAAAGTTTATACTCCTCTCACATAGCTAGCTCTAATGACTGCAGGCACTTTATAGTAGCCCTGACTCCTAATCTAAATCTCCTCAGTGGGCGGCTAACCTTTGTCACTTTTTCTGACAGGCTTATCCACTGTCCCAAGATGACCAACTTGTATTTTAGGCCTTGGGCCTTTCTTAATAGTTCAGTTTTATACCTTCTGACTATAAAATGGTTGCTTTTCAAATACATGTCAAGAAAATTAATCACATATAACAATATGGAGTCGTACTTATTTTTAAGATGATTTGTCAGAAAGTAGATGTTCTGGGCTTGTACAGTAATAATTAAAAATCTTTGTCACATCTGAATGACTTAACAGGTGTGATTACTTTGTTATTTCATTAATGTCTTATTCAAACCATGATATCACTGAGACAATATACGGTGGCCAAACCGCAGCTCTTGGGCAGTTCACGTGGGCCCCCAGTGAATCGCTGGGTGACACAGACTTTGCGGCTTGAATGAGCTGAAGAAAGGATAATAAAAGAAAAATGAAGAGGAAAACTAAAAATAAACACAACGTTTATTATTTTTGTTCTCTGTATTCTTTCGTGTTAATCATTCTTTCTTCTCTCCCGTTCTCTCTCTCCTGTTTCTTTGAGCCTGCATGTTCACTGCAAGGATAGTTTGTCACTTGTTGACTTTCGACACCGCTCACTGGCGCATGCATATTTCGATCTCCGAGTGAAAGCCGGATGTGCAGTGTAAAGTAAATTTCATAATTTTGAATTAAGTGCTCATTTGTTTTGTGGAGACAATGGCATTGAGCAAAACATCCACGAGTAATAGACAAACGTATGAGGCTTTAAACCAGACTGGAAACAGCTTTTACTGAAAACAGTGATAAACCAGTGTCTCATCTGCAACACATAGCTTACACACTGTAGTCCAGGGGTCTCTAACCCTGGTCCTGGAGAGCTACTGGGTCTTCTGGTTTTCATTTCAACTGAGCTCTCAGCTACTTAATTGCACCAATCATTGGCTTAATTAGTCAAGATTAACAGACAGGTGTTCTAGATCCTTAGCCATTGATGATGTAAAGACACCGAGAAAACCTGCAGGATTGGGGCTCTCCAGGACCAGGGTTGGAGATCCCTGCAGTGTAGTCTGTACAAGGTGAGCAACCTCAAACGTCATTATGAAACAAGTCACAACACATTTTCATCTGAATATCCTCCTGGATCAGACTTAAGGCAGATGCACCTTTTGCTGTTCAGTAAAGAAGCTGAATTAACGACTCAAGTGGCAAACGTCCTTATTCAGATTAATCTTTTTATAAAACTGGAGTTTTAGCGCTAGACTAGAGAATGTATGTTTAAATGTTATATTGCAGGTCTAAAATTATTACATTTACATATCTTATGTCTCGTCATGAGCAGGTACTGTAATCCCTTTCAAAATAAATACACTGCTGCATTTGTCATCCACAAATCTCTCAAAAGTATTAGATACATGCAGCAGTCATACAAAAAAAAGTATCTTTTTTTTTTTAAACCAGCTTTCAGATATTCAAGGGAAGCGCTTGTCAAAAAGAATCCTTACAAAAATGTGGTCTTTTTATGTGGTGTTTTTGGTGAAATCAGGTCAGTTATTGTATTTTGCTTCATAATAACTGGATATATTTTATTTAAAGTGTGTAATACATACAGTATAAACAGATATAATTGAAAAACACTACATTTAAAGTTTAATATACTGTAGATCTACAGTACAATAAAAATTACACAGAAACTGTGTGGGCTCTGCAATGTTCTAACTCTTGTGCATTTTGCTGCCATCAATAGATAGTCATGCTGCCATCTTGACCATATAGAAATTTTGGTATGCTGTTCGTAGGGTCAGTAAGTTTGGCCACCCCTGCAATATACCCTCACTTCACACACTGAGATCTCTGGTATTAGGCAGCGATTACAGCCACAGTACATGTTTTAATGTTACTGTAATACCATATAACTTTATAGTACACTGAAGCATTATAATACCCAAAGTTACACATACAAATATTCAGATAGATTTTCTCAAGCTTATCAGAAAAAAATCACTTCATTTTAGATAAAAAGCAAAAATGATTTAGAATGGTCTACATGTGAATGACGGTTATGTTTTACATACTGTAGCAGTCTAAAACTGCACTCTGGCATTGCTATTTTGAAAGCCATTGTGGTGTTTGACAGCTCATAAATGTTTTCGGGGAAAAAAGCTTTTTGAGTGCCTCAGCTACTGAATACATTCCTACTGAAGTCTGCTTGAAAATGATTGGTTTAATTTGATTGAAAACACTAATTATAAAATGCTATTGGGGAGGTAACAAAGGTTTTACTTTGTCATTTTTACATCAGCTTCAAAGTTATTTTAATATCAACAAAAAGCAGGCTATCCATTGTTCATTGCAGCTGCTGCTTCTAAATGATAGTGTTTTTAATGATAATGTTTTTTTAAAAAAAAAACAAGTGAGAACAATTTATACTTTTACTTATAGAAAAATATGAATTATAATTTTACAAACATGCAATTGTGGTGATAGAAGCATTTCAGCTGTGCAATTGTTTAATTTTGTTTTATTAGACTTCCACCTAGTGACCCATTTATAGTCTGAAAATGTTACAGTATGTTTCTAAAACTCATGGAGTATTAGCAGGCATTCCACGTTGCAAGCAAACTGTCAGCCTAGTGCGTCATTTCTAGAGAGGTATTTCAGCCATTGTCATATAATCACTATGTATAAATGAGGCTGTGTGGTCCAGTGGTTAAAGAAAAAAGGGCTTATAACCAGGAGGTCCCCGGTTCAAATCCCACCTCAGCCACTGACTCATTGTGTGACCCTGAGCAAGTCACTTAACCTCCTTGTGCTCCGTCTTTCGGGTGAGACGTATTTGTAAGTGACTCTGCAGCTGATGCATAGTTCACACACCCTAGTCTCTGTAAGTCGCCTTGGATAAAGGCGTCTGCTAAATAAACAAATAATAATAATAATAATACTTGCACAGGCAAACTGTAATTTAGAATTGTGTAGATATAATGTTTAATTCACAGCCTGATTGAGTTAATGCAGTTTAATTTAAAGAAATGTGAGGTCCTGTAACCGAAGCTTAAGTTCATTAGTGATGCATTCTCAGTTTTGAAACATTTCAATAAACTGCACTCTTTTTTTGTATAGCATTACTATATACAGCTGGGTCACACAAAGTTAGTTGTGTTAGTTGTTGTCAGTTGTAATAAATGTTGTGCAACACACTGATCACAAGCAAGTGTAACCACTTTGCAAAATGTTGATTTTTTTTACAGCTGATAGCTCTTTAACTCTTCAATGAGGGTTAGATCCCATCTTCACTTTGACCATTAGCTGCAGCCAGACAACTGAGAGGCATAGCACCAATAAAAAAATGGATGCAGGCTGTGAATCTACAAGCTTGCGGTTCCCAAGCAAGTGACTTAACCCCTGTACAAAAGATCTATCCCCTGAACAAGTGTTGTTTTGTCTTCATATCCCTTTACATTGTCACACATGCAGGATTCAGCAGTATTCATAATGGGAGTGCATCATACCACAAGACTCAATGCAGTGGAAAAAAGCCAATCAGGAAAGGGAAGTCATTTAGCTAATATTTAGAAATTCCCAGAAAACAGGGTTCAGCATACTTTCACTTACGCTGCACAATTTTGACTAAATCTGGCTGGTGCCAGGGCTTTTAGTTGTAGATATTAGGGATGCAGATTTAGTGAAAAGCACAAACACATACTGTTTGTAGGGATGTACAGCTGTGCAGTCCAAAATCATTCACTTTAACATAAACAAAGATGGTACAGTTACACCACTGTCAGTTGCTAAGTACATTATGTTTTTGGGGCATGTAAAATAAAGGAGTGCATTCCATTTATACTAAGGGGGAATGCAAACACGTGATGGAGTTGATATATTTAGAGTTTGAATCCCTGTTTCTTACCATTCACAGTGGCTTGTTAAACAGTAAAAGGGGAATAAACCTCCAACCCAAGAGGTGGAGAAACGTATGGAATCACGTTACCTGCATAAAGAATGGACTGTTGTTGTTGTTTCATGATGGTGTAACAGGGGGTTTCCATTGCTTTGTGTAGAGAGGATATACATAGTATTGTGTTAATAGAAAAGACAAGGTGTAAATAAAGAGTCTCTGTAATGAAAGCATTCATGTGCAACCAAAAGCCAGGCATACTCTGTCCACACTCCAGGTTCTATTCAGTGGCACTGCAGGAACTGCTGCTAATGCTATTGTATGTGTGATCAGTTGCATTTTTGCTGCACTGCTTTCTCAAATTTCCATTACAGTTTCTAGAACAGGACATTAACATATAATAGGTTACTCATATCCTCATATCCTCGTTCAAGAAATGAAACAGTTTTACGAGTTCTAACACTTCCCATCATAAAGTGCAGAAACACACACATGTAGCCTGTAATGGTAAAGGGCATTGCAGATATTACCAAGGTTTACCCATTTTGGAAAAAAAGGGGCTTCAGTAAAACTTTAAATTACTATTGTATTGTTTTATAGACACTCACTGTTTCCATGTCCTGCACATGCAGGAAAGTGGTACAATTTGAGAACAGTGGGTACACATTTCCCCCATTTTTCAAGGGGTTCAGAAGAGATGTCTTTGGTAATCCCTACCTACCACACTGGTTCCATTTATACAAGTATGTTCCGTGATATCCTGGTGTGATAAATAATTCATCATCCAATCCAATGTGCGTGCAAAAGATTTTAATGGTTAGTCCCAGAAGTTCAGTGGTACCTCAAATATTATTTACTACCAATGCAGAACAGCTGTGTGTGAATAATACAGTAATAATGAAAACACAATAGGTCTCAAAAGGATTAAGCACATCTGCAAAAATGTGGACTTAAAAAAACCTATTCTAGAAATGTTTTATGGACCACATATTTTCAGATGTTGTAAAGTAGTTTGTTTTCAAAGAGATTTTAAAATACAACTCCCCCACCCTCAATAAAAGAAACAAAAGCATTGACATTTCTACGTAATAACAAGAACCTTAATGAATAAATCAGCTCCCAGTGTGAACCATGTGACCCCTCAGGTTGTTCAACTGCATTGTTTGCAAACTGTGACAAAGTATCAGGTTCTTCCCTTTTTATCAGGTCAGTCACACTGGAACGATAATGTTCCTTGCTGTAGCCTGCTCCTTGCTTGTATATCCTGTAATTAGGGATGTTGATGGGGATGAATGACCAAGAATGCCTAGTCCATTGAGCATACTGGCCCCACCCTGAAAGATCCCTGTAAAGATCCCTGTAACCTTTGACAGCCTCTTCTACGTTGTTGGAACCACCCTACGTGATATTCACTTCCCTTTCATCACTCTGCTTTTAAATAAGGATGAATCTTATTTAGAAAATGTGTATGCAATATTTTGAGACACTCTTTCCGTCTTCATTTGTCTTCTGTTGAGAATTTTAAATTAGTTGCAACACTACAGGCCATTCGAGAGCCATTTGAGTGGGTTATAAAATAGGTTGTGTAAAATGCCAGCCATCATGGTGTAATATATGTTGTGCTTGAGGGCCTCTGTGTCTTTCAAAAGATTCAAATGTCATACTTATTTTGAATTGCTACATAAAGCAATGGGGATGACAGTAGTGAAATTAAACTATAAAACTTCTTCTGTTAGAAAATGTAATTATTTCACAAAGGCACCAAAATCGTTCTGTATATTTTTACCATGCTTCATTCTTGTGGTTTCTTAGGACCCCTTGAATGTACAGTAATTAGTATTATCATTATTTTTGGATAAGACTGTTTTGCCCACAAGGCCCATGCTTTACACTTTTGCAGTATTTGACTGTACTGATTCGGCTCGTATTATCTTTAGAACTAATGTAATCCCATAATTCTAAAATAGCCCAAATGGAACATTCCTTTATTTCTGAAAAAAAAAAACATTCATCAGTCGCAAGACAATTACTGTCACAAAGATTTCAGAATGTTTTTTTAGCATCTGACCTGTATGTAGGACAATGTATTTTAATAAATTCTAGGTTTATATAAAGCCTTCATTCCCTTAAATAGATTCAAACAACAGTGTGATATTAGTCGATTAGTTTAAAAGGTGCTCACAACAGATCCTCCAATTGCCACACCCAAGCAGTGAATATTGCCAAGCCTAACTTTGTCTGGTTTGTAGGGTTTGCTGTGTTTCTGTGAGGCAAACCAACCCTAGGCAATGTTCCATCCCTAACCCTTGAGAGTGCAAAGTCCAATTTCCTTTTTGCAGAAGACAGATTACATCTCTGTTTGGGCACTGGATATAATAAAGTTGACAGTTGTGGAAACTTTTAAGTTTCTTATTTATGCTTCTTTTCCACAGGCTTACAAATATTGATTTTGGACGTTTCTGCCTCACTTACAGGAACTGAAAGACCAATTGTATTATAGAAAACAAAAAATGGTTTCTGACAATGTTTTGTAGGTTCTAATATGCAATTAAAAAATCCAAGAAAAAGTGAGAGCATGACGTTTTGTTTCAGAAATATACTTCACATTTTGGATACCTTTTTTATTTCCATACTGCAAACCATCCAAATGTAATCAAGAATACATCCTTGTCAGATGAAAATGTTCACCTATTTGTTGGGTGAATTATCTTAACATTTAGTAAGCTAGAGTAGTGGCTAGGCAGCTTGTATTCTAACATTTCAATATCAGACTTCCCCTTTTCACCTACATGGACTAAAACAAAACAAAAACACATGTTAAAAAGCCTGCTGCTTTTGTGAGAAATCACTTAATCATACGTGGTTTATAATTATGGGGATAAACTAAACTTAGTTGCATTTTCTGTTGAACTTTGTGTCTGTGGACTATAATCAGAGTTCAAAAGACAGCTTTCTAATGTAAGCCATTGATATAAAACAGCTAGACTGTCAGATTAGTCCTAATGTCTACCCAGAGTGCTGTGATCACACATAACCTGTAATGTTTCTAAGTCTACGCGTCTGCTTTATGTAATTTTATAATTCACTTAGAAAAGTAAACTGAATAAAATGGTCCCTCTTCAATAAACATAAGTGTAACAGAAATTCAGAATAATTACAATGACTGAAACAGTATTTTCTGCATAAAAAGAATCAGAAAAGCATACAATACTGCTGTATTAACTGTCTCCTTTAAGATAGAAAGGGGGTCTCGCTACCTGTGATTATTAGCGTTATAGATCCAAAGCATGTAGGTGTTAGTGGTAATTTATTGTTAAATGTATTCTTTCAGCACTATGTAACTACATAAAGACTACCCTACTATTACTAATTAAATAGTTTGTCATATACTTAGACAATAACTAGTCTTCAGAGTGTGTAAAGCCATAGAGTAGCATCTATGGTTGTTGTCTCCAAGCAGTGTTTTTTCAGTTGTAACTTTTATTTAAGTTTCTATTTTAATTCTATTTTTTAATTTCCCTCAATTTTAGTTTTAGTTTCAGTTTTGATATGGATGTTCTTAACCATTTCTATTTCAATTTTCATTTTAATGATAATTTCTATTTCATTTTTTGTTTTGTGATAATTTCTATTTCAGTTTCAGTTTTTACTCTAAACCAATGGTGGGCCCTGTACAGGTATTAAGAGAAGTGCTCCAAAATATTGTCCCTAGCTGTTAGTGCTGTTAGAAAACAACAGTTTATGATTCATCTTCAGAAACACTCTTTGTTCCAGAGATGTATCCATCCGATTCCTTCGTCCAGATGATAGCTGTCCACACACAGAGAAAATGCTTGGGATGCAGGGGCTGCAAGAAGATCTTCAGCAACTGGTGCAAGCCTTGGATACACAATCTCCCTATTTTGCCAACATTTCGAAGGAGTCTCTGTCTCACAGCATACTTTGCCTTGCTTCAGTTCAGAGATATATGTGGAAAGTTCAGTATGTGCACTTCCTGCATTGCCAGTGGTATTGCCAGATGTTGGAGTGAGATCAGCCCCAACCTTGGAAGCCAAAAACTTGAACCTCTTTAGCACTGGTAGCGCATTGGGGGTTGACACTGGAGCTTTGTTGTTGTGACACTGAAGGACTGCTGTAGTGTGCAGCATGCTGAAGGACACAAGACCTGGCTGCTTTCATGAGGCTTTCCACCTCTGTTGTAAAAAGTGCAAAGTCAACAGTTGGGTCCATCAGGCAAGCTGCTGCAGGTGTAGCATCAAAATCTGCTGCTTGAGGGTTCAGTAAACAAGCAAAGCATTCACGAAGTGACTTCAGCATAATCTGAGCAAGTGGTTTTGAGATGACTGATGACTGTAAGTGTGCTTCTAGATTTAATAGGCAGGTCACAACTTCAGATACTGGCTGTCAGTCTGGAGCTGATCTGTATGTACTGCAAATGGTTCAAACAGCTTCACCAGTTGCTCCAGTTTGGACCAATCACTGGTGAGCAAGGTGTCGATGCCAAGCTCATCAAGAACTTGGTTCAAAACAATCTTGGTCTCCAGAAGTCTCTTCATCATGTTCAGAGTACTATTCCAACGTGTCACACATGGTTGTTCGCATAATCTAGTCGGCAGGCCAGTCTCCACGAACAGACTGACCAACGCATCTTCTCCTTTTGAGTATTCAACTGACCCAATTCCCCCACACCTCTACTTAAAGCATGATGTGAGTGTCTGTTGTGATCCGGATGAAACGGAGGTACTCTGAACAGATTTTCTTTTTCCGATTTGAGCCTGCTTTCTGTTTGTGTCCCTTTTTGCCACTTCCTCGAACACCTCTTTGTGACAGCTGTTAAGGTGTGTTTTTAGGTTGGTGGAATTCTTTCCTTTAAGCTCCACTCCACATATAGTAGGCCTACTGTTGGTATTGTCCTCTTCACAGAGCATTAAAACAAGACATTTGCTTGTATCTTCCATACTACTATATTTAAAGTAGTCCCAAACAGAGCTTTCGTGCTTTCGTCCAGCATGTGTTGTTGGTGTAGCTACCTCGTGTAACTGAATTCCTTACTCAAAACGCAACCGTTTACTTGCTAAGGAAGTGTGTCTAACACAACTGCCAATCGCATTTAATTGTGTTCACTGATGCAAAAAAATAACCCAATGAGAAACGGGCTTTACTTTTAAAATGAAAATAGAGAACATTATATTACAGCTTGCTTGCAACTGAAACAGGAAAAAAAAAATCTGAATTATTATTATTTCTATTGTGTTTTAGTTTCAAACTTTTCTATTTAAGTTTTATTTTCGTTTTTGGTCTCATTTTCGTTTCAGTTTTTATTACCGTTAACGGAATCATTTATTTTCAGTTTTTGTCCGTTTCAGTTTTAGTTTTCGTTAACGATAATAACTTTGTCTCCAAGTACATTAAAAGTGCCCTGTATTTATAGCTATTACGTCTGACTTCAGCCGAATCAGTCATTTGGCTGAGTAATAGAATGCTGTTGCTATAATCCTTTATGATGTATATTTATCCAAAAGGGTACAATGTTGTGTTTATTGCAGTATATGGCATTGAAATACATATTAGTATGTGTGTGTGTGTGTGTGTGTGTATATATATATATATATATATTGGGATTTGTTACTTCACATATAATTGCATTTTCATTAATAGAACTTAATATAAAGCATGTTAACTTTCTATTGAATCAAGGATTATTTTACTGTCATTTATATTAGGTTTTATCATCTCTCTTAGAATGGGATACTCTGTGAATCCGAGATTTTATACAAAGTTTTTCCAACACACTGGATTGGAATATGAGAGTTCTGGTCAATACCCAGGATAAACTGTTTCACTGATGTTCCACAGCGTCTGCTTTCTAGTCACAGAGAGTAAGAATGGGGATAATGTCATTATTAACAGAAGTGTGCCCTTGTTATTTCACTACCTGATTTACACAGAAAACAAATCCTGAAAGACTGAGGGCAGTGAATTAATGCCCTCACAAAGTAAAGTACAGTACATGCTTTTAACTGTCAACATGACTTAACCATGAATTACCAATATTTGTGAAATAATAAGGGAGCACTGTATCATTATTACTTAACACTAGCTGTAATTTCACAGTTGAAACTACACAGAGTTAAAACCTAATTCTGTTCATTAATTAAAAAAAAACAATAATAAAAAAAAAAAGTTGACAGATTCATAAACATCAGTTTTCTGCCAAGTTCTGGAAGCAAAGACAGTTTCTTATGCCCATTTTCCCTCAAAAACCACTGCAGTCGACACTAATGGACACTTCATTTGTCTCCAAGCTTGGCTTGCAGAGCAGAAAAGAGCAAGTGTTTACAGTAAGACTAACGCAGCAGATGGAGTTCTGTGGAGCTGGGAATGAAAGTCTATAGGTTGGATAGTAAAGAGAATCCCTAAAATGTTGTTGCCCACTTAAAACTATAACCTTATGAACACCTGATTCCTGGCACTGAATTGTATTGTACTATGCCGTACTTTTTACAACCAAGTATCCATTTGTTACAGATAGTAATCACATTTTATACAGCTTTCTTTTTTAAATATGAAATATTTTTCAAAGGCGCATCTCTTTAATGGAAAACACAGCATTTAAGTAATTAACATAGCTTGGAGAGAGTTAATTTGTCTCACTAGACACGGTGCAACTAAAAAAAGTTATGTTGATTGACAGATTAGGATGAACCTGGGCCGTGGGTCAGCACTCGACAGGGCCCCATGCACAAGACATGCAGCTCAAGATCTTTTTGAGTTATTAGCGTCAGTCTGCAGTCATGAGGCTTAAAACATAGCAGATCTCCTATGGAATACTCAGGGAGCTAGAACTTCTGAGGTAAGAATGCACTTAAGACTTTTTTTTATTTAATTTAGTATTGGATGGCTATAGTTATTCCACTTGCTGGAGGGAATTGAGCTAAAAATGAACACCAGCTATATATTTTTAGATATACAATTAGTAGCGTTAAGTGGTAAAAGTTTCCATTTCATGCTAAAAGCTTAGTGTAGTCCTTTGCTGAGATAAAACAGAATATGATTGGAAGCACCATCTGTAAATTATGACAATATGTTTAAACACTGCAAAATGTTTCTCTCTACCAGGAAAGAAAAATCTGGAAATGTTTGAATTCATATAAACATGCATGTTTTTATATTTTTTTATTTCATACAATAGGGCTCTGTACTGGCATTACTTCACAAGAGTAGCCGTTTTAAAGTGTTCAGAGGGAAAGAGTAAGCGCATTTCTCCCAGCAAAAAACAAGTGAAGTAATATCCTGGTTTGATTTGGAAATTGCTTTTTTTTTTTTTAGTCAGAGCTAGACGGTGTCTGAAATCATCTATGGCTAAAATAAAACATTTCAAAGTGGAAATTAGGAGTGGTATGACAAAATCAGCATATATTTTGAATATAACAAATTGATCATAGTCCTTATGCCAAAATGCATTTTGCACCATTTTTCTAAAAGTAAAATAAAACTGTGAATGTTACAAAACTTGTAAGAAGCAACTCACATGTTTAATTTAATGATGAAAGCATGCTAGTTTGTTAGTTTGATTTTACTTTCACCAAAAACAGTGTAATTTGCACATGGTTAAAAGATTTAGATGAATCTGATTCATGGTTTCAAAATAGTGAACATTTGTTTGGCATTTAGAATTAGATAGCGTAGATGGGAGAAAAAAAAATGTCATTGCCCAATATTGTACAGTATGTTAATTACAGTGTACAAGCAGCACACTCCTAAAGTTGGTTCTAAATATCAACCTCTTTCCATTGTATTGTTATTGTATTTAGTGACTAGTGATGTTAATCAAACAGACAACGAATGACCCCTAGGGGAAAATATCACCAAGATTAATTTCAAGAGTTCAAAAGCAGTAATTTTAATGCAGTTCAAAAGTCTGTTTTTGTTTGTTTTGTACTGTATATTGGTATTTTTAGCTTAACATGCTTATAAAATCTAATTACATATAAAATATCAAAATGTAACAATAATCAATTTGTAGGCAGTGAGAAAAAAAAGCTGAACTTTTAAATATTAAAATGGTCCTCTAAAAGAAAAGATTTGTTCAAAATATATTATCCAGTTCAATGTAATAAACATATGCAGTTGTATTAATAACTTCAGTTTCCTAACCACCCTACCACTAACATGCTTTGGCTAAGCTGTGGTCATTTTATAATAACACTGACCAGTCTTTTTGCTCTTGGTGCGTAAGTCAGGATTGTTAAGCAGTTTTGTGTGGTAATCATTTTGCAGTCAATATAACTTTGGGGAAGAAAAACAACACTGTATATTGTATCCATTGCTGCTGCCCAGTTAGAGCATACCATTTTCTGTGTATGTATTACAATTTTGGAATCATGAGTTACTAAGTTAAACCACAAAGCATGTCTTAAAAGGCACTACAAGTAGGTAGATACACAAACTGGCATATTCATGAATAGTTTTTCATATTCTGTAGACAAAAGTTCTCTTTGAACCTGGAACATTCGGCCAGTTTAGCTGAAAGTATTTTAATGAGCTGATGGGTCTTGGACTGCACATGAAAGCACGATACTTATCTTTGCAGAATCTGAAGCAGCTCAGGTTTTTCTAATCATCTGTATTTATGGAGTGTTACAGGTTTAAAACCAAGAACAGGCACTCTTGTGGGTATATATCTACTAGCTGTTTTGTCAATGATTGACATGTTAGAGAAGAATTCTGCACTGATGAGAAATTCAGACATTAACATGGTAGTAAGGTAGCCTGGCCTATTTAAATAAATGTTAGCCTTCTGTGAGATTCGGGGGGCGGGAGCTGGGGCCCCTTAATTATCGTCTATCATCATTAATTCCCTGTTTAAACCTCAATCACACACACCTTCTCTGTCTAGTGTTTTTTTGCTTTCTCCTCCTCCTCCTTTCATTTCATACAAAATTTAAAATTTAACAATTTAAAACTAAACGGCAGTACGGCTCAATACCTACAACCTGTCTCTGGCACTCCTCTAAAACCCAATGCCTTTTAAAATACTAGTTTAAAACACACACACGACAGAATGGAGACCAGAAATGCAGGCAGGGAGATTCGGCGGCTCTTTCTTTCAGATTTGTTTTCCTACCACCTGCCGAATCAGGGTCCAATTCCTTTAGTCTTGCTGGTTGCGCCTTCAGCCTCCACTTCACAATGGACAAATCAATCTCTCGAATGGGTGAAATCAGGAACATTTATACCAGGTGCTCAGCTTCTCCAAATCAATCAATTTACACTTGTGGGAGCTGTGAACAGGGGAGCATTAACATGTTAGTGTAATCAGTGCAAATCTACAGACAGTAATGTGCCAAAATAAACGTGCTTTATACAAAGTGATAAAATCAAAAAGACAACATTAAATAAAAAGTGAATATGCTACAATAATTAATCAAATGTGAGCAACCCCGTTCATATGCATCAGACTTACATGACTCAATGTGTAGCACAGTAATTGAAACAAGGGTTATTATTGTGTTGTACTCTAGTTACATGCAGACAAATTGAAAAAAAAAAAAAACATTATCCACTGAAGGTCATTTTTGTTTATCTTGCCGGAATGTCCAGTATACAAGACAACAAATATTAGTTATGCAAATGTTAACATTTGACATGTATACGATTCTGTTTACTTTCTGACAGTGTTAGACTAATATATAAATATAAAATGCTAAATATCTAAGGGGCCTTTAGATCGTAATCACCTGTAATGGCATTGAAATGCATTTTTAAAAACCGTTGAGTGAAACTTGCTTTATACAGTAATTGAAGTTTAAAGAATGTGATGAGACAAAAAAAAATAAAAAATCCTGCACGGTTGTTGTACATTGTTACCTTTTTGTTAAGATAATCTGTCAGGTTTGTAATAATAATAATAATAATAATAATAATAATAATAATAATAATAGTTATTTTGTTCAATTTAAAATGTTTGCAGCTTTCTTAGCATTAACTTCTTAGGTTGACCAGTTGTGTTAATAATATTAATAACAATAAAATAAACAAAAAAGTAAATGATAGCCAGGACAGCTGCTGGTATTTATATTGCTCTTCTCAAGCAATATCACAAACACATTAAAATGGAGGGCGATATATTTTTTTAGACTTGTTTCTTTATTTAGAACCTTTTAATTCAAGTTCATTCATCACAGCGACAACAGTTACAGCGACACGCTAAATAAATCATGTTTCATCTTCAGTAAGAACACTTTAAAAACATGTATCACATTTAAGTAACACTACAGGAACATAGAGTAATGCTGTTACATTTTAATGAGGAGCTATATCGAGCGCCCGTCAGTAAACAATCATTTGATCAAACATAACAACTCCAAAAAGCACACAAAACAAACCAGTTTCCACATATAAATGACAGCAAAACTAATTTCCCCCTGTGCAGGGCAATCACCCTGCTACAGATATGTTTAAAAGAAAACAGTAAAGAAATAAAAAAGGAAAGAATGTACATTTACACACTGAATACAGTGATTACATGTCCAACCATGGTCTTTGTTTTCAATGAGAGAATAACACACTGGAGAAAGTTCAGTGTCAGACAGTACTGAGATCGTTGTATCTGGGTCAATCCTGTACGTGATCGTTCTAATAGGTTTAATTTGCATTGAAAAAATCGGTTCTTGCTGTTGTGATCGTTAAAAATAGGTGTTTGTTATAAGACATATATATGTATACACTAGTGTGTTCCTGTTTCAGTCCTATTTCAATGGGGACTCTTTCTGGTTTGGTTGGTCAGTCATAGAGGTTACATTCTTATGAACCACAAGGCTAACTGTTTATATTGAAACTCCAAGCTGCTCTTGAAAGTACTACAGTATGTGGGCTATACCACACTGCAGACTGATGAATGGAAGGTCTGCACAGGGCCCTTAGAAACCTGAGAGACCAGTACGGTTATAGTGGGAGAGAGAAATGGTCTGTGGCAGCTGTGGTTTGAACAGTAACTATTTATACAAGTCTTGCACACTAATTATGTATTTAATTTTACATGAATGAAAAAAGTGGAAATATGGGGGGAAAAATCAAATCCAATTCCTTCAGACAAGACAGAGTTTTTGAGAACCTTGGAGACTGATTGAGGTAGACAGTAAGTTGATTTTATATAAATAGTTTTGACTGATTGCCAAACGAAAACTGGCTGCAACTGTCACTGGCTTTATTTTAGCAATGGGCTCAGCCCAGGACCTGTGAGACCCCTGAGGATGCAAGAAAACACAGAAATACACACAGAATTTTAGTTAGGAACAAAACACTTTTTATTAGTGCACCCTGTTGTATGTTATTGCTTTCATATGACATTTCAATGCATGGTATATATATATATATATATATATATATATATATATATATATATATATATATATATATATATATATATATATGTATATATCAGTAATGTGGCATATGTTCTCTTATAGTTTCTAAAAGGTAATCTTCGAATTGTCCTCAGATGTCTGCTGTGTTTTGTTATCTTTCTTCATGTGAAGTTGCACAGCAGTTAATAAATAAGACATTTATTAAGCAAAGCAAATGGTGAACACATGTAGACCCTATCAAATAAATAATATGCTTGTTTAGATTAAGCTCTGCACAACACAAAAAAGAAAACACAGTGATTGTAGATAAGATTTACAGTAAAAGCATATGGTATGGAACAAAACACATTACACGTGTGGCAGAAGTATCCATTAAATCCAGTTATTTAAATAGAAAACATATGTAATTGACACTGATGCAGGGGTAGTGTAGGCATGTATCCAAATTATTTCAGATCAAAACCAAAGAATATACCAAATAGTTTTGCCCACTCAACATGCACAGACTGGCCAAACAATTAGTGACAGGCCTTAATAGCCCACAATGCTCTGGGTCATCTCCACTGTAGCACATCTGTTACTTTTTATACCTATAGTAGCTTGCTGTGTTTAAACTGCGAGTGATGTGCTGTAGTCTTAACTCAGCTAAGACATTCTATAGGTTTTTCGAATGTCGATTGTGCAGGGCAAGATCAGGTTTGGTAATGGGATTAGCAGGGGCCTCCTGAAAGTTAATTCACTGCCAATGCCAGTGTTGACCGCTGAGGAGGCATGACGTTCAGCCATAGCGAAGGTGGGCCAGTGGCATAGTCATTACCATCTTTTACCACAGGCCACATTTGACTTATTTTTATTATTAGTTTTTTTTTTTTTTTTTAAATGAATCGCCATGCTAGAAAAAATAATTTCAAAACCATATTATATTTATTAAAAATAATTTCTGAGAATTCTATTAACAAGTGTTTATTACAAAGTTAGCATCCATGCAGGGTCACAGAATATTTTGACAACTTTTTTTTTTTGCTATGTAAACCTACTCTATGGGTTGTAAATTATATATATTACATTCATCCAGGCTTTGTTGAGATCACTTCTTTCCACTCGTATGTTTTTGGTTCCTTTTGGTTAAGCAACACCTTTGTATTGCAATGTTATTAAGTACTACAGTGCTCACTCTTTATAACGCTATAGTGGGGAGCCATAGTTACAAGACGGTGCTATTTGTGTTCCGCCTTATAACGAGTATAAAAGGGCTACTTTTATGGCGCAAATGGGAGCCACGACCCTACCGTGTTATAACCGATTCCGCACTATAACAAGGCGCGTTATAACGGGTGAGCACTGCATTTATCGAAATATGAAGTTTGTTTTTTGTTCAAAATTGGTTTTCTTATTTTTTGTATGCCTACATGTATTGATTTTCAAGAAAAGAAAATGAAAGAGCTTTTCATACTTGCAGTCCAGCATATTAGTTCAAAAATCAAACATTAGGAATTTAATGTAATCATTCATACCTGGGTTTAAAAGCTGGCATAAACATTGGCGACATTGGCCCCTAATATGTTAGATTTTTTGAACGATAACACAGCAAATTCGGTACTTCTGAATTTTGGGTAAACTTTGATAACTGGTATGGGGAAAGGGTTAACAAGCTTGTGTTCTTCAAGGTAACAGTACCTCACATGTTTTTACAGTGTTCTCTCTTTATACCACCAACTAAGGGACATGTACCAAAATTGCGCTACAGTGAGAGTGACAGTTTAACAAATGTCATTAAAATTCAATAAAGTACAAAACCTAATTGTTGGCAGTTTAAGCAGTTATTTTCTGCATTGTAATTGGTTATTAAAAAATGGATCAGAGATTTCCTTTAACCTGAATGGTCAATATGAGGTCCTTAATGTCTGGTAAAGGACCTTGAATGTTCTTGTCCAAACTATGTTTAATCTCTGTTTCAAATCTATCTGCCAGAAAATACGTTATTACAGTATTCATTTATGTATTTTACTTTTTTCTGCTTCATGAAAGAAAATCTCCTTTCTCGTTCACGCCCTCTGAATCTGTCGATGTGTAGACTAAGTCTGCTTCTTCGCTGTCCTATCCATTCAATCAATTTATTTAAAATTAGTAATAACATATATAGTAAATATATATTAAAAAAATCTAGAATAGGGTTTGCTGTCAGCAGCAATACAGTGACCACAACAGCAATAGCAGCTAGTCTCCGGTTTGAATGACAAGTTGTAGAAATCAGACAACTGGATGCAGACTGATTTCTTTCAGCAACTTTATTTTAGCATATCATTAATACATTTTAGGACCTAATGGTAAATTGAATTATGAAACTTACACAAGTACACTCAAATCCTAATTACATTTGTTTTATAAGTTACCAGAACTTTTATTCTTTTACATGTTTTACAAACAGTTCACAAACCATGTTCACTTTTGTGTACAAAGTACATGAACTAAAGAACAGTTTCATGTAAGAAGATTTTTTTAGGCTATTCGAAATACCCACAACGCAACATCATCCACTGCTAGGATACCGAAGCCTGAGGGCTACCAGACCACAGCTGGAACTCTGAGCAAAACGAATTACTCATGGAATATTGAGGAACATTTTAGTTTTCATTAGCAACAAAAACTAGTGCTGCATAAAATAAAAAAAAAATAAAAAAGATTTTTTTTTTAACCTTTCTATTTTCTATGGCAATAGAATCCTCATAAGAGGGCTTTGCCATCTGGTCAGACCCTTCTTGTTGACGGTAAAGAGTTCTTCTTCGGGTTCTATTGCTTAATCAGAAAATGGACCGGATATTTCCTTTAACCTGATTGGTCAATACAAGGGCTTGAATCTCATAAGGGACCTCAAATGTTAATCTTTCAAACTATGTTTAATCACTGTTCCAAATCAATCTGTCTGAAAATACGTAAATACAGTATCCGTGTATTTTACCTTTTTTATGCTCTTTGAAAGAAAATCTCCTTTCTTGTACACAACCTCTGCAATGCAACGTACATTTGCTTGGCTTACTGCATTGGCAGATGGCAGACAGCAAGGGTGGCAGTATAACAGTGAAAAATAGCATTGGTTTATTATATTAGTACACATCGATTCAGGAGGAATATCTAGTGGAATGCAAAGGTGGAATTAAAACTGAGCGGTATAATAAGGCAGGATGGTCTTGTCAAATTATTATAATTAACTTAAATATAATTGTATGTTGATGTTGACTCTTCAAAAGAGTAAATACAACCCTGAATTGTGATAGAAAAACACAAAACTACATATTTTCATGGCAGAAAATGCAGTGCTAAAAGCCCTTAATGCTGTTGTAAAAACTAAAAGCCTGGAAAAATTACTCAGCAGCATGTCAACAAGTAAGTATGACTAAAAGGTTGAATGAAGCTATTCATATCAACATGTGAGGAATAAATAATAATAAATACATCTATTCTCTCACATGCTGCTTTTATATACAGTATACCTTATGCATTGAAAAATGGTTGTAACCATAAGTCAAACATTTTATTTGTTTCTACAGTGCTTTTAAATTAGGACTTTCCACATATGGTTTTATTTAATTCAAACTCTGAGGAAGTTTATAACCTAAGTAAATGTCAAGACAATTAATTGATAATGTACAGTAAGGAAGAAAAAAAAAAGTAGGTTTGTATTAGTAATGCATTAAAGACAAATGCTTTAAGACATTTCAATCAGAAGGAATTCCTTGGAAATACATCCTTGCTCTTTATCTTTATCACTGAAAGATGAAACACGGAGTAGTCTTTTTTGCACAGGCTTTTTTTTCTGTCTGTATTTTGCAGCTGGATTGTAAAATGGAGCAAAAGTCCTATGAAATGTAAAGTAAGAAAACTATCAACAGATTTTAAGGTGTACTATGGTAGCATAAAATACCTGATACAGCTGACCATTAAATTATTAGTACAAGGTGCTGTTTACACATTAACTCTGGATATGGACAAAAGCCTCTTAATGAAAAACACATGGTATGATTGTAATAATCTTTATGTATTAGGCATTCTAATGTCTATGGGGCCAAGAATGGGATTTCAATATAACAACATTTAGATAATTAATGTGCATCTTCACGTATAACACTGATAAATCTGTGAGTTTATTTCCACATTGATAACAAATCATAACTGGTAATTAACAGTACATTTGTGCTTACTGGTAATTTTGGACCAGAGGTTTCTGGAAATCTGTAAGTGCAGTTTGCTCATTCCTGCATTCTGAGCAGTCGCTGCGGTCACGACTTATCCATTCACCCAGCAAAAGAAACAATGTTAGCTATTCTTGTTTCCCCTATAGAGAACATGTGCCAAGGTTAAAGAGGACAGGAGAAAACAAATGGAGAAATCATAAATCAATTAAACAGGTACCCGTATGTCACTAGCCTGGTTGAGTGTGGCATTTAGATAAGCTGATTTGTAATAAGGTTATCAGGCTCAATTTGAATAATTTGGAAATGGGTCTGTAAGAGGTTCACAGTTTCTGCTTCATGGATTTCCTATATTGCAAATGGCTCAATTTTGCAACAGATTGAGCTTGGCTGGCAAAGAGCGATGCCTACCTAATGTGGCATGATGCATTGGGTACGCTTCAAAGGCAACAAGCACAGCTGGGGCTCTCTCTCACATTCCTACTCTCGAAGCTATTCCACTACCTGATAAAGATTTGTTTTCCAAATTAATAGATATTTCTTTTGCATAGCAGAGCTGGTGAAATGGTTTCCACTTATCAAGTAATCAGAGATCAAAAAATAGTGACACTGAGCCAGCAAAGATTAACAGTGACTGATCCAGTGACAGAAGTAAAAGTAATCCCTACCTATATATGTTTCTGAGCTTTTTTTTCTATCTTTGCACAACTGGTGTCACAGCTTGCGAAAACAAAGGCCTATTTTAAATGAACTGAAGGTTAAAGTTAGTTGCTTATTTTGTAATTGTTGCCCAGAAGTAGTATCAGTACCAACTGTGAGGGATATACTGTACTATAACTTCCAATCTCCTTTGTGTTAATATATAGAGTACAGATAATTCAAAAACAGCAAACAGCTCTATATCCAAGGAGAGTCAGGATCCATAAGGATAGTCATTAATTACCTGCAACAATCTATTTATCATAGATAAACCATGTTACTTGCTTATGACGCATCATAGCAAAAATATTACCCGTTGGGCCCACCATAGCAAAAATGAACAAAACATGTTGCCTCCTCAACTGACACAGTTCAAATGAGCTTCAAAATAGACGCCATTCCCACAGAAAAAAAATAAAAAATTATATATATATATATATATATATATATATATATATATATATATATATATATATATATATATATACTATTTTAAATTAAATGGTAAAAGTCAATATAGCTTTCATAACCATTACCATTTTTTTTTTTTAATAAATATATTTATTTATCATGTTCAATAAATGTTACCTACCATCCCCCTTATTTTTCACTAACATACTGAAAACAAGTTTATGTATTTTTCTAATGAAATGGCATCTTCGTGCACCCAATTCCAATAAAAGTGCCCTCGATTTTAGTTGCGTGCACTTGCCTCTTTGAAAGCTTGGCAGGTCACTGCTATTTTTATTCAGTGTTTTACCTCAATAAGAAATTATTTTATTCTCTATAGGTTTGGCAGCGACTTCATATCTTCAAGTGTATCTCTAACTACACTACTTTAGATTGGTGAAGCAATCTCAAAAGTTGTTTCAACCCATTACAATAGAAGTTCAACATAAAGATTTACAATGGGATTTCATAGTGGTCCAAAAAGGCTGGATTATATTTTCTGCTATCCATGAATAGTTTTCTGCAATTTCTTGAGGCACTAGTGAATAGATTTGTTTGTCAACATGAAGAGGTGAAATGTAAAAGCTGTAAAACTCTTAAAATCAATATCTCATTCAAAAACCAATGTCTGCTTTTGACAACTGTGAGAATGTGTAATGGGATTTTAAAATCTAATCACATTTTAAAAGTTACAGATACAGTGTTGTATTACACAATATAACAAAATTTAATATTATAACATGATTTATTGATAGTAATAATGAAATAATCAACTATATATGCAGTGTGGAGTAGTGGTTAGGGCTCTGGACTCTTGACCGGAGGGTTGTGGGTTCAATCCCAGGTGGGGCACACTGCTGCTGTACCCTTGAGCAAGGTACTTTACCTAGATTGCTCCAGTAAAAACCCAACTGTGTAAATGGGTAATTGTATGAAAAAAAAGAATGTGTAAAAAATAATGTAATTGTATGTAAAAAATGTGATATCTTGTAACAATTGTAAGTCGCCCTGGATAAGGGCGTCTGCTAAGAAATAAATAATATATATATTCAGTGAAGGTTAAAATCCAATAGTCTGAGTGATCTATGGTATTGGCAGAAATTGCATGTGCACCTGCTTTGACAAAAGGAAATTGCGTTACTTAAGCTGTACCGACTACTACAGAGTATTTTAATTATAAAGTCAATTCGTTCACAGATTTCAATCAAGTGTCAACACCTGGACCTGTTAGGAAAAAAGCATGTTGTGTCAAATGTCTGCGACTATTGAGGGGTAAAACAGGATGAGGTGCAATTTCCTATCGTTCAATTAGCAGAAAATTGGTACTGTCTGTGTCATCAGCTTCCATATGCTCTAAAGTTAATTACTTAAATAATTGGACATGGTGGGCTTTGCTAAAAAAAAAAAACTAAACACTGCAGATTCATAAAATGAAAGCATTTATACTAGGTGTTCAAGTTACCATGCGTGTAATAAAAACTGAACTAAACTGAACCCATATTATCCATCTTGGGCAATACTCTTTTAATATTTTATTGTTTCACTGAGGTATAAAACTTTGCCTTTTTAGACCACAGAATACTTGGGGTGTTATTTTCAAAGCTTGGTATCTTATGCTGAGTTGGTTATATTTCTATTAATAAAGTTGAATGGTGAATCACATGATGTGCATATCTTGCGAGCTACAGGAATGCGCTCGCCTCGACCAGGGTGAAGTACTTCTCTGAAATCATAACTATGGTACACGGTAAACTCAATGTTCTCTTTAAGACCATTAACCAAATTCTACATCCAGCCACTGACAGATCCATCTCCTGTTCATCCTCCTCTCTTACCTGTCGTGATTTCTCCTCTTTCTTTCAGAACAAAGTTGACAACATCTATTCTACGCTGTCCCACCACAAACCCAGTTTACTACTTCACCACCTTGACTCTCCTCAGGTTGCACCTCATGCCCTCTCCTCATTCTCTCCTCTCTCCATTGCTCATCTCTTCAAATCCCTGGCTGACTAACCGTGTCCGTCTATGTGCTTCTGATCTTGCTCCCTCCATTATGCACACTCTCAACCTGTCCCTGGACTCTGGCTCGGTTCCTGCTGCCCTTAAGCTTGCCCGAGTTACGCCGGTACTCAAAAAAACCTCCCTCGACCCAGGTGTCTTATCTAATTTCCGTCCCATCTCAAATCTCCCTTTTCTCTCCAAAACTCTCGAAAGGGCTGTAGCCAGTCAGCTGATGAAACATCTCACGGATAACAATCTGCTTGAATCTCTACAGTCTGGCTTCGGGCCACATCACAGTACTGAAACTGCTCTGCTCCAGATTGTGAATGATCTCTTGCTTAATGCTGATGCTGGTGCTCCCTCTGTGCTTGTCCTCTTTGACCTAACAGCCACTTTTGACACCACAGATCATGGCATTCTTCAGAAGTATGCTGGGATCTCTGGAACCTGTCTGTCCTGGATGTCCTCTTACCTATCCGGATGCATGCAGTCTGTTTTCTATGCTGGACGCAGTGGTGTCGCAAACCCAGTCACTTGTGGTGTCCCCCAAGGATCTGTTCCTGGGCCCCTTCTCTTCAATATCTACATGCTTCCCTTGGGTCACCTCATCCGGCAACACAGCCTCAAGTTTCACTCCTATGCTGACGACACCCATCTCTACTTCCTCCCTCCACAGTAGCACATGCTGTAATGAATTCTTCTGACAAACACACATTTGTTGTTCGGCTGACTAGCCACAACACATTTTCCATTTAACTATCTTGATACCTAAAAACTGTTCTATCTTGATACTTTAAAAAGTACACCTTGTAACTTTTACATATTTTACGTCTTAAATATGTATACAATATTTACCTCTATAATATATTTAATTTAACAATACACAAATAATCTGCTTCTGCAAAGCATATACAGTATGATTTAAAGTTCAGGGACAAAAGCCACAGTAAATAGAATGCCACCATTTTCAGATAGTATATACATGTTGAGCATTATACATGAGGTGCACAGTATACTCTGTGATAATATCCTGTGTACAGTAGTATACTATATTGTTTTGACAAGGTAATGTACAAGGGATGCACATTATACATTGTATTTTACCCAAGGCAGTTCAGTCACATTTAACTGGTTTAACTGCTACTGTAGCTTGATTAACAACAAACAAAAAACTATGGATTTGTAAAATTACATAAAGGCAGGAAGCTATCCTGTAGAATTAATTTACAAAGAAAGAAGACATGTTGTCATGGGAATAATCGACATTGTTAATGTCAAGGGCATTGAACCGAACAAACTAGAGGCCAGCAGCAAATTACATGCCATCAAGAAGTCACTGAAATCTGCTGTTTCTCTATAGGTGTTTACCAGGATTTGATTTGTCTTGATTACATGAAAATATAAACAAGCACAGCGTGTGTTTTTCATCTTCCACTGCGTGGAATAGCTGCTTTTATACCTGTCTTACAAATGTTGTGTTAGTGTCGTGGATATTTTGTACAGTCACTGATTATCTTACTTTGATCAGAGGGCATTGTCTTCTGGTAGTTGACCACATCAGAAAGGTACCTAACAGACCAGGTCAACTAGTAAGATAATGCCCTATAATCAGGGTTTTATTGCTATCAGAAACTGGTAAACAGTCTTTATGAATAGTTGCGTAAAACTTCAATTAAACACCTCTGGCGTTTATTTACAATATTTACCAGCAGACCCGGCGCATATTGGAGACCGGCGATTATTTGAGACCGGCGATAATATTAGATCTCTAGCTTCACATGCTTCATGTGGTCATTGAGAAGCCGCTAACACACAACCTTGTAGCAACATCGTAACTCAATTTAAACATTCCACCAACTTTGTTAAAATGTTGTGTGTCAGTGGGAACAAAGTAACAGTTTTGTTTTTTAACAAAATTACATTGTATTGTACACCCTCAAGTAAAAGCGAAAATATTATTACGGTTAACAGATTGCACTAGTTAACAACGATACGGTATGCAAAACGTTGGAAAATGCACAAACAGAAGTACGAATTTGTATTTAAAAACCGAATTAGATCTACCATTGTTAATAATAATAATAATAATAATAATAATAATAATAATAATAATAATAATAATATAAACTTCTAAAATATTTTTAAAAATGAACAATAAAAGCAAAACTGGTAAGTATCATTATCAATTTTTTTTTTTTTTTAAACGTCAAAGTTGTACATTGTTAAGCATGGACAAACAAAATTAACAACAACTAAAAAACGGGGAGCAAAACTAAACTTGCTGTTAAGTCGTTGTTCATCCAACCATTTGTGGATGTCACCACAACAGCATCACTAACATCCTGCATGCTTTTCACCTCCCGGACAGCCCCCTTGAAGACAGTGTAAGGGCTTAGTTTGGTCCCGTCCACTTTTGCAGCAAGCACCACTGCCAAATGGCATTTTTTATGACCAGTGGTTTTCAGTGGTATGCTACGGGCCCCCCGAACACCCACAGTGCTGGCACCAACCATTTCGAACCAAACAGTTCCGTCCATCGCAATGGTGTTAGAGTCGCCCATTTGTTTTCTTTTCGCTCATGTTCCACATACAGAACATAAGAAAAAAGTTTCTCCGTAATATTGTTTGCATCTTTTTGAGCTTATTTGTTTTCTTCCCCCTTCAATTGAATTTTGTTTGGCAAACCTTAACACTTCAAGTTTGAATTTTAAATTGTAGGATCTTTTCGGCGCCATTGAAAAACAAACTAGTTACCTCACTGTACAGCCGTTTGTGTGCTGTGGCAGGAACATCCAGTATAAACAATAATACCAGTATTATTATTTAGAACCCGGCATTTAATAGAGACCTGCCATTTAAAACAGGTGATTATTTGAGACCCGGCAATTATTTGAAGTTTTACGGTATTTGGTCATGCACATATCTTGAGGTTTCAGACATTGTATCCTGTCAGCCCATGCAGCCACCTTGGAGCTACAGCATCGGAGGACCACGCAGCTCTGGGTAGCTTACAGGCAGGCACCCAGCCAGTCTTCAGGGGTCACTGGTGCACGGTGAGCCGAGGACACCCTGGCCGACCTAGACCCTCCCTACCTACATGGCGCTTGGCCAATTATGCGCCGCCCCGGGGAACTCCCACCCACGGTCGGCAGTGGAATAGCCTGGACCCAAACCAGCGACCTCCAGGCTATAGGGCGCATCCTGCACTCCACGCGGAGTGCCTTTTACCGGATGCGCCACTCGGGAGCCCCCCTACAGTAAATAATCTAAACCAAAAAAACATAACTGCAGTATACAAGAAAAGCAAAGAAAGTAAATCAATTTGCAGTATAAACAAAGAGAATGGGGAAAGCATGGTAAACTGGAAAATTATTGTCAGATTTACCTTCCTGAACTTTTATAGGGAAGCAAAAATAAATGTGTAACAAAGGGAACTTTATTTGTATATTTTAAAATAATAAAAAAACATTTACTTAATTTGTCCCTTTTCATTATCAGAGTCTGCAATAACAGTTTTGTACATTTCATATCAGCTGGATGAAAGTTTCTGCTTGGTGTCCCACATGTGTCATTTGTCTGGAAATGGCTGCTCTACCAGTTGTTGCTAATAACCACAAAACTCAACATTTCCAATTGAAGATAAGAGCACTTTGTTTAGAGTTTTCTGTGTGGGTTTCAGAAAAGTTTCCTAAATAATTGCTTCATAAACATTTGAGAAATAAATCAAAACCAGAGTACATATGGGTGAGATGGTTTACTTGTGTGTAATTACATGTAGAGATGCTAGAAATGAAGGTTGTTATATTAGCATGTTTATTGGATATTTAATAGTGATATATGAGGTATCCCAGAGTACAGAAATATCATCCAGTTCATTACCAACAGACATGTATAAGAACATGCAAGTTTGCTGTTTATAGTGAATGGAATGAATTCCATGGAAATAATATGAGGTGGTTTGCCTTTCACCCCACCTTCCTGCAAATGTTATCAAAACTTCTCAGGGAGTAAGTGGTCTCTTTTTTTAAATGCTTTACAAAGTAAATGTATTTTGTAATTAATTTGGTGTTTCTGAAAAGTGACAGCTAAGCAGTACTGTTGACAACATTTCACGATTAATCTGTATATTAGGAACAGCATTGGCAGCAATTATTGGCTTCCAGCGACTACAGTGCTAATCTAATTTATTGCTGACCCTCATTTACTTAATTACCACCACTGAGCTTCATGCCAAGAACATATGCAATGCACTAAACTTGGCCTCTTTTGTCTACCCAGTGTGATAAATAATAGGTTTGTAAAACAGATGATTTATATAAGGGGAATTATAAGTGAATACTGAGGTTTTGTAATTAAAAAAAAAGAGGCCAAATGGAACTGGTCTGTAATTCTAGATATTATTGAGGTGGTCTCATCACAATTATATATTAAACAGGGCAATTACATGAATACAAGAAATGTGGTAGTTTTCTGAAAAGTAATTTCAGCAGTAATGTAAATGCAGTTTTCAGAAAAAAGATATTGTAATATTGTAATTGGATTAACCGTTCAACATCATGTAAACACAGAAAACTATATATATATATAAACTCTGATTTGAAAAAAATATGAATACAAAATAATGTATAAATTGGAAAACTGTGGTAAGCATTTCCCACCAAATTAAAAAAAAGACAATAAAGCACAATCCATTTCTGAAGAGTGCATTCATATTTACCATGTAATTGAAAAAAAGAGCTATACATCTTACATGTCATTTACCAAAATATGTGTACTGGCTACAGCAATGTTACAGAATTATGAGCAGCCATCATCACTTTGCAAGGGTGCAGTGCTACACAATCAGCTCTCAGCAATATAATTAACACACATGTTTCACAATGAGGTAACACTGTCTAAATTACTTTTAAGGGGGTTGCTTATACTTAATAAAAGAAGGCCTTTACATAACAGTGTTGCATGTATTGCTGTCAAACTAGATTATATGTACTACTCACAGCATAGGAAATAATTTCAGTGCTTCTTCCTCTAGACTTAATTCCAACACAGTGAGCCATTATTAACCAAAAATAACCCTACAACGACTGGAATATGAGCTGACCTATCAGCCATAATTAGAAGTGATGTATTCCAATTGCACCCACATTTGTAATCCAAGATCAAAGAACAATGAAGTATTTATTTGAGCAAGGTCAATTGATTTTTATTGAAGTCAGCCTCACCTTCCTCTGTAATGACTTTGCTGATTTACTGCATAGTGACATTTTACTGGTATATGCATCTGATGTGTTCTTTATTCACGTTGTCTAGTAGGCAGGTGTCTAACATCAGGTTTTACTTTAATTTTGTAAAATTAAACTAGTATTTTCTAGTTGAGTGAGCAGTTAGTATGTCAAAACGTTTGTGTAGTTAACATATTACTCAAGCGAACAACCCCCTCCCCCAAAAAAGACAGTGGAAGGTTCTTAGCATTTTTAACAGGTACATTTTTTAATACAGTATCTATATATATATATATATATATATACAGCTCTGGAAAAAATTAAGAGACCACTGCAAAATTATCAGTTTCTCTGGTTTCACTATTTATAGGTATGTGTTCGGGTAAAATGAACATTTTTGTTTTATTCTATAAACTACTGACAACATTTCTCCCAAATTCCAAATAAAAATATTGTCATTTAGAGCATTTATTTGCAGAAAATGACAACTGGTCAAAATAACAAAAAAGATGCAGTGTTGTCAGACCTTCGAATAATACAAAGAAAATAAGTTCATATTCATTTTTAAAGAACACAATACTAATGTACTTGTACTTGGCTTGATTGATGCGTCCTTCACAAAGACAAATCTGCCTGATTCCAGCCTTGCTGAAGCACCCCCAGATGAGTCCAATTTTCAGCTTTGCCCAACACCTGGTCGTCTAATGGTTAGACGGAGACCTGGCGAGGCCTAGAAGCCACACTGTGAAATGTGGTGGAGGATCGGTGATGATCTGGGGGTGCTTCAGCAAGGCTGGAATTGGGCAGCTTTGGCATGAATCAAGCCAAGTACAAGGTTGTCCTGGAAGAAAACTTGCTTCCTTCTGCTCTGACAATGTTCCCCAACTCTGAGGATTGGTTTTTCCAGCAGGACAATGCTCCATGCCAAACAGCCAGGTCAATCAAGGTGTGGATGGAGGACCACCAGATCAAGACCCTGTCATGGCCAGCCCAATCTCCAGACCTGAACCCCATTGAAAACCTCTGGAATGTGATCAAGAGGAAGATGGACGGTCACTGTATTACTTGTATTGGAACACTTGAAATGTATTTGCTTACGATTGCAAGTCGCCCTGGATAAGGGCGTCTGCTAAGAAATAAATAATAATAATAATAATAATAATAATAATAATAATAATAATAATAATAATAATAATCACAAGCTGCTTGAATTTTTGCGCCAGGAATGGCATAAAGTCACCCAACATCAATGTGAAAGACTGGTGGAGAGCATGCCAAGACGCATGAAAGCTGTGCTTGAAAATCAGGGTTATTCCACCAAATATTGATTTCTGAACTCTTCCTAAGTTAAAACATTAGTATTGTGTTGTTTAAAAATGAATATGAACTTATTTTCTTTGCATTATTCGAGGTCTGACAACACTGCATCTTTTTTGTTATTTTGACCAGTTGTCATTTTCTGCAAATAAATGCTCTAAATGACAATATTTTTATTTGGAATTTGGGAGAAATGTTGTCAGTAGTTTATAGAATAAAACAAAAATGTTCATTTTACCCGAACACATACCTATAAATAGTAAAACCAGAGAAACTGATAATTTTGCAGTGGTCTCTTAATTTTTTCCAGAGCTGTATATATATATATATATATATATATATATATATATATATATATATATATATATATATATATATATATATATATATATTGCAGTATCTATCTCTCTCTCTCTCTCTCTCTCTCTCTATATATATATACATATATATTTACACATCTTTATGTGTAACATATTCCTATTGTAAAAGAATATATTATTGTCATTATAACTAATAATAATTACTCCAACTTTAACATCTCAACAACAGCAGAATCTGCAGTAACTTTTCAGCAAAGTCTGTGGTCTGTGCTTTTGAAATGTATTTGTTGTCTGCTAGTTCTTGTAACATCCCATGCCTGTGCCCTATGCTGCAAATGAAACTTGTGTCAAACTGGCACATTTCCATCACCAGGAAGCCATTCCCCCTTTTTCCCTTCCATGCACCAGAAGAAACAGTTTTGGAGCATAGGCTCCTACGCTAGCATCAAAGGTTTGGATTAGTGTCATTTATCCTGCTTCTTTTTCTAGTCCACTTTTTTAGAACGGACTGCAATGAGCACACATCTGATATATTTTATGATTAGCACATATTAAAGCTTCGACTGCCTTAATCCCACACCACGGCTTGAAAAGTCATCTCCTGTGGGATTACTGTTTACCCTCAGGTACCAATTCCTTCTCTGTAAAGCATTGCTTTACTAAACTGTCAATAGACTCTTCAGAATGCTTTCTTTTAAAGGGAATAGGAAATCTTTGCTTCATACTGTATGATACACCAGCCATTAAAGGAGAACATTGAGAAATGGTCTAGTTAGTATTTTATGTATGTACTAATCTCTACTAATGTTCTACTTTATATTTATTTATTTGGGGGGCATTTGGAAGTATTATGATGTCTAGACTGATGGCTTGTATTTTGACATTTTAAACCGCTCACATAAATAAATCGCTAACATGACTCCTAAAATAACTTTTTGAAGTTTTTTTTTTCTTCTTTTCAGCAGAGACTATTTAGCAAATACATTGTTGGTTTAATATTGACTGTTTTACCAAAATTGTAGTTTTTAATGTCTTGTCGGTAAATTGTATTAATACTTGTACTGTGATTCTTGAAATGTATTTTTTGTTTATGACTGTAAGAAATAAATAATAATAATAATAATAATAATAATAATAATAATAATAATAATAATAATAATAATAATAATAATAATAACAGAGTTTCAATATAGATCTTTTCAGTGACTTAATTCATTCAATCTGCATAGTTTGCAGGAAAATGACAGATGAAATCTCCATAATGTGTCAATTGTTGCTTAAGAATTGATTAATTGATAGACCACCTGTATTAGACACCACAGGGAAGAAGCAGCAAATAGTCCATTTTTGTTTTAGAAAAGTAGCTGCATATATGGGCGAGCAAAGTATTGGTTATCTGCCTTTTTTCACATCCCAGTCTGCATTGCATGATTTCTGAATGGTAAATAGAGAAACCGTGGAGTAACTGTAATATATACTTAGCAAACCCCAAGAAGTAAAATGCATGCAAATGTCCTTCATTTTTATTTTCTTTACCTACTTTACCCAGTTCATTGAGAAAGGCACAACAAAAAAGATGCTTGTTTCCAGTAGAAAGTGATCAATTGCAGTAAGCCCATCACAAGTAATTATAAGCCTCTATTAAACCGGATGTTTTCACAAAGTATGTTTGGGAATGGTACGTTTTTGTCTGCACACTATATCAGAATTATAGTTGAAGAGGTTGAGTGCCTGCATGTTCAATTATTTTTAGCATTGAGGCGCTAAATGTGACATTTACAGCACTATGGCAAAATCACATTTTGCTGTACCTCAGCAGTCAACTACTTACCATGTCAATCATTTCCTTCAAGTCCTGTTTATTTAATTAGATTTGGAATAATAATGCTGCTGGTCTCCAGTTTATATTTAATTCATTTATATGCCTTGTTTAAATTTACCAAAGCCTCAATGTCTGAGAAACTTAACAATTGTTTACTATTTTCTTAGTGTCTCACTGTGCTTCTTTAAGATGTACTGTGTCTTCCAATATTATATAAAACTAAAGTTCTCTAACTTTTTAAAGATTTAGGGGTAGATGTACTAAAGTGTTGAGCCTGTCACAATAGTCGCAAACCCGTTGCAAACAAGTCTAGGGTGAAATGTACTAAACAAGCGCAATGCTGTTAGCAAATTATTAGGGAATGCTTTGCGGCAGCAATTTTTCTTTGCTGTTCAATCTTAGATGAACATGTAATTATGGGCGTTCCTGCATAAATGTGCAAAAAAAAAGGGTCGGAGATAGTGCAAATGTTCACAAATATTATTATGAGATGTACTAAAGCTGCCGACAATTGCGACACTTACAATTGCATCAATTTGTTAAGAACTTTTTAAAGCACGTTTTAAACAGTTGCAAGTGTACTTACAAACCTTGAAAACAAATTTCTATGACATTTCTGGTTTTCCCAGAGTGTTGGGAGCAATAGACTGCACACATGTGCCACTAACCCCTCCAGCTCATTCTGAGCATCTGTATAGGACCATGATCTATTGTGTGTTAATTGTCTAGGCTCTAAGTAGGCCAAGTTAAAAATAATAGTAATTAAAATAAAATAAAAAACCCTAAAATCATTTGGTCTCAATTTAAAATAATATTTTATTCACATTGTACACCAATGTGTACAATGCAGCAGCATGATTTATTTTATGTTACCAGTAGTCTAAAGTAGGTATTCATTTGATTTTACTACTGTACTCTATACTGTGTAGGCCTACTGTACAGATTTATATTTTTACATAATGTAATGTGTAGCCTACCCAAAACACATTAGTGTTATTTCAGCGCAATGATTTATATTTAAAATACATTGAGAACTGTAAATGTACAGTATGTGTGCGACTTTATTGTATTGTCTTTAAACCTGACACCTACTTATGTTTAGCGAGGGGCTACTGTATGATTATGAAAAGCTTTTTGGGGGTGAAGGTTGGGGCCCCACTATAGAATCTGATGGGATTAAACTGCCTTTCATGTTATATATATAACAGTATTAACATAGGTAAAAAGAAGATGGAACAGAATACATTATACAAATGACGTTTATATTTAACAAAAACAATGTTATTTTGATTCTTGCACCCTTGCATGCATAGACGTTATCCTTCGGGCACCTTCTGCTACAGCAAACCACAACTCAACTCCCGCTATTTATTTGAACAATGTCGCGCAACACTCGCAAAGTATGCTAGAGATCTCACTAAGAAGACGCAACAAACATTTAAATTTGTATATTGCGGCTCTTTTCATTAACATATTTTCTCTTAGTACATAAGACAGAATGTATACTTTGCGAATTGTTGCAACAAAAATTGTGGTATGTTTGCACTGCGACTGGCCCATCTTAGTACATCTACCCCTTAATATTTTGCACAGGCCTAAAGTAAATACTAAATCATCTTCCCATAAACCAAAGAGGTAGGTCTCTTCTATTTGAACTTCTAATGATTACCCATTTACAAAACCACATTATTATAATATGTATTTTAGATGTTTTACTTACTTATTAAAATGTAATATACTGTTAATTTTTAATACATTGTTAGTCAGACCACAAACTGTAATTGTCACCAGCAAACCACAATCATTTAAGAATGGACACATCACAAAGCAGGCCAGATGCAGGGTAGAGGCACACATTTAAGGATAGAAAAACATACAAGTCACATCAAATGAAAATAGTGGTTGCAGCATTGGTTTGCTTCACTTATAACGCATCGCCTGAAGTTGTAAGTACAATCTGTTTTGTACAATATAACTAAACTGTCCATATTTAAGTTTTCATGCAAGCTACTTTTCTTTTATTCATTTTGTAATGGTTTTATCCTTACTCAAATAATTAATTACAAAATTGTATTATTATGTTCATGTATTTCTGTACAGAAAATCATGTACAATTTTGTTTTCAGAAACATCTTAGCTGTTCAAGATCAAATAGTATTTTGGGTATTTGTTTTATTTTAACATGAACAACATATATGTAATAATCGATAACTATGAAAAAACAGATGGCTCAGTCAATAAAAATGTTTTCCAGGTGATTCACCCAATGAGTTCTGACCTTGCATTGTTAAAATGCCTGTATGGCTATGGTGTCAGCTGACTATTACATAGAAGGATCATTTTAAAACATGTACATTTAGAATGTTGTCATAGTGGATTATAGATTAAGCTTGTGTGATTTTTTATTTTATTTATTTTACAATAACTGAAATGGTTCAGAAATGGTTCATGATTTAAGAGGAATGTGGACCAATGTCTCTGATGTCAGTTTACTACTGCTGATGAACACGTTGATCTCATTGCACTCTCGTCCTGGTGGTCTTTTATAGATTCACAATTCTGTGCCCCAGAGCTAGACTGCTGTTCCACAACAGAGATACACATACTTCATACTTCAGACTGATTTGGTTAAAACTCAGGATGTCTAGCTTGTTACTTGCATCCGCAAACCATTGCTAATAGAAATTTGCAAGGTTAGCATAGACAAGTTGTAAATGTTTCATTTTCTCTCACTGTAATGCGATTAACTTTTTGTAGTTTTAAAGTGCTCCTTTGTTGAGTTTAAAGTGACCTGATGGGTTTAGTTAATCCCACTTCAGAAAGTCCTCCCAGGGCAATGGGGTCATTTTAGCCCCTACTGCATTTTCACTAAGGGCTAGAGCTGGTCCCCTGTCAAGGCCTGTTTGAATTGTAATCTGTAATGGTCATTCTATAAATATCCATTTATCATTATCAAATGATCAAACTGAAAGGATAGCCCTTTTTATTTGTGTTGTCTTTGTTGAATGTTCTTGGGTAATTAATAAAGTGAATGTCAAGGTGAGATGGGACACAAGGATTTTTTTTTTCAAAGAAAGAACTATAACTTCTTTTAATGCAATTCAAAAACCTTTGTCAGCAAGACTAAATGATAATGCAAAATTAATAAAATTGCATTTAACCTTGAAAAATAAACCAAAACACAGGAGTCCAATTTAAGTCCACCAGCTACAATTTCACCACATGTATTTATAAAAGAAAGCTGGAACTAGTAGTTAAAAGCTTTGTGCTTGGTTAATATTAATACATTTGTTCGATCACATTTCACAAATATAATTTCAGTGATATGTTGATTTATACAGATTTTATCAGTGTGTTTGTCAGTATAAATTAGATATGCATCAAGCTTAATACATTTTGCTTCTGCGTTTTAACCAGTAAGTGCCAAAGGGTATGCTCTTGATTTATTCTTTAATTGCTTAAAACCCTCAATATGTTTTAAACCATCCTGTAAACCTCTTACTGTTTGGTTCTGTTACAAAAAAACAAATGCAATACAACTCTCTTTTAAAGGCTTAAACTGGGCCCTAACATGGTATAACTATTATCAAGCCCATGTCACACATATTCAGTGCACCATCAAACGTACCTTGCCTTGGCTTACTATTGTTTTCTAACCTCAAATATGCAACAAAAATTTAAATTGCTTTATTGTATGGCATATTCAGGGAAACTGGAAAGAACAAAAACCAGTTGAATCCATACTGCATGCCAAGCAGCTGCTTTGAAAATTACAGCTATGGCCAAAAGTTTTGCATCACCTAAATTTTAGGATTGAGACATAATTTTTAATAGAAAACACTTTATAAACATAATGTTGATCTTTTATTTAACATCATGTAATCAAAGAAACTGCAAAATGATATCGCAAAAGTCTACTCAAAGCCATAATAGTAGTATGTTAACAGAACATTATTCAGCAGGTTTCAATTGACTTTATGAAGCAAAATTAGTTAATTTTATATGGGGGATGCAAAGCGTTTGTCTAGAGGTATATACTGTAGGTTACAGGATACAGATCAAATTAGTAGCATATGGTTAATTATCAGTACAGCAGAGTTATTATAGCAGCATGTGGATTCTTTAGTACAGTTCTGAAGTTACTCTGTTGCTTTGGAAGAAGTGTATATTAGCAAGGATGTAACCTATACTATATTTGTGTTGTTTTAATCTAATACCAAAATAAACTTGCTCAGAAAATATTCACCAAATCCCTTCAGGAAACTGAAATGTAATACAAAAGTGAGAGTAGACACATATTTGTATGAAATGTTGTATTTTTGTTCTTTCCTGAGTTTCACAGCACCTACATTGTCTTATTAGAAAACTGCAATCAAATTGCCTCACCGTTTCCCTTTCTAAAAATGAATAAACACAGTGCACTGCAATCGAGACAGAACAGCAACTACACTCAGCAGCCAAATAGTCCAATTCCACAATAAAAGGTACAAATAAACCTATTTGAAATGCAGGCTTCAATGAGGGGAAAAACTAGCTCACAAATATTTTATGCTGGTTCCATTTCTAATCATTACTCTCACAATCACTACAACTAATGTCATAATTACTCACCCCCTAAGCATTAAAGCAGGCAGTAAAAAAAATAAACATCAATAATAATAATAATAATAATAATAATAATAATAATAATAATAATAATAATAATACAACTTGGAAATTATGTGTTAATGATTAGGAAAATGTAAAGACACCGATAAAATGAATATACAAACTAAACTTTAAATGTGCACTTACCTGGAAAACGTGGATGTATTTTGGAAGGAGAATCTGTGTACAAATCAACATGTCATATCCAAGCGCCATAAAAACTCTGTGTGGCTTTCATTCATGTCGCTTCTTTTGTTTGGCCTCCCAGTCAGCGTGGTGAGGCCAAACAGAGAGACGGCAGTCTTTAGAGCCTGGAGGAAGGGCTACCCTCAGCCATGGATTCCCTAAGGTTTCCTCCTACCAACGAGTAGGATTTTTTCCCTTACCTGAGTGCCGAGCGGTTTATATTAAATTTCTGCAGGGTGCATGGCAGGCTGGAGAGGCCGGGTTCTCCCTCAATGCATTTCATGCTCTGGGGGGCGGTCCCATGTTTCAGCTGCTTACTTTTCATTCCTCATTTTCCTATTTTTGGCGGTAGGTGGCATGGCGCCACTTCAGTTGTTGCGTTAACCATTCATCATCTTCATTTTATGCAGTCATTGTTTGGCGGCTTTGTCTTTTTGGGGGGAGGTGGCCCTACAAGCCACTTCCTATCTGCAGCACTAGCACCAGCATAGCGTATAGCTGTCAGCACCCGTGGACAAGGTCTCCTGCCAAATTCAACATCCATCATTAATTTGTCTATTCAATTGCAATTTAAATAATCCACATTGTGGATTCTCTGTCCTGAAATTCTCAGTCCTGGAAGAGGAGCAGAATTCAGATAATGCAGTAGTAATATTCAATGCCGCCAACATATTTCCAGAGCTTAAAACTCCACTGCCATTACTGCCAGAAACACGGTTCAATGCTTTTACTGTTTTTTTCCTCTGACATTCTTTCTGGATCATCAGAAGAGAGATTGTTGCTCTTTTTTGAAGCTTCAACCAAACTTATCTGCTTCCGTTTCCTCATTACTACCACTAAATAAACAGTACAATTCTATAAGCCTAAAATGTCTGTTTCGTGTCAACCGATCGCACAAGATTACATGCTAGCCCACATTATGAAGCCAAAATTTTGCAAACCAATGGTACGCACAGTGCGTAACATGCATACGGCTGCGGGAGCCAATGGTCATGAGAGTAGTCCAGACCCAGTGAGAAAATATAAGCATCAATGGTTGCTGAGAAAAAAAAATGAAACATGTCTACTGGCGCCAGAATTTAATGCAGTTGGCGCTATATGAGGTATCCTGGTGCTAAAATCTAGGTGCTTAGTTATTTAACGTTTCAGATTATTGCCATTTGACTCATAAAAACTGCTTTTTAGTTAAGATGTTTTATATGCAAGGTTATAAAAAATACTGAAGCTACTACAAATAAAATAAATACCCTTTGCAATAAATACATAAATAAATGACGAAGCAGGTTACGCTTAATTTTTGTTATCTTCGTGATTGGTCATCAGATAGCTGATTGCTTTAGCCTAGAACGGAGGGGACATCATTGCAAGGAAAAACACTTTCCAGAACTGGGGATGGGAGCTGGGTCGGATTATGCATGCTTGCGATTGGTGGGTGATGTGCTGGTTTGTGTGGATTGGATAAGAGCATATAAGAGAGCGTGCATTGATGAGGAGGAGATCGGGGATTGGAGATCTAGTGGATACTAGAACCTTTTTTTTAAATTTAGTTTATTGGGAGATGCACATTTTGTAAATGTTTGGGCCTAGATTTCATTCATTCTTTAGTTGAGTATTTGAGAAAATATATTCAATACACTTAAATGCACCTAATTATACTTCCAGGTACAAGTTGTTTTAGTTCACAGTTGTGTTTTATATTATATTTCTATTGTTAACAATGTAATACCACTTGAACGAACACAAAGAGAACAACTCTCCTGCTACCCGTACCAAGGGAAGATTTCATTACAAGTGTGAGGGTTAGGTGTTTGAGGCAACTTTGTTTGGAAGCCAGTAGATTAACCTGGAAAAGGTTACGTGTAAATGGTATTTCTTGATATTGCCAACAACCAATAAGCATCTCGGTTTGAATATTGCTTCGGCTATTTTAAACAAACGGCTGGTAAGCACTGCGTTTATGAAGCTTGCTTTGTTTAATTCAAATGCATTAAAAGCTACAACAACACGCCGCCAATACCTGCAACCGTACGCTCCATTATATAAACACATTGCACAAAAAGAGAGTAAAACTTTCTTAACTGGTGTATTGAAACATCACTGGTACACATAGCTGACTGACACACGCACACAGCCCGTCTCTCTTAAAGGGGAAAGCACCAAAAGGCTGATTACTATAACGCTTTCTTTCTGTTTCCATCGCGGACCCTGCACTTGCTGCCAATGCCATTACTCTTGTAGTCTAATTTTAATATTTATTTATTTATTTATTTATTTATTTATTTATTTATTTATTTATTTATTTAGCAAGGTGGTTAATTGATCAGGGCGGTTATGCGACGGTCGGATATGCAACGTTCCACTTTATATGAAATGTAAAAATAAAATTCTATAAAAATTTATATTTTTAACAAGTTTCTAACAATTCCAGCTATACAGGGTCAGGTTATTTTTTTCTTTTTAACCCAAATCAGTCTTAATGTAACATTATTTCTGCATGTGGTGACATAGAGGTATTTTCTTACACAGTAAAATTCTTGGACATGAATTCAGCTAAATAACATATATGTTTTTTTTAAATTTCATAACAGCAAACTCAGTATTTATGTGTAGTTTTGTAGAGCCTGGAAAAATAGTAATTACAGATTGATTGACAGGTTTGCTTCCAAAACACATCCAAGGTCAAAGAGTTAATAATGTGTTTTATAAAACAAGGAAGGGGACAACATTACTTAGAATTGAGTGTTGGTTAATGCATCTAGTCTCACCAGTATCAGGAGTGAAAATAGCTAAATGAGGATTTCTATTTTTATATAAAGCAGGCCCAGGGGAGGTAGTTGCAGGTAGACAAAGTTTAAAATATGTATAAAATATAATATATTGATGCAGCCACTGAAACAGTGAAGCATGCTTCAACGTGCTCTTCTGAAGCAGCCAGACAGCAAGAAAAAATACTTTATTCAGAAATGAAGTACAGTACTAATGTCATAATATTTCCATTCATAGTTTAATAAGGAAGCACATCCTGCACAAAATGATTGTTGCTATTATACAGATACTAAATCACACTATTAAACCTTGCATCTTATCTAGAATAACATGCATAAAATACTTCAGATGTCACTTACAGGAAATGAGCCATTACAACAATTATTATTATTATTATTATTATTATTATTATTATTATTATTATTATTATTATTATTATTAGGTGTCTGGCTGTATGTTTACTAAATTAGGAAGCCGGTGTTAAAACAACCAATATCATAAAAAAACACCATGTAGTTTATTTTAATAACTGGTTTATAGTTTTTCAATGCTGAAAAAGGGACTACTGTTTGAGACAGGTTGTTGATATGGGAAATGTGTACCTTCACCTCAGACAATAATCTTAAATAGGACATAGTGTTTGAACTAATTTATTCATAAATACTTGCTGTCTTTTTTAGTTTTCATTTATATTTGATTAAGAATGAGTAAACCGCTAGCAGCAGGAGGTCACTTTTGTCATAAATATTTAATGTTAGCATTTGGCTTTTCAGCCATGTGAATATTTTTAGATACAGTATAAAATGGACTGAAGGATTTAAAAAAAGAAAAGAATCATATTACTAGAATTCATTAACAAGAAATGATTTAAAGTCAATATATAATTTAAAAGAAAAAAATATGCCATTTATTATGTAAATTCTATCTTTAATACATTCAACATACTACTGACTTATTCATAAGAAAGACAGCAATGGGGAAAACACATAAACTGCATGTGAATCACCATATTGGCACGTAGGCTCTCTCTCCTTTTCCTTTACTGACCACTAAAGAATGCAACACTCATTCTGAAAGAGTGCATTTTTAGCAAAACTTTTACATTTTGTAACATGTCTGTAAAATACATTCAGAACTTGTTTAAACATATGAAGTAAAAATTCTACTTTAAAGCTGGTTCTCCTTGCAGGGGTGGAATTATTTCACAATAAACACAACAGAATACAGGATATATTTTATCCTGTTTGTATATTTGGGTAGCAGTGTGGAGTAGTGGTTAGGGCTCAGAAGTCGCCCTGGATAAGGGCATTTGCTAAGAAATAAATAATAATAATATATTTTCAGCAACAAAGTAAATCTAACAGTTTTGGTTGTGAGCCATACGTTTTTGCACATGAAGTCAAGATTTGAAACATGAAGACGTGCTACTGTTGGTGGACCTGTCCTGTTGTATTTGTATAGAGGCTTAAATAAACACATCAATAAATAAATACACTCCATTGCCTCTGAGGGATTGGCTATAAAAGCTCTAAGAAAGGAAAAGCCATTCAGTCTACTTTCTGAACTCAATAACACCTTTTTAAACATCATATTTGTTCCACCTTGAGAGCAAAACCATGCAATTAGTCATAATAACTTCCTATATAATAATAATAATAATAATAATAATAATAATAATAATAATAATAATAATAATAATAATAATAATGTGTTTTCTCCAAAATTGATTCCATAGCCTATACTATACAATAAAGATAATTAAGGGAGTCTACTTTGTGTCTGTAACTTATTAATGGTGGTTATTCAAAATTCATGGGATTGTGAAAAGGAAGTTGAGTTGTTCAGTTTTTACTTTTTTCTACATTAATCTAAAATGACAGACTTGTAAATGAGATATATGCACTTTTCTTCTAAACAAAAAAAGTTGACTAAATCTTCTTATCAAATTTCACACTAAAATGTAATTATCTAAACTAGAAGGGTTGCAGGACAACATGTATATTGTATGTTAATTAAGGGCAGCTGGCTCTTTGAGCTAAAATTAATTATTTAAGTTAAATGCTATTTTGAACATATAGCTTTTTTTTATGCACAGTGCTTCCTTGATGAGCCAAATAAACAATTATATTTGTATATCTGTGCAACAAACAAATCATTAAAAGCACATTTGATTCTGGTCCCTACTTGTTGGAATATCTACAAACTTACCATCCAGAAATAAGTTACTGCAAATCATACTGACATGCTTAGTGCTCCCCTTTATAATGCTGTAGTTGGGAGCCATAGGAGACCGTGCTATTTGTGTTCCGCCTTATAACGAGAATACAAGTGTTAGTGTTGTGGCATTATGGAGAAATGGGAGCCATGACTGTACCGCCTTATAACCTGTTCTGCAGTATAAAGGGCCGCCTATATCATTTACAAGAGCAATGACTGACTATCAGACTATATAAGCCCTTGCTTGACTACTGCAGTATATACTCTGGTAGTAGAAAACCACAGTATCAACAACTTCCTGGGTCAAGTCAGGAAGTTCTTGGTAACTTAAAATCCACTATGTCTGATGAAGGGGAAATGTAAGTGGTGAGACTTAAAACTGTAAAAATGTAAGGTTTCTGCTTCTTGATACTCACTTTAATTGTTTCCCATGTTCTAATATCAATTTTACATATTGAGACTGTGAGAGCCAGCGAACGCAGAGGTCAAGCTCTCTAATTTCTATGCTTAATAGAACACTGATGTAAACAAGTTACAAATCTGAATAATTATACACATGGGAGGAGTACAAGATTTGTTTTTGTCATGCTGCCATATGGTGCAGGGGCTAAGCAACTTTGACAGCTCTTGGCAATTCATTACATGATGTTTATAGGGTCTCTTTCACACATATGAAGCACCAGAGTAGAGCAGCAGCAGGTGAAATGGGGAAACCTGTAATCTGATGCAATCTTTGCTGAGTCCTATCCATGTAAAATATGATACGGTAGAGTAGTAGAGACTGAGAAGGTGATGATATGATAGTACTGGAGAGTGGAGCACCTCTCAGCAATGTCAAGTCTGTATCAAATATCTGCTGCTCACTCTTATTTTATTGTTGTATGATAATGAAAATAAAGACCATTAATTTTCTTGAATTTACTAATTATTGAATCCGCATCTCATTCTCTCTCTCTCTCTCTCTCTCGCTCGCTCTCTCTCTCTCTCTCTCTCTCTCTCTCTCATATTTTGTTCTACCATTTTCTGTATGCCTGTATGTACCAAAAAGAAACCATCAAAATAATATATTTTGGTCATAAACCTTGATTGTTACCTTGGCTGGGACCAAATCAAAAATTTGACAACCCGCTAAGAATAAGACCATTAAGAATAAACATAATGGTCTTATTCTGAGTGCATTAAGACAACAGCTTTTGTTTGTTTGTTCTGTCAGCAAGGAATAGAGGGCAGGATTTTCAACAACCAGTGTTATTGTATCGAACTTGTGGTATAGTAACGAGAGCTTTAGTAGCAAGTGATTTTCAAACGAAATGTGTTAATTAAATCAGTCCGTAATGCACTGAAATTGAGTCGATGAGGTCATTAATGAACGCATTTCTCATTAAAAAGCTTAATTGTCACAGGTCACCTACATCACTTCCTGTCTCAATGACTAGTTAAGGGGAACTCTTATCAAGAACAATTAATGGAAGCATGGAAATAAAAAATAATGGGAATTTCCATGTTGTGTATTATTTGTAAACTTCATTTAAATTTGTGCATTTTGTCATGCATAATGTACATTTAGAACACTTCACATATAAAATGCTGATTTACGATTATCTGCCGTGTGGGTAAAAATCGGACAGCACGGATTAAAATAAATAAATAAATGAAAATAACTTAAACCCCACAAGTCATTTACCCTCATTTGGGGGGATATTTTGCCTCAGCTTACTATATACAACTCTTTTAATGTGCATTTTGCAATCTTTTTTTGGTTAAAAAGAAAACAAATACTGTAAGCCATCTATGTATATTGTTTCCAATTTATTTTCTTATGTTGACATCTACTTTTGTATGTATTTTAGTCTGTACGATTGTAGGCTATAATTAAATACATTTGAAGTGCCATTTGTGTTTGTAGTTGTTAGTTATTATACATGTATACTATGTATGTAACACTTATTATATATTTATTAAGCTTTTAAAATTACAATAGTACTCCCTACCCAATACACAATTTGTTTATAATTAATTGTTCAGTGAATTCCTCTGATCATGCTTTTTCTCTGGTACTCTTTGCTTACCTCTGTGATAAATAAACTCAACATGATTAGAAGTAGCCACCAAACACTTACAGTATTATAAGACCATTTTAGATTGCATACAGACGTGCATACAGACGTGTGAAGGTGAAAGTGTACATTGTACATAAAGTGTGGGGTTAGTCTGACAACATTACATACGTTGAGGCAAATTCCATGTCAATGATCTCAATCATATTCCTAGTGGATCTGCGTGCCCTTGTACGCCTGTGTCTTGTGTGGATAAGACACAGGTGTTAAAAGCCAAGAAGGCACTGCAAATCCAGAATCACCTAAGGAAACTTTATTGTAATATCGAATATGCCATTTTCTATACCAAGATTTCAGTTGTAAAATCTACAGTAGAGGTCAGCTGTCATATAATGTACAGTACGTATGCAGAATTCAAAGAGGATACAGTTGCATTGATATTCTTAGTAGTAACATTACACTTTGTGCAAATAACGGTAAATCATTTTAGCAATACAACAAACATTCTGTAAGGTTACAAATGATTCAAACAAGTGAATAAATCTCATTCATAACCACAAGTATAGAAAAGGCTAAAATGTTTTCATAACTACAAATATTGAATGATCTAGGTTGTCTGTAAAATTTTTATTTCAAGGTGAGTTGTATACTCTTTCATTAATTAAAACCCTCCTTTTCCAAGTGCAAATTAACTCCTGATAAATTATGACAATTAACACAGATTTGCTTTTAAATTTCTACGCAAATAAAAGAAATAGTTGCAAGAAGCACTGCTCGTCAAGGTATTAATATTATTTCAGAAATCAACATAATTTCAGAAATCACATTAGGACGATTATTTAATAAAGAAATGGGCATAACGACCGCTTGAAAATGTCCAAATCAACGCTACATACTGATTTCTTGATTAACACTGGAGTTATCATTTACAACCTTTTGAAAATCCTGCCAGAGTACCGGTAAGATAATTTATGCATTAGGTTCTTCTACTTGTGGATACAATGCTTATTATAATTACTAGCTTTGGACAACATTTGTTACATTGAATTGAGTACCGGTAGTCTTTTTTTAAATATCCACAATGAGACTTTATACTTCAAAACCACTCCAGATATACAGCAACATCCATAATGCATGCATGAGTGTTGTTGGATCATTTGAACCAAATCAAATACCGTCAGGCTCTATAAAACACAAATCTAACCATGACTTGACTGGTAAAAAACATTAATCAATACATAAACTATGACCATTAGAAAATGGTATTTCTGTATTTTATTTGTATTATTATTATTGAAAACTTTTTTTTTTTTTTTTTTTCTTATAGCGACTAGTCTTGAATAGACAATTCAGTTTAAGAAAAGTCTTTTCAAACCTGGGATTAAAGATTGAGTTACATTGAAGAATAATGGACCTTTTTGTTTTCACTGCCAATCTAATGCTAACTTCTTCTATACCCTTTTAAACTACTGCTATCTCTCATTTGCATATATATGAGACCCAAAGACTTCTTGGGTGAGGATTAGTTTTAGCTCGTCTCAGGCTACACAGTACCCATATTGTGTTGTTGATCTGACAGCTAAATAACAGATTTAGTACATGCTTCAGTTGTTGTAAATTGCATAATCTAACCATAAATTCGACCAGATTACTTATCGTTATTATAGTCCTTGAAAAGAAGCTTGCCTTTTGATACTTTATCTGTAGATACTGTATATAGAACTTATACTTGCAATATGTGGATTTCTATAAAGCATTGTTCGGCTGGTATCTGAATAATCTGTTTTAATACACTTGGCTGTCATCTCCTGATGAGTCTTTCTTATTAATAAATTGGGGCCTCAGTGAAGACTGATTGCAAAACTATGGAATTACCTTGTAGACTTGTCTTGGCCAGGCAGAGATTTCATAAATTATACGGTTTATATCAATGTCTATATAAGGAATGATTTTGAATAGTTAATGTTCTAAAACAAGCATTTAAAATGACTCAACTCTTCCTTTTTTGCTTTGCTTTTTTGCTTTGTCCATGCATAATAATGATTGGTCAATACTTGAAAAAGGCTAAACTTTTGGAAGTTATGGATGATGATATGAAAGAGACAGACACATCTGTAAGCATTTGTAATGGGGTGATTTCAACTGGAGGGAAAGGTTAAATGAAACTGTGTATGCAGCATGGTTGGTTTCTACTGTATGATGGGAGCGACAGAGAGAAAATGTAATGGTAAATGATTTCCAAAACTTTTGTGTATTAGAGCACATTGCAGGAGTGTTGGTCTTTTTTAAGCAGAAGGTAACATTTGTGTAGCAGATTTGAATTTGTGTGAACTTTAATAGTGGTTACTGCTGATTAATAAAACTAAGAAAATGGCAATCTTGTGTGACATTCAAGGTAAACAATTTGTAACCTATTGCAGATTAAGAATCTTATTAGTCCCACTGCGTACCATTTTGCATTTTTCTTGTGAAGAGTGGAAACAGGAAAGAGCCCCGCTTTGCAGATAAACGTGGCTCGTTTAAAGCCTTTTACTGTGTGGAAAAAGTGTATCGTAACAATAGACAAAGCTTTGTGTTTTTTCATTCACACCGTTAAATGTTAACCAACCCTACTACCTTTATCTTTGGCCATTAACAAATATTAAACATACAACAAAGTGGTAAAATAGAAAACATTTGCAACTTAATACAATTCCCCTAATAAAAAAAATGTTTAATGACTCCGCAGGTGACCTTGGACATGTTGTGAACTGACGTGTTATCCAACAGTAAGCAGCTGGTCTTTTAGACAGGGGACTTTTTTAGGGTGGTTTCTTAGCAGGCTGGTTGGGATTCTTCATCTCAAATACTTTGGACAAGCTGGAAATTAATAGTAAGGCAGTTATCTGAAAGAAAATGGTCTTCGTAAATAAAACCCTCAAGAAAAAAAAAGGTTCTTCAGGATTTTGAATCCTGCTTGAAGGGAAAGCTATTTCTGGCAGTGTTTGGTATGTGATATGATAACATTCTACTGTATATCTAAAGTATTACCAGTATTGCCAACTCTCGCAAAATTAAGACCTGCTCAAGATCTCGTGACAGTACTGTTGGATCTCAGGATTTTCTGCTTTTCGAAAGGTATACGTTAGTCATGGCTGAAAGTTCAAAGAAGTGCAAACACTGTAGATTCAACCCAGACTGGAGCAGCTGCTTTCCAGCGCCTTCATATTGCTAAACATGCAACACTCCAGTAGCTGTCATCGCAGCATCTATCTGTGCAGCAGTAACAGGTATGATAATAGATAATGTTGTTTGTAATGTTGAATGGTGATTTGGATTGTCTGATTTTGTTATACATTTTGAGTAGCACTAATAGAGGTTTGTAAGAGATTTAAGGTGTTATAGACTCAATATAAGCTGTTGTTAACAAGGTTTAAAAAACAACTGAAAATATTGGTTGTCTCTTAGCATTGAAATATTGGTTTATGCACTAACTTTTTTTCCAAAAAAAATCCAGGTTGCTCGGAGTGAATTTTAGATTGCACGAAAAAAATAAAAAATAAACATTGTCATTTCCTTAAAATGTATTACTTATTTACCAAGCAGACACCCTTATCCAGGCCAACAAACATTGAACATTTCATTGTGATATACAGCATCACTTTCAGTCACAGATATACGTTGCATCAGGCATTAGTTCAGATTTTCCCCTACTCTCCACCATCTGTTCCACTTAACCTGGAATTTGCATTGCCGTTACAATCAGTAGCTGACAGTCACAAATTCTCACAAGGTATTTTTAAAACAACAAAATAAATAATGTTGGACGGAACCTTGTTCGTCCTGCCAAACAATAATACATAATAAAACCGGCTTTTGGCCTCATATATAAAATACATACATCATATTAATAATAATAATAATAATAATAATAATAATAATAATAATAATAATAATAATGATAAACAAATACAGAATAATACAAAACATGCACAGGGGCGAGGAGTACCCCGTCACAGCATGATTTTACAAAATAAATAAATAAAATGAATTTGCTAACACTGGTATACATCTGTCTGGATGCTGTACAGTATAGGTATATTTCAAGTGTACCTCCCCCCGAAGCAAGTTGTATTTTGTGTTGAACATCTTTCTTGGTTAACCAAAGTTTTAATTCTGTTTACTTGGTTTTTGATGAAAATGGCAGCTTCTGTACTGGACAAAATAATAATAATAAAAGATAACAGGTCATTTATTTGAGAACTGTTTAAGATAAGATGATCCAGTGAATCAAAGGGAAGTCTACACACCTTAAAAGCCATAAAGTTTCGATAAATGATTTGCAGATTTTCATTTAATTGAGGGAATTACTTTAAAAACCACATGTATGTATATCATGCTGGACTAAGTTATTTCGACAAAGTTTGAATGTAGCTGGCATTCCTATGAAGAGTTTAAAAAAACATCAAGGGTTTTATTTTCTACTCACTTATCTACTTGTTCTGTCTTTAAAACACTGTGTTGAAAGCTTTGGAAGCTCAAGTCAATTATATTTAATTTAGTGCCAGCACAATGTCAGCATTTATTAAAACATCATTACTTACATGTCCAATCCCACAAGCAATTTAAATTAAAATGTCTGAAGATAGACCCAGACCAAAAGGTCAAGTTTGTCCTGTCAGTTTGGGTCTTATCTTCCATTCCACTCAGGGTCAAAACCAGATCACAGGTGCAATATGAATACCTGTATTTCTAGGTATCATGACATTTATTTATTTTTTTTAAATGGTACTGGATTTTAACAGTACAGTCAGATTTAAAAACAATCCGATGGAAATTAAACCACATGGGTCATGCTAAACGGGAAAATTGCAAATCAAGTTCTGCAACATGTAATTTACACATTCATGTTCATCTGTGTTGCTATTTTAAATTTAATTAGCAGTTAACTACTAGGCGTATTGAGTGTACAAGGAAATAACATTTAATAGAAGAGAGATTGTACTTTCATATTATGTGCACACATTTAATTAAATAGTGAAACACTGAACAATCTAGTAAGTCTAGTCATTTTGGGTGTTTTTTTTCACCCCAAAAGCCTGAGGCATGAGCGTTAAAGGTACAAATAGTGTGGGAACTGCAGATAACAATGACTTAGAATGTCATTTCACAACCATCGATCAACATAAAATTCTGACAAAACACGTATGGCAATTTTAACTCAATTCAAATACCAAACACTGAGCACCTGGCATTTTTATGAAATCACATGACTTGAGCTCAGTATTTTGTTATCCCAAGGAACAATACTACTCAAACAATCAACAAACATATCTGCTCACTATTTAAAATGTAAATAACATTATGTATGTGCCCAGTGAGTTATTGATGTAAAACTTAGACTGTTGCGTTTTCATTGTGCATCAGTATATTTGCCCCCAAAAGTTTTTCTACTTATTACTAATATAGGTAGTGACCTACTGTTTGACACTACTATGTTGATTATAGTTCCTGTTGCTGTCTTCAGTTTATTTTACGTTATCTGCCATGGGGTGTGAACATATGGGTTTCCAAAACTATTAGTATTTTTTTTTTTTTTTTCATTCAGAATCACCTTCAAATCCTCAGCCTTTGAAGGATTGAGGTCAATGGTTATCCTTACCCCCATTTCGCTGTGGAAACAATGATCAAATTCTATATTTAATATTTAAAAAAAATCAAGTTGGTGTTGTGAAATAAAAATGCATGACAAAAAGTTGAAAAAGAAAATACATTTCTAACTATCAATGCAGTAGAAGTGCATATCAAAAGACGATATTTCCACTTTTAGTATTTGTATTTTTTCCAGCATTAAAGCCATCATGAAGACACATTTACACATTAAACCTATTTCATTCAAATACTTAGTACAGTTCTGTGGTTTAAATGGTTTCTGCAAAACATACAGTATTTCAACAGGCAAGGAGATTTTTCAGGTTTGTGCTTGTGGTGTGGATCATGCTTTGTAAGCTGCAAAACAGGATTTCTTTACTGTTTTACTTTAAAAAGTCAAGCAACAAATGTAAAACAGCTGGTTTGTTGTTTTTGAAAATATAATGCGTAGTAATGTAATTAAAATTGACAATATATTAATCACACCATAAAATGTTTTTTTTTTAATTCCTAAACAATAGGGAGAGGAAGCCTAAGTCAACGCTAACTCTACATAACATATATACAACTGCCAATTTCCTTATACAGTATACTAATACTTTTAAAGTTGTTCCTTTCAAAGAAAAAAACAATATTAGTAGAGGGAACATGCTTTCTCTGTATTATTTTACACATTCTTAAAATTAGTTATTTGTGTGAAGACACTAACTGTTGTTTTTTATGTTTAAAAATATACAATACATGAAAATACATTTGTTGATCTTAATACATAACGTGAACTGTAACTCTTATCTGGAAAAGCAGTTGCAGTCTATATAGCACAGTTTCCACAGCGTCTCACCTTCAGAGAAACTGCAGGGAATGTGTGAAGTAGGCTCCCTTCAGCCCTGCTCCACATGTGTTTTTTTTTAATGTGTGTTGTAACACCACCAGAGGAAAGAGGTGGGTCAGACTTGCCTGTGTTCCTATTGTCAGACAGCCTGGAGAGAGAGAACTGAGAAAAAACCTGTCGAGGGGGATCTTCTTGTCTTCTCCCTGCAGGCAGTGAGACACAGTCAGACCTACAGTACTCTCTTGCTCTCTCAGTTGCTCACACTCTCTCTGTTGGTGTAGCTGCGCTCAGTCAACTGAAGCTGAGGACAGGATTAGCTACTGCCAGTGGCAATAAAAAAAGCTGCCTTAAGAAAAAAGCACTGCTGCAGCAGCAGCCCTTGTTAGTTTGCTTTCCACACCACAGTTGTGCCTCATTATCCACTGCATCTAGGTCTTTGGAAATTTTTTGATGTTGTTTGAAGTTCTCCTTTGACTTAAACCAGGAGCAATGTGAGCAAAGCTTTTGGGAACTGTTTCTTCTCAGTGAAACTGACCTAAATCACCTGTTAACCTTCAGATTTTAGGATTCTGTTTTGAACTGCGTGGGGTCTTTGCTGAAGGACTGCACACTGAATTGCTACACTGGGACCATGGACTACCTCATTGGGATTGTATTGCTACTCTCCGGGGTATCTCTGCCAGCAAGTGTGCACTCTCAACAGGGAAGGAGCAATGTGCCTCGTCTCAAACTGTCTTATAAAGGTAAGTCATGTTTGTGTGTTCTGCGTGCATGCGTGTGTAAATCTGAACACCTCAGATTCTAGTGAACACTGTTGTTAGGTTGTTTTATTTATTTATTTATTGTTCACAATTTTTAATAGATTCCATGTGCTCAAGTCTTATTCAAAGCACTGCAGCCTTAATGCTATAAAACTGCTTCAATGGATGCTTCTAAATTTCAAAACATTTTATTTTTATTTTGATATGATTTGTAGATAGACAGGAAATGGATATCAGTTTATCAGACAAAGTTCTAAAATCAACAGACTTGATTGATGTAAATGAAAAAAAAGTGTCAACAGGCAACTTTGCGTGAATGCTGTTCAGTGTACATATATGGTTATTTTGTTATAGATATTATAGATATATATTGCAATAACAGCTAAGATCATGTCACTATGTTTTAACAATATTTTGAAGATTAGTAATCTATTTTCACTCAAGAACATTGTATGCATTGCTTGCCAACTGACTGAAAAGTAAGGCACATGGAGCATGTTCAGGGTGGTTTTATGGTAATATGCATGACATTTTATCCTTATGTGCGATTGATTTGATGTTTGTAATTTTATGTCCTATGTTTAAAATGATCCTGCAGTTTTTTTTTGTTTTTTTTTTGTTTACAAATATACAGATTGAAGGGAATCCACTCTTTCTCTGAATGTATACTTGCAATCAGGATGGATTTATTAGTTCATATAGGAAATATATTTTTGCAGTTTGAAGTAGTGTTTATGATTCCTGTTAGTTAACTACAATATACTGATGTCAGATATTTTTGTGTATGTGTGTGTGTGTGTGTGTGTGTGTGTATATATATATATATATATATATATATATATATATATATATATATATATATATATATAGATAGATAGATAGATAGATAGATAGATAGATAGATAGATAGATAGATAGATAGATAGATACACAAAAATAAACAAATTGTATATATATATATATATATAATTTGTTTATTTTCAACCATTGTACTTCTAATATCACGTTTATTTTTGGTTATAATATACCACTACTTCACTGAAATGCATAACATACTTTTATATTGTGTTAAGTTAGGGATAAATTAAGCATTTTTGATTTACTTCATAGACTAGTGTATAAGGTAAATTGCACAACAATAGATTAAACCTGGGTTATATTTATAAGATATTTATTTTGAAATTACTTTTGAGAAGGTACAGAACTATGCCAGTATAGTATGTTATGTCCATATGTGTAAGACATTCTACCAAGACAAAATTCAAGAGTTAGTGCCAGAAATATTTAAGAAAATATTCCTAGTGGAGGTCGGTGAATTGCATCATCAAACTACTGTTTCAGAGCTAGTTCCATACGTCATCTTTATAAAACAGATGGCTGTCATATTCTGTGTTTGTTTACGCCCAATTCCATTAAAATTGTAGCTGTGGAAAAACCATTACTTGAACTTAAATAACACAGCATTGCCAATGGCCTAATTATCTAAATTATATATATACACATACACTTATATTATTATACACCTTTGTTTTCTTATGACATGAAACTGTATTTTACTAAATGCCTTTTCTCTTTAAAGTACATTCTCCTTCATTCCAGTATGCCCCATACACAAATACAAATATTTACAATGGGTTGTCAGAAACAAATTTAAATACTAATGCATACTGTAACCAAATGGGATGATATCCTGCAATGCTCCCTTCCATATACCATCTGTAAAATATATTAAGTGATCAACACTTTTCCCTGCATTCCGAGGCAGCCAAAAAATGTTACCATCTGCTGACTGAATGGCACTATTAGCATTTTAGCATATTGTACTAGAATGTTTGCTAAAAACTAAACATTTGTGGAGATGTGTTTTGAAGAAGTACATTACAAGGAAAGGCCAACATGATATACAGCACTGTAAAAAATAATCAAAGGCTGGTGGTGGGTGAATTTGGGGTTTTCCTGTAATAGTCCAACATTATATTTGAACCCCAATCTGAATCATTTCATCTGGATTATTTCCTCAAATTTGACAAATGAATTAACCGTTGCCTGTTAATATATTTTCAAAGCTAAATTGTGTAATCAATTACAGCACAAAGGCTGCCGACTACCAAAGATTGCAAATGATGGAAAACGTATTACTGCGAGCATCCTGTGGAATATTCGGTGCCCCACAGGTGTTTAAATTGTGCTTTTTTTGGTGCCTATAGAATAGGTTTCCAGCATACTCCATAGGGTGTAGTCTGGATAGATACAATGAGGAGAGTTTCCAAAAGTAAACCCAGTGGGAGAGACTGGTTGTTAAGAAAGTGCCCTTCTGTTTACATGTATCCAGAATAGTAATTAGGTAAAATAAATGGCAAGAAGAATGCTTTGCACAGGACCGTGCAGAGAAGCAGAATGTGATACATTTTTCTTCTACTCCTTATACTGACGTGGCCTTTTTGTTTCCTAATTTATAGATGTTTTATTAACAAAAGATATGCCTTGAAGGCACTTGTCATTGATCTATAAACAAAGCCTGCTTTATAATTATTCTTTGTATTTCCTTTCTCTGTAATTCTTCTTATTATGTTACTTGCTTCTGTATAGCAATCACCTCATACGTATCATGTGTGGCAAAATTACTTTCCTTCATTGGATCTGCAGTACACTTGAGGAAACGCTGGTTACATTGCATCTGTTGTGACCATTGCTGGTAAAAAACACACATAATATAATTATTTGTTTATTTATTTATTGAAATACTTCAACAGTCGTGTGGTCACTGACAAGCGGACTTGAATATTTCCAAAAAAGCGTTCATTTACTGGAAATATAGAACTTGTTTATTTATACAAGTCCCTGTTTTAGCCACATGCTGCTTTTGTTCTTTATTTGTTTATTTATTTTGTACCTGGTCAGCCTTTCCGTAGTTGTGTGTGGTTTGTGCCTTTAAGTAACAACAACACTTGCTCTATGTCTGTTTTTAAACATGAGAAAAACATTAGTATTCTGTTTAAATTTAGCCATGTAAATGAAGGGAGGCACTTTATTTAAACATTTTTCTAAATTATGTTCCTTTTCAGTATTGTAAATATCTTTCAACTGGGCTTGAAATTATGATCAAAGTTTGTAGGGAGTGGGGATGGGAAAACAGATAAATGGAGTAAAAACATTACGTTCCAAGAAATTCCTGCTGAAAAGAACAAAGCTACACTACATGAAATGGTGGCATTAATCTTTGGGTAACCAGGCTTTGGGTAACATTGCACTCATATCTAGGTCAAAAGTGCCATATTATTGTATTTGTCATTAGACCACGTTACATGAGTGTTTGACTTTTCTTGAGACATCAGTTTCTCGTGAAATAAACGTGGACATGGTGCCTTTTTGTGTTTACATGTAAAGTATCTCATTTCCCTTTGGAACACCTACTTTTCCCCAAACGCTATGCAAATGAAGGAGAGGGGGAGGGGGGTCAGATTTAAATTAGCCATGCGGACGGCCCACTTAGATTCTCATGCCGTTAGCCATGAAAGTCCTCAGAATACTGTTTACATGAGCAGAGAAAAGTTTCACGAGAAAGAATCCACGTGTCATCGTGTGTGACGTAAATGGTTATTAAAGATCTGATTTGCTGATGGATTGTGCCTGCTTTTTTAATACTTTGTTTTAGTGTTGTCGCCCACACTGCTTTTCATCATCTGTGTGTGTGTGTGGGGGGGGGTTATATCTTTATTAATAATAAACTGGGCCAAATCCGAGTGGTGGTTGAACAGGCGTTTGGGCTATTGAAAGGGAGGGGGCGGATACTACTGAAGCGTACTGAAGTGAACCACAAGCTTGTTCCCCAAATTATTACAGCCTGCTGTATCCTGCACAATCTGTGCCAGGACCGTAAGGAGGTGTTCAGGCAAGCGGAGGAACAGCTACCTCAGCCTCCAGCAAGAATTGCACAACAGCGATATGAAGAGGGTCCTGCTATTAGAGATGCATGGCTGTCTTTGTTTTTGTAACCCAGCGGTGTACTTTTATTTTGTATCACATTTTTGTTTCATTAGCTTGTTTTGCATCTCTTTATATCAAATATAGCATCCTCATTTGCACTGTACTTGTATGACTGCTTCTGCTTAATAGAGAATTGGAATATTGAGTATTGTTGATTCCCAAATAATAAGTCAAGAAACTTCCACGACACATTTTATTTTGAGAGTGGGTTAAACAATGTTCGTGTTGTGCATTGCATCAAGCTGCCTCACCATATTTGTTGCCAAGTTTCACGTGTATGGTCCATTCACGTGAAATAATCACACATGTAAACTGGCCTATTGACATACTTTTTACCACAGACATTTCTACATCATTTTTTTATTAAGAGCAAGAATGTTTTAAGTTTTGGGTTGTTAAATTATACCACCAGTATCCATCCCAGCAAGTGTCAGCATTCCTCTTGACTCAGCCAACCTTTATAAACTATAAGACTTAGTAAAGTACAGAATTACCATGATTCATATAAAAAGCTGCATGCTATTCCTTATGTCCCTCCATCAATTCAAATAAACAGACTTTATGCCAAGATAAAACATTTCCGGAACTCTGCAGCTCCCCAGAAAAAGAAAAAAAAACCAGAAATGTCTTAAGCAACTGTGAATGTTTCAGTACCTAGTATTGTTCACTACAGATATTGAAAGCTTGCGCCTCATTTTTCAATATAATGAGCTTTAGAAGAACTTGTTTCCCCTTAAAAAATATGTCTTACTGAGTTAATCAGGTTAAAGTTGGAACTGTGCTTTATTGTTACTGGCTTCAGTCATTATGTAAACCATGAAACATGTAGAAGTCAGATGGGATATCCTGTATCTTAAATTGTTTTAAAAGCAGTACTGTCTATGTAGACTATTGTCTCAGCAGGTCTCATTTTTTGTGAGTTATTACGCTTAGCAAAGCAATAACAAAGCATGCCATTTACCCATAAGGTTGACAAATGTTAAAATAAATATTACATCATTGCTATTACTAGTATCATGCGTGCTAAGTGGATGTACTGTATACCTAATCGTCTTGTTCTTTTGTTTCTGAAGATGAAAGTCTGAGATTCACTTCTTTAGTTCCACAGAAATGCAGATGCATTTAGTATAAATATGTATTTTAAGAATAGCCACCACCTTGCTTTTGGAGACCACTTACAAAGAAATGCCGCAGGTAATGCAGGTTAACTCTGTGTCTGCCTGAGATTAATAGATTGATTTTAATACAGTTTGAGCCCCTTAAAAAGGCATGCCTGATCAAGCACCATCACTGCTTTGCTTGTGGGACTGTACAGCAGGTAATGCGGGGGCTCTTTGTTTATCCTACAGCTTTCTCTCATCTCCTTACCTTAAAGCTCTAATAGCCCAATGCCCACAACCAGTATGGACTGCTACTAGCCGGGAGCTCCCCTCTCACACGGACACAGCCTTCAGCAGGAAACAAACCCTTTCCTGGTGGGATAGCACCATCAAAGCACAGATATAAACATTGCAGATGTGCCAGTCATTGTAGGTATTAATGCTGTATGAGATGTGTGTTTTTTCAACCTTATTACACACCCTGGCAATACAATACAGCAGGCACCCTTTATGGCTTCATTTGAGTAAATCTAACAACTGACAAATCATTACTAAAATAATGTACTATAGTTTATGACGTTTTTCATGTTTTATTGGAGTTATTTTCTTTTTCTCTTCAGTGCATATTTTTTTTCTCTTTAGTTTATATTTTGTTCATGTGGAGAACAAAACCCTGTTCACAACTTGAAGACCCAGCTTGTGTATATTTGTGTAGTATTTTTTCTTTTATTTATTATTTTGGCTGCTTGTATAATTATTGGGTTTTCTTGACTTTTCTTGACGCATTTTATATTATATTTGCTTTACATAGTATTTTAATTATTATTATTATTATTATTATTATTATTATTATTATTATTATTATTATTATCATTATTCATAGAGTTGCATAATTAAATAATGCAAACTGATATTTTAAAATCATACCATTCATTTTTTATTTGAAGGTAACAGGAGGTTAACCTAAAAAATAATCCAATCAAGGGACCAATGTCTGCTTCTGCTTCTTTATAAACACCTGATATTGTCAGAGGATGAGCAAGTTCTGTGATGAAAATAAAGAAGCAGTTTTAATCCAAAGGTGTCGGACACATCTGAGTGTTGTTGTTATTGCATTGTTAAAGTAGGGAGAAGTGATGGAAACTAACTTCACTGCGATAATCCTTTGTTGTACTTGTGTTCAGAACACTGTTCTTGACATTTGACTTTGACCTGTTCACAGTCTATAAGAATGGAAATCAATGGTCCTTACAGTTCTCGGTGAGCAAATTGAAGGAGAGCCTAGGAAGATAACTATTTCATGCAGATGAAGCTGTCATCTTGTGACTTAAGACATGAAAAGGATGTGAGAAGGAGCCACATACCATTGCTTAATCAATTCCCCCCTTTAGAACTGCTGCTATAGAAAGAGGCTGCTTTTAGTAACAACAGTAGTTTACAGTCACTTAATAGCGAGGAGTAGTTGAACGATGTCTTTTCAGGCTGCTTTTTATAGACATCATAATTTTGTTATCTGGACACCAGTGAAAGGAAAATAAGTTGTTGATATCCCTGATCCCAGATGTATTAGCCAAATATGCTCACATTTGAGATATGCTGAACTGCCTGGAAAAGGGGCCTTTTAAATTCTGCTCAGAAGAGGCTGCAGTTAAATAAATTAATTATCTTCAAGCAGAGTATGCTTGACGTGAGCCCTTTTCTAAAAGATATGGGTTGAGTATTGGAGATAATGAGATGAAACTAATGGCCATGAAAAGGTCACGGCATACAGAGAGTGGTAAGTCTCTTTCTATCAATCTAACATATTATCACCCCTGTTAAATGCAGATTAACTCAGCACAACACATGTGCTCCTGTGGTGTCCTGGATCAATAAAGAATTGATTGTGAATCCCTCCACCACAGAAGAGGGTAGATCCTATGTCACAGGGATTAGATACACTAGGAGAGTGCTGTAGGTTTCCGCAGTTGTTATAGAAATGAAAGGATATTATGCGCTGCCATGTTGCATGCTCTATATGAAGCAGTACACAAAATGTATTTCTATTAGTTGCTGCCTGCAACATTTTTAGATCTCTTTTCACAAAATACATTTGTGCAATGAAGATAACAGGATGACAGAGAGGATATCAGATGGTGTTGCTTACAGTTACTATCAGCTGAGATAACAATCTATCAACAGGGTAGTGATTCATCATTACCATGAGTGCTGTGCTGTGCTTCCTTTCCACACCTAGCACCAAGGTTATGCTAACAATGCCATTTTCATGAGATGTCTCATTTGTCTTATCATTAAATACTTTCAGCCTAGTTAGGTTGATACCATCTCTTCTCCTTTTGTGTCCTTTTATCTCCCTGTTACAGCTTTATTTGTACCTTTCCTCTTTATCCTACCCTTTTGTGTATGTGTATGCGTGGGTGTTGGGGGGGGGGTAGGGGGTTGATGGTAATAAATGTACTGGTCATACAGAATAAAGCATTCGGTAAATTTCTTGAAAGAGAGCTGTTCCTTTACTATCTAAAGGAGTCAATTCACATTCCCTAAACCGTACATTTTCTGTTTACAGCTAACTCAAGATCTTAAGGGTTTGCAGTGTCAAATTGACTTTGTATATGAATTGATCATACATGGCCCTGATGATTCAAAACAACTCTTAGTATCAGGGAAACACTTTTCAATGTAATTTAAAATATATTACCTTCATTTGTATCCACCACAGAAACTATATTATATGCAGTCATTAAGAAATGGTGAAGACTTTCTCCCAAGGCACGTCTTTTATGTGGGGGAACAATTATTTGAACCCTAACTTATATCGAAACTTCCAGTCAAAACATAAAATAATGTGACACAAGGCTCACTTGAAATGTATGTGTATTCTTAACTACAATTAGACTATGTCTTCAAGGAATAGATTGTAAAAATGAGCTTCTATTTCCCATTTTTTTGGTCAGTGGCAAAGAAAATGCAGACATTTCTGTGAAGCATGACGTAAAAGAATAGTATTGTTGATCTTACTTTTCAATCCTGTCAAACAGCTCAAATTAGGCCTGGTGCAAGATGTGTTCTTTAAAATAAGGTGCATTCCTTCTGTAAGCACTAAGAGGGTGAGCTGGTTGAAACTTGCTGTTGGAGTGGAGAGGGTCCAGCAATAGCTTCAATGGGTTCTCCCAACTCCCTGCGTCATGTGCTTTACTCAGTTGAAAAGAAAAGCAAACGTCTAACACCTGCTTAGTGTGGTAATTGTGCCGTGACAATCTCTAAACAGAAATTCCACTATCTGGAAAAGGCATAAAGCTTTGAAACAGGGTTACTTAAATTACCTTGTTGGGCATTATTTAAAAGGAATGCAGTTTTATTCACAGGATAAATACTCTGCACCAAAGAAATTATTAAAAAAAAAAAAAAAAATATTCAAAGTGACCAGATATTATACTGAGGATTAAGAGGAATAAAAGGCTTGGCACGTACACTGTCTTTCAATGTGGTGGAGTCTAGTTTCAGAATTAGTACACCTGTGTAATGCTTGACTTTCTGATGTAACAGAAATTAGTTATGTTAAAGACATATTCATCTTTCTACTTAGGAACGTGGAACCCAATTATGCTATTAATTCCACAGGGATAAGGTCAAGAGCTTCTACTTGAGGATTAAACAGTCCTCCAACCCACCGCCCTCCAATATGGGCAATGTGATATTATGTTCCCTTGACTAAAAATATAGGAATTCAATTTTGTATTTTCACAAAAATGTCCATCTGTTAGGTACTGCAGCTTTGGTTTTTAAGATAGGTGTTTTAAACTTGATTGACAAACCAGCATTCAGATGTTTTTTTTTGTGACTGTAACCCATCTTTTTCTTTCTTTCTTTCGTTCTTTCTTTCTTTCTTGCTTGCTTGTTTTCTTTCTTTCATCTTTTTCTCAAGAGTTTACGCTATAGCACATGCATAGGTGTGGCTAGGTATGCTTGCAGAAAGACCTACTGACCAAGGGCTAATTATAAATGAAAGCTTTAGGATTTGATAAAGAAAAAAATATATATATTAAAAGTACATAATGTAGGCCACCCTTTTTCGATGAGTGTTTTTAGAATGTAAACATGGCTATCAAATAAAGTAGATAATGATTTTCTTAAAAGTATGTAACCCAAGCTGAAATCCCAAAAAGGGTGGAATTGAATTGGAAAACCAAAACAACTGTTGGAAATTAAGCTTATCCAATGTGAGTTCTGGTTACTGCTGCTCAAATAGTATAAATACCCTGATGCTGGTAATCCTTTATGTTATGCTAGGAATAGACACACCAGTATTTTAGTTAGCAAAAAAGAAATAAAAGATTGTGTGGGGAGAGGGAGAACATAGTAGCATTAATTAATATTTAACCTGTATACAAACAACATTATGATTGCAATATTGTGTTTCTGGCTAAAGCGGTTGGGAATAGCTGACTTTGGATCCTGGAAGACACATTGTGTTTTGCCCCTAGAGGTCACAGTGTGGCTTTGTTAATTGGTAGATATGCTTGTTTCCAAAAATAACATGTGCTGCAGAGAGTGAAGGGATTTAAATGAGTCGTAATTAAATTGGTAAATTAGGTTAAATTCTACACCAAGTTTGACTTAATCATAAAATTAATAGCTATCCTACCAATCATTTATTGTATGCTTTGGAACCACCAAAGAAAATTCTGTACCATTATGAAGAGTTGGTGATTTTAGGTTAGCCACAAAACCATCATGATACAAGTTATTTATGTGGTCCGTTAGGGCTATCATCTCTCTTTCAGCGTGAAATTTCCTAAAAGCATAGTGATCTCCCTAACATGGATAAGCTTAAAATCTAAACATGGATAAATACAAGGCAAGTTGGATATTTTGTACACCTCAATAGGTAACATTTCTTTATTGTATTGGGAAACATATCAATTTGTATATGATATGAAAATATACTATATTAGGCACTTCACAAAATAAAGGAAAAATACAGGTTTCTAAAACAAATTCAGTTTAAAATTGGATTATTTGTTCACTTGTTCACTACTTAATTACAGTTAGACATTTAAATCAACAATTGATTGCATTGGAATTAATCAATATTTTGTTACAGGCTGGAGTGTGGTGATTGTTTTCATGATGCAGTTTAAGTGGGTTGTGTAGGCAGCACTTAACATTACAAAGCAGGAACACAGCTGCTATTCACACGATCTCTCTTTTAAAAACACCCAGCAAAAATGGGTCTATTCATCAAATCCTCCCTGACCACTTAAACATGTACATGTTCAACAGAATTCCAAGCCATAACTGCTTCAGCTGTATAGTGAACACATTGCAGGTGTTTACTTTAGGTACTGAAGGTTATTTTGACTGCTGCCAGTGATATCATCCTTGCATTCATGCACATGCACAATAAACATACATGCCATGGCCAAAATGAGCTTCAGGCATGTAGCCAAGCTGGACTATGTTGAGATGACTCAAAGCAGCCTTTAAAGAAATAAAAGCACATAAGTTTCCTTCTCAGCTCAGCTAGCGCAAGCCTATCCTGACCTAAACACCCTCTGCCATTTTGCCTCTCTCATGCATGGACTGCCAATTGTGTTGGATTGTGTGGTGGTTTTGTGATGGACTAAAGTCCTAAATTGTGATGAACAAGACCTGAGCCAGGTATGGATTCAATACAAGGCACCCAAAACTAGTGAACTAGCCCACTGCACCACCTGTGATGATGACATGGTGTATAGACTTGGTTTAGGAATTAACTGCGTCATCAAAAATAAGTGACCAATTCATCCTAGGGTTCAGAGTTCTCAGTCAGAAAACATTGTGTTTCTTTAACACATACAAGTCTAAAATCACACTGAAAGTTTTGTGTTGCTAATCTAAAGCCTACATTGGTGAATAATAATACATTCTAATAATGGGGCCAGTTTAAAAAGTTTGAATTAATATGCTGCTCAAAGAAAATACTGTTAAAAATGACTCAACCTGCTTAACATTCAGATTAAAGGCATTTATATCAGAACATGCTCAGTATGTTGTGTTATTTTGTGAGTTAAAGTAGGTATAACAACCAACTTTCTTGGTCAACAGCTTTCCTGGCTTCATTCAGAATGTAGTTGGCTTTTGCGGTTTACAGTTTAGGCCATTCCCTTCACATTATATTTAATAGCTTCTATTTTGAGTAAAGCCAATGCATATCCTTCAGGTATTATAGGTCATACAGTATACACCACCAGATTAGTAATTGAGATGTACATAGACAGGAGAAGGACTTCCAAATGATGAAAAAATGCTTGCATCAAATGGTGTCATGTTGTGCTTCTCTTCATCTTATTTCTTTCTTTTAGGCAAATCTGTGGTCATCTGCTCCTTGCCTCATTTAAGATTCACAGTTCCTCAATGAAACACTTAACAGCTTAGCAGGCACTATGTTTTCAATTGATGTGAAACACCCATGCTACATTATCCCTCGTGTGCATTCTTTGTCTGTATTATGTATTTTTAAAGATCCCTTTCTCCCCAAAGAACAAGTCCACAGGGAACAGTAAATGAGTGCACGACTTAAGCACTACACTAAAGTGAAATAATGCATCTCAGTAGCCACAATGTCAACAGTTTCTCATTATATAAATGACAAACACCTTGTGCAGTTTTCAACTAATTTGTTTACAAAATAATATCACATCTTCTGCCAACTAGGCCAAGTTGATTTTTTTTCTTTATTTCAGTTAGCACATATATACCATATTTTTCACAGCACAATAACAAAGAGAGGACCAGATGCAGTAAAAGTTGCAAGTGTTATTGGAAATATATTCTAGATATTTTTCATTATATTGCAATTGTTATTATTATATTAATAGGGTTCAGATCGTATCTGTTTCTCCTGTTATTCTTCTTTGTTTTACTGATATACAGTAAACAATACATTTGTTATTTATAAGAATTTCCCCAGTACAAATACCAGTTAAGATTCTGTTTTGGACTTTGATCACATATCATTGTAAGGAATATGAGGCATTATAAAGTCATCTGATAAGTAGAGTCCACATGATAACATCTTAGCATGAAAGTTATGTGGACCAGAGAGACTTCGGTAATAGTGGGTGTGTGTCCCTCAAGTGATAAATCAATTTCAAATCCCTCCCTTTACAGTACAGAAAGGTTTTGATGATTGACAGATGTCAAGATAAGACATTGTGGTGCGTTGAAAGCCGAGATTGATAGAGCAGCTGTGAAAAGGATTGCAATGAATTTGCATTCAGATTATTGATAAGATAATCCTCCTCAGAGAGATCCATCACTTGGGAATTTACAGAAGAAGAGTAACTAGCAGGGGGGACATATTGCCCGTAGCTGGGTCATCAAATTATTAAGCTTATTCAATTGATCGCTTTATCTTTTAAATGTATCAAAAAATGTACATTATTTGTGATATAGTGTGGGCTGATAGTTGTTTTGGAACGGTAATTGTAAAAGTGCAAGAAGAAATTCGAGGTTTAGCAGGTTAGAGGAAAGACGTTTCACATTATTATTTTTAATAACATACTTTTTTAAATTTGCAATTTATCCCCAGTGAATAATCCACAGCTACTAAATGAAACTGAGAAATGCATTTTCAAATTTTGTGATATAGTATTGTCTTTAGAAGTATTTTGATTTAAAAAGTTTTTTTTTTTTTACTACTATTTAAACTTCAACCTTTCAAATAGAATTATGCGCACACAATCTGTCATCACAAATCGTCTTTTTATTAATGCTTGAATCAATTCTGTTAACAAACATTGCTCTTTTTAGGCAAGAATCTTCATGCTTCGGATTTTAAAGAAAGACGTTTTTGTCATTGTTCACTAATTGAAAACATATAATGGATTTCTTTAGATGATACAGTGAAAGGCATTTGTAATTTAAGTACCACTTTTCATTTGCATTAACTTAAGCATTGCATTGTGCTGCCTTTTTTTATTTTTCTTTGTTCCTTTTTTTACAATGCACATATGATGTGACGCCCATTAAGCATTTTAAAAAAGTGGCCATATAACAAGTTAGATCCCAGCCTAAAAAGGATTATACTACACATACTATTCAGGCAGTTGTGAGGATTGCATGTTTGCACATCCATTTTGTATGTTTGTTCTGTATATTTAAAGAACTTTGAACATCTTGTTACAAAAAATAGATCCGCTTGCCAGAAGCAGAGTATCCTGAGGTATCTGTTTGATGGTTGCATTGTATATGTCAAATACTGTCAGTAAGGGCTTCTGCTTCCTGATTCCCGTTTCCTGCTTCTTACCTCAATCCTCCCCTGCAAGGTTTATATTTATAACTACACCACTTAGGGGATTTTTTGACACATTGCGCATTAAAAAAAAAAAAATCCTAGAGCTTAGCAGTCTGCTCCCTAGTCAAATAATAATAATAATAAAACACATTCTGAACTTGAATGCAAACCCCTAGGCTGTCATTAATTATACTATAAATATACCAAGTGATCAATAAGTCACAGGACAAAGGCATCAGATGTGGAGACAATGTGATCAAAAAGGTGCCCTTCAGCAGCAAAACAACAACATAATAAAACAGCGCCTCATTGTCCTGTGACTTATTGATTGATCTGTATATTGTTGAGTTAATAAGAACACATTGGTAAATTGCAAACTGTAAAAACTGGTATGACAATTATTTACTACTACATTTTTCTGTTTACTAGTTTTAACTAATTTAATCAAGTACCAGCGATTCAAAGCTGGATACTCAGTAATAGACGGCTTTTAAAAGTCTGCATTGGATCAGCATTCATCAAGTTCATTAACCAGATGCCTGATAAATTTCACTCCAGCTACATTCATTTCCATGATAGTAACCCTCTAATTTACAATGCCTTTTCAGACTCCCCGGTGTACTAATGGAAAGTATTGCAGTGGCTGTAATGTTGGAATTTAGGATGTTGATCATTTCCTCACAATCGGTGATATTTAATACAGCACCACCTGTTAATGAAACACATGGACATTGTACATACATGTTTTTCAGGATGTCAGTGATGTAACAATTGGATCATTGTATAGAATCAATGTCTTCTGATGTATGTTATCATAAATGCATATGTATACATTTGTTTTGTTTATTTTCAGATCAAAAGTAGACACCTAAATGCGTATGTAGGTTAATTTTTATGGTTTCCTTCCTTTGCAGAAATGTTGGACTCAAACAATCTCATTACTTTTAATGGTTTGGCCAATAGTTCCAGTTATCACACTTTCCTGCTGGATGAAGAGAAAGGAAGGCTATTAGTGGGCGCCAAGGACCATATTTTTTCATTTAATCTTATCAACATTAACAAGGATTACCAAAAGGTAACAATGAATATATGATGACATTTGGGAGTGGGAAATGTAAATCCAGTCACGTTGGTGTAAATTGGTTTAATATATCGAACATCTTAAATAACTGAGAACTGATGTACATTACAGCTATACATAGCGATGTCAGACCTGCATCTTTAACTGACTTCTGTACCACATAAGAAAAAAAAAATATATATATATATATATATACACATACAGTATATATATATATATATATATATATATATATATATATATATATATATATAGATATATATATATATATATATATAAAAAAATTTCAATACATGACAAAGGCAATTGTACAGTATTACATATTACATTATGACACAATGGGAATGCAAACTTTGCAGTCCCAAATAACTTTAGTACAATTCAAGAGTAAGCTGATGATTATTTAATTGAGAGTTGTGCTTGTTTTAAGTAGTTGATTACAACTGTATTGATTGTCACTAACTGATTGTTTATTGTATTGAGTATGACTGACTTGTCTGTGTTTTAAAAGTATTTTATTTCTGTATTTGTATTTTTTGAATTGTAATATGTTTTATTGTATTGCTGCTACCTTTCTTGGCTGGGTCTCACTTGCAAAAGAGATTTTAATCTCAGTGTGATTTCCTGGTAAAATAAAGGTTTAATAATAATAATTTCTGGTTGGTATTATTATTATTATTATTTATTTCTTAGCAGACGCCCTTATCCAGGGCGACTTACAATTGTTACAAGATATCACATTATACAGATATCACATTATTTTTACATACAATTACCCATTTATACAGTTGGGTTTTTACTGGAGCAATCTAGGTAAAGTACCTTGCTCAAGGGTACAGCAGCACTGACCCCCACTGGGGATTGAACCCACAACCCTCCGGTCAAGAGTCCAGAGCTCTAACCACTACTCCACACTGCTGCCCTGGTAGCCATTAAGGGGTTTCCCCAGCTGGTTACCGGTTTTAAAGATTTATTTTACAGGCTAATTTAGCATTTTTTTTTTTAAAGCTTTCCCTGTCTGAATAACGTCAATCAAGCGCTTTCTTATTGAATATTACAAACAGTTTATCGTATGGATTTGATGGTTACCAGTGTGTAGGAATCATGGGAAATCAACCAATCACATCACATTATTTCCATGCTTTACCTGAGAATAGCACCTCGCTAAATCATACTGTTATGAGACTGAAAACCAGTAGTCTCCCAAAGCCCCTTTTGACAATAATGGAGTACATTGCACAGCTTGTCAATTACAAGATTGCTTATTGGGATTGCACATAAGTTTAACAATTTCTACTGTATGTGGATTCAATGTGAATGCTAATGAGATCTTTTTAAATGGAAGATATTTAAAGCATAATTATACTGTATATAATATATGTTTATGCTAATTCTAGATTGTATGGCCTGCATCTCCAACAAGAAGGGATGAATGTAAATGGGCAGGAAAGGATATTTTGGTGAGTATCTGCCACTCCTAGAATTTTTGTGATGTGGTTTACCTTTATGGCCAGATTCAAACAGAGCACACCAGTAGATTATCAACGTCCTTTATTTCAGCACAAATTAGCATTATAACACCTTCATAAAGACAACATAACCACTCTCATAATCACTTTTAAAATTGACATAACTTGCTTATAAGTATTTCTAAAATGTTGTCAGAATAAGAATATTTGAAATGTGGCATCGTATAATAAAGCTGTATTTTGTATACATTAAGGTCCTGCAAAAAAAAAAAAATAATAATAATAATAATATTAAAGACCTGATTTACACAACATGCATAGGCAAGTGTAAAACATGTCTGTAAGCACAGTGAATTGCAGTTCAAAATGTATAGACAGACAAATGTGTTCTGTTTTCCTTTGTTGGCATGGTGGTTTGATCTTTATTCTCCAGTTCATCTGATAAAAGGGATACTAGTTCATCAAAGATAAAGCATGAGCAAGTCTATAGAAAACTGTATGATTGAGTTCACTGTGTTATAGATACATGAAAAGGCTTTTTTTAGCTTTTCAGGGTATGTTTAACAATGATCCGACCGGAACATCATGATCTAAAGCAGACTGTGATTATGTGAAGTGCATGGCTGATGATGTAAGCAGTGGATTTGAAGAGTTGGTGCCTTGTGGAATTAGCTTGGATCAGTGAGCCTGTTGGCTTGTTTTTTTAACCATCCGCAGTCCTTTTTGTTAATAGCTGTTGCAGAAGAATTTCCAATTAGGCCAGGTTTTATTCCTTTATATTTGCACTTGATAAGAGCAAAGATAATGAAAGATATCAAGGGTTAAGAAGCACATCCATCAAGGCAGTGAGTCCTTCTTGTATAGGTATACATAATTTCTTTAAGATTTTATGCATTTTGCTCAGAGCTTGAGAATGTGTTGCTGGGAAGCTTGAGATTCCTTTTTAAAAACTTAACAGACGAACACTGTTGGTAGAAGTGTCAAAGAACAATTCATAGTGGGGATTGGGATGAAATGATGCGTAGGTCTGTTAAATGGACGGCTGTTATAGAATGAAGAATATGTGTTGATGTGGTAATCTTACTTTCTAATCACCCTGTATAATAAACCACCACATATTTTACTTATGTTTTGAAGCTTTATTCAATGTAGTTTGGTATATATTATATAGTCAATTCTCATTAAAACAAACTCAGATGAAACAAATGTCCTGACACTATGAATTTTCTACATGGCTCAGACAAATTTTACAGTCTCTTATTGTAAATTACTTCTTATAATACAAATTCACTTAACACAAACTTCCTGTTTGTATGAATTATTTTGGAGCCCTGCCAGGGAAGATATTTTTTAATTAAACTGTTATTGGGAATTTATTCATTTGCATCCAGATCAGCGCCTCTGCTCCTGTATTTTAGTGCCGTTTTGGGACTGCTGATGCATTTTGAGTTGCCATAGTGCTCACATAACAATGCCATTTCTACAACGCAGCTCAAAAAACATACATTACCCTTGCAGACAAAAGTGGAGGTCTTGAAAGCGGTGGACAATGCACCACTGTACAAGAAAGAAAGATTTCAACATTCCTGCAAACATTTTGCCAACAATTCTAAAAACTGGAATACAATAATACAGGCCTATGAACAGCAAACTGTGGGTGCAAGTCATCAATCAGCATTTCTGATTTGCTCAATACCATGGAGTTAAGGACGCCTTGCTTTTGTGGTTTAAAAATGCCTGTGATCACAGTGGGGCATGCATATTTCAAGTGCCGTGCATTTTCAAAGTTCACTTACAATCGTATTTTCAATAAAATGCACAGTACTGTTAAATGTATAATACTTTTCAATGTACTGTAATTGAAATTTGATTTCAGTGTTACTGTAGCTCAATAAAAACTGAAAGTATGTATTTGTTTTAGTCATCTTGGTCTAAGACACATTTTTTTTGCTGGTCCCTTGAAATTTGTATTAATGAGAGTTAATTGTGTTTTGATTATAATGAATCAAAGAAAACAACTAGTTGTTAATTTTAGAATTTTTATTTATCATACAGTCTATCTGTAAATTGTTTGTAATTTACATGTAAATTAATCTGAGCGTAATTTGGGGCATTACATAGTTAATAATACGCTGACTGCATCATCCATTTATTTATTTTTATTTCTTTTTAGCAGACGCCCTTATCCAGGGCGACTTACAATTGTTAAAAGATATCACATTATTTTTACATACAATTACATTATTTTTTTTACATACAATTACCCATGTATACAGTTGGGTTTTTACTGGAGCAATCTAGGTAAAGTACCTTGTTCAATGGTACTGCAGCAGTGTCCCCCACCTGTGATTGAACCCACGAACCTCTAGAGCCCTAACCACTAGTCCACACTGCTAAACAGACATATTTCTAAGTGTGTGTTGTGTTATTATGGTATGGAAATTAGAAGATACCATTCTGGTAAATACGTGTCCTTTTATATTTCGATTGTTCATGAACAGGGATTTTCATTTTTGGCATCTGCTTTTGAAAACCCTTTAAGTGCAGCTTGTTAAAGTCAAGAAGAAAACCTACAGTCCCTTTTATCCTTGAGATTTTGCATTTCTAAATTGAAAATGGTTCTATGACTGTTATGGTTCAAGAATGATATCAAGTAGCTGCTGTTGGCATGTGAAGATTACTGTAGCATATAGCATCAATCTCCAAAGAAACGTTTTACAAAGAGTAATCAACTTTCCATTACGGAGCAGGGAAATGAACAGTTAATCATATTTGACACACTAAGCAGACCCACCAGTGCAAACTAAGTGCTAAAAACAACAATAAGCAATACATGGGATGTATTTCAGTGGAAGGATAAGTAAATGTCATGAAATCTGTGGATTACACATCATTGTATGAACAACTGTAGATCTACTGTTGATGAATTCCACCAAATATTGCCCAGAGCGACTCAATGAAATATGACATTATAATAATAAAGCTTTTGCTTAGGTGGGTTCATATGGAAAATGTCTTGTCTCAAGCGTTTGTTTGAACTACTGTTTTTTTTTTTTTTTTTTTTTTACTTTTTGTTTCATTCACTCAGATGGATGTCAGATGATCCCATTATATTTGTCCTCTGTCTGGACAAGATTCACATATAAAAGGAAAGGCTTACTAAAGCTGCTTGTCACTGAACTGGAACAATGTACTTTAGATCCAATTTTTCAGGCCATTGATATTAAATGGAATTACTGTCTTGTCATAAAAGAAAAATAAAGGTTCTGCAAAGATTGATAATAATGAGCGCAGCAGCTGAGCTTTCTACCTATTGTTACAATTGTTATTATATCACGAAAGACACACTTAATCTTTTAATTCCATAGCAGAAATATTTTGAAATCTTTAATCCACTGAAAGCATTAGATTTATAGTTGTTTAATAATTTAAACAGGACTTGAAAGGATACATATAGGCTTCCTGATCCATTAAGCATTGTGTAACTTAATTAATTAGTTAGATTCTTAACAGTCAAGGGTTGTAGTGATTACTGCTTTGACATCTTGAAATTCTGTAAAACTGTTCAGTTGTACATTCAGTTTTAATAATAACTGAATCACTCACAGGGTCACTCAACTCTACTTATACAGTAAATGGTAGGGGGTTGAATTCAGTTAAGGAATTCAGTTAAGTTAAGGTTTATGTGAAATTTTCAGTCTTTTACTAATCTAATTTAGTAATTTACATGGGTAAATAAATAATAATAAAACAAAGTTTAGAAAAATGTAACTGCACTTTAACAGGCATCATAGTTACCCCTTAGTTAAAACCTGGTTTTGGTGAGTCTTAAATGAAGAGTTTGCACAAGCACTTGTTAGACAGTATTTGTGAATCTGTAATCCTTTGTTTAATGTAAACACACATCTTCTCATGTTTTCATTTACCACTTTTAGATTTGTGATAAAGGCAAGTTATCTTTCCGTGGGCTATTCAGAAGCTTGGGACTTTTGTTGTTTGGTAATGGGTAGAAAATTTTTATCTGATAACATTTGTTATATAATGGAATGTCATATACACATACAAAAATATACACTGTAGCTGTGTAAACTATACCCTACAAAACCTGACAAGTGTGTCATGGGTATATCTTGTTACCTGAAATATTTTCAAAAAATTGATGATAGCAGTCTTTTAAATTACATTCATATGTCAAAAGTGGAGCCCAAAGAAATGATGAATGACTTGTCAAACTTCAAACTGTGCAGCAGGCATACCATATTCTATAAAAAGATCAATCACTTACTGGACAAGCGATATCCCATCTATAGTACTGGGTCTAGTACCTAGACCAACTACCTCTTTCACCTTGTATCTGACACACCAGTCTTCCAAACTGAATCAAACCCTGTGAAATTGGAATAATTAAAAGATTATCCAAAACAATAAATACTGTATCTATTCATCACCACATTACTATTTAACCTATTGTTACTGTCCCTTTTTACTGACTACTTGTGTGTAATTGAAACATCTAATTCCATTCTGAACTCAAACTTTTCATCAACATGGCTACTTGTACACCTATCAGATAATATTAATATTAATAATAACATAGTGAAACAACACAGGCACATTGCATTTGTATAACTGCCCACCATTGGTAATTTGACCTCTTCTTTAACTCCAGTAGCCATTTAGTTAAGAAGATATTCAGTGGAACAGAAAACATATTTGGTTTCCATCTGTTAGACAATGATGCAATAGATACATTTTGATTTTCATTTGAGAAGTATGTTTTGACAGATGGATGTTCTTTATTTTTGTAACAATTCAGGAAAGGACTGCATAACATTGACTGATCAGAGTGGCATATTTTAACTTTGCTTTGAAACTTGTGAAAAGCAGGCTGATAGGGCCTCTGTTTGTTTATTATTCAGGAAACAGAATAAAAAAAATAATCGGATTAAATAACTTAAAAATCTAAACAAAACGTATAGTGCAGGGAGTTTAAATATATCTGGAAGTAAAACAATGCTAGCAGATTCAATTATTTCAATTTTCCAACCTTTAAAACTCTGCATTTTCAAAGACTTTTATACCATTTCACATAAAAGAATGTCAGGTTTATGTATGTGTATCAACCTATACCCTTTCACAATCTTGTACAATGCTTAGGCCCATACAAACTCCCTGTTTCGTGCTATTTACAAAGCTACTTACATTTTTAGTGCATATGTTTTGGTTTCCTCATTAATGCATCCTCATTATCCACTGTTGTTTATTCCTTACTTGTTATTCATAAAGCTTTTAGTTTCCTGTTTAGTGTTTATATCAAATAAAAGAGGCACAACACTCAAGCAGAGGTAAAAAAAAATAAAAAAGCGCTGATTGTTTCCCTATTATCTTTCCCTATAGAAAGAATGTTCTAATTTCATCAAAGTGCTGCAAACCTATAACCAAACACACCTGTATGTTTGTGGAACTGGGGCCTTTCATCCCATATGTGCCTATCTTGACATTGGAAAACATCTCGAGGTAGGGTTATTTTTGTGTTATTTTTGCATTTTGTGTGAGGTTGTTTTTTGGTTTGTTTTGTTTGTTTTGTGTGTGTTTCTGTTCAACTTTTCCCCATCTAGCCAGTCCAAAGGAGTATATTTTTCTTACTGTGAGATAATAACCGTCTAATTCCAATTCCAACCGAGTGCACATTTACCTGACAAACAAGTACATGACATTGGAGAATGGATTTCAGTGTAGGGATTTATAGCTTTGTTGTTGTTTCCAAACCTAATGTAAAACAAGAATACACTGTCTGTATTTGATTAACTGTAAGGGCTTGTTTCATCTTTATTTGGCCAAAGATGACACAGGTACTCCTACAATAGAGTGCTAAGGGATAAAACATCTTCTTTACCTAAAAGCCTGAATGAAAGCCTGGTTGAAGCATTGTCCATAATAAATAACCTCACAATACAGTCATTGAAGCATGTTAAGTGTTTAATCACTGTTGCAGTAATATGATGATGGGATTGTTTTGTGTATTTGCTACTGAAAAGTAGTATATTAAAATATCCAATTTCCCAATTAATCAAAAGACTGCAGATTAATACAGCTTGTCATTAATAGGGTCCTCTGTGATTTGGCTGCAGCTGAAATTGTTTTTACAGAGAGGCTTTTATGAAGGAGAATTTGTTCAGACCATAGTCGTGGCAGACTTTCAACCTTTCAGACTTGTGGATGGTGACTAGCATAGCTGCCGAGGACAGATCATTAAAAAAATAAATTAGGTGTCATATTTTAAAATCTCCATTAAAATCAATTGTACATTCATGCATTTTATAAGCGAGAGACCCCAAAGTTCCCAAAATGCTTTAAATTGAAAGTTGTCACTAAGGATATGCACATTTGGACATGTTGTGTTCATCATGTATTATCTCTTTGGTTCAATATTATCTCACAATACAGAATCAGACATCAGAATTTTGTTATATATAAGAATATTTGCCACCAAAAAGTAGGAAACTTTGATATTGAAGATTTTCTGCTGTAGAGTTATTCTGACCTATGTAGATTGGCAAGAAGATTTAACAAAAAGGCATGTAAATCATTTTCTGGCTAATTAGTAAGCAGAGAACACATGGAAAAATGGTGGTTCTAGTATTGATTCAGGTAAATATAAATGATTACATTTTATCTAAATATACGCATAAAAAGATTGTCAATGTGCATTTTATATTGCATATTTTTGATCCTCCAATCTGTAATTAAACTTAGGCCCGGACCAAATCAAAACTTTAACAACTGGCTAATCGCACTTAACAAAACTGTATTTAATAGTGTTTTCTTTTTTTTGTAAGTATATTATTTCTTCTACTCATAAAAAGAAAACGCTATTAAATACAGTTTTGTTAATGCGATTAGCGGATTGTCAAAGTTTTGATTTGGTCCCAGCTTTAATGTCCCTATTGTCAACCTATTTATTGTTGCTCTCTCTAAAAATTAGCTATGATACATTGACTCCTGTTTTGGATGTCTTCTAAAGAAAATATACATATTCTAATAAACAGTATAATATAAATGTGACAAGGTAGTTGGTGTTCTTTGTCCAATAACAAACATATCTAAGTCTGTACATTTTGATTCAGTTCGGATGCTTAAATTGAAATATGGCTTTCAAGTTGCTGGTACATTATGTCCCATAAATGGTCAAACGGGTGCTTTCCTAGTGCTAATAAGTGTGTGTGAGAGAATGTAACTGAAAGTTAACTGTGCTTGTGCCAGGTGTCACTTATATAAATAATGCATTTGCTACTACAGTAGTTACATTTTCAAAGTGACAACAGCTTTTAAATTAATTTAAATACTTTCTAATTTAAAATAAAATGATGTCATTTTATTTGACACAAAATCAGTGTTTAGATTCAGTAAACTTTTGCCTGTTTCTATGGCATGGCTTGACAATTCACAGTGTAGGGAATCAGGGGCCCGTTTCATAAAAGTCTGTTGTTGCGATGAGGTTGCAAGAGTGGTTGTGAGGACTTTGAGGTCCTCGCTGCGTGCGTTTTACAAAACCCATCGCAAGGACCATCACTTGCAATCTCTTTTAGTGGTTTGCGCTGTGAAAAATCAGTCACTTGGCAATTGACTTTAAAGCACAGTTGCAATAATTTACAATGGCAGGTGTAACAGGGAAAGTCAATTTTTCTAAAGAAGAAATAAATACAATTATAGAACTTATTGGTCAAAACAAATCGGTTCTATTTGGCAAGTTGTTGAGAACCCTAACTAGCGAAGAAAAGAAAAAAAGTGTCAAATGCTCACAGATCAAGTAAATGCTTTTGGGGTTGGAGACAGAACGGCAACAGAAGTACAAAAGAAATCGATAGATTAAGAGGCAAAAAGAAGGAGGAAAGCAAAACAGACAGGCGGTGGGAAAACCAAAATATGGTCCTAAATATTATCGGTGAAATAGCTGTTGCAGGTATTGAAAAATACTATTCATACATTTTCACATACAGTGGAACGTCGCATATCCGACCGTCACATAACCGCCCTGACACCCTGGGATCCTTCAAGAAGCTGCTTGATGAGATTCTGGGATCAATAAGCTACTAACAACCAAATGAGCAAGATGGGCCGAATGGCCTCTTCTCGTTTGTAAACTTTCTTATATATAAAATATATATAATTTGTATATGTATATAAATTATATATATACAAATTGTACACTTACAAATTATATATATTTTTTCCATATAGGATGAAACTGAATACAATAAAGAAGAAACATACATCTTTATAGCCCATTTCTTATTATATTAGGTAAGCTGCTGTGTTTGGAAAAGAGAACCATGGTTCTCAGTTATAGTTACAGAGCTTTCTTTGAAATGAGTGATTATTAACAATTGAATTTTTAGGGTTGATCAGGAGTTCTGTATTTCTTTACTTACATATTCATGGTATGTAATGTGTTCTTGAAATAGACAACTCCATAGCTTGTATCTATCTTAAAGGTGACTCTTCTTGAGAGACAAAGATCTAGATGATATATTACACTTGACAATGCAGCACATTGCCCTATAAATGAATTGTAATTGTCAGTGATCTGGAGAATTGTTTTCCGTCACTGGGGGATAGGAGTTCAATACTGTTGTTGGAATCCAGCACCTGGTAAGTGATTGAGCTGGCCTTAATGCTGCCTTCATTAATCAATCCAGGTAAACTTGCCATTACCACTACACTTGATTCACATTAATGTTTTAATTAGGATGCTGCAGAGTTAATTCATGCTGAGAGATGCTGTCTGAGACTTGGCTCTTGATTTCAAAGGAACTGGAAAAAGTTGAATCATGACTGAATGGGTTTCCATCCAAGCATATACAAGCAATCAGATTATAAATGGCAATAGTCAGATAATTAACAAATCAGTTAGCTCCCAAAATGGTTTATGGCAGATAAAGCATATACCTTTGTGAATTCAGCCCTCTTTTCTGACCATTCAAAATACTTTAGTTGTTGCCTGTGAAACACATTTTTTGATGCTCGTTTTTATTTGTAAGTTTTAATACTCACTTTTTACTTCTGTAACTAGGACAATGTCTTCAGATTAGAGACCTCCCATTTTGAGAACGGCCGTGGAAAGAGTCCATATGACCCAAAGCTGCAGAGTGCCTCTTTATTAATTGGTAAGTATGTCTAAATAGAATGAACATCTATTTCTCTTGGGTATTTAGAATTGTCAGCATCTGAGGCAAGTATAGAAATGGGCTGTAAAGAACTGTAAAGCACAAAGTAAAATGCATTTCCCCCTTTGTTATAGTGATTAAAAGTTATTTGAAAAACTGCTCTCCTATAAGAATAGTCAGATTTCCTTTGCATGTTTGTTCATATCTGTTGTATAAAGTTCAATATATGTGTTTTTCTATGTTGGCCTTGTAATGTTTACCTTATTGTGCTGAACAGTAATGTTTGCAAGATGTTTTGCCTCCTGCTGATAATTGTAGTAAGAGCTGCAAAAACAGGCCTTATTTCTGAAAACCAAATGTGCTTTTCCCTGAAACTTAACCTTGAAAGTACTGTATCTGCATAGACATAGCTGCAGCTGATTGTATCTGTGTGTGACTGTATTTTGGCTCAATGCAGACAGGACAAAATCCAGGTATTTTACGGGTGATAATGTTGTAAAGTGCAACCACTGTGTAAAGATCATGTGTTTTTATTTTTATTAATTTGTGGACACCAGATAAGTCATATTGCTTCTCCATGGCAGAAGCTCCATGCTTGATTTCTCAGCTGTTGTTCAGCTCAGTGAGGAAAGTAATTAAACCATAGATCTGCCTGTCTACCACAGATTAGGTTTACAGGCCTCAGTGGATCAGCAGTGTCCTTTAGTCTGTATGCAATGAGAACCCAGTAAGAGGTAGAAACAAGTCATGCTTGGGTTGTGGTGACAGGCAAAGTCAGACCTGTGGAAAAAAAACCCAACAAAAGTGATTTGGTAAAGTTTTATAATTATAGACAATTCATAGTGTGGGGAATCGGCTTTCTTCAGCCGTCTAGAAAGAAAAGTAAGCACTGTGTTTCTACACAGCTGAAGAGACGGGCTTTTATCAGAAACACTCTGAATAAAATGAAGCTGTAACATTTGCCCCCCAAAAAATGTTATATATATTTTTTATAATGCTTATATTCCTCCATTCAAATGATAATGTTTGTATTTATTTTATTTTTTTTGCTATATTACTCCTTGTAAGAAGTAATGCACAACAAGCTTACATACAATTGTCCACAAATGAAATAAAGAGAAAGAGCATGTCTCAAGAATTTTTCCTTTTTATAAAATATTTCATTAAATCATTCTCTTTTGGAATGTAAAATAGAAGCAGCATGGAAGCTTGTCGAATGACTGAATTATGCACAACATGCTGACTGCTTAATTTTTTATTATACCTTCTGCTGGGCCAGTTGGAATCAATTGTCGTAAATCTCTTCATTTGAGAGCCCTTCATATGAAACTGTTTCCACTGTGATATTTTTATCCTTCTTGATGTCCATGATTACCATATGGTTCTAGGCCTTTGCACCAGCAATTAGAAATGTCACAACCCTAATCAATTCAGCTTCCTTTTTAAATGAACATAATGTGATCTCACATCTCCTGTTTTGGGCTAATAAAGGTCAATGCTTTGGTTCCACATCATCTGTAAGTGTCTTCTTTTTTTCAGTATATTTGCTTATAAGTATAGAATGCTTTTATAATTGGTTCATATTCAATGGTGAGTATCTTCAGGGAGACAAACAGAACACATCTTGTTGAACAAGTAAGCCAGGTCTAGTAGAGACATGTATTTTGTGGAAGCTTCATTAGGTGGTACATTTTCAAATAATAGATAGAAATCAACTTGTATTGCCAGTGTCAACAGGCTTGTATGCAGGTACAGTTGGTGAGGACATTCCTAAAACATTGGAAAATCATCCCTTGGGGTTTACACAAATCTAATCAATGGCATTTGCCCAGAGACACATTATACCAAAAGGTCTTTAATAAGCCACTCTTTCAACACATGACTAAAAATGTATCCATGGATTAAACTCTCATTTAACAAATGTGATATCTATAGTCCTGAGAAATGCACAACTGGTCCCTAATGTACTCTTGCGATTCTGTATGTGCACAAAAAAGGTTTGTTGATCATAGTCATCAGTCATCTTAACACCTGTCCTTAGTTTGTTTAGATGGCGGTTGTTAGGGATAAAACTAAAGATGACCAGTTAAACGCTAGGTCATTGGGTGAGCTGGCCATTCAACATACATTGTTACAGTCCAACCCCTGAAAGAATACTGTAAAAAACATCCTATAGATGACATAGTGACAAACTATTGTAAATCTATTGACATAATCCACTGTAAATACCATATTGCTTAGTATTTTTTTTCTACCAACAGATGGGGAACTGTACTCTGGAACAGCAGCAGATTTCATGGGAAGAGATTTCGCTATTTTCCGTACCCTGGGACAGCACCATCCAATCAGGACAGAGCAGCATGATTCAAGGTGGCTAAATGGTATGTAAAACACATCTTTAACATAATCCCATATTCAATGACTGAGTTTGTGTTTTGAGAGATTTGAATAAATACCCCATTTTATATCCACCAAATTCTTGTCATGCTGCAATAAACAGAAGAGGCAGCAGTAAAGGAAGCTTAGCACTTCAGATTAAATGTAGCTTACCAGTATATCAAACTAATAGTGGTTTCTGGCTGTGTAGAAAATAAAAGCTGCGCAGAAAATAATTGTTAGCACTGACATTTATTGAGAGCTCAACAGGTGGGCTTGTTCAAACACTTTTTCTTTTTGTCGATTTAGAGTTCTTTATAATTCTACCAACCTACAGAAGCTGCTATCTGAGAACACAAAGCAGCCTTTGCTTGATTTGAATTCATATTTAGAATGACAAACTACTAAGAGTATAGCTGCTAGCCCAGCATACTCTCTGCATTCAGAGAGGAATTATAGACAACAATGGCTAAATTTAGAGATTGTGGAAGGAATATTCTCCCACAATGTGAGTTCACAGTATACAAAGCTGTTTTATCTCATGTTTGGACTTTGTTTTCCATAAATATTATAAAAAAAACAAAACAATGTGCAGTATCTCAGCAGTAATACTCTCTATACAATGCCCATACAAATCATTAAAACAAGAACAGTATTTGTCTTTTTCTGTACAATAACAGTTTTTTGGTTTGGTGGAATGTGTACGCTTATCAGTTAGAAGGTTATGAAGATGTCCATATACCTTGCTAACGGCAACTCAAATTGAAAGCTCACAAAAATACTCATAAACATAGTCTCTATAATAGGAATGTATTTCAGAAGCCATTTTCAAGCAGGTCACCTTGAACAATTTGGTGAGCACATGTGGCCGTATATTTGCTTATAAGTATATAAATCATTCACATATCAGAGGGGATGGAACCCAGTTTCCTGGTACTTTTATGATCTTTTGAAGATTATGAACATCTGACTAACAATAGGCATATCTGAAGTGATCAAAATTAATGTACCGAATTTTAGAAAGGAGAGAAAAACATGCTTTTATAAATACAATTTGAGAAGCTCTAATGCGTCGAGCACGTTTACTTGTTTCAGTCAGTTTAATTGGTACTCGTCCTGTCAATAACAATATCTGCTTTGGACTCCACTTTCATTGTTGTTGTTTTTTTCCTCTTGCTGCTCAACAGGGTTTTACTGTTGAATGGGTAATTTGAGTTTATGTATGTGTGTGTGCTGGGAGTTAGTCAGGGAGATTAAGCCTGGAGTAGATGCCACGATAGCTTGTGTTGCAGTGGTGTGACCAGCTCTGCTGACATAGTTCTTCAAGTCTCTCCCTTTGTGAAAACTGTGGTCTGTTTGCAAATTTAATTAGTTTCTGGCGGCAGCCCGATTGTTGACCTAAAATTTTTAGAGTGGAAAAACAATCAGATTAGTGTTCTCGATAGAAAAAAGCCCAGTGTGGCACACATGAGAGTCATGTTTGCCAAATGGCTCAGGACGTGAATGAAATGAAACAAATGTCTCAACTTTTTTTGCTCTCTAAAAAAAAACATTAAGTGTGGCCAAGCTGTAGCAGCTTGGGGGATTCGAGGAATTGGAATGGTTGGGTTGAGGAGTGTTTAGAATTAAATGAAAAAGTAGCAGTCTGTGTCCATTCACAGAACATTTGCATAGCCTTATGGGCTTCACGAATGATGTGTAATCACCTGGATACTACAGTAAGGACAATGTCTTGTTATTTTGTAGTTTTTCCACTGTTGTACTGTTATGGTTTAATTTGAGTTCATGTTGTCCTTGAATTTGAAACTTTCTATCTCCAAAGCATTACTGGATATCTGGTTATTTATGGGGGTTCAGTGCCAATTATAGTCCATGAAAATTGTCTACGAATGCCAATTATTTCTCCCAGCTCCCTAATATTAAATACCAGAATTTAAAAACACCTCATCATTCTCCTTTGCTTTTTTTTAAATGCTTATTACTTACATTCTATGTATTTAAAAAAAGACCTGCAATTTTAGGTTACATAAAGAAATATTACATTTATTAAGAGAAACAGACAGAAAAAGACTACATTTCAAATTGAATGGGCCCTTTTGAGACCATATTTATTGTCAGTGAAGAAGTATTAACATGTTTAGCTTTCACAGCTTGTACTGAAATTACCACCCATGTTGCATGCTACTGAAAAGGGCATTGTTCTGTAAATAATAAGAAACGTCCAACTAAATGGCATACCATTTTTTAAAAAGCATACAAGCCTAATTAGGTATGTTTTCTTTGGAGGCAGTATGCAAACCATTTCCGGGCCACATTCTTCTTTTCATCTTTTGAGTGTGTCACAACTCGCAAGTCCTTTTTGATTGAACACGCAATACAATTTTCATTAACCAGGCAATATGCTTTCATGGGATTTTTTTACACTGCTTCTGTGCGGCTTCAGAGAACATTAACAGTTGATTAACCTTCAACCATGTTTATTCGTAAAATTAAATGATGTCATGGTTGATATGAAACCTGCTGCAGCTGCTTAATTTAATATGAACCCCCGCAGAGCCTGTATCACTTTTACTGTGTGATGATAGTGGTTAACATATATAAAACGGTGGTCATATCTACTTCATTCACATGAAGATCACATCTGTTATATTTACAAAGTGGTTTGTTTTAGGGTTTTAAAAAATGCCACATTGTTTTTAATGTGTTGGCATGTGGGTTTAATGATGAATAGTTGGCACAGCTGACATATAATTATCTTCTTCCTCATTTTTAATATGATATATAATTACAGCTCTTGTGTAAATTGTTTAAAGATGGTTGAAGGGACAGTATAAAAGATGTATGCATGTACAGATGTGTGTGTATATATATATATATAACAATAAGCGCTCTGGCTTTACTGTTCCATACCACATCATGGATCATTATTGCTGTTTTATCTGTTTGACAATGTGGGCAATAATATATATATACACAGTGCCCCCCCCTTTATAAGGCGACGCTTTATACTGCGGAACAGGTTATAAGGCGGTACGGTCATGGCTCCCATTTGCCCCATAATGCCATTACACTAACACTAGTATTGTCATTATAAGGCGGAACACAAACAGCAGTCTTTAACTATGGCTCCAGACAGCATTATTATTATTATTATTATTATTATTATTATTATTATTATTATTATTATTATTATTAATAATATATATATATATATATATATATATATATATATATATATATATATATATAAGAAGCTTCCACATATATATTATTGTTAAAAAATATAATTATGAATTATTGTTAGTGGTCTTGGTACATCTTTTATAAACTACAGGATTTTACTTGTTGATAATTATTGTGACAACTGTAAGATAACTAAGATAATGTGCCTGCTGTAGTTAATAAACACAAACATATTTTTTTTCAGATCCTAGATTTGTAAGTACCCACCTAATCCCTGAGAGCGATAACCCTGAAGATGATAAAATCTATTTATTTTTTCGTGAAAATGCAATGGATGGAGAGCACTCTGGGAAGGCAACCCATGCCAGGATAGGGCAGCTATGTAAGGTAACAAACGTATTATAATTATTCACGTTTAAAATAAACTTGTTTAAAAAAAAATGGCTTCAATGCTATTTGCTTCCTCTTTCCCATTTCTAAGTATCACATGATTGGCGAGACAAGGAGCAGCACAATGAGTGCATTCCTACTCTCAGCAGAGCCCTCATAAGAAATACAACAGATTACCACTGTAAATACACCCAGGGGTCTTGGCACATGTTCCTGTGTTTTAATATGACAATACTTACACCACGGTCTGATAGACATAAATGCCTTCTATGAAACATTCTACTGTATGCATCAGTTACAACAACCATTACAATTTTAGAAAATGTTGATTGCTCAGTAGGTGCTAGACGTGGTAATGTAGGGATGCATTAAACCCTTTAGTAGACAACCTAATGAAAATGAATATAAATTATGATGTTTTACTAAATAGTATAATGTTTTTTTTTTTTTTGGTTTTTTTTTTTCAGAACGACTTTGGAGGCCACCGAAGCCTTGTTAACAAATGGACAACCTTTCTCAAAGCAAGGTTAATCTGCTCTGTGCCTGGCTCTAATGGCATTGACACCCACTTTGATGAACTCCGTGAGTATATATGCAAGAATACCTTACACTATACAATATATGCATACTGTTACTAATCACCCGTGATAAACTGAGATTCTGTTATTATTTTCAGAGGATGTCTTCCTAATGAGTTCCAAGGATCCTAAGAATCCAGTAATCTATGCTGTGTTTACAACATCCAGGTAGATGATGGATTTATTGTTATGCTTATGTTTAAACTAAGAAATATGTTTAAAAAGTTCCAGAAAACCAATTGCACTGGTACATTTTAGAGAGCTTTCACATTTTTTTTTAATTTGCTCTGTAATACATTTACAGCAGCTGGCAAATCTTCTTGAGTTCACTTCTAGAAATTGGCCAATTCCATTTAGCACTATTCAAGTTTCAGTCAAGGCTGCAGAAAATCTTGTTAGCTTGAAACACAGGTCTGCGTTTAGACAGAAACCATGCATTTGTTGAGGGTCACCATAAGTGAAACAACGGCACAAAAGAAAGGAGAGGTATTGTGCCAGTAATTTTATAATTTAAGTGCTCATCAAGGTGAGAGACAGCCACATGGAAAACAGCAGATGAGCACCAATGACATGGGATAGGCTTATACAGTGTATATACTGTATATATACTGTGTGTGTGTGTGTTTTTTTTTTTTTTTTAAATAGTGGTGCAATTATTGAATTGGTACCCAATTAAAACAAAAAGTAGTGTGTTCTTATGTTGGTCCCTTTTTGATGTTCTATGTGTTTATTAAAAGACTTACCTGAGGGTGGTTTGAACACTGGAATTTTCAATAGTTTTTGGTCACACAGAACTGTATTTTGCCAATTTGAAGTGTAATCCTGACAGTTTAAATAGTTAAAAAAATGACTGGCTGAAAATAACAATTATCACTGGATCCTTTACCAGTACCAAAACTGGATTGTAACAGGGCGAGCAGCCCTGTATATTGTTTATTTATTTTTAGATCGGGGTCTCCCCCTCTGCCCCTGTGCAGATTGTTTTGTATTGTTTATTTATTTTTATTGTATTTAAATGTATGTCGGCGAGCGCCGCGGGATTTATTATTTATGTATTTAGGACGGCGTAGCGGAATGTGTGTTATTATTTAGTAGCGTGGATGGGAAGCCCCATCCACGCAGTATTTAAAAACTCGTGCAGAAGGTGGCCATCTCCCGAATTAATTAAGTGATTTAATTTGTTGCTAATCGGGAGATGGTCACCTGTTATAAAAAGCCTGCAGCTCTATAGCTCGGTGGGTGTTGTAGTTGCGGAGAGAGCGAGACGGAGATTGAAAACGAAAAACGAAACTAAAAGAAAATAACATAGGAACAGTGAAGGCAATCTGCCCAGCCTGACCTGTGTTTGATTTATTTTGTGTCCGTGATTTGTTTTTGTTTAAACCTTTTATTTTCGCTCTGTGAGTAAGTGTTTGTGTTTAAATATTTTATTTATTTTTGAATTAAAACGGCGCAAGCCTTTTGAACTGCAGTACTTCTACGGTGTCAGTATTTTTGTTCCTGCTTCTGCCTGACGTCAGACCACTCATCATCCCTGTCACATGGATATACACTTTTTATTGTGCAGCAGCTGGGAATATACATGAATAAACCTGTTTTTAGGGGTAACTTCTGGATAACCACAGACTTTGATGCAATCCAGGGTAATTCCCTGTAGCACGCTCTAAAACGTGCTTGGTGAGGTATAGGTTTATAAAATCAACCCCTTAGCAGCAGCAGTGTGGAGTAGTGGTTAGGGCTCTGGACTCCTGACCGGAGGGTTGTGGGTTCAATCCCCAGTGGGGGACACTGCTGCTGTACCCTTGAGCAAGGTACTTTACCTAGATTGCTCCAGTAAAAACCCAACTGTATAAATGGGTAATTGTATGTAAAAATAATGTGATATCTGTATAATGTGATATCTTGTAACAATTGTAAGTCACCCTGGATGAGGGCGTCTGCTAAGAAATAAATAATAATAATAATAATAATAGCATGCAGAGCCATGCTTGGATAATTCAATTCTAATTAAGCAATTTCTAATACATGCAGTGTCTTGATCAATACATGGTGTTAATTGTATGGAGCAGGCAATTTATCAGTTAGATTAATCTTTATTTTAATTAGGTTTTGCACTTAATGACTTAAATAGATTTTTTTTTTTTAGCAATATCTTCAAGGGGTCAGCAGTATGCATGTACAGCATGTCTGATGTGAGGAGAGTCTTCTTGGGCCCCTATGCCCACAGAGACGGCCCCAATTACCAGTGGGTACCATTCCAGGGGAGGGTACCTTACCCACGACCTGGAACTGTAAGTAGAACAATAGAGGTACACTTAGAACAATGGGGGGTGCACACAACCTAGTAGCAGCTAGATATCAATTATTTCATAATGAGATAAAAAATGGGTGGAATTTATGTGTATGTGTTCCGATGTAAATAAATGGAAGCCATTAAACCAGAATAACTTTATATATTTTTTTCTTTTTTATAAATACAAATGTTATGATATATTTTCTTATCTTGTTTGTACACATCTAGATAAATATATACATTATTTTATATATATATAAAAAAAAAAAAATATTGCCTCACAGTGCCCAAGCAAAACCTTTGGAGGGTTTGATTCTACAAAAGACCTGCCTGATGATGTCATCACTTTTGCAAGAAGCCACCCTGCCATGTACAATCCTGTCCATCCAATAAGCCACCGACCAATCATCATCAAGACTGATGTAGACTACCAGTTCACACAGATAGTTGTGGATCGTGTGGATGCAGAAGATGGACAATATGATGTCCTGTTCATTGGAACAGGTATTATTCTTTACTACAGTTTACTGCATCTGTCACTAATTTAGTTTTCCAACCAACATTTGTTTGATCAGGTCTAAATATGTCAATATTCACCAATGTTTAATAAGGGGCTTATATTTTGTCCAATCATTTTGCATCTGTCAATAAAGTGAATTGATAAAAGTAATACAATCTTCCACTTTCGTGGTAATCCCAATCTGTTTGGGGTCCCAGTGCAGATTTGCTTGAAACATTAGATACTATATGGCTGATCTAGCTTGTAGATTGTACTCCCATTTGTTTGTAGGGTCCTGCTCCCTATTACCATTCTGATTAAGACACACTACCTTTAACCCGAAAAATTGAACTCTTGAAATCATTTGGGGCTTTGTTCAAACATACCATCTTAACCTGAGACATGCATTTTCTTCTGATACAAGGACATCATACTTAGGCAAGTGCAGGATATCTGGACATATCAGGACTTTGTGGCAGCATTTTCTGAGATATACATTAAATGTATTGGTTTTCTGTTTAACTATTTTTATTAATTATATTTTTCGGTGTTTATTTGTAGCTGTTTTCAAGTTTTATGTAAATCATTTTTTTCGGGGCTTTTGTTTTTTATACTGTATGAAATTAGTGTTTTCAGTTACTTTCCAAAATGCTTGAGCGTTTTTTTCTGTCAAAATATGTAACTCGCCAATACTTGCACACTTAAGTTGCACCTTCTTTCCTTTGCTGTCTTCCACAACGAAATCCCTATGGTCACGGGCACATTCTACTGGGGTTTTTGTGTGTAGGCATTTTTTTACATTTCGCCACAATTCTGTTTTAAACAAATCAATGATAGATACAAGTCAGGAAGGCGGGGCATTACCCAGCAGCACTGGTAAATATAATTATAGTCTATCAGATATACTGTAGAAAGATATGTAATATATTCCTTCATTAATATGTCCCCATTCTGTTTTGAAGATGTTGGCACTGTTCTAAAGGTTGTATCGATTCCCAAGGAGACCTGGCATGACCTAGAGGAAGTCCTCCTAGAAGAAATGACTGTGTTCAGGGTAAGTGTTGTCATGCGCCTTCAATTAACCTGTCGAGTTGTAAGCAGCGGTTATGTTTTTAGTGTGGTCGTCACCTGGCAGTATTCAAGTGCAAGTCTCACTTGATGTGCACTATGTATTGGTACATACTGATAGTGGTTATAGAAGAAGTATGTACCGACTGTCAAGTCTGTATGTTTGTCTCAGTAGCACAGCTCCACATGGTGGGGCAATAATGTGCTCAGCAGAAAGCTATAGTTTATAATGTCCACAGTTGTGCCTCAGTTTTGATTTAATCGTGGCCAGAGTCTTTCGTGAACAGGCAGACCTACTGTATTTAAATTTAAACGGTCGAATGAGATATTATTTATAGTGGTGAAGACAAAGACTTTGAGGGCAGTCGGGTTGCAAACAATATTCAAGAGGCAAATAGAAACATAGAGGGAAATTCTTGTGTATATGAAAATAAAAAAGTACAAGTAAAGGAATTTAATGCATTTTATTAAATCAGTACTTCAGATATAATTTTAGTGCAGTCAGTTTGTATATGTAAATGGTAACTGCACTAAAATGTGAACACAAATGAAATACAGTATTTTACACATAAACAATACACTTTTATTGATAGTCACATACTTTACATGGAACAACTGATTATGTTTCTGCATGTCCTTGTAATTATCCCATTTGGCATTGTCATTTATTGATCCATCATATTTAGCATTACTCTCTGATTGACTGCTTACAATTATAAATATAAGGGGTGATTATAAAATCATGAAGCTAATAGATGTGTTTGCTTTATTTTAGGAGCCTATTGCCATTACAGCCATGGATATTTCTACAAAACAGGTAAGTTTTGGCTTGAATGGGTGTTGATTCCAGACAGCTTAGGGTATTATAGCGATCCCATTATTGTTGTTGTTGTTGTTATAGTAAGTAGTTTTTGTAATAGCAGTATTGTATGTTTTGTTAGTTTTCATGAAAAATGGCAATGGAACTCGTTGCAGTCAGAGACTGCTTATACTTTTTAGTAACATTCAATGTAAGGCTTATTCAATTCAGAAATATAATGTCCGGCTCCCCTACAGTATATCCTGTGGTGCTGGATGCCATAATCTTCAGAATATTACACACATCATTTCACAAATATAAGAAGCATCATGGTGCGCTGTACACATGATGAACGTTATATATCAGGCATATGGTATACTTCATAACAAGTGTACAGTTTATACTTAATTTATACCTTGATAATATTGCATATAGGAACACATTTTAATGGATGAATGATCCTACTAACTAGCAAGTATCCATCTTTGCTTTAGCCCTTTACATTTTTCAAGGGATGCACGTTTTACAAGGGATGTAAACTGAAACTGCTTAGTCATGCACACCATGGGTGCACGGTAAATTCTGAGAATTATGGTACGCTTCCTCAGTGTCGTATAACAATAAGTGATTTATCTAATAAATTGGGGTACAGCCCAGCTAGGTTTGATGTCTTTACTTATCTTAACAGGAGTAACATTATATTGAGTGTGTCACAAGAAACAAAAACAGAAAGTTCACATGAAAACTACTGCACGATGCCCAAAGAATATATATATATTTTTAATGAATCCATCTGAGGTTAAAAGTAAAAGGCTTTTTGAGTATTGTACACAGGAGATCTCAATAAGGCAAAGCTAGGTTGTCCCGAAGCATATCTGTGTGTTCACTAAAAATAAAAGATGCAAAAGGCAAAAATCAATGTTAAAAATACAATATCATTTTTTTTTTTTTTTGTATTTTTAAATCATGTTAACACCGTTAAGGGTTAGGTACTTTTCTTCAGCATGTTGATACAACTGCAGTCTTAAAGATTTATAATTGGACTTGAACTAGACAACCAGATATGATTCATACTTTTTTGTACGCTCTGTTAACACAATACCGAGTACTGTACATATTGCATACAGTAGGTGCTTACAAGAAAAAAGGTGGTTGGCAATGTGTTGACAACTCTTTAACCTATAGGTCACTAGTTTTATTTTACTGCAAGTCTTTAATGATTGGAAGTAGTGACCCTGGAATGGCTGTTGGTTACATAAGTACTTTGGGTTTTCTACTCGTAAATGTCTTTGTAGTCATAAAGTATTAAATAGGCATAAAGAACTATCCTTAAACATTGTTCCATTGTGGTCAAGAGTTGTATGTGAAATGTCCTAGTGCCATATTAAAATAAAGGGCCTTTTGGGGTTGATGATAAAGCACTAATGATGAGCATGACAGTGACCCCATCAATGTTGCAAGCATTACTGCATTTTACAATGACAACATAAAGGCCAAATTGCTGGTATGACAACATAAAGGCCAAATTGTTTAGTAAATGTATATACCCACTATAATAATGTATTAAATAGACATAATAATAATAATAATAATAATAATAATAATAATAATAATAATAATAATAATCTTACTCTTTTTTACAGCAACAGCTATACCTTGGCTCAGCAATTGGAGTTTCACAGATGCCCTTGCACCGGTGTGATGTCTACGGAAAGGCCTGTGCCGAGTGCTGCTTAGCTCGGGACCCCTACTGTGCCTGGGATGGAACTGAATGCTCCCGCTACTTCCCCACATCAAAGAGGTCAGACGTGCTTGTGTGCTTCTGGAATCCATACTGACCGTGCTAATTCAAGCAATGCAGTTTTGACGGCTCATAGTTAGATTGCACTACAGGAGGTGCCTGTGGCAGAAATAAAGAATGTACTCACAGGTTTTTTTTTTTTTTTTTGGAAACATTTTCTTTTCTTTTACAATTTTTTAACATGTCAGAGATATATTTCATAGCTACTTATAATATGTGGGAATGGAAACGTTACTGGATTTGCCATTCGCTTTGGCATTTGTTCAAGTCACAACATTTTTTATATCTAGGCCTATATATACAGGGTGATTAGAAAGTAAGTTTACAACATCAACGCATGGTGCGTTGATGTGGTAAACCTACTTTCTAATCACCCTGCCTATACTGTATATACTATACACATATACTGTGAGCTTGTTTAGATGTAATTCAGCCATGTAATTTCCCAAAATGAAAATGCCATAAACATAGACTCTTATAAAACCCAGATAATGTCTTTCTTCGCGTGCCAAAAAGGGTCTCAGGGGGTACTAAAAAACTTTAAAGGAGAATTTACTAGGAATGGCAAGGTATGCTAGTTTTGTTTGCCATCCTTTGTGATTATATGTTTCTTGGCAAACTTTATTGGAAACATAGGACAGATTTATAAGTACAGATTTTTCTAATTTGCTCAATTAAGTGAGCTATATTTCATTAAAGAAACATAAGTCCTTTATTAAAACACATACACAAAACTATTGAGATAAACTGTTCTAGAATTTACATTTCATCATAAGTATATTATCTACATTGAAGAAAAAGTATTGGGTGGTAAAAGTATAAGGCACACCTGTCAGAAAACACAAATTCAAACAGCAGCATTCCATTCCATACCTCCGTCTGTCATACATCTGTATTTCCTTAAATTTCAATGTGTAAAACTTGTCACTTTATGGTGCATCATGAAGATTCCTTTGGATAAGCTCAGTTCCTTCTTTTGATTGGTCTGTTTGAAATTAAGATTTTTGACCTTTCTGCATTACACATGTTTCCCTTTTCTTTTTTCCACAATACCAAGACAACATATTAGGAAACCATAAAAATCACCAGAACAGTCTAAAAAGACACTTACAGGGTACAACCAATATAATATTAGACTATAAGTTTACTCCCCCCTTCAATGTTATAGATGCTTTAAAAGAAACACATAACAAATAAAGAGTTTATCTGACTTGTTTTTATTCATTTGACTTTGTATATGAATGAACAAGCCATTGCTCAATCAGAAAGTGTGTGAAAAGCTTCTGTAATAATCTATAGGGGGAGGGCTATTGAAGTTGTCTTGATCTTAATTATATAGCATTCTACCAGTAAATGCTCAGCTGGGTTATTGATTTTAATTTCGTAGACTCGCCTCACTTTCATGGCTGCTCAACATTTGTCCGCAGCAGCCTGAAGGGAGATGCATTACCTTGTAAAGAAGCTGGTAACACTAGTTCCATGTATTGATTAGAACATTAAACCTCTGCTACAACCTGCTACAGTTACAAACTGTGGTAAATGCATGCCTGAAGAGAATGAAATCAAGCATGGCATCAAGTGACCTTGGATCTAAAATAACTTAATAATGGCAATACTGTGCATTGTGCAGTAGGCATCAAAACAACAGTATCGTCATGTTTTTTATGTTGTTCCAATGTATTAGTCTTTTTGTGATTTGAATGTGTCATCAATTGTCGACACGTAATGACTGATTAGTCAGCAGCATACAAGGATTTGCATTCTCAGTACATATTCTCAGTTAAGAGTAGGTGTAATTATGTACTGAATGTCTTTTAATACTAAATATTCTCCTTTTAATTTAGACGTACAAGAAGACAGGATATAAGAAATGGGGACCCTGTCACTCAGTGTTCTGACCTTCAAAATCATGGTAAGAAGGTTTATTTAAAATATATACATGAATAAAGTTTTACCTTAAAAATTAAGGTATGTAAAACTGTATGATATTACCTATGAAGGCTTTAGCCAAAAGGGTTGTCTGCTTGACCTCATAGTTTAGGATTGAGTGTTTGAATGTATGCATAAAAAGTAATTTTAATAAGAACATTCTGCAGCATGGAGAACTGAAAAGAGGCCAGTCCTAGCTGGTTACCAATCAGAATGCTGTTCATGTCATTATTTCCATTATTGTCAGGTCCGTCTTATTGTCACACAAGCTTACACTCAATGTTGGTGAGAACCATATAAACTTCCCTAAGAAATAATGGTATCCCTGCATCATTATTCTCCAATTCCTTTGTGTTTCTACATTAAAAAGGGCATGTTCTACATTATGCATTAGACAGTATGCATATTGTTTCTGAACCATTTTACTCTTCATGACTCTAGATAAACATAAAAAATGAGGTTCAGACCACACATTTGCAACAGATTATGTGATAGTACTTCCAATATTAATTGCCCACTGTTTAAAGTGAGTAGTGAACTGTATGCCTTTTGGGATATGTCTGCCTTTTTTTGTTGTTGACTAAAATGAATACATACATAGCTATAGAATATTCTCCCTCGAAAACAAATACTAATCTCTTTTAACATTCAATTGGTATTGATATTGTCAAACTAGTGATGGCTCTTCCTCTCCTGTTGAGTTTCAGAAAACTGCTGTACCATTTATTTATTTATTGCATTTGGCTTAGAGTCTTTAGATAACCCTCTTGAAAGATGCACACTGCCAAGCAGCAATTTATCCTCACACTCTTAGATAAGGGATGTTTGCTCCATTATATTGTTAAGTTGTGTATTTGTCTTACTGAATTCTGTTCTGTAAGAGCAGGATTTAGCCACCCAGACAGAGGAGACCACACATTGGTTTCTCATGTATGAAAGCTTGAGGGCCAGCTCATTATTTTGTAAACTGACACCACCGGAGCACCATCCTGTGCTGCTATAACTTTAATTCAGAAACACATTGCAGAGGTTTTAAAGTTCTTCATTTGACGACAGCCACTGAATACAGCATATTCATGCTAACAACATCTAGTTTTCTAAATAAATGAGGGTTCTACCCTATATCCACAATTTGGGGTATTTGCTGTTTCTTTAATTTAGAGGAAACCTAGGCAATGCCTCTGTATAGAAATCAGATCTGGGAATGGTATTGAATGTATTTGTTAGAGACAAATTACAGTTTACATACTGTTTTGTAAGTTTCTTTACTGTGTCGAAAGTTACATCACATTTGAGTAAATATCACAGATATCCTTTGCTGTGGTGTTTATATATTTTAGATTTGGGTCTCTAACTATGTTGACATTAAGGGTTTATTTAGCTTTTTATAATACTGCTTTGATTTTTACCAAAAATACTGATGTGTCTCCTTTATCTACAGATGAATTAAATGGCAAAGGGAATTTGGAAGAAAGGATTATTTATGGGGTGGAGAACAGTAGCACTTTCCTGGAGTGTAGCCCAAAGTCCCAGCGTGCCCTTGTCTATTGGCAATTCCACAAACAGAATGAAGACCGGAAGGATGAGGTAATTTTTTTTTCCTTTATTATGTTACTCATAGTATTATGTTATATGCATAGTGTCTAGTGATTCACAGCATGGGATTATGCAATAATTCGGATGTCACCAAATCATATGACAATATCATTTAAGATGTTCCAGACAAAGTTAAAGGCAGATTTAGACAGAAATAATAATTCAATATTGGAGCAACAGAATCAAGAATGTCTCAGAGTGATTGAAAATGCCATAACATATTAAGAGTTTATTTTTATTTTTATTTTTAAAAAGCAGTTAAAATCTCACTTGAAGCTTAATATTGCTTTTAAGCTTTACTAATACCAGTAGCCTGACAACATCAAACTTTCTTACACATGAGTAGAATGTCCAACACCGGCTTACATTTCTTTCTTATCAATCAAACCTTGTATCACAATGGCTTATTATTATTTATTCAAAGTTAGACAATGTCCTGTCTATATTAGAGTTGGTATATAGGGCTTTGCTATGGATGACTGGGCAAATACCTCTTTAGGATCAAATTCACAGCTGAAAATACACCAAGGTGGCTATTTGTTTAAGAGAATGACCTCTAACCTTTATGCTTTTGGTATAGAGTCATTCTATGTAGCACTTTTCAAGGTCCAGTGGATTTGGTATGAGCCTCAAACATCTGAGAGACTGAACCATTTAATGGTCACAAGAGCCATGAGTCCATGTGAATCAGGTTTGGTTTAGAAATGATCAATGCTGAAATTCACTCACTAAGCCAAGTGCTGATCAGTAAAATAAAAATAGTTGATAGCAAATAGTCTTACCAAAGTTTCTGTGCACTAATGTTAACTCTTAATTACAGATAAAAGCAGATGACAGATTCATCAGAACAGAGCAAGGTCTACTCATACGCAGCCTTCAGAGGCAATATTCAGGAATCTACTACTGTCAGACTGTTGAACATGGATACATGCAGACCTTGATCAAGGTCACCCTGGAGGTCATAGACACAGAACACCTAGAGGAACTTCTGCACAAGGATGAGGATGGTGAGGCAGCAAAACCAAAGGAAGGCCATGTCATTATCCCTCCCAATCAGAAAGTCTGGTATAGGGACTTCATGTCCCTCATCAACCACCCAAACCTCAACACCATGGATGAATTTTGTGAGCAGGTCTGGAAAAGGGACCGCAAGCAACGCAAACAAAGGCCATCCAATGCCCAAGTTAATGCTAACAAATGGAAACACATTCAGGAAAACAAGAAAGGCAGAAACAGGAGGACCCATGAACTTGAGAGGTCACCAAGAAGTGTCTGACACTGGGGTGGCATTTCACAGACTTAATCCAAGTAGACTCTTATAGGCACTCAACTGGAAACAAATGCAATATACTCCTGATTTAGTTCATTGGATTGGTAAAGACGTGCACAATGGTTTAATGGTAATGACTGAGTGAACCACCATGTGTTAGTACCTTTGAATGGTCTCCATTATGGAAGAATGGAAACTGACGGTTGGACTGGACTTCCTGTAAATATTCTACAGCAAAAATGATATTTGACATTGCTCTTGGTTTTTAGTCTAGTTTTCTTTTTTGTTTCATAGTTCAACTGTTACAATTGATTGCCATTTCCCCCTAAACATGAACACTTAAAACCAATACAATTTTAAATCTAAAGATGTTAATACTGAAATGCAACAGGACGTTCATCAGACAGTAACATAATATATTATGTATTGTACTTATCATACATTAATGTGGCTCATTTGAAATAATTACATGATGCTCTTTGGGAGTACTGAAAATAACTGTGGCAATTCATGGTCTTCAAGGACTGGGCAAACAAGACGATAATGATTTTAAACTGTTCTTCATTGGATCAAAATGAATGCATTTTGTTAAGATATAATTTAATCTAACAGTGGCAGTTACCAATAAAAGACAGTTGAACAGCTTTTTGCTAACTATAGAACTCAGACTTTTGTTAACACTGTACAATTAAATAACCTAACCATCAACGTTGACAATATACTCTCTCTGTTTGCCATTCTGTTGTTTTTAATGCAATAGTTTATAGATGTTACCCTATCTCCTAATATGTGATAAGTTTCATTAACAAATTATTTCTGAATAAGCTCTTCCAACACTGACAAATATGTAAACTCCATGTGAAAGGTATGTTTTATTTTTAGTTAATAGAGTTCTATCAAAAAGTGTCTAAAATAATGTATGTTAAATATGTATATCATCCTGCCTTCTTACAAAAACTACTCCAACCCAAAGTTGTTGTTTTTTTTTTAAATCATCATGCAAGTGTATTTCATTTTTGTTCAATTGTACTCATTAGAAGATACATTTCTAAATTATTTCAGACATATTTTCCCAACTATTCTGAACTTTTTATACAGTTAAAAATATTTATTGACAATAGCTAAATATTGAAAAGGTCTAGGCTATGTGATACAACACAAAAAAATATAAATAACGTATTTTTAAAATAATTACATTTAATGGTGAAAGTGATTATATTACACTTCCAAAACCAGACTGCCATGCATGGTTGGTTTCACAGACCTGGATTAGCGCTAATCTTGGACTACCTAATGTTATTTTAGGTAAGGTAGTCCAAGACTAGTGCTAATCTGTGAAACTATCTGATAAAGTATATAATTGCAATCCATTTCTTTTTTCATGTGTGGCAGTATGGCCTGGGGTGCTATGTATCAAGCCAAAAAATGTATTCCTTAATTTATTATTCCTAAAATATAATATTGGTCAGGTGATAAATTTTTTACAGTGTGCATTTAGTCACAGAAATCCTGGAAAATGTTATAAACTAGCCTAATAAATAACAATTAATCACAGATCTGAACCAACAAATAATATATTTTTTTTATACAAATGACAAAAAGAAAATAGCTTGCATTCTCTGTGAGGCAAATACCAATCAAGTTGACTTTTACTTCCGATTTATCTGTGAGAGCACAGAGTTGGAAAAGTTAAACTGCCCTGTGACTTAAACGTACACATTTTGGGAGTGTATATCCCCAATGTAACACCTCCTCATTACAGCTAGGGTATGTATATGCTCTTATTGAGGAAAAAGAAAGATGAAATGTTATCATAGTGGTTATACCTTCCAGTAGAAATATAAATGTCTGTGGTTATACACCATTAGATGTAATAAGGTCCAAAATGTATCACTGTTGCAAAAATAAAATAAACATTACTGTAGATAAGTGGGTAGACACCACACGAGTGTTTTTGAGGCCATTCATCTCCAAGAAGAAAAATATTAAGCTGACTCCTACTGAGATTGTTTAACTACACTGTCTGTCTGTGCACGTGGGGTGGGAAACTGTGAAGCTGATTATATGTCAGCACAAAGGTGGGGTCAGAGTGAGCGATACATCTGCTAAATACCAGCCATCTGAGCTGTCAGTTAATTAAGTCTAAACCCAAAGTCTGCAGTCATCACTAAAGCCGGTAAACAGAACCAAGAAAAAACAGATTAAAAAATAAGATTTGCCTTTTTTCTGTGAAACCACGCAGAGATCTTCTTAAAAGATGTTCCACTGATAAAAGCCATTTTATTACCATTTCACACACTTTTACCATTTTTAGAACTGTCGACTGATGATTGAACAACTATAAAACAGTAAAGCTATGGTAAATAATTTAAAAAGATATCACTAAAGATAATTGTAAACACATCGAGTTTTAGGATGCTTCTTCTAGGTTAGCATGGACCACTGAATGTTGAATTATTTAAAATACAAATATTTGCTTGACGGTTATTGTTTGAAAGATGATACATGCCCTAAATACAATATCTGTCAATTCACAGGAAAATAAAAGAAACCATTTCTTTCATGGTCCACAAAATGTCACTGTGTAAAAATTGCATGTGAATGCTCTTTTTAATGCATCTAATAATTTTTATATATAATTTAGTGACTATTAATGTTATGTGTGTAATAGATCTACCTTTTGCAACATGCAGTACACATTAACCTGTTTAAAAGGTGTATATATTTTTCCTTAGAAAATCGAGGTACAGTGTAAAGTACTGGCATCTATTAGGTACTCTATTCCAAGGTGTTCTATATCAGTTTTTGAGAAACTAGTATACAACTGTTTCCCCACATTAAAACATGAGGGATTGATTTCATATTTAAATGCAACAGAGTAAAGTATCCATCAGATTGCATGTATGTTTACTGCAGAGCAATTAATTTACATGATCGTATTGCTCTTTGCATTTCAGACGGTCTCTATGAAACTGGAGAAAATATAATGAAACTGCTGCTGTAAATTATTTCTTTTTTGGCATGTATTCAGTTGTTGAATAAATATTTCTTCTAAAACTTCGGAGGTTTTGAATGTCTTTAATTTGTTAAAGGTGTGCGCCATTTTAAGCTCACATTTGTTTTCTATTTGTAGAGATCAATCGGCAAAATCAGATTACAAGATTTTTGCAGACTAGCACGCTACGTTTCACATACAGTGTGGACTATTTTGGCAACTATTCCAACATTTACCATTTGGAAATAGGCAAACAGTAGGTCCTTAAATGACTTTCGCCTCTGTTATATGAGGATGGTTGCCAGGGGGTTTAAACAGTCAGGTCTCATTATCATAAGTGATATGCAGCGCTCAAGAGCAAATTCTAAACTAATGCATTCTCCAGCCTGCCATGAGACAAAATAGGACTTATGATGGTTTGTTGAAAGCTGAGGTCACAGGTACAAACCCAGATGACTACCGCTTATTATCTCTAATGAATGCATTCTGTTAATAATTGCTTGTCTGAAAATGCAAACCTATGATTGCTGTGAACCCCCTTCTATCCACAGCCTCTTTTATTAGCGGTTTCAATTCAATTAAAATTAGACACCAGGAGCATGAGGACAAAACGTGTACAGCATCTTGAACAACTTCCTTAAACTGGGGAAAATGGTAGTAAATATCATTTGGGTGCGATTCTACTGTATTGGGAGCCATCTTTTTAACATAATAAGAATGTGTTGCTGCAATCCAGGGTTTGTATTCCAGATTAAACATAACAAAACTAAAAATATGTGCAACTGTGCTGAATTTAAATAGAATTAATTTGTTACAATTGGTTGTCATTACTCAAAGATAGCACAATCTTTCTGAGACAATAGACCTTATCTGTCGCTACTTGCAGAAAGAGAATGTTCAATATAACATAACCAAAACCCAGAAGATGTACTGATCATATTTTACAGGAAACACCTATACAGCTCATATTTTCAACATGTCCGAATAAAGTCAGAACTTTAAGGAATACTACTATGTGTAAAGTTGCAGAATGAGGATAAGGACTCGTTTCACTGTTAAATTAAGGCATTCGATTATGCATAAGACTAGGTTTATAGGATCTTGGGTTATTTTATCTACACAATATCAACCCACAGCTGTTTCTGTTTCAAATGTATTAAAACAGTAGAAGCTTAAGGAAATTCTGCTCGTTTAGTTCCGAGTAGTCAGTTAGTGGTTAAGTTCATTCAAAAGGCACAAGAAATGACTATAACTAGTGTTATTGAAAAAAATAAAAAGATACAGTATACAGCATTTAAATTGCACTTCTTAAACCCTCCAACAGTATAACCTGTCATTTGTTTGCCAATCACCTGGTTTCTCCCCTTGTCAAGAATGTAAAAAGCAGCAGCCAATTGACTTCATAGCATGGTAGAGGATATACCCTTATGATATTTATTTTCCACTCAAGCTTGCAGAAACATTGGCTCTTTTCCATCATTTGCAATTCCAAAATGTAATTTTTTGCCATGTTTCGGCATAGACAGCGAGAAAAACAGATTATGTGCCAAATAGCCAGCTGTCAGTTTAAGCTTGCACAGCCGACAGAATCTCTCAAAATCTGTTACCTAAATGCATTATATTTTACCTCATTCTATCTACAGCCTCCTTCACAGACATTTCTAAACCAGTCCCATAAAAACAGCTCTGGAATCATTTTAAACTAAATAACCTCTTCTTTTGGAACCTCTTCCTCCAAGGAATCTTCCATCTCCGATCTTCAAATAATTATTCCAGTTTCCCAACACTAAGTTGCTAAAGTGTGTTTCTGCATCTCTCTTATTTTCTTTGGCTTCTTGTCTTTTAGCATGCATGTTTTTTACTTATAGTATCATCCTTTTCCACATATCTAATGATCTGTATTCCCATTTCCCATTTCTAATTTAAGGACGCTGCTGTTAACTGTATTTGTTTTTCTGCTTAATGTATAATACACATAAATAAAACCCTTTTTCGCCATTCATAATCTCTCTCATAAAAAGCAAACATAAATTTATATAGGCTATGTCTGTCCTGTGATTACATTTTTGTTTCTGTACAATTGGTAAAGAACATGACTGCCATCTGGTGATGAACACAGTGCTGCAGTATTTAACAACTATTGAACAACTATTTCTTATTATACTTAAATATTTCATATTTTATGTGGTCAAATCAATCTTCTGGTAAAAAACTAATAATTAAAAATAATTAAACATTTTAACAGAGAATTATTACAATATGTATATTATCTGAATAAAGTAATGTTGTATGCCACAATGTTTCATACACAGTGGAGAAAAATGGTCAATTTAAAGATTACCTGCCTAAAAAAAAAGTTTAAATTGCTGGAAATATATATATATATATATATATATATATATATATATATATATATATATATATATATCCAACAGGTGGCATCATAACCAAAGTTGGACTTTAAGTGGGGTACTTTGTATGACAGAAAACAAGGCACTAATACTAATGGCTAGTAAACCTGCTTATAGCCACGTGGCAGGGCGAAGGAAAAGCCCTGCACATGAATAGGGGGCTGGGCAAAGCCCTGCTGTTTAAATGTATTGTTTAATTTAAAACTTGTGTATGTATTGTGTTTTTGTAAAAACTATTATTTTGTCATGGTTAGTATTAATTTAAATGTATTTTGTGTTTATTTAAAACACGATGTATTATGATTTAAAAGTAATGCTTTATTGTTGGATTAGTATGATTTAAAAATGTATTGTTTGTTTGTTTGTTCGTTTGTTTGTTTGTTTGTTTTAGAATGGGATACGCCCCACGCCCCCCCCCCCCCCCCATGTATAGTTTGTATTTTGTTAGTGTGAGTTATTTACTTATAAATGTGACAGCGAAAAAGCTGTGTTTTGTTATTCTTTGACAGCGTGGATGGGGAAGAGCCATCCAGACAAAACCTTGTGCTGAAGGTGGCCATCTCCTGATTTAATTGATTAATTTGGCGCTAATTGGGAGATGGTCACCAATATAAAAGAATGCAGCTCTCTCTGTTTGGGGGTGGTTGTTCGGAGGAGGAACGTGGAGTGTTTTGGAGCGAGAGAGAACAGAACGAAACAAAACTACAAACCCATAGGATCAGTGAAGGCGATTGCCCAGCCTGACCTGGGTTTTGTTTTAGTGTTCATGATTTTGTATTGTTTACCCTTTTTATTTCACTCTGTGAGCAGTGGGTTTTTTTTGGTTTAAATATTTGTTTTATTTTTGTTAATAAAAATAGCGCTACAGTGCGCTTTGCACCCAAGTACTGCCTGTCTGTTTCAGTTCCTGCTTCTGGTCTGACGTCACCAATCTCAGCCGGCCTGTCACAATGCATGATTGATGTTTAACTATAATACAAAGTTATTTTTGTATTGTAATTAGAGGTTTGTTTTTCTTTTTTTCTGTGTGATATAGTTTCTGAAATACATCATACTGTCATGCCAAGGCTTAATTGCCAAGTGGGAACACAGAGCCGACAGCTGTCTTTGTGATTATACACTGCAGTCCAAACAAACTACAGGATTGAGGAGCAGTTTTGGATAAACCATGAGAAAGAATTGTAAAATAACATTATAAATATTTTATTTTTATTTTAAAAAGGCTATTGTGGTAAAAGACATGACCTCATATTTTCTTGTGGTGCAAAATGAAAACAACACGGTTTTGAGTATTTTCTCTAGGTACAATACTAAGGTTATGTCTATAAACAGAGGATATTTAGTAACATCAGAAGAACCATCTAAAGTGCTTGTTTGTTTGATAACCATAAGCCTTTAACGCTATATGTATTGCCCTGTCATGGTCAGAATGAATGTTGCTAAGCAGGGGAGCTATTATCGGTTTTAAGTGTAGGAATTTTCCATAAAATCATATTTGCTTTGACACTGTCATTCTGAAACATAAATAAGAATTTACAATAAACACAAAGAAGACTCCCAGAGATTAGATACAATTTCTTACTTTAACCACCTGTAATTTTTGAATAACTGGAGCTGTATGTTGTTATTTAAAGCCTTAAAAAACATTTCTACAACCATGTGGGGACATCTATGTGGCATTTTCACAACCTCCTGAGGACTTTATGACATCTCTACAACCTTATTGTGACATCTATATGACATTTTCATAACCTTGTGGGTAAATTTTAAATAGTACTAAAAACAGACACAGATAGTTTCTAGTTTCTTTATATATATATATATATATATATATATATATATATATATATATATATATATATATATAAACACAATCAGTAAATACATTGAATACAGTACATACCGTCGTAGTCAAAAGAATTGGCACCCTTCATTTGAAACAATGTTTATTATTCATTAATAAGTATTCTTCATTAAACAATACTTATTTATCAATGATATCTTTTCAGAAATCTATGGAGTGGCAATCATAAGTATTGGCAGCCTCTGTCTAACTCAAACAATTTACCTGCAATCTTTACAGCACTCGCTAGCATTAATGAATGTTCAACAAACTTCAAAAACATATCACTGCTAAATAATTATAGTTTAATACACAATACGTATTAAACTAAATAAATCAGAGAATAACATTGTTTCCAATGAAGGGTGCCAACACTTTCAATCGCAACTGTATATAGAGCATAAAAGTATAATCAATTACATAAATAAAGTTTTAGTTTTACATCCAGTTCAATTTAAATTTATATTAATCAACCCTTATTTTTTTTTTTAATAGTGGGGAAATACTTGGGCAGAACCCCGGAAAGTATCTGTATAGCAAGTTGAGGGAATAAGTGAGCATAGGACGGAGACGCGGGTCATGCGGATAGCGACGGTCAGGGTAAAGCTGCAGAGTGCAGCACCTTTATTTTGTAGTTTTATTACTGTGTTTTATTTTCCCTTTTGTCATCCATTATTATTATTATTATTATTATTATTATTATTATTATTATTATTTTCAGAGCACCTGTGAGTGCACCCGCATTCAACTGTTTTCCTGTGTTAGTATTCCTGTGGACCTGATTACCCTTTGCCGGTATTCAGGCCACGGACAACAGCGCCCTCTGCGGGCTAAAATAAATCAGTGCGCCTGAGTGGCGTTACAAATAAAGTTCTGTCTCCTGTGTGCCAGTGAATTGTCCACCACTCTTCCACACCGTCCCATTTTATTTTCCTGGTAAACACATGTGACTTTAAATGGATTTTACTTAAAAACCCACATATTGTTTCAATTTAAATGTGGTGGTATTTTCAAAGAATTAAAGGTACCATTTATTAGAATGTACATAACAAACAAGTTAAGTTTGACAGTGTTACTCCCAGCAAAATCTTTTCAAAATGCAATACACCTCCAACCCTATGTGTTCTAGTTTTCTGGGATTTCAAACAAAAAATATACTTCTATTATGTATTTCTTTTACTTTAAAACTAAATAAACAAGCCTGCTGTGTAATTTTAACTGTTCTTACATGTCAACAATATACGTACCAACAGAGTTGTTTTTTTTCATAAGTTTTTTTAAACAATTCACTGCTGCAAGTTGTTCTTTTCACTGCCACTGCCATCATCACGGTTATTGTTGTCCAATTTGGCGATAAATGCAGTATGTTCTAGGCTGACGCATGCGTCATTATGTGTGTGTGTGTGTGTGTGTGTGTGTGTGTATGTGTGTGTGTGTGCACCACAGGCATTAAGTCTACATTGGCAATAATGTACTGTATTTCAGAGATAAAACTCATCAGGGAGCTGTAGATAATTGAAGTCGCAGATGTATGGGGTGCGGATAAATGAGTTTCTACTGTATATATTATCTGAAAATTGTATATTTTACAAAATTGTAACTTATACAAAAAATATATTTCTGAGATTTTCAGGACCAGTGTGGTATAGTGAAAAATAACACCCACTCCACAGAAATTAATATTTGTAATAATAAATACAAAATACTGTTGCTGTAGTGATCTTAGCTTTTGTCACAATGTGCACATAACAAAATAGAAAGGGATTACAGCCAGTTTAAGTTTACCAATTCGTAAAACATAGTCCAAATCAATACATAGTCAACAATTTGGATCGGGTCAAATCTGATTTAAACATAGCGCTTATTAAAACCACACACTTGCTTCTCATCACTTCAAGTTTTAATTTGTAATATTTATCAAATTAAATCTCCAAAAGGTAATCAATTATCTTGTGAACAGGTACAGTGCATAGTAAAGCAAGTTTTTTTTCACAAAGTTTTCTGATATTATAACCAGTGATCCCAGACAGCTTGCATCAGCCACTTTTTTCTAGGGATACTCCAAGGGTAACCACAGATAGGTGGTTGATGCAATCCAGTGCTGTAAAATGCTAAAAAAAATAGCTGTAGCTTATCCCAACAGGATATGGGTTGACCTAACCAACCCCTAACTCTCATTCGCAGATAGTGAAGGTGATAGACGGAAATAAACAGCTGCTGTCACAGAAACTGTATAAAACCTTAAAGGTTTGTTGAGCACATAGGTTCACCACATTAAAGTCTATGGTGCTTCGAACAAGAAGAAAGGTGAGAACTGTGTCAGTGGAGCAGCTTGAGTTGCCGTAGATAAAATGCCCAAAATTCAGATTTCACATTTATATATTAATATATCAGCTCCTAAGTGGAGAAATAATTGTGGAATGTGTATAACAAATTCATTTGAATATAATTCCCCTTTCTAGAACATGCTGCTGTATTATAAGGTATTTTAATGTAAACAGAATAAAAGGGGACCTGTGGTTCCTTACAAAATATTTTTAAAGGAAAAATTGTTACAATATAACACCAGTTTATATATATATATATATATATATATATATATATATATATATATATATATATATATTAACGTGGTATGACCATTTATGGATTACTATACAGTAGACATGAACTATTTATGTAGTGATATCTAGTTAGATATTAAGTTTATAGCACAGTAGCTCCTTTGTTTCACATTTTCTATATTTCTCATTTTTAAACAATCCTCTTGCAGATTTTTAACTTCCTCTTTCTTGTTATTTAAATAAACATTGCATATGTTGTTAAGCAAATATTTGTATAAAAATCTGGATACAATTTCTAGGCATAAGAGCTGTTTCCAATTAAAAAAAAAAATCTTACTTAGAAAGCATAACAAAAAAAAGAAACAGAATATAACAAGCAACCGTTCCAATAAATATATAACTATAATATATGGTTACGCTTTATTTTAAGGGCCTTCTTTTTGTTTATTAACTGTTAACAAACAGCTAATAAACATGTTAATGTACATTATTTTCTGTTCACTGTTAGTTAATATATAATAGGCCAGCTAAAACTGCAAACACCAGAGCCCTACGTTGAGTCACACATCTGTCTCATGTTTTCTTGCAGGTTACCTCAAGCACCCACGCTTTGATGTAGAAAAGTTAAATGGGAGCAAGAGGGAGTTACCAAAGTACAAATTCCGTGACACCTCTGACACTGACTAATCCACATTTCAATCAGTATACAGTCATCTACTGTCAAGATCTAAACCAACAGTTTGTCAGGTTGACTTGTGGTTCTTCAGTTTATAGGGGTCACCACTAGACTCCATGATAATCAGTAATGTGTTAATAAGGCTTGACAAAAGGTTGGCTCAAGACTTCATCCGTTAAGAGAAGGGAACACAAACAGAGAAACCTTGGATTTGGGGTATGAGATCAAAGCACCACTAAAACTAGTTGCATACTGATGTGTGCGTTTCAGGGGAATGTTAAACCCAAATCAGAGGTTTCCTGAATTTCTTTGATCTATATGCACACAAAACCAGGCTTAATCTTTAAAGAAAACAATTAGCAAAGCTTTCATCAGTTTTTACAAGTGCTTAACTTGTCTTCGAGTATAAGTAATGCAACATCTGTGAATCAGGGCAGGATAATACATATTTCATTTGTTTAGTTCTAGTGGTGTGGAAGAGGCCGGTTTGTGGGCAAAACATGCCTGTTGCAATGCCCACAGTATGCAGAATGGATCTGTTAGTTAAGGTTCAGTCAAGGCCGTAACCACTTAACTAAGAATCTTCCAACTTTTTAAGCCTTAATGTTATCTACAGCTTTGACTAAAAGTTTTGCATCACCTAGAATTTTAGGTTTGAGACATAATAAAAAATAAAACCCTATATGAATATAATTTTGATCTTTTATTTAACATCATGCAATCAAAGAAGATAAAAAATGATATCGCAAAAGTCTACTGGAAGCCATAATAGTCGTACAGTATTTCATGTTAGATTTTGAAATTTCACATTTTTACATGTTTTGTCAGTTTTTCAATAACTACAAAACGGTATGTAATTCAATATGTTAATGTAACATTATTCACAAGGTTTTATTCGCCTTTATGAAGCAAAATCAATTCTATAGGGTAATGCAAAACGTTTGACCATAGTTGTACATATATGGTCAATTGCAGCGTACCAGTGACTTCAGTCCACATCAAGTGGACTAAAAAGCGGTCTAGCAAATCCTATAGCTCTGTAGTAAGTTAGTCCTGATTTGCAGCGTACCAAACAGCAAGTGGTTTAGCTAGTCTGAACAAGTGGAACAAGTTAGCCAGACAATGAAGACTAACCCATAATAAGCCTCTACAAGTGTGGATGGAAATTCACAATCTAAGCTGTAAAGACAAACTCAGACATCTTGTACATCGTCATTACGAACATTTGATTAAAAACATTGAGGATATTGAAAGCACCGGCAAAAAATAAATATGAAAAAAACAAATACAGTAATACATATAGGCCTATTGATGATAAAAGCATTTTTATTAGGCTACATTAGGCGTGATTCGGGCAAACACATTCAAAATACATATTCATAATCTATATCAATAGACCTAATTGTACTTATCTTTTTGTGCACATTCCACACTAGCGGATCATACTTGCATTTTAACTCGCCAGTACCCTAATGCTGCATTGACACTGAACGTTAAGTCCTAAATTTGTTATTTATATAATACTACTTATACATGTGTTAAATTGAATACATCAAACGTGCATTATTTTTATTATATTAAATATCTTATTGTGTGGCACTTTATTACAGTTTTTGCAACATTTTTATGACAAAACGAGTCTCTTCAGAATATTTTGTTCCTCAACTATAATAAATGAGATAAAAGGAAAAAGGTGCCGCTTATTTAAATTATAGGCTACATTCTAGTCTACCTAGAAAATGTATAATTGCTTAATATTGTGTATCAATGATACAAGGTAATGATATAACGTACACAGTGCAATTGTAAATTTTATATAATAATTTAAAATATTGTATATAGTTCTGTATTCTGTTGCATTTTAGTGATGCCTTTCACTTGAGACACTGGGTTATGCGGGTCTTCATGAGACTCGGTATCGGTGAATGAACCTTACTGAACAACAGGCTTCAAAAGCCTTAACTTTTCATTTTAATAATTTTCAGACGTCATTTCAGAGAATAATGGAGCTTTGTTTTAAAATGTGCTGTATAAACGTAGGACGAGCAAGCGTGCTAAATGAGTCTTATACTTCATAGTACTAAGTCCACCTGAACAGGATCATCTCACGTCCAATTTGGTAAGCTGCAATTGGGATCTTGTTTAGTCCGATTTAGCGGATGATCCACCTTTGGTGATCATCTTCTGGTACGCTGCAATCGGGTTAAACAAGTGTACTAACTTTAGTCCAAGCAAGTAGACTAAACCTGCTTAATCCACTAGTTAGGCGCATCAAGTGGACTAACTTTGGTACGCTGCAATCGACCCGTAGTCATTTGTATTGCATTTAATTAAAAACATTGAATAGTTCTAACCCATCTACTAACCTAAGGGTCATGTGCACAGCCCTCAAACACTCGAGGGCCACAAGACCCCTCTCTGTTTTTAACAAAACAGAAATTAATGATTTGCATGAAAAATATGCACTTTTATGACAGCATTTAGTGACGTGACCAACCTGTATAGACTTTTAAGTTGTAAACATTTTTTTTTCTGTACAATTGACAAAGATCCATAAGGTGCACATCAACCAGTCATCACTCGAACATCGAACTATGGGATGCAGATGTAGAACATCATATATAACAGAGAAAAACCGCACTTTCCCATCCATCAACCACAAACAACGGCTGAACTTTATATATCTTTTTTTATATTTTATTTGGTTCCTGGACCTAAAAGTAATTAAAAAGAAACGTTTCAACAGTCAAACTGTCTTCATCAGAAGAAACTCAGCACCCCCACTTTATCCAAAATACATTAATTTCATCTGCAGTCATTTTGAGTTCTGTGGTTTGAGGTTTTCAAATTTAAATTATATATATACAAGCCTGTTGTTATCTCTACTGGACCTGCCAGGAAAGATTTAATCTTGAAGCTAGCCACAGAGCTTCAGCAGTAACATTTCGATCAGAAAACTGCAAAGACTGACACACGCAAGAGAAACATGTTACTTTCGTTTTTACAGTTTTGTATGTACACATACCTGTTTACACACTAGTTTCTTTTTAAATATTTATTTTATTATAGTTTTGCATTTTTTGAAGTAGTGCTTTATATGTGGGGTTAGAAAATAAACCCTTTTATGTTTAATTGTTCATTTAAATACGGCGTTTCGACTGTGCAGATGTTTATGTGCTTGAATAAAACATTTGAGTTGTATCCGATAGTTTGTGCTTCATTTTGATATTGATGTTGTTTAAAATGTAACTGTCATAATGACTGTCAACGGCAGTTTTAGGTATGAGTATAACTGCGACAGATCTAATGTTAATTCAAAAACAATATTTCATTGCTCATGCACCTTCATCAAGGTGCAATAAAAATAAATAATTATTGCAGTTACATGCAAATTGTAATTCTTTTAGTTATATTTCATAAACTCATAAAAGTGTTGTTTTTAACATAGATTCTGATTTAGCTTTCTGGAAACTTGCAATAGAACACCACCAATAGAGATAATAAGTATATATATATATATATATATATATATATATATATATATATATATATATATATATATATAAATCAAGACCACAGATAACTAGCAATCATTTAACAACTCCACATAAGCACTGTTTAAAGTCAGGCATCTTCAGTAAATTATTGAGAAAAACACATCTGCAGACCAGCTTCCACGGTTTTTACTCAAGCACTCATAAAAGGCCATTCCCAAACTGAATGGTAGAACTAGTTAGGAAGAAGCATGGTGTTAGTGCATGTCTGCATGTATGCTATTTCACATGTCATCAGCAGTAGTTACTGTGCAAAATGGTCCTTTGGGTGCAGTCATTATGGAAATGTTTGGCTGAAAAAACATGGAGGTTTAGTCAGGTGGTGAAGAGAGGGATACGGTTATGAGGGATACGAGGATGTATTCATAGTGCTGAGGAATGGGTGCAGTTCGATATCTGAGTTAGTTCATTCTAATTTTCTGGATCATGAACTGCTTGTTAGAAAGGGGAAAAAAATGTCTTACAAACTATATGTAAAGGGGTCCAGGGCCTATCCATGCGTGCACAATATTCCCTTCGAAAGTGTGCGTACGCACAATCGAACAGAAAGTATGTGATTTATCAAGTTTGCATGAGGTTGTTCACAGACTCACGCACACTCTGGATCACACGTACGGTCGTGTCCTTGTGTTAGAAAGGCGGTACTGCAAGATATGATCAAATGCCTATTAAATCAGTTAAAGATCTGTAATCAGTGAAATATGTAAAATGATAATGTTCTCATTAGGGTTATGTTATTGATGCAAGTATTGCTGAGATTGCGATGTTTGTTACATACAATTCTTTCATAAATTATTGCTGTTATACCAAATATGCTACTATTAATATTTAGGCAGTAGAGTGATATAAATGTTGGTTACCACCACCATGATTATTACTTAATAAGCAGGAAGTAATGTTTTTGTGACTCCCTTGTTTCAGTTGTGCACTGGTAATTACACATTAATATGATAAGTTATAGCAGATGTGTAGGCTATTAAAAAAGAAATATTTCTATAAATTCATATACATACTTCTGGAAGACCTTGCTAATGCTGATTTTCGGCGAGAGATCAGGCCTTGTTCCCAACTCTTTCCAACAAGGCTGCATGAATCAGAGCTCCAGCATGAAAACAGACTGTGATGTGCCTTGATGTTGCTTAGCACACCACTGCTATTCATTTAGCAAGTTCACTTCTCGATTACATTCCAACGAATACCCCCAGTCAAGAAAGCTAGTGCTTTGAGACGTCGAATCTAGTACAGAGATCAGTACCTCTAAATTAACTACATCGTTTAACTTTGTTTTGACTATGCACAGCTGGAAAGGAGAGTATTGCGTCACATAAAGTAAAGGAAACATATTACAAAAAACATATTTTCCAATTTCTTATTTGGTCTTCAGAATGTCCAGTAATTCTCATAAATCCTAGTTCACTCCAGACTCCTTCAGCATCTCCTGCTGGGCAAAGCCAGGACTGGAACAGTTGTGAACTCCACACCGAGCCAGTCAGACCCTGCCCTCTCTAGGGTCAGCAGCATATGACTGAATGAAGCTGGCGGTATAGCCTAGCACTGACAAAAGCTGTAAACTAGCAACTTTTTCTACCTTACTATTATGTCAGGGATGTAAACTTGTAAGCTTTCCCTGTGTGATGACCTACTGAGCTAGATCATGCAGAAACATTTGAACTAAAAATAATATGAAATAAAAATATATTTTTCAAGGAGAATGGCAAGCAGGTTCAAATTAAAATATGGTGCCATGTGATGAATTGACCCAGTTTTTCTTCAATCATTAAATGCACTCTGTCAATGCATGCTTGTAAACTGTTATATCATGATAAATTGCTCTTTAGAAAAACAAATACATTTGAATATGATTAAAATAAAACCATAAACAAAATGTATATTAAAAAAAAAAAATTGAGTACAGTGGCTCTGAAGTGCTGAGAACACAAACAATAGAAACATTTGACACGATCCACAAAAAAAAAAAATGGCAGCATTTCAAAAACTGATGACATGTAAACTCCAAAACACAAAAACAATATGGCAACATATTTCTAAATGATGACATGCAAACGCATAAGACTCCAGAAAAACTCCATTGTTTTTTGGAGGAGTGTCTTTATTTTTGGATTTGTCATACTTTTTGGATGAAATGTTTATTTTTGTTTGTGTTTTGCACTTTAGGGCCACCATATCTGGGGACATACTGTACAACCTTGATTTACATTTTCAGATAAAATTAGGAAAAACGCCTAACTGAAACCAAATAATTTAGTAATAAAGCAAGCATCATTGCCATCATTGACATTTACCTGTTGCCGCAGGGACGTCCACAAGATTTTACCAAATTGTATATAAATATTACTAGCTGCAAAACAAATATAACTAGAATTTTGCTTAACAACATCAATATTCATAATTGCAGGCATAATGTGAAACTAAGACATGTAAACTCATCTCAAAACAGATTGTCTACATTGTGATAAATGTGTATAGCATATACCATGGCTGAATCTGGAAGCAATTTTTATTTAAACCAATTAACATATGCTTTGTATTACAGTATATTGAAAGAATAAATTGGGAGCAAGAAAGATCATAATTTCATACAGCCCTACTTTCTGTATATCTGCCAGATTCAATTCATTTTTAATGCATTGCTGACAACCAAGTAAAAGCAACGAAGATAAGCCTGTGTTCAAATGTTTAATTAAAAAATCCAAAGACATTCTTGAGGCAATCATTCATAGCAGTACATTGTTGGCACAATGTTGTCATGTGTGATGAGTGTAGCAAATAGCTATATTATTCAGTCGCACCTCAGTCATGGAATTAGAAAGCCATGACTTTAGTCGTTGAAGAGCACTTAAGCTCCTCTCAGATCGATGTCTGGATCCAGGATCAGATGCTACTAAGGCAGCATTGAACGCTCGAGCGAGTGTGGCACAATGGAGATTTAATGAGAGGTATGAGAATTACCCTTAAAATATATTTCTAGAAACGCTGAGGTTTCCCCACAATTTAAATACTACAAAAAACAATTGTCTCGTATTTTAAAGTATGTATTTAAAGTTTAATCATAATGTGATGTGATTTCTAGGGATGCACTGAATCCAGGATTCCGTTTCAGATTCGGCCCGAATACCTACTTTTTGAGCAGGGTTCGGAATACTTAGGATTCGGTCAACCGAATCCGAATCCTATATATCCGCCCAGACGCACATCCATTTCAATACTTCCATCCAATGTGTGCAGTTCTGCTTTAAGTAAAAGACACAAATCAGGTATTGAACGCAGTGTTGCCAGATTGGGCTGGTTCCCGCCCAATTGGGCTGTTTTTTTATTATTTGTGCGGGTAAAAATTGCATTGTGCGGGTGATGATATTTTGAGCTAGTTTTAGGTCTTTGGGCGGGTAATTTGTATTTTCTGTCAGAGGTCCATAAAAATATTTTTTAAAAAAATAATAATAATTATAAGTACATCTAAAATAAAGTAAGATTCAATGAGCTGAAGGTAAAATTTCGTCACTAAAACACTTACTTTTCAAAACCACTTTAACCCACCTTAACACAAGCATGGACTAATGATTGACAGTAGCAGAAGACCATCACGTCGCCACAAGCGAAATGTGTTCCTTTGTGGCTCAACTATTGTTCACCAAGTTCGCCACGGTGGTGAAGGTTTTGAAAAATATACTTGTTTAAGACTGCCAGCACAATTAATTTCAACGTGTGCTGGTAGATGATCAATACAGACTGTTTAGTTTGATTTCATTTTGCCCAATGAAAGCCCTTTAGATAGTTCACGTAAAATGTATGCCACAAACGTTGTGTTTGGCGGGAGGACAGAGGTTCTAATTAGAAACAGTCAGCGGATGGCGCTGCTTGTAAAAAATTTTTTTTTTAAAACATGGCATCCAAACGGAAAAATTCTTGACATGTTTAAAAAAAAAATTGTAGACAAATTATCAGAATAATGTAGCCGAAAGCTGTAGCCCAAGGAATACCAACCATGTAAACACAACTAAAATATGACTGTGATAGTCACAGGGAGGTGAAGCAGTCATGGTTTCAAACATACCACCGTCCCGAAAGAACATTTTCACAGACGGCAAGCCAGAAACACGCAGCTTCAAAAAATCAGATAAGTTTTTTTTCTTTTTTCGTTGTTTGCTATCTCTTTAAAATGTGTTGAAATATATTTTGGAAATAGTAACAGAGTGGATTCGAAAGAGGAACAATTTAATAAAATAAACACATTTATTATTTTTAAAAAGAAGGATTCGTCTCTATGATATATTGAGTTTTAATGTCAGAATTGGTGCAATATTACTGTCAGTAGTCCCAGGTGAAAGAACACAGTGTAAAAAAAAAAGTATTTTTAACACAGTAGTGGCTGTACAATCCTACTAATATTATTAATCACATTAGTACAAGCTTGTGTAACTAGAGCTGCGGTTGGTCAGGTAGGCCTTAATATTAACATACACTAATAGCACTGTCCTGCAGTGGAAAGAAAACCGCGTCACAGTCAAAATAATGTAAAGAATTATGCAGTACATGAATATCTCTGCAAACCTATTCAGAATTTAGGAAATATGTACTGACGTTTTTTCATGTGGGACTAAGTTTGCCATTAATTAAATGGGAATCAGAGTTAAAGTGCACTTTACATATACGGTTTATGTGTATTGTAAAGGGTAGGGTCTGGCATTTAAATATTTACGTGTTTTCAAATAAAAGCCTTTTTGCCTTGTGAAACAGTATGTTTAACTTGTATACAGTATTGTTTAGTGGCTTAAGTTTTCCCAGTGTGGTTAAAAAAGTTACTTTAGCCACAGTGGCTAACTAAATGAAAGTCTTACAGGGAACGTAGCCTCCCCGGGAAGTGCTGGTCAATTTTGATTCCAGCAAGTACAGCAACTAGCTGATACTGCTGCAAAATTGGAGACAAAGTGAAATGTATATAGTTGACTTTTCTGTTTTTGGAATGCTGATTATGCTGTGCTACAAGACCAGTGCAGTATTGCTGGGGTGACTTTTTGGCAACAAAGCGGAATGTATAAAGTTCATGTTTCTGTTTCTGAAATTCTGAGTATGCAGAGGTGCAAGACCAGTGCAGTCGGTAAGTGTAAACATGTTATTTATCTTTCTTTATTAATTGCTATTAGTATTGCTGTTATAATACAAATGTATTAGGGTGTGTATGGGGTTGTATGTTGTCCCCCTCCACCACCCCCACCCTCATTCTACTACTTGGTGATTGGGCTACTTTTGTTAGTCTTGGGCGGGATTTTAGCTGTGATTGGGCTATAAACTGGCTACCAAATTTGGCAACACTGATTGAACGTAACTGTTGTATTTAATAACATGAACACGTTTGATGAGCCATCGCAGCTCTCAACCCCCTAAATTACTGGTGGCGCCTCCACTAAACACGTCACGCAGCTGCTGAATGCAAACATATGGCAAGCCAAATTATCATTTAGAGATATTTCAAATTCATTTATAGATATCTCTAAATATTTGAAGATATCTAATGAAATACAAATAGCGATGCAAGAGTCTGCACGATGTATTTAAACACCCCAAATCATTTTGAATAAGTATTATTATTGTGTAAAAAATGCTTCTAAAGTATTTCATTTTTATTGATATATTTATTATGATCCGGCTCAAGTAAACCTGGGTCCGATCCCATTTTTTGATTAAGAAATATCAGTTTGGTTTTATACAGAAAAAAATTGCTTGCTTGCCTGCCAAAACAAGAAAGAAAGAAAATGTTTTAGTCTGTGGATGAAGATTTAAAAGGTTCTATGGGTTGCGGGTAATGTGATACGTGTGTGTTAATGCACTACAGAAGTCTTTATATGGGAGAGTGATATTGTTTTGTATGTTTTCTGCTGTTTTCTGCTGTTTTGTTTTCTGCTTCAGCCTATGTGTTTATGAAGCCATGCATAATATTAATTTCAAAGTTTACTATTTCCCAGTCCAGTTTCAGTCCATTAATATTCCTTGCGGTTTAAAATTATTATTATTATTTGTTTATTTAGCAGACGCCTTTATCCAAGGCGACTTACAGAGACTAGGGTGTGTGAATTATGCATCAGCTGCAGAGTCACAACTACGTCTCACCCGAAAGACGGAGCACAAGGAGGTTAAGTGACTTGCTCAGGGTCACACCATGAGTCAGTGGCTGAGGTGGGATTTGAACTGGGGACCTCCTGGTTACAAGCCCTTTTCTTTAACCACTGGCCCACACAGTTAAAGAAAAGTGGTCCAGTGGTTAATGTGACATTAAAGGTATAATGCATGAATTGGTTGCGACAATCTGTTTTGTTTTTCATGGTTGCATTTTAAAAAGAGACAAATTGATTAGTGGAGACCTTGAGCCTTATGGGTTTACTCTTTGAAAACCCTACAGGGTAAGTTGTTTATAGTTTTGTGAATAACTCAGACTTGGGATTAAATTCCTAACATGTGTGAAAATACTGTAACCCTTTATATTGACATCTTCCTTTTTAGGAAAATAAGAGGCCATAAGAGGCTTATAGTTATGGTTCCATCGTCTGAGGAGCAGTTAAGGAATTTGTGTTGCATGCTTGCATTTAATGTGCTTAGTGTGGAATAATTTTATTTTTCAGATATTGCTCCCTTGTTCAACAGGCTTAATGTTAAATCAACATATATATATAGCCCACCCACACACCACTTTACCACCAGATGAATATGGAAGCCTAACCATTGTGGACTTACCTGTTGCTGTATTTATCTCATCTCATTTTGGAATTGTGTTGATTATTCTTTAAGAGCAAGAGTTATTGTATCTCTTGCTCTTATTGTATTACTTGTATTGTAACACTTGAAATGTATTTGCTTACGATTGTAAGTCGCCCTGGATAAGGGTGTCTGCTAAGAAATAAATAATAATAATAATAATAATAATAATTGCAGCCTTTGTTTTGACACTGATCCTTAAATACCCAACAGCCAATGAAAGAATATGTGGTAAACGTGTAAATCAAATTTGTAAAATTATTTGACAAAGGATTTGACTAGTCATTCTCAATGTCTTCAGTTATGTTTTAGTTTTGCTACATTTGACACGTAAAGTATCAGCAGTCTTAGTTGCTTGCATTAAAAAAAAGAACAACAACAAAAAATGTGGTCACTGAGGTTTGTTTCTTTTGTCCCCCATCTGAAAGTTGTTGCTCATGCCAAAGTATGGTAATGTTGAGTACCGGTTTACATTTAGTAAGTGTGAAAAAAACAAGAAAACCCTAAAAATACTAAAATTAATCATTTTGCCCAACTTAGACTTATTTGAAGACTACCACTATTGCTATTGCTATTTTTGGTAGGTCTTGATATTTGGACTCCATGATTTAGTTAAGGTAATTTAAAATAGCATGGAGCTGCACTAAGCACTGCAGTCAAATGTAAGTTTTAATACTCAGTGTCATTGGTGTTTTAGCTCAACTGCCAAATCAAAATGTTCATGTAAAAGGACTGGACACCTGGACTTACAGAGAATGAAGTGCAGAACAGTCTGTACACCACTAATGAGGGGTTGTTTTCTCTGGAGAGAGTGTGCTAGTTTCCTTGTAAACCTGTAAATAGCTACAGGTGTTTAGGGATTCTACATCTGCATCAGCTCTGTTTAATCCCAGCAGTGTTTATTGCACTTTTTTTTTTTTTTTCATCTGGGGAGGCAGCTGGTGAGGTGAAAAGGTATTCTGCGTATTTTCCTTGTGTAAAGTGCCTGGTAAATCAAAGACCATGTCGTATGTTTCCCCTGACAGAGGCCAATATTATTATTATTATTATTTGTTTATTTAGCAGACGCCTTTATCCAAGGCGACTTACAGAGACTAGGGTGTGTGAACTATGCACCGTTCCTGAAATGGCTAAAAAAAAAATGTTTCCCTCATAACAAAAAATGTATAGTGTATTGATGTATTACATTTTTAAATATAAATAATTGTTTTAAATTTTCTAACTGTTAAAAGATAATTTTGTGAACATGTTCAAGAATAAACAATTGACAACCCATTGTAGTTCCTTACCGTTAACAAAAAACAACTATACTGCTATGTACTGTACAGTAGGTGTCAAGTGGCATACATTGAAATTGATTCTGAAATCACATGTTGCTGTTTCTCAGCTGTTTAAAAGCATTTGAGTAGTGGTTCTTGACCTTTTTCTTCGTGTACCCCATTATTTTGTAAATTATTGTTTGTATTATTTTTGTGCATTTAAAAATACATCTGCCAAAGCAAATACACATGGAAATGTACTGCAATTTTGATTAGAATATGTGGGACTCCCAGACCATATGAAGCATGCATATATTAACCTGAGTTTCACATATGGTTTTCTTTAAGTAATTGCTTGAATGTCTTATTAGTGCTGTTCTTTTTGCCAAGAATATCAGCACACAAATAATTGTTATTTCTATTCAGCTGTAAAATCTTTTTTTTTTACTTGAAAACTGAGTAACATTGATGTTTGGTGCGGATTTTGGTCTTGTAGATTCAAATGTTTTGTTTTTGAGTAAGACGTTGTGACCCAAGAGAAACCAATTAACCAATTAATCTTACTGCTATTGAATAATTTTTTTAGTGTGTCTATAAAACAATAATAAAACATAGCATTACATCTGATTTATTCAATACTTTCACAATACCTCATTGTGACACAACATTCATTTGGGAGTAAAAAAAATGTTTTAGTTCCTCAAAGGTAATTTCTTTTTTTATATATAAATGTAATCGTTGCCAATTATTTTTATTATTTTCTCCCAATTTGGAATTGCCAATAATTTTTTTAATTTCAGCTCACTGCTACCACCCCTGCACTGACTTGGGAGGGCAAAGACAAGCACATGCTGTCCTCCGAAGCATGTGCCGTCAGCTGACTGCTTTTTTTCACACTGCCGACTCACCATGCAGCCGCTCAAGAGCTACAGTGTCAGAGGACAATGCAGTTCTTGGGCAGCTTACAGGCAAGTCTGCAGGCACCCATCGAGTGAGAGGCTGAATTCATTTTTCTAGTAACACCTGTCTTGCCCAGTGGATAAGTAGTAAACCATGAGGAAAAGACTCTTTTTTCTCACTAAAAGCACATTTAATTTGGCGATGGTGCATTTATATTTGTTTTTTACAGACAAGATAAGGTAAGAAAAGTAAGCAGAAGCTCTACAGTAATTAGGAAATTAGAGGACAATAAGAAATGAAAAAATCAAATCCTTTCACTCGACTTTTAATCTCATTTGAAGAAATTGTGTCACTTCAGAAACCTGGGCATGTAAATCCAGTCCTTAATCCAGTCCAAGAGGGCAGCAGTGTGGAGTAGTTTTTAGGGCTCTGGACTCTTGACACGAGGGTTGTGGGTTCAATCCCGGTGGGGACACTGCTGTTGTACCTTTGAGCAAGGTACTTTACCTAGATTGCTCTAGTAAAAACCCAACTGTATAAATGGGTAATTGTATGTAAAAATAATGTGATATCTTGTAACAATTGTAAGTCGCCCTGGATAAGGGCGTCAGCTAAGAAATAAATAATAATAATTTCTTAAAGTTTGACTGCCACGGCTTGAATTTCTTAAAGTTTGACTTTTTCAGTATTTCATACTAAGCTTTCCATTTATAGATAAGTCTGTTTTTTGCTACAGCAAACAAGGCCTGTTTGTCAAAGTGGTTTATTTTCTTTTTTTTACTAAGTCTACCTGGCTAAAACTTGACTTACAAACTACAGAAAGTTTCTGTGTACCGTTATCAGAGATACAGAACAGGATGGGCAATATGACTCCATGGGCAACATGCCTCCATGTAAACTTCCTAAAATAAAGACAAGAGCCAGTTCCAAAAGCTCATCGCACAACAAAACATATATTGGTCTTTTTACTGTTGGCCATTCTTTTAAATTTACAGACACAAGAAATATCTCCCAATGAACATGCCGTTTTTTAGCAGTAGAAAACAAATAGAGAGAATAGACCACCTGGGAGGCCCAGGGGTATTTATGTAACCTAAGATATAACCTTATCTCCAAATCCTCCAGAAGGGTTTAAGAAGCTTCATGAAGATCCTGTCAGCGATCTCTGATGCCATTGCAATATTAACCAAAATGGGTCTGTTGGCACCATGCTACGACAGCAAATTAGTATAGAGAAAGTTATTTGCATAAATACATTAAGTAAAATCCTAACCTCAACCCCTAGCAATAAATTACAAAGGGTAATGGACTTAAGGTAGAATTTTTAAGGCATGTTCACTAATTTTTAATGTGATCATATAAATTAAACAAAAGTGCAGTTCATCTTAAAACAGGAACTGCCAAGATTCACAGTTATAAAACTCTGAAGCTTGCCTTTTTTCTTCATGCTGGGGATCACAACCTTATTTCTTAAGTCTTGTTTGTGAGAAACTCTAGACTGTCTGGCACCAGCGAGTCATCTATATTCAGAGTATTTCACAGAATTAGCTTTACCTAATCCCCTTCAGATGTCCTGAATCAAGTGGGTCTAACAGGGAATATCAAACGGTCTTGAATAGAAAGGTAGTAGGCAATGGATAAACAAGTTTTATTTGGAAAAGTGTTTTGGACACACAGTAACATAAAAAAAGATGTTATTTTCAGAATGTTGCTTTTTAGTGAACATAACATGTACTTCGACCCCACACCTCTCAACTTGCATGCATACATTTCCCACCAGTCTTCACAACATTGATGGAGACTGCAATGACATTTGATTTCCTTTGTACAGTGGGATCTTATTATGATCTCTCACCAGCTATTGGGATAAAGCAGTTGTTTGATTTATGATAAATACTTGCTTTATCCATCAACATTGCAGCACCATCTAATTAAACATGTGATCGATAAACTGAAACAAGGATATCCTGTAAGGTTTCTTCAATTACATCATATCTTCTAACCCATGTGTTTCCTGGATCCCCCTCAAAGCACTGTTTTATTGGCCTTGCATCCAATTCTATATGATCTGTGAAGACATAAAAGTATGACAGTAGTTTTATATTAAAAACCCTTTAGAATATTTGGTGTGGTTTTTCACAATCCTTTACAGTTGCTGTCCTTCTTTACACCTCAAACAGTTTGCATCAATCCCAAACACAATCTTGTTGTCATATCTAGCATGTGGCTTACTTGACATATATACCATCTAGTTTTTTTTTATTCTATGGAGAATCAAAGTAGTATTGTTGTCGTGGAGAGAAAGAAATAGCAGCAGAAATATTTTCTGATCGAATAATCTTGGTTGTTGAGTCAGAAAACATTTGAGCTATTTAAGCCGTTGAATGAAAGCTGTTGGATGAGCTTAATAATGCCGTTTTAAGAAGCAATACATACTGCACCTATTGCATATTCTACCAGCTTTAATATTGTAAGAATAATCTCTTCTGTGTTTAAAAAGAGGACATTAAATACATCTGTATTAACTTATTTAATGACAAAGTCTTTTTTGTGCCTATTCTGCTTCACTCCAGATGGTAAAAAAAATTATTTTAAATGTATAGTGTTTTAAATCCTGTGCCGTCACATAGTACAGTGTTGCACCACACGCTCCAATTAGAGGTAAGTATGGACCCTGAGTTTCACTTTCTGGGTCATGTAAGATACTTTCTGAGTCTTTCTTTTTTTTGACAGCTTTAACTTGAAATTGCCCAGCAGCTCCTTTTTTTTTTTTTTTATGGCCGCCTGAACAATGAGGTGATTTACCAGCCTAGTGTTTTTTCCCCTTTGGGTGCTAAATTGAGACCCCCAAACTCATTTCACATGTGATCTGCACTAAATTTGAACCAAGGCCTCAAGAGGTGAAAAGCTGGCTAATACAAGTAGCCCACTGTACCACTTAGCCTCTCTCAAACATGAATTCTGATGTTTTATTTAATGTAATTAGGTTAGTGAATACCTTGTGAACTAGGATTGCAATCCAGAACCTGAAGCTTCACAGTCTACAACTGCACACTGTAAATAAAGAAACATTTACAGTTATCAATTCATATTTATTTTTCCTTCTTGAAAAAGAAGACCGATATTCTGACAGTTTTGCACAATTCATTATATCAAAATAAACATCTGGTCTGCAATATTTGTGCCTGGAGGCCCCTTCTTTGACATGCAAATAGTATGTTGAGGATTTTAAAAACGGTGCATTTAATTTTTTATCCTTGCTAAAAGCTGTTTACTTTGAACCAATGGTTCTTGAACATTAAGAATAGGGAATTGGATTACCTCCACCTGGAATCAGATTTTGTGTATGATTTAACATCTGCAAATGTTTGAAACACATTGGACCAGGTTTACTAGGTTTTGCTCTATTGAAGTATATGGGCACACAAATGATTGAATCCAGCATCGGCAGAGTCTTATGTGTCAATAATGGAGTAATCACTTTTATTTTGCATAAAAGCACAGGATACGTTTGGTTTGATTTTAATACTGTATCGTAGCTTAGGATAATACAATCTAGTTACCAAACCAATGGAAACGGAACCTATTTATTTCTTGAATAAAATTAGCAGCATCCTGGCTTTCTAATGACAAACTGTGTATTCAGCTTTGCCAGACAATCCAGTAGTACGAGCAGCTGTTCTGAAACCCACAACATGTTTTATGCATGAGAACAATTTAGAGTTGGTTCTAATAACCATTTTTTATTTCTTAGCAGACGCCCTTATCCAGAGTGAATTACAATTGTTACAAGATATCACATAATTTTTACATCCAATTACATTATTTTTTACACATTATTTTTACATCCACTTACCCATTTATACATTTGGGTTTTTACTGGCGCAATCTAGGTAAAGTACCTTGCTCAAGGGTACAGCAGCAATGTCCCCCACCTGGGATTGAACCCACGACCCTCCGGTCAGGGGTCCAGAGCCCTAACCACTACTCCACACTGCTGCCTATTTTGAAAAGCACAAACATGTTTTTTTTTTTGCATCCTTCAGGATTTTATTTAAATGCTAAAACATGGGGCTGATATTCCCTTTAAAATGATGAACTCACAAGCAAATTACATTAACTTCTAAAATATAGCTTAGCATCTAAACATAGGTAATCGCTTACTGTTTAATGAACGACTTTTTAGGTATTTTAATTTATAAGCATGTTCATGTTATTTTTTACCCCTTGCCAGTATTAAAGATTTAACCTGGTTGGCCGCCATAGACGGATGGTATGTGTAAATGGGCCCAGCTAAATTGAGCTCATAAACTTTAAATTATATGTCAAGGCATGTTTTGTGAACATTTCCTTTTAGTTGTATGTCAGATTATAAAGGATGTTAAAAAGGTTTGCTCAATAAAGAGTGTGTGTCGTTGCTTCAAGACAAGGAGGTGTGCACGTAAGCGTTTTGTTTGTATGTGTTTAGAAGATGTAGATGGTCAGTACTGTATGAAGAATAAATAGCTGGACTCACATATAAATAATTCCAAAGGTTCAGTTTAATTAGAGACCAGAGGAGTCAGAAAAGGTCAGTTTAGTGTTTTGATTTTGCCCAGATGAACCACAAAGATCAAAGGTTCAGATAATCTTCAAAGCTATATAACATAAACAATGCCTGTTTAGTGTTTTTTTTTTCTTGTTGAGTGTACTGTTTTTTCTTTAACTTCACCCTCAGTTAACCCTTAAAGTAACCACTTGTATTTTAGTGTGGAACCACACAAACACCCGTGAGCATCTTCCCACGATATTTACTTATACAGTAGAATGAGACATTTATTGCTGTTGTGGGTACGTTATAAGCTAGATTGCGTTTACATTTTAGATTAATAATCATTAGTCTCAGTAACGTAAAAAGAGAAATAACAAATTCTGGTAGATCTATTCATGGTGAGTGATGTGAATTTAATTAACAAAAATATGTATCTATGTAAATATATGTTTGTAAAGAAATGACCTCATAGGCCTACTATGACTTTTCTTAATGTATTCTATTATATGATGGTTTGTGTGGCTGACCCTGGAATGTGTGCTGGTATTAAATGCATATAGGGGCAACAAAAAACAGTTTTTTGAAAAAATCAAAGTGCAGTTCATGTTCTGTGTTTGTTTTCTTCTGTCATTTTAAGTTTTGTGCAAAAAAAGAACAAAACCTTTTTTTGACATATTGTTTTCGCTGCACTTCACTCAAACAATAGCTGCAGATGAAAATATAGATTACAGTTGGAATGTTACAATATTTAAATACAATAGACAGCTTTATATGATTAATACACAATAAAAAGTACAAAAATGGTAACACATAAAAATGACACACACATGCCTTCAATTTGCTTTTTAATACCAAGCAATTAGGTGGCATTGTGAATTTTTGTTTTAATACTGTAGCGCTATTGTTGGGAGAGAGGCGGACACCAGAGATAGCTCTCTTAATTAAAAGCAGGCAAACCACCAGCCAGCCAAGCAGTTAAGTACCACCCCACCCCCACAGATTAACATTGTACAGGCTTTCAGGGCGGCACACGCCACAACATGGGTGAACAACAAAACTAAGCCAACAATCTCTGAACCATATAGCTCAATAAAAGGAACAATAAATCCGAATCACGAACAACAATTCAATTATAAAATAACTAATAAAGAACACGTTTCTCCAAAATCCTAGCGTTGTTTGTGCTTATTTACATTATTTGCATATTCCTCCCAGGATTCCCCTGGTAGGTGTCTGCTAGAGTGCAGTGTCCCAAGCTTCCTCTAGCAGGCAGCAGGTAACCGGTTGGCCGTGTTAGTTACAATACCAACATTTATCCTGTCTTAGCTGAGGCAGAACAGACTTAATCCTTCCCTGTGTCTACCTTATTAGTGGTTTTCTGATGGGTTGTATTTTCATTTTGATATGTACTGTATGTGCAGATACATTATAGTGCAAATAGGCAGTGATATGGTAATATTTGGTGATGGTAAATACATTTTTAAGCCAAACCATGAAAATAGTTTCCAGTGGTAACATAATAAAGAGCACAATCAAAATAGTGTTGCCAGAACCACACCCAAATAAATGGAAAGTACGATACCATAAAATACAAGTGGTTCCAAAGTGTTAAACCTAAATGCTGCCTTTTAAAGTTAAAGCCAAACCTCTGCAGACTCACAAGTTATGCCAAAAACCAAGTAAAGTGGAATTCAGGTTTTTGTGGGGCTATTGCAGGAGACAACCTTAAAGATATTTGATGTATTGTAAGAAAAGAAAAGGCAGAAATATTTATTAAATTATTTATTTTAGCATATAGAACAGCTAACAAAAAGGAGACGCCTGGAATCAACATAAATAAATTAATACATTATTATTATTCTTGTTGTTGTTGTTGATAATAATAAAAAATGCTATAGAGATATCTTGATAAACTCATATTTAGATAAATATGTTTATGCTTGTTCCTTAAGTTTGTATTACAAATGCTTACAACTTACAGCAAGAATAATTTCATCTGGGCAACTGGCCAAAGGTAACTGTGCCTCCACCTTGAAAAGTGTTTTTTTTCTTCTTTTTGCCATGTACCACTTGCTCCACTACCCAACCAGCAGTTTAAACAAAAGTTTGAAAACCACGCAAAACATTATTATGAATAAAAAGGAACTGATTTTTTTTTTTTTTTTTAACAAGTAATTTAAAAGAGTTCAATTTCCAAACCACTGAAAAATCTAATTGTCCTTGTCAGAGTGAACAATGGGAATTTCAGACAGCAATTGCTATGACTGTAGACTGTCCTGGACAATCACACACAAGTGTTGTTTTTCGAAGCTTGTACTTTTTTTTTTAATCAAACAGGCCTATTGATCTTTTTTCTTTTTAAATAGGTCTATTGAACAGGCACTTTTTTATTTCAAGTTCACACCCAACTGCTAAAACGTGAACAACCTCCTGTGTGTAATGCTCCCAGCCTTGACTTCAAAAAATCTAAACATTTATGCCTGGTTAAATGACACTATATAGAAGTTCTATGTCAAGCCAAATTATGATTTAGAGATATCTCAAATTGCATTTTAAGATATATTTAAATATATCTCTAAATCATTTCAAGATATCTCGAATTGAATTACAGATATATTTAATTGTGCAGCAATTAATTTTAAGATATCTGTAAGTCAATTAGAGATGTCTATAAATGAAATAAAGATATCTGAAATCGATTTACAGATATCTTTAAATAATATGAAAGTCATGTGGTCAAACTGTCTTAAAATAAGGGTTTTAAAGATATCTCTAAATCATTTGAAGCTATCTCTAAATGACTTCCTGTTCATTCAAAAGATATCTCTAAATCATTTGCAGATATCTCAAAATAACTTCCTGTTCATTTAGAAATATGTCTGAACCAATATCTTACAACACTTTAAAATTACAGGAAACATCAACAAAGATTTAACTTGACAAGCAATTAAAAATAAAGCAAACAATTTTAAAATGATAACTAAAGAGACAAAATAGAATTGCACTGGAAAAGTACAAAAGTATATTGAGAGCCCTGGAGATGAGAGATCAGAGCAGAAAAACATTGTAAGAGACCTCATCTGCACAGAAAATTGTCCCTAAAATGCCAGAGAAAATACACAAATAAGCTTACTGTAACAGTTTCCAATAACACTGATTGGCTTTTAGTATGGGGTTTGTATTAGTGTAACTCATTTTTCACATGTTCTTTAAGATTTAGAGTATTGATAAGACATTTGAATTGCATTATTTACTATAACACACACTGGCAAAGGTGGCATTGATAACTGAGTAATAATAATACTTATGATAACATTATCTAAATCTATTAAAAACTGATAAAACCTAAGGAGTCCTCACAATAAAAACAGAACTTTACTCAATATTCTATTTGGACACTCTGAAGTTTAGGCACATGGAAAATCTATATAAGATATACATTTTTTTTTCTTTCTAGTCCTGGGAATGCATACAGAAATTAATTAACTTATTTGGAGAAAACAAAATATATTTCTTTGGAAAAAACTTTGTACCTGCCGGTGTCTGGAAAACTACTTCACGTGTTATGATTTAAAAACATGTTCTAAAATATGCTCCCTGCAATTTCTAGACAAATATATAATATATCTAAAAAATTGTCCACAAAAGTGTTTACCATCTGCTAATTGTAATCAATCAACCCTTCTGATTGTAAAAGTATTTGTGTATACATGGGATGTAGGCTCTGTATAAACACACACACACACACACACTGTGTTGACACAGAGCACATGTCTCACAAAAACCTCTCTTACTCACTTTCTAAACTCGAATCAGAGTTGCTTCTGTTAAAACAAACGTGCTGCTCAAGAGAAGTGCTGTCATAATCTGAGCAGTAAAACCTTGGCCCCAGCCCTAGACACCAGGGGATCTGAGAGAGTGGAAAAGAAAGGGCGGATCAGTGAATGGCACGTGGATGAGAAATATGTCTTGCCTGCAGAGCTTACTTCAATTCCCACTGAACCTCTCTAGTGGGGACTGCTGCATCCCTGCTGGGTGGATCTGCTGGATCTGAGACGCACTGAGACTCAGCAAGGGAGAGGAGGCTGCTTTCTTCTAATTACCAGAGGTGAAAGGTGAATTAAAATACTTTTTGGCAAGTAAAAGGGGCTGCAATCAACTGGCAGATAAACTAGAGGAGGAGCTTTGGAATGCTGTCTGCCATGCACCCAGAAAGAAGTAACAAAACATTTACAAGGTTTGCTCGTTGATATTTGGGAGAAGCCTTACAGTTGTAGCAGAAGACAACAGATAAAGGCTGAGTGATACTCCTGAATGCTCCTATCGAGAGAGAAAGAAGCAACCCATTACAAGGAACTATTAGTTTGACATTGTATTTAGGCATGAAGCAACTTATATATTATATTACACTCTTTCAAATTGACTGAAAGGTTTGGGTACTTGTTTAATATAGTTGTGAACTGAATGAAAGTGATTTAAGGAACCACGAGAAGAGACAAGTAACACAGTAACAGGATGGCAGTGGCACAGAAGGTGCTCACTTCAGTGCTGTTTCGCTTTTGGTTGATTCTGGGGAGTGGAGTTCTGGCAGCCCATAGCAGCCGACCAAGGTTACGACTATCTCACAGAGGTAGGTGAAAGTGCCAAGGGGGTCACATACTGTATATTGCACAGAAAGTCAAACAAAAAAAAAAAACTTGGAATCTCTTCTCTTACAGCAGTATTTAGAAACTAAGTAACAAAGAAAATAAAAACAGTAACAAAGATGTGATTTATCTGCTATGATTCTTTAGTGTATTATTTGCATTCAGCACTGACAACTGAAGTTCAATATGACACAGATTACTGGTTCATTAATGTAATATCTCACCTGAATTATACCTTACTCTACCTCTATTAAATATTTTCCAAATCAATGCATCACTCATATATTGTTGTAAGAATATACACATTTTATAACATTTATACATTAAGAAAACTTGACAGGGGTGAAACAATTATTTGCATTCATTTTATCCTTATACGGTTTGATAAATCATCATCCTACATTTCACTAACAGGCAAAGACCAATAAGTACAAATAAATTCATTTACTGGATTTTTTTAACTGTATTTTTATTTATCTCAATTCTTCAAGTGAGCACTTACAAAGGGTATTTCTTTACCTATAATTAATATGCCAAATTGTTGTGATGAGAAAGGTCTATGCTAAACTCATAACCGAAGTAGGACAGGTTGTTTCAGGTGTGCATATTTAGGTTCATTCAGGTTGTCTGTCTTCTGGTTTATTAGGCAGAAGGCAGCAATGCTAGTGTTATAGCAATCAAAACATGCAGGTTCTGTTTTCCTTGAGGTGGAATGTTGGTATGAGTGGTATGATAAAGGGACATTCAGAACAGAAAATAGGAGGCATTTTTTTACACATAGAATTGTGGGAGTCTGGAACCAGCTCCCCATTAATGTTATTGAAGCTGACACCCTGGGATCCTTGAAGAAGCTGCTTGATGAGATTCTGGGATCCATAAGCTACTGATAATCAAACAAGCAAGATGGGCCGAATGGCCTCCTCTTGTTTGTAAACTTTCTTATGTTCTTAATAAACAGAGAGGTGTAGTAAAGTATGGTAGCAAAATAACATGATGAATTGTGCTATACAGTATGTACAGTAAATATGATTCATGACATTTACATATTTATCACACTCCCCAGCACCTCTCTTTCTTAATCCTTTCGATCTGTAGGTGCTTTTCATGTCACATTTCTGTAAGCTTTAAAAGCGGCCTGTGTATATGCCTCCCAATGTCTCTTTATTAAGTAGTTTATTAAACAGCTACTAGCTTCTTTCAAATTGGGAACGTGTACAATGCCCATATGAAGAAATCGACCTGTCATGCCTGCAAGCTCCAGCAAGCAGCACACTGTCATTTTGGATACAGTGATTTAGATATAGTGTAGGCCTAAGTGCTACGATGCCACATAAGATAAGGAAAGAAAATGGTTCAGGTCCAGATCAAGTGTGGAATGTAGTTACTTTAACCTTTATCAAGCTCTGCTGTACAGTATGGAATTGCATGAATTCCAGCCATGCTATTTTGTTATGATAAAGATGTCTGGGCGTGTTTATTAAAAAAAAGTTCATCACCACCATATGCATTAGTAGTGTGGTATATGGACTGAATCCTGCTTCATACCTGTATGTGTGGTCTAGTAATACATTTACAATGATGGGAAGCCATTTATTTTAGAGTTATGTGTGCATTTTTGCAGTATGCTTATCTGCCAGTAGATTTTAACTTTAATAACACAATTATTTATCATCCTTACATCCTTGAAATCATAGCAGCTTGTGGAGCTGAACCAACTGTGGATTAGTTGCAAATCCTAAACCAGCTAATATGAAATATAAACACATACATATAGACCTCACATTAGTTGCAAATCCTAAACCAACTAATATGAAATATAGACACATACATAAAGTCACATTTTGCAGTTATGATGTACATGCTTGGCTTTACTTGCAGCTCTCCATTCCCTTTTGTTTCACCTCCCCTGATTGCTTGTTCGCACTGTGAATTATTGTGTTTGCACTGATTAGGCTGAAAAGGACTACTTTCAATCTGGCCTGATTGTCTATTATATTATATAAAAGTCCTATATGTACATTTAAAGGTAATACAATACACTAAGAGAAAATATGAAACAACATTTATCATTATAGACTAAAATTTAACTTATCCAAATAACATTTCAATTTGTCAAACATCCAGGCTTCTCTGGTGAGCAGTACCAGAGTGAAACATTTTCATAACACTGGCAAAGTTTATATGTTAAGTGAGAATTTCTCTTGCTACTGTTATAGGATTTAAATTTACCCACCCCTTCCTCAAGATTCATCTGTTCCATTGTAATGATGACGTCAGTACCCACTTACTGATATAATGTTACTTAAACTGCAGGAAAACAGTCCTGTTAAAATAAAACAAATGTCCACTACAACTGGTTTGAAGTTTATTTTTAAGTGACTTAAAAAATCTAATACAAATATCTCCTCTCTCCTCTCTCCTCTCTCCTCTCCCCTCTCCCCAAGCACCCCGCGCGTAATTGCGTTGCTAGAGTGTTATACCTTCAATACTGTCCTATATTGTATTGAGGAGCTACAATGCGTTTCTGTTTAGGAGCATGTCAGCTTGTGTCTTGTGTGAGCTCTGTATATTATTGTATATTATTGCAGATGTATATAAATCAGATATAAAGAAGGTGTATGAGATAACTGCCTTGAGGCTGTAGTGCTGAAAGAACAGCTCTGTGTTCCAGTGTCAAAAACCAAAACAAAACATACAGCTACAACATGCGATGTGGCAGATTCATAAGTCCGAAATGTTTTTAATGCATATTGTCTAAAGGCAACACTTAACTATATCAAATAAAAAATACAAAAAAAAATTATACTAGCAAAGTACACAGTGCAACACATTACTTTCACAGTAATGTTTTTACAAAGGTAAGCTTACATCCCTTCCTGTAAGTATTTTATTCTGAAAATGCTTGTGATTAAGAATGTTTAACAACTATTTCATGAGAAAATTTATTTTCATATAACATGTAAACCTTGTGGTCAAATATGTTGTCACAATACTTACTATAATAAAACAAAAAAATATATTATTCAATTGATTATTATTATTATTATTTATTTCTTAGCAGACGCCCTTATCCAGGGCGACTTACAATCGTAAGCAAATACATTTCAAGTGTTACAATACAAGTAATACAAGTAAGTAATTGATCTCATGTTCATGTTATGTGGATGATAATTAAGCATAGTTATACAGTGTTATGTAGTCTAAATGAAGCCCAATAAAGTGTTACCTGAAAGGGTACTTTCCTTATGGTTATATCTACTGCTGCAGTAATGATAATCTAAACGTGTTTTGACTTTCATACTCAATATATCCTTGATGGCACTGGGGTTCTGTAATAACAGTTGCATGCTTGGTTAGCTGAAAAGTCATTAAATGTAACTCAGTCAAATAAACACCCTTCACTATGAATATTATTGCTGTATTTTTTAGCTCTTGAAAATTTACTCTAAAGACACTAAAAGCCCTCTTGGTCTATACAGTATGTCTGTACTATATACATACTGTTCTATTTAGCTTCTACTGTGTATTCAGTAAATAGTTTAACTAGTTTAAACTATAATAATTTATTTCATCCTTTCAATAACATTGATGACAGTTCAATAAACTACATAAATATATATGCTTCTTTAATCCAAACTGTACTGTGTTGTGTTATCACAAGACTTGGAGTCTCAATGAAAGCAAATGGCAGAGAGATTCCACTTGTCAAATAATGTTGGATATTTACAATAATAAAACATTCAGCACAACTAAGTGCAGCAAGGAAGAGCCACTTCTAAGTTCACCCCTTAAGCAGTACCAGGCAGAGGCTTTAAACAGTAGTATTTGTAGTTAATATTACTTATGATTGTATTAGATAAATTGCTAACAGTCCGATTAATGATGCCAGTCAGATTAATGATGCCAAATTAGACTTTGACAGCAAACGCCTTCCACAGGCTTTACTCAAAAGCAGAAGAAAGAATTACATTTGTTCATGAACGCATTGGTTATAATTCTGAGTTCTAATTGCAAACATACTGTTGGTTATAGAAAGGGCTTGTGTGTATTGTTTTATAAATGATTTGAAGGGGAATGTGAAAGACAGTAGTTACATGTTAAATTAATACATTAAATTAATTAAGCATCTGAGCCAAAAGAAGATGACTTTACCGTTTGGTAAAGCCTGCCTCGTGCAGTTAAATGTCCGAGCCAGACTGATTAAGCAATAGAACCGTGATTAGGTGGTTTCGTTTGGTAGGTGACTATGTCAAGAAGGTAGAGTACAGAAGGTCAACTACCAATGTAATGCACAATAATCTGGGTTTTATTGCAATTTGAAACTGGTAAACAGCCTGTATTGTTATTTTACATCTTTCATTTACATTATTTAGGTTTCTTTATAGAGATGTGGTGTTGTAATGCCCTGTAATGCTGCTTCCTAATTGGTAAATTACAGTTTTGAGGTTTCTAATAACAAGTATTGCTCCCTAACTACCCACCCTATTTATTAAGTAAATGTGAGTGGTCTTAAGGAAAAACAACATGTTAAATAAATGTCCTGACTGAATGTTTTTTCTAAAATAGTACCTTTTGTTTTCAGTGCTGCCAATACATGAAAAAAGGGAGGATCTCCCACATTGAAGATACATATTAAACATTTACAATACTGTATAGTTCTTCTTTGAACATATGTCACAAGTTAGAATATCTGTTATAATTATGGAGGTGTCAGCGGATCCTGGTAGGGAAAACCATCAGCTGGTTCAGCGCCCTCTAGTAGCAGGAGATTGAATTACAGACCGGACCCTCCTTTGTCTATCACACTGTTACATCAAAATCAGCCAATAATTCTGGAAACTGTTAATAACAAGGTTAGAGATGTTCAAAACTACTGCGACACATGTTGTTATAGATTAAGACTAATGCTGTATTTAACACAGAATGTGTTAAATGTTTTTATCATTTTAAAGTTATAACATTAATATATGCCAAAAATTACTTTTTTTGTATAAAAAGTTAAATGTAGAGGAAATGTAAGTATCACAGTTCTGTTAATGACCTGTACAAAATACTGTTTAGACACATGGGATATACAATGAACAAGTTGGAGCAGCTCACATATAACCGAATTATTAAAATTTAGCTTGGCTAAAATTCAGCAGTCTCTTGAGACAGGGGTTTACCGATAGATTGGAGAATTGCAAATATAATACCGATCCAACCCGGTAACTACAGAACAATAAGCCTTTATTTAGATTTCCAGAAAGCTTTTGACAAAGTCCTGCATAAAAGATTAATTCTCAAACTGAAAGCAGTAGTGATTGAAGAACATGCATGCACATGGATTAGAGAGTGGTTAACATGTAGAAAACAGAAAGTACTGATTAGAGGAGAAACCTCAAAATGGAGCAAGGTAACCAGTGGAGTACCACAGGGATCAGTATTAGGTCCTCTGCTCTTCCTAATTTGCATTAATGACTTAGATTCTGGTATAGTAAGCAAACTTGTTAAATTTGCAGACAACACAAAAATAGGAGGAGTGGCAAACACCGTTGCAGAAGCAAAAGGTCATTCAAAATTATCTAGACAGCATTCGGAAATGACATTCAATATAAAAAAGTGTAAGATACTGATAAAAGTGCCAAATACCATATGGGAGACACTAAAATTGAAGAAGGAATCTATGAAAAAAATCTAGCAGTTCAGGTTGATTCAGAAATGTCTTCATCTAGACAATGTGGGTAAGCTTTAAAAAAGGCCAACAAAATGCTTGGATATACAGTAATAAGTGTTGAATTTAAATCAAGTAATGTTAAAACTTTATAATGCATTAGTAAGACCTCATCTCGAATATTGTGTTCAGTTCTGGTCACCTTGCTACAAAAAGGATATTGCTGCTCTAAGAAGAGCAGCTAGAATTATTCCTGGTTTAAAAGGCATGTCGTATGGAGACAGGCTAAAAAAAATTGAATCTATTCAGTCTTCAACAAAGAAGACTACACAGCGATCTGATTCAAGCATTCAAAATTCTAAAAGGTATTGACAATGTCGACCCAGGGGACTTTTTCGACCTGAAAAAAGAAATAAGGACCAGGGGTCACAAATAGAGATTAGATAAAGGGGTATTCAAAACAGAAAATGGGAGTCACTTTTTTACACAGAGAATTGTGGGAGTCTGGAACCAACTCCTCAGTAATGTTGTTGAAGCTGACACCCTGAGGTCCTTCAAGAAGCTGCTTGATGAGATTCTAGGATCAATAAGCTACTAACAACCAAACAAGCAAGATGGGCCGAATGGCCTCCTCTCATTTGTAACCTTTATTATGTTCTTATGAATTGCATGTCCCCAGTTATACTATACAAGGCTAGATATTATTGATATTAAGTGTCTGGAAAAATGAATCCTAAACGCAATTGAACTCACTTGTTTTGTTAAAGACTGGGACAAGCAGGTAATTGCTAGACTTGCTTAACTGAAATAAACACTCATTCCAAAGAGGAAACAACTTTATCATCATTATCACACTACTCTCATTCTGGTGTCTGATTAAACAGAACCATTTTAATGGAGCAGATCCAAGAGTAGATCAAGTGTGGTCATTTAAAAACAAAAATTCAGCTGCATAAAGAAACAAGGTTTAAAAACATTGAGAAAGACTTCTAGTCGGAACGTTTATCATACTATCACTAAACATACCACAATTGCGTGTTTTATGGCTGCTTTTTTATGAATGATTCTCTTTACAATCATTCATTTTACATGATGAAATTTTTGTTCACAGAATATCTACACTCTTCTTAAGTTGTTTAATTAGAAGATATTCTTAAGTCATTTAATTAATTGCGTATGTTACACACTATTGCAATCTTTATTTTTGTAATAATATATTTGTGTCGAGACATCTTGGCAAGGACATTGAAGGGCCATCTACAGCAATTCATCCTCAATAAGCCAAAATATATTTGAGAAATAATCCAGCCTCATACAAACAGCTTTTGCATTGTGGTTCTGTGCCTGTAACTTGTGTCTAAATAAAACCAGAAGCTTACTCTTGCACTTTGAATTTTTGTAAGTGCACGTTTCAGCTGATTGATCAGCAGGGGTTCTTGCACTGTATCAAATGACTGTTTTTTAGGGAAAAAAAGTGGTGCAGTAAGTATGGTGTTAAATCAAACCCTTATATCTGTCACTTTACTGTATTGGGATGTATAAGGAGGAGATGTAGTGTTACAATAAGCTAGGAGGTACAGGTTAGTTCACTAGTTTCTTGTGTCTAGGTACCAGGGTTTGAAACCAGCTCATGTCACAAGTCAAATGAGAAGAAAATGGTTGACACCTTGACTCATGTGGGATTCATGTCAATCTGGTATACAAATTATGTAAAGACAGAACCTTCCGGATTCATGTCAATCTGGTATGCAAATTATGTAAAGACAGAACCTTCTGGATTCATGTCAATCTGGTATGCAAATTATGTAAAGACAGAACCTTCTATAATTATAACTATCCTTTTTTTCATTGTCTGTTGTTGCTAGCAAGTTTCATTGTTCTATGGCACACAATTTTCTAAATGATTCATGGTATGCATCAGCAAAAAAAGTTAAATCAATTAAGAGACCAGATAGTGGAAGTAGATGGAAATACACCTATTTTTAATACTGCAAACTGTTTTTTGAGACTAACAGAATAGTAATGTGTTATATGTGAAACACTATAAGTAACTAAGTCAGTAGACATGTTACAGGAGGTTGCAGAGTTTCCAGAACAATGTGCAGATTTAAAGACCTGGTTCGCACTAAGATAAAGTTCTGTAATGAAGAAGAAAGTTGACAAGCTCACCACAAAAAGCTTTATTTAAAACTGGTGCTGGATCCCTCCTGTGACTTTTTGTATTTTCAGAGTCAAATCCAATGCAGTAGAATATACAATGTATGGTAGAACAATACCTCAATTTAACTTCAAGGTCAACATTGTAAGAAGGGCTTGTGTGCTGTTTAATTAGATTAATGTCACTAATATCCCTAACTAGAAAAATGGAAAGATGAAAAAGTTCAGTATCACTTTATCTACCTAGTCTTCACCTTTAAGCCCTTCCAATCTCTCATGGGAAATTCTTTTGAAATCCTAAATAGCCTAAAAACAAGCAAGAGTTTTCAACATAACCCTCACAATGGTGTTTTGTTTCCTCCTGATACACATCACTGTCGAATGTAGGTCAGTAAGGATATGCTGTACAGGGTACACCATTTTATATTAAGTGTCCACCACTCAAGAAATTAATAAAACATGTGTTCAGAATAAATGACCAAAGAAGTTTGATAAGTCATATTGATCACTTGGAGACTATGTTAACAGACCTTCTGAACTGATAATGATCCAATGACCATTGCAGAGCGGTGTAATGTTCACACACTGACCTTTTCGATTTAGAATGCAATGATATCATAATGCTTAAGGCCATGATGATTTGAAAGACATGGTCTGTAATGTTTTACAGCTTAAAGAAACAGAAACTGTAAAAAAAAAAAAAAAAAAACTAACCTTTTGTTAATGCAGGCTGTTTTTTGTGGAAGAGGTTAGAGAGATGTTTTTTTACCTTTTAAGTTGTTTGACATAACAGATGTATTTCATAAACAAATAATTGTGTGCATGGCTAATGAAGCTCATGATATTAAGCTCCTGGACAATCCTGAACAAGGATTTTGGTTTAGGAAAGTTACATGCTGGTTTCTTCTAAATACAGTAGTGATAGGAGAGGTTTCTTTTTGAATGTTAAAAAATGAATCTGAATCCCAAATTCCATCTCAATACATGTCTGGCTTACTCAAATACTTATTTTCCACTGTACAACCAAGCCGAGCCAGCCTGGTGAGGCTTAGCAGGAGCCTGGTTGTTTTCCAACTGACGTCACACGCAATGAATGTTGATCATGCAGTATTAAGAGGTGCTATATTTGAGTTGAAAATGGCAACTCCAGAGGTTACAGTTGTGTTAGAATTCATTTTTGTTTTGTATTATATGACTGAATACAACTGAAATGCAATGGCATGGGGTGTTATTATGCAAAAAGAGGAGACAAATGCTTCTCGGAGAGAGCATTGACTTGGATATGAAGAGCAAGATTCTTAGCCTTAGACGCCGCAACATAATGACGAAAATTATTAACCCCTCCCCTGGCCTTGCTCTGATTCAGATTCAGATGTGTTGTGATGCCAGGGTTTCACGGTTTGGTTCTCGCTCAGCTCGACAAATAGCCAGTGCAAAACCACCCGTACCATGAGGGCCTTGGGCAAAAGCGAATGTTATGCCTACCACTGGCATAATTTTATTCCTTCCCAATAGGGGTATGCCAAAATGTGGTACTTGTGCTCATAATTGTGTTCAATAAATTCATTAAATAAATCCATTCACTATCGTGTTGATTTAAAAACATGAAATGCTGATGTCCCTCATGTTTACAATTGAGTACCAATCAATGGCAATTAACTCTCATCCAGGGCGCTGACAGTTTTACTGCCGTACTAAGGCTGTAAATTGACAATGAACAGGGGAGGCCGTTTGGTAACTTAAAACGAAAAGTAATATTGTACATCCCTGCATGCTTTAAAATACTGGTTTTAGCTTCTTTGAATGCTAAATATTTGTAACTCAGTGATCAACCAGCCTACTTGCTGTATACATACACAGAGAAGAGTGTGGTGCTTGTGGATGCTTAAGTGCATACAGTCATTTCCAGAATGTGTCTGAATAATAAAAATAAAAAATGAACAGTAAAAGTCAGTTTAGGGGGTTCGGTTCTCCAGTCAAAAACACCGCACACCCATTGCATTGTACAGCTTTCATTTTAGGACTGTGGAATTTAAATTATGACTCTGTCATCTGTTTTATTTGGCCCAATTCAATTCACTTAACCACTACTGTTGCTGAATTTACCACATATTTCCTTTTGAAGAAAATCACAAAGGCAGGTTATTGTTGTTGAATGCCCTAGGGATTTTTTTAGGGTTTTTACAGCCTAAGGCTATGGGGTTATATTTCCCAATGTGGGACTGTACACAATTTGCTACAGATTGGAGACATTCAACAGATACTCTTTAAATTAATCTGAAACTCAATCCCAGGGCTGGGATTTTACCCATTGAGGATGGGTCCACGCTGCCACTACCCATCTCCCTGGCAAGTCAGTGAAATAGTGTGGGTGCCCGGAGGTTTGAGATCCATATGGTTACTGTTCTGCTACAGTACAATGGTCAATTATTTTAACCACTGTAAAGAGTCCTTTCTCTCTCACCAGCCACTGTCTGAGCCGATGAGGAAACAAGGCTCCTGGTACTTTGGATTAAGGTCTGTGTTGCTTCATGATGAACTATTGTTTCTTTAAACTAATACATGACTTAAGTAGCTTGTCCTACCTCTACCTTGCTAGTTTTATACCATCTGTGCCTTTGAATTTGCCTCAAAATACCACCTATGGACATTTAATTTTCAATAAGCAAATCTTTAAAATGATGTGAAACAGATCAAAAAAAGATTATTTTAATTTGTACCCAAAAATAACCCCACCTATTCCGTTCTATACACATACAGAATGCCTTAATATTTTTCCACTGTCAACAATGACTTTTGGAAGAACTAGTACCCTTCAGGTCTTTAATCCAAATAAATTAAACTGACCATGAAAACAAACTCCAGGAAGGTTGCTCTGTTAATAATGTATAATGTGTTTGTGTATGGGTTGGTGATCTCATTTCACAGCAGTTGATGGTTTTACTGGCAATGAGGTTTGAGCTCCAGGCTCATGAGGCCTTTCACAGCCAGCTTCAATTCATTCAGAATAACTTTTTTAGCTTGTCCAAAAAAATGATTTAATTGTGTTCTATGTGTTATTTAGCCACAGGGGGACATTATTGTGATTGTCATTTGGTTCATTTGGCTCAGAGTTGGTTGAAGTCGTCCATGGCATACACAAACCACAAAGAGATTACAGATTTTGGTTGACCACATTCACAGGCATACAGGAAATGAAAGGCTACATCCCAGTGTCATCCTGATGGGGCCATATGAATTCAAGCAGATGTATTTAGAATATCAAGGACATTTATTGCCTGCATAATAAAACTTTTCTTTGTTAGTGCTATACAAGTCTGTTATGAGGTCATGACAGCGGGAAAGGAATCCGTACAGGATACAGGACACATCATAAACGGTCAGAGCTATTTTTACTGTTGTTAGATTTGTGGCTATAACTCTTTAACTATAAAGGTTACAGGTACATGTCATACATGAAATGAATGTGCAGACACTCCATAAAAAAGTTAAATAGTCTGAGACACCCTGTTCAATACAGTTAACAAAAGCCAGAGAAAAAGAGAGACGCTTTTTAGAAAAAAAAAACATTATTTATTCTTTATAAAATTTATTTTTGCATGGCTAATTCAAATCTGACAGTGTACAATGAAACTTTAACATGTAGGGGACATGGAAACATGTTTTTGAACAAATTGGATAATAAATAAAGAAATTATGGCCATATATACAAAAGGAACCAAAAGCAACCAAAAAACTGAACAATTGAGAAATGTGCAAAAGAAGAAAAAAAAACACATTCAAATTATTCGTCCCAGGGACCCTGATATGTGGCGCAAGATGGACCTATTCACTGTGGCTTGAATGACCAGCAAGGTGGCAACCATGGTAAACTAACCCTAACAGCTCTTGTCTCATGCACCTGATCCACAAACATGTGGTGTTGTACCGCAAAAGGACAGTAGATGTCAATATGTATAGATACTACACAGGAAGTTACCGTTACCTTACCGTTACCTTACCGTTCATGCTGCTTGCTGCTGTGTTGCTGAATAAAACTTGTTGGATTAAATTATGTTTCCTCTGTTCTCACAACACAACAATATCGGAAAAGAGGTCCTTGTGCCTTCGATGTCGCCATTTCTCTTATTTTGTAAAGATTTTGTGTGAAAATGTTTGTTTACAGCACCGTGGTAGGTCTGTCTTTCAGCGCAGCAGTAACATTGCAAAACACTCACTCTCTACTGACATGGTCCAGTACCATAAATACATCAGTAGGACCTTGTTTTAAAGCCCAGACTCTACTCCTTCTAATGGTGTGTTACCAGCAGGGCTATCTTTCACAGTGCCTGAGTAAAATGATTTAAAGGGCCAGGTTGCCGGCGGGTTTTTTAACATTAGGCGGACCCTAGGTTGCTTAATACACACAGCTATAGGTGGACAACATAAAATAAAAGTGACAAGTAAAGGCATGGTGTACATACATATATACATTTCACAGTTAGCCTCCCCCTAATTCTAATAGCAGTATAAACTGACACTGAATTAAAAATGCAACACATTGAAAATTATAATCTGGTACTGTCCAATCAGCGCTAGGAAGACAACAATTACATGGAAATATTAACAATGTTAAAATGTTTTAAATAATCTTTAATTTATATAACACAAAACCTACTTCTGCTGCTTTTACAGAGCTGTGGGATTTAAACCGAACCTCAGTTTTTTACGGCCCACGTGGTTTTTTGGACCTACGAACAATGTTCCTGGACGAGTATCAAGAACGTTTGTTTGTGGGAGGTCGAGACCTTATGTATTCTCTGAACCTGGACCGAGTTAACGAAGAGTACAGAGAGGTATGGTAACTGAAGAACATTGTATTTCAGTCATTGGGAAGACTCTCTAAACACATTTCTTTCTTCCTTCTGACTTTTTGAACCTTTTGTTTATGATAAATAAATCTTTTTGACATAATTCATGTTTATGTGGGGCAAAAGTATAATACAATATGCTCAATCATTTTTTATTTAAAGATAAAGGATCTCCCCTTCTGCTTAACAGGAAATTTAGTTAAGCCTAATATAAAAAGTAATACATCAGCTAACCCCTCCTGTTCTTATTTGTGTTTCTTTTTATGTGTAATTGAAAAGTAAATTCTCTACATATATCTTTACCTATTTATGCTTCTAAGTGTTTGCACTTATCATATAGTGTGTACCTGTCTTAATATCAGAATGTCAGCCTGATTTTTGTCTACCACAAAACAGGATATTTACTTTTTATAATAACTGGTCCAGAATTAAATACCCATTCTGTTTAGAGATGTTTTAGCATGAATGCCTCAAAGGAACCGCCAAATGGGACAATTCACAAATAATTTCTAGCTACTCTTGGTAATGGGACAAATTGTAATATAGATGTTATTGGTATTCAGAAGCATGCCTCTATTAATTGTAAAATTGGTTAGCATTTGCAATTTTTAGGAGTTATGTTCCATGTGTGGTCCTTTACACATGCCTGTCTCTTTTTTTAAAGAGCCTCATAAGAATTTAGGCAACCTAGATTAGATTTTGCAAAACAGTACTGAAAATGAACTGATCGGTTCAAAGAGCAGCAACTTCCTGCTCCTACTTACCCTGATTCTGAACCTAAGGGCATTGTTGGGTTCAAATGTGTGGGGCTAAATCCCCAAATCTTTTCCTATAACCATGATTTGTCTATGGTGGTCAGCAAAGCAAACCATAATCACTGTCAAATGTTATACCTGTGCTTACCCACATTGAGCTATGTTTTTGTTGTTAATGGTGATAAATCTTATGTATTTAGTGCTTAGATGCTCAATAGAGATTTCCAATTCAGTTTTAATTGATCAATTATGAACTGAATTAAGAAGGTTCATTTTCCACAGTAAAAAAGAAATTATTTCTTACTTAACAGAACTCTTTTGTTTTACTAAATTGCTTTAATGTAATGTTATATTGTGGCAGTTATTGTAATATTTTACCTTCATAAATTCTATTGACTTGAAATATTTCTTTCCGTTTCATAACAGATACACTGGCCCAGCACACATACTCAAGTGGAAGAATGTCGAATGGAAGGCAAAGATGTGGTAAGTATAATCTTGTGACCAGCAAGCTTCCAAAAAAAACAACTTATTTCCCCCCAAATATACCCACAAACCCATACTTCTGACTTGCAATTGCTATTTACTGTACATTTTGATTTACTGAAAAATGCTTGTGAGACGTTTTCATTTCTTTCTTTTTCATTATTTAGGCTGAATGTGCAAATTTTATCCGGGTCTTTCACCAATATAACAGAACTCATCTTCTGGCTTGTGGGACTGGCGCTTTTGATCCTGTATGTGCCTACATTAGGGTGGGCCATTGGACAGAGGTAAGAGAATGCATTGTTACAAACGCTGATATTACCTGTTAAAAAGATTATATGTATGTTTTAGTAAGTCTGTACTTATCCAAGGAAAAGTTATCTAGACCCCCCCCCCCACCCCCACCCCAATGAACTGCTATACTAAGCACTAACCCCAAAGGTAAAGTTTCCATATGAAAAGCTGTCCTAAAGACACACCATCTGTCCCCCCCCCCCCCCCCCCTCCCCCCGACACTCAGAATGGTATTCATTTACTAGGTCTACCCTGGTTGGGAGTACTGTAATGTTACAATATGAATATTCTGACATACAGTATATGTAGTATGGAAACATTATACTGCATTGTCTAGTAGTGTTTCTAAATGGTCTATCCCCCATCCATTCTATGGAACCGCAGCTTGGTTCCTGATTTGACATCTTTTGTATATGTTTTCTAGTCCAGTAATTGCAAAATACTATACTATAACAGAAAGGTATATATCAAGAGGTATGGGAAATATTTTGGTAACAGGCACTAGGTTATGCAGGAGGCAAGTGGCCAAGAAATATGTAAGTTTATGTTTAAACCCTCATTACTAAGAAAGGTAGTGAAATTCTAATTGTCTAATCAGAGCTGAGAATAATTAAGTACTTTTCCTCAAGGGAATTGTGCCTCCAATGATTTACATGTTTTCCTGTCATTTAGCAAGTTTATTTTTGTGCTCCCTCAACACTTTGCTCATTTTTTGAAGAAGATCTGAACCAACTGAGTAGGAAATGAAAACAAACATTCCACCAATCCCAAAGGGAAAACTGAAATTGAAAAGAATCTCAGTAAGAGTATAAATGACGTGCTTACCATGTGTATAACCTTTTATACTCACATACAGGTCAAGTGAAACCTTTTTTTATAATGTGATTACTTTATTAGAGAAAGTTACAATTCAATGTACTCCATACAGGCCTTTTATATCACCAATCGTAAAGCATCTACAATTGTTAACATCTGTTTTATGAAGAACATTAGATCCATATTGGTTTCTAGAACTTCAGGGGTATCAAACAATTGGAACATTCAAACAAATGGAACATTCAGATGGGAACCTTCTTGCACAAATGCAAGAATTGTTATTACTGAACTATACTGAGCATCAAAAGAAACGTATCACTTATATTTGAGCATCAAAAGAAACATATCATTTATATTTGAGCATCAAAAGAAACTTAGCATTTATATTTGGATAAAATTCACTAGATGTGATAAAAAAATGACAAACTCTGTTTTAGAGCAGGTGCAGTGACTTTTTATTGTGCTGATTAACAACTGACATCACGAAGATGCTGCAAAATGATCTGTCGATCTTGGGCAGGTGTTGTGACTCTTGGTCTCCCAGTTTGTGGCCTGTCATTGACAGAGTGTGTCTGGTTATACCGTCTCGCCAGGTTTGAAATTTCTGGCTGTGAGCACCCAAGATGGCGAGCCACAGAAACCAAAAACATTTCGTCAATGTCCATCATTTATATACCTTATTTTTTTCTCGAAAATAAATGTGTTATAATAGTGATAAGTTTCTTTTGATGCTCGGTATACATACTGAAGCAAAAATTATGAATGAAGTTTATTTTTCAAACTAAACTTAATTGGTGCAGTTTGTGATGCAGTTTGTGATACAGTTTGACTATACTGGTCATCGTTTGGCCTTGTTTGGTATTATCGATGCATTTGTTTGCTATTAATACATGTTAATTTGTAGATATGTCACATTATTATTCTGAGAATTTCAGGCATGGAATTATAATATTGGGATGCATTCATTTAATTTAACAATTGCTTGGTTAATGAAAGAAATTACATCTATGAAATACATGAATTATGAAAATATGAAATTAAACATTTAAACATTTGAACCAGAAGTATAATTTGAACCGGAAGTAAATGCTCATTACTTATTCATTTAAAACTGCAGAACGTTATGTAGGTAATGCGATCTGCCAACGGATAAAACGGTGGATCTAGTTAGAAAATAGGCAGACAGTTTGAATAATTGTTCTGCATGATAATTGTATGAGCTTCTCAGTAATAACATACAAAAACATTGGTAACATAAATATGCTAGTTTTGTAAGGCATTTATGAAGAACTAGTAATACTGTCATCTTTACTGATTTAAAGAAAACCAGTAACAGTGCCTGCAAGTCTCTTTCGTGTCTTTAGAGTCTTATCTGTCTTTAGGTTAGTAAAAGTCAGTTAACTCAGTACAACAAAGTTTGTCTTATTGGCAATATTTAGTTCCTCTACCATTTTGATCAATTTAATTTACACTACTGTATATAAATGGCAATACTTGGATGATTAAGATATCAAAAGCTCACTGTTTTGCAAATGTAGTTTTAAGATTAATCATAGATAAACATATGTGTATATTTGATCCATTTTGTGGTCTTCTGTTTCAAGTGGTGTTATGTTCCTATAATATTAGAGCTGAAGTTTTCAAAGAGTTAACTATTAACGTCTGTTATCTTGTATATTCATCAAAAAGGTGATTCACTTAAAGATGATGTCTGTAAATGCCTCTGGGTAATTGCCACAGATGGCTTGAGTGGTGCGTGTGGGTGGGTGGTGACGTCAGGTTCAGGAAACAACACACAGACAGGCAGTACTGAGGTTGAAACTGAGATGTAGTGGCTGCCCTCAGTGTTTTTTTTTTATTAAACAAACCATTCAAAGATTTAAACAAAAACAGCACACGGCACTTGAGGACAAAATAAATAGACAAACAAAACGGACTAACACTAAACAAACAGTGGACTAACAGACAAACAAACAAGTATTGTGCTGGCCCTTCCAGCACGAAATAGCATTTGTAATTAATTATTCTTTTAAAGCTTACTCCCAACTTTCTCTCCCGTTTTCTACTCACCAAACACCCAACCCCGAGTGAGTGAAACGTACATCTATATATACAGTTGTGCCGGGATTCAATTACTAATTAATTATTCACTTGAATCCCAGCACGTGAACTAATTTGTGCACTCCCCGTGCTCACATACTATTACATACTTTATCTGCACATGGAGTGATTTGTGCAATCCCTGTGCCTAAATACAACTATATATTTTAAATCACTCGTGCTACACAGACCCATTTATATCCCGTGCACCAATACCTATACACCAACATTTTTTTTTTTTTCCACACTGCAGACTCACAATGCAGCCACCCAAGAGCTACAGCGTCGGAGGACAACGCAGCTCTCGGGCAGCTTACAGGCAAGCCCACAGGCGCCCGGCCAGACTGCAGGGGTCACTGGTGCGCGGTGAGCCGAGGACACCCTGGCCGACCTAACCCTCCCTCCCCCTGGGCGGAGCTCAGCCAATTGAGCGCCGCCACCTGGAAGCTCCTGTCCTCGGTCAGCAAAGGAATAGCCTGGACTCGAACTCGCGACGTCCAGACTGTAGAGCGCATCCTGCACCCCACCTTTACTGGATGCGCCACTCGGGAGCCCCATACCAACATTAACACACCACATGCAACATATAACACATAACACACACATGGGTGGGGCACACTGCCACAGTAATTCAAGTATCAATGGCAGACAGTATGGTTGCTATTAGTTGGCTTGTCAGTTTGCCAAAGCTCAAGTCTAAATGGACCATAAAGCTATTCCACTACTGTACCATTATTTATATATATATATACATTTATATATGCTTACAGCTGTCATCTCACTACAATGGAGACTTTTCCTTTAGGGGACAAATAGTGTGCATTTTAGCAGCACTTCAAATCATTTCCCTAATGAATCACACAAATAGCACTATCGATTCAACAACGCAATGTTTCACGGTTACTTGCAATTTTCATTACCACTCCAAACCCACTGCATGTAGACCATGCACTGAAATCTCAGGCTTAGATCTCTGTCTATCCTGTTGCTAAAAGAGTGAACCTTTAACACCTCACACCCATACAATAAACAGATCCCTTCACCTAATCAGCCTGTATATCTGTGGTCTTCAGAAACTGCAGTACTGTTTTTTATCATTTAACATTGTGTTTGATTCTAAGCACTGTAATCTAATTGAACTGGGGATGACGCCATGCAAATTTGAACCACATTGGGTCAGACAGGTTTTAAAGCAGCTACATGGGTATTAGAGGATATAGGGTCTTAATATGTAAGAAAATGAATGCACACTTAACTGTCAATTGTAGTTGCCCAATTTCTGATGTTTTGTCTGTAGCTCAGCGATACGTTAATTGTGATCTTAAAATCTATTTTAGAATTAGTATGTGCCCCCTTAAAGAAATTTTCAGAGTACTATATAAAGTAAAATCCTAGTACATTTATTTTCATATTGTCAGAGTGCTAAGCAAGGTTCATTTTCAGTTCATGTCATGTTTTGTAATTCCCTGTGCATTATGCTTACAAAGTTGTATTTAATTCAGTAATCGTCAGACTTTACCCCATTACAATATATGTTTTGTTTTTAATCTTGATGCTAGAATCAGGTCAATGTGAATCTGATTTATTTATTTTTTGTTAAGTATGAGTTTTTTAAAAAAAGGCTTTACTGTTCAAAATAAGTAAACTAAAACCAAGTCACATTTTTGGCAGATCTGATACAATCACTATCCATATGAGCCCTGGTAAACAAGCAAGAATGACATGTTGTGAATGAATAATATCTGATGCTTTTGATTGGAGCTTTTTGACACAGCAATATGATTTGTTTTTAATTTAATAAGGCCATGCTTAACATTTACCGTACACTAACATGATGAAGTAATAATATTGTCAATGCAACTTCCATTACAATTTATGGGTTGTGTTTTATGCAGAATTAATTAAAAAATAGGAAAACATTAATGTGTTTACAGTAAAAACATATAGGCATTAGCTCAGCATACGCAACAATTGGACTTTGAGAAACTGTTTCCAGAAATATTTCTCCTTTGGTCATTCGGCAGAGAATTTTCTGATGCTCCCACTGAAGTTTGTAAGATTTGGACAGCAGCTAAAATCAATACAAATGCTTTCAATTTTTTTGGACTGTATAACAGGAATCACCAAGCTTTTCCATGGCTCATGAAAAAAATAACAAAACTTGTTCTCTTGTTTATGCTAGGTTTTACTTTTTACAAAACAAGATTGTTTGATTAAAATGACTAACATAGGCAGCTGCAATCCTGGATTAATTCAGTGTAAACTAGTTTTGTTGTGATAGTTGTTGTGTAGAGCCTAATGAGAGCCCCCAACAAGAAGGATAACCCCTTCTATTATCTCTCTGCAAGGACACTAGTCACTCTACTTTCACTAAACAGTTTGCAATGGGACAGTTTTTTTTGGTGCCGGCTGATTTCTGCTTTGTAGCTGCATAAAACCTTGAGTCTTGTCTAACCCGTTAAAGGTCCACATTAGCCATACCTAAAGCAGACAAGATGCTGTCAGAAATCCTCATTACTTCTTGGCTTTAAGTCTGGCCATAATGTCTTGTTGATATCATAGTGTATCTCACAGGTTAAAGCATTGTCATTAATACTCTTCAGTTTGAGTTGTCTAAATTGAAATGAAAAGACACTTAGCAATGTTTTTACAGAGGTTATATCTTTAAAGTTTCAGACAAGTTAACCATGACAGCCATGATATTTTAAAATATAGCTGACAGCTTCAATAGGCCCTGTGGTGATTAAGAATAATTTGTCACATGGCTTTCTTCTACTAATTTGAAGTTCAAAAGAAAGAAAATGTGTCCAAAATGAGCTGAACTTATAAATGATTCGATGTTTGTATTTATTTTTATTTGTAAGAAGATTGGTTATGACATGTAGGCTTTAGCAAGTATTACGTTGTCATATAGAAGTGTATTATTGCCTTAATAATGTTCAATAATTCTTATCAGTGCTCCTAATGAGTGTGAATGTCTTATATTTAAACTGTTGTCTAACTCTGCCCAACTGCTGAAAGTGTCTTCAAAGATACAAAAACAGAAGCCTCATGTCAAATCATAAGGTGCAAAATACCACCAGCTTTAGGTCAGTTAAATATACTTACATAAAACATTTGGCTTCTAAATTTTTTTTAAAGTAAACTTGATACATCTGATGCTAGTCCAGATAATTATGTTAGACGTTCCATTCCTTTGAACATTGCTGTCTTTTCAAGCTGATTTGAAACACTGATCAAAACCAGGTACTGAGATAATGCACAACTAGTTAGTATACTGCTTAGTATATCAGCTCTGAGTTTATCAAACAGCTCAATCAAAAGTTAAAGGCTGAATGTCTTAGTGTGTGATATAGTAGTTCTAAATGGTTTCCATGGACAGCTGGATCTAATTGTGCCAACATGACACAATTTTCTTCTGTTTTACTTTTAGTTCTTTAGTTTGAAACGGTTAATTTGTTGTATTACAATGTATCCCACCGCATGAGTTACACTATACAGTGTGTATGACTATTCTTTTATTCTTTAGGACAGGCTGTTTAAACTGGAGATTAACATGACTGAGAGTGGGAGAGGCAGATGTCCATTTGAGCCAAACAGCCCTTGTGTTTCCACCTTAAAACGTAAGACAGATTTATTTGTTATCACTTTTTTCCTCATATAAAACTGCAGTTTAAAAAAAAAAGCATGTCATATGCAGCTAAAAAAAATTGAATCTATTCAGTCTTGAACAAAGAAGACTATGCAGTGATCTGATTCAAGCATTCAAAATTCTAAAAGGTATTGACAATGTCGATCCATGGGGACTTTTTCGACCTGAAGGGTCACAAATGGAGATTAGATAAAGGGGTATTCAAAACAGAAAATAGGAGTCACTTTTTTACACAGAGAATTGTGGGAGTCTGGAACTAACTCCCCAGTAATGTTGTTGAAGCTGACACCCTGAGGTCCTTCAAGAAGCTGCTTGATGAGATTCTAGGATCAATAAGCTACTAACAACCAAACGAGCAAGATGGGCCGAATGGCCTCCTCTCGTTTGTAACCTTTCTTGTTCTTATGTTCTTATGTGTTCACTGTGACACGTTCCAAAGAAAATCAGTTCTAAGGGCAGCAGTGTGGAGTAGTGGTTAGGGCTCTGGACTCTTGACCAGAGGGTCGTGGGTTCAATCCCTGGTTGGGGACACTGCTGCTGTACCCTTGAGCAAGGTACTTTACCTAGATTGCTCCAGTAAAAACCCAACTGTATAAATGGGTAATTGTATGTAAGAAAATAATATGATATCTGTGTAACGTGAAAAAATGTATAATGTGATATCTTGTAACAATTGTATGTCGCCCTGGTTAAGGGTGTCTGCTAAGAAATAAATAATAATAAAGTGAGTGGTATTGTTTTGTGCAGTTCTCCAAGTTGCTTTTGCTTGTTTTCTTTGTAGCACTAAATCATACTCACTGGGAATGTGCTATAAACATAGCCATTTGCATTGTTATGATTGTGAAAGAATCGAGTTCAATTACTGATGCATTGTGCTTTCTTGGAATTCTCCTTTGTTGAGCACAGCAACACCAAATGGCAAGACGAGTAGACCACAAAGCCTACAAAGGACAGTAAAGAACATGGTACACTTATTATTACACCATGTTGCAAGCACATACCAACTCTAGTCTTGTGTTCATCATGTATCTTTAACAAGCAGTCTTCATATACTGTACATTTAATCCACAAGCACACCCACCCACAGTTAAATTAATCTAGTAGTGTATGAGCAAAGCTGCAGAAAATTAGTTGATAAATGGTTTCTCTTAAAGATTTATTAGGCTTAGATTAATTGTGCCATCCCTAGGAGGAAGAAAATAATGAATTCCATTTACAGTCATACTGAAGTCAAATCATTATATGAGAGAGTAACTACCATGCTATTTCCCTACAGGGATGGACAACACCACATCACTACATCTGTTTTCAATACATTTAAATAGTTTTAGCCTTACTGTGAATAAGGGTGTAGTCTCTCTGGGAGAATATGCATCTTAGTCAACTGTATTTAATTGCTTAATCCTATAATTTTGACAAAGGTTGTAATAAATCTGAAGGTAAATAATATATTAATCTATTTCATGTTTTTGGATATACACTTTCCTGCCAAAAAAAAAAGAAAAAAAAAGCTGGATTAATCCTGCTTGGAGAAATCGGTAAAGTTCATCCAAAGGGCCTCAACTGAATTGTTAGCCTGATATTAAGCAGATCAAGGGAGGTGTGTGAAATCCCTGGGGAACTCTTTATACCAACCCCTGACCCCTCTATTGTCTATAGATGGATGACATTGCTGTCTGAACTGCATCTGCCAAAATATTCAGGCATGCCCATAAAAGAGAGGACAAACCAAGTAACTTTTCACTGTCAAAATGAAGGCTACTTGATTACATTTAGACTGTGTTTAACATTCCTTGGGTCATAATTTACTGTACATATTTAATTTTTCTGCCGCATTATTATGAAGATGAAATACATGTTGTCAATAACCAACTATGTGTTGTCTAACCACTTTTATTTTCAACTTTTTAAAAAAAATTTAAAGCAACACCCTAAATAATGTCCTTCAAAATAAGTTATATTTACAGACGCTGGTATTCACAAACAACAAATACATATAAGTACAAACTGTAAACCATGAGAAATCCACCACTACCAGGCCCTGTCTGGCAAAAAAAAAAAATTATGTCATGGTAATCTTTATTTTGTTGTAATCTGATCTCATATTTGTAATCTTCCTCCAAAAACATGTGCAGTGATAATTTATCCAACACTGCCCCCTTGTGGAAATTTCTTTTGCTTTTCAGTACAGTAAACATCTTTACTCTTTTATATAAATATGCATTTCTGCAATACATTGTTTTTGTAGTACTATATACTGCATGGGTGGCCAACCCTGGTCCTGGACAGCCACAATCCTTAATTATAAAGTTCTGAAGAATATAAGTTCATGTGTTCAATTAAATCAGAAGTGGTCAGCTCTGGTCTATGAGAGCTGCAGAATGTTCAGTTTTTTTCTTTTCCAAATTATCTTTAAATTACTAAATTGAACAAATTACCTGCTTAACTAGTCAAAATGAAATTGTTCCAAGTCTTTAGGAATTGATGATTAGGGGTCACCTATAAAACAGTATATACGTTGTGTATGCATATTGTGATAACCCTGCGAATGTCCTGCTTGTGGTCTTCAGGGGGTGAGTTATTTGTTGGGCTCTATACGGATTATTGGGGATACGATGCTGCTATTTATCGGATGGACCACCTTTCCTACACAAGAACAGAACAGAATGATGAACGGCAGCTGAAAGGCAAGTGCTTTTAAAGAACCTTAAAGCTGTATACTGTACCACTAGAAAACTGTGTCCTTAAAGAAATGATAACCAAAGAAGTTGATTTCCTTTTAAGCATGAGGGTCATTCCATGGCAACTCAACCAGTGCCTTTGCCAGTCCATCTCAGATTTTCCTAGAAAAATTCACCTGGGGGTTTTCAGACATGCTGAGTTCAGAAATGATAGCCATTATTTTTTTTTTTAATTTCCCCTTCGACCTGCGACCTTGCAAAGGTCAACCTAAAGTGAGAAAGGGACCTTGACCAGAAAAATCGAACTGGGTGCAATTTAGATGCTACCATCATGTGTAGCACCTTGTTCTACTCGTAATGAATAGGGCTTTTCAGAAAAAAAATACTAGGAGCACCTTACTCACTTCTGGCAAATTGCAAGACAAGGGTCACAGGTCAAAGGGGACATTTGAAAAAACAAAATAATGGCTATCATTTCTGAACTCAGCATGTCAGAAAACCCCCAGGTGAATTTTTTCTTCGAAAATCTGAGACGGACGGGCAACGAAATGTCCCTTTTCTGGTTGAGTTGGCATGGAATGACCCATGAGCAACATTATCACTGGTATCCTTGTTTTAAAAAAGTATTTAGTTTTCACTTCTTTGTTTTTCTTTAATTCAAAATTGAAATATTAGCATATTTTATGCAACATGTTTTAAACACAGTTTAGTGTTTATTTTAATAATTTCAAAATATGCTTTCCCAAAATAAACAGTCCAGCGCAAAGTAAATAAATATTGAAATGAGTGCAAAATCTGTTGCATATTGTTATTTGGTTTGTTATAATTAGTGTAGTTTTAATATGTTTAAGCTCCAAGGTTACCAGCAGGTGGCAAAAAGGTGTACATTTCAATTTCTGTCTTCTTACTGTCTAACTCACATAAATCAGTGAACTTGCAGGGTAGCATTGAAAACATCTTCTACCCATGCTAACACATTCCTAGGCAAGTGATATAAACTAAATAATTAATGAAAAAAAAATGCAGGGACCCCTTCAACTGCAGACGGTATTAGTCACAGGCCACTATAAAAAAAGAAAATAACACAGTAATGTGTGCATGTCATTTAGACATGTGTTGACTGAATTTTCATTTTCCCCACCCTAAATATTTACTTAGCTTTCCTGCGATTCAAAAACAAAGCACTATCTGAGAGGGGAAATACACCCAACTATAATAAACAAAACGAGTAGATTAAAGCAGGTTATTCCCTTACAGTGCTATCTAACTGCATTGTATTGTAATGTAAATTTAAATTACAGGTACTACAGGTTGAATTATATGGTTTCAATACCACTAATGCTTTTTACTGTGGGGAGGCTGCAGATAACCGTGTACAGTAGTCCTACATTCTCTTTTGCTCTTATGATTTCAGATGTTGAAAATGTCAGAGAGGGTTTGTTTTAGATTATTAGTTTATTGTTTTTGTTTTTCAGAACCCAAATTTGTTGGCTCGTATGTTATCCCTGACAATGATGACCACGAGGATGATAAAGTGTATTTCTTCTTCACTGAAAAAGCAATTGAGGTGGATGGTGGTGTGGTCTATACCAGGGTTGGGAGAGTCTGTGCTGTAAGAATTTATTATTATTATGTTATTGTGACAGAGATCGAATGATTCTTGGTGTTAGATCTCCCTCCCGACCTGCGAGGGTGCTGTGTAATGGGAACAGAGTACCCTGGACTGGATGGCCCGACCCAGGGTTAGGTGGAAGTTGGCCATCTAGAAAGGGGGCAAAGCTACGGTACACTAAATCATCGACCCGGAAGGGAAATGATGTAGCATCCGTGGATTGGAGGAGCAGGTGCTCTCATTAACCAAGGGGTCACCTGCACCGGCACACTGTTGTACCACTTTGGCACAGTTATTTAAGAAGGCCAAAAGCTGCTTTTAGGTACAATGTTCCCAGATTATGGAAAAAACTACTAACTGATATTAGCAATGCAGTCACTTAATATTTTTAAATCATGATTAAAAATTCACTTTTTTAGACTAGGATTTTATACAAAATGTTAAAAGTGCTCTTTCTTCTCTTTTTATTTCTCTACTAATATTGATGTTTTTTGTTGGTTTTGGTTTGTTTAACTATAACTTTTTCATGTTCATTTGTTTATTGTTTTAATTAATTTTATTCTATTTTTTGTTTTTATTGACTTTGAGATACTGTTGTATAAAAGGTGCTATATACATAAATACACATGCTTACTTAGTAACTTGTGGGAATCCGCATTTAGGGGTTCACAGCTTTTTGAAATGTTGGAATACATAACCTAATAGTCAGTGTATTCCAAATAACATCATGCAGAGGCTGACTATTATGTTGATGTCTTCTTCATACATTGGAAAATGATAGGTTCCCAGACTTATTACACCATTCATTAATCTAGTTATCTTATCATTGCAGTATACAGTTTATAAACTACTGTAATAAAAGCCTAGCCACACTACTCCTTCAAAATCGGCTTTGCAATGGTAATGTTGCTATGTGCTTTAAATAAACACACAGAGAGATGTAGATCTTCACCACCATACCCAATCAGGCACTTCACCCTTCTAAAATGATGAAGATGAAAATCAAATTGTATTTATGATTTTACATGGAGGTATCAGATGCCCAGATTGATGCTGTCTAAACTTGTCCTTTGTCAGATATTTGGGGAATTATCAACAATTTAATTTTTGCTTGCTCCTCAGAATGACCTTGGAGGACAAAGAATGCTGGTAAATAAATGGACTACTTTACTCAAAACACGACTTATTTGTTCTGTGCCTGGGCCTAATGGAATTGACACACATTTTGATGAACTGGGTAAATACAGCTTTGTAATACAAATTGATTGAATCATACTTAAAATAAAATGCGTGACTTATTGATATGGTAGCTTATTTCTGTAGATGTTAACGTATTCTGCCCCACCCCTCCCCCCATTATCATCATTACAAAACTATATTTGTTATCTTATTTTTTGTATATTTCGTCTCAATAATACTGATATGATTTGAAAGAGGAAAAACTATTGGAGCAACTGCTCTGATAGAAAACATCGATTGAGTTTTTACACAGGGTCTAGAAAGATCTGTTACCAGAAGAAACTGTGTGAAAGTTGTTTTAACCACTGCTTTAAAAAGATATCAAACCATCTGGACTGGACTTACTGACTTCACAGCAGACTTCTCCAAATGGTGGTATAGGGTGTACTGTGCAACCCGCGAGGTAAAACAAGTTAAAACACCCTCTTACCCAACATGTGCCTTTGAACTACATATTTACTAAAATAAAGACAACCACTAAGGTCTTTCATATGTTTTCCAGAGGATGTGTTCCTACTCCAGACAGGAGATGATAAAAACCCTGAGGTTTTTGCCCTATTCAGCACTACAAGGTCAGTGATTTGAGCTAAAGTGCAGTCGTCATGTACAGATCACAACCATAACACAATTTGCTGAATGCAGACTAAATAAGCAATGTAGATTAATTATATTTTAAATTCCAAACATTACAATAGCTAAATTGAAATATTGACATATACAGTACAACCACAGCACCCTTATTAACATGTACCTACCGCCCTCTGGTGAGCATGGAACAAACCCTTCTAGGTTCATTGACCTCTGTGTCATGCAACAATCTCCTCAAAAGCTATGTCCAAAAAAGAATATTTTGACAAAACAAAGAAATAATTAATTAATTACCAGCATGTTTGTAATACATATGTTTTAGTCTGAAAGGATACATTTTTGTATTAATTCAGTTGAACTAATAGATGTTTATAATCAGGTAGTGCATGTGTGTCAACGTGCAGTCATACATGGGGACATGCGCACTGTATATAGGCGCTATTCTCCAAACAGATCATGATTCTCATTTGTTCATAATTATTTCTGAAGTATGCTAAACTAAGAACACACAGTGTATATTATAATATTACCTGTCTCACACATGTGTCTTTTAAAATGTATATCATATACCATTTGTTCTTAAAATCCTACAGTACAACATTGCAACTTATTTTTGTATTATTGAACAAGAATGAGTAAGACGAAATCGGATTTAAAGCCTTTAGTACGTCTCTTGGAAAATGCCACCAGTTAGTCTTAACCTTTAACCTAACAGCCAACATGTGCACCAATCTGAAATCTGTTTTTTTAACTGATAGGATATCGATTGTTCTAAACATGTAATGCTGTGGGACTGCGACGGTAGACAATGAAAATGCCTAGCTAGAAGCTGCTAACAGTCTTGATATTCACGTAGTAGTTACTTTTCTTCAAAGTCAAGGTTTTTCCATGGTCCCACTGATCTGGGTGATTTCTATTACCATAATGTAAATAGGTGTTCACTGCAAGCATGGGGAATAGTCTACATGCATGCACTGCTATTTTGCTTTTCCTTTTTATAGCAATGTATTTAAAGGATATGCTGTGTGTGTTTATCATATGGCTGATGTTCGAGATGCATTCAATGGGCCATATGCACACCAAGAAGGACCAGAATACCATTGGGCAGCTTTTGAAGGAAAAGTGCCATTTCCAAGACCTGGATCAGTAAGTCATTTTTAAAGCCTTGTTATATATTACTACTTAAGTATTATTACTACTTATGTAGTAACATTTCATTATTCACAGGCTTCTTACTGGAAAAACTTTTCTGAAGTGAAACCTTTCAGCTAATGCCTTTGTGTCTTAACATAATGATATTTTACCAACTGTTTTGCTTTCTTTTGAAAGTTCACTTGACATCGCGTTGCCCACATCATAGTGTTAGCAATCCTATAAGCCCTGTACCGATGTATACAGTAGCAGATGCATGGTGAGTTTAAACCTATGCATAAGCCAAGAAGTGAATTTTAGGCACTTAAAGCTTGACAATGGCAGTAAAATCTTCTGGAATAATGAGGTGAATATTACATAATTTCAAATACTTTAAAAATGCCATTGAATGATAAATTCAATTCACCCATGAACAATGTCAGTGTGTCTTCCTATTGGGCTGAAGGTAACATTATCATTCTGCTCAGCTTTTACACAAATCAGTTAAATCAATTAAATTAAGTTCAGCACATTGAGACCAATCGTTGTCAAAAGTCACTTCTGAGCAACATGGTTCAAACTTGTCTTTAGGTATTGTGTTATTTATTTGCAAGCAAGTAATTTGGAAAAAAAAAAAAGAGTTTTCTTCCTAAGTAGATCTCTGCCTACATCAGCCCTTTACTGTATTTGTACCTATGAAACACTATTAGGAAATGGAATACTTGCTGACCTTTAAAATATCAAAAGGTTAAGATATCAACTTAAACATCTTGTGATATGTGGCACCAGCGTGCTGCTGTTAAATGGAAATTTAATGTGTGGTCAGGAATACTACTGATGAAACCAAAAATGAAAAAATAAAAGAAAAATATTCACTTTTGGAACGCCTTCTGTTTCCAGCCTAATAATGTCTTTCATAATTCAAATAATAGAGAAAATACTGTAGGTCTGGCCTGACTCTTCTTTTCTACCCCCTTGGTTTGCGTCGGATTTCATTTCATTTGATTGATTTGGTTTTAGAAAGGGGGATCCATCCATTTTGGCTTTTCAATCAACGCCTCAGGAATGACAAGGGGCTTCTGGGAGAGTTCTGGGGGAATATGGTGCAACCATAGTAAAGCTACTTTTATCAAAAACACATGGGCATATCTTGAATTACAACAGATGAAGTTTATATTGGAGAACATTTTAAAATCTAAAAGTCTTCTTTCCTCTCTTTGCAATTACATTATTTTCCGCTTTCTGTCCTCCCACTAGTTTCATATCTAGATATAGTGGCTGTGACTACTGTAAATTGCAGAAACGCTTACAGCAGACAGGCAGTTTTAAAGAGTTTTTACTGAGCCTCATTTACAGTAGTAGCAAAGCAATAAAAGTGATGAACTTATAATCTTGGGTTTGTAGTTTTGTATTATTATTTAGGCAAATACCTGTATGTAAGAGGGGCGGATATCCCCTTGATTGAGACGATGGACACAGGAGTTATTGTTGGCAAATGCCACACAGGCTTCCATATTTACTTATTCAATTTTAAAACAAATACAAAACAATAATACTTTGGTTGCTATTGCATGTGTTGGACACCAGGGCATCAGCGATGACAGCCCAGGTGTGGGGGGTCTTCACAGACACACACACTCACCGAAGTACCAGTATGGTAGTAAATGTGTGAAACAGATATACAGTATGCAGTGTAGCAAGAACACACACACACACATACACACACACACACACACACACACTTGCATTCCTATATTTGTGGGGACTTCTCATTGACTCTCACTATATTTTTATTTACTATTTCTACCTCCAGTCAGACAAAACTCCACACAGGGTGAAAGCCAACAACAAACTAAGTATTTTGACACTTTTATAAAAACATTTTTAAAGCATTTTTAGTTCTTAAAACCGTGTTTTACAAAGTGGGGATGTCCCCAAAATGTTGGTTTTTCAGAAGTTGCTATCTTCGTGGGAACATTTTCTCAAATTCTGTCCGCACATTGATAGTAATACCTGCCCCTCCCCCCAAACACACACACACAAATGCAAAATAAACCACAGTGAAAACAAAACTAACAAAACAAAAGGTGGCCCACAAGTGGCTAATCGCTGCCTCTAGTAAAAGGAGGGTCCTGCTCCGGGAACCTTCTGTGTTACACAAATCATAAAATCCCCAAATCTATAAACTTTTCTTATAATTAAATGTTTCAGCTGTCCTGGTTGAACACATAGAGACAACAAAAATGAACAAAGCATCTCCCTTTGAACAAGCACTCAGTGTTGTGGTTCATAGCCGACCCGTCTCTCTCCAACGCATGCATCCGGCTGGAAAATTATAAAGGAGTGTGTTCACTGTTCATTTATAGTCAGGCGCTTATTGAGACATGCTCACCAGCCAGTCAAGGATTCCTTGGTCATGCCTTCTTGTGAAACCACACATCTGGCATCACGTCTGACGCCAAGCATCCAAACTCCACCTGCAGCACCACGCATAAGCCAGAGAAGACAGTGATGGAACTCTCCCTGCTACACCATACTAAAGACAATATGTTTATTACCTCCTTATAATCCCATCAGTGTCACTAAAGCAAAACTAAAAAAATGTAACCAACTACCTCAAATTTATATATATATATATATATATATATATATATATATATATATATATATATATATATATTTATTTATGAACATGTGTATTAATATAATATTACTGAATAAAGCAAAATTAACCCTATGTTGCTGTTACATTTAATATAATGTACTATAGTCCTGCTTGATTTATGCATCTGTACCACTTCCATCCACCTCACAATGCTCATTTATTCTCGTCGTTTTCCCCTTAGTGTGCCAGTAAGATGAATGGAGGTCAGTACACCAGTTCCAAGGGTTACCCAGACGATGTCCTTCGCTTTGTGCGTGCTCACCCTGTAATGTACCAGCCTGTCTACCCTGTAAACAAGAGACCGGCTCTTCTCAAAACAGATGGGAAATACAATCTCAAACAGATTGCTGTGGACAGAGTTGAAGCAGAAGATGGACACTACAATGTTCTTTATGTAGGAACAGGTAAAGAAGAAGGGAGACATCTGCCAGGACATTTTGTTATAAACTAGTTATAAATCCAAGCTGGGCCAGCCTTAGGCAGTGATGATTAAGTGCGGGGTCCAGAACATGAAATTAACGCTACAGTAGCAACCACATCTTAAAGTTAGGTGCAGTAGGCCTATTGAAAAATACTGTAAGTGAGTTCTGACATGTCGACGACAAGAATAACCAGGCAGAAATAAATACATAAATAAATAATAATAATAAAAGTCCCCCTTTGACATTGTGTGCAATGTCACTTTGCCATCCCCCCACCCCCCCCAATTAGTTTTTAGTGTTTTGACAACAAAATGTTGCTGGTTGCTAAGGAATAAAAAAATATGTTTAAAAAAAAATTAAACATGTCAACCCTTGCACTTCAAAAGGCACCTCCTTTTATTAATTATTACAATGAACCTAGCGGCACTTACAATGATAACTGGTTCTGAATCATAGCTTGATGTTGAATCCTGATTTATTTATTTTGTATTAGAGAATTTTTGTTTTTATTTATTTTTCAGACAATGGTGTTGTACTAAAAGTGATCACAATATACAACAAGGAAACTGAAACTATGGAAGAAGTAATTCTAGAAGAACTGCACATTTTCAAGGTAACTTTAGTATTTAATCTGAAATTTTGATATGGTCATACCTTGTAAATTCTCCAGTGTGACTCATCTGGTATTTGTGAGTCATTTATCAGAGACATTTGCTGTGCTACAGTATTTTGCAGATTTTGTATTAACAGTGACACTATCACAACCTTGATAGAGAATATGTGACATGGAGTACATTACAGCACCACTGTGCTAAACTGCGTTTTTTCAATGGGACTCATTCCTTGACATTTAGGTTGTGGATACACCAATACATTCCATATTTGAAGGCACAATTCGAGGTCTGTTTGCCGTCTTTTATGTTTACTGATGTCATAATTTGAGGCCAGTATTTAAAACAGCTTAAGGGAGGTGACCTGCACTAAAAACTGAAGTGATACCATATGCTTGAGTGAGTGAGGGGTCTGAGTGGAATAGAACCCTCCTTGAGGGACACCATCCATTATTTAATCTCACTCATACCCATCAAGTGTGAGTGATGTCTCTGAACATAGGATAATGAATGCCAGCCTTTGTGATAAGGCCCCCTAAATAAGGAATGAGTAAAGGGCGTACTCACTTCCTCCAGCCACACCCCAGCTGCACTTATGCATGGATATTAAAAGTTCAAGTGATGTCTCTGATCATGGGCCTTATTTTGTTTTACTATCAAAAATGCAATTCGTTTTTTTTTTTTTTAACTTTCATCAAGGATGTTAATTTGTTGCAAATTTGTGTTATCCTATCTCTAGTTAATAATGTAGTAATATTAATAATAACAGTAATCATTTTAATTTTTTTTTTTTTTGTTAAGGTTCCTGTCCCGATAGTGGCAATGGAAATTTCTGTTAAAAGGGTAGGTTCATTATATAATCTGTATTATAAAAGAGATATAAAAGTTAACAGCCATTCTTTAAGATCCAGCTATTGACAATGCTTTTTATGTTACGCATTTTTGAAAGGGACAGTTCTAAAATGCAGTGAATGTTATTCAAAATGTTTTGGCCATGCTCCTCAACAACATCTATTTTTTTTTTTTATACTGATTTAGTGTGACATGTTTTGTTACCCAAATATTGAAGTCATGTTCATGTTTAATAACCTTAGTTCTTTTAAATATGTTCTGGGAACAAATGTTCAATGAACTTTAACACTCAATTCCCTTACAGCAGCAGCTGTACGTCGGTTCTGTATCTGGAATAGCTCAGGTAAAGCTCCATCAGTGTGATGTGTATGGAACAGCATGTGCTGACTGCTGCCTGGCCAGGGATCCATACTGTGCCTGGGATGGGGTGACATGCTCCAGATATTACCCAGATGGAACACTCACTAAAAGGTAACACACATGTTGTAAGCTTTATTTTTTTATAGAATTGGTTCAGTAAACTATTTATTTCAAATGAAAAGTTATTTCATATCTGGAGGTACAGTATACTGTTCCTTGAGAGTTCACAGGGGCATTTTCCTTTTCAATTCTTCCACAGTGCGTGTATTATTATGCCAATAAAAATACAAACATCAGTACAACCCTTTCCTGTAAAGAATTGCAGGTTATACACTGAATCCAGGGTTCTGTGTCCTGGATTCAGAGACTTATTGGTTCTTAACAGACCAATACGTCAGTTTTTTGGCGAGCAGTGTCTAAAAAGTGATAATCAGTTTCCCTCATGGTTCTAAAAAGTTTCCTTGATGCTTTACTCATGTTTATAGCTAATGGCTTTTGGGTGCTTATCAAAGTATCTTCTTAATTGTCAAAGCATTTTCACTGAGCAAATAGAAAGCAAGTATTGCACACATGTAGCCTATGCATTCTCAAACAGCATCTTCATTAGGACATTCCGTTTTGTTTCAATTAGAGTGTATGCTCACATAATGCAAAAATGTCATAATTACCATTATGGCACACTTTTAACAATCTTCTTTAAGAACTGTAAAAGATATAGCTTTATTTTTACTTGTATTAATTGTGTCTGTTAGTTAAGAAATCCTTGTTACCAAGACATCTCTTGAACAATTGTGTAAGACTTTGTGAGTGATCTTTTTTTAATGTCCTGGGGCCACTGTTTGTCTTGCAAAGACTAAACAGGAACTACATTCCATTGACAGTATTTAATGCATTTCTTTGAAAACATTACATTATTCTAGAACACAAAATAGACAAACTGACAATCAGTTTTCATATAAACACAATTAAACCTTATGTACCGCATATTATTAAAAATGCCAGAAAATGGATGTTCACCTTAAAAAACACATTAGAGACAATTTTACATCTCTAAGGTTACAGTGTAATTACGGCAGCATTTTCTTCCACAGTATCTGTGAAAGAACTTTAAAAAGTAAACAAATGTCAGACGGCAGGGTGTCCTGATTGCTGAACTGCACGTATATATATATATAATTTGTGTTGCATATTATTTATGCAGACGCTTCCGTAGACAAGATGTCCGTCATGGTAACGCAGTGCAGCAGTGTCGTGGGCAGCATATACACGGTATGTACCTCAACAAAACTGCTGTAGTTTACAGTATGCCACTGCCAGATAGGTGAGAATGTCAGGAATTAAGTATATATAGAAGGGTGAACATTTTAAAACAGTCACCTAAACTAAGCATCTACTGGTTCTTACCAACCAGCCAGTGTTTACTCTTATAAAGGTTTGCCTGTATTTGCAGTTTTCCCATGGTTATACTATGTATGCTTTTTCCATGTTTTTTTTTTTTTTTTTAATATGATATACTGCACCTCTCTGGGCTTTACAATACTATGTTTTACCATGCTTTCACTATGCTTTATTACACTTTGCTGTGTTTTTTATGATAGGAAACTTTTACAAGGGTAGTGTCTAAACTAATTTCCACATATATGTTTCGTTGCATATATAATAATGTCAAGCAAAAAAAAGCCTGTTTCATATAAAAATAAACTACTAAACAAATGTACACTACTTCATTCTTTAAGTTCTGTTATTGTTTGTCTCTGTATTAAATGCCCTCATTACTGAAATTCAGTAATGATAAGGAATAATGAGAAACTGTGCAGTCTCAGTGATCATTTCAAAGCTAACATTGCTGAATCATTTTAGCATTCATTTTAAATGTAAGTTACAATGATTAACCCCTTTCCAGTAAACTATGATGAGACTATGATGTGACTCGTATGAGAGTTGGAGCCATGTCATTTTTATTTAGACAATTGCATGGGTTAGAATTCTTTTCAGCTATTTACCTTGCTCAGTTTGTCCAGCCCATTTTATACATTTAAACATAAACTGCTGTCCTTAATCAAACACATTACAGTGCTCCCCCTTTATAACGCTGCAATAGGGAGCCATAGTTAAGAGACTGTGCTATTTGTGTTCCGCCTTATAACTAGGCCCTGTGAAAATTGCAATTTCACGGGCTGCACGGAAATCATGAAATTAGCCAGTATTCTTTAGAAATAAAAATAATTTCATAATTATTTGTATTTCATACAAAAAAAATAACGGTACAGCTCTGCTATGTGCCTGTGTGTAATATTCGCCATGCAGAGTGCTGTGCAGTGATGATGTCATGTCACTATGCAATCTAAGTGAGAAATTAAAATACTACGCACTGTAAACAAGAAAATGGATGTCTCTAAAAAGGCTAAAAATGTGTCTGCAGCAGATCACGTAAAGCAGTATCCAGCAGAAGTTTTACACAGCGATGGAGGTAAGCTCTTCTGTATATCCTGCAATGTTACTATAGATCACTACCGAAACTAGTCTGTTGACAGGAATTTGATTTAGATTCAAGTATTCATCGAAAGAGAAAGGAAGAAATCCAGAGCAGTACTGTGACTGCTTTACTTGCAAAGAAACAAAAAACAGCGACTTCCATATTCCAAAAGTCCACTTATTAAATGTTGACCTGACAGAGACGTTTGTTTGCGCAAATATCCCTTTTGAAAAACTGGACAACCAAAAGTTACGGAAATTCTTCAGACAGTGTAGCAAACGTGGAATGATTCCTTCATCAGCCCAGCTGAGATGTGAATACTTACCTAAAGTTAGAGTATCACAAGCAGGAGATTATGGAATTGGTAAAACAGTCTGGTTGCTTGTCAGTGGTCACACTGGCGAGTCAACTGATGCACAAGATCAGTATGGGTTACACATTTTATTTGTTTTGCAAGACCTAAATGGTGAACATGCACCTGATGTACTAGAACTGAAAGCTGTCCTTGCAGATACACTTTACCTACAGGCTGTTAATTGCAACACCATTTCACAAGCTATTGTAAAGTGCTTGAATAACTTTGATGTTAATTTTGATGTCAGTGCTTTTATATGTATATTTGCTGTTTAAAAGAATAATAATCTGTACACATAATTGATATACTCTAAGCACACTCTTAAACTCAGGGGAGATGTTCAGGAGGACAAAAATATGTTTTGGACTCCTGTAAGTTGATCAGTCTTACACTGGGCTTGCAACATATCCAGATGACTTTTTTATAATCAAGAAAATGACACAGACTCATTTAATTTGAAGTTTTAATGAATCAGAGCAGTAGTAGTGCTCTTTTCGGTTTATTAAATGCTTTAAAAATTGATCAAGTGGTTGCAAGCCACTTTGGATCCCTGCTAATAGGCAACCTGGGCATTTCCAGTGCCTCTACAGATTTAACTGCATTAGTACTTTACTACAGTAATACAAGTATGGTTATTATATATTTAGCCTTCAGGCTATGCATGCATAAAGCTAAAAATGCCCACTGTTAATTCTAGAACATTCAATATATATATATATCACTCTCTTAAGACTAAAACATATTTTCTCTTCCTTATAGCAATGCATCAATATAAAAGACATACATTCAAAATAGTTCTTACCTTCCAAAATATATGGACGTGTAGAATATAATATAAGGACAGGAAAAATAAGAACTGTCTTCAAAAGGTAGAGACATCTAAATTCGACCAAACAGCAATCAGTTTTTCAGAGATCCTCAGAGCATGGGTCACATCAGCTTGTAGTTAGCAAGTTGAGCAATAGCAAATGGGGTCTTGCTCTGGGCTTATCTGGTCAACTCTGCATTCTCATTCCCATCGTCAGTTGGCAAAAACATTTACACTGAATCCATCAAAGAACTGCACACCCTTGCAACCAAGGCCTTCCATGCAAAAGGATCTAATGACTTATAGCACAATTCACATTCAAAATGATCTAGACAGCATTCAGAACTGGGCAGACACATGGCTGTGGCAGAGCAGGGCTCTGCCCTTAGAAATACTGGCAGGGAAGGAGTTAAATTCTCCTCCCTGCCCAGGTTGATTGCTTCAGGTGTGAGCAATCCATCAATTAATTATTCAATTATTATTCAGCCACCTGGCATAAAAAGAGGCCTCAGCCTCCCAGTAGGAGAGAGAGTTCTAGAAGAGAAGAAGTGGTTTTGTGTGTGCTGTGTTTTGTAGTGTGCTGTGTTTTGTAAGTTTTTTTTGACCAGTGAAGGCAACGCCCAGCCTGGAAACTTTATTTGTAAGTTTTGTTTTGTGTTTATTATTTTGTGTTTAAAACCTTTGTTTTTCTGGCCCTTGTGCTGATTTATTTTGTATTTTTGTTAATTAAAAAGCTTTATTTTGAACGTTTAAACTGTCTGAGTCTCAAACCTCTGTCATCCTTGTCACAATGGCAAATTAAATTTAATAGAGAAAAGTGTAAAGTATTGCATGCAGGTAATAAAAATGTGCACTATAAATATCATATGGGAGATACTGAAATTGAAGAAGGGAACTATGAAAAAGACCTAGGAGTTTATGTTGACTCAGAAATGCCTTCATCTAGACAATGTGGGGAAGCTATAAAAAAGGCCAACAAGATGCTCGGATATATTGTGAGAAGTGTTGAATTTAAATCAAGGGAAGTAATGTTAAAACTTTACAATGCATTAGTAAGACCTCACCTAGAATATTGTGTTCAGTTCCGGTCATCTCGTTACAAAAAGGATATTGCTGCTCTAGAAAGAGTGCAAAGAAGAGCAACCAGAATTATCCCTGGTTTAAAATTATTTGTTTATTTAGCAGACGCCTTTATCCAAGGCGACTTACAGAGACTAGGGTGTGTGAACTATGCATCAGCTGCAAAGTCACTTACAATTACGTCTCACCCGAAAGACGGAGCACAAGGAGGTTAAGTGACTTGCTCAGGGTCACACAATGAGTCAGTGTCTGAGATGGGATTTGAACCGGGGACCTTTTGGTTACAAGCTCCTTTCTTTAACCACTGGACCACACAGCCTCCCAGCCTCCCTGTGGAAAAGGCATGTCGTATGCAGACAGGCTAAAAGAATTGAATGTATTCAGTCTTGAACAAAGAAGACTACGCGGCGATCTGATTCAAACATTCAAAATCCTAAAAGGTATAGACAATGTCGACCCAGGGGACTTCTTTGACCTGAAAAAAGAAACAAGGACCAGGGGTCACAAATGGAGATTAGATAAAGGGGCATTCAGAACAGAAAATAGGTGGCACTTTTTTACACAGAGAATTGTGAGGGTCTGGAACCAACTCCCCAGTAATGTTGTTGAAGCTGTAACCCTGGGATCCTTCAAGAAACTGCTTGATGAGATTTTGGGATCAATAAGCTACTAACAACCAAACGAGCAAGATGGGCTGAATGTCCTCCTCTCGTTTGTAAACTTTCTTATGTTCTTACAAAAGGAACGTGCCAGAACTGTCGTGACACCATACCACCTTATAACCTGTTCCACAGTATAACGGACCACCTTATAAAGGGGGAGCACTCCATTATGTTAACCCTAACCATTCTTTCTGCTGTATCTGCCTTGGTAAATAGTTCAATAATGAAGGTACTTTCTGTTAACATGTTAAACAAATAAATAGTCCCTCTTAAAATGAAATATGATTAACCTTAACCTTAACCTAGACCGGTAAATAAAACACAACAAAAATATAATATTTTATTAATGAAATCCCATTGTTTCCTTAGGGGGGGGTTCTGAAATGGCTGATGAGAGGCTGGTTTATGGAATTGAACACAACACTACACTACTCGAGTGCACACCAAGGTCTCCACAGGCAAACGTTCTCTGGTTTATACAAAGGAATTATGACAACTGGAAGGATGAAGTAAGGCGAACTTTGCATAGATTTAACACTTTGCAGAATATTTTTAAACTCTTTGTCTGTCCCTGTTCCTAAAACTTTTTTTTTCCCTGCCAGTATTTAACATTTTAAGTTTACAAAACTTATCATATTCAGTAGGGTATGTGTTAATATACATTCTTCTCATATCTGTAATCCACAATAAATCTTTCCTTTGGTCAAATTCTATGTGGTGCAATAGTAAATGCTGTACATTATCAAAACGTAAAATTTTAAAAAGTACTTATAAAAGTCATTGTTTTGCGCTAGGTTTGTGTGATAGAAAACGCTATTTTGGTATCATATATTGACCCCCCCCCCCCCCCCCAACCCCTGCCCCTGTGCTTTTCTTTTGTGAATTTAGGTAAAAACAGATGAAAGAATTGTAAAAACAGACCATGGCCTTTTATTCCTGAAACTGCATCGAATGGATGGTGGGACTTATTTTTGTCAGACAGTGGAGCATGGCTTCATCCACACAGTTACTAAAATCACCCTGGAGGTCCTGGAAGAGGAGAGAATTGAGGAAATGTTTAATAAAGACGATGAGGAAGAGCTACACCATAAAGAACCTTGCCCTGCACCGCAGGGGTTGTCCCATGGGTCCAATAGGCTTTGGTACAAGGAGTTCCTTCAATTGATAGGATATAGCAACTTCCAAAGGGTGGAGGAGTACTGCATGAGGGTCTGGTGCACAGACAAGAAACGGAAAAAGCTCAAAACACTACCAACCAAATGGAAATACTCCCAAGTACAGGAGAGGCAAACCAAGACAAGAGGGGAACGCCACAGAAGTCCTAGACATGCCCGGGATACTTGATGATTGTAGGAATTTTACTGGAGATTTCTAGTAAAATGTGCTTAAGAACATTGTGACTTTTATATAACACAGACACCCGTGTTATGCTTTGTGTATTAAAGCAATATTTTCTATAAGTACTCTGAAACTACACAAGGATATGTCTATCTGGAATATGGTCAAGCTATAATACTAATTAAGAGCATAATTGTTCAAAGATGAACTATTTACGCAACAAAATGTTTCTGTTAATCTGTGTACAGGTCATTGAATCTGGTTGTGTAAATTCTTCAATAAAAAGTACAGTAATGGTGACCTAAATCCAGTATTACTTACTGTAAGCTACTAAGCATTTACTTCTGTTGCCTTAACTGGAATTATATAATGTTAACGATTTATAATAATAAAAAAAAAAAAGCTTAAAAAAATAAAACTTTTAAAGCACTTTCTTAGCTTACAGCATTTAAAGAAACTATGATAATGTTTATGCAGAGTTTGGACTATACGATATTTATCAGGCCGCTTTCTATCTTGGTCTACAGCAGGGGAAACATAACATCCCTAGCTTACATTATAGGTATGACACCATCATTCAGTTACATAGCAAAACAAAAAACTATTTGCATAGATCATCAAGGGAACACATGGTTGAACAATGTACAGTGTGCATGTATTGATAAAGCGCCTTTAGAGTTACTACCATAATGTTACGTAATTCCAGTTTTACATTTGCTTACTTATCTGTTTGTAGAAAACCTGTTACTAATCAACAGGCTGTTTGCCTCCAGGTTTAGAAAAGCATGAAGCAAAAATTATGAAGCAATGTTAACCCCATGTTCAAAGTCCACAATGCAATTCAATATTATTCAATATTGTAAACAAGAAAGTACAATATGCATTCCTTATCATTTTAATGTGTAAGGTAGTTTTAGCCATCAGCCCCATAATGCAAATTAAAAAAGAGTGTGTCTTTGGAATACAACTAGGTGTAACAAGTTTTGATTTGGGTTTGTGAAATTCACTCCTCAGTGGCAAACTGGGGTAAATGCATTGTGAATCTGACAGGATAGAGCTAAGTTCAGTATTTACCTCTGGGATTTTTATACAGCATCATTTTATTGATCTCATGCTTTAAACTAAAGCTGCCTGTCTTTGATGAACTGAGAGTGAGCGTTTCATGTACAAGCATTTGAAGGAAACTTGGAGATAACCCAGGATTCGCAAAGTATTACAGAACATGCTGTGACATTGCCAAACTTTTTTTTTTTTTTTTTTTCAAAAAATTCTCTCCCATCCGCTGTTAAAACTGAAAAAACAACAGCAGTGTGCAGACATGTCAACCCCAAAGTGTTCATGCCAGTGAGACCAGTGCTGAAAAACCTTGGGATTGATGAAAAACCTTAACCTAGACCGCTAGATTTTTATTTAATTTTTTTTTTTTGGGGGGGTGGGTTGCTCTTGACGGATCAAGATTTTTGCGCATGGCTGACAGCAATGCCACTGGCCTAGATTGTAAGGGCTATGCACACCGGGAGCAAAGCAAACAACACGAATACAGCATGGCCATGAAAAGAAAATACTGTCTGCTTTTGCTCCTTTTGTGTAGATGAAATAAAATAAATAAAACAAAGAAATAGTTTGGGTATACCACGCACTAAAAAAAAAATAACTGTGAATGTTTATATCTGGTTTAACATGTAAATTATTCAAAAGGAATACATCTACACATATTTCTTTGTACTGTACATACTGAGAAAATTAGTTTAATATACTTTTTTATTGATTTTTTAGTTTTAATAACATCTTCAGTTAGTGTGTGAATGTGATTATTATTATTGGTCAACATTATCAAAACAAAGAAGCGTCATTTTACAGAAATACGAAACCAGTGTGTGGCGCACCCCGTCACTTTGACTAAAATTAAGGTGAAATAAAGAGAGATAGACAGACCATCAATTTCCAATTGTTCTGTTATGTCTTACCATATGGCATCTTTCTTTTTGTTGTTTTTATAACCACTGACACTGGCATCATAAAGAAAATTATATTTTTCGACTTTAACAATTAAATTCTCATTTCTCTTTCTGCGTGAACAAGACGGTGACAGACTGACAGCCTCTCCTTCGACTCTGCCTGAGTAATGACGTGTTGTGTACAGAAACACAGAAGGCTTGCACAGACAAGCCGTCAGTGTGAGACAACAAGGCAATTCTCTTTGGAGTAAGGGGGGAGTTTGCGTAGCAGCTACAAGTATATAGAGTGGTAATGTACACCTCTTCATGGTGACCCCCCGCCATCTGATTTTTAAGAAAGCAGATAGGTAGTATCCACATTTTGAAAGCATACTTTGATTTCAATACTGCATACTCGGTTGATGATGAAATTGTGAACTGTGACAAATGCAACTCAGTTTGTGCTGAAAAGAAATGCATTCTGAAGGTGAATGGCTGCACATACTGCATAGCCTCTTATACTTGACAATATGCCAGTAAGTAGCTATCGATTGACATAGAAACTAAGGATTCGATACAAGAAAACTGTACCACCAGTGCAAAGTCTTCCTTTTCAACAAGTAAGTGGCTTCAAAGTTCAGTGGTTCTTGCTTCTGTTGCAAAGCAAAACTTTGAGTTTGTCTGGAGTATTAAAAGGGCCAGGACTGAGTAGCCTTTTTCATTCCATTCAGATTATTTGACAATGTGACTTTTCAAACCTGTTAGCCCTGTCTACTCTACATATAAACAACTTGGGTAGCAGTAGAAGCAGTTGTTTTGTAATAGTTTTATAACATTTCAATTGTCTTTATGCTGGAGACAAACTTTGCACTTGTAATTACTGTAAAGGAAAACATTCAAGCAATTTGACAATGTCAATCCAATGCCAAAATGTAAGTCATATTAATGTGACCCATTTATATAAAGACATACATAATCTGTGATGTGAAAAAAAGCTATTAAAATTATTTGAAGCAGCTTCCTCTTTTAAGCAGTAAATCTCTGTAAAAGTACAATACATATTAAAACATGTTAGTTTAGACTAAGTCAGTACTACTACGACTAATTTATTATAAACTAGAAACCTTTGCCAGCTTTTGTTACTATTTTAGCAAATATATGTGTGTTTGTTTATTGTTGAAAAGGGACAGTTAATTGTATTTTAGTACCAAGCTGTTTTCTTCAACATTTTTGTTTTTGGTCAGATAGAGTACTATAGTATTATAAAAGAATTGCTTCTGTTGCTGTTTTTGTGGATAGTGTCTGCCTTTTTTATTCTCTTCAACTGTGACATTAAGTGATAAGTGATGGTTTGTATCACACTAATACATAAACACCTGCCATATCACAATAAACTAAACCCACAGATTTTTTGCAATCTTGCAAGTCATCACATAACACTTGAACTGTGTATACATTACCACCTACCATTTCAGAATACACAACTAAAATCCCCCAATGTATTTAGAATACTTCAGAAACAGATTACACAATAAAGAACTGTAAATACGTGTTGCAACTTAAAATCATTGTAAATAAATGTTAAAGCACTGCATGGTCACATTTCTGTTGATCTCCTCCAGTGAAAAGTTGGTTAGTTTTAGCCCAGGGATGTTCATATATTCCTGGACTGACTCTAACTGCTTTCTATGCTCTATCAAAGTTTAGATTTAGGATGAGAACAATTTATAGTTAATCCACCTTGTTTACAATTTAACCCCTGGGCCTGAGGCATGTTTGAAGAACTATATGGGGAAGCTCACATTGACTGTGCTACCCATGCTTTGTGGATACATACACATTTGTCTAAACATTTCACCAAGAAGTTTCTTTAGTTTTCCTCACGTTTTATGATGAAGTGTTTTAGTTATGGATAGATAAATAAAGGCAAGGCTTCAGTCTCCAGTTCTGTCAATCCAGAATCTTTCATGTAAGCAGTTAAGACAACAACCTCTGCTCCAGCCCAGTTAATAAACCTTTCTCTGTAGATTCTTCCTGTAATTACATACACACGGCCACTGGTTTCAGTGTGAGAAGCAAAACCAACATTGAATCATCTCTTCTATTTGTAATCCATAGATGCCAAAGACGAGGGAGTCAAAGGGTAATTGCCCATCCCAGTTTTTCAACTTCTTTTTTTTTATTAAATGGTAGGATGTTGTTTCTGTAGCACTAATTATATCGAGCTACTTAAACACAAGTAGCAATACATGTAAGTAGCAATGATTTTTTATCAGTGCGTAACGTGTTTGACATCTGTATTGCTCATCAACAACACTTTTACCACTGTAGACTTTTTGTAAATATCAAAAGGCACATTGTTACTGTCAGATTTAAGAAGCCCACAGCACCACCTGTTGTTGGAAAGTAAATTATTCCCAACATTAGCATTTCTCTTATATAATTGTTTCTGTTTCAAATCGGTTACTGTCAAAGAGATTAAACAATTCAAATTGTGACAGAACCCTTGCACTCTTTACTACAGGTACAGTGGTATAGAGTAAGTGCAGAATGGTTTGTAATTTGATTAGTAAACAAGGTGATAAGAAGTGGTATATATCATCGGAACCGCACGGCCTGAAGTGGTTTATACCGCTTATAACACGGCTAACTGTCATTTGGGAGATGAAAAATAATTAAAATAATTAAAACACATTTTAAATTAAGACAAAAGCAGAAACTTTTATTGTGTATACATCTGCATATAATATAGTCCCACATTTAATTTAATTTAATTTAATTTATTTATTGAAAATAAATTGCACATGTCTCTTTATTGTGAATTTCTGCATCGAATGTGGCATCTCATTAGAAACTACTAGAGGACAGAACACACGCTGAAAATCTGGTGTCCCAGCATCACCCCCCTCAGTCCCCCACTCAACTCAGCCCAGCTTACTTACCCGTACATCAGTGTTTCTTTCTTTCTATTGTGCTTGAGATCCCCAACCAAAATCTTTCCTTCTCAACCACAGCCAGTTGCTGCTCCTCTCTACTGCTTCAGATAAGTTCTTCACTGTGCGATGCAACTCTTGGCCACTGAATCCGATGTCTCTGAGAAACCGGGTTGTAGAGTGTGCCACAAATCCTCGACAACCCACCTCCACTGGGTAAACCCGGACTCTCCATCCTCGCTGTTCCGCTTCAGCAGCTAGTTGAGCATACCGCAGTTTCTTCCTCTCATACGCCTCATCTGCAGCACCCTCCCATGGCACTGTTAACTCTACCAGGTGAACAAGGAGTGCTGATCCAAACCACAAAACAATATCTGGTTGAAGGTTAGTGGTGGCAATCTCAGGTGGAAAAATAAGCCGTTGACCAACATCTGCCAGCATTTTCCAGTCTCTAGCAGCATCCAGTTGGCCTGGGCGAGGCTTGGTTTTAACACCTTTTCTTGGTGGTTGCTCTCCTGGGCGGAGGAATGTTGTCTTTTGTGTGTAATGTTTTGATGGACCTGGTGGCAACTTATTGGTCATGTTACGCTTGTCTTCCAATGCTAAGGCCAACAGGATGACAGTGATGCCAGTTATTTGAAACCATTGTGTAAAAATAATTTATTCATAGGTACATCAAAGAATGAACGAGAGATCACTAAATGCACCTAAAAACTTTTGAAATTATTGAACATATTTGTATATAACACTGATTTTTCAAAGAATGTCTCTGAAACATATATACACATTTTACACACATTTACACATTTTGTTGCATTTATTAAATAAAATAAGATTTCCACGTTATATAGCATTACAATATGTTGTTCATTACCACATATAATGTTATGTGTACTATATTGCCCTTCCAAAAAAGCAATACATGTATACTGTGATTCATCCAAGTGAACTTGGCAGTCCAAACTATATACAGCATATGCTGTACAAGGTTTAGATAAAACATTAAAGAGGGGTTGGTCTCCCTGTGTGAAACAGCACAGTAATGCCCTCAAATATTAACTTCAAGATGTTCTGCATCATTGCTCCCAGCATGATGGATGCCGTCATCCAAGCGCAAAGCATGACAAGGTCTATGATCTCCCTGCATCACAATTCTGCTACATTTCAGGGTTTCAAACAGTTGCAGCTGAACTCTGGCAAATACACATCTAGATAGTTTATTTTAACTGTGTACAAAAAATAAGCAAAATAATAAGAATAACTGGAGAGCAATACAAATTAAAAAAACAATAAAAGATCGCTGTTGTTGTTTTTACTGGCCTGGCGTTTTTACTGGGCTTCTCTTTGCTGCAGTATATGTTGAATAAAGAGCATTAGGCTTTTAATCCTGAAAAACAGATGTGAAATTATATAATATCAGGGCCAATGGTATGCTGCAGCAAAAAACAAGCACACATAATGCAGTGTACAGCTGAAGCTTTGAAAATGTTAGGGTATGATTTCAGACACTGGTCATGGAAATCAGTCAACTGATCTTAAGCTGAACATGGAAAGATTATCAGAGTTATAAATGTTAGTTATCCACCTACATGTTTGGTAACTTGCTTAACTATTACTGACATATTGGGTGGCTGGGAATGATAATGTTATCTCCAGAGCACAGATTCAGAAGATTGAAATTGATTTCCGATTAATTAAAATTATAAATAATGTAAATACTTGTGAACATTTGATTCAGTTTTCCTGGTTGCTGTATTACTACAGCTGTAGTTCATTGATTTTTCAACTATTGTTAATTAAAGGTAATAAAACCAAATAAAATACATTAACATCTCAAAATAGAAAAAAACCATAAGGCTGCATAGTTTTAAGATATACAATCCATTTAGATTCACATTGTAGAAGTCTTTGCTCAAGATTACCACCCCTATGGACCTGTAATATTCTTTTGATAGCTACTTGGAAATGTCTTGTTGTGAGAGAACTGGGCGCTTTTATGTTCACTGATGCGTCTCGGAAGTTGAAGATTAGTTTTACATATATACAGTCACCTCCAAAATTATTGGCACCCTTGATAAAGATGAGCAAAAAAAGCTGTATAAAATAAACAACACAGGTAATGAGCTATATTTTATGCTCAAATATATGGGAAAACCATATTGTTTTATTCTAATACAATTGCTCAGGGAAAAAGTTTTTTTTATTAACAAGTAATAAAAAATGTTCTCAAAAAGATATGTGTCAGAATTATTGGCACCCCTAAAGATTCTTATAAATAAAATCAAACAAAATTAAATCTGCATTAACATTCTACTTCTTTAAGTTCAAGGAACTGTATTGTGGCCTTCCATGGCTTTCTGTTTCACTGGGGTATAAAAATGAGGTAACACGCATATGAAATCCATTTGTCATCCATCACCATGGGGAAATGCAAAGAACTCACAAATGAAAAGAGACAAATGGTTGTTGACCTTCATAAATCAGGCAATGAGTACAAAACAATAGCTAAAAAACTAAATATACCACTTACCACTATTAGGGCAATAATTAAGAAGTTAAAAACCACTGGAACAGTGGTAAACTTGCCTGGTAGAGGACGCAAGTGTATCTTGCCCTCACACACAGTGAGGCAGATGGTTTGGGAGGCAAAGGGAAATCCAAGGACCACAGTTGGAGAATTACAGAACTTGGTTGCATCTTGGGGTCACCAAGTCTCCAAATCTACAATTAGATGCCACCTCCATGCCAATAGGCTATTTGGAAGGGTTGCTAGAAAAAAAGCCTTTATTGAGAGCAATCAACAAACGTAAGCGCCTGGCATTAGCAAAACGGCATTGGCACTTCGATTGGAACTGGGTGCTATGGTCAGATGAGATGAAAATAGAGCTCTTTGGCCACACACACCAGCGGTGGGTTTGGCGTCGAAAGAAGGATGTGTGTGCAGAAAAGAACCTCATACCTACTGTAAAATATGGTGGTGGATCTTTGATGTTATGGGGCTGTTTTGCTTCCACTGGTCCTGGGGCCCTTGTTAAGGTCAACGGCATCATGAACTCTACCCAGTACCAGGACATTTTAGCCAAAAACCTGGTTGCCTCTGCCAGGAGGCTGAAACTTGGCCGCAAGTGGATCTTCCAGCAAGACAATGACCCCAAGCACACATCAAAATCCACAAAGAAATGGTTAATTGACCACAAAATCAACATTTTGCAATGGCCATCTCAGTCTCCAGATTTGAAACCCATTGAAAACCCATGGTTTCAATTCAACAGGGCAGTCCATAAGCGCAGACCGAAGGATATCAAGGATCTGGAAAGATTCTGTATGGAGGAATGGTCTAAGATCCCTCCCAATGTGTTCTCCAATCTCATTAAACATTATAGAAAGAGACTCCGTTATCCTTGGAGGGGAGGGTGCACAAAGTACTGAAAACAAGGGTGCCAATAATTGTGACACTTCATTTTTTTTGGAAATAAATTTATAATTTGAGAAATGTGTAATTTTGGTTGATTCCATTTAATCATTAATAAAGTCAAATATATTCCACATGTTGGAAAATTACAATATAGCTTAGTACTGGTATTATTTATTTTATACAGTCTTTTTTGCTCATCTTTATCAAGGGTGCCAATAATTGTGGAGGTGACTGTATATATATTTTAATTTGCAAGGACATGAGAGAAGATAAATAATATTATTCATAGACCAAGTAATATGTTTGTGTACAGTTGCAGCAAGGGAAAAAGACAGACACACCATCCAGTCTTTCCTACATTTGTATTGACAGTTGCACAAGTATCAGCATGAACCAAAATGACTCATCTGATGTATAAATAAAAATAACTTCATGTTTTTGCATTCAAGGCTTTTTGGAGGTTTTTCTTCAGCACTATAAAGATCGAGTATTTTCACCTGCTTATTGTCTTTGTAAGCATACTACGATCCCAAAATCCTGCTTTTGACTAAGTGAGAATTGGCCTGGGCTAATGTTCAACCTCTCTGGACAGAATATTGGGTGAGAATTAGCCTCACAGGGGTGAGAATTAGACTGGGGTGAGGATAAACTTTAATTGTATGTGTTAACCAAGTACACAAATACTGATTTTGATCCTGTGCCATTTACTGTAGGTGCTTTCATTTGTCTCGGCTCCCGAGGAGGCGTTAATGGACACACTCCCGAGGAGGCTTTAAATGGACACACTCCCTCTAAGATGTCTGCAGCTCCAACAGCACCAATAGAGGATGCTGATGTCCAAGTTTATCATCGCAGTTTCAGATACTGGTACAGTAAAACAGGTGGCACTGATGGTTTAGCTGTGCCCGAAGCACTCTTATTTTTTTTTTTAAACACATGGTATGCTATATACATTGCATAAGGATGTAAAGTTATATCATTAGTTTATCAAAGAACATGTCCTGAGGCACAGCACTTTGTGATATAAAAAAGTCACGGTCATGTAATAGTTACAGTGCATGAATTTTTAATTGGAGACATGATCTGCTTCGAATTACATGATACCTCTGCTGAAATCTACACACTTACATTTCTCTATACTGTATGTGACATTTACATTTTTCAACACACGACCTCACGAGCTACCAACAAAACTGATTTCTTCATTGTTGTTAAACACTAGTTTGTAATCATTTTTTGTCCTGCTCACAAATTTATGAAATATACCAATCAGTATGTATCTTTTATATTTTAAGTTTAATTACAGAGTTCACAATGCTAAGGTCCAATTTAATCCTACATTTAACAAAACATTACACATAGTCTCCAAAATTCAGATCAGAGAACCGCACACTTTTTTTTTAGCCCGCTTCAAAAATCGCTAATGTCCTTAGATCCTCTACTGCTGGAGTCTGACACTTATATCGCTGAATGTAAAATCTGAAAATCATATTTGCATTAGCCTACTCAAATTAATCTTGTCTTGGGTTAAGTTGATATGCACTGGGCTGCTTGATAAATACACAAATAAAATGATTTAAAAAATATTACTGTGCAATGAATGTTTTCAACAATTGTTTTAAAGCAAAAATATTTCTGTGCAATGAATGTTTTCAACAATTGTTTTAAAGCAATATCCCTTCTTCCCTGTAGGTTGAAACAGACCCTTAACATGTAACCTCCCACCAACTTTAGCTGTTTGATTTAATAAACACGCTTGGTCACTTTCAACAAATTATGTTTTCTAGTTCAGTCACTGACTACATAATTAACTCAACATGTACAGCTATGGCCAAAAGTAAATAATAATAAAAAATAAAACAACAATATGATTATAATGTAGATCTTTTATTTATCATCATGTGATCAAATAAATTACAAAATCATATCGCAAAAGTCTACCGGAATCCATAATAGTAGTACAGTATTGCATGTTAGATTTCGAAATGTCACATGTTTTGATTTGTCAGTTTTTTGTTAAGTATATAGTCAACTACAAAGCGGTATGTAATTCAATATGTACACGTAACGTTATTCAGCAGGTTTCATTCGACTTTATAAAGCAAATTACTTAATTCTATAGGGTGATGGGAAACGTTTGGCCATAGCTGTAGTATTTTGTATTTCACTTGCACTTGTATCTAACCCTGGTGTAACTATCAACACTTTATCTGCGCTTGAATTGCCCCGATATCAAATCGTACTGTGTTTTGTATTTGCTCTTATTAGGACTGAAGTCATTGTATTTTGTATCTTGCTCTTAATTGTACTGTAATTATTGATATGTATTTTTTGTATACAACTGTAAGTCGCTGTGGGGAAGGGTGTCTGCTAAGAAATAAATAAATAAATAAATAAATAATAATAATAATAGTAATAATAATAATAATAATATTGTATGATAGAAGTGGTAAACCGTTATTTTAGTGAGATAACAATCTGATTCAATTGCATTTCTCTTCCCTAAAATTACACTACAACATCATGGCAAAATGTACCATTTGTGTGGTCAGTGTTTTCAATGAAAGAGAAACGGCGATGTTAAACTTAAAGGGACTTTCCCCACATCCTCCACCAGCCCTAGGATTTTGTTCTTACCAAAGAAATGTCATTTAGAATGTTTTCTTTAGGATTCTTTTCTGCTGCCCACATGTAATATTTGTAACATATCTGTTTTTAGTATCAAATAAAGAGCATGTAATAAATACTTGATAAGATTTTCTTTTTATGTTAAATGTTACAAATCAATTGTGTTTTAAATAAGCAATTCAGAGTTGTAATTCAATGAGCTGGCAGTAGCAATAACTGATAGAGACTGCTAGCCCTGTTTTGAACCACCATGTGTCACAAAGGCAGGAAGGCTCAGGTTTGAATCTCACTATCTGGGTACTGACATTTTTTGCATTTGTAATTTGCTATTTGCATGTTTTTGAATGATGGATGCAATTACATTAACATTAACATTAAGTTAATCTATTATGAGTCAAGGACATTACTACTATAAAACTAGCAAGAAGCTTACTAGTTACATTATTGTTTTGAGGTATTTCATGCTAGTTTAATAGCACTAATATGTTGTATTACTTTTAGATTTATACAGCCTGCAGTCCTATTTGTATTACATGCCTATGTATAAACATTATGCATTGCTCTATTTTAGTCGTCAGAGTGACTCAGTTCACAGAAGCCAATGGAGAAGGTACACATACAATATTCTGGGGAAAAAAACAAACTGACATAAAGGCATGGTTGGCCAACCCACCAGAATACATCCTAGACACCAGCCAACTGACTTTTGCTTGAGTTCTGGCAATATCTGTTGCGGGTGGAGTACTACCTTTCACACCTGCTCAATGGCCATTGCATGGAGGTGTGACAATGGATTTCCCCCAGACATCCTGGCCACAAGTAAATGTGCAAGAAATACATTTGCTATTTTAAATTAAGCATATGTGAAGAATATAGTAGGAGATGGTATGTATAAAAAAAGGGTTGTGTAATGTATCATGGCTTGGGTGTGCCTTCTACAAACAACTTCAACAGCATGTTATAATATTTCAATCCCAGGCACCATTAATTACTGAACAAAGAATGTATGGTTTACTGACTTTCAAACAGTTTTATATTGTGAAACCAGTGGATCAGTAGGAATATTGAGTAACCCCAGAAGTAGACTGATTGATTTCTTTAGTGAAACAGTAAGAGGACATTTACTACAATGAAGGAAACAATTATACGATGTTATCAAACAATATTGGGAAGGGGATTATGAGAAAGAAAAACATAGATAATACACATTGAAATATAAACTTAGAAAACATTTCAGTGTTGACCTTTTGTAAGTTTAGCACATACTGTAGTAACAAGGTTTCTCTGAGATTAATATAACTAAACCCTACTAATTTAGATGTTTGTATTTTATCACAACGTGACATCATCAAATACACCCTACAGTACCTTAGCAACGCTGTTTCTAAGGATTCCTGTCTACACAGTGTTTGGAAAACAGCCTGCTATACTGAAGACATGTGAATCCCACAAGCTACCATCAAACCACCTGCTTGGTATGTTACTGTTTTTACTTGAAATCGTATCTTTAATTAGTTTCTCATTGCCAATTAAGCATTGCACAGAGAACAAGAAAAACATTTTGCATGTAGGAAGGTTCCAGGCATGATGCCCTTGGGAGACTTGTCTGCTCTTGCATTGCTGTGAATTTTCACCCGTTTCATCCATACTGTGCACCTGCTTCAGAGAGCTGGACCACCCCACAAAGGTCTTACTGATTGCATAGTTTATGCTGTGGTTAAACATGTTTTTATTCTTCTTTATTTAATTATAAAGGGGCATAAATTGTTTCCATTTGATTTCACCTTTTTTACAATTTTCTTTTACAATTATAATACATGTATTTCATTGATTAATTTAAATAATTTACTTTAAAACAACTGAGAATGTGTGGCTGTCTGTATGAATCCTGCATGTGAAAAATCAAACTTAATCACAGATATGTTAATAAATGAGATTTTATCCAAATAGCACAATTTTGATCATACTGATCAAGACAAAAAACAAACAAACTAACTAAAAAACACAAAACCTTAAATTTGGGGAAATGGTAACTAGGTCAGACAATTCCTTGTATTCTTTTTTTTCCCTTTCCTGTACGTTTTAATGGTTTTATATGGGGAACATTTCCAAGGGACGATCAAGAAATGAAAAACAGGTACTGTCTCTTTAAGGATATTTTAGTTCATTAGTTATCACTGGTCACTGGTCAGGAAAATACGTGTTAAGAGCGGTATAAGTCTCTCAGTCTCTATGGTTGTAAAGGGATTGGAAAGACTAATATATTACAAATTAAACATCATCAACAGGACACAAAGGCAAATGCTGGTTTGTCACAGGATGGGCATGGAATGTGTGAAATCGAAGGAAGTGTAGCTTGGTGACTAATGCGAGGTATGTATCAGTCCTTTATAACAATGCTACCATATATATACACACACACACACACACACACACACACACACACACACACAAGGAAAATAAATACATTTTGTATTTCAAATATTTGGTATGTACAGTATGGGGATTGCATTACAATTCAGAGTGTTTATATATATATATATATATATATATATATATATATATATATATATATATATATATATATATATATATATGATCGAGGAAAAAGCCTAATTCATTTGTACACGCTTGAGAAGATCGTGCAGTGCGTCTGAGAGACTATCAAACCAATTTGGTCATTTGTCAGTAAAAACGTGCCTCTGCATTCAAGCCGCGCTTTGATTTTTGTCAAATAAGTACTAGCAAATTGTGCCGATAACAACAAGAAATACATTTAATTGAATATTGGGAAATTGAATGGAAACTCACAACATGCAAGAGCAATTTTAACATTATAGCCTATCCCCTACACACACACACACACATATATATATATATATATATATATATATATATATATATATATATATATATATATATATATATATATATATATCTTTATACATTATATTGGTTGGTCCTATTGTTTGGGTAAATAAAAAGCACTAAATAATCTCATTTAATCAACTTGTAATGGAACCAGCGGTCTGATTAGGGATATGAACAGTTACAAAATACTCTATGCATATTGTTACAACCTACCCCAATCAAATCAGTCATATTTAACATACTGTTCAGGTAAAGATAACGCCACTCAAAACTGCAGACTTAAATATAGGAACGATACCTCCACTCAAATAACGTAATTGAATATTCTAATATGTATAGCATGACTATTGGCCCATTAAGAACAGTAGAGGGATGTCCCTTTTTGTAGGATCTGTTTTGTTCATGGAAGTAACCCTTCACAGTATCTAAGAGAGGATGATGTCTTGTGTGGTTTGAGTTTAACCCTGCTGTCATTACTGTAATGAAAAAAAAACCAAGCATGAAGTAAGAAAGTAAGCCATATTAATTAACTGCATTTCTCCAACATGCATAACTATTGTGATTAAAATCTATATTTTGTTGGGCTTGCGTGCAGTATACACCTACACCAACAGAGGTCTCTGAGAATGCCCGTTGACTTCAGTGGTACAATTCTCATATTGAACTATCACAATACTGTTCTAAATAGGTTGACAGTCTCCACATCAGAAGCCCTCTGCTGTTTCCAGTAGACATGTTATACATTGTTTTGTTTTGTTTATTTGGGAGAAATTATAATAAAAAGTATGCGTTTATTAACAGTAAAGATACGTACAACTATTAATATATTCACACACATTCTCTTTTTATTTGTATTAGAAAAAGACGTTCCTATTATCAGCATGAAGAACTGCTGTTGAAACCCATTTGCTGTAGCATTTTATATTTTAAATAAATAATTCAAATTAGGAAATAATAATAACTGGCGTTTGTTTGTACTAGCTCTGGTTTTCAGTGATACAAAAAAATGGTTCTGTCACGCAAGCACTGTAGTGTCCCTTTAAATTCAATTTCAACGCAAGATGTGTGCTGATCACCTGTCAGAAATGGAACATGCGCGTTGGTGGGAAAGGGGGAAGAGGGTTGGATTCAGAGCTCGTTACTACCTCCGTCCAAAGCAGAAGGGATGGAGGAGCGACCTGAGAAATAAACAATAAACATAGGAACAAACACAACGTGTTTTTAGAGAAAATAGAAAAGGGGAAATCAATCATGGGGAACGAAGCTAGCATGGAGGGTGTGGAAGGGGGGCTGGCCGGACTACCAGAAGGGGTTGTAGGGGATGGGAAGGGGGGTTTTGTCCAGATCCCTGCAGGAATGGAGGCGGATCTGAGCCAGCTGAGCGAGGAAGAAAAGAAACAGATCGCAGCTGTAATGTCAAGGGCGCAAGGGCTACAGCCTGGAAATGCAAAGGATCCTCCCATAGAGAGGCATGAAATTATATAATTATTTTTGTTGTTGTTGTTGTTTTATGCACAGTTCGTTATCATCTAGATACAAATCATTCTAAGTGGCGTGGCTCGACAGTGATTGCTTATTGCTTAATATTGTAATAATATGTACTATTATTAGTAGTAGTTTTATTATTATTGTATTTGTAGTTTGGTGTTAGCAAAATGCGCCGGAACTTCAGTTTGCGAAATCGGCATCATGGACGTCATAAAAACATATCTCCACTTAATCAATATTTGTATTGCAGTGTACTGCAATTTGAATAGTTTTCATATTAGTAATAGTGTAATAATATGACTGAAGTAAACCGTTTTACAAAATCCTTGGTCATAAATGTTTTCTTTATGCTTTCCAGTGTAGAAGCAATTTTGATGTTTGGTAACATACAACACACATTATATGTGTTGTACATATAATCTGTGCCGAATGTTTGTAAGCATTCTCAATATTACGTTATGTTCAGACTGGTTAAAAATGGTTTCTTAATTAGTCCCAAACTGATTTTATTATGCGGACACGAGCTGCTTTGGTATCAACAGTTGCTAGTAGTTTCTACGCGATGTCAGTCAGTATTCAATGTAGTGTGAGAATTTCCCATTGAGAAAATGTACAATTATTTTAACCATGTTCAGCTCACAGAAGAACCCCTGTTGTTGTTCATTCATTTAATACTAGTGTACTATATTCTTGTAGTGCCTCTTTTGTGTCTGTTTTACACGTTTGACTATAAAGATAATGTCTGAACAACGTGTTATGACTTTTTCTTTAAATACGTAAATTGACACTATTATTTCCCACAACTCTGCCATAGCGCTGATCATTATTTCACAACACTGTTGGCACTATAATCAATACCACGTTTTAATTCATTACCCCCTGTCCAGGGTGCTGAAACGGGTTGCAATAACATAGTGTCACTGTGTGACTTGGGTTATAGCAGGGTTTTACAGGTGCTTTTCTTCAGCAGTTTTAGTACATAGTGATACTATTTACATTGTATACTGTATAGTTTTAACTCTACTATTGTGTTGATAATTTGACCACATTTATCTTATTGCACCCATATATAATATTTGTGTATGAGCTATATGGAATTGAGATTTCTTTATAATATACTGCATGTTCATGTCCCCGATTTAGGAAATGCCTGACTGAAACAATTATAATAATACATTTATGAGTGGCAACCTCTGCCAAAACATAATAATGGGGTACTATATATATATATATATATATATATATATATATATATATATATATATATATATATATATATATATATATATATATATGTTATACAATGCAAGGTCATCATTTTACATGATGAATATTTTATTTGTGTTCAGAGTGTTGCATGGTGCAGCACTTAATGTTTTAAGCAGATATATACTTTTACATACTCAAGGAGTAATGAAGTGTTTCTGGTTCAATATTCTTGAACAAATGCCATTTTGTAAGTGTTATCATATTCTTTGTGCGTAATTCATATGATTTTAAAAATCCACTTTTTTGTGAATGAAAATTTAAGAATATATCTACCTGCTTTCATGCTTTATTGCTATTTTTCCCTGCTATCCTCTTAAAACCTTTATCACATAATAAAAATGTGATATTAAAAAATGGTGTCTTAGAAATATTGCATATTTAATTCTGATTACAGTTTCATCAGTAGTTCTAGACTGTAAGTCATATTTTGATTACCTTTTTTTTTTTAGGAAACCAGAACTAGGTGCAACCCATCAGCCTAGGCAGCCCGGAAAACCTCCAGACCAGGGTCCATCTGGTATCACTAAAAGCCAAACAACCAATGTCTTTAAGACAGAAAAACCCAAGCCTGGAAGGAGCCCCTCCTCCATCAGCTTGCTAGAGTCACGATCAAGGCCTGAAGTGAAAGAGGATCCAAAAGCAGCCATGATGCCCAGCTTCCTCAGTGAGGGCAACCCCCTCAGTGCGATGTCTTCTGTAGTGAACAAATTCAGCCTTTTTGGGGATGCAGAAGAAACGCAGGAGGAGGCCCTCAAGAAGCAAAAAGGCGCACAGCAGCAGAAAGCACAGTCACAGCAACCAGGGCCAACTAAAGCAGCACAGCAACAAGGGTCCCCAAAGCTTACACAGCAACAACAGGGGCCTTCAAGGCCTGGGCCTCAGCAACAAGCAGGGCCTATACATCCGCAGCAGCAAGGGCCTCCCAAAACTGGTCCTCAGCAACAAGGGCCTGCTAAAACTGGACCTCAGCAACAAGGGCCTCCTTTAACTGGTCCTCAGCAACAAGGGCCTGCTAAAACTGGACCTCAGCAACAAGGGCCTGCCAAAACTGGACCTCAGCAACAAGGGCCTGCTAAAACTGGTCCTCAGCAACAAGGACCTGCTAAAACTGGTCCTCAGGAACAAGGACCTCCCAAAACTGGTCCTCAGCAACAAGGGCCTGCTAAAACTGGACCTCAGCAACAAGGGCCCTCTGAAACTGGACCTCAGCAACGAGGGCCTGCTAAAACTGGACCACATCAACAAGGGCCTGCTAAAACTGGACCTCAGGAACAAGGTCCCGCTGAAACTGGACCTCAGCAACAAGGACCTGCTAAAACTGGTCCTCAGCAACAAGGGCCTCCCAAAACTGGACCTCCGCAACAAGGGCCCGCTAAAACTGGACCTCCGCAACAAGGGCCCGCTAAAACTGGACCTCCGCAACAATGGCCCGCTAAAACTGGACTTCCGCAACAAGAGCCCACTAAAACTGGACCTCCGCAACAAGGGCCCGCCAAAACTGGACCTCCGCAACAAGGGCCCGCCAAAACTGGACCTCCGCAACAAGGGCCCGCCAAAACTGGACCTCCGCAACAAGGGCCCGCCAAAACTGGACCTCAGCAAAAAGGGCCTCCCAAAACTGGACCTCAGCAACAAGGGCCTCCTTTAACTGGTCCTCAGCAACAAGGGCCTGCTAAACCAGGACCAAAGCAAGGGCCTGCTAAACCTGGACCACAGCAACAAGGGGCAGCTAAGCCTGGACCACAACAAAGCCCTCCAAACCATGGACCTCAACAGCAAAGTCCTGTCAAATCTGGTCTGCAACAACAAGGCCCCGTTAAGCTTGGACCTCAACAGCAAGGACCTGCCAAATCTCCATTCCAGCAGCCAGATCATCGAAAGGACCCATCTAAACAAGAAAGCCTTTCTAGCCAATCACAAGGCCCACCTTCCAGTTCTACACCAGCCCATAAGAAAACTCATTGTCCTCTTTGTACAACAACTGAACTTCTTCTTCACACTCCAGAAAAGGCAAATTATAACACCTGCACACAGTGTCATATTGTGGTGTGTAGCCAGTGTGGATTCAATCCAAATCCCCACATGACAGAGGTAAGAAGTCCTTCCATTGTATACATTCTTTTACTTATCAACTGATATAATCTTAGAACTCGATCATCTGTAAATGGTCTAAGTTTAGAACTCCACTACAAAAAGCTTTTTAATAAAAGTTTAAATGAAGGAGGGAACCCACGGGTTGAAAGTACATACAGAACCAGTACCATTTTATACATTTCACATTTTGAGGTGCACGTTTCTTAAAAAAACACCTACAGAAATTAGAACTATTCACAGTCAGCACAGTAATATGCACTTACTATACTTTACCATGCATCCTTTTTAACATGATTCCCCATTATTCTGTGTGATGTATCTTATGATTAACTTAACTGTCTGTGCTTTATTACATCCTGAATACCAAGGTAAAGCTTTATAAAAGGTATTGAGAGATGTGTCTGGATATCTTACTGTAAGTTACATTTTAAAAAATGCTACCTATTTGCTCTGGACTCTTGACCGGAGGGTCGTGGGTTCAATCCCCGATAGGGGACACTGCTGCTGTACCCTTGAGCAAGGTACTTTACCTAGATTGCTCCAGTTAAAAAAAAAAAAAAAAACTGTATAAATGGGTAAAAAATAATGTTATATCTGTATAATGTGAAATAATGTGATACCTTGTAACAATTGTAAGTCGCCCTGGATAAGGGTGTCTGCTAAAGAAATAAATAAATAAATAATAATAATAATAATAATATAAAACATTTTGCTTTTGTTTAAAAAAAAAAAGTTTCTGTTAATTTTGTTCCAGACATGATATGCATTACCGTAACAGACATTATAGTGGGGCGTAAACTAACAAACTTCAATTAAAAGACCTACTCTCGGGACAGAATCTAATATAACACCTTCCCACTTAGCTGTATGCTGATGAAGAGCATCTGTATAGTTTTTTTTTTCAGAGCAGCCACATAAGACCTGTTTCAGTTAATTTACAAAGGGTTCTTTTTGAATTTATTATCTGATTTAATGAATCATGTTTTCTGCTGTATAGACTTTCTGAAATACTGTTCTTTGTTTTAATACAGTAAACAAACTACTGTTAGAATTTCCTTTTAACTTTAACCAGTAACTTAGTAAACAGTGAGATAGTATGATGAAAAATCGTCAAAAGTCATCATGCTAGCAAAGCTAAATACTAACTCTAAAACATGGTTAGACTGTAAACAAGACCATATCAGTTAATTTAGCTTACCGTAAAGAGGTTACTAAACCTGGTCTATAGTGTTATGTTATTTTTGTTATCTGTGGTAGATAATGTCAGAACAGTAAGTTAAATATTAACAGACCAGAATGACAGCTTGCCAAGTATGTCTTGATTCTTTATCAGCCTCTAATGCTGTGGACAATTATTGCAGGTGAAAGAGTGGTTGTGTCTGAACTGTCAAGTGCAAAGAGCAATGGGCATGGATGTCTCTGGACCTCCCATGGCAAAGCCACAACCTCAGCAGCCCAAACAGCAGGTTACCCCTGGCTCCCCTCAGAAGGGCAAACACGGATCACCAGTACCAGCACTTCAAAAGAGTGAACGAAGCAAAACACCAGAGCCTAAAAAACCTTCTCCACTAACCAAACAGCAGTCTATGTCCAGTTCTCCACCCATAAAGCCTAAACAACCCTTGAGTGATTCTTTGACCCAGAAACCAGCACAACAGAAAGATTCGACTCCCAAGCCTGACCCATCAAGGCCACAAGAGGACACTAAACAGAAACAAACAGGGATGCAGAAACCACCAGATCAGACTGTGTCTACCTCTCCTGCTCCTGGCATCAAACAAGCTTCACAGGTTCCCCAGGGTCCTCCTCCAACACAACAAAAACAGCCTACACAGGTACAAGATGCCACTAAGCCAACCTCACAGCCTCCACAAGCTGGTGTAAAACAAATGCAACCTGATTCAAAATTACAGCCCCAGCAGAAATCCAGCCCAAAACCCACAGAACAATCATTGGAAGCAAAAAGTCAAAAATCTGAAGACCCCACAAAACAAGCACAAACACAACTGAAAGAAACAGTTAAGGGTGTGACTCTTAAAACTGAGCCCAAAACTGGTTTACCAGTACTGGAGCCAGCAAAATCTGAACAGCTACCAAAAGGATCCCCAGTACCAACTGCTGCCAAGCCTACACAGCCTGCACAAGTGCAACCCATTCAGCAGCCCCCAAAACCTCAAGAGCAGTCAAGACGGTTCAGCTTAAACATTGGCGGTATAATAGAGACACCTAAGCCGCAGCCTACCACTCCTCAAGAAACGGTAACTGGCAAGCTGTTTGGATTTGGATCTTCTTTCTTCAGTCAGGCATCTAATTTGATCAATATGGCAGACAAGCCAGCAGAACAGCCTGCTCCCGTTGCCAAACAGCAACCTCCTTCTCAGCCTGTGACTCGTCAGCAACCACCCAAGGAAGCCAGTTCGGCTCAGTCCTCTCCAAAACTCCCCCCTGCCAAAAAGGAAACACAACCTCCAGTGGCACAGAAACCAGAGCAACCAGTTGTTGGAAAAGCCCCTGCCTCTGGTCAGGAGAAAAAATCTGTTTCTGAAAAAGAAGTTAAACCGCCGGTGGAGGCAACTAAGACCATGGCAGGAAGCAGTGCTCCCCCTGCACCTCCTAAATCAAACTGTCCACTCTGTAAAGTTGAGCTCAACATTGGTTCTAAGGACCCACCTAACTTTACCACTTGTACAGAATGCAAGAATGTGGTATGCAATCTTTGTGGATTTAATCCAATGCCTCACCTCACAGAGGTAAGAAAACATATTTCATTATTCATAACTGATAAGGATGTTGACTAGCATGGCATATTGTCCTACAGTGTTATCATAATTAAACCATCTTTGCTTATAATGTGGTTCAAAAGTCACTTGACTAGTTTATATACATAGAGCAAAAAACTTGGCAGAAAGCAACAGTGGACAAGGTGGAAAGGATGGTATTGTGGACACCTTGTGTCATTGGCATAAATTTGGGGGGGGTTCCGGTGAGTTATAGTATGCGTATATAAAGTTTTTTTTTTTTTTTTTTTTTTTAAATAAAACCAAAAAAATAAAAAATAAATAAATACATTAATTATTTCCAATTCTTAGCTTTCGGATGAGTTATAGATCAGCACTTTAGGGCATGTAGAAGGGGAGATACAGACATTTCAGAAGTGTGAGTACCCCACTGAACTCGGCTGTAATGGCGGATGCAAGTTAATCATCCTTGTAGTTACAAAATAAAAATTATATATATATATATATATATATATGTATATGTCCCACCCATCCCAGCCCTAAACCAATTACATGGAGGCATTCACCGTAGTCATGGCTATGACTCAATGAAAAAAAAAAAAACAAGATTGCTGGTTGGACAGCTGAGATATGATGCGTTTTGTAATCGACATCATAGTATCGAAATTAGAGTACATTGGCAGCAAAGGGTTAAATGAGGAGTTTTTAAATTAATTGTATTTACATTTACTAAAACTAAAAACAGTGAAATAGAGAATATCTAGAATAGGTTATTTTTGTTTTCTTGCTAGTTATCTGTTATTATGTTATGTACAAGCAGGTACAAAGATAACAATAGTATAGCAGGGTATAGTGCATCACCTGATTTTTCAGGTGTATATTCCAGGACATTTATAACTTTGTCTATACATAAAAAAAAAAAAAAAAAAAATGTATAAAGATTCTGAAGGTTTTTCTTTAAAGCTGCAAAAGCCAAGACTGTACAAAACAATACCCCTCATTAGCATGACATTGTCTGTCAATGCTGTGGAACTATTTGCAACAAATGAAAACAAATGGGGAGAGAGCCAAATCTGGTGGATTCTAGAATGCCAATTCGGAGAGCAGGTGATTACTGAACAGTGTCGCAAAATGAAGTCTGTTCTAAGGTTAATCAGCATTTGAAGGGATTCGTTGTATTGCTTTTACATCAGAAAACTAAAAACAGAAACTAAGACAATAATTGTGCTAGAATTTTGATTCCGCTGTTTTCTAGACCTAAAATTACACAGATATGTACTTTATACTTGTATTATACCCCAGTCCCATTGTATTAATTATTTGGTTCTAACATCTTAAATACTCTTTTTTGAAACTCTTCAATTGTGAATGTTTTGCTAAAAAATGCATCATAAAATGATAACAGCATTGTAGAGAATAATACTCAGACAAACACTGACGTGGAAATAGAACAGATTTGCATTTTGCTTTAATCAGGATAGGATATAAAGTCACACTCATAACTGCATAATTGAGTTAAAGATCAAACCATGAGTAGTATTTTTAAGAATAATTAGCTGAAACCGTAATTGTTTAGTAGTGGTTAATGGACCAGAGAGTTTTCCTATCAAGCTGCATATATTATAAAAGCCATCATAGCATAAGCTAACACAAGTGGTTTTTAAGCAAGCCTTTTAAACCAGACTGGCTCTTTTGCAATATGCAGGTTATTGGGACAATAAATGGTGTGCTCTGTGAAAATGGTCCAACCTGTTTCTGTTGGACAGACATAACGCAGCTGACTAGGTGTTTCTAATATTATGTGCATTGGTAACTTTGTGTATGTTAAAGGCTCGTGCTTATAATACTGATGCCAAAAGACAAAAAAGTGTAAAATAATTTTTTTCAACATTTGTTTTGGAATATATAACAATGGCTGGAATATCTTGATTTGAATTTGTGCTCTTTTTCTTACTACCAAATGAATCATTTTATATCGCGCTGTAAAGATTTTACAGCTTGTTCAAGCTATTTTTCTTCTTCTTTGATGTGGGTCCTCTGCTGCTGTTTCTTTTTTTGTTTTTGTTTTGTTTTTTTAGAAAATCAGCAGTCCTAGAGCTGCTTCTGGTTATTGTATTTTGTATCTGTCTCTGACATTTTATTTTATTACATTTTTTACACAAGATCCCATAAATAAAAGAATTACTGCACCAACATGCAATACATGATTATAGCATCAAAGTAATAGTATATTCACTTTTTTGTCGTTATAGCCAGATAGAAGACATGGCATTATATATTTCGCAAGCTTTCCTGCAAAAGTAGAGCACAAATGGAAGCACTTATCTTGCGAAGCATCAACATTTATCTGTATCATGAGATAAACATTGGGAAAATTGAAGGTGATAACAGCAAGAGAAGAGACATGGGGGATATCCACACTCCTGGATATTAGATTGAATAGAATCCTTATATTTTTCATTGGGACATAACTAAGTACATGTATACTTTTGTCACCAGGGAGGTTTTTGCAGATAGATAACTAAATGTATGCCCCACATTATTTCCCTCAGTTATGGTAATATTTAATTACATTTCCAGACATAAGATGACATAAACACTGTATAAGCAAAAAAATAATAAAAAAAATACATTTTACCTGCAGGATAGACATATAAACCTAAGATAATGCGTGTCTAAGCAATTTTGCCCAGGAAGGCCAAGAAGGCAAATTGGTTGTTTGTTGAAGAAAAAAAATTATCACCCAACCATGGTTGACAGCATACTGCTGCCTGAGGTTAGATCCTTTAAAAAAATAAATAAAAGGTGTTTAATGTTTATCATGCTGCGGCCTTCATTTTTATTAGGGTTTTAAAACTATGAACCTATGTCAAGTAAACAGCCTTTTTAGCTTATGTCTTTACCAATGTTATATGACACATACCTTTAGTTGGGTATATGCAGATTATTCAAGTACTACACTATAGATTTTAGATGTGAACCTGCTGTTTCCTGATTACTTCCTCACTCCCTTTGTACCAGTCACTGGTAGACAATGGCTTGGTTTACATGCACAAATAAAAATAAGTCCCACCCAATTTGGGTTTACATGTTGTTTTCTTTCAGAGAGAGAAATCCTCTTTCAAAATTCAAATGACCTATTTTAATATTAAAATCTGGAAAGGTGCAGTATAATTAAATATTGGCCTTGCACGATGCCTGATATAGTGCAGCTTTCTTAAACTGGGTTTACACAGAGTTTTTAAGGTTGTGTTGAAGAACCACCAGTGCAGCCTGCCCCATTTGGCTACCAAATAAATAAATAAGTAAATAATAAATAAATGGAAATTCAGTATTTGCACGTACAGTATGCTGTGCACTTGCAGTTACTTACAGTTTTGGTATTTCACTTTTCAGCCAGAAATAATCACAGTATCTAGGCAGGTACAGTATGCTTCTGGATTCTGGTGGGTTCAAAGAATCCCCTTCACTTCCAGTGAGTATTCAGGAAATAAGAATATATTTGGACTGAAAAATACTCTCTTTTTATTGATAGGCAAAGTGAGCAGTGCTCAGTTAAATCAGTTACTGTATTTTGCATACTTTCTGGATTCCTAAGACTGTAAAACATTACACCACCGCTCCCTATATGAAAAACTGAATGAAAAACTCGCAGCTACTAACGAGGGACGAGCACAATCTATAGTTTGAGCCTTTTAGTTAATAGTATTTTTATTAACAAATGGAATTGTTTACATTCAGCAGCTACGTGACATGTTTAGTGTGTGTGCCACCTTTTAGGGAATTTAGGGAGTTGAGAGCTGTGACCAAAACGTGTTCTTGTTCTTGAGTACCTGTTATTAAATACAACAGTTATGTTCATTACCAGATTTGTGTCTTTTATTTAAAGAACTGCACACATTGGAGGGATGTATTAAAATGGGTGTGTGTTTGGGCGGATGTAGGATTCGGATTCGGTTCACCGAAACCGAAGCCTGGATTCGGTGCATCCCTAGTTGCTATTTTAAAGTAGCTGTAAAAGGCTGACCTTTGCAGTCTGGCATGAGAAAATACTGTGCATTCACCTTACAGTGAAATTATACAGTGTCTTTATTATTTAGCAAAGTGTTTACACGCATAAGTGCATTAAAAATGAAACTGTATTTTGCCTTGGTAATGATCTGTCTTAAAATACCATTACGTGTGTAAAAGACATTAATCTTTGTGTCCTAATAGGATTTAATAGTCTTCAAGCAACATAAAGCAATTATTACATGAAACGGTTTATCTTAGTCAACTAAAAGGTTTAAACCTCTGAGATTTATATTTCCACCATTATCACAGTCTTTCTCTATTTTTTCCATCACTTTATATCTAAGCATTTACATAGGAAATCATTGCTGCATTGCCAGCTGGATTGCAATAAAGGAATGTTGGAAAGGACAATCTTGACAACGTTTTCACCAACACATGTATAACTGACCTCAGCATGTGTCAAGCTGTGCAGTCTCTTGGAAGAATACATTCAAGTTTTCAAATGGGGGTAGAATATTTACTCTCTTGGGACCCACAGTCTTCTGGTTGCAAATTAAGGTTTTACCAAACCATGAACAAACTTAACCCAGTTTTCTAGCATATGTGAAAATTGCAGTTTGAGTATGAAGCCCCACAGGTACAGTAATACATTCTAACATTGAATAATTATTCGGAACTTTCAGGAGATGAGAGTTCAGTCTAGGAATAAATGATCAAACAACAGTTGATATGTGTATGGTATGGGGTATTGTACCATTTTACAGGCTTGTATCTATGTTACTATATAAAAAGATATTTCACTTAAGTCTTGTATCTCAGAATAGTATCACAATATATATATATATATATATATATATATATATTCACGATTATCTGTGCCCAAGGCCTAGTTAAAAAAACCTCTGAGGGCAAGGCTGCTGGCTGGCATTTAAACAGTATGAGTGCTTAGCACAAATTATTACAGTAGATTATGTCATAGTTTAACATTATGGAATTTTATTTGAACACCTGGACAAACTAAGTCCCAGAGTATAACATATTAACTCTGGTATGCAATCCGTGAAATATGCTTTTTCAACATGATTGATGTTGTTAATATAATGTTTAACTTGACAAACATGGGTCTATACCAGGTGTGCACAATTCCGGTCCTGGAGGGCCGGTGTCCCTCCTGGCTTTTGTTCCAACCTTGCCCTAAATTACTTAATTGGACCAATTATTACCAATTATTGGTCTAATTAAGTAATTTAGAACACAGTTGGAACAAAAGCCAGGAGGGATCCGGCCCTCCAGGACCGGAATTGTGCACCCCTGGTCTATACAATTGATCTAACACTGCTGTCTTTAAAATATTATCCTCCCTGGAGTTAATATTTTTAAAGGCATACATACACTAAAGAGACTCCATGCATTGTTAGATGTTAGATTATTAATACACACATTGCCATAGCATATCTAAACTGTGATGGTATTTAGAACTGTTAAGATCAATGGATTATATTCTATTGACAAAAAAAATTTTCACCAATTTTTTAAGCATTTATAAGCATTACATATCAATATTACAAACAAAAGCTTAAGACTTCCAATGTGTTATGCATAATGAATGAATAAGTACCATTCACATAAAGACATACTGACTAACCCTCCTGTGAATGTGGCTGCATCGGTCATATTTACTCAAAACATAATGTTTCTATACACAATCAGTAAAAGGAAATATCAAACATGGCAGAATTCTTATTTTCTGTGTTGATGTTAATTACACTAAGTGTAATAAAGAAGAAGATTTCTTTCTGGTTACCATCTTTGTTTTCTTGTCATTGCTCTAAATGGCTGAATAGATTTCCTTCAAATGTTAGTGAATGTTAACCAACAACGTGAAATGAATGCTTTGCTGATAATCTGACACACTGAAATACAAAACTTAAACATTAACAAAAATTAAACAATATTTCAGTCTTTGTGGTGTTTTAACCAAACTAATTGACGAAGCAATTTGGAACATAAAATTGGCATACATTTAGAAAGAGGTTACCTGCCCGGCAGGAAGTCTGTCCATTAGGTATTCTGCCTGAAGTACAGAAAGTAATGACATAAGTGTATTACCAAATGCACTGAAGTAACCAGTCATTTTATCTGTATTTGTCAAGAGTTTTAAAAGGTTACTTCTTTTTTCAAGAAAATGTTAATGCTTTGTGTGTGTGTGTGTGCGTGTGTGTATGCTGTTTTATAATATGAAACGCTTTCTTCTCCTTTTAGAAAAATAAAATTGCTGCAACTTTGAAAGGGGGACATAAAGTTTAAAAATCTGGCACAGAAACTGAAACTCACGTGGCATGAGTTAAAGTATAAATACAATGGGGTTTATTTGATATTCATACAACGTGTATTATTTTCCTTGACAACAGTCTAAAAAACATATTGGATTGTGTAATAAGCTTAATTTAAGGTCTAGTATGAGAAACTCAAGAGTTCAAGTTGTGTTGGTAGGGGTCCTTGTGTTTGATTTTGCTTTTAATTATCTATATGATTAAAATTCACCTACTAGGTATTTCAGTATTTATTGGCAAATGACACCAAGGCTTCACAAAGTAATCTTTTTCATCCTTATGATCCCTTATGATTTGTTTCCAAATTGACCTTTTAATCATTGGAAAGCTGCTGCCGGTTCTTTATGGTTGTTCTAAGAATGACATTCTGTAGCTTAAGGGGAAAGGTTACAGATATAAAATATATAATTTTATTTTGCACTTCAAAGGCGATGACTTGAAATACAATTATCTAGTGCAATGAATGAGTCATGTTGAAGTGAAGGGTGTAAATCCTACTGCAATGTGGGGTGAAAGAATGTTTAGCTTTAACAAATCTAAACACCACAAAAGCTAAACAATTGAAAAGGTACTGTAAATAAATCTGGCATTTAAAGAATTAAAATAGTGTTTACAGGTTTCTAATTGCAGTAAAACCCTGATTATTGAGGCATTACCTTGGTAGTTGATCTTGACTTTATGGTAGCACTTATGGCTCAGCTCTTCCTTTCCCAATGTGGTCAACTACCAGTCATTAATGCTGTCTAACTTGGGTTCTATTGAGATCAAATATTAACAGTCTCCCTCTGGTACCTATACTATTCTGTACACAACAGAATAGGGTTATGTAAAAAAAAAATTGGAAACTTTTAAGTTAACAAAGCAAATGACAATTTAATTTTATTAAATAATCTCTGAGTGCAGAGCTTGTATTCAGCATTGTGAATTGAGTATTTTCCGTGTGAGTAATCTCAGCGATTGTGATGGATACAGACACACACTGTTAGGGTATCCTGTGCGGTCTGTCAGGTGGAAACAAGGTATTAGTCGGTTCCATGCTGTTCACTTTTTGGCAACTTATCCTGCTGTAAAACTGCCACTGGTTTATATTTAATACAGAGCTACAAATCTTGTTTTCCTTAACTTCACCCTGTATGTAATCTCATTACTGGTCTGTGAAAACCCTTGGTCAATTCAATTGTTTAAAAACAAATAAGGACACTACTGGCAGGTTATAATTCTACCTTTTTGTGTGCTGCTGTGACATGGCAACTTTTACAGAAACTTTTGAAAAATTAAATACAGCTTTTAGCTACCGTATGGCTTTCCAAGCAATTACTAAGTTTGCAACTGTCTGACTGTGCTGAGATACCCTTGTTAAATTTGCTATCCAATCTGATCACTGGATTTGTTTCAGCTAATTAAAAGAATTCTGTTTAATTAGGATGCGAGTGACGTGGTGCAATAATTACAATGTCCAAACCAGATTCTCCCAAAATATCTGTGATTTATTAATAAAGTCCAAAAACAGAATAACCAAAAATAACAAAAGAAAAACACTCCTAATCCACGATTCTCCGATTGTGGTGAGTGATGGGTGCCATGCTGTGAGGGAAGTTCTCCGGGGATTGTGCTGGCTCAGTGGCTGCAGCCCCTCGCTCCTACTCCTCCGCTGTAAAGACAAAACACAGACAGCACGTAAGACCAAACAAAACAAGAACAGCTCCGGCTGGTGGCTTATTCTCTCAGCACAAAGGTAGGTACTGACGTAGCTGCTTCCCCTTTGTACCCAGCAAACTCCTCCCTGCAGTCCAATAGAGGACTTCCCCGCAGCTGACTGCAATGGAGTTGTCCTGAGTACTTGCAGCTACGCGGCCCTCCTAATATGGTTACCTTCCGGTTTCCACCTACCATCAAGGTGGCACATCTAGGAGGCAGCATACCCTCACCTTTACACAGCGCCCTTTCTGGTTGGGAGGGAGATTTACAGCATTGATCCTTTCTCACAAACCTACATAGCCAATTCAAGCTCAGTTTGGGTGATATTGGATGTTGTTTTTACACATTTGACAAAGTAATTTTATGTCCATTCTGCAGTGTCACATGCAGTCTCAAAGGTCGGTCTGTGGCCTGTTTATATGTTTTAGTCATGGTGCTTTCAAGGGTGGGAAGCACTTTAACTAATATGGCTGCCATACTGAGGACACGGCTTTTGAAAACTCATGAAAATACAATACCAACTTGGAAACTAAGTTGTACTTGAACATGAAAATGGTCCATCACTTACCTCAATTTGACGTCACGTAGTATACGCTAATAAAGCAAGCGGGTGTATGATGAACCTCCATATTGCTGTTTAGTATTCCCTTCACAGCCTATTACTGCTACCAAAAGAAGACAGGTTTATACATCACATGTAAGTTAAATACAAAATACCAGCCTAGATGATACCACAAACATTATACATACAACCCATGGTTATATATGGTTGGTACACCACTGTATTGTATGATTCTCTCAATATCATTGCAGGTGGTGTCCAGTAAACATTAACTATTTCAGTGCCACATGGTTTTAACAACTGGGCATATTAAATGATACAGAACTCTCTTTCATACAGTCCATATAGTTGGTATACTGCTGTATTCTATGGCTCTCTCAACAATGTTGCATTACAGGTGGTGTACAGTAGAAAAGACATTTTCACTGCCACACCATTTTAGCATCAATGATACAGATCTTTTATTTACATTTTCATTTTACTTCATGATTACAAACTATTTGATCTGACATGACATTCCCCTTAGATTATGCCCCAGGGGAGGCTTTGTTTTTGTTCTACTTTGGTCTGAAAATGTGAGTCAGTTTCTGTAAGATGAAAATACTCAAGCCTTATTTTTTAGTTGGGAAATCAGCATATGTTTTTCCCTGGCTACTGATTGTTATCTCCTTTAGGAGTTGCAACTCTGGCTTATTGATGCTATAAATAGCTGTAGAAATGAAGAAAGCTGCAGTGATGTTACCTGGTGCTGTGAAAGCAGTTTATAGCTAAGCTGTTTTGATGCTAGAAGGCATCAACAGGCATTCTGGCTCCATGCAAGTCAGTATTAAAAAAAGGGCTGAAACTAGCAGAACACCAAGTAAACTAATTTAATAGGGATAAATGTGAAGTGAAAAAGAAAAACAGGTTGGGGCATTTTCTCTCTTTAAACCAGCTTAAAAGTGCTAAATAGTGTTAGCGTCTACACTACGTAGCGTTTAATACCGTACTCGAGAAACGGACTCTAGACCACCTCAGGGGGTAGTCTCGAGTCCGGTTCTAAATTAGGTTGCATCAGGTAGTGCGGTTTGTCAGAAGTGTGGACGCTGTAATACCGTAATACATTTTTTGTGTATCCTCCAATATCCTAAAATGCTTTCTGATATGTTTTGGCACGTGGACATTACAAATACAGTACTCAGGCGCCTGAAGGAGTTGAGAACGACTATCAATACTGCTGTATCATATACAATTTCTTGTTGTAAAATGGTGGATCATGGAGTGATGGGTTCAGATGCCAAAATCAAGGCTAAGCCCGTTCATGCTAAGAAGCGCTTTGTTTTCCATGGGCACGGGCTCCATACTTGCCAGGTTGTAAACATAAAATACAATGCATGGTGGGATAAGATTAAGCCTTATTATATTGTCATATTAAGCCTGACTAAACATGAAATGGTACTTTGGTGTGGACACTGAGCTGAATTAATTAAACCGTTTTTGAGTACGGTTCTCGAGATTGGTACTGCGGAAAGGGCTTTAATTTATTTGGAATTTATGTTCATTATTATTTTAATAGTTATTCATCAGAAGCAACCATTCCCATTAAAAAAAGCAAATACGATAACAAGCTTTGTAATAACTACATTATTTAGTACTGCTGCATGCACAACATATAACTAAAGCCTAGTTGCATATTTGCAGAGATCCACATGAGCCCAAATAACTGCCAACAGGGGGTCCTCGCTAACAGAGGCTAACTTCTAAATTATCTGCATTGCTTTTAATAGATATTGTACAGTGTCATTTAATACAATTTGCATTTTTCTGTATGATGTGTTCAGGCCAGATTTCACTTCTCTGTTTAAAAGTCAAGCCATGATAAGACAGAAATACAAGGTATCAAATTACAATTGTATCCAACAAAATAATACAAAATAGATTTTTTGCAAATGATAGGGCCTAAAAATAAAGAACAATATAGTTCAGTTCAGTTATTGCTAATTTATTAATTTTATTTTTTTTATAAATGTTGGTAACCTACATCCTACACCACAACTGTACTTTAAATTAGAGCAATGAGTATCATGAAAATGTAGATCACCGGTTTACAGCAAGTGGAAATATGCATGTACTGTTCATACATATGGACAGACAACTCCTCCTTTGATAAGCAATTGGACAAGTGTTACTGCGCAAAAAAAGAAAAAAAATGCTTATTTTGTAACAGATAAAAGACTGCTTTCACCAGTACCAATGTTGAGATCAACTGTAGTAAATGTGCATAGTGAAAAAAAGTGACATGGTTTATTGCATTGATGTAATCTGACAAAAAGATAAAATAATAAGGTGGAAGTCTTTAAATATTACTGCGTAAAGTTACTGGTGATACACATTTAAAATGTTATGAAATATGCATCCAGAATCTCTACTGGCTCCTTTATTTTAAATGTAAATAACATACTGTATATGTTAAATCAACCAGTAATTAAATAGACTGACATCCAAACATTGATTAGATGATCACACGAAGGGGATTTTGGTAATCAGGTGCTGATTGCTGTCTGTCAGTTACTTATTCAGAAACTGCTGCGGGTAATTGGAAAGTAAGTACACTTGTGAGTGAGTGTGCTCTCTGACAGTAACTAACTTGTTCTCTAACAAACATTTTAACGTATTTTATTTGAACTATACAGTAGATACCCATCTTTAAATGACCTGTGTTAATTTGAGACCCTAACATGTACTTTATTTGTAATAATAGGTTTAACAAAATAAAAGAAAAAAGGTTGTTAAAAACATAAAAAATAAAGCTGAGTTCCGTGCAACGTTGAAAACATTCGTAAATAACCATTATGGTTATGAAACATAAGTACAGTTTAACCTAATAGCAAAGCAATAGGTCTTTATCATACAGATACCAAGACGTTCCACAATAAACCACAATATGGCAGCCGTATTAAGGCACAGGTCAAAGTGAAGTGTACTGTTACATTTTGTTTCTATAGTACTGAACATATGTAGACTTATAAAATGGTTTATGTGATATAAGCAATTGAAGGAGCAGAAACTCATGTCAAGTCAACATTTAATAATTGAGCAGGAGTCCTGTTTGGTAACCATTTTACTTGTACTATCAGAGAAAACGGTGTTGCGTTAAATTCACATAGTTGTTTGGTACTTTTGCCAAAATGTTAATTTGACCCTGGTTAGATTGCATTAGTGATTACTGAATCACTTGTTTAATTGTTATATCTATTGAACATGTTTATTATAAGTCAATTGAAGTAAAAGTAGCAAACCTATTGGCTACAAAGCTCATTAACCTCTGTTCACTGCCTAGAGACAAAATCATGACTGAATAATATTATTACAAAGTACACACATGTCTAGTATTTATCATTGCATTTTTATGGAAACACTTCTGTCAAATACATTTACAGATCACTTGTCTGGAATAAATGCTAATTTCTCTTTTCAAAAGTACAACATAACTAGCTCATCAACTCATTATATTGCAAGTAAATTGAGGCTTTATTCTACTATTTGTGGCCCATAATGCAACAGTAAAAATGATGCTGTACATAATGACAAGATGCCAGTTGTCAAAGAAAACACAGTCATGGTTACCATTATGTTTGTTTTGTACATTGAAAGCAAATATATAAATTATGGCTGATCTACCCCAATGTGCAGCCTGGTGACAATGAAAACAATCAATATCTCAAACAAATAACATAATACATGTTGTGTATGCTGGACACTTCTGAACACAGCAGAGACCAGTTAGATGAATAATTCCAACATACCCAACATAGATACATAAAAAACGAATAGCCACTGAGTGAATTGAAAGCTGATAACTCACTGCTTTGGAATTGCATCAGGGTAAATACTGGTTGCAGAATAGAACCAACTAATGGCAAAAAATATTGATTTTAGAATCATCACAGCAAAGGTTTTGCAACTCTTGGATACCTTTTGAGGATTTTTTTTTCTAATTTTATATGTACACGGGGATGCAAAAAGAAATGAAATCAGACTTTTCCCCAAGATAGAAAATGTACTTACATGATCAAAGGCTTGACAGACATTGATTTACTGTAAAAAAAAAAAAGTCTTTCAGATACTCTAATCTAAACAGATGGCTCTAATCAATGAAGACTATCTCAAATGATCAAGGTTTTCTTTTTTCCAGGTTCAGTTCTTCATGTGCTAGTACTGTAAACATGTTCACACAATAATAAGGGGTCTACAAAATGAGTGTAGCAATGGCAGATCAAAATACTGGCCATGCCATTGCTAGTTATTAAAATATTTGGGTTATTAAAATATGTTGTGTTATTATTCTGCCTCCTTTATTTTGTATTTTATTATTTCCTAGTATAATGCATACTTGGTGGGAGAGCTCTGCTCAGTTACATCATGTTAAAAATGGAATTCAGTATTTAATTTGCATTGCACCAGTGCCCTTCTATTGTAGTTGCATTGCAGCTCATACTCACTGGTCGCAGCACGCGTGTAACGACCTTTATTGTTGAGGTCAGAGAAACAAATGCTGTCTACTGTGCTTAAGAGAGGTAGCAGGCACTTCCATGTAGTTACTACACCACTTAGTCAGCTACCAGAAAGAGTTATGGCCTGCATACAATCAAAATAATGTAGGTGGAATAATATTAGTATTGATTTACTTTACCTACTTTACTTGCTCAGACATAATTGCAAAAACAAAAAAAAAGAACCCCCTGAGTTGTTCAATTTACCGTTCTTTTTTTTATGTAAGGATTATATTTCATACAACCATCCAAAACTGATAATGTCTTTTTAGAAGAACTTTTTGGAACCCAGGCTTGCAATTATAATACATATTTGATGATTATCAGTGCATGAATGAGTAAATCAAGTGGCATAATTACTGTGTGGCTAGAATAAGTGTTATAATCTGCATGGCCAACAAAGAACAGCAATAATTAGTTTATATTATTCTCAGTAAAGCAACACAGTGTACAGTAACATGTATGTATTATTCAAGTCTTCCATGTTAATGTTTCAGTTACAGTTTCAGTTCTGCCTCGTTGTCTGGAAAATAGTCAGATTTGATTTTTTTCAAAGTCACTGAAGCATATAGAAGTGGCTTCATTTAAACTTATTTCACTGACCCCTTTCGTGACTCAGGTCAAATCTAACATTATCGTCAGTTCTACATTAACCTCTACACATAAGCAAGCTTTTAAAATATGGCAATAACATGTTTATTAATTTCATAGTACTATATGGACAGCAACTGTTAGCAGAACAATACAACAATATTCTTAAAAGGTAGAAGTTGTAGCACCTGTATAATACATTTTCAGTGTACTTGGCGGGACTTTTCATTGAGTGTGAGTTTGTATATAAAGCAGGTGTCCAAGCTTTCTTCAGTTTAAAAAAATATAAATAACTTGTATGGTAATCATAGTGACGCAACACCTGCTCATATCCCATAAGCCATTTAAGATGACAACTTCACATTTTCAGTGTTATGTAAACTCCTTGGGCAAAATCTAATGGCATCCTTCACTTTGACCTGTGACCTAAGATGGCTGCCTATTGGGGTCATGTGACTTTTTGGTTTCCTTGTGATGAAGACCTAACACTTAGCGATATTGCCTTCATACGCGGTGCATAGATGATTTGCGTGATTCTCTAGATCAAGGATGGATGTCATATAATAACCCCTTCCTGACAGTTGTTTTTGCAAAGCTGCTGCTACTAATGTCAAAGCCTTGTATATAAGAAACCATTTGAGCCATTTGCTGTAGTGTTATAAATCTGCATGCTAAATGTTTTGCTGACCATGGCATTGATTTCTGAACTAATGTGGCATCCTTATTTAGGTCTGTGGCAAAGCGCCCCGCCCCTGTGTGCATTTGTGTTGTATGTTGCGTGTGTAAATGTTGGTGTATAGATTGGTACACGGGATATAAACGGGTCTGTGTTTCACGTGTATTTAAAGTGTAGATTTGTATTTAGGCACGAGGAGAGCACAAATCACTTCACGTGCTGGTTAAATGTAATATGTGAGCACGGGGTTGCACAGAATTAATTCACGTGCTGGGATTCAAGTGAATAATTAATTAGTAATTGAATCCCAGCACAATAGTATATATAGACGCACATTTCTTGCACTCAGGGTTGGGTGTTCGGAAGAGGAGAACGGGTGAGAGAGAGGAGAACTAAATAGTGTAAAATCGAAAACGTAAAGATAAGTTTGTTTGTACTCACCGTGTCTGTCTGTCTGTCCGTGCACCGTTTGTTTAGTGTTAGTCCGTTTTGTTTGTCTGTTTATTTTGGCGCAAGTGCCGTGTCCCGTGTTTTTGTCTGTTCAAACCTTTTATTTGTTAATAAACGCTGAGTGCAGCCATTGCACTCAGCTCATCACAACCACTGTCTGTGTTTGAATTCCTGTCTGGTCTGACGCCACCCACTCCGGCCGTCTTTGTGACACGTGGTGTCCTGCGTGGGATCGACAGCGCCTCCAGGACTCAGGCCAGAGCAGGAACCGCAGTTTGGATTTAAAAAAAAAGAAAAAAAAAAAAAAAAAAAAAAATGGCAGAAGACGCCATCAAAGTGCGGGACTGGATGCTGGAGAATGCTGGGCTGGAGGCCCAGTCTCTGCCCATAGTCGTCCAGGCCCTGTGGATGATGGACAGTGAGAGATGGGAGGCCTATCAGGAGGAACACACCCCAAACACCTTGGAGGAAGGTGTGGAGTTTGTCCTCAACTACCTGGAGGCAACCATAAATGGAACAGCAGCCCAGGTAGCAGGACCACCAGCAGAGGAGTACCTGCTGTCCCCATCTCCACCAGCAGAGGGTGAGTACCTGCTGTCCCCATCTCCACCAGCAGAGGGTGAGTACCTGCTGTCCCCATCTCCACCAGCAGAGGGTGAGTACCTGCTGTCCCCATCTCCACCAGCAGAGGGTGAATGCCTGCTGGTTTTGCCTCCACAGCCCAAATGGGAGGAGCCTGAGCATCCACAGCCCAAATGGGAGGAGCCCAAGCGGAAGGAGCCCGAATGTCCTACGCCTGAGTGGGAGGAGCCCGAATGTCCTACGCCTGAGTGGGAGGAGCCCGAATGTCCTACGCCTGAGTGGGAGGAGCCCGAACGTCCTACGCCTGAGTGGGAGGAGCCCGAACATCCTACGCCTGAGTGGGAGGAGCCCGAACGTCCTACGCCTGAGTGGGGGGAGCCCGAACGTCCACAGCCCAACAGGGAGGAGTCGGGGCGTCCACAGCCCAACAGGGAGGAGTCGGGGCGTCCACAGCCCAACAGGGAGGAGTCGGGGCGTCCACAGCCCAACAGGGAGGAGTCGGAGCGTCCACAGCCCAACAGGGAGGAGTCGGGGCGTCCACAGCCCAACAGGGAGGAGTCGGGGCGTCCACAGCCCAACAGGGAGGAGTCGGGGCGTCCACAGCCCAACAGGGAGGAGTCGGGGCGTCCACAGCCCAAAAGGGAGGAGTCGGGGCGTCCACAGCCCAAAGGGAGGCAAGTCGGGGCTTCCACAGCCCTGGGACCAAAGCCACCAGCAGAGGGAAAATGCCTGCTGGTTCAGCCCCAAGAGCCAGAAGGGGAGGAGTTACAGGCTCAACCCCCTGAAAATTTTTGGGGGGGAGAAGGGCAGGATGCTGGTGTCCCCCAGCAGCCTCTCGCTATGCTGCTGAAGGCAGCACGGCGTGCACATGCCCAGCCGCCACAGCAGAGGGAGCCAGCACCGCCAGGAGCAGAGGAGCAGGAGCTGCCTCTGCCTCCACCACCTCCAGGAGCAGAGGAGCAGGAGCTGCCTCTGCCTCCACCACCTCCAGGAGCAGAGGGGCAGGAGCTGCCTCTGCCTCCGCCACCACCACCGCAAGGAGCAGAGGAGCAGGAGCTGCCTCTGCCTCCGCCACCACCACCGCAAGGAGCAGAGGAGCAGGAGCTGCCTCTGCCTCCACCACCTCCAGGAGCAGAGGAGCAGGAGCTGCCTCTGCCTCCGCTACCACCACCGCAAGGAGCAGAGGAGCAGGAGCTGCCTCTGCCTCCGCCACCACCACCGCAAGGAGCAGAGGAGCTGGAGCTGCCTCTGCCTCCACCGCCGCCAGGAGCAGAGGAGCTGGAGCTGCCTCTGCCTCCACCACCGCCAGGAGCAGAGGAGCTGGAGCTGCCTCTGCCTCCGCCACCGCCCGGAGCAGAGGAGCAGGAGCTGCCTCTGCTGCCCGTACCTCCGCAGGGAGTACGGTGGCCGGAGCCCCAGAAAGGGGAGCTGCCGGCCACGAAGAAGGGGGAGGAGGTCTGGAGACCACTTTCCCCAGCAGCAGTTTCGCTGCAGGAGTTCTTGTGGCCGGAGCCCCACAGGAGGGAGCTGCCGGCTACGAAGAAGGGGGAGGTCGGGGGACCACCTGCCCCCGCAGCTTTTTCGCTGCAGGATGGGACCAACAGGCTGTCAGCCGTGCCACTACCGGCAGGGGTGCTGACAGCATTGCCAGCCAAGGGCCCACTGAAGCCTCCCTTCCCAGCCCGAGACACCTCCCCCCTGGGTTTTTAAGGGGGGAGGTGGCCGTTGAGGCCATGTGTGCTGCGCACAAGGGGGGGTATATGTGGCAAAGCGCCCCGCCCCTGTGTGCATTTGTGTTGTATGTTGCGTGTGTAAATGTTGGTGTATAGATTGGTACACGGGATATAAACGGGTCTGTGTTTCACGTGTATTTAAAGTGTAGATTTGTATTTAGGCACGAGGAGAGCACAAATCACTTCACGTGCTGGTTAAATGTAATATGTGAGCACGGGGTTGCACAGAATTAATTCACGTGCTGGGATTCAAGTGAATAATTAATTAGTAATTGAATCCCAGCACAATAGTATATATAGACGCACATTTCTTGCACTCAGGGTTGGGTGTTCGGAAGAGGAGAACGGGTGAGAGAGAGAGGAGAACTAAATAGTGTAAAATCGAAAACGTAAAGATAAGTTTGTTTGTACTCACCGTGTCTGTCTGTCTGTCCGTGCACCGTTTGTTTAGTGTTAGTCCGTTTTGTTTGTCTGTTTATTTTGGCGCAAGTGCCGTGTCCCGTGTTTTTGTCTGTTCAAACCTTTTATTTGTTAATAAACGCTGAGTGCAGCCATTGCACTCAGCTCATCACAACCACTGTCTGTGTTTGAATTCCTGTCTGGTCTGACGCCACCCACTCCGGCCGTCTTTGTGACAAGGTCATGTGATTTTTGAAGTTGAATAGAGACAGTACTTTTACATTGATAGTTTTAATGTGTGTTACATATACAGTATATACCAACCAGAGTTGATATGGCTATCAATTCATCATAAAGCATGAAGGTGTTAAAATGTAAACATCGGAATGTGAATTTTATAACCTATTTTCAAAAGATTTTTTTTTTTTTTACAATTTAATAAAATTGCATCTTACCAACCAATACCTTGTATAACTGGTCCATTAAGTCAACACCATCTTAAATAAATGTGAAAAAATGTGATTTTAATTATCGTACTTGGCTTATTTGGTTCATTTGTTGGGAAAAGGTTAAGTTGTTAACCTTGTGAGTCGATAACCATCTCAATCAGTGTGACTTCGTCACTGCCCTGGCACACTGACTCTCCTTGCATACACGTGAGGAGACAAACATCCCTGGGGATACGGTTTCCAATTTCTCAACCACAAACTCTTAACATGCCTGGATTAGAGAGATATTAACAACTAATGGGGCCCTCGTTTTGATCTACTACACACACTGAATACTAATAAAGGAAAGTGTTTCTGCATAAGATGGGTTAATTGTATAGCAGGAACACTAATGAATGGTAATAATGTACTGCAGGGGCTTCAAATAAAAGTAGCAGGTTATAAATAACAAGTTAAATAGTGAACATACATGTATGTATGTATGTATGTATGTATATATATATATATATATATATATATATATATATATATATATATATATATATATATATATTGTGATGAAGCCAGACTTTGTCGCTTTTTAAAATGGCTGTCCGAGAGTAAAAAAATAACAAAAAAAAAAAAAATACATGTCCCTGGAGCCTCCGTTATTATTATTATTATTATTTGTTTATTTAGCAGACGCCTTTATCCAAGGCGACTTACAGAGACTAGGATGTGTGAACTATGCATCAGCTGCAGAGTCACTTACAATTACGGTCTCACCCGAAAGACGGAGCACAAGGAGGTTAAGTGACTTGCTCAGGGTCACACAATGAGTCAGTGTCTGAGGTGGGATTTGAACTGGGGATCTTTTGGTTACAAGCTCCTTTCTTTAACCACTGGACCACACAGCCTCCCAGCCTCCCTGTGGAAAAGGCATGTCGTATGCAGACAGGCTAAAAGAATTGAATGTATTCAGTCTTGAACAAAGAAGACTACGCGGCGATCTGATTCAAACATTCAAAATCCTAAAAGGTATAGACAATGTCTCTGTGGCAGAGACAGGATGGGCAGGGACTCCTGGGTATATAAGGAGGCAAGCTGAGAGAGTCAGGGCAGTTCGTGGGAGGTTGCCGCAGGGAACAGACTCCAGACTCCAGTTTGCTTGGAATAAAACTGGAATACCACAGCCTGTTGCAAGCTTGAAAGGGGTATGTGAGTCAGGACTGCTGCAGTTTATGCGATTTGTTTTTTTTAGTTAAATTGGCGGGTGAATTAAATCGCCAATGTTAATTTGCTACAGTGTGGGAAAGTTAAACTAATATAGCCAGCCAAATAGGGACCCTGGGAGTGAGAGGTAAACCTGAAGGCATGTGACTTTGTGATTGAATATAAAAATAACCACACGGACACGTGAGAGACTTTAAAAAATAAACTTTATTCTGGGAGGTCTGGAACGGTCATCTTGGCAATGCAGGAAGTGTTGGACCTTGTGGAGCGGTGTTTGTTGATTTCACTGTGTAGAGAGGGAGAAAGAAGAAAGTCAGTTAGGCCTGAACAGGGCTAGGCATATTATTTTTGGTTTGTTTGTTTATTTTTGTGTAAATAATAAACTTACCTGGACCATACAGTCCATTCTTTGAGAATCTCCTGTTTGGATCTCCGGTTTTTGGTCTCCCCCACTTACTTGTTTGTCACAATATATATATATATATATATATATATATATATATATATATATATATATATATATATATATATATATATATATATAATATATACTACAATTTATATATTTACAAGTACTGCAATTTCTATTATTTATATGAGATTAGAAGCATACAGTATTTTTGATGTCAAAGCAAGCTCTGTCAGTTTTTCTTTCCAATTTTATCCTAAAAATACATGAATGATTGTAGAATATAATCATAACTGCATTGTTTTACAGGCACTGTATTTCAGATATAAATAATAATATGATCATACAGTGCACACTAATGCTAGGGCAGAAAATGTTATGGACAGGATCCAGTGTTAATGAGCAATTAAAAACGTTAATGGAAATTGTAGTGAAATAGAGTGGTGACCCAATGGAATAAGCCACAGTATACTATGAGTCACTCAAGTATTAGTGCAGTGGTTTTCAACCTGGTCTTTTTTTTCAACTAGGAACATGCATTGTTTAACAAGTGCGGAGAAAACATCACTTACATACAACCCCTGAGTATAAACAGTGTAGCTACAGTAATTATTCTAGTCTCTATTCATCAACAGAGTGCAACACAGATATAAAAGAAAGAAGAGGACTAATTAAAATGTGTGGACTGTGGGTGGACAGTCTGCTAGAATGAATTGCAATGTGTCTTCATACTCACATACTATTTTTTCCAACAAATGATTTTGATATGCATAAAGCCCCCAAAAATATTTCCACATACATGGATAAATATTAAAATCTGCAGGTCTGATTTAAAATGAGATAATAAAGAAAATAATTATAGAAATACAGAAACACCATATGTGAAGGAATACCCAGAGAGAAGAACTGCAAAAGCAACAATTTGCAAAAGCAATTTGCATTTTTTAAATTAAAATGATGCTAACAGCGTTGCGTTTGTTTAGTACATTTCATGCTACACTTATGACTGGTTTTCATGTGGTTTGCAACAATTGTGACAGACGCAACACTTTAGTACATCTACCCTTAATCTGACTGCAATTGATACTGAGGGAATGCCAATAATATTCTAAAACTGCTTCTGACTTGAAAACCTGTTAAATAAATCTATCTGCCTGTGATGACCCTGGATTATTAAATTCTGCAGGTCTCAAAGACACCCATATGTATAGAGCAGAGATCATAATCAGATCATAATCAGTTAGGGAGGGCTGGTACTTCTCTGTTTCACAATAATATGCTTTAGTTGGCCTTCTAGAAACTTGTATGCACAAAAATGCACCAGGATGTACCGGTAATTAAAACACAAAATGATATACGATGTCATTCTAACACAAATAATATAGTAATTAAGATGACTGATATATTTCATACTCTTTGATGTTAGTGTTACCAAATGCACAATATTTTAGGAATAAGAGGGACACAGATGTATTGTCAGTATGGATCTGGCCAGAGGTTAATATAAGGTAGTAGTGAAACTTCATTTTTTACTGGACAGCCCCAGTAATAGAACTATATACCAAATATTACGGAACAGAAACCTAAAGTCAAATGACCAATATGGCAGGCATCATAATGTCAATATCAAATCACTAACACATTTGGTGTACAGTGTTATATAACCCTACAAATGTGAAGTCTCAACCTCCAGGCAACAGTTCACTTTTTCTCCTGACCCTTCTCACAACAAGGGTCATTCCCCTATATTTACAATATTTACAATTCGATACTGTCCTTTTCAGTGTCTGTATTACTAGCAAATATCCTGCACAGATTCAGTAAATAATAATAATAAAAAAAAACATTAGTTATTATACCAATGCAAATTTTTGACACCACTTGGTTCCCTATGCTTGAAACCTGCACTACAGTAAATCCCACATCTTGAACCTTCAGTGTACACTTTGTTTTTCAAAATGCTATGGGGAAAACATATGTATATTAAATATGTTATACTTAGTCACAATATCCATAAAAAATATCCTTAGAATCCTTATATATATTTTATAAGGTATTTTGCAGCATGTTTTTATTTACAGCAGCACGATTTTTCTGATATGTATAAAAATCGAAACATCACAGGTCAAAAATACCCTTCGATTTCGTTTTAGTCTCGTCGGTGCAACATTTGCATACTGCAGGTATCTAATACAATGCTGGAAACTGATGTATTATACACACTGTACTCATTCTACAAGCATAGGGCTAACATGTTAGAAATATAGGGCAAAAACGATTAATCTGTAGGGCTAAATCAATAATGCCGGTTATCAAATACAGTGCTACAAACAAATGTATTAATCACACAGACCCACAGTTTTATGAACATTACTTTTGGCTAAACAAAAATATCTGTGGCGCTAAATTAATAATTTTAGATGTGACACACCTTTTCTACATCTCCTCCACCTTTCCCGCAACTCGCAGCAATTGATCTTGGGATCCATACCTTTGCTATGTCACTGTTTGCACAAATCCTTCTGATTCTAACTAACAAGCAGTTTAGCAGTATGTCTATTGTAGCACCACTGTACTCCAGAATTGAAGCAGTCTGTTGTGGAAATAAAAGTGGTGTTCACATTGGAATTTTGGTCATTTTAGGTGTTTATCAGGGATTTATTTTTTACTAGAACATATGATATACACCTGTCCAGACTATTTGACAATTCATAATTTTCTAAATATTATATCAAAATTATAACACTGTAACAGGAAATCCACATCCTTGTATTTATTTATGCTGCAGTCATATCAGTCACATTCATTTCACTCATTGCTTGTTTTGACTTCAGGAAATCAGGAATTCTAGGCCTTTCCGGGATTTAGAGTAAGTCTTTCTGTAAATCTTGTGGGTGGGTGTTACATCATAATGCCCATACTACTGTGCACAATGCCATGCTTCCTAGAGATGCAGTCTTACTGCTATGGCCAGCTGATGCTATGGTTAACACTTTTCATTTTAACAGAAGATCTATGGCTTTTTTACTTCTAACTGTTGTGCACATCTTTTCATCTTTAGAATGTTACCTTTATCCCTGTAGTATGGTTCACATTTTAGTAATGACACACGACAGCCTGTACGTTTATACTGTAATATACAGATGTGTGGGGTGTGGCGAGGCATGGGGCGAACATATATATATATATATATATACATACAGATATATATATATATATATATATATATATATATATATATATATATATATATATATATATACAGATTTTCAATCCACTGCTGGATGAAGGCCTCCCCAAGATTCTTCCACAAAAGCCTGTCTGCTGCGGCCCTCATCCACGTTGCTCCGGCGTGTTTCCTAATTTCATCTTGCCATCTTCCTGGAGGTCTTCTTCTTGGTTGCTTTATATCTCTTGGGATCCAGTCTAGTATCTCCTTGGTCCAGCAATGGTCTGTTTTTCTTGCTACATATCCGGCCACCGGCATTTCATTTTTTGCTCTTATAATAACATTGCATAGTTTTGTTTGTGCTCTTATCCATTCCTTCATTTTTCTGTCTCATCTTGTTATTCTTAGCATGCATCTTTCCATACTCCGTTGAGTCCTTTGTAATTTTTGAGTCATTTTTGCATTGGGGGTCCAGGTTTCACATCCATAAGTTAGCACTGGTAACACATTGGTTGTAGTTTCCGTTTCAGAACCATGCTTAATCTTCCAAAGGCACTCCAGCCCATTTTTGCTCATCAGTTGATTTCACACATTTGGTTCTCTATTGCCGAAACTAACTGTCCTAAGTATAGGTAGTTATTGACTTCTTCAAGCTTGATCCCATTGACTTCAATTGCCTGTGGAGTGGTATATTTATTGAACATGACTTGAGTCTTCTTCAGGTTCATTTTCAAACCCGCTTTGATGCTAGCCTCGTGTAGTTCTTGTTTGTAATTCTTCTGGGCACGTTGTAAATATGAGGATGTTGTCAGCAAATCGTAGGTGATTCAAGTAGGCTCCATTGATCTTCAGTGACGAACTCCTTTTTTAATCTTGATTTTGTCGCTGTTTTTATGGAGTCTTACTGTGGATGTTGCATTCTTGTATATGGTGCTGATCAAGTCTCTGTACATTTTCTCAATTCCTTTTTTTTCAGAGAATGTAATACAGATCTTGTGTAAGATCTGTATTAAGAGTCAAAGGCTTTTTCATAGTAAATGAATCCCAAGCAAAGTGGTAGTTCGTACTCGTTGCTGGTTTGAATCACTTGCCGTACAACTTGAAGATGATCCTTTGTGCTAAATCCACTCCTGAATCCTGCTTGCTCATTTGATTGTGCCGAGTCAAATTTATCTTGAAGTCTGTTGGTGAGCATCTTGTTAAAAATGATATAGATGTAGATTATAGGAAGTAATCTAATAGGTCTGTAGTTCTTGAGGCCTTCTTTATCTCCTTTCTTATGTAAAAGTATCACCGATGCATTGTTCCAGTCGTTTGGCACTTTCTTTTGCTTAATACAATCTGTAAAAATATGCGACAGTATTTTTGTCAGTTCTTCACCTCCTTCTTTCATGATGTCAATCATTATGCCATCTTCTCCGGGTGCCTTTCCTGTCTTTATATGTTTGATAGCATGTTTCACTTCTTCCGAATATATGACATTTTAAATTAATTTGTATTGAATGTATCCTTCAACCAGTGCAAAGTAATCCCTATACTTTGCCTATAGAGACTATAAATTGACTTGAAGAGCTTATGAGTGCTGATTTATAATTTGTTTTTAGATATACAAATGGCATTACTTTTTCTTTAAAATAAAAAGTAGGAATAAAACTGCTCAGTTTCCAGTTTTAAGCAGGGTTTTTGAATATCAGAAAATAATACCCACAATGCAACTATGTAAGACAAAGAACTAGAGGTCTGGTGCCTTAAAAAAAATCCACCTGAACTCATTTATCATGAGAATGATTTAATACAAATCAGTTTCACACAAGTTACCCTGATGCTGTTGCATGGAATTCCGGGAATAGTATTGCCTTGGAAACATCTGAGGGAACACAATTACATGAGTTTCACGTGTCACTATAAATATATGATCATTACATACTGTAGGCTATTGCTTTTTACCCCAAGTGGCTCTTTTAAGGATACATAATAAAGGCTATTGTTATGTCTTGAAAACTGTAGCACTCACGCAAACCATGAGATATGATTCTTTTGTCAAAAGCAGTGCTATATATGTAAGCAATAAGACACGACAGGGTGTTGGTTGTGCTAGAATAACCGCACGCCCAGGGTCGTAGTAAGGCACGAGGCCGTTGGAGTGTCTTATTGCGCTTATAAAATGGGTTACTAGTTTTTAGAAATAAAGATATAGATACATTTCTATTTAAAAATGAATATAGGTTTATTTTTTCCTAAATATATTACTACGCTAGGAAAGATAGTTCCAATAAATGTAATAGTTCCAATTAATTTAATAGATAAACAACTTATTTGTGATAAATAATTAAATAAATTCAAATAAATTAAATAAATTCTCAGAATATTTTCAGTATTTGTCTCATGAAGTTGACTGTACCAGGGAATGTACCGTTTTCTAAATTAAATGGCTGGTTACACAGTTGGACAAGTCTGTTTGGGATACAGCAGGGTGATGTTGTGTAAGTTTTAAGGACAGAAATGAAGACGCTGTTTTAAAGTGGGTATCTGAAATTAGGTTTATAGATCGTCCCACTGTGGGATAATTTAAATAATGATTCAGGCCAGCTCGCAAGCTTGTGTAGCTGCTAACTAAATATTGTAGAAACTTCTTAAAACTGTGTTTATTTCAGTCTTAGTTGCAGTTTTCCAGTTCATATTATTTTTTGTTTGTGCTGACTAATCATTAAAAACTGACACAGCCCAAGCGGTTGTTTTTTTAGTATTCTGTTCTTTATTGGCTTCAATTATATTAATTTCAGCAGTACTGAGAGAGAGGTGTCTTGTAGTACTCACGGTTTCATTTGTTTTCCTGACCTTTTTAAAAAATTATTACTGTCTGTACTGTCCTGAACTATTGCGGTCTAAATATATATATATATATATATATATATATATATATATATATATATATATATATATATAGACTGTGTATGTATGTTCTACTATTTTTATAAAATGTTTTTCAACAGATTTTTTTCCTGCTATTGCAACAAGCTTGAACTTGAACTGTTTTTTCCACTTGAACTATGGCAACACATCAGATTGTGCTTGGTTTTTTTGTACCTCAAGGTTAGCAGTCACATAATGAATCACTTGATTCAGTTGTAAATTGAAGCTATAACATTAAATCACCTTCAAAGGAATGTTTGTATAAATCAATACCTTTTTTTATCCGAATGCCCTATTAAAATCAATCAATTTACAGACATTACAGCTACAGATATCACATGTAAATTATCTATAATTGAATACCATAGCAAGAGCAATTTCAGATATGCATACTGTTTTTCAGATTTACATACCTATTGTTATTTATTTTTTTGTTACATAATGCCAGAAATTCATCAGCATTCCACACAATGTTTTTCAGAAATGAAATGTTTTTTCAAAATTTTGCAGGATGTCTTTTACTTCTGAAATATACTCCTCTTGTTTCACTATATCTAAAAGAAAGTAAAAACTGACAATCATTTAAAAGTTTCTCTAATGCAGCGCTTGCTCTATTACTTGTTCTGTATTGATATTGTTTTTATTTAAATTAAGTGTTGACAAAACCATCTTAAATACATACTTCTGACGATATTAAAGGTAGAGAGGATATATCACATCCTGCTTCTTAATACCAGTAGCAGTCATTTTAAATAATGTTTATCTTAATACATTTCCTAGATCTGTATGGTAAAGTGTGTTGTGTAAATGATAATCTAGAGTACTTTAGTTGGATAACACTGTAAGGAAACAGGAGCTTCTTGTTTGTTTACATTTGGGTGATTCATCATCTAATTCAACTATATGGGTGTAATTACATGGAGCCAGTGCTTTATAATTACATGGTTGTGGACATGTAGGCAAATATTTACTTGGTTGGGCTTAAACAAAAACCTGGGCTCTATATAACGTATCCCCATAGAGACAGCATGATACCCTTTGTTAAAGTATGTAGTAATAGGTAAAACATGGTCATTTTATAGTAAGTGGTTATGTTGTACATTAACTAGTCAAACTCTGGTGCTCGATTGGATACTGTAATTAGCAACTTAACACAGTTTATTTCACTTGAATTAAATTGATAGTAACATATTATACCCACTGTTTCTTTTACAGAAAGAATGGCTTTGCTTAAACTGCCAGACACAAAGGGCCCTTACTGGGCAACTTGGAGACATGGGAAAAATGACACCGCCAATGCCTGTCTCCGTGAAACCAGCAGCCAAGCAGCCCCCAGGACCTAAAATTCAGCCTGGGCCCACAGAACAGCCACCTACTCAAAAAAGCACTGAAGTCATCACTGAACCCACACCTATACAAGTGCAACAAAAAAAGGAGGAAGAGCCATATAAAGGAGAAACACCCACAGTCCCTGTAATAGAAAAGAAGGAGGAGAAAATACCTCCAAAGCAATTGACGAGGACACCTTCTCTTGACAAAACACCACCGCAGAAGCCTAAAGACATAAGCCAACCTGAGGTCAAGATAGACAAAAATGAGAAAGCTTCAGTCACTGAGCCTACAAAGCCCTTGCCAGACACACCTCAGAAAACAGATCAAGTTGAACAGAAAAAGGAAACTGATGCACCTGCAGTACAGAAATTAGATAAGACTACTCCACCTCTTCAAGTAAGTAAGCAAGCAGAGGGTGGTCCTACTACTGAGCCAGCAGAAACCTCCTTGTCCAGGACACAAGAGAAGAAGCATATGACAGAGATTCCAGTCGAAGCACAGTCATTGAAAAAACCCATCCAAGTGGAAACTGTGAAAGAAAAGCCTGTGAGTATTTGATGGAGTGGAACCAACCATAAAAAAAGGTGTTGGCCACCAGACTTTTACCTGCCAGCAGTTCTAGAAATAATTTATATCACACTTTTATTTTAAGTTTCTCACAGAATGCAAATAAAGGATCGTAAATATATGTTGGACAAATTACAACAAATTAAGTGATTGCATTGGCTTATAAAGCAAAAACAGTAAAAGGACTGTTTAAAAACTCACAAAAAATATGATGACCTATTGGTAATTGTAAATAAACATTTAAAGTCAAACATTTATATATATATATATATATATATATATATATATATATATATATATATATATATATATATATGTATTAAGTAAAATTGCAAAAAGTAGTAATACAACGTACACTAAGATGAAGCTTACTACCATTTTTATATATTAGCACACATATTCTAGCTTTTTACATATGTGTACATGGATGAATAACGTTAGGTTATTTACCGTAACCCTGGTTCCCTGAAAGAGAAGATGACCACCAAAACATTACTTAGGCGATTTGCCTGCCTATTGGTAGGTATTTACTGAGCTCTTTATATCAGAGCTGCCGATAGGCCCACGGAAGCCATTTCTCTTTTTGTATCGAACCTGTGAGGGTGACCGATGCCACCTTGCTGGTTGGTGGTTGTTTTCTCTTTCAGGGAACCAGGGTTACAGTAAGTAACCTAACGTTCCCTTTCAATTCGAAGACGACCACCAAAACATTACTTATGGGAAAGTATACCAGAGCCGTCGCGAGGGAGAAGGAAACGGCAGCATATGAGGGACGCATCAGAACTGCATAACCCAAGGTTAGTGGTCCTTGAGGGTGCAACCTCAAGGACCCTCGTGTCTAATGAAGGCAAGGAAGGATCTATTACGTTAAGGCAATAGAACCTGGGAAAAGTGTGTGGCATAGCCCAGCTAGCCGCATTACACATATCTGACAGTGAGGCCCCTCTGAAGAGGGCCCAAGATGTAGCCAACCCTCTGGTAGAATGTGTGGCTACCCTCCCAGATGGGGGCAAGCCAGCATTGTCATACGCAGTTGAGACTGTGTCCACAATCCAGTGCGACAGTCGCTGCTTCGAGAGGGGCTGTCCTAGGGTTCGTATCCTGTGACAGACAAAAAGCTGGTCAGAATGATGCAGGGCTCTTGTTCTATCCACGTAACACCTCAATGCCCGCACTGGGCAGAGGAAGTTCAATCTCCTATCCTCCTCCTAAGAACACAGAGGTAGATGGAAAGACTCCAGTTCCACAGACTGGTTCCTGTGGAAGGCTGTGATCACCTTAGAGAGGAAAGCAGGGTTTGTACGCAGTGACACCCTGCTACCATCATCCCAAATATGCATACAGGAGCTGTGCACCGACAACGCTTGTAGCTCACTGACCTGCATCGCAGAGGTGATTGCCAAGAGGAAGGCTGTCTTCATAGATAGATACTTCAACTCTATGGAGTGTATGGGCTCAAACGGGGCCTTCGTGAGAGCCTCCAGTACAATATCAAGGATCCATTCAGGGAGAACGACCCTCCTGGGAGGGTGTAACCGCTCAGCACCTTTAAGAAACCGGGTTGCCAAAAAATGCGCACCCGGAGATACCGCGTCTACAGGGGCATGGCACGCAAAATTGCCGCTAAGTACACCTTCAATGTAGAAGGTGACCTACCAGCATTGAGCAGTTCCTGCAGAAACTGCAAGATAACTGGCACAGGGCAAGAGACTGGGTCATGACCCTTAGTCAGACACCAGTTGCCAACGGTTCGACCTGCTCCGCGCCGGAGCATGGAGAGGGAGTAGTGCAGCCACTTGCCAAGGCTCCTCGCGTTCTCAGTGGGAGCGCTGCAAGATCTCCACAGCTGGCCCAAAGGTATGCTCCGGGGATATCAGCGCGTCTAACAGTGCCACCTTATCCGCATCGGGGACCCTCGCCAGCGACAGCCACAGCTGTCTGCGAGGTACTACCAGGCTTGCCAGGCTCTGGCCTAGGGCTTGCCTTTGAAGGCTGGAGATCTGGAGCAGCATGCCTGACAGGAGACACAACTCGGTAGCCATCGGCTCCGGGAGCGGGGCTTCTCTCAGTATGCCGTCCATATAGGCGGTCATTATACCTGCCGTGTTTGCAAGGTGGGTCACCTGTGCCTCTGCTGCATACGCCCGTTTGAGTGTGTCTCTGTAACCCTGCACTGCGGGACCGAGGATGTCACCACAGGAAGGGGCCTTTCGGCAGCTGTGATATAAACAGCTCAGTAAATACCTACCAATAGGCAGGCATATCCCATAAGTAATGTTTTGGTGGTCGTCTTCGAATTGAAAGGGAACTGCATTAAAAGTAGACAAATGTTTAGGAATTCATTACATTACGTGTCACTTTACTTAAATAGAGGTAACCTAGAGACTTCAGAAATTCCTTATTTTCTGTTAACATGTTTGTTATAATTATGAACAAGTAATAGTTATGGTGCCATAACTCAAAGGTAATTAAAAAGACTCAGCGTAAATAATAATCACACTACACAAAAATAGATTTATTGTGTTTGTTACTGCTTCTGTTTCATAAAATGCAAGAAAAATAGGAATGCTTATTTTGAAACAGTTTAGAAATGGTAGTTTACCCATTAAAGATCAACACATTAATAAATGTGTGTTTTCTAGATGAAAACGTTTATATTTTTTTAAAATTTTAAATCAAACTGGCACAATTGTCATTTACAGGAAAAGGAAGATGATAAATCTGATACTTCAGGTTCTTCACAGCAGAAAAGCCCCCAAGGGTTAAGTGATACTGGCTACTCATCTGATGGTATCTCAAGTTCACTAGGTGAAATCCCAAGTCTTGCTCCAAGCGATGAAAAGGACTTGCTTAAAGAGCCTTCAAAAAAGGACTTGCTTTCTCAAGAGAGTAGTCCTTCAAGTCCATCAGATTTGGCCAAGCTAGAAAGCACTGTGCTTTCAATTTTAGAAGCCCAAACAAGCACAGTTGAAAAAGATCCATACAGCCTTTATTGTGAGCAGGAAAGGGATCGCCACAGATCTAGAACATTGCCAATCACCCCAGAATCTTGCAGTTCAGATGAGGAGGATCTGGAAGACATCCAAGAAGTGGATGAAGAAGCTCTGGAAGAGGAAGATCGGAGTGATGTATCACCTAGAAAATATGGCAGAAAAGGACACGATTCTAAGAATGGTAGTTCAGCAAGTAGGCAACGTTATGATTCCATTGAAGATAGCAGTGAAAGTGAACACTCCCCTCTTCCACAAAGAAAAAAGAGGATGAGTATTGGATCCTCCAGTAGCGATGAATACAAAGAAGAGGATAGTCAGGGTTCTGGAGATGAAGATTTCATTCGGAAACAGATCATTGGAATGAGTGCAGATGAGGATGCCTCTGCTTCTGATGATGATGATTACATTAGGACTCAGATTAAAGGAATTAGTGCAGAGCAGAAAAAAGAACATGAGGATCGAAAAAGCAAAGGGAAAAGTACAGCAGGGAAAAGCAAAAGACTAACCAAAAAAAGTAGCACAAGTCATGAGGATGACCCAGGGAGGAGACATTCATGGCACGATCGTGATCAGGAAGAGGAAGTGTATGATGAAAGCCTAGAGTCAAAGTTCAGAGAAACCAAAAGTCAGGAAAATGAAGAACTCTCCATCTCAAGTGGAGGAGGCCTCAGACGTTTTAAGACCATTGAGCTAAACAGTACCACTGCAACACCATATATAGAAGGGACAGAAAAACAAGGGAGTCAGGAAGGCTATGAGGGAGAGCTTGAGATGGAAAGCCTAACTGACTCTCCTGAGGATAGATCAAGAGGGGAAGGTTCATCCAGTCTACAGGCATCCAGTTTTACACCTGGAACGTCACCTACATCTGTGTCATCACTTGATGAAGACAGTGACAGTAGTCCCAGTCACAAAAAAATGAGTGGAGAAAGTAAACAACAAAGAAAGGCCAGACACCGAGCACATGGCCAAGTCCTCCCTACTATTGAAGACTCTTCTGAAGAAGAAGAGCTGCGAGAAGAAGAAGAACTCCTGATGGAACAAGAGAAGCAGCGTGAGCTGGAACAGCAGCAGAGAAAAAGCTCTAGCAGGAAATCCAAGAAAGACAAAGATGAACTAAGAGCACAGAGGAGACGCGAGCGTCCTAAAACACCTCCAAGCAATCTGTCCCCAATAGAAGATGCTTCTCCTACAGAGGAGTTACGTCAAGCAGCAGAGATGGAGGAACTCCATAGGTCCTCTTGCTCTGAATACTCTCCAAGTATTGAATCTGAACCTGAAGGGTTTGAAATTTCCCCAGACAAAATTCTAGCTGTTCAAAAGGTGTACAAGTTACCTACATCTGTATCCTTGTATTCTCCAACTGATGAGAAGAATATTGATATATCACAAAAGGCTACTACTCCAAAATCTTTAAAATGTGCTGATGAAGTTTATGAAGAAATGATGCAGAAAGCTAAACTGCTTCAAAGTCAGAAGGAAACAGATGTAACACATGAGAAGGAGCCATTATATGGAGGTATGCTCATTGAAGACTATATTTATGAATCATTAGTAGAAGACACTTACAGTGGAACAACAGACAGCAGCTACTTGACTGCACAACAAGAATCAAGCAAAGGAGAAGTGCAGGAACCTGGAAAGAAATTAAGATCGCCAGATCAGGTTTTTGATGATATGATGCAAAAAAAGAACTATCAGACAGAAGAGGAATATTATTATTCACAGCCGTCAAACGAAACATTACCTCAGCATGCCATGAGTTTGCCACCTTCTGTCAGTAAGACAAGACAGGTTTCAGATTCCAAAGGAGGTGTAGAACCCTCTACAAAGGAAGAAAAACCACTGTTGGATGCAGATGCCGCTTATGAGGAGCTTATGAAGCGACAAAGGGCTATTCTGACCCCTGGGACCAGCCCAACCCAGCCTACTCCTGTTTCATCAGACCTGTCTATAACTTCATCTGCAACTGGGTTCAGGGAAATACAAGGTGAATCTATAATGTCAGCCCCCATTACAGGTCATGAACCTGCAACGTGTACATCAGTAGTAGTAGTCACAGTAGCTCCACTCAGCAGCACAATATACCCCATTCCTGATGTCACAATTACACAACACTTTACAGCAGATGAAGATATTGAAGAGGTGTTCATAAATGAGTATGCAAGTGAGTCACAGGAGCCCCACTCAACAGCTTCATCAGAAGCATCTCATCATGCTACAGACATCAGTATACGGACATCAACTGCAAGTACAACATCCACATCCGCACCTACAGTAACATCTTCAATGACAAGTCCCACTTCAGTAGTTTGTGAAACCCCAATTTCTGGGTCTACCCCTATTCCAGTTTCAATGAAATACACCCACCCACCACCACCACCACCACCACCTGTATCTTCATCCCAAAGTACTACAGGTATAGTCTTTGTAGCGGAGGTCTCTTCTGCAACGAAATCAACTGCTGCCACCACCACTTCTGCTGATACATTTAGTGTTGCCAAGTACAGAGACTCTGTAATAGTTGACATACCATCTAAAGCTGGAGATAGTACATTTTCAAAATCTACACCAGTGGTTACATCAATTGCCCCCCCTGCTTCAGAAGCTGAAATAAGTTCATCAGTTACCACTCCAACTTCAGTCAGTGTTTCCCTTACACAGGTTTCTCCCACTACTGCACCCCTAACAGTGTCACCTAGCATAGACCATGTTGTAATCTCTGTGCCTGGTTTAGACAGTTCTACTGATGTTACTCACACAGTGGTGAGGGAACCAGCTGTAACAAAATCAGAAGTGGTATTAAAACCTTATGAGCCTAAAACAACAGCAGTGACATGTTCAACAGGGGTTGCTGCTGCTCGAGCTGTCTTTCAGGTTACTAGCACAGTTCCATCAGCCTCTACTAGTTCAATTTCTAGTACTCCTTCTCCTATTGTTGTAAGTATATCCCCTTTGCCTGTTGTACCACTGTATAATTCCTCAATATCTACAACTGTGTCTACTGCTGTCACAACCACTGTGTCAAAAATCCCCTCTACAATCTCGTCAGCCCCGTCTATTTCCTCTCAAGTATTCTCGTTTTTCAGAAGCTCTTCTCAGGAGTCTGCACATGTACCAGTGCCATCACCACCTCCTCCCCCTCCTCCTCCTCCATTACCACCACCAACCTTACCCAAGCCATCTGTTTACCACAAAAAGAAACCGCCAGTTAGTACACCAGCATTAATTCCAACTATTGCAACAGTTCCAGTTTCCACAACAGTAACATATGCTCAGGCAACTATTATAACCACATGCCCAAGTCCATCGGTAAAAGGCTCAGTGATTCCTATTATGAAAACCCCAGTTCCTCCACCTGTTCCACCTAAGCCAGTATCCATTCCAGCAGGGTTGATGTTTGGTCACAGAACAGTAGAAGGAGTTAAGCCTCCAATTGCTCCTAAACCAGGGGTAGCCCAGCCAACCATAACTACCAAGGGATATACAGGGGATTCACAAGCAAGATCCTTCATCCCACCAAGCACAACATCTATGACACTAAATTTAATCGCCCCAGCTGAATGTAAATTTATATCCCCTTCATCCCCTATGTCTCCCTATTCTAATAAATCCTCACCAAGATATACTAATTCTCTTCATGAAACCTATGTGGTTATCACTTTACCATCTGAGCCTGGCACGCCAACAGAATCTATAACAACCCAGGCTTCTTTAGGGTATCCACCAAAGCAACAGGGACAATCAAGCATGTCACCTATGCCTTTTACTCAGTATATAAAATCTGTGGAAAGCCAAGAAGTTATGGGTCCAGATAAATACGTTTCAAGTGTGAGTCACGTTTATTCCTCAGTTTCTACTTCAGCAAAACCTCCTGTAACTTTGCCCAACCTAGTAGCACAAGTGGTGACCACAGAGGTTCAAAGAACTACAGTGTCTCTTGTTCATGAAAGGTTACCCACTACAAATGTTGCTAGTGTTGTCATTACCATTCCCCCAGAAACAGCTAAACATCAACAACCTACAACAAGTAAAGAAAATGGCAACATTTGTGATGTGATTGATCTCCGTACTTTAACAAAGCTAGATGTTGAGATGACTGATAAAGGAATGGACTTATCCCCTGTTTTTTTGGATTCAAGACAGCAGTCTTGGTCAAGTGAAGGCAGTGGACGGCAGACAAGTGCTGTGCAGCCAGGTATTGTAAATCTGAGTACTGGGTCAACACCAGTATCGACATTGGCCGTTGTGACTGAGAGCATAACCATTGTGACTTGCACTGCTACTATAGCAGCTTACAGCAGTGCAGGTGAGAGACCCATGGGTGTAGGTCATTCAATGTCAATGCCACTACAACTGACAACATCAAAGCCTTTTGAGCCCATTGCCCAAATAACCTACAGAACCTTGGATACTCAGTCTCTAGCCACCAGCAGTTCAGCAGCCCCTATAAATCTGTCTTTTGGTACTGCTGCATACATAGGAGCTGGGAAGCCTTTAACTGTTGCTCCTACAGGCATAACCAATGGCTTCAATGATGTTTCTACAAACCCAGAATCTGTTCAGAATGGAGCTGTGGACCTAAGCACTACAAAGCCTCTTCGAACGATGGTGGCTGTTAATGAATCTACTTCAGAAGTGGTTACTACCATTATAGAAGAAGATGACAAACCTGTGGACCTAACTGCAGGAAGAAGAGCTGTTTGCTGTGATGTTGTCTATAAATTTCCATTTGGAGGGATCTGTACATCACAGCAGCCTGCAACAACTTTGCCTGAAGATCGTTTTGGTTACAGAGATGATCATTATCAATATGACCGCCCAGGACCTTATGGCATGCGAGGTGTTGGTAGCATGAAACCTTCCATGTCCGAAACTAACTTAGCAGAGGCTGGTTTGTTTCTTTACAAAAGCAAGAACAGCTTTGACTATCATAGTGCTGTGACAGAGGGTGCAGTGGACCTTACTTCTGGAAGACTATCTGCAGGTCAGTATTACACAGTGGCTGATCTTTCATTAAAATATCATGGGTTACCCCAGCTCATACTTGGCTGATTTTTCTATTCTTTTTTTTCCTTTTTTATTTTGTAATTCATCTGTTTGCATTTTGGACAGTAAACTGACAACATATTTTAGTATGGGTGTAATTTTTGTTTTCCTTTTTTTTCTTCTTTTTTTTTCTTTTGCGCACAGGTGCTTGCATGTGCCTGCATGTTATCCCACAGTGTTTTTGCTTCGCATCTTACTAATTTGAACACGCTGAAGATGTTGCTCGCATTCTCTTTTGCTTTAAAATCATCTGGATGGCATGGCTTTGAAAAACACCATTGTTGATAAGGACTGAGCTATAATTTTGACCATATGATTACAGGTGAAGTTATGAACTATTCAAGCAAGAGCACTGGCCCCTATCCAGAGACCAGACAAGTGATTTCAGGAACTGGAATCAGTATTCCACAGTATTCACAAGCAAGAATAATCCCACCAATTGGAACCCAATATGGAGTAAACAGTGTATTAAGATCATCCAATGGTGTTGTATATTCTTCAGTGGCAGCTCCAGTTCCATCTACATTTGCCATCACTACACAGCCTGGATCTGTCTTTAGCACAACATACAAAGATTGGTCTGGGCTGCATACTAGTGATACCATGCCATCTTTGTCAAGTCTACAGAACCAACCACTTCCCAGGTCATACAGTTTCTTAACAACCACAGCTGGTCTTGAAACAAGTTTACAGAGTACACCATTAGAAACATTGATGACCGGGCAGAGTGAGTTTATTCCTACTGTAACAACAGCTTCTGAGTCATATACAGATGCATCACTAGATGCCATAGCCTTGTCCCTGGAGGCACTTGCCTCACCCATTTCATACGATGAGAGTAAGCAGCAACAGTATCAAATGGAACGTGAACTTCTTGAACTTGAAAAACTTAAGCAGCTGCGCCTAGCTGAAGAACTGGAGTGGGAACGCCAAGAGATACAAAGGTTCCGTGAACAGGATAAGCTGATAGTCCAACAAGAATTAGAAGAACTGCATACTATGAAGCACCAGCTCCTTTTACAGCAAGAAGAAGAGCGACATGCTCACTTAATGATGCAACAGGAGACCTTTGCCCAGCAACAGATGCAGCTTGAGCAAATTCAGCAGCTGCAGCATCAGCTGCAGCAACAACTGGAAGAGCAAAAGATTCGACAGATCTATCAGTATAGCTATGACCCATCTGGCAGTGCTTCACCACAGACAAGTTCAGAACAAGTACTGCAGGATACACAGTATAAAGCAGGAGAGAATGGCCAGTATTGGCCAATAAAGGATGAAACTGCAACCTCATCTGCTGTATCCGGGATTGAGCTTCAACAAAACGCTACCTGGTACACAGTTCCCTCAGAAGGGATAGCTCAGTTTATCCCTAGCTTGCCCAACTCTGTCTCTGAAATGTTATTAAAAGACATTGATGTACAAGAAGATAGGCAGCCACGATTACATGAAAAGTACGAGGAACCTGACAAAGCATTGCATGATGATGTTAGATCACACAAAAAGATTGTAGACAGTGGAGTGCAAACAGACGATGAAGATGGTGTGGACAGATCTTACACTGGCAGGAGACGGAGAACCAAGAAGAGTGTTGACACCAGTGTTCAGACAGATGATGAGGACCAAGAAGAGTGGGACATCCCTACTAGGTCAAGACGAAGGTCACGGGTAAGCAAATATAGCGACGGCACTGAGACAGATAAAAATAAGCACAATTCTAAAGTGTCCAGCATAGCAATCCAGACTGTAACAGAAATTTCAGTTCAAACCGAACCTGTAGGAACTATAAGGACACCTTCAATAAGGGCACAAATGGATACCAAGGTAGACATAAAAAAACATATATCTGCCTCAGAAAAGACCTATAAAGGTAGTAGTTTAAGTTGCCAGACAGAAACAGATGCAGATAAACAAACTGGCCAGTACTCTCCTCAAAAAGACAAGAAGCGTCCAACGCCATTAGAGATAGGTTATTCCACCCACCTGAAAGCAGACTCTTCCCTGCAAGTTGCTCCATCACCTCCAAAATCTCCTAAAGTTCTGTACTCTCCTATTTCTCCTGTGTCTCCAAGTAAATCGTTAGAATTTGTGCCGTATGAAAAAGCTCTTGGTGCTGAGATTACTCCACAGAAAATGGCGACATCTGAAGCATCCACAGCTCCTCCTCCCAGCCCTAGAACAATGAAGATGATGCAGAGATCTATGTCTGATCCAAAGCCACTGAGTCCTACAGCTGATGAAAGTACCAGGCCTCATTTCCAGTATTCTGATGGTTATTCGGTAAGAAAATGTTTTTAAATGATTTCATATGATTGTGTAAGGTTACAAAGTTGAAATGACACTTAAAATATCCAAATAGTCAGGGATCCAAGTGCAAGAAAAGCTCTTAAAAATGGTTTAACATGACACCACCGCCTACAATTGTTTGGACACTTTGTAAGGTCAAACCCTACTGTGATAGAATCAAGAGGCCTGCTTTGTTGGAAACATTGCTTATATATTAAATAATGGTTGTTGACTAGTTTTATTTGATATTTAATTTACCAAGTCCAACCCTGAATGCAACTCGCGTTAGTCAGTAAATGAGCAATGCTGTTAAAAAAAAACAAAACAAAAACCCTTTGATAGGGTCTTTAAACTGCCAAGATTATATGTTACATATATAGTTTAAACGAGGGATTGATTAAAGTTAAAGGATAAATGCATGTACGTTTTTCTGTGAATTCGTTCGCGCTTCATATCAAGCTTTTAACTTCAGTGTATTACCGGTACTCATAAAAATCAAGATGCACATCAGAAAGTTTTGTTGATATATATATATATATATATATATATATATATATATATATATATATATATATATATATATACATGTACTGTACTTGTTCATATTATTTAGAAAGAATAAAAGTGTTTACATTTGTTCAAGTAGCCCATCTCAATTCTGCAGCCTGTCGTTTGTTTTTGTTTAGGCGGGGGGCGGGGTCATTTCGTCTCCCTGTCACTTCTCTCTGTCACCGCTGACTGACTGGCAGTGGTGACTGAGTGAAGACACAGACAGAGAATTCTCCTCATTATAAAGTATTCTGTTTAGAGAATCTCGAATCGTAGGTATTTTATCATTTTCATATATATTACGTAAAGCGTATACCGTTTGAATATGAAAACTTCAAAAAATGTTTCTTAAATAACATAACTTTAATAACATTGTCACAGGGACAGTTTCCAAGACCTAAAATATGAACTGTATCTTAAACAATGTGTGAAATTATATATATATATATGAAAATGTCATAATGGCTTCAATGAGTAAATGCTGAATATGTAATATGTTATCTATTACATCTAAAAACATTAATCATACAAACTAAATACATATCTGTCTTTATTTTATATTTTTATATATTATCACTAGAAATGGACTGATGAAAAATGGAGACAGCCTTTTCAGTGTGTAGAAAGAGGCCACGACTAGATACAGATTATGCAAAATGCTTCATTTGTAAGCAGGGCATCAAAGTTGATTCAATGCAGAGATTGATTGAGCAGGGATATCCGACAATGTTACAAGCCATTCAAACCCAGCCGATGAGTTGATTTCAAAAGATGAATTTCTGGCCAAACACCCTCTGTATCTTACAAAGTGCAGAAACACTTACACAAATTGAAAAACTGTTGAACAAAAAAACTGCATATTTACAAAACACAAACATAGTGCACTAATTGCTACTGTTGGCTCAGATTCAAACGTTGTTAGAAGAAGGATGGAAGTGTCTTTTATATCACAAAACTTCAGTATCGTCATTGGTTAGTTGAGCGTGGTATAGAAAATGTCCATTCTTACAAGTCATCTAGTCTGAAAAAGCACCTCCAGAATTACTATCAAGGCCCTGAGCAGTGATCGTACCACAAAAAGGAACATCAAGCCTCTTGTGTTCATCAGATCTCAGTGTTGGCAGGTTGCTTTATGAAGTGCAAGGACTCCAGCACAACTTAAAGCCATGTCCTATCACTCAGCAAAGAACATTAGGTCAGAATTAAAAGAGCTTCATAAAACCGACAGACAACAGAAACCACCCATTAGAAAAGACACATCTGCAACACATCCGATCCAATTAGCCCAGCTGATGCTTCTCCTTCCTGTAGTGGAAATGCACACGATTCAAAAATACAAGATTTATGGATACTTCATGAGTTAAACTGGAATTGAAGACATATTAGTGGAAGGTGATGTTTGTTTATCTGGAACGGCAAATAAGATCATGGAAGGCAGAGATTACTATACAATGCTGAGGGCACATAGCTTGGTTCATAGTGGGATGTTTGCATTACATTGGGAATCCTTTGAGAAGTGGTTGGCAAGTGAAGCAGACAGAGACCTTGAATGTTTGTCATTACTTTCTCAGAGCATCCTTCAGCTCACAGAGGCCATGTCAGAAAAGGATGCACAGAAGGTGTCAAAGGCATGCTCAAGTGTATCAGAGCCTCTGAAGAAAATACAGACTCTTATGGTTATGATGAATTGTGTTGCACATCTCCAACTGCAAAACTCTGGCTTATGTACTTGGACATGATAATGATTCTGAAACGGTACATTCACGCTGAACGAGCTGGCCTTCACCTTGCTGAAGTTGAGAAAATGCTTCCATACCTGGTCGCAGCTAGGCATTGCAAGTATGTTTCCTGTATCCCCATTCCCTGGCTGCCCTGAGAGAACTGTCTTCAGTGGCCCCTGATGTTGCCTGTGCTTTCAGAGACGGACACTTCACTGTGCGACAAACATCTGGAAAGTTCAATGGAGTCCGAAGACATACAACTGCGATGCTAAGACCCAACTCTTCCATGGTGTAAGCCTGCAGCCTACCACTATGGAGAAGTACTTGTGAGCCTTACCAGTACTAACAGGAGTCTCTGAGCAGACAAAAGCAATGGCACATGTGGGTCAGTGTGAGCAGAAACACCATGAAGACTCAGAATGCCAAGCAAAGAAAAATGCAAACACCATCAGGAAAATACAAGATGTGGTTCATGGGAAAATGATCAACCCATTTTGTTGTAACGTCATGGAGTTGCTGAACATCTCTACTGGCCAAAAATGTGAATCACATGACCTTGTGAAAGCCAAATAGAAGGGACTTGCAGCTTTAGGTTTATACACAAAAGAATGGCAGTGAAAAAGTAGAAGTTATGAAGTTTCAAACTTTTGCAAGTGCTAGAAAGACCTCTTTTGCTGCACAGAAAACAAAATCTGTGTATGGTGAAGAGAGCGCAGTTGTCAGAAACCTGTACTTTGCACAAGACCTGGATGAAGAGAAAAAGTTGTCTATTTTTAGCCATGAATGAACAAATGATCCCTTCTCCTTATTTGAACCTGATGTAGAGCAAGGCTATGCTATGCTATGCAGGAAAAAAAAAAGCTCTGTAAAAGTTTTCTCCTATTATTTAAAATGTTCTGTTATGACTCTCCCATTGCCAAATGCTTCAATAAAAACAGCCTTTAAACCCACATGAATATGGGTTTGAATGGATGTTGTGACAGTAGGAAATGATTCCTTGGTATGATTGGTGTTTTGGCTTTTTTATGTTATTTCACTTTTAGGATAATTAAAATCAAGTCTTGGAGCTGTATTTAGTAATGAGTGCGTGTGAAAAGGCTAAATAGCATGAAGCAACTCGTAGGTAGAAATAGTTTAAATAATCTCTTACTAAGTTTTCCATTGATATATATGACGAATGGGATTCCAGTCATCACGGCTATCTTAAATTTAGTTATGTGGCTTGACCAAGTGCAAAGTGCCATCCTCTTATTTATAAACATGGGCGCACTGCAAATGCTTCACACTGATGAGTGGAAGTTTTTGGTACCCAGTGATGAGGAAAGTGGACCCTGTGTTAAAACATAAAATACATTTGAAAAAAATGACTATATTAAGTGGATTTATTTTTAATTTAACATTTTGTGATTATTTTTAGTTTGATGTCATCAAAATGCTACCATTTCACAATTTTGGATGCTTTTCATTTACTTAAGTGTCTTATTTCTGAATGCATAGTACTAAAATAGTATCAATTTAGTGTTTAAAAAAGTTATTTTAGTAAACATTAAGCACTCAAATTTGGAATTTCAGACAAAAAAATGAAAACACAGAAAAATGTGAAAAAGTGTTTAATTTACTATAGCAGTCTGTGTAATTTTAAGTTTTTACTGACAAATATCTTCAAAACCAAGTGTACCTGTTAAGTAAAATAAAGTTGAAACAGAAGTAAAGCTAATTAGCTACACAATAAGGCTTTATATTATTTTGGGTATTTTCAATTTTATTTTTCTTAAACTTGATGATGTCATAAAAATGACCTAATTTCTCAAAGTGACCAAGAGTTCCAGCCGAGCAGGCCTCTTGATTCTTATCCCTGAGGGTCTAAACTTCAATAAAACACTGGCCTGCAAACTGTAGCAAAGAGTGTCAACTCCTTCACTATTTAGGCTGTCTGGATCCCTGACTAAAATAACCTATAGTTTGTCAATAACTCAATCTATTGATATATAAAAAACAGACTTTTGCAAAAAAAAAACATTCTATAAAATGGATGCAGAGCAGTATATCATGATATTCTGTTTCCAAATGTCTAATTCATGTAAGATTTAAATATCATGTTTTAAAATATCACATTCTTACATCAGCAATCATTTATATATTTAGGATCCTCATTGAAAAAATGGGGACCCTTATGCACTGATCGTTTACATCTGACGCTGTCTGTCTGTCTGTCTGTCACACTCTATAATGAACACCATAACTGCCTTGATCTTCACCAAACTTGTATTTTATTATACACTCCTAGCCTCCTATAGATGTTTCGGTTTGCATTTGACTATAATCTTTCACTTACTATGCACTTATTACAGTATTATGAGGACCCCCAGTATGTGCCTGCACTGGTTTGTAAATACTCTAGATGCAATTGCACTCCCACCTAGAAATTTGTCCTGTCTTTGAAAGTAATGTTGTAAACCAACACAGTGAGCGTCTCATATAATACTGCTATTGTTCAAAAATAAACGCAGTAAATTACAAAAGGATATGATATGAAATAACACTGATTTATGGGCTGAGCATTAAAGGTACAGTACAACCTCAGAGTTATGAATGGCGGTTGTTCATAAGTGAAATGCCCCTACCACTGAAAATTAGTTTTCAATGGTTTTAATAAAAGTGTACACCTGCTATTTACACCCTCAATCTGAAGAATAATACAAGGATACACCACAGTAATGCAATACTCATATTGTTATAGTTCTAAAGTCTTTAAAACAGTACTATAAATGGAAAAAGGCTAAACTGAAGTTACCATTGAAATTGTAACTGTAGCAAAAACACAGATTTAAACGTCCAGTAAAAACCTGGGTTAACGTTGTGCTTGTTTTTGAACAAAATGCATTTGTGCAGCCTGCTCAGTCATTTAGCCTCCTTGGCTTGAAAAAAAAAAACTGTTCTTTGTTTAAAACTAAAATGTTCCCAGTAAAATTGCCCATACTTGCTTTGAAATCTGCTTCACCTTTCTGAATACATTTGTTGGTACAGTAATTTTGCCATCTCCATGACCAGCACGCTTCTTATGCAGGAGCGCCTATCTGGTTGCATTGCACACATGATTGAGTGGTTGCATATTTCCGGTTGAAAGTGGGGGTTCGGTAGACCGGTCAGTTTGTAAATTCCTAACTCTGGGGCTCTACTGTATATGATTACAAAATCAAAGCCGATTTTAGATTTGCAACTAACTATACTCAGAATTGTAAATGTTTACAGTGATACTCAGTCAATACTACTCATTCATAACAAGTTAGATTTTTTTTTTTACCTCTATGCCATGTGCTATCTTGAATGAACTAGCCATTTCATCTAAGTAATGAATGTCACAATATCCAATGAAAATCAGGTTGAGCTTTTACAGTGGCATGTCAGGATTGCTATGACAATAGCAGAAGGGGTGTCATTCAGTCTAGAGCTGACTTGTTTAAATCCCTATCACAGTGAGTTGCCAATCTTGGTTGGGGTCCCACAAAGAGCGCTAGGCTGGCCAGATTGAGACACGTCAAGCAGTTTAGCAACATTTGCAGTTTAGGATTGTTATAAACAGCAGATGAAAGGATGTGATTATCTAGATAGTTTTGGGTGGGAGTAGAGTAGAGGCAGTCCAATGTAATGACTTTCTCATTGGTCACAGTGTACAGCAGTGAACTGAAATGATTCCTCAGTTTTGGTCATGTTCTGTTACAGAACTTTTTAAATAGCTTTTCTTTTCAATCTTTTTTTTTTGTTAGTTTTTTGTATTACTGCCAGCACATTCTATTACAATTACTACAGTATTTATACCCTTAAAGATTATCCAATTATGCTTGGAAACAGTAGTTTGCCATGAGGTTAATCTGCCCATAGCAGGTCTAGTAACATTCATTACAATGGCTGCTGATATTTTACTGAATAATTTCAGCCATCAGCAAGAATCTTAAATAATAAATGATTTACTTCTTTGCTGATGTTTCTGCACGCAAACATTTATCACAAACTGAGCTTAGGACACGACTTCCCTGTGGTAAGGAACATATTTATATATTGGCTTTTTTTGGGTATCTTAAGAAAACATATACAGTAATATACAGTTTATTTCATTTTAATTAAATAAATACTATAACAATGGGTGTAGTGAATTGCTGCTTCTTACAGAAGAAAGCAGCTGCAGCATCAACAATCCAAGCATTGTAAATGATGGTTTCTATTGAGAAAAAAACACTCTAAACATGAACAAAGTAAGGAGACACAATTATTTAAAAGCTAAACAACAGTTAGGAAATTAGTATCTTAATGTTTTGCTGTATTTGGATTAAATAGTGATTCACATTAAATTTAAAAAGAAAAAAAAAACATTTTTAAAAGCATGTATTGATTTCTGAGGCCTTGGAGGGAAAAGAAACTGCAGCACTTTAGTGGTGTAATGGGACTTGCAGTCTAGCTACAAAGTAGAAGAGACAGCTTTTGATTTAATCCTTTAAGCATGTAGCTCAGTAAGTCGCAGAGAAGAGAGAAAGCATGTGATATATTTTTGTTTTTGTAAATGCAAATTGCTATGTATGTTTTTAACCATAACATACTGTTGGATTCTTAGGCGATAATTAAAAGCAGATTATTATTATTATTATTATTATTATTATTATTATTATTATTATTATTAAGTATTTTAAAGAAAGCATCCTACAGTATCAGTACTGATCTGTGACATGGGTGGATACATGTATAAAACCTAAAACAGTACAACAGTATATACTCTTCTGTAGTATTTCTATGGATAGTCAAGATTCTACAAGAAAACATCTGAATCCAACAATGCGGTGCCAACAGCGCCAAGTGGTTCTATATCAGGACCCTCACAACCCAGGAGGGTGCGCTGTTTCATACTGTATTGCTGTATTCTTATGATCCTCGCTGACCCCAGAAGCACTTCAGCTGTGTTATGCAAATCCTGTAAATTAGTATAGTAAAATGGCATGTTAGGCCACTCATGGGCTGTAATTAGAATGAGAATGGCATCACAGAGAAAATCGCATATAGTTGCAATGTAGTTTATTTCTAACAAATCAACTTAGAGCCGGCATCCAGCTGCTCTAATACTGACAGTGATTGTTTTCCTCTTTTCTACATATTTGAATAAAGCAATATTCTATTTTGACAACTTATTTAAAAGCAAGTGACGATCAACCATTCAGTTGATTAATTTGGCATACATTGAAAAGATAACACTGGCCTATTACACAAAGTATTGCTTCCGGTATCCTGTCTTGCAAAATGTGTATTCCATATTACTGTTGATAACAGACTTGTTTTGTGTGCTGATAGTGCCAGGTTTGAACAAACAGAAAATGGTGTGTTTCAAAATTACGTATTGTGAAAACCACCCTATTCAGTTATTGAAAATCACTAGTCATCATCTTCTTCCTAAAAGCAGTAGTATATGAAATAGTAGTATATAAATCGTATAGGATTTAGTTTGGTATGATGACAGTTCAGAGGCAATGTTATTTGATACAAATAAATTCCATATACAGTCAAACCTGCTCATGCGACCATCTGGTCTAAGCGACCACGTTAAATTCCTTCCAATGATATTTGTGCTTTTATTTAACTGTATTAATCGACCACCTGTCTAACGCGACCAGCGTCCACAATTCTCTTACCCAGCAACGGAGTCAAACCTGTATTAAGCACCCTTACACAGGACTATTGTTATAAGAAAAATATGGTTTTAAATGGTACGTCCTAAATTCAAAGGAATATGGTAACCATTTTAGCGGTCTTTTATTCGTAATCAATAAAACAACAGTGCTCTCATGTAAAGGAAGAGAGAAAACATGGAGAAACAAAAGGTCCTCCCTAGATGACAGAATTAAAGTTATTAAACTTGTAAAGACAGTAAGTGCCAGAAAAACTGCTGAATAATTCGCCACTAGAAAGATGCAGATACAGGATTTTGAAACAGAAAGAACTAGGGCTTGAAGTTTTAGGTTTTTATTTTTGTTCACGTGACCGTGTTTAGAGCCGATTCAATATCTTAATTAAACTGTTAATTACTAAACAAAGTCTCTTTGTTTTACCTTGATGTCCTGATTGACTTGCTGTTTTACCTTCTTCATTATTCGAACACAAGAGCAAGCAATGACATGAATCACTTCCCCCAGATGCTACTTTAACTTGCATTTCGTTCTCACACTTGCCTGGGAACTAGGTAGCTTCCAATGTGACCTTTTCGTGTTGTGTTGTTCTTTCCCGCTAGAGAATTGCACTGATAGGACGGGTTGTAAAATAAGGTTGACATCACGCAGTGTAGCAGAGTTGTGGTGCCACAGCAGTAGTAGTAAATGTAAGCACAAAGGTAAGAAAGTGTGCATTTTGTTTTGTATAAAGGATTATAGTCAAATGCAATCCGAAATGTCTATAGGGTGCTAGGAGTGTATGACCCAATTTTGCCAAAATCAAGGCTGTTACCATTTTCTACCTTGTGTAGTGAGACAGACGGATGGACATATGGGTTCCCATTTTTTGACTGAGTCCAACAATAGTAAAACTGGGATTGGGTACTTTACAACTGCATTCATGTTCCCAGGAACAGGTTGCATGAATACTGAACACTTCATTATTATTTTGTACCCCTCGTCGTTCACTGATTATGTGTTTAGACAAGATAATTTATAAACAACCCCTAGGATGAACCCGCAAGCACAGCCTCATATCTCAGCATCTGGTGATGTTTTATAAATGCACTCTATGAAAATGGATGAAACCGGAATGCTTTCTAACTGAAACAAGTTCCAGAAAGTCTGCCTAGAATATAGTAACATATTTATAGAAGAAACAAGCACTGGCATTTTCTTAATGGTTTTATGTAATGTTGGTTGTCAAAAGTATTAAAATCAGAGGTTTCATTCGATCCAAACGGCGAGGTGTCATTCTATGTATTTTAAGTTAAATATCACACCTTCAGTGCCACATCTCACAAAATGAAAATGCGGTTCCTTTTTGAAAGCTAAAATAGCAAACATTGTTACAGATAGTTAGTTAATGTAGTCATGTTATATTCACTATTCAGTAATTTCAATGATTTGATGTCTTATTAAACTCTCTTGTGACCATGTATATCCTCTGGCTCTGAAATTTTGGGTTTCCGAGATCTGTTTCATCACATCCCCCTTGTTCTAACAGACATTGCAATAATAATAATAAAAAAAAAAAAAACATTAAATAGAGCTTATGTGAGTGGCATCCTTAATGCAGGCACCCCTCTAGTGATGTAGAAATCAGTTTTCTGCATGATTGCTCCAGTCCTATAGTGAGCTGTTCGCATACATGAGTTGCATTAGAAAGACCCAAATGAGTTTGAAGCAAAATATTGACTTCCAGAAAATCTATAGAAACTTAATGTGAAATAAATGATCCTGTCTGCAGCTGTTACATACCACTTGCAGAATTACTATGCTGAACATATTTATGTTGACTTAAGAGATGCTAAGATGTTTTTTTGCCTTGTAATCTGCTACTTTGCGTGAGGGTTTAAGCTACCCCATATGATTCAGAAATGATGTTAACTTGTATTAAACTTAAAGTGCCAGGGGCATACGTATAGTGGTCAATCTAACTGTTCTGGCATAAAAAGTAAGAGGAGATACTTTGCAGAAAAAAAAATAGATATATTTTTGAAGACAATGCCCCATTCACTCAACTAAGTTCATTTTCAATACAGAGACTTCTCTTGAAATATGTTTTAGAAAATGTAATATAGTAAATATAGCGCTGGGGTCTGTTTAGTTAATATGAAACAGTAGCAGATATAAATTCCACTACACTAAAGCACACTAATAATTTTGTGTCCGGGAGCAGTAAAAAAAAAAACCCTCCTCCGGCTCACAGTCCAGATCTAATCCAGTGACTACATATGTGAAGTATTCTGATATTCAGACAAAGTATCACTTTGGGTAATACCACTTGTCCTGCGGCCAGTTACGTGCTTTCTCAAATTTCCAGATACTATGGTCACATATGTTAAGTCAGTAATAGATATTACATTTTATGATTATTAAATCCAGTTATACTAGATATAATGGTCATGGCCATTACTGTAAAACCTCTTTCTCTTTTTAGACCAAAGGTAGTCAAAGTGGAACACCATCCGGAACACAAAAAAAGGTTAAAAGGACTCTTCCGAATCCCCCTCCTGAAGAAGATACAGCTGAAAACCAGTCAGGTTATACCACTGTAGGGTCAGTTTCCCGTAGAAGAATCTGCAGGACAAACACCATGGCCAGAGCTAAGATCCTTCAGGACATTGACAGAGAGCTAGATCTTGTGGAGCGAGAGTCGTCTAAGCTTCGGAAAAAACAAGCAGAGCTTGACGAAGAAGAAAAAGAAATTGACGCAAAGCTGAGATACCTTGAAATGGGAATTAATAGAAGAAAGGATGCCTTGCTTAAAGAAAGAGAGAAGAGGGAGCGGGCTTATCTGCAGGGTGTTGCAGAGGAACGGGATTACATGTCAGACAGTGAAATAAGCAACATTAGGGGGACTAGGGTAGATAGTCAGCATGGCTTAGAAAGACCAAGAACGGCACCACAATCAGAATTTGATCAGTTTATGCCACCACAAACCCAACCTGAATCCGAGTATGCAGAACACACAAGTCCTTACACCCAGTATCAATATGCCCCCCCTTCGCTACCAACACAAGCCCCTTCTCAGTATCCCCAGCAAACTCATTACCAGCAACAATCACTGTACCACCAGCAGATTTCACCCTACCAAACTCAACCCAGTTACTCATCTGTACCTACAATATCCTACCCACAAGCACCACTCCCTCAGTCCCAACAGCCGAACTATCAACATCCATCACAGATGCTGTTAATGCAAAAGCCCAGGCAGACCACACTAGCTGATCTGGAACCAAAGATAACTACCAATTATGAGGTAATACGCAACCAGCCCCTTATGATTGTACCTTCTTCCACTGAAACCACATATGCAGTTCCCCATATGGGCAGTAAGTATAACAATCTGGACCTGAGAATAGGCTTGGATGAGAGAAGTAGTATGGTAAGCAGTCCCATATCAAACATATCGGCAGATTCCTTCTATGCAGAAATTGAGCAACATACTCCTAGGAATTATGTTCTAATTGATGACATTGGTGAACTCACCAAAGGTTCTACATCTCTGTCTTCTACATTTAACATTCCTGACAAGGATCTCACAAAAACGGATCGACTGCTTCGCACTGGTGAGCTACGAAGGACTCCAGAAGTAACAGATTTCCTTGGACCATTACAGACTTCTTCAAGGATGCATACTTATGGAAAGGCTGATGAGGATCCGATGGAAGACCCATATGAATTAAAAGTGCTAAAGCAGCAGATAAAACAGGAGTTCCGTAGAGGCACAGAAGGTTTGGATCACATGTCTGGGCTGCCCCACTATTATCAAAGTGATAGCAGTTACAGACACTTCCCTAAAACTGAAAAGTACAGCATCAGTAGACTGACTCTTGAAAAGCAAGCTGCCAAACAGCTTCCATCATCTGTGCTGTACCAAAAACAGACCAAACAAAAAAAGCCTTTAATGGACCCTAAAGTCACCAAGTTTTCTCCTATTCAGGAAAGCAGAGACATAGAGCCAGATTATAGTAATTACCTGGCCTCTAGCACATCCTCGGTTCGTGATATTTCCTCTAGAGCTAAATTACTACAAGATGATATTACATTTGGACTGAGAAAAAACATCTCAGATCAGCAGAAGTACCTTGGGTCTACACTCGGTGCAAACCTTGCACACTCCCTTGGAAATGCTTTAAATCTGGTCCCAAACATGCGATCATCACTGCATGATGACCTTGATAAACCATATCCCAGTGGCACTAGGTCAAGGCCTTCATCAAGACCTTCATCTGTCTATGGACTTGACCTTTCAATAAAAAGAGATTCCTCCAGCACATCCCTGAGATTAAAAACTCAAGAGAATGAGCCCTTAGATGTCTCATACACTCATGCATCACCTTCTGTGAGAACAAAACCAACGAGCCTACCAATTAGCCAAAGCAGAGGGAGAATTCCAATTGTAGCCCAAAACTCAGAGGAAGAAAGTCCTTTAAGTCCAGTTGGGCAACCAATGGGCATGGCCCGTGCTGCTGCTGGACCACTTCCACCTATTTCTGCTGATACAAGAGAGCAGTTTGGCTCAAGCCACTCCCTTCCTGAGGTCCAGCAACATATGAGAGAGGAATCAAGAACCTGTGGATATGACCGGGATATAGCATTCATTATGGATGACTTCCAGCATGCAATGTCAGATAGCGAAGGTAAACTAGGTCTCAGACTGTTCTCCCATTACCATAATGCAGATTCACATTTTTATGCATGTGTCTGATTCTGTTGATCTTTGCGTGTGGAGGCTTTTGTTTCTGTCCGTTCATGTACACTTTGTGTACTCATTCTTTTGTTATTGTAATGCTTTCTGACTGCACTATAGCATGCTGATGTCCCTTCAATTTATTTTTGTTATTGTGTGTTTCTTGTTCATTTGATTGTGTGTGATCTGTATGCCATTATGTATCTATACCCTACAACACTATACCAATCTTTAAATCTTTTACTGATATTATTTCATGTTTTTGTTAGTATTCCAAATGCATGCAATTCTGCCTGTAAAGTTATCATTAGCTTTTTCTATTTGTTTGTTTTTTTGCATATGTATAGGTATGTATGTGTACATATTGTACCGTGCATATTAAATATATCAGTCCTTTAGTCCAATGATGTCCCATCTGTCAAAAAAGCAAGTTGTTCAACTTTTTGCAAAACAAGGGAAGTGCCTCTTTGACAAACTAAATGCTCACTTCTAAACCAAAGCCCCAAATGACTTATCAGGGTTATATGTGTTTCTGCGTCTACAAAAAGAAGAGGGAATACTTTAACAGCATGTAAAAACAATTACAAAGCTGTTTGTATGTTAGCTATAAAACAGTATGTGCATTTCTTCCAACTGGCATGCTCCTTTACTGATGGGTATTTAAAAGTGAGCCTAAGTTTCCAGTTTAAGTGTTTAATTATATTACTCACCGGTAGTTTTGTCATTCTAGTTTTGTAAAATTATCAAGTTTCAAAAAAAGGAGTCAATTAAAGACTGCAGTAAATGCTTTGAAAATATACCAAATTGTACGGTGAAACAAATAAAATCATAAATTGTCACGAATGTGCTTTTGCTGGATTGTCTACAATTTCTCAGGATGGTGTGAGGCACATTCATTTCAGAAAATGGTGCAGCCATAATTGTGCACCTTATTTATATAATATACTGTATAGACCTGCCCTCCAGTTGTATCAGTAGTGTAATAGTATGCAAGGTCAAATTGTCTGTGAAGTACTTGGGAATTGTGGAAACACTAAATTTAAGCTGATGAGTAGTTCAGTGCAATTAATGGGATAATGTAGGACTGTATGCATGCTTACATACACAAAGATGCTCTCTGAATGTTAGCTGGTGAAATGCAATGATAAAATTGACATTTTTGTGTAACATATCCCTTGTTATAAGGAATACAATTCATAGTAAGGTACTGCATTTAACAATATACAACATCTTTATAAATGATCTTACAAAATGAGTCTAAAGAACCTTATGTTACTGTACTTTTCCACATGTCTTATTTTAATAAAGCCCTACAACTGCATGATTGTGTACATAACTTATATGTATGTATATTAAAATAAAACCGTAGTAATTTGCATGTGTTTGACTTTGTATGATAATGAAAATGATTGCAAAAAGCATGTCTGTTGACAAAATGTGCATGGCTTGCTTTGTGTTTTTAATATTTAATGTCATACTTTTAATAGGTTCACCTAAATAATAGGTAAACCAGACTCTTTCTGTAATACAAAATTGTGGAAAATGGCAAGAAAGATGCAATAGGTTCTAGTAATCACTGATATATAATGTAGTCAAGGCATTAGAAATACAATTATGTTGGATGTGATGCGTCTAATGTATCTGCAAAACAGCAACTGCCGTGTCAGATTGGACCATTTCTTCACTGGCTTTGCATGGCTTGAGTTACGGGCCCTCACTTAACATAAATCCCTAATACCTCACCCATAATTTCATCCATATCAAAAACTACAATGACAAAGCCATCACTTTCTTTTTAGCCAAATTATGTTTAAACCATGTTCATAATAATTATAATTCTGTTTCTATTTTTGTATTTAACCACAAATATTTACAACAGATTGACACATGGTATATTTTTTAAAAAGTTCTAATTTCAGTGAGGTTGACTATGTTTACATGGGTTTCACACAAAGATGTTGGCTTCGGGTTAAGGTTACCATGTATACAGTAAGTGGAAAACTCATGTTAACCACATATAAAACTAACAACATATACAACTGGCCAGCATTTTATACTGTGTATTCTTACTTGTGTAAAACCCATGTAAAACATGAGCACTCAAATGTGTTTGAAAGTGCATCCCTTTTTGTGTCAATATATGTAATCAGTAAAATATTCGAAATTGAGACGATCAAGAATTACAATAATATATATATATATATATATATATATATATATATATATATATATATATATATATATATATATATATATATACTGCTCTTGATAGTGTTAAACAATAATTAGACTGCTAATTACAAACCAATATTAATGACTTACAATATTAAAACTAGCATCTCTATATTCCTGCATTTAGTTGTTGAGTGTCTGACTGCTGTATGAATGCAGTTGGCATTTTATGGCCACATGTTGATATTTTCACAGGAGAAAATGTCATAAAAGATGGCAATTGATACAATAACATCAAAACAGCTTAGCAACCATGTGTATAATGAAAGTTCTTGAGTAGTGGTTTCCAGATATTTTGTTTAAATGTGTAATATGTGAAAAAGTGGGTGGTTGATATCATTTTTGCCTTTTCACTGCTTTTTGTTGGTTTGCCATATATATATATATATATATATATATATATATATATATATATATATATATAAACACACATGCATTGCACAACAGCAGTGGAAATGTAAACAGTGGCTATCCCGTTTCTACTTTTTATTGCTTAAATCACCTTTTAAGCAGCATGTACATCTGCTTATATTTATGAAACTGTCTTAGGAACATTATTTTAAATTTGTGTTTCTGTTATTCTGTATGTTAGGGTACTAGGAGTTGATTTGATCATCCAATACCACCTCACAATAATGAACAGCTGAATTTGGTAGAGCTTTTTACAGCACTGGGGAATCATCCTGGATTGTACCACCCTATCAGTGGTTATTATAGTTTTACCTCTAAAAGTAAATGTTGAAGCAGTCCAGGTAGATTCTCTGTAAAAATGCTCTGGTTTATCCTGGTAGGGTTTTGATTGCTTAGTTTGTTCTGGGTTATGGTATTCAGTGTATAGTTTGTTTTTTGCCCTGATGCATGTCAATATATAGTATAGTGTAGTTGTCACCAACCAACAGCTATATATATATTGTTACACAAATCTCAAGTTGCAGATGTGATGTGTTCTATCTGTATTCTTTTGTTGATAAGACTATTCTCTGTCATACCTGTTATAATATGGACCTGGCTGGTCTTTGAGATGTGACCTATTAATCCTGATTTCAAGTCCTAGCTTTGTTAGGGTCCTCAAAAGTTCGAGGCTATACTTCAGAAAGCACTAACTGAATTCAAATGAAAAGAAATACCTTTTTTTGTATTGCTTTTTTATTTATTATTTTAAGTATTGGTACCTAGATTCTAAAATTTAATTTTGCACCACAGCAGGAGGCACTAGCTGGGATTTAGAAGGTGAGAATTAACATAATTTTTAAAAATCATTATTTAAGCATACAGTTATATTTACCATATGTTTCATGGTTTGAACTAATCATATCTCAGTGGTATGCTTCTGATCCATTGGTTCAATCCAATTCATCCTCATATACACCCTAACTATTTTTGTTTAGGATTCAGGAGCCTGTAGGCTTGTATGTTCAATGTATGGAAATATGAATATAAGAAGATATGTATATATCTCTATGTAGATCAATATGTGCTGTCAATAAAATACACAAGTATGTTATGCCAGCTTTTAAAAGTTAAGAGCTGAATCAGAAATTGATTAAAAGTTAGAGTAAATGTTTATGTATTCAAATTACACTGCATACTGTAACCTATATGATTACTAATTACATTTACATTTGATTGAAGTATGTTCTGTTGTTGAGTACTGTACATTTGAAATCACACTAATGGATATATTTATAATGCACACTGTTAGAAAGAAAGAAGTACTAAAAACAAGAGAATAAACACTGAAATATTTACACCAACCATAATGTAGTATTTACATTACCTTGTGTCCATTACCATCAATACAGTTTAGCTTTCTTACTACTGAAAATGATAACCCATTATATTACGCTTGAAAGTGGATAATGCTGTACTTTTATTTTCAGCATGCACTACCCAGTTACATTCTGTAAACATCAGCAGCTCAAAGTTTAGAAACAACATATGCAAACACAAGTTTTGAGTTAGTGTTTTAGCATAACATGGGAAATCGTGAGCCCTTTTTTAAATTAACATTACAAATCAATTGGTAAATCTGTTTTGATAATCAGTCTAGAAAAAGAACACAGTACTTAATCCAATATTTTGGTTTAATTCTAGATAGCATGTTTCTTTGACTGTTCATATACATTTTTAAATAATTATCTTTTTTATGACTGCAGTTTAATTCCTTTGTAGAATGTGGCTCCAACAATAAAACAATTGAAAGCTCCGAGAATACATTGGAATGCAACCCTCCACTGCATAACTACGGTATATTTTTTCAGTAATTTTGTTAAGCTTAATTTTGAAAAATCAAAAGATTTAACATACAACACAGGGCATACTTTTCATATAAAAATGATATGAATGTAATTTGAACCTCCAAAAATTGCTGCAAACAAAGAAGCAAAAACATGATCTGACATTGTGTGTAACACCTGTTATTATATAATTTATTATTATTATTATTATTATTATTATTATTATTATTATTATTATTATTATTATTATTATTATTATATTATTAATAATAATAATAATAATAATAATAATAATAATAATAATAATAATAATAATAATAATCGATAATCTGTCATAGATAGACTGTACATACCATCAGTGAATATTCTTTATAAAATCAAGTCATAATGTTTGAGCTGATGCACAGAAAACTGGAGATCTTGTGTTTAAATATAAAGTCATCGCTAGTCATTACTACAAAAGCTGGGCTGTCTGTATAAATTACTGTAGGCAGTGTTTTAGACAGGCTTCACTGTACATGAAATACACTGAAGTGTACAAAACCTTTTAAAGTGAAAAGAATTTAAACCAATTCCTTCAACACATTGATTTGGTAGAATAAGCTGTAAAAGTATATCTTTGCACCATTTACAGTACTTAACATTGAGGTTCCAGATACTGGTAAACAGACATTACATGTGAGATTCAGGCTAATTTAAACTGTCTACAAATTAATTTTAATATGTGAAGTACTTGCTAGATGTCAATACACCCAGATTCCTATCTGTCGTTGATTTCCTTATAGCATAAGCTGGCTGTAGCAATGATGTTGTTTAGAAAGAATATAATTTTATGAGGTTTCTTTTCTGGGTGGGTGATAGAAAAGTCATATTTGTCTCACTTTTTTTTTCATTTGGTACAAATGTTCAGTGCAGTTTTCTTCAGTCTTAAGTCTATATGAGAATGGGACTAACATCACATAATTCAGTTCCAGTTTTGAAAAATGTGACTTCCATCACATTGTGGAAGACTTCCTCCCCTCTCTTCCATAACTGCAACACAGTATAGAATATACTGTAGCACCGCTAAAGCTTTAAAAGCCTTGTGGTAAGACAGATGGCTTTACACACCAGAATAATCCTTAATACGCTAAGAGAATAATTTTAATTGACAAGAACCTCTAAAATGCAGTGTATTCTTTTCTAACAGAAATCCCCTCACATAAGTCGAATTCTGTTTCTTCTGGTATTGTTTCTGTTTTCTGTTTTTGTGTCTGCTTTCTATACTTTGCCAGTGTGTATCACATTTCCCTTGCATGATAAAGCTATATGATAATGTGCGGGTTGCTCAGCGCATGTGCAGTCCTGATTGCCCTTCTCAGCTATTTCATTGATGGGCAGGGACAACTGACTTTAACTTGATTTCCAAAGCATATCACCTGCGTCGGGAAGAGACTGATTGGTTTGACAAGCCACGAGAGTCCCGGATAGAGAATGGACATGCCTTGGATAGAAGACTCCCTGAAAGAATGTCACACAGCAAGCAAAGCCAACACCAGCAGGGAGAAGTAAGCACACCTTGTTTACTTACACAAATGTTACACACCTGTCATGTTTCAAGGAACATCATGGATTTGTTTTAACCATAACATGTTTATAAGTTATTCTTTTTAAAACAATACAAACAACAGCAGCCAAGTAAATGTATATTTTATAAAAGGGTTCAGTTCATATTTTGTTTTGAAAGATGGAATAATGAATAACAGATGGCTTGAAACTTGCATTATAATTACATTAGTATCATTTGTAATTTGAATGTTTATATATATATATATATATATATATATATATATATATATATATATATATATATATATATATATATATATATGGGCAGCTGGCTCTTTTTCATGTTTTCTTGCCCTCGTTCTTGTGAAAGAAATTTCTTTGGATTAAGAGATTTTGCTTCCACTCTATACACTGTCGCTAAAGCCTGGTGCTGAGGTTGGTAGCCCGCAGCAATAGTCCAGGAGACCACTGGCACGAATTCCCAGAATATGTCTCTGCAAATTGATCAACAGTGAAAAAAAGTATTTTTTTTCTATTGATGTATTTGTTGTAGTTATATTTTGAGACAAAATATTTTGCTAGTGCTTTGAGGCATGCAGGCCTGGATGTATTGATTTATTATTGAGTTAATGTTGATTCACTGGGCTTTACATAAAAATGAATAGACAAATTCCCCTCTAATTCTGATAGTGCTCATACATTGACGGCCCATAAAATACATTACAAACTTTAATAAACCCTTTTGCAATACAGTTTGTCAGTATCGAAAATAAAGAAATGACAAATTTGAAGGGAGATTAACCCAGCACCAACTGTAGGTTAGGTTCTTGGTGATATGTTTAATTAGGTTCAGCTGAATTTGTCTATAAAATGCAGTAGCTTCCAAGACCACAAACACTTTTTGAAGTAAGAAATGGAAACTGAAGGCAAATAAAGTTTATCTTACATGTCAGATTAGCCAAATAAACTAAAAAAAATAACTTCTGATCAGGGTAAGCATTGGTCATAGCCTGCTTGATAATTGACCGTGGTGATAGTAAGGTATAGACATTTTTTAAATACTGTATTGTTTTCCAGTAGGTTATATTTTGGATGAAATCTCTTTGGTGCTTAAAATGTCTCATTAGCTTATAACCACTATATGAGGATACTTGAGAGTGCATAAGAGACCTTGAATTATATTTTATAACAGAAGCAGGTGATTTTCTACTCAAAATATATGTTAATTCAGTAAATGCTTTGAAAATATAGCATTTTATATTCATTAAAACACTTGTGATATATGCTTCTTTTTTATGGATGTTAAATAGGCCAATATGCTAGCTTTTAAAAAAATACTTAATTCATATAAAGCGGTTGGGCCATGTTTTGGCTTACCTCTAATAAAACCAAAGTATTGCTGTGCTGACATGCCCCTAGATTGCTGTATATTGATTTTGGACTTTGCAGGTATGGTTGGTTTTGTTTAATATGTTTTTTTGTTTTTTTGTTTTTGCCTAAAATTACTTTTTCAGATGGAATTGATAAAGCACCTGATGCTTGTAAAAGTTGAAAGGCTTGAAAGACGTTTCTGATCTAGAAAAGGAATTCTCATTTCCAGATTTTAAGTATTGTCACCATAGGTATATGCTTGCCTCAAACTGTAACCATTCTATTAAATACTACATTTGAAAAATAAACATCCTATGAATTCCGAGCACCTCAGCCATCTGTAGAAGACGATACAAATGAATGTACATGTATTTCTTGCAATTTTTTAAAGTTAAGGTTATCAGTGTAAATTACTTATTGTGCTATAAACCAAATAACACAAATGCTGTTTCCTTCAGGCCAAGCCTATTCAGTACAGCTTCCCTTATTCCAAAATCAAACTGCAGAAGGACCCCAAAGACCACAGTGTATCAGGTAAATATTAATCTCTTGACTCTTATTTTTGCATGAAATGTATGACATTGGCAATAAAACTGGTTTATGTTGGCTAGGGTGTTGCTGGGTCAACTGGGTTTTTGGAAATATGCGTAACATATATTGTGCTCATCTGTAAATTAATTTCAATAAATCCTTTAACTACGTTTTAGTCAACAAATGTATAAAGGATCCATCGAGCCCAGCTCGCCACAATATTTATCTGCTCCTGCTCTCTTAAGAACTAGCGTTAACACAATAGTATGATGTGATATATTTTTGTCTATTTTGAAAACAAATATGAAACATTAATAGACTACAATGGAATTAGCTTTCTTTCCTCATAAGAATATGTTGAATATGAGCAGAATGGGACTGGCCTGAAGCTGCTTTAGTGATGAAGTGCAATCATTTGGAATGTGTCTTGTGATTTAGAGACCACATTTTGTCTTACACGCCCCCTTTCAGACTGTGCATTGTTTTTGTAATCTCAGAGATACAAATAAAGATAATTTAATTGAAATGTGGTCATTTGGAAGATCAATATTGTGGTATCATGACCAACAGACGTAGGTCTGCCTGCAGTGTATCTTTTCTTATGGATATGGGCACAACAACAACAAGATTGCCTCAACCTATCGACCAAGGGCACACTTCCCACATTAACCTGACAGACTGTCCAACTGAGACCCTTTTTCGGCAAACCTGGCCAACATGTCAAGTTGAGGGATCCTTGTTTTTATCATCCTTGTTTTGTTTTTTTTTCTTTTGGAATGGCACTTTATTGCAAAGTAATGTAGAAATCAACAACTGTTTTAACATTGCAGAATGTGACTCATCACCTCCCACCTAAAAATTGTTAGAATTCGCCAACAGTTATAATGTATTCAGTACATTGGATTTATTTGCAGATATGAGTAATAGGAATTTAAATGGACGGTTTGGCCTTGACTTTTCAGACAAAAAATAAGAAGATGCATGTGCTCTAATAGAGGCTTGCCGTAGTCCTAGGGGCGAGCCTCAACTTGCTATGTTAATCCTATTGGTTTCTTAACCTGTATAGTCCAGGCTCACCTGCCACTACTTGTTCTGCAAGTCTTTCCTCCACCTCCCCACCGCCTCCTTTGGAACTGTGTCTCCCTTCTGGGGGTTGGTGGTCCTCCATCACCCGGCCTTGGTGACCTCTGACCGACGTCGGCGGTCGCACCTCAAACGAGGGCGGCTCCTATCGGTCCAGAAGACGAGATCCTGGGCCAAACAGTCAATCATCCGACACTACACTTTACATCTTACAATGCTGAGCTTTGATCATTGAATATCAATGATAAGTCATGTTACAAATAAAATCAGCCTTCTATAGGTGTGTCACTATGTAAACTGCAAACGAGAAGCTAAGATTACCCTAAACTATTGATCTTTTTAAAATGATGACGATTAGCAGCAGGGTGCTTAGTGTGCTTCAGACACTTGATATTTGCTCATTCAATAAATGAGAGCATTCTATTTCTTTTCTTTTATAATACAATTGTCTCAGTGTATAGGAAAACCTCATAAGAGAACACTTCGCCTAAGAGAACGCCCTTGTGGTGAAACAGATTTTTTCCATTGAAAATGCTCCGGCTAAAGGAACAGGAACTTCGCTTAAAATAACACCTTCTTGGCACCGATAGTGATTTGTTCACAATGGAAACAGTACTGGTTTGTAAAACAGCGACTTGTCATTTGAGGGACACTGATTGGTTTATTAAATCGTTCCAGACCCGTTGTCATTATCATTGAATTGTTTTAAATTCTGATTTACACGAGTCCACGTCATTGCTAAAACAATGGCATGTAAACAAATGGCAAAATGCGGCGCTGTTTCTCTTGCTACACACATTTGGAAATTGTTCGAGCTCTTGAAAAAAACCTCAATCAGACACAAGTCACCGAGCAATTTGTTTTTTCCCGTTCTGGTGAGTTGTTTCACCATTCTGTAATAATAATGTGCATGTCTTGTATATTGACATACGTATGTTGCATTTTGTAAAGTGTGTAGGGGTGCTGTGTTAATTTAGTTTGACAGTTAGTTTATTAACGTTAAGTTAACCATAAGTAACGCCCATTATTTTTGCCACTGCCATTGTGATAGCACGAAACTCACCCGCCAGCTTATTTCATAGTACATAGCGATTTAAGCTTGATGACCGTGATGTTTTGCTTTAGTTTTATTTACGTTAGTTTGTCTGTTACTTTATTATTAGAGTATTAACTACAGTTCATTTCATATGTTGATGCACGTGCGTCAAGTAATGCATATCTATATATTTATTTATTGATTCATATTGTGTCTGGTGGCTAACCCTGTCTTAGCGAACAAAGGCTATAAGAACACTTCACTTGCTACCCGAGGGCAACCATTTGGAGGATAATTCTGAAGCTACTAAAGGGATTCCAACCTTATCATAATGACAAAAAATGTTTATGAATCATATATCACATGAAGTGCACTAACTAATTACCAAGAAATGAGTGCTGCCGTGATCAAAGTGAGTATAAATATCTGAGAAATACTGTAGAATTTTAAACAACAAAATAAAAGTGCAGTCCACTGCAGTATTTGTAGTGCTTGAAGTAATTTGAGCTTTGATCTGAAGCTTTGATTTAGCAAAGCATATATTGCATTAACTATTAAGATGTTAATAGTGAACTGAATTGGGCCCAAAGCATATTTTACATACTGTTTCATATACAATTGATATTTCAAATAATAATAAGCAAAGTATTGTACACACTGTTGGCAGTCTTTACTACAGACAGAAGTGCTGACTCACAATACAAATAAATTATATGTCAATTACATAAAATAGCACACTAGCTAACTGCATTCACACAAGAACAATTAGGACTAAGGGGGAAAGTCAATCATACTACCTTTGTAGGTGTCAAGCTTCTTTATTTTCTAACTTTGCGTTATCAATGTCCCTCAATTGTATTAGTATTGAAAAAACTCACATTAAGTCCAATTTTATAGGTACATATTACACATGGTTATCAAACCATAGGAAATAGATTGTAATTGCTTCTATGCTCAGACCTTTAAATACATCTAAGACTCATTAAATTGTTTCAAGTGCACTTCTCAGGTTGAGTTGAATAGCTATAAATCTGATTAGAGGAACAGTTCAGCTCCCTACAGTATATAAGAATTAGTGTGCCTTTTCCAACTAATGGAATATGGGAGCATAAACATAAAACATTATCTTGAAAACTATTGATTATTGAATATGGTCATGATTCTCTGCTTTCTGCATTTTATTTCAATGATGTATGCCATCAGGAGTTACATGTTTTAAAATGCAACAAATTATATTCCTTCTTTTTTGTAGTTAATATTATGTGAGTGAAAGTTACACTGGTCTTCCAGGATGTTATTTTTTTTGTAATTATATTTTGCACCATATTTACAACTTATAGTTTTTCATTTTTTTTAGAAGTTGTATTAGCCATTCAAAAGGGCAGGCAGGCAGTCAACACAAACTTCTTACTGCAATTTAAAACACACCAATGTCTGCAATCACTGTACTGTTGTTTACTTGGATATGTCTGGCACTGACTTTCAAATCTGAACCTAGTTGTTTTTTTTCATGATATGGTACACTACAAACAATTGTAATTGGCTCAGATATATTCAGCTTTATGTATATATTTCACCATTTGATTTGAGAAGATCTCAACTCATTACAACTCTAAAAGAGTCAATTAACTTTACAGTATTATAGGTTCATATGAAATAATAATAATAATATTTACCAAACCAGACCTGTAGTTTGATTAATGTTGCTGTTTCCTTGAACTGATCTTGCAAACAAATTGCTCTCTACGCTAGACTTTTCCTACACAGTATGCAAGATGTTCTTATTGGAAGTTGTTCTTCTCTTTATATTTTAGGAAATGGTTTAGGTATTAGGGTTGTGGGTGGGAAGGACATTCCAGGGAATAATGGAGAAATCGGAGCCTACATTGCCAAAATCCTACCCGGAGGGATTGCTGAGCAGACAGGAAAGGTTGTTGAAGGTAAGATTATAATGATTTTTAATACTTGTCATCATTAATTTGAAGCCCAATTGTTACTTCTCATTGTGCAGTTGAACTTTTCTCTTCAACACATGCATTTCTTCTCATTGAGAAGTTTTTTTTAGGTATCACATATTCTACCGATATAGGGGCAACTAAAGAGAAGAATTATCCACTTTCTTGGTCTGCACCTATTCAACCCCTCTTTTTTAAATATCTTTACTGGAAAAAGAGCCCCTTTCCAGTCACAACTCAACTTAAACAAACTGTGCCATCCTGCAGGTGAATGACACAGTTTAATATCTTCTCTAGAGACATCATTTGGGGGACTCTAAAGAGGGTAGCAAAAATCTTACTAAAGCTAAATAAGGGTAAGGAACTGGATCTTAGAATTATACCTTTATACAAGAATATTAGCTGGGTTATTACAAAAAAAATGAACTACTGCACAGGTTGTTTACACATATGTCTCTGATAAACCATAAATCAATGTGCTAACGTTTAAAAGTTAACATGGGTTATTAAATATATTGTTTAAGTGAACATACATGCTGAGCCAAATGCATTGCGTGTGGGATATTCTCCAGCCATATTGTAACTATGTCTCATCCTGTCTCAGTGATTAAATCATTCCTGCTGTAATCCCTAGACAGTCTTATTTGTCATTTTCTGTGGACAACTATACAGAAAAAGAAGGTTCTCTTTAGCAGGCTGGTTTTGTATTTCTTGTCAGCACTTTAATAAAAGGATTTGATGGGTTGTGTCAAAATGTTAATCAGGTTAATACATCTTTCTTTAAAGAGTTTACAGTGAGTTGTTCTTATATTTAGAGTCGCAATGATTGTATGTGGCTAAAGCCAGTCACATTGTCATTCAACACTGTAGCCTACTTCTGAATTGGCACCTTTCAAATGGATGTACCAACGCAAAATGTAATAGCTGAAGGATATTGTTTTAACTCAAGTGCAATAAACCATGCCACAAAATGTAATACTAATGCAAAATGTTATAAGTCTTGATGGAAAATGTAACATTGTACTTAGCTAGCACATTGAGTAGGCTTGCAGTGTAGGTTTGTTGGGTTAAATGATTTATATATTTTTATTCATGGTGTATCTTCGTGTAAAGTTTGCCTTGCCCCTTGCCTCCTTTTGTGGTCACCACTGCTCTCCCCAGCTCCAAATAGTGCTGTACATTACCAACAAAAGCATGATTCACTAAGAGCTTGCTGAAGAATATACATACTGCCAATGGTATAAATGACTAATGCCTTATGACACCAAGTGAATGTTGTAAGCGGTATAAAACTTCACATGGCTTAGCATTTATAAAATAATTATTTTGATCATGCAGTTGGGATATCAAAATCAGTGATTTCAGCATTTGGAAAATCCTCAAGGTATGTATATAAGCATAGGGTGGTAAAACTGTGAAACGCTGCAATACTTAATGTGTGATGATAATTAACATTCTGCAAAGCAGCATGAAGCAGCTTGAGGGCACTGAAATGATAAGGGCAGATTTGAAAACGCAGGAGAAAATCAGCAATGGATTGACAGGGAGGCAAATGTAAAAATATACTTTCAGCAAAAAACAAAAAAAATGGCTTAAATGGAGGAGGTAATTCTACTAGAATGTACATTTATAAAAATAGTGATTACATAAAAAACACAGTGAATATTAAACAACATCCACAATGGCACTAATGAAAATAATACATCCTGGAGGAGAAATGTGTGCATACTAGAAACAGCTGTAGAAAGACAGTTTAAAGATGATGAATGTTTTCATCGCTCAGTTTGTTTGTTTATTGTATAACATATTTTCAATTTTTGTATTTTCAGTAATTTGCAATATGTCCATATCATCATGTATTAGTTATGTAAATGCAAGTAACATTGGGCAGGGTGTCTGGCAGGGTTAATATATTCTTTATATCCCTGGAGCAGCTATTTAAAGAATATTGAACTGATCTTTTTTTTAATTATTTGCTAAAAACAGAAGCAGTTTAGCTCTGTAAATCTACTGTGATTATTACTGGCAACATCTTTACTCTGTGCCATTGTTTTTCAGACAAATAAATACAGGCCAACAAAAGTAATTTAAACAAGACAATGTAAGGCATTTCATAAAGACTTTATATCTTAAACGATATTTTACAAAAAAGACTTGTTTTCTTAATTGTTTTGGAAGAAAAAAAGTGAAGTAAATAGGATGTTTATCTGTTTGAGTTCCACCAAGACCTGCTTCAGCAGTGCTTACACATGAGCACATATGGCATACAAAATATTAAATAGTCTTAAATAGTACATGAATATAGGCAAGGTTTGATGAAACTACCATGAATGTTTACTATACAGTATGCATGGACATATTTTAAAAGGACTATAAGGTATTGTTTTGAGACAAAGTCTGTCTAAAAATATAGCTTTCTCTCCTAATTGTGTTGACCCTCTGCCTTTTAAAAGCTACTGCATAAGTATTACAGCAAAGAGCTGCCTTCTGGGGAGGGAAACATGAAAAACTTTACTGATTTTTGCTGCTTACTCCAAACTCTGAAGAGATTACTGACAGGCAATCTCGTGTTGTGTCTATACACTGTTCCTTCATTGAGCTCAGTGAAACTACTGTACAGGAGATTAAAATGTCCTTAAATTTAGCAACACACATACTATAGTACACAAATCTATTTCTGATTATGAGCAGATGCAGCTGAAAAGCACACTTTTCTAAAACTAAATCTCACCATAATGTAGCAGCAATGCAGATGTTGTGGGTTACGTTTGGGGCAACCCTAATAGTGGAAAAGGTTAAGCAAGGGTGGGGTACACCCATTGGGAGGGGGTAAGACTATTCTAGGCACGTATTAGTGGTGTTAAGGGTTAGTCAGGCCTGTAGCTGCAAACAGCTCTAGAGGGGGCAGCCAGTGTTGTGAATATGGCTTTAATAAATAACGTTAAAAGTGTTCTCACCTGCAAATTCGTGGTCCTGGGATGCTACAATGTTTTACCATTTTGGTTCAGCTGTTCTTTCTGAAAGTGCTTTCTAGCGGATTGTACACATATGAATGCAGTGTGAAGCACGAGTAGCCTGTCCTCAGAGTTATTTAAAAGCAACTTGTGAAGATGGTGTAGAGAAAACTTGTTGTCCTTCTGAAAAGGAATCCACCCATTAATCAATAACATAATCATTTGTCTACGACCTCTTGTCGTTTTTTATTGTTTGGCCCCCTCCTCCCCTGCCTCCACCTCACAGTGGCCTTGTTTAGGGGGTAGGTGGCCCAAGGCCCCTTGTCCTGCCCGCCAGCATTCGTTAGTTAGTTTTTTTTTTTTTAGGTATCACATATTCTGCCGATATAGGGGCGGCTAACGAGCTCCTATGGACAAGGCCATAGGCCAGAAGTTTTCATGTTGTATGTCTGTATGGGAATGTTTCCTTTAAATCAATAAATGATCATTCTACATCATGTGTTCTCATTTCTAAAATACTGAATTCTGCAACTAAAGAAAGAAGAAGCTTCATAAGAATGTAACCCTTTAGATCTCTTGTAGATTCGGAAAATGCTCACTGCCACCCATATACACGTGTGGTCCTTGCCTTAAGGGTTAAGACTTAGTGTACCCCGTAGTTCACTGAGATGTGTGGATGTCTCTATATTCTTTCTTGTAATATTTATCCAATAAATCATGCAATCATCTTACCATACATGATTTAATTGGAAATACAGCTCCAGTATACATACATATTGAGGTCTTTTAATGAGTTTAGGTGTTCAGATAGACTTTTGACACACATCTCTACAGCAGTGAAGGCAGGGTTTTTCCACCTAAAGAAAATCTCTAGAATCGGTCCTTTTCTGTCTACCAAGGATGCTGAAATCCTTGTTCATGCCTTTGTCACTAGTTGCAAAGCATTGATTTGCTGGTTTTGGTGGATAACCAAACAAATTTGCACCAATCATGTCTTTGTTTGGTATTTGCTGTCCAATAGAGGTGAACTGAGTTTTCATTAAGGTATGGTAAGTCAAAATGTAAAAAACTGGTACTTGTGTGGATTGATTTTAAATTTGATTCACAGTTGATGTTGTGACACAGGAGTAGGCATCTGCCATCTAATAGAAGCCTGTTAGAGCTGGAAGCTGATTGGCTGATGATACTGAATTGTTTTCTAATGCTCTGTAAAATCTACAAGTGTGTATTTATACAATGAACTTTATACAGTAAAAGTGGATATGATATATTTCTTATACGAGTAAGCTGTCTCTCACAACCAGGAGTTACAAGCTTTTTACTCTTTCCTCAGAACCACTTTTTCCCTCATCAAAACTGGCAAGATGATTTTTATTTTACCAGACACAAGATTTATATTGTAATTGTGTTCAGTGTAGCTTTTTGAAGAAGTGTCATACTGACTTGCTTTACAGGCTTTATGGATTACAATGCCTTCTTACCAAGAAAGGAAAAGAATGATAAAAAGAGCAGAGCATGGTTTATTTCCTAGGCAATGTAACATACATCTAATTAAAATCTGTATTATTAAGTTGCAATAGATTTAGTTTATGACCTGCTTTATGACTCAGCCTGCTTTGTGACTCCACTTCAAAAAGGACACAAGAAACGTTTTAGGTTTCAGTGAAAATAAGCCACTGCAGGTTTATTATGAGAAAAATTATTTCTCATTCACTTGTTTGAAACATCTCATAAAAATGCGTTCACATGTGTTATGTAGATCCTGTTATTATTTCTTTCTACTTTATAATGTCATTGGAAAGTCCATTGGAAAGTTTAGGAATCAGCTTGTAATATTATATTTGCCTTCACCCGAATGGCTTGTGGGCGATGATCAGTCGGGCACAGACACATTTCACACGTGAAGTGATTTGGCAGGGACAGCAATTAACCCTTCCCAGCCGACCTAAAACAACAGTGCAACAATAACATACATTTAAATAACAATAGCACGACACAAATACAAAACCAACAAAATACACACAGGGGTGGGGTGTACCCCGCCACATTCCTTTGAACTTTTTAAATACCAAAGAAAACAACAGGGGTCAATAACATATGCTTTGGGCGTTAAGAATCTGTTTATTTATATTTTAATTATCTTAGGAAATGTGCCTTATATTGGGGCATGTTAATGAATACAACAGTAATTTGCACTTGGATGTTTACAACAAAGGTCAAATAACAGCGCTGTCCTTGGTATGAACATACACTGTAATCTGCTTTTTTGTTTAGTTTCGGATCCCACAATTCTAATGCTAGTTCACCCATCAGAGTGACTGTTGGAAAAAAAACGTACAGGGACCATTTGTTTTAATATTGCTGTTTCAAATTGCTTTCAATCTCAATGGCACTCTCAATGGAGAACAATGCTTTGAAAGTTGCTTGTGTTTTCAGCTCATGATTATCGTCATAAACAAACGGCAAATCTGAAGACCCGGTTTCACTAATGTAAGTGGTTAAACAACAGAGTGCTTTTGTTTGCTGTGAACATGTTAAAAACAATATCTCATATATCTCCTCTGAAAGGGAATCTTTTCTTTTTTTCTGGCATGTTTTAAAATAATACCCTTTTTAAAATCACACTTCACAACCCAAATCCATTGTGGAAGGAGTCATTAGAATCAGTGAGTCATAGTAAATGGAATATTGTAAAAACATTCTTCGGTTATTGACAGTTTGATAGGAGAAGCAAGGGTCCTGTTTTAAATCACTTAGTTTGCTGTGATGTGTGTAATAAACTGAAATGAGTGCTACATGTTATGTTCAATCAAAGAAGCAGCTGACTGATGAAAAGAGCTTGTAAATTACTGTGAGTTCCTGACATTATTGTAAGTGAACGAATCTTAGCATGTATCTTAGCCTAAGTTTCCAGTCTAAATGCCTGATATAAAAAAACATGTATATTAAGTGAATAAACACATTGTTCAACCCATTGAAGCATTTCAGATTTTGTGGAGTGAAATTAATTCTGATCTCTTTTTTACATATTACACCTTCCTATATTGATATTCAGGTAGAAAAAATGTACTTCTCTCTCTCTCTCTCTCTCTCTCTCTCTCTCTCTCTCTCTCTCTCTCTCCCTCTCTCTCTCTCTCTCTCTCTCTCTCCCCCTATATATATATATACTGTATATATATATACTGTATGCACTGTCTGGTTATTATTCACATATCTTCTTCCAGGAATGCAGGTTTTGGAGTGGAATGGAATCTCTCTGATTGGTAAAACTTATGAGGAGGTCCAAAGTATTGTTGGTCAGCAATGTGGGGAAGCTGAAATATGTGTAAGACTGTGAGTTTTTCCCCATCTTCCTCTTTCCATTTTGGCTTGTCATTGCGTCTTAATTTTATTTGCAGGTATAATGAATCTGTGTGTATGGTTAAATAAAGTTTATTTGTTTCTGAATAATGAAAGATAAGATTGTTTTTCAGAATCATCTCCAAACAGTTATTTCATTTCAAGACAGGAATATTGGATTAAGCTAAGCATAAATGTTTTGTTACTCCACTGATTTAAGTCTGGCTACTTTGTTTTAGATTTTTTAATAAATTATTCAGTACTGCAAGGTTACATAAAAGAGCACATTTGCACTGGTATGGTACACTAGTTTAGGTTTCAGCTATTTTCAAATACTGTACCTCCCAACATTCAGAAAGATGGATGTAGGATAGGAACACGGTGTGCTGGGTGCTGCAGTCTCAAGTATATTGGTTTTTAGTGCAGTCTAAGCAGTGTTGGCTGTGAGTATTCAACAAAAGGGAGAATAGTTGCATAATTGCTTAATATAGGCTGAGGGAAGTGGGAGTTGACAAGACAAGGGATGGTCCCTCTTAATGTGGAAATGGTTGGGGAGGGGGGGAGGCGGGTCTTTATTACGTCAAATTATTCTATATGTCTTTCATGTATTAAAACTGTCCCTGTGTTATAAGCAATAATATACTTTCACACAGAATGTTTTTTCTTTTTTTAATTTTTTATTGTTACATGTTATTTCTACTTATAACTTTAATCTGGTTGGTAAAATAGATCTGGCAGGAGTGTCATGCTTGAAAACTGCAGTTTTCTCATTTACCACTTTTCATATTTCCTGGTTATTGAGAATCAAAAGCATTGGAGAATAGTTTATTCTCTTGTCACTTTCTTTTCCTTTAGGGACTTGAACATGTTATCAGATTCCAAAAACCCAGAGCACCTGGAGCTCCAAGACCAAACAAAGGCCGGTAGGTGAATGCTGATGACTTCATAATGCCCGACTACATGTTATCAGTGCTTACCTGATGCTAGTGTTTTTAGAGAACTTCTGAAAAGATTTCAACTATAGGCACAGCATTCGCTAGATCAGCACTCTGTTCACGTAATGTAATTGATGCGTATCTCACTTCTTAGTTCTGTGTAAGCTCATAATAGTCTGTCCTATATAGGGACCTTCTGTTTCCAAGTCAGAGGGCTAAAGTGTATTTACATTCAATGGCAAATAAATGATTTATGCTGTTAAAATCACTTTTTCTTTGTTTTATGTTTCCATAGCAGAAAGACAAAGGTCTCCAGGAGTCGATCCTAAACAACTAGCAGCAGAACTACAGAAGGTTTCTCAGCAACAGTCGCCTTCTTCAGTCACCTCAGCCACGGAGAAAGGCACCCACATTCACTCAGGCACTCCATCAGCTGCCTCTAGTGCTGTCCCAAGCCCTGGACAGCCTGGTTCACCATCAGTGAGCAAGAAAAGACACAGTAGCAAGGTGAGAAATATTGTTTTTTTTGTTTCATTGTTCAAATATGTTTTATGCACTAGGCAGTTTTTTTAACTGCATTCAGCATTTTATTGTTAAATATCAAATGAAATGGCATTATGGGGAAAATGCAAGCCACTGCTATATTAAAAACAGTTCTACGCTATAATAGGTGAAACCAGAATAGGTTGAATATATTATATATATATATATATATATATATATATATATATATATATATATATATATATGAAAGAAAAAGTTTTTTAAAAGATGTACACAAAAAGTTTTAAAAATTTTAAAATCTTTTATTTTCAGGACATTTCGGGCAAAAGCCCTTCTTCAGCTGTTTAAAAAGACTTTTACTTTTCTTTTTAAACAGCTGAAGAAGGGCTTTTGCCCGAAACGTCAGGAAAATAAAATATTTTTTAATTTTTTTAACTTTTTGTGTACATCTTTTAAAAAACTTTTTCTTTCATATATATATATATATATATATATATATATATATATATATATATATATATATATAATATATTCAACCTATTCTGGTTTCACCTATTATAGCGTAGAACTGTTTTTAATATAGCAGTGGCTTGCATTTTCCCCATAATGCCATTTCATTTGATATTTAACAATAAAATGCTGAATGCAGTTAAAAATATGCCTTCAATTTTGTACACTGCAGTTTTTTTATATATGTATTTTTTATATGTATATATATATATATATATATATATATATATATATATATATATATATATAATTTTTTTAACCTGATATAAGTCACTGATTTAGTGTACCGTAGCTCCGCCCCCTTTCTAGGCGGCCGACTTCTGTCTAACCCTGGGAATTAATTGTCTGGCCATCCAGTCCAGTGCACTCTGTTCCCTTTACACAGCGCTCTCACAGGTCGGGAGGGAGATTTATCACCAAGAATCTTTCTGTCTCTGTCACACACAGATACAAAGATATACAGTATATACAGCATTGCATTTGAAATGCTTACATAGCCTGAATTAACAGAAAAAAGATCTTCAACATTCTAAAAAGGGGACGAGTAACAATGCTAATAAAGCTAATAGGTAAGACATTTTAGAACACTGGTTAGCCATCTTTTTAAAATGATAGACAGTCTGGAACAGTCATTAGTTATCAATGCTGCAACTGAGATATATTGTACTGTTGAAAACCTTTTTTTTATATGATAGTAAGCAGTTCCCAGGACACAAGCTTGCAGAACTGGAGAACATCTCAAGGCTGACACTTGCACAGTGTTTTTGTGCACTGATCTTGCAGATGTACCAATCTTAGTCATACATTTTTTAGGAAACAAAATGATGTTTCTAAATTTAGCTAAAGTCAGTTATCTTAGATTCCAAAGCATAGCAATTCCAGTACTTTCTGGATTTATTTTATTGCACTTGTATTTTCTAAATGTGTTTCTTTTGTTATAGATTTACTTGAATATATGTTTCCTAGTTGTTTTGTTCACAATATAATCAAACTTCTGCCTGTTGCCTGGTTCTGTGGTTTGAAAAATATATATAAATCTGTCACTGGACAATCAGCAGGAATAAACAATGATCCTCTTCTGTTTTATCACAAAGAATGGCCTTTTATGTCTTCACTTGACACTGTTCATTCATCATTCATGGCATAAAAATGATGGAACACATGATTCTGGGCAGTAACCTTCATATGCAGTATTTTACATACACCTTTATACGAGTCCTGGTATATTTATATTGATGCACTGGGTTATTTACTGAAATGATCAAATATAACTGATATACTGAAGTCTGCTTCAGTACTTCAGTAATGAATAATATATACTTCCAACAAATGATTACAGAGCACATTCATCCATACCTGACAGAGATCTTTCTTGTATCCTTATTGCATTATCGGTTAGTTGTGTGCTCCTTATGCAATTATGTGCTTCAATCTTTTTAGCAGTACTGTAAAAGTATTCTTAAAAGCACAGTTCCATGAGAATAAATTGCACATACATTAAACTGACTTTTTTGTTTGAAATGTGTGTACTGTAAAACTATAAAGTTTACTTCAACTTGTATTTTTTGATTTATTTATTTATTTATATCTCTAGTTAACTACTGTAAATACACATATGCAAAAGCATCAGGGTCAGGTTTCTTAAAAAAATAGAAATGAATGTCCATTTTTGGATAAGGGCAACATTTTAGTAATTGCATCCTTATTCTCCCCTGTTTAAAGCCTGCTGAAGCCTCAAAATCCCACTCCCATCCTATCACAGGTGAAATACAGGTAAGAGTTGTCTATTAAATTATGTCATTTTTTGGTTTTCAGGCTGTACTGTCTGCTTTTGTAATACACTGCACTGCATATATTTGCTCTTTTTTATGTCTGTGAATTTAGTGTACATGAAACATTAGGTACAGTGGCACTGGCTGCAGTCACAGAAGGTGCCAGTAGAGCTTCCTATGAGCATAGTCTTATACCCTCTCGCACAAAGATTTTCAGAGGGGAAATTGAATAATTTCTGCATTTTCTTGAAAATGTTGTGTTAAAACATATGCAAAGTATATCAAACTTTTTTTCTTCTTCAGTTACAAGTAAATTATGACAAACACCTTGGCAATCTTATTGTCCATGTTCTACAAGCAAGAAACCTTGCCCCAAGGGACAACAATGGCTATTCTGACCCTTTCGTTAAAGTTTATCTTCTACCAGGGAGAGGGTAAGTTTACTCACAGAAGGATACTTTGAACCTTTTTTTCTCACATTACTTTTTGATTGTCTTTTTTTATAGCCAAAGAGCCCAAAACATGTTAAATTCATTGAACTGTCTAATAACTACACTGGTTGTAACCGGAGGAGCTGTGGATTCAGTCACAGTCATTACATGTCAATATCAGCAACTTGTTAAACATCGTTTAATTGCTGGCTGTCTCTTGTGCAAGTTTCCCTGTCTCCTAGGAAACAAGCCCCTTTGGCATCACTAAAAATGACATCTCTAAAACTAATTACAATTAGTTTTACCAAATTACAAGTTCCCCCAAAGAGACATGTGCAGAGTATCAATGTACTGAGAAAAATGTGTGAGAATGCAATGAGCTGCCTCGTATATGCTGTGTATTGATAATTTATTATTTTAACTGTTTCGGCAACAATTAATTCTGCCGTGCATTGTACTATTCTGCACGGTAAAAAATCCTCAACAGCCAACCAGCATGCAGCATCCAAACAGTCCTTTTTATAAATAAAGATTACAGCTGGAGATTCGTAGCTCCGACTGTGCTGGGACCTCATCGATGCATTGTAACTTCACAGATTATTCATTTCTATTTCTTATGTTCTTATGGTCTTATGTTCTTAATTCACATAAATCAATTTCTACTGTAATTATCAATTTAAGAAATAAAACAATCTGTTTTTTCCCCCTCACTGTAATTTCGTGTTAATGAAAAGTAAACTAGAACTGTTCTTTAAAAGTCCAATTTTAAAATAACTTTGCTCACAAAAACTGGCCCAACAATTGCATTGAAACAAAGAAAGGCAAGTCTACGGTTATTTGTGCTTATTTTTCAGTGACCTAAAAAAAAAAAATTCAGGTGGTCCATGAACAAAAAAGTTTGAGAACCACTTCTCTGATATACACAATAGATCTGTGCTGATAGATATTTGTCAGTACAGTTCATTCACATATTTACAGTCACATCTGGCCTTTTCTCTCTTTCTTATGTTTTTTTTTTCTCTTGGCTTTTTTCCCTCTGCTTCTATTACTTTTTGGCAACTTTTCTTATGTCTGCTGCAATCCTTTGGATCTATGTAGCCAAGTCATGGTTGTCCAGAATGCAAGGTATGATACTGTGCTGTGGTTTCTTTTTTTCTTTGCTTGTTTGCTTGCCATTCTACAGTGTGGATCTTTTTCCTGGTTTTGGTGGAGTAGTTAATATATTTGGTATACTGAAAGAGTAAACTGTTTCTCTCCAAACCACATCACAGCACAAACTAGTATTTGTTTCTGCTGAAAAACCTACAAACAAAAACCCATAAAACAACTGTCAGCACTATATGTAATGCATGTGCTGACAGGTGTGAATGTTGTATGCCATTGAGAATTATCATCAAAACATTATATAAAACAATATTGTTAAAAATGTTTTAAGAACATCTAAACATAAGTGTAATGCTGTTCTCTGTATATCAAATTAAGACCAAAACGTGGTCTGCGGAATCTGATATTCTGTATTTTCTTATCTGCATTTATTTCTGTTTGAACAAGTAAATGACTGGTTTATAAGAGAGAACTGATACATTTACAGTCTTGGATTAGAGATCATTAATTAAAAAATGTAGTTTTGGTGGAGCTTTCTCTCAGAAGACAGAGTAAAATACAAAGCAAGTTAAGTAAATGTTCTGTTTTTCTATGTGCGTTGTTTGAATAAACATGTCCCACATTCATATAAATTACTATGAGAGCCAAAGGATAAGAACATGAACAGGACAATAGATATCTAATGTGAAATTATCAAAATAAGTCTTTGCAATACATTGTTGCAATACTCTGCAACTAGTATTGGACACAATCATTTCAATCGTGTCATCAATACTACCTGTGTCCAAATACTTGTGTAATGTACAGCTATGGCCAAAAGCTTTGCAGAATTTTAGGATTGAGACATAATTAAAAAAAAAAAAAAAACTTTATAAACAGAATTTGGATCTTTTATTTAACATCATGTAATCAAAGAAATTACAAAAGGATATTGCGAAAGTCTACCGGAAGCCATAATAGTAGTACAGTATTGTGGCAAGGTGCGTTGCATTGCGCAGGTGTAGCGGTGATGCAGTGTTCAAGATAACAACAGACAACAAAGTACTGGCGAAATCTATAATCCAATAGTCTCATGACAACAGTAAACAATAAATGGAGGACTGGCAGTGCACAACGATGTGTACTGCTCTGCTAAAAAACATGGGGTTCAGTCCCAAACTAATAAGCACAGTATTTAAACACACACAATACACAAACACGAGTCCAAGTCCAGGGTGAGTGCTATTAGTGCTAGTGGTGCAAATACAATTTATCCATGAACAATGGTGCAGTGTTGTCCGGGTTTGTGCTGGCCTTAAGCAACAGCTCCGGATCGTGTTAGCCGTCTAATAAATAACAAACATTATAATTAGATCACTCAAAACAAACAAACACTAACAGTAACTCACAGTAATATTTCGCTTGTCCTTTAGCGTTCTTAACCATAAACAAAGGAACAGATCACTTAGCCACGTCCCCTATTTGTACCTTCAGTCACGCCCCCTTGGTTAGCAGGTGCAGCCTTTTCTCCTCCAATCCACAGTTGCCACATCGCTTTCCCTCTGGGCGATGACTTCATGTACCGCAGCTGTGGCCCTTTCTAGATGGCCGACTTCCACCTAACCCTGGGAATGAATTGCCAGGCCATCCAGTCCAGGGCACTCTGTTCCCTTTACACTGCGTCCTCACAGGTCAGGAGGGAGATTTATCACCAAGAATCATTCTCTGTCACAAATATTTAATGCTAGATTTCCCATTATTCAATGGAAAACTACAAGTTGGTATGTTATTCAATGTGCCAATATAACATTATTCAGCAGGTTTCATTCGACTTTATGAAGCAAAATGAGTTAATTCTATATAGAGGGTGATGCAAAACTTTTGGCCATAGCTGTAGATACAGTACATTAGTAGTTCAAATAATCTTTTAGCTAACAATTGCATTTTGTTATATCATTATACGCTTAGTTGGTTGCTTTAATTTCACTTCAAGTTACTGAATTATCTACTCTCTACATATTATAATGTAGTGTCGAGAACAAGAGAAGGACCAAGTATGTGCAGAAAAGCCTTGACCCTGAATGGAATCAAACCGTCATTTATAAAAACATCCACATGGAGCAGGTAACTTTTTGAATGCTTTCTATCTTGGGTTGTTTTAACAGTGTTGCTTCATTCTTATAGAGAGAGAGATTTATAAATTGTGGTTGCAGTTGTAGAAACAGAAATGTGAAGTATACGGTAATGCACAGAAAACTCATTTTAATATAATTTCAGGTTCGGAATGTGCTCTCATCTTTTGGTACTGTGGTTTGAATTAATAAACACATGTTAGTTGTCTTTCAGAAAAATCTTAGAGAGAAAGGGTCCCACTATCTTCATCATTTAGGTCTGTGATTCCCTAACTGCATAAAGGTCTGTTTGAGCTTGCCCGATTCTAAAATCAATTTCGTTGGATCAAGGTTGTTAGAGACAGCTGTCACATTAAGCCTGTCAAGAAGAGGTGAGAAGGGATGATATCAAATGGTACTTGTTGTAGAGATGTGACAACAAGGCGAAAACAGGAATCTGTAACGATTTATTTTTTAATTTATTAAACTGTAGCTGAAGAAGAAGACCCTGGAAGTGACTGTTTGGGACTATGATAGATTCTCTTCCAATGACTTTCTTGGGGAAGTAAGTTGTATTTGTCTGTTACCCTGCTTTATGTACAGGTGCACTTCACTTATAATGGGTCGTGTTAGAACGGAGTTCCGTTTACAACAAATTGAGGAGACTTGTCCCTGCCAAACAACATGGGATTTAATGGGGGATTCGGTTAAAACGGATTACTTTATAACGTATATACCGTTTAATACATACAGTTTTCCTGTTCCACAAGCAGGTCTTTTGTATTTAATACGTACAGTTTAATACATACAGTATTTTGCGCAAATAAGGTACATCCGGGACAGTAAATGACAGTCACGGTGGCATTTGTGACGTCAGCCAGGAAAAACAGTGGCTGTTTACTTTTATTCTTCTATGTTTTTGTTGGCACAGCTATTGTACAATTTAAATGTAGTATAACGTATACAATTTTAATTACATTTAGTGAAACTATAAATTCATAAAATATTACATTGTATGGCCCACAGGGGCGTGTTTTGACTTTTGTACAAATAGTAAACTTCAATTCTTTGGCAGTTAAGCTTTCTTGTATTGTTTATATTTAGTACTTATGTTTGCAATTACATACAGAATTTCAAATTGTGTTTACTACATCGTTTATAAAGAACTGATTTCCATTGTCCCTTGGAGTCCGTTATAAGTGGAGTGCACCTGTATTAATGCAATTTCTTTTTTTTTTTTTTAATTACCCTCCTAAATGCATGCAAATTCAGACTGAAACTGAACAGTTTGATACATCAATAAAAAAAAAAATCACTTGGGCATTGTTAGTCAAGTTTGTGAGGTTTGATTTAGAAGTGTTCTGAGGCAGCAGTGTGGAGTAGTGGTTAGGGCTCTGGACTCTTGACTGGAGGGTCGTGGGTTCAATCCCAGGTAGGGGACACTGCTCCTGTACCCTTGAGCAAGGTACTTTACCTAGATTGCTCCAGTAAAAGCCCAACTGTATAAATGGGTAATTGTATGTAAAAAATAATGTATAAAAAATAATGTAATTGTATGTAAAAATAATGTGATATCTTGTAACAATTGCTGCTGAGTTAATGGTACCGGTACTGAATTATAGTAAAGCCAAGACAAAACAGATAATTGTGTCAACGTTCAAGTAAGAATGCATCTTAGTAAGGCTGCACAGGTATTAAAATGCTGTTTTTGTTTTCATGTTTATATGAGATATCTAGAGACAAAGCAGAGTCTATCAAGACACCTGTGTCTTTGACAGATGTTCCAAGATGGTATTGTCAAACGTAAAAGAAAAAGGACCTTAACTTTTCACAGTAACCTTCTTCTTTTAATCAACTCTTCTTGACTTAGCAGCCAATAAAACTGAATTGCAGTGTTCTTCGTTTTACTGTCTGGCTTTCGGTCCTCTTTGTCTAGCTGGTACTCCTATGGTGTTCCAATAGAATTAATTATGAATCTGTGGGAATTATTCTGTGTAACTAGAAAATGTACTAGAAAAGGTGTGCTGTGTGATGAAGATACAAAGGTGAGTTTACCAACACTTAGTTATAAATATTGCATAAACATGTGGGATGCATCCTTTATTGCATACAATTGGTTTGTTCTGTTTTTTTCATGAATTATCATCCTATTTCCCCTTTTTTTATTATGAACCCAGGTTCTCATTGATTTGTCAAACACCTCCCACCTCGACAGTACTCATAGGTGGTACCCTCTAAAGGAGCAAAGTGAGAGCATTGATCATGGAAAATCTCATTCCGGACAGAGCAGCCAACAGTCACCAAAGCCATCTGTGAGCAAAAGCAGAAGCCATGGAATTTTCCCAGATCCATCCAAGGGTAAGGGATATTGCGCTAATAATAAATTCACCTTCACACAGATATTTACATTAGGATGTTGTGTTCTGGAATATTGCTCCACAATTATTTTGGAAAAAAAAAGCCAATTTCAAAAATATTTCCAAAAAACACATTTGCAAAAAACACGGGTCACAAGTCATTAAATGATCATGTAAACACTGACATGGTTTTAAATTGCTGTACACAGGATATAATGTTATGTCGTTTTTTGGTGTGTGTGCTGGTGGTGGTATGTCAAAGAAAGATGCTTGTTATAAACAAGTTACAGAATGAGGAAAAGAAAAAACAGCTTGACTTAAAAGGATGCTTTCTTTATATGATCTATAGCTACATTGTACTAATATTATCTGTTTAATATCGTATTACACCTGCAAAAGAAAAAGACTCCTCAAGGCTGAGTGTGGGAATTAGTGTTGCGCTGAGCAGTAAAGCCTGTGGAACACTGGTATTACACATCCAGCCATTGTGTTATTCTTGTAGACATGCAGGTGCCCACCATTGAGAAATCTCACAGCAGCCCTGGCAGCTCCAAGTCCTCCTCAGAAGGACATTTACGCTCTCACGGACCATCCCGCAGTCAAAGCAAAACCAGTGTCACTCAGACCCATCTTGAAGATGCAGGGGCTGCCATTGCAGCGGCCGAAGCAGCCGTCCAGCAACTCCGTCTTCAACCAAGTAAACGACGCAAATAACTTCCTCAGCATGGCAGCTTAACGCTTATCTGTTGCTACCTTTGTTCTCTGTTCTTTTCCTTTTCCCTTCTTCCTTCGCACTGCCTTTTTAAATTATTTTAAACACGGTCTGCTCACAGACGTATTTGTGTAGTTAGAATACTCCACTGAGTCCACCTTGTATAAAATGTTACTCTTTTTATTTAAGAAAAGGAGAGTGAAACTGGCTGTTTGAACAATACAACTATAACTTCAGTTTAACTGGAATGTTTTTTTTTTTTACATCATCTCTCAATTAACCCATTAAAAAAGTGAATTAAATAGAAGCATTTTTAAAGAGTAGATCCACTTGAACCTCTAGAAAGTAAAAATAAAATAAAAATACTACAAACTTTTTCCTGTACTTCGCAACATACACACAGTTTTGGTTTGACAAATGACTCTGATTTAAGACATAGTATATTAATGGTGAAAGGCAAAATTGTATTTTGTTTATTCCTGAGTGTCATGGAACCAGGCATACACGTACAAAATTGAAGTGGATTGCAATTTAGAATCGGAAAAAAAACCCCAGAAAGTAGTTTATGTTCTGTAGGTATATCTTATTGATTTACTGTATTTTGTATACTGTATTTTGTACAGCCATGGTACAGACAGAAATACATAATAAGCATAGGTTTACTGTACTTTATAGTCAAATTGACCAAGCTACGTATTTACATTGAAGTCCTGCGTATTTAACAAAGCAAATGGAAATTTCCTCCAACTCTGGCACCTGATTTCTACCTAACTATGTAATGCATGGCCTTTTGTTTCTAAACAATCACTCCCTGCCTGTGCCTCCCTGTTCCCTAGTTTAGAAACTAAGCCTGCTATTATATTAAAATACAATATAAAATAAAGACATACTATTTAGGAAGTACAAACATACTGAAGTATAGCCCCCACACCGAAGAGACAGAGCTCCCTAGTATCTCTTCCATAAACACCATGCTTGGGTGCATGTAGCCCCTAAATCAGAAAATAATGTACAGTATGTAAGCATGTCTCAAACAGCCAGTTTTGAAAAACTCGACCCTTTTAATGCTGTGCATGTGATGTCTTTTTTTAAACACTACTGACCTAAATACAAACAAAATACAGAAACACTTTTGTTTGCATGAATAACACTTAAGCTGGTTCCATGTGAGGATACATACTCTGGGTTTCCATTTCACCCACACTTGCCGCAGCAGTTCATAAAAGCGGTCTGGCAAGTCATGCCAAGAAGCAGCACAGACACAGCATAGCGGGAGTCCTCCCAATTCAAAGAACTCAATCTGACAATCTGCCTTCACCAGCCAAAGAGAGCAAAGATACAAGTCAGCTTGCCATCAGGAAAGTGATGTCTGAAGGATCGCCCAAGCCTGAAGGAGGTGAGAATGTGCACATCGAATCTCATTGAAAGAGTTAAAAATACAATCAGTATACAGGTGAACTCCACTTATAATGGACTCCAGTGAGAGAAAGAGCCGGTAAAGGCTGTGAGCTTGACAGAGTAGGAGTGACTGAACTTGCAGAGGTAGCAGAGGCATGGAGTGAAGGATTGGATAGCCAGATAATAGGGGGGGTTGTTGTTTTGGTGTGGTCTTAGCCCATACAGACCGAGCGTATGTTAGAGAATAAAAAGCGGATATCCTGTTTGCACCTGTAATCCCTGAGTCTGTCCATTTATTCTGTTAAAAACAAAACAAGAGCGGCCCTGTGTCACCACAATACTTTATAAACGAAGTATGTAGTAAACACAGTTCGAAATGCTGTATGTAACTGCGAACATAAGTACCTTATATATAAACAATTCCCCATTAAAACCCATGTTGTTTGGCAGGGACATGCCTCCTCAATATGTTGTAAACCATTCTAACAGGATCTGTTATGAGTGGAGTGCACCTGTAATGTATTTCCTAAATAATTCATAGAGAATGTGCACTTTTACTAGTTTACTAATGCCATAAACAAATGTTCTTTTACTGACTACATTAGTGTTACTGTGTGTCTTTGTGTATTTCTTAAACATACATATTAAAGAATATATGTTTGTAAATGTGTGTTTCCATTCAGCCTTATGGTATTTTCATACAGCATAACAAGTTAACTCACAACTTTCATTTTATGGTTATCAGTTAAACATTCTGACAGTATATTGGAAACTGCTTATACAGTAGAAGCCTTCCTAGAAACCCCACCCTAAATGAATTATTACCAGTTAAAAGTCTACTTAGCAAGCCATACATTTCATATCACAGTACATAATTCTTTACTAACATTGTAACAGTGCAGAGAATTGTATCGAACAATGCCACAGTGAAATAGCCTTAACTTAATCAGATTCATTTTTGAATAATTTTTATTTTACTATTTTTGGTTAGCTATCATTAATTATTAAGACCATCTAACCCTTTATGAATACACAGTAGAAATTGTAATCCATGCAAATGAGATTACCCAATACCTTTAAAAATGTTTTTGGTTAAGTACCTTTCATCAATAGGTGCTAAAATTAACATAAGTTAATAATTTAAACATCTCAGTAAGCTGTGTGAAAGACAGTTAAGAACTCTTTCCATCACCTCCCTGTGGCAATTATTTGCCATTTTAAGTCATTAAGGGGTAGATGTACTAAGATGGACCAGTCGCAGTGCAAACACACCGCAATTTGCATTTTTGTTGCGACAGTTCGCAAAGTATACATTCTGTCGTATGTACAAAGAGAAAATATGTTAAGGAAAAGAGCCGAAATATACTAATTTAAATATTTGTTATGTCTTCTTAGCGAGATCTCTATGCAAGAGTCATGCGACATTGTTCAAATAAATAGCAGGAGTTGAGTTGTGGTTTTCTGCAGCAGAGGGTGCCCGAAGGATAATGTTTATACATGCAAGGGTCCAAGAATCAAAACAACGTTATTTTTGTTAGGAGGTCTCGGGTTTAAAAAAAATACAATACAATAGCACACACATAAATTTATAGAGCTCAATGTATTTTAAATGTATAAATCATGGCACTGAAATAACACCACTATGTTTTGGGTAAACTACACATTACATTATCAACAAAAATATAAACCTGTACAGTACACCTATACAGTATAAAATCTAATTAACACCTAGCACACTTTCTTTTTACTTTAGCCTGTAGGGTACCAGTATGATAACACAAAATAAATCATGATACTTCATTGTACACATTGGTGTACAATGCGAATAAAAGATTATTTTAAATTGAAACTAAATTATTTTATTTATTTATTTATTTATTTATTTATTTATTTATTTATTTTTAATTATTAACTTAGCAGCCTAGACAATTAACACAAAATAGATCATGGTGCCACATTGACAAGTTATGATACTTACAGGAGGCCAGTCAATTCTCATTAATAAGAAATTTCAATGGACTAGCAACAAATTTTGCTTTATACCACTAATTCATATTATTATTAGATGCCTATAAGCAAAATATATACTGTTAATTTTTATTGAAGTTAGTCAGGGTTGCAGTGCTAAATTGTGCACAATTACAAACTGCCTGCACATTATGGATAGGTGTTTCCTATTCCTATACAGATGTTCATAAGAACATAAGAAAGTTTACAAATGAGAGGAGGCCATTCGGCCCATCTTGCTCGTTTGTTTGTTAGTAGCTTATTGATCAGAGACTCCTATCAAGCAGCTTCTTGAAGGATCCCAGGGTGTCATCTTCAACAACATTACTCGGGAGTTGGTTCCAGACTCCCACAACTCTCTGTGTAAAAAAGTGCCTCCTATTTTCAGTTTTGAATGCCCCTTTACCTAATTATTATTATTATTATTATTATTATTATTATTATTATTATTATTATTATTATTATTATATTATTTCTTAGCAGACGCCCTTATCCAGGGCGACTTACAATTGTTACATACAATTACCCATTTACACAGTTGGGTTTTTACTGGAGCAATCTAGGTAAAGTACCTTGCTCAAGGGTACAGAAGCAGTGTCCCCAACCTGGGATTGAACCCACGACCCGCCGGTCAGGAGTCCAGAGCCCTAACCACTACTCCACACTGCTGCCCTATAATCTCCATTTGTGACCCCTGGTCCTTGTTTCTTTTTTCAGGTCGAAAATTTTTATTGCCTGTGTGTAGTACCATACACTTTTCTCTATTAAATGTCATTTGCCATGGGTCTGCCCAGTTCTGAATGCTGTCTAGATCATTTTGAATGACCTTTGCTGCTGCAACGGTGTTTGCCATTATTTTTGTGTCGTCTGCAAATTTAATAAGTTTGCTTACTATACCAGAATCTAAGTCATTAATGTAGATTAGGAAGAGCAGAGGACATAATACTGATCCCTGTCGTACTCAACTGGTTATTTCGCTCCATTTTGAGGTTTCTTCTCTAATCAGTACGTTCTGTTTTCTACATGTTAACCACTCCCTAATCCATATGCATGCATTTCCTTGAATCCTTACTGCGTTCAGTTTGAGAATTCATCTTTTATGTAGGACTTTGTCAAAAGCTTTCTGGAAATCTAAATAAACCATGTCATATGCTTTGCAATTATCCATTGTCGATGTTGCATCCTCAAAAAAATCAAGCAAGTTAGCTAGACACGATCTCCCTTTCCTAAAAGCATGTTGACTGTCTCCCAGCATACTGTTACCATATAGGTCATTTTCCATTTTGGATCTTATTATAGTTTCCATAAGTTAACATATAATAGAAGTCAGGCCTATTGGTCTGTAGTTACCTGGTTCGGTTTTGTCTCCCTTTTTGTGGATCGGTATTACGTTTGCAGTTCTCCAGTCTGTCTGTACAACCCTTGTCTCAAGAGACTGTTGCATGATCTTGGTTAGCGGTTTGTAAATAACTTCTTTCATTCCTTTGAGTACTGTTGGGAGGCTCTCATCTGGCCCAGGGGATTTGTTTATTTTAAGAGCTCTTAGTCCCTTTAACACTTCTGCCTCTGTTATGCTAAAGTTATTTAAAACTGGATAGGAACAGGTTGACATGTAGGGCATGCTGTCCGTATCCTGGAGGGGTTAGCAGCACATGTGTGCAGTCTATTGCTCCCAACACATTGGGGAAACCAGAAATGTCATAGAAATTTGTTTTCAAGGCTTGTAAGTACACCCTGCATATAGGTATTTAGCTGTTCGCCTCAAAAATGCATTGAGCACAACTGGCAATGCACAAGAAAAATGCACGGACTGGGAAATGCCAGCAACAATTGCGCTGTTTATAACATGCTTTCAAAAATTCTTAACAAATTGATGCAATTGTAAGTGTTGTAACTGCCTGCAGCTTTCGTACATCTCATTATAATATCTGAGAACCCTCATTTGCACTATCTTCACCCCTTTTTTGCAAATGTATGCAGGAATACCCATAGTTACATATTCATCTATGCTTGAACCACAAACAGAAACTGCTGCTGAGAAACATTCCCTAAAAAGTCGCAAATAGCATTGTGCTTATTTGGTACATTTCACCCAAGACTTCCGACTCGTTTGCAACTGGTTTGCGACTATTGCACCTACCCCTTAAAATCATATTGAAGCATTCTGAACTGTTCTGTTTTACTGTTTATGGACAGGAGTGTAACTGTGTGCTTGAGTGAGTGTGGTTGCGTATGCAGGAGGTAACATGCTTATAGACATGCTTGTATGTCTATGTAAGCATCTCTGATTATATGTGTATTCTGTATTTAGTGATGATGCATCATTAGACACGCATTGTTTTTCAACTGGCAAGAAACGTAATAACTGACTGATTGGTACAGCATGGAATTTCTTGGCAAATGTAAAACAGATTTCCCTTTGACTTGTTTCTGCCGATATGCATATTCGTTTAGTATCAACAAGCAGGCTAATTGCTTTTTCACCTAAACCTGTCGTGTTACTTTAGATTTATTTTTACAGCAGTTTTTTTTTTTTTTAACTCCAGACCTCTGGGCCCACAGATCAAGTTCTTTAAATTAGGTTGAATGAGGGCAGGATGTGTGTCAGTGCAAATACTGAAAACGTTCAGCATATTAAATATTGAAAGTGTGGAACGTAAAATATCCCCTGATGTCGATCAGATTGAAAGCAAAAACATATTTCTACCAAACTGTAATTAAGCTGTGCACCAGAATTTCATTTTTCAATGGCAAACAGATTGAAAAGCCATAGATTGAAATCCCTTACTTTAAAATTCCGTTCACTCTTTGTACAGCAAGGTCCAGCCACAGAGCCACTGACTCGTCTGTCTCGACTGCCTCATCCATCAGCAGCTTTGGCAGTGGATACAGTGTAGACAGCGAAGGCAGTGCCACGGCAGGGGAAAACAACATCTTCCCTGCTCCACGAATGTAAGTACTGTTGTTTATTTCATCCTTGCATTGTTAAGTTCACTTGGGCTAACTAAACGTGTTAACTGCTCTAGCATTCAATATTGTAGTACTGTAGGTTAGAACTGAAGCAATGGCTTCCCCAGTCCCACCTTGTAAAAATTCTATCACAGAAAAGGCAGGGTGAGTATTGCGATCATGAGCTTGCCTAATAACTGGACACTGCAATTTTAGGGGGGGGGAGGATTAAGGCAAAAGTAAATCTACTGAGTTTGTTCTTTATCAGTCTGAATTGGGATTTGAAACCACAATGCCATGGCTCCCACTGCTCAGCTACACCTACTGTAAGTCACACTTTATATGAAGGTGCATGACAATGTTTGCAACTTTACAAGCATACCAAGACACCTGCCTGGATATTACCACCTGACAGGCTTGTGGTAAGGCACACTCATTTATTCAACACTTGCTTGAATAATATGTATTTTAAAAAAGGTAAAAAGGAAGTTAATTTTCTCTTAGTAAGAAAAAAGGTAGCTGCTCTTTAGAAGCAGATTGACACTTCTAAATAAATACAGTGTTGCCAGTGGGTTTAAATGCTAGGCATCCTGTTAAATAGGCCCATGCTCGTACAAACAAAACTGGGTTATGTGTAAAGAAGATGATTATTATTATTATGAACTCAGCAATTCAAACAAGCTATTTCTTTGGCAGACATCCTACTTGGCAAACACATTTAAAAACAGAAAATGTCACCTGTTTTTAAGATGGGAAATAAGTTGTTCCTTACATTTGTCTTAGTCCTTATATCCTTCTATTACACAGTTAGTTAAAGAATAGCAAATAAAAAATACCTGTTGGTTAACAAACTACTCAGATATATAGTCAAACTGTCTATACAGTTTGCTTCGATCTTTAAATCTCAAATTAAAAAGCCTTCTATTAATTACACTGATAACATTTTACAGGAAACACTTTTATAACTTACCCACTGCATGGGCCACAAATACTTTAAAATTGCCCTGACAAGCTTTGTGTGACACACATCCCCTCTCCTTTAAATTGAGTGCATATCTTATGTCGGTCATTATCTTCAACTGTTCATTTTATACTCAAATCAATATTCTGCAGTATTGAAAGCTAAGCGTGCAGGAGGCTAACTGGAATCACTGGAATCGCCCATCGGCATAATTAGATTCCAGATGATGAAAAGCCTGAATCACAGCACATACTAGTTTTTGAAAAGTCCATTACTACCCTGTTGATTTGTTAACACCGCCTCCACTCCACCCCCATGAAATAGGTTGTTAAAGAAGTGTCTCCAGGCACTAAAATATGTCCATATTTCTCCTACATTTTTCTACTGTAACACATTTTCACTTTATAAAGTGATAGTTTATATGAAAAAAAGTGAATTGTGAATTGATGGTCAACATGATGTATCTCTCTGAAGAAATGATTTATCTGTATTCATTTGTTTATTGCATTGCAGAGTGTTTAAATCTCATCACAGACTCCACAACTAAACTCTTTATTATGCTGTTTTCCAAAGGGGAAAGACTATTCCAAATGGTTCTGAGAAGCAACAAGGACTGGGCCTATCAGAAACAGAAGGTACAGAAAAGATTACAATCCTATTTATATGTTTAGATAAAATGACAATGATTTTAGGCAGTTTTCTTTAATGCACTAAAAATAATTGTGCTTTTGTGGGGATTTTTTTCTTCAAATTGATTGCGTACATTAAAACAAACTACAGACTTTTATGTTAATTCATCAGATGAAAAATGCATAAAAGGCAGGCCTGTGTAAGGATTCTAGAAAATGTTTTTATTTTCTCTGTTGATAGGTCCAGTAGGGTATTATGTAGTCCTTCCTATTAAAGAAATAGAAACACCAGTCATAAAGATAGCTTATTGTTTACAACACCAAGACATTTTTATTTTATTTTAATATATTAACAATATTAAGTGATGAAGTGTTGAAGATTAAATGATTGACATTACAAACTTGATTGAACTCATGGTTTTAAGAGAAGAAACAAACATGTACCGTTTTGATAATTTTGTTAGAAAGGTTTTTGAAATATGGATGGTTATTTCCCCTCAATTCCCATGAGAAGATTCTAAAAATAACATTGCAAGGTCATGGTCATCACTACACATCTATCTTTTGTCTCAGACATGAAAAACAGCAACCAATCCTAGATAATAAAGTTGAGATTGAAAAAGTTTAACTTTCCTTTTTTGTAGTTTAGATAAAGATTAGCAAACAAATGGTTTGTGATTTACTTGTTCTATTTATTTTGTAACTATATCATCAGGTTATGAGTTGTGTGCTTCAGTGATCTTTATCATTTTGATTCCACAGGGAAGAACAAAACATTTTATAGCTCTACTGTAACTTGCTCAGAGGCTTCTTAGCTTTGACTGAACTGAAGTGCTCTAATTCTTAAGTCCAACTTGCTGACCTGATTTAGAAGCATACCATTATACTGGCAGAGATATTATATACAGCATAGCAATGTAAGGTTGGACCACCAATTAGGATGTTTCAGTAATCTTTGATGACCTGTGAATGCACCCATGACTCCTTGTGATTGGTGGATAGTATTGGACTATATTCCTAAAGCTGCTTTCTGTAATTTATTGCAGTTTTTTAAAAGCTAAATCTTAAACAATACTCCTCTACCAGTAACTTTAATCTGGCTAACAGTCAGTGACAATGGCTCATCAACTTGCCTTTTGACACCCACATGTGAATCACGTCCAGGGACTGTCTGGGGACTAACGGTCTGCTGAATCTGTCAATGAAAAAATGTATTTTGTGATGAAAATACTCTGTGAGAATAGAAAAAAAGGAAATCGCTAGCAGTGAATAATTGCTTTAGCTCCAACAGAAGGCGGCATGGCGCAAAGAAAGCATAATTGTTTCCTTGTTTGATATTTCAAAGGAGACAGCATCCCTTGTTCATGCTTGAATGGATCATTCTTTTTTAGAATGTTGTTTAAAATTGACTAATAACATTGTTGTGCCAATATACAGACTGTTGCTTTCAGTATTTTAAGGAGGGCTATTTTACAGTAAAAAAAGCTGTTACTTTAAGCCAGTTCCTTACAGTTCTAATAGAAGGGGGCATTTCTTTTCATCCCTGGAGTTGCTCATTAACTTCCCATGTTTTACTATTTTCCACTTATAAGGGCATCACAATCATTTTTTTTCTTTTCATTTTCTATAGGAATTGTGTTGCTCATAAGGTGTAGGAAAATTGCTTGTGCATGTCATGCTTGGTGGAGGACATACACTATACACTATGCAAGCTTCTCTACATGCTCCTTCAGTGCACCTCAGTCTTGACCTAATAAAACAAGCACGGCTGTAAAATTCAAAATTAGAGCTATCAGTATGATGATGAATGATGATGAATGACCATGAAATATGTCAACATTATGTAAAGAATAGTATAGAATAAAACACAGCAATGAAATGTTTATCACAATTTAATAAGAGGTTCTCCAGATATATGGAAACAGATATTGTTATATATGGAACAGATATTGTTTTGTGACATACAAATAAGTGTGCTTGTTTTAAAATGTAGTTGCCTGTATATCTAATTAATTAATTGTAAATGTGTTTTTCTGAATAAATAAGTTCTCCAGATATATGGGTAAATTATGACGTGTGACGTAAGTACGTACGACCGCCTTTACTATATCTCCTTTACAGGGGATTTCATCATCAGCAGAGGATAATTATCAGGACTGCTACTCAGTCCTATGCCTCTGCCTCTACCAGTTTTACTTGTATTGTTTTACGTACAGTCTACCTTGATGTCCAAATGCAATGCATTCTGTGATAAGGCTGCGATTTCTGTATCTGAAGTGAACAGACAGCGCTGGCTGTATAATTGAATTTGCTGCAGTATCTCTCAGATGATCGAAGGCAAGGTAATTGGATCTAAGTAAAATGCTCTTACACAGGCCTGGCACTGCACTCAGACAGCATGAAAAATGGTTTATAATGGCCATGCTTACACAGGGCATAAGAAACACACAACATGGCTTCTTTCCTGACATGCCTCAAAATATATGATGGCATAAAAAGTTACACAGCAAAGAAAAATGTTTAGTAACATAGATTAAAAGTACCAGTTAAATAATTGAGGCTATCTTCTTAGTTAAGAACCAGTTAGAACATAAGAACATACAGTAAGTTTACAAACGAGAGGAGGCCATTCAGCCCATCTTGCTCGTTTGGTTGTTAGCAGCTGATTGATCCCAGAATATCATCAAGCATGTTCTTGAAGGATCCCATTACTGGGGAGTTGGTTCCAGACTCCCACAATTCTCTGTGTAAAAAAGAGCCTCCTATTTTCTGTTCTGAATGCCCCTTTATCTAATTTCCATTTGTGACCCCTGGTCCTTGTTTCTTTTTTCAGGTTGAAGAAGTCCCTTCGGTCGACATTGTCAATACCTTTTTGAATGCTTGAATCAGATCGCCGCATAGTCTTCTTTGTTCAAAACTGAATAGATTCAAATCTTTTAGCCTGTCTGCATATGGCATGCCTTTTAAACCCGGAATAATTCTGGTCACTAGAGCAGCAATATCCTTTTTGTAGCGTGGTGACCAGAACTGAACACAGTGTTCTAGATGAGGTCTTGCTAATGCATTGTAAAGTTTTAACATTGCTTCCCTTGATTTAAATTCAACACTTTTCACAATATATCTGAGCATTTTGTTGGCCTTTTTTATAGTTTCCCCACGCTGTCTAGATGAAGACATTTCTGAGTCAACATAAACTCCTAGGTCTTCATAGATTCCTTCTTCAATTTGAGTACCTTCCTGTGGCAGGGCGGAAGCCCTACACATGGGGAAATATGTAGTTTTATTGTATATTTTTGCATTATTTGTTGTAAATTGATTTCATTAATTGTTTAACTGATGTTGCGCTCCGCCGTGGATGATTACCTGTCTGCGTGGAGCAGCAGCTGAAAGCAATGAGCTGTTCCAGCAGGCAGGTGGGCGTGTCTCGGCAGAGCGTTAATATAAAAACATAGCGATCGCTGTGATCGGGGCTGCTGCAAGGCCTGCCGTTTTCACGGCACCTATGATTTATAGTTTGTTGTATTGTGTTTTTATTTTTGAGTGTTTGTACAGTCGTGTATCGTCCTCTGTGCGCTACCATCGCTGGTAGCGTCACATGACATTGTTGTTTACTTTTTGTTTATGTTTATTGATTAAATCCCGTGCGCCTGTGTCGGCGTATCAACGTCAATATCTCTATCTCAGTCTCGTCTGTGTTCTCCTCGGCTACCTGAGGCAAGTTTACCAGGACTCTATCACAATTTGGTGTCAGAAAGGGATTGCTGTATCCTGCGCAATGGAAAATCGACCCGCGACAGAGAGACATTGAGGAGCAAACCCCTGAATTTTTTTGGGGGGGAGCAGGAGCAAGCCAACGACCACCAGCTTCAACCCGAGCGTCAGAGAGGGTGGAGCTTCGTGTCCGAAGGACTGGGAGGGAGGAGTGTCCAGCCCGAATGCCCGAGCGGCAGGAGCACGGTCCAATGAGGGAGGTGCGTCCTACCGAGCGTCGGAAGAGAGAGGTGGAGCTCCGGCCCCAGAGCCTGAGGAGGCGGGCCAACCACTTGAGGAGTTTCTGCCTTCAGTCCAGCCGTTGCTGCTGAAGCCGTCACTCACGTTCTCTGACGTCATGGGACTAACACGCACGCAGGAGTGTTGCTGCCTTTGGTCCAGCCGTAGCTGCCGGAGCCATCACTCCCGTGCTGTGATTTCACCAGCAAGCAGAGTTTGAAAGACTTGACCGCCGCAGGGGCTGCCCTCTGCAGAGGAGCCCCGAGAAGGGACACGGGGTTTAGGGGGTCACCATGGGGTTAGACGGGCACCCCGGGATTAAAAGCCCAGAGAGAGAAAATAATGGTGACGGTGGGGGGTAAATGTAATCATTTTGATAATTAATAGTTGTGATTTAATGATAATGTTTAGAAATATAATTATAGTGACGCTGATGGATTTGATGCTTGAGTGGAAGCTAACATTGGAGCCTGGCGTGTGTTGATTGTTGTTGCTGGCTCCAGTGTTCCCTCCCACCCACCCTTGTGATTTGTTTGTGTGTTAAAAATATATATATAAAAATTGTCGAATGGACCCCTATGGGTTCCATTCTGAGCGGGAGGATATGTGGCAGGGCGGAAGCCCTACACATGGGGAAATATGTAGTTTTATTGTATATTTTTGCATTATTTGTTGTAAATTGATTTCATTAATTGTTTAACTGATGTTGCGCTCCGCCGTGGACGATTACCTGTCTGCGTGGAGCAGCAGCTGAAAGCAATGAGCTGTTCCAGCAGGCAGGTGGGCGTGTCTCGGCAGAGCGTTAATATAAAAACATAGCGATCGCTGTGATCGGGGCTGCTGCAAGGCCTGCCGTTTTCACGGCACCTATGATTTATAGTTTGTTGTATTGTGTTTTTATTTTTGAGTGTTTGTACAGTCGTGTATCGTCCTCTGTGCGCTACCATCGCTGGTAGCGTCACATGACATTGTTGTTTACTTTTTGTTTATGTTTATTGATAAAATCCCGTGCGCCTGTGTCGGCGTATCAACGTCAATATCTCTATCTCAGTCTCGTCTGTGTTCTCCTCGGCTACCTGAGGCAAGTTTACCAGGACTCTATCACACTTCCATATGGTATTTATAGTGGACATTGTTATTGCCTGTGTGCAGTATCTTACACTTTTCTATATTAAATGTAATTTGCCATGTGTCTGCCCAGTTGCGTTTGCTGCTGCAATGGTTTTTGCCACTCCTCCTGTTTTTATGTCGTCTGCAATTTTAACAAGTTTGCTTTCTGAACCAGAATCTAAGTCATTAATGTAGATTAGGAAGAGAAGATGACCTAATACTGATCCCTGTGGTATTCCACTGGTTACCTTGCTCCATTTTCTCCACTAATCAGTACTTTCTGTTTTCTACATGTTAACCACTCCCTAACCCATGTGCATGCATTTCCTTGAATCCCTACTGCGTTCAGTTTAAATTTCAATCTAAATAAACCATGTTGTATGCTTTGCAATTATCCATTGTCGAATAATGTTGTTGCATCCTCAAAAAAATCAAGGAGGTTAGTTACACACAATCTCCCTTTCCTAAAACCATGCTGACTGTCTCCCAGGATACTGTTACCATATAGGTAATTTTCCATTTTGAATCTTATTATAGTTTACGTAAGTTTATATATAATAGAAGTGAGACTTATTGGTCTGTAATTACCTGGTTCGATTTTGTCTCCCTTTTTGTTGATCGGTATTACTTTTGCAATTCTCCAGTCTGTCAGTACAACCCCTGTGTCAAGAGACTGTTGATCTTGGTTAGTAGTTTGTAAATAACTTCTTTCATTTCTTTGAGTACAATCGGAGGATCTCATCCAGCCCATGGGATTTGTTTATTTTAAGAGCTCCTAGTTTCTTTAACACTACCTGCCTCTGTTATGCTAAAGTTCTTTGAAACTGGATAGGACCAGGTCGAGGTGGGGCGTATTCTCCTTTGTAAAAACTTGTGAAAAGTAATCATTTAATATATTTGCTGTTTTTTTCTCTTCATCTTTGATGTTGCAATTTGTATCTTTTAATGTTCGTCTGCTGTTATAATATTGGAAAAACCTTTTGGAATTGGTTTTAGCCTCCTTAGCAATGTTCATTTCTATCTCTCTCTTGGTCTTTCTAGCTTCCTTTTTGACTTGCGTTTGCAGTTCTGCGTGTTTTGTTCTTGGTCCCTTTTAAATTCTCTTTAAAGTACCTTTTTTCTCTGAATATTTTTTTTCATTTATCTGTTAAAACATTTTGGTCATTTTGTTTTACATTTTGATTTGTCTACTTTTGGGATGTAATTGTTCTGCGTCTCTAGTATTTTTGAAAAATAGCCATCCTTTTTCTGTGGATGTTTTCTCTGTTTTACTCCAGTCTACTTCTGTTAGTCTCTGTTTCATTCCTTCATAGTTTGCCTTTTTAAAATTGTAAACCTTAGCTTAATCGTTACTTTGGGAGTTTTAAAAAGCACTTCAAATGAGACCATGTTGTGATCTGAGTTTGCCAATGGTTCTGATACCTCTGTTTTAGTTATTCTGTCTTCGTTATTTGAAAAGACTAAATCAAGGCATGCCCCTCCTCCAGTTGGTGCCTTGACAAATTGCGTTAGGAAGCATTTGTCATTTCTACCTTTTCAATTTCGGCTGTCGTGCTTCCCACCGGGTTTTCCCATTTTATTTGGGGGAAGTTAAATTCCCCATTAGTATGGCTTCTCCTTTGCTACACACATTTCTAATGTCATTGTATAACAGATTGCAAGACAGATTGATTATTCAGGAAACTGAGCCAATTCAGGCTCATTCTGTATTGTATGGATTTTCAAGAATCCATTCGCCATAGCCTAGACTGCATGGTGACAGGGTCATTTTTAAAAAAATGTTTAACACATTACCTATTAAAAATTGCTGTTACAAAATAAAGTATTAACCGAATTTACAGGTTGTCAAACTGTCATCTATTTATAGTATAGATGCAATGTAGAACAACTTTTCATTTAGCTAAAAAAACACTTGCAGTTTATTAGTGTGCATAAAGCAATTAGTTTCTTAATTGATAGCACTGGACGCTGGTGAGTCATGTATAAATGACAGAATGTTTCTAAATGTTGACACCTTGTGTTATAGCTTAGTGAGGATTGATGTGTGTTTTGCTTGTAGATGGTTTCATGCCACAACATAATTATTATAAGAAAATGTATTTTCCTTTTTTTTTCAAGTAAACAGGCAGTCTTCTGAATAGGTGGTATCTGACAACAGGGACTGTAGATTTGGTAAACTGGGGCAATAAAAATGCCTTCTGCAGCACTTGTGTCTAAACTAGCCATTATTTAAATACCAAATATGTGGCCGTTTTAGTGACGGGTGTTGCAGAAGGCCTTTACGTGACTGAAGAGATGTGTAGCCTATTTGTCTGTTCCCAATCTCTATGGTAACCTGGGTTTAATGCACTAGGGGCATTACAGACTTCAGTAAGGGGTCAATTTACACTTGGTAACCATGGCTTTGCTTGGGGTCAGGAAAACATTATGTCAGAGTAAGAAACATTGCACAGCCATGCTTGATGGGGATATTTAGTTTACAATGTCTGAGGAGAGATGTTTAAAATAATTATCATGCTAAAATTAAATATACAAGCCTAAAGAAATTAATCAAAGTACTAGGAATCTTAAACAAAACAACGGTAAGCTCTGTTTTGTTAAACTTCCACACCTATAAATATTCACTTTAAAATAGACATATTATAAACTTTTGAGCTCCTACAGGCAGGTAATGTGTTGGTTAAATATTGCCTCCGGCTCTTTGGCTTATCATTGTTCTTGAGAAGAAAGCTCTTCTTGATTTCACAGAGGCTACTGATAGTCTAGCTGCTTCTTAAAATTGTACTTATTAATTGCAAGACCTGGTGAGACACAATTATTTCAGAAAAAATAAAACATTGGATAACTCAGTCCTGATTCCTGACTCATAATTATACAAATTCAAAAAGCAAATGCACCATCGCTGCATTTAGTATTTACGAGAGTATGCACTTAATCTGTGTACTTCTGCTGTGCCATGCAAGGCTAATTATATAGAATATGAAATGCTGCTGTTCCAGTTTACTGACTTACTCTGAATAAATCCTAAAACTAAGATTCAAACTCCCTGGTGAGATACGTAGACTATGACAGAGCACCAACCTTTCATATTGTTCTGTTCTGCAGTTATTCTTGGCACAGGTAATGAGGCTTAAAAATGTGGCAGATATGCACAAAATGGTCCCTACACTGTTCAGATGTGCCCTAGGCAGATGTGTCCCTGCAACATGTTAATTTAGTCTCAAAGAAGCCGAACTATTTAAATTTCTTTGCCATTGCTACATTTGTTACCAGCCCCATCTTGTGGACACATTTTGGTACTACATGAACTTATTAAAAATTCAGTTGCTGTCTGTCTTACAAATAGTGCCGTAAATGTATTTAGAATACTCAAAAATAGCTTGATCTTAACAGTGATCTTTATGTAGCATATTTTTGAATAAATCTTTATTTTTCCTTATAACTCAGAAATGTGGCTACTCATAATCTGAAGGTAGTGGCAGATGTCATGTGACATTTTTTAAATTACTTGAAACATTAAAATACAACCGTGCGAATTAATACATTTATTGTAACTGGTTTCATTATTACATAAATCAAACCATTACTGAGCATCTGCATTCAAGTAATACATATAAAAGCCCATGCTATAGTTTGTTGTTGTGTTTACCAGCAATGCATTTATAGAAATATAACACTTCCTCACAACAACACCACAACACCACCTCCTCTAAATCATAGTGATTGGCTTGCAATAGTTTAAGGAACAGCTAGTTGCTTGTTTAGGTTCCATTGCAGTAAAATGATCATAACTCTAAATAGCTGACATAATAAACTTGTGCAGATGGTGCCCAGTGGGACTGAGCTGCTTCAATCCATGGGCGTGCTCTCTGGAGCTGATTAAGGGACCTAATCCTAGAGCAAGAAGTACAGATTATCTGTACAAATAGCACAAGAAACCTCATTAGCAAACTGTACTAAGTTTGCATATCTGTTGGGTTCCCTTTCCACCCGAGCAGCTGAACATGTAGTTGCCTGGATGTCTGAGACTTTTGTGCCATTTGTTTTAAAAACAAAAATACAAGATTAAGCATACAAATATACAGTATTTATATAGGTTTGCAAGATATTTCTCGTGGTAATGATGTACTATTGTAACACATATCTTGGGTCATACTTTTCTGTATTTGCCCTGTTTTTTTTGTTGTTGTTTTTTTTCTGATGCCTTTATAGTAAGTTGTCCTTATAAAGTCTGTTATACCAGCCAAGACAATCATTCACACAATAAAAATTAGTTAACATTTCTCAACAGCGAAATTACTGTAGTTGCTTTATTGAGAAGATATGACACAAGTGTTTTGCTTTAAGTGTAAGAGATAAGTGCAGAATAGTTACTAGCTGTGTTGCCGCTGATATTTTTAAAACAAATCTTTTTAATAGACAGTTGTTCAATTTAATATTTTTTATTGTCTAAAATGTTGCCTTTGTGGATGAAGTGGGATGTAACATCCTAACTGTACTCTTAAGTCCATAAATAATTATATTGTAATGCACTTGTCCCATTGGGTTTTTACTGTTGAGCCCTTAATAACTAACCAAACTGTATCTTCTCTATAGGTAAAACCCAAATTATGGGGGAGATTAAAATTGCCCTGAAGAAAGAAATGAAGACTGAGGGAGAACAGCTTGTAGTGGAAATTCTTCAATGTAGAAACATCACCTATAAATTTAAATCCCCTGATCATCTACCAGGTAAACCATTAGGCTGTTAAATGAAAAATGCCAATAAAATCTGTTAATTGTTTATTTTAAAAAGGCTAAATGTATATTTATATACGTATATGTATATTATCTCTTTGTTCTTCTTAATTATGTCCTTAATCATAACATATTACTGTTTCTGCTCTCATGGATATGTGGGCACACTTCAGGTACGCAATGGTAATTTGACAGAAATGACCGGTGCACAGCCCAAGTGCACTCCCAGTGGTCATTTTTAGTTAGACCTTGCTTCAGTCTTGCTTAGAGACTCCCTCAAAAATAAACTACTCTGGAGAATTTAAACAGCAATACATGATTCTTAAGGACACATATCATTGAAAAAAAAAAATACAAATATATAATGCAAAGTGATATACTGTATCGAATCTGAAACATTTGACAGTTTGGAATGGTTTGTGGTACCCTACATGTATAAACAGCTGAGTAGTGACCCCAGATATACAGTATCGTTCCCCAACATAGTAAAGTACTGTAAATGTACACAATCTAAAATTCATTTTCAGAACAGACTGTGCATGTCATTTTTGAACATTTTTAGAAAACATTTTGATACAACAGCTCAACCTAATTTGAACAATAACTTAAAATAAATACAGTACAAGACAGTTTTAAAAGTGTTACATTGTACATCTGTAGCTTTCATATAATAATCAATATAATGGTGCAGAACTCATCCACAGACCTTCATTTTCTTCTCCACTGTTGTTGCAGATTTGTACGTGAAGCTGTACGTCATCAACGTAGCGACGCAGAAGAGAGTGATTAAGAAGAAGACGAGAGTGTGCAGACATGATCGTGAGCCTTCGTTTAATGAGACATTTCGCTTCAGCATGAATCCAGCAGGGCACTCTATCCAGGTAACTGTAACATTTATTTTTGGGTCGAGGGTATTACTGCACATACTTGACTTGCTGTAATGTATTCCGCCTGGTCCTAAACACATAGGCTTAAAAAGAAAATATGATAACATTGTTTGAATAAATAAAATCAAAGTTTCTGTTTGTTTAGGAACAGGCAGGATACATTACAGCAAGTCAGTAATTCTCTATTGGAGAAAAAAAAATCCAATGGCACTGTAGGAATAGCAGCTATTCATTTGTAATTCATACAGACTGGTGGCCATTATTTTAAAATGTGACCAACATTTTGTAATATCACAGTTCTAATTTTTAAAAAGGCTTAAAATATGGGTCGGAATTCTTATATTTTTTTTACCTCTTTAGAAATCAGTTTTGCTACCACTTTTATTTAAATAGCAATAGCAGATTTTTATTTATTTTTGTAATACATTGTAATAATTGAGGAAAGAAAGCTAATCAACTTTAAGTAATTTGTGAGGTGGATTAAAACCTGGGTAATAGATGGCAGCATTTACCTTACTGTACATAGAAATACTAATTGTGACTGTTTTACATCTACTAAACTAAGATAATGTCAACCTTTTTCCTTGCAGATGTTTCTGGTTTCGAATGGAGGGAAGTTCATGAAGAAGACTCTGATTGGAGAGGCCTACATCTGGCTTGACAAAGTGGACCTAAGGAAAAAAGTGGTTAACTGGCACAAACTGTTGGTCAGCTCCACACAAAGTCACGCATAACAGCTGTTCAGGATGTTTACACAACATTTATCTTGTTCCTTAGGAAAGATGATGTCCGGGTTCGTTGGTTTTGTACTGTTAGCTACTAGTAGACCACCAAAAGGGTGAGGAGAGAAAGTCCCAGTCATACTGAGGCTGCCACACTTCACAGAGGCCAGGTGAAGAAAGAGTTACAGAATATGACACCTTTAAAGTTCAAAAACAGGTACTTTCAAAAAATAAATGGAACTTAAAATCACATTTAACATCAGTGACTTACTTAACTAGCAAGGAAGAAAGAACTATGGGAAGGTGGCAGGGAAGCAAGTTGGTTCTCTGTGTGGCACAAAGGAGATATTTATTTTATGCAGTATAAACTTGTGCAGGGTATCACAAGACAGAATTTGCACATTGCACTCCTGAATAGTGTGAAGGTGCGTTTCTTGACACCTAGAGCTGTCATTAATGCATTGCACAAAGATTACGACAGGAACAAAGCTTTCAGGTGTAGTTTCTTTAGAAGTGGCATTCTAGTAACTATTACAATGAGAACTGATTTATTGGTGGGGTTTTAATGCATTTTACTAGGTGTTCCAATTGATGTTGACACGTGGAATCAATGTAATTGTTTTTTTTTTTGTTGTTTTTTTATATACTTAATAATTGCAACATAGTGGGCATTTGTTCGAAGAAAAATATTTTCTATTACAGATTTGAATCAATGTTTACTTATGTCTTAAGCATAGGTCAGGTTGTCATTTATTTTTCTCTTTACTAACACAAATTATTAAATGCATATCGCCTCAAAGGAGTAGCCCCTCAAATGTCAAACATACTGCATTTTCACATAATACATTCCTGGATGGCATCCTCATGTTATTAAGGACTATTCATTCTAAGTACAGATGAAGTTTATTCAGTATTCTACAGTACAGATATATGACATAGGAAAATACAGAATCAATGGGTTTCATATGCCAATGAAAACCCTGAACTAGGGTTGGGGGTATACTATAGCAGTATTTATGAGAATGTGCACTGTAAAGCAACACCTGAAACATCTGTATATTACAGTACAAAGGCTGTTTGTTATTACTTTTAAAAACAGCTTTGATCAGACCCTACTGTATGTTCACACTGTAATGTTACACACCTATGGAATATTGCTAGTGAATCAGATGGCTGGACTCTTCCGAAGCCATTTTATAATACAAAATGAACAATGCTGAACGAGACAAAGCATGATATGCCAAAACACAGTGTTTTGGTATATTATGTTTGGGATTACCATGGTGGGTTTTCAATACCCTAAGCACTTTTAAGGCCATGCTTATTTTTTTGAAGGTTTTTGCTAAAAAAAAAAAAATAGCCTAGAGAACCTCTGCTGCATTACATAACAGCTTGGCTACCATTTTATCTCAATGTTTTTTGGAAGTAGGATATTTATTATTTGCATACAGTTTAATATAGTAGGAAAACAATGGCCTCATAAAAAGTAAAGACATGAGCTTTCCATGATTTACTGACACAACTATGGTCTAAGGTTTACAAAAAAAGATATACAACCCTGTCAAGCAGATAACAAATGCAGAATTTGAAGGGCTGTTTGCCATTATTCACTTTAATACTACAATTGTCAGGACCTGTTGTTTTTAAAGGGTGTGAAGCAGCTCTAGGGTTGCCAGTGTAAAAAAAGAAAGAAAAAAAAAAGCTGCCAATGGTTTTCATGGAATTGTCAAAAATGGAATCATCACTGTGTGGTTGAAAAATAATCATCTGTGATTGTGTGCCAGGAAGTGGCAGCTTGGGACCCTCATGCAGCATGCCCCTGACAACAGTGTTTTGCAGTTATAGAACTCAGATAATTAATGTTGTGACAAAGTAGTTTTCTATTATTGTTTCCCAGCCATACTTGTATAAAACTGTACTGTACTGTAGACGTGATTAGACTGCAAGTGGTAAATATGTGTTTGTGGTCTGTTTAGACCAGTTCTATCCCATTTTGACATTTAAATTCTCCAAGAAGCAGAAGGTATCTCCTGGTATTTCACATCTTCAGTAAGTGCAGTATATGTGCTACTGCAGAAAAGCAGTCTCCAAGTTTTTAATTTGCAGTGAGTGCTTTTAATAAATTAGTGGAAGAAATATAAACTTCTTCGAAAATGACCAATATGTTTCAGTTCTAGATTAATTTTAAAGAGACTGAAAGTCTCTATATTATCCTTCATGAAATTAATTAAACGGGTCGGGATAATTGCCATGATCCTATGATATAAGAGGACAAGACCCAGTATTGCACACTGAATAACAATCTGACTGGCCTTCTATGGCACAGTGCTACGAGACCTGAGACTTTCAAATCAATACAATATCAATAAAGTTGTCAGCTATGCTCTTGCAGTTTTAAAAGGCACATGGTTGGTTTAAAAGTAAAATATGCTTACAACATGTACCAACCTAATTTTTTGTAACCAAATTCATAGGTTCTGTTGGAGTAATTCTATGCAAAACAGACATTGTGCTTGTAATGCATTTTATTAACAAATGAAACATAAGCAAACATTATGTCTGGACAAACTAATCTTATATAGAGAATTAACTTACTTTCTGTTTGTATATTATTCTAAATAATTATTTTTTTTAACCTGCCAGGTTGAAGTTTTAAAAGCTGTACATGGAGTTTGTGCACTTAAATTTAAGTTATACTTTGTATTTTTCATTGTATGTTATTGCATGCAATATATTCTCCAATTCACAAAGGTGTTCCTATATTGCGTTCATGTGGTACCAATTGAAGAGGAAGAGTTGATTCTGGAATCATACAGGAAAGGGGCACGTTTTGGGGCAACAGCAGCACAAAATATTTGTTTACAAACTGTTCCGACCTATTAATGAGAAGATATGCATACAATGTCTGTAATAATAATGTGGATTTACAGTTACCATTGTAAGTGGCTTAGTTGCTTTTCAGTACTCAAATTAAGGAGACGCTTCCTTCCTCTACATTCTCAGTGCACAGTTTCTTATTGGCTGCTCGTCATTTCATGAAGCATTTTACAGTATTTTTTTACAGTATCTGTTTCCTAGTTATTTATCAGTTGAACATTTCATTCAGAAAATATTAGTTACTTTAGAAATGAACAAACTCACAAATGTTTATAACAGCCAATACTTACCATACATATTATTTGAGGATTTGTATCCACAATTTAAATATTGCTTTTCCTTATATAGAATGATATGGTTGATCTTCTTAAATTTTCATGTGTGCTCCATATTTAGTTTTCATAAAGCTCTCTTGTTTTCTGGTGAACTGGAAACCAAGGAGTCTTATGATTATTGTGAATTGTGAGAATGTGGTTTCTTTATTTATAACCTTGTAAATATATATCATTTTTTCTACCAGAAGAGATTTACATATTTATTACTTTGATCTGGCATTGAGCATGTGAATGTGAAAAACGGATTCTCTTTGGCTGTATCTGTATAGTTGTCTAGTGATGTGCTCAGGTGAATATTTAATTGGCTGAATAGAGTGTGTGCTGTCAACCTATCAGAATCTGTACAGCAAACCTGAAGTTTTGCTTATTAAAAACACAAAAAATAAAATAAATAAATACAATTAAAAAATAATAATGATAAAAAACTTGAGTAGTTCCAGGAGAATTTCAATGTTTTCACATTGGATGTTGCATGTTTTGTTGGTGGTTTGTTAATATAATTTTTGCTTCCAGGTTCTATGTGAAAAAAAAAAAAGTATAAATTTAATTAAAGCAGTATGATAACTGTACAAAGATATGCTTGTTTATCTTGTCTGGGTTTTCAATCTGTGTAAAAAAAACAAAAACAAACAAACAAACAAAAAAAGAATAATGTCATGGTTTTGTGGTTGTACACAGGATGTATCTTGAGATATTATGCAATTTGTGCTGTACAAAAGGCTGTTCCCTCAGTCTAAATAATAAATATTCAAAAAATGCTTGTGGACATTATCTTCTTTATTTGAACCAGTGCACAATCTCTTGTTAAATTCCCTAGTGGACCCTTTTGTTTGTGGTGATGATCATCACAATTCTTATCTTGTAGCCATGCAAAACCATGAAAATAATAAGGACCAAGGCACTTCATTAAATCACTGGAAAAATATAGAACCCCTAATAATAAGCTATAGAATTAAGCTAGAGTACTTTAACACAGCCCGGTTTGAGCTATTTTAATTTAGAGGTTTGTAATGTGATTGAAAAGATTACAAGGATAAATGGTATGGTAGTTATTGGTAATAATATACCATAGTCAATATACAACAAAATGTATAAAACAACTTTCACATAAAGCTGAGGTCCACTTCTATGTGTAGCCTTGCTTAATACTGTTGAACAGTACTCTTTCTATAAAAACTCAAGGCTGTTAAATAATCTTGTCAGGAATACAATTAGCACTTTTACATAGATAGTGGGAGGTGTAGTTAGCACTAAATCCCATGGCTGTTAAACTAAGCACATGAGTGTTTTGCAACAACATTTTAATACCTGAACTCACAATATTAGGAAGTTCCCAGATACTTCCAAAACTTCCCTAACACTTAAGTTTTTAATTATTTATTTTATATTATTATGAACAATTTTATTTCAAACAAGGAAATGTAAATGTACATGTATCATACACAGTATACTATATACAATTAGTAATGCAGTCGTTCCAAGATGTGTATTTGATATACAGGTATGCATGGGTAATGTAATGTGTTTAAAAGTGGGGGGTGGGAGGTGGGGATAAAGAAGGACTGTCAAACGAAGCAAGGGTTTTGGGGTTTTTTTTGCTAAGAAGCTCTGGGAAACCTAATTTTTACTGTTCAGTTTTTTTCAAGTTACTGTTTTTGTAATAGTAAACCCACAAAATTGGGCAGGTGTTTCAGCATAAAATGTAGAACAAATGTTGTACAACCACAGGTAGCACCAAATGACAGAACCAGTTTCAGTGGCATATCTGTACAATGCTATTACATTACAACATGCAGCTTACTATAGGGAAGTGCTTAACAAACCAAATGAAAAACATGTACAAAATGTTATACTATTGTTTATTGAGAAATATATATATATATATATATATATATATATATATATATATATATATATGTTAACAGTTAAAATGCAAGGCCGTGACCAGATATGAGGCACCCAAGGCCTGGGCCTCGGTTAAAATCTTTAAAACATGTGATGAAACGTTGTCCACATTGACATGTGTTGTGCTGCTGGACAATATTTAAATTTTCACTTAGAGTTGTACAGTTATCACAGATTGGTTAGTGTCATCGACCAATATATGCATAAACCAGCCACTGACACTTTCTTTAACAGCAGTGCATGTCTACAACAGTTAGTGGGATTTTGAATATATATTTGTGTTTGAATAATTCAGTTGATGTGAATTCAATGTTTTTTAGTACCAGTAGATGGCAGCATTGGATTTCCAAATCACCCAAGGAGATCATAGTATAATTTTGGCCAGTTACATACAAATGTCACTTAAACGCATTGATAATATATTATAAAGAATGCACAGAAATAAATCTCAATTACATGCTTATCTTATATACAAATAACTGTGAAATACAACATCCCCCTCCCACAAAACAGAGCATATCAAACCTTCTTATCTTGTACAAATAACAAGGGAGCACTTTAGGGAAGCAGAAACCAACAGAACCATGAATGATAGGATACGACAGCAGCTCCCCATAGGACTATCCCTCTAGCAACTAAGTCCGGTCAAGTCATCATCATTTGTATTGCATCTTGTTTACTTACACATTCAAAATGCTCCCAACACCTCAAAAACATTTCAAAGGAAATATCTTGACAAAAACAGCCACGAGCCAGATGGGACCACCAGTCAAAACCTTCTTAACCTTTTTTCTCATTTTCCTTTCCCATGCTCTCTCTCCTTTTCACCCATGCTAGTCTCCCCCTCTGGAGAACCAAGCCTGTTTCCCAGTCTTGGAACCCAGCTATGCCGGCCTCCACCAAGGTGGCTCTCTGACAGCCAGGGGGAGACCCGTGGAGGCCTTGCATGTTTCTTTCTTCTTTCTCCTTCCAGTGTTCCAGTCTCCCCCATCTCAGGAAGTGATGTTCTCTAATCAGCCCTCAGCCAAGGTGATCCTCAGCAAGCCTGGGGGACCTCTGGACTTCTCTCCATCTTTTCGATTCTCCTGCTATCCTTTTATCTGTTTCCCCTTGAGGGAAGGGAAGTTTGCATCCCAGCCTTGGATTCCCAGCTGTGCTGACCTCAGCTCTCTGTGAGACAAAGGAAGACCCTGACCTCTTTACTAAGTCACAAGCACTCTCCTCCCCTTCTAATCCCCAGAGGTTCCTCCATGCTGTCCTTGTTCCTGTCCTGTGAATTATTAGTTGATGACCATAAAATATATAAACAATATGTACACTAGTACTAGAATAAGAATCAGATATGAAGCACCCCTATATATACCCAGAATATGATATTAACCAAAATTGTATTCTAAATATTGTAATATTAATAGCAAGTTTCATTACAATTGGATAAGCCTTTATCTAGATATGCAAAATGTGTGAGGTGTGACATACTGTACGTACGACCGCCACAGGGGATTTTCTCCCCAGCAGGGGATAATAATTCTGAAAAAGTCAACAGTCCCTGACTAAAGCAGCTGTTGAGAACATCCCATTTTAAACATGTTCCATCTTCTACTGAGCAGTTAACAATCAGTGAAGAAGAAATACAAGCGATGGTTTGTTTTGTCCTACAACAGCTTTTAAATTATAGTCTAATGAGACTTGTTTCTGCGTCTTGTTTCTGCTCCAGACAGTGAATATAGAGTTTTTTTTCTTAAGCATCAGCCATGATATGGCACTTGAACACAGGGATTTCCACATTTTCTTGGGCATTGCCATACACACCAACAATATTGTGGTTGTAATTGTAATGTATTCTTGTATTTTAGAATGTTCTTGCAGTTTGGAAAATGCCTGTGTACTGATGTTACCTGACTCCATAATGGGTTTTAGCTTACTAGCATGCTTTTCTCCCAGTCTTATGTGCACTTGATTTAAACCACTGCATCTAACATTCTGCTACACTGGCCAATATCAATGATCAGTTTGCTATTTTAATGCCAGCATGCAGTACACAGCGGTGCATGTAACATACATTAGTAGTAAAATTAGGCATATCAATTAGTACAGCCTGTTACTCAGTATCATATTAGTGGCCGATATTAAAGCCAGTCACATTCACATTGCAACATTTCCAAAAACAACGACATAATGTTACTTTCATCTGCACAGAACATAGTTCAAAAATACAATGTCTCCCATTTCATATCACCGTTCTTCTTTGCCTAATGTCATATAGGCTATTTTATTGAAACAAGCCTTAAAAACAGAAACTCTTAAACCTTGAGTGTTACAAACTGGTCAGACTCCACCCGTTATCAATCCATCTGAATTTTTTATCTACTGAAAACCCAAATCATTATTTTATTTTTATTTTTTATATAGAGAATAGTCAGGCCAATTGTAGCCCTTTTGTATTGTGTATGGGTTGGAAAACCTTGGTACCGCAGTAATGTCTTCTTCCACAAAGGGGCGTAGGGCTGCCAGTTGTTAGAAAGGTCTTAATTGCTGAAATCGTTTTTTGTGTTGAGCAATGCACAGCCACTAAACTCATATTTTGTAAGTCTGCAGCCATTCTGAATCTGTGCATATCTGGAGGTACAGCAGCAATTGTAACACTACAGTGAAACATTACCTTTAAAAGATTGGTGAGGAAGGTCTCATTGACAACCATTAGTGAGATCATAATTCAAAAATAGTACTTGAGAATGATTCATGACGGTGTCTCTGTCTGTAAACAAGTCCCTCTGTGTGCCACACCTAGATTTTTACATGTATCCCTACAACACAAGAAGTTATTTATAATATAATTTACCACGTTACTAACACCTCATTGCTTACCTAATACAACCTAGGTCCTAAATACCACATATCCAATTTTCCTTAAAGTAAGCTTATTTCTTATTCTATACATACTGTTGATACATGTCTTGGACATGAACTTTTTCGTCATACTGATGTAATTTGAATTTTCCAGCGTGGTGGGTTATTATGGGTATACTTGTTTGAATAGCCCTGCATGGTCTGCAAACATAGCAACTAGTAATTCTTTGCTAAGATGAAACAGATCACAGATTATTAGTTATGTGTTTTATTCGGTGGCCTAACACCAGAACTAACCAGTAAACATGTTTCCAGAAAGGAGAGATCATTTGACCATGCAATTTATTTATCATGCATTTATGCAAAATGGCAATTTTGGACAATAATCTAATTGATATACACACACCAGTTCTGTACCTCTCCGCTCCGCCTGCACTAGAAGACTAGCTCTACCACCGCTACGCTCCCCTGCCTCCAAAGCCCGCTCCTTCTCCACCCTTGCTCCGCAGTGGTGGAATGACCTTCCTACAGATGTCAGGACTGCCCAGTCCCTGACCACATTCCGGCGCCTCCTTAAGACTCACCTCTTCAAAGAGCACCTGTAGAACTCCTCTGTTTGTATCCTGGGACACTATCACCCTTCATGTAAATGTGCTTTATTTTGCTCTTATCAGCCCCTATTTTACTGCATTTAATCCTGTACTTCAGAACACTGTAATCTGCCAAGTTTTTAACCTGTAGTACTTTGTATTTAATCACATCCTGATGTAACTATCACTATTTAATCATATCCTGATGTAACTATCACTATTACCTGCTGTATTATTGAATTATGGTTTGTCAAACTTGTACTTTACTTGAACAAAAGTTATTGTATTTCTTGCTCTTATTGTATTACTTGTATTGTAACGCTTGAAATGTTTTTGCCTACGATTGTAAGTCGCCCTGGATAAGGGCGTCTGCTAAGAAATAAATAATAATAATAATGTACAATCCCCTATAATTTATTTTATATCTTCCCACTCGCTGACAGTGGTTACAGGGACTACTGTGGCTGTAAATTAGGGTTTTCATTGAGCTAGTAACACTTTGTTATAGCTTATAAATAAGAGAAAGAAGAACAACAGATTTCCTCCCATGAATACTTGTTATAGTGTCAGACTCGTTTACTGACTCCCACTGTCATATTTTGAGAACTGCTAGTTTTGACTTTCCCAACACAAATATGTGACACAACTCAGACATTTTGTTCTAGGAAGCCTGGGTGGCCCCTTTAGAAAATAAATAAGTTAATAGGTTAATAATAATGCTGCATACTTATATATTTCCTATAACAGTATATTAATCACAGTTATAAACTATTGAAACAGCCGCCTCTGCCAGAGGAAAATGGAAAGTGCACCTGCCCCTGTCACTATGTGCCTTTGTATCAGTTCTTTCGATCTATTTACTTTATGCAAGTAGTGACAGCTGGTAAGACTAAACATAAACAGGTGACTCAACCTTTAAATTGGATTCATACTGTTCTATTTACTCTGTGTCTCTCGAGTTGCTTACCATGGGCACACTTCAGAGATGCAGCTTCCATTTTCTCTTGCACCAGAACCTCCTAATATACCTTAGAAGTGTTTTCTAGATCTGCCTATCATTATACAGTAAATATAATGCAAAATGGGGAAACAACCTAGTCTTGCAGTGTTATTATTTATTTCTTAGCAGATGCCCTTATCCAGGGCAACTTACAATTGTTACAAGATATCACATTATTTTTTACATACAATTACATTATTTTTTACATACAATTACCCATTTATACAGTTGGGTTTTTACTGGAGCAATCTAGTTAAAGTACCTTGCTCAAGGGTACAGCAGCAGTGTCCCCCACCTGGGACGGAACCCACAACCCTCCGGTCAAGAGTCCAGAGCCCTAACCACTACTCCACACTGCTGCCCTTGTGTCTTGTTTTTAGTTGTTAATTCCTTTTTGGCTTTGTGGAGGAACGAGGAGAAAACTGTGTATTTTAAATATATTTTGGTCGGAATAAATCTATAACATACAATGAAGAACATGTAAAATGTGCAAATAGTTAAACTTGTTTTTCCACTAAAATCAACAAAACTATTATTCATGTTATATAATGACCTTACAAAAATAATTGCATTTACTTCTAAATTTAACATAAGTTAAATTTAGATATTGCTCATTGAAGCAACCAATTCTAATTTCCAGTGAGGCCCTGGAAATAATGTGAGAATCACGTCTAGTGTTGTTAAGTCACATTCATATTTAATGAGATCTGCTTTTGTAAGTGATCTTACATTAGTTAATCCATCTAGGTTTTGATTAACTTTGTCATGTGAGGATGTCAGACTGGAGAAATTTGATTGGATCACTCACCCTAGTAGAAATTCATAGTTTGAGAGTGGTTATAAACTGAACAAACCAATAATAATATTCTACCACACTAGATAACAGAAAAATATTTTATACTGCAGGTAAACTGCAATAGTTTTGTCGTCATAATCCAACAATCAATGGCCCAAGTTTGAACATACTCAGTTGATGACATTGTGCAGGTATGTTATACCTGTTGCCAGGTTGTACAGTTTGAAAAATATTTTAAATCTGATTTACTAATAATACATAACACAGGAATATGGGTAAAACAAACTAAAACCACATGGTAGAAATAGGTTACTGTCCTGAATCGTGTTTAGTTAGTTGTGCCCTTTTTGAGGAATTGCTTTTTATAATGTCACTCAAAGCTAATTTGTGGCATAAAACAGATCAAAAATAAGATTCCATGTAGTGATCCCTGTATAATCTCAGTGCTCTACACATCAAAGTTCAAACTCAGCTGCATTATATACAGACTACCTACATGCATTACTTTTTATCATAGTGTACTGGATCTTATCCTGGGTTTAGTTCCAAACTCCAAGTGACTGAAAGAAACTATGGTAAGAAATGAACTTCAAGTCAAATTATGCCTTGGAACTGACTGACTTTTATCAGCAAGGGCAAGTAAGTCAATCTTGAGTCCATCCTAAAAGTACTGCTTTGATCTTCACAAATTGCTATAGGTTCTTCTGTTCTTCTCCCTCAATGACCATGTGCAAGCTCTCTCCTTTGAAAACCCAACTAAAGTGATGGCATTGGACAGAATAAATCTTTCAGTTGTACACATTTCATTAAAAAATAGATCAGAGCTTGGGAAAATAATTTGGGATGGTTGATCATTGATTTTGATCTTGGTTGAATAGAATACCAAATGGGTGGGGTATGTAGATTTTTCCAGTGCTATACACGGCTATAATACTTACAAATGTATAAGTACTGTACAATACTAGAGTCTGTGTATGTGTACCTAAATATGCAGTAAATTCTGATGCGTTAACATGTATAGTTACATCATATTATTTGTGGGGGTTGTTTATTATTGATGTAAGGTAATCTTTCTATTGGGAATTAATCCATGGAGGTCTGGTTCAGTTGAGTCTGAATTAAATGCTAACGTTAAAATATGCCAGATAGTGACCAAATAAAATTTATTATAGAAAACAAAGAGTATAAAGATCAGCCTTTTTTTGTATGACTGTGCAGTTTGATAAATGTATCTCCTCATTCTGACACACGTTTGACCTTTATAAAAGGCAAGCATATTTAAGGAGGGCCTATTGTATAAACATTTGACCATCTGGGTATTTTGTTTTTAAGCCAAACCCTTTTTTAAAGCCCAAATAAGCACATTTCAGCACATTTTAAGGAAATACAGTTTTTCAGTGCGTCCAGATTGTGAGTAGTTTAAAATTGATTTGGATTTTTATTTTCTTCATTAACTGCAATCAATTTACTGTACTGTCTATTTAGTAAATATATACATATATAAGCATTGCAAACATTCTAAACTGGCTATCATTATGCTAACTTGCTGGCTGTATATTTCGACCCAGTCATTTTGTATTTAATCAACATTTCTTAGTTGATTTTACATATTTTCTGCCCCCTAAATGTCCTTTATGACTCTGCTTGGCGTCAGCATTTGAGATGTGTCACACTAGACAACAGTTAATGTTTACAGCAAAAGACAGAATCACCCCCAACCCTGCATATAGGCTACTGCTTACCTAATGGGTTATGAGGTTTGCACTGCCAATGCCAACTCCTGAAAGAAGCAACTTCAGATGATGCAAGTTTGTCTAAGAATCCAAAAAAGTTAAATATTATATATAGTCATGTGCAACATGGAAAAATCGCATTCTGAAAAAAAAAACAGGCACTATGGTAACTGTTTCTTATTCAAATAGCAATACTGCATTTGCCTTTTTAGCTAGCATGTTTTCTCTCTGTTACAAATTATATTTAACCATGCATTTTCTTTGTGCGTCTTTGTTTCACCATTGTGCTGACAGAAGACATAAATGTTCAACAGCACAATACTTTGGATGAAGTAGAAATAGTACTGAGGCTTTTAAAGGTTGGGAAATGGCTGCTGAAACCCTAAGGATACATTGTTAAGGTATACAATATCATGAATTGATCCCAGAGCGCACTCAGTTAGTTTTATGTTCACATTTTAATACTCTGCAGGTACAGTGGAAAAGGAGCTTTTGGATCCAAGGTAGCACCTTGCCTAAATGTGTTGACACCTTGAAGGCATGCTGATGTTGTCCCTGAGTGGACTGTAGCAAAATCTAGCCTATATATATAAAATAAATGCCTTAATGAGTCAAGGCATGATGCAGGGTAGACTAGGTTAAAAAAATATATACAGTGGGTATTCGTTTTATGCAATATATAAAGTTAGCTTTGATTAAAAAAAAAAAAAAAAAAAGATTAAACCCAACAGTAAAGCTGACTGAGAGTCATCACTCAGACTTGACTTACACTGGGATACAATTTTCATGCTTTCATCTTTATTTAACGCAAACTAGCCTCCACAGGAGATGGCAAACTAGCTTCCCCAGGCGATGGTGAGCAGGCTTCCCCAGGCGTTGCATTCTCGGCAGCCCTAGGAGTTGCAGGCTCGGCAGCCCTAAGCCTTATAGTCGTGGCAGCTCTAGACGGTGCAGGCTCAGCAGCCCTAGAACCCTATACGCAGATTTTTTAAATTCAGCAAAGTCTTGTATATGAACACATATGCAACAGAATGTAAATGCTGATGATTCAGACTACCTCAACATGTTTTCTAACACCAAAATACACAATCTTCAAAGTTAGCATACTGTATAAACACAATGTTTTTGTTTAGTTTTTTAACCTGAAGGTGAAAATAAAATATTCTTTTCGTGTTACCCTGAAAGCTAACAACAAAAGCATCTAATTATTTCTCGAGATTTTTTTTTAAAGAAGTGCCTTTTTAAAGATAATGCAAAAAAAAAAAAAAAACTGTGTTCTACTAATGAAATGGTGGCCATGAATTCCTGTTATTGTTTCTTCCAGGATCATTCCTTTTCTTTTTCTACATTTCATTTCTCATTCCTATTGCAGTGTTCCTCTGAGTCTCTAAGGTGCATCTGCTTATTGCAGACGTAGTTGAGCTGTTGTGTGTAAATGGTGTTGATGTTGCTAAGCAACAGCTGAAAGACAAATCCCCTCGGAGCTTGCATGCTCAGGCGCACCTGCCTCTATACTAGCTATTTATTTAATTAAAAACTGTCTGGGTAAACACATATACACAAGATATTGATTTGAGCTGCATTTAACAATTGATTCCAGTTTATGTAACAATTTATTTATTTATTTTTAATGTAGTGTGAGCACCACTTAGTTTAATTGACTTTTCTATACCTATGTGAAGGGAATAGTGTCAGCTGTGAGTAAGGGTAGAGCATGCAAGCCCACAGAGAATACAAAAGATAACATTAGAGTTTATGAACAGTTTCACCTAATTGAACTTGAAAGCAGATGACAAAAGCTACTACTCTAGCTTAGCTATAACCCCCTGTTTTCAGGCAGCATTGTAGAAACATGTTTAATGTTTTCACTGTGTTGGGGGTTATTATTATTCATTATATGACTCTCATGTGTAATCTGTTGCTAGTAAATTGTTGCTTGGCATGAGATTAACATTACAAACAACATTCATGTAAAATATTTTATTATAAAGGGGTTTGGGTAAGACTATGGTAATCCACACAGATGTTTGTGGGCTGTTATTTTTACTTTAAACAAATAGTATTATTATCAACACATGTATAATGTTTATCGCTTTGGGGGTTATGTTTTCCTTCATGGGTTATTTAATGACCATCTTTCATAAAATATAGTAGGTATACCAGCTTTAGAGTGGCTATGTGAAGATCAATTAACCATTTAAATCATAAAAACCCCTTTGTTAACTGTTGACAAACATCTACTTTAATTTCTTTAAAACAGCACCAGTGAGATACACCATTTTCCTGTTTGTACATCATCGCATCAGCATCTAATTTTCAGTTTCTTGAAAAACTAATCGGTACCGTATAGAAATTCAACCACGTCCTTTTTTATGTTGCAAAAAAATAGTGTATTTTGTTTTTAATATAGCTGCATGTAGAGTTATCTATACAGCACTGACAGTAAAAAATATGTTTTTCATAAACTTTGTATGACTAGTAAATGTTACAGGATTTTTACAGAAACATATTATATTAAACAATGTATTTAAACAGGATATCATTCTTGCACAAGGCTCAACCTTGTGTTTTCTCTTTCTATTTATCTGTAAACTGTTTTGTTTCTGTTGTCCATACCGTTAGCTCTGCTGATATTATAATGGTCAAGTTCATTAAAATATACAATTTTGTTGGACATGCCAATTAAACTACTGTCTCCACAAATCAGACATTAATAAGGTATCATCACCCTATTTATACTGACAGTAATTTTGTGACTCATAACAAAAAGCTTTATGGTGAATTACCAGGACGATCTGGAAAACCTTGTTTTTATGTGTAAACCCATCTGTGTCTTGGTGGCAGGTAAACAGAGAGGTAAGTATCCTTGAGACTCTTGATCAGATATTTTTTAAGTGAAACTTACTTGCCTAAATAAAGACATTACTGGTAAATATCTGATCTTGGTCAACTTCAAATAAAACTGTTGCATTGGATTCTTTCTTAAGCAACAGCAAGCATAACTGAGACAATATTCTCCATGTCTCCATCAGCCTTTCAGTCTGCTTAATTTATGTTTATTCCATTAAATTACTCCATTTATTCTGTCTCCCCCTGTGCCCTGTGTTCAGTTTGGTTCATCTGCAATGCTCAAATTGAACATCTGTTTCTCTTTGCTGCCTCACAATTAAGGCTTGTCTGACATCAAGTTCCAACAAAAACTGAAGAGAAGAAAGAACCATTCCAATTCAAAGTGTTGTTCATTGAAGGGGAGGAAGGGGAGTGTGGATTTTATTGTGTTAGCTCACGCTTGTTTTTTTCTTTATGTTCTCCGGTTTACATTTTAGTATCTTAAAAAGGTCAGACAAGCATTAAGAGGAATGTCATGATCCATCTCTCATAAGCCAATTAGGATGAACCAAATGCGTGTCTTTAATTGAGAAATTGACTTTTTCTTTTAATCAAGTTTAGCTTTTCTAAAAAAAAAACAGTATCATAATCTTTAGAAAATAACGCACACCTCTTGTATCTCAATCTAAATAAAAAACACCAACGTATACTATATAGAATACATTTAAATATGTATACTGGCCTCTTTAGATATTACACACAATCTATAAATAACTAGATAACAAAATCTACCATTTAAAAAAGGGTACCAGATTAAGACAATGATAGTATTTGTGAGCTGTCTCCTTGAAGGTGTAATAAATAGGAGCAAAGCAGGTGATAATCAGAGGAAACCCTGAAATTGAGTTACAGGTCTTATATTAAACATTGTAAGTCTGTGGATATTGTTTATGTTATATATTTTAAAATAATAAGAAATGTGTTTGAATACTGGGGAATGTCAATACATTTGTGTATATTGTATTCCAAATGTGGGGATTGCTTTACTATTAAATAAGATTCACTAGTTATTGTAAAAAACAGATGTATCTTGAACAGAATTTGCATGCTAAATGTACTCTTTGATTTTTACCCTTCTGTTTACATGGTTTGAAGATAAAAATGTGCTTATACTGTATCTAGTTTATGTGTTTCTTTTAATATTGGTAACACTTTAGTTGAAATTGGTTTTATACAAACTATAAACATGTCAAATACTTATAGATTGATCTTCAAAAATAATACATTTCTAATGCATTTTTGTTATCATATATATATATATATATATATATATATATATATATAGAGAGAGAGAGAGAGAGAGAGAGAGAGAGAGAGAGAATTCAAAAACAGTAAACAGCTCTATCACTAGAGATACTGAATGAAGAAGATTATTACAATCGTGAATGTATTACTTTTCTTCTTCGTTATATACTGTAAAACAGACCTAAAAACTATTTTTTTCTGTAAATGTATTTTAAGGAGGGTGTAAATCAACAACATATTTGATACTAGTCATGTGAATCTGGTAAAAAAAGATTATGGGAAATTAAAAAACAAATGAATCACTAGCTCATTTCTGATTGGTTGAGAAGCAATCATTAACATTGATGTTTGATACTGATATTTCATGCTGTGTGCTGTTTTTTGTATATGCATGTGTGTACTGTTTTCTGTATATGTATATTCATGTACTGTACAGCGCTTTCAAACCACTTGTGGTCTGTTGTGCTCTATAAAAATGTTAAATAAAAATTAACTACTGGAAACGGATCAGTTCTGACTAAACATGAGTATTGTTGGATATTGCATATTGATTGGCTTGCAGGGTATGACTCACATGGGCAAATGAATTCCCTTTACTGTAAATGTATAGACTTAATTATTATTCTTTACAAGTAACATACTATATGATATTATCTAATGTTTCTATAATGACCCCATTCACTTGTGGATGAGTATACCTGTACTATAGTTCTGTCAATATCATTTTTAAGTCACTCACTGTGCTATTATTCTGCTATGCTCATCTTGAGACTTCTAATGACATCGATTTCCATTCAAGCCAATTTCAAAAACCTAGTTACAAATGTGATGCATCATGTGTTGCTGGACAGATATTTTACTTCCCATGTTGTATAATTATTATGTCTCCAGGTTCATTCAATACCCATACTATATCAGTCTGTAGTAGAAAAGAGAAACCCATTTAATACTGTTTTCTTTTTTTTTTCTTTTAAGTGTCTACACAAAGAGAAGCAGCTTGTATATTGTGGGTCACCACATCCTTGAATGTGCACTTATGTCTGACTAATATCTGTCATTAGTGATTATCTGCCCTCCTGTGTTCTCCCTAGACCCCATGACAGGGAAGAACTGTACTCCTATATGTGTTTTATAACAGATCCAAACCAGATCCAAACCAGCTTATCATTGTTGTAAATAAGCACACCTTAAATCACTGCCATCTGCCACACCTGTTAGATTAAATCTACATTTTGTGTGCCATCTTAGCTAAGGTGGGATAAATGTGGCATTAAAACAATGAAATGTCAACATTGTCCAATTCATTGGTATTAATGCACAACTTGGAGGAGCAGAACAAAGGGTATTTTGCAACATTTCCAACACTTTTTTGTTCCTTTTGTAGGGTTTTTTCCCCCCGTAGTTTTGTTTTTGAAAATTTCAAAATGAGTGTGCATTTTTACACCCTCCAGGTTAACCCAAACATAATTTACCATAGAATATATCTATGTAAATATAAATAAAAAATAAATACATAAAAATAATAATTAAAAAAAATGACAAACTGCCAAACATATCTACCATTACAACTTTTTGTAAAATATATCTAGACTTTATTCACAACAATAAAGGGCCTATCCTTCTGAACAGACTAATTGAAAATGTGTAAATATCCTGGTGTGATGCTTTAATAATGAATTATGGGCGCGGAAAATTTGTTTCCTTCCCTTCTGTTGTTACCACACTCTTTAAGCCCATTCTTTTGTACAAAAACTAAAGCAAGGAAAATTGAAGTTAAACAATGCTGTTGCATTAAAAAAAACAAAAAAAAAACAAAAAAAAACACGAGTATAATGGACTTCATGCAGGGCAGAATCGATACCAGCTAGTGTTTTATTTTCTTAATTTTGCCTTTTTTTTCATCAAGGATTTGTAATTCCTCAGAAACTCAGTGCAATAAGATTTAATCCTGTTAATTCTGTTTAGCTTTGTGTTCGCAGATGAGCATTTTAAACAGAATCATATTGGATCTCATCAGAAGAGCATTCAGAAGAGAATTCAGTGTTCCCCACTGTGTTGCTTTGTCATGGCAGCAAGTGCTAAATCATGTAAAGTATACAGTCAATGTACAACACCTTGAACAAAGGGAAATAAGCTATTCCTTGAAGTGCTGTGGCTGTTTTACTTAATTGTGTTTGTTTCATGTTTGATGAATAGAATATTGTATGCAATTTCCTGTTATGTCCATGCAATATTAAAATGAATGTGCATAACAATAGCATGAACTGTATATCATTAATTATAAATGCTTTATGCTTACCATGTTTTTCATCAGAATTACTAAGACACAGTTCCAACTACTTTAAACACCCTTTCCACACATCTATAAAAAGCATCCACAGATGGGTGGATATGTCATGCCAAAACGGTATGAACAGTGGATGATGTATTCCTCATGGTTCACCTCAGTATCTCATTTGAGCACTTTAATATCTGAGGTTGATAAGTAAGGCAAATATAAAGAGAAAAAGCTAGAGGCTTGTAATATATTATTTATTTGAAAACAAATTACAGTGTGGTTTTAAAAAAAAAATGTTGCATACTGTATTGAGAGTGTATGTACAGTCTAATAACCCACTCACGAATATTTACACACTTATATGTAGTATGCACTTAAGTGGGTCGGTGATCTGCGATCCCACTTATTATAAAATATTACGGTACCCAGCGCTCCAGATAAGGTTTTGGGTCACTGAGTAATTTACTCTTCAATTAAAATACTATGGGGTAGATGTACTAAAATAGGCCAGTCGCAGCGCAAACATACCACAATTTGCATTTCCGTTACAACAATTCGCAAAGTATACATTTTGTCGTATGTACTAAGAGAAAATATGTTAATGAAAAGAGCCGCAATATACTAATTAAAATATTTGTTGCATCTTCTTAGCGAGATCTCTAGCATACATTGCGAGAGTCATGCGACATTGTTCAAATAAATAGCGGGAGTTGAGTTGTGGTTTGCTGCAGCAGAGAGTGCCCGAAGGATAACGTCTATACATGCAAGGGTGCAAGAATCAAAATAACATAGTTTTTGTTAAATGTAAACGTCATCTATGCAATGCATTCTGTTCTGTATTCATTTGACTTATTTTAATACTGTTATATATATATATATATATATATATATATATATATATATATATATATATAAAATGAAAGGCAGTTTAATCCCACCAAATTCTATAGTGGGGCCCCCACCTTCACCCCCCAAATTTCATAATCATACAGTAGCCCCTCACTAAACAGGACATGCTTGTCTGACATAAGGAGGTGTCGGGTTTAAAAACAATACAATAAAATAGCACACACATACATTTATAGTTCTAGATGTATTTTAAATATAAATCATTGCGCTGAAATAACACTAATGTGTTTTGGGTAGGCTATACTTTACATTATGTAAAAATATAAATCTGTACAGTTTCCATTATCCCAAACACGCATACAGGAACTGTGCACAGACAGAGCCTGTAGCTCACTGACCCACTTAGCAGAGGTGATGGCTAATAAAAAGGCGGTCTTCATAGAGAGATATTTCAACTCTATGGAATGTATAGGCTCAAACGGGGCCTTAGTAAGAGCCTCCAATACCACTTCGACTCCACTCGGGGAGGACGTCCTTTCTAGGAGGCTGTAGCCACCGAGCACCCTTTAGAAAATGAGTCACCAGAATATGACCGCCTGGGGAAACTGAGTCAATGGGGACATGGCATGCAGATACAGTTGCTGGGTATACCCACAGTTGGAGTCTGCCCTGTTCTGGGTGCCAGAGAGTGCCTCTCGCCTGACCGAGGAGATCCATGCACAGCAGAATCTCCCAGGGCTGGCCTTGCAGCAGCTGCCAAAGGTTCGAAAACCAGATTCTCCTGGGCCATCTGGGGGCCACCAGGAGAACTGTAGCCCTGTCTCTCATGACCTTCTCAAGGAAGGCGGGGATCAGCGGTATCAGCGGGAAAGCATACAAGAGCGCCTTAGGCCACTCGTGGACTAGAGCGTTGATGCCTAGTGGACCTCCGCAGTGGCGGAGGGAGAACCACAGGAGGCAATGGGTCGTCTCTGTGGTGGCAAAGAGATCGACATGGGCTTCCCTGAAGCGTTCCCAAATGCTCTGCACCACCTGAGGGTGGAGTCGCCATTCTGATGGGTGAGGACCCTCCTTCAAGAGGAGGGCCACAGCCCAGTTCACCACTCCTGGGAGATGGACAGCCTGGAGGTATAGTAAGTGCCTCTGTGCCCAGATCAACAGTCGAAAGGCTATGGGGTGTAACCCAGAGGACTGAAGCCCTCCCTGGTGGTTCACGTACGCCACTACTGACATGTTGTCCGTGCGGACAAGAACATGTCTGTTCTGGAGCACAGGAATGAAATGCTGGAGAGCGAGCTGAGGTGAACATTTATATGCAGGCATGTCCAGCGACCTGTCCAGGACCCGCTGACTCCTCTGCCTGCCCAGACTGCACCCCATGTGTCTGCCGTCACCACTTGATGACTGTGTATCACTCCCATCACTACGCCTTTGCGGTGAGAAGTTTGCCTTCACCAGTGTAGGGCTTCCCAGCATGAGCGAGATACAGTCAGCCGCTATGGTGGAATCCACCAGCGGAAATTGGTAGCCCCAGAGCTCCTGCACCTTCCAAGGAGTCCAGAGGGGCAATGCTCTTGGAGATGCTTGGCGCCAAGGCCGGTCGTTGCTAGCCTCCTTTGCAGGGTTCTCTCCCTGGAGTTGGCACAAATGGGGCAGAACGTCCTGTCTTCTAAGACAGAAGATGCGTGCTGCCTGCCCAAGAACCGGACACACAATGTGTGCTTGTCCTGTGGGGGAAGGTTCGCCCTGCAGGACATGCAAGGGTGAAAGCCCAACAGTGCAGGGGCACCGAAGGTGTTGAAGCACTAAGGCCCTAAGGCTCTGGAGCACTGGGAGGCACCTATGTACTGGGGCATCGAAGGCGTTGAGGCGTCGAGGCACCAAGAATGCCAAAGCACCGAGGCACAGAGGCTATGGGGCACCGAGGGGACCAGTTCACCAAGGCTACGGAGCACTGGGGCACCGAGGCCACCGATGCAAGGAAGCTCCGGAGCGCTGAGAATGCCGAAGCACTCAGACGTTGAGGCTGTAGGTCACCGAGGCCCCGAAGCCCTAGGGACCGAGGCTCTGAGGCACGAGGACCCGAGGGTACCAAGGACGACGAGGCAGAGACACTGGGGCGCCGAAGCACCGAGCACCAAGTACCGAGGTCTTCAAGCACCATGGGTACTGAGCTGTGTGTCTAGTCTGTTTATTGCACACAGCCGAAACAGCGAGTAGCTTGCAATGGTGTGGTGCCTACAGACGTGGAAAAAAAGAAGACATTTAACAGAGAGAAAAGAAGCGAACACACAGACACTCAACAGGAAGCTGGACTGTAATGTTTTTTTTCTTTTATTTTCTTTTTTTAACTGCAAATCAGTAGTAATCAACAACCTGTAGGGGCAGACTAGGCCACGCACAGCAAGTGTGCGTTCCAAGGCAGCTCAGAGTCATCGACTCAACAGTGGGCACAGCAGAGCTGGGTCTTGCTGGAGGATTACGTCTCTACTATTTTTTTTTTTCAAAGCTGCTAAGGCAGAGGAAAAAAATAGAAAGGTTATTAACAGCAGACTACAATCGTTGAGCGATGTAGGCTGAAGAAAGTATTATTATTTATTTTTAAAATGGCGCGCAGTTGCGCAGCGTTTTGCTCAGGCTTCAGCTGCTGTGTTCTGATTCAACTGATGTGGCAAAGCGGCTTACAGCAATATATTGCCAGGGAACTACAGAAACTTTTAGTGAAGGGTTCTTTTTAAGAGACAATCAAACAACTGGAAAAGAGGTTAGTTATACCCACCTTACTTACCTGGTTGTGAGAAACAAAAGAGAATGAGATCTCCGTGGAGTGATGGAGTATTTATTACCTCGGTGGGTGGGACCGAGGACGTCACTCCACGAAGGGGACTATCGGCAGCTCTGACATAAAATGCGCAGTGAATACCTGACCTGTGGCAGGCATATCCCAAAAGTAATGGTTGGTGGTCGTCTTCGAATTGAAAGGGAACCAGTATCACAATTTAAAAACAAATGGGAATACCTTTATATAAAATTTAGCTTTATAGAAAATAATACATACAGTATTTTTTTTTTTTAATTATTATTATCACCATTATTAGCACATGTATTGTTAAAGTAGGGTTATGGGGTGTCATATTGGGGAAACCACAAACAACGTCTGCACAAGACCAGAGACAAAACAAGATTATTTTATACACATTTGATATACTAACAATGTATAATTATATGTTTCATGGATTATTGTTTTTCATATCAAAGGAAAGTAATTAAGCAATTCGACATCAGTAATCCATACTAACATACTACGAACGCGTTTGATTCCATTTAACAGTAAATAAAATTGACATAAAGACATGTTAAACGTATGCACCAAAATGATACTGCACCTTTAAGTTTATTAAATTTATATTTGGAGCCTTGGTTCCGTATCTGATCAGAGACCGTGTGAGAAGATCAGCTGCTGACATAGGAGTTCGTCTCACTCCTTGTATGGAAAGACAGTAGTATATGATCATCATCAACAGAGGGGGGTTCAGGCAAAGTGATCTAGACAAGAGCTGTCTGACAAGCGCTTTTCATTACGGAGAGGAGAAGATAGAAGACCATCCTCTCGTGCAGGAAAATAACACCCTAAATGACCACACCTCGTCAATCAATTAAAAAACTAAAATCTCTGGAAACAGAAAAAGGAAACAACTGAGAGCTGTTCGAAAGTAGCACTGACGGCGGCTGATCAGATTAGCTTGTGTAACCCAGACTGTTATCTGGCTAAGTGTGACTACAACAAGCTGCTGTGGACTTACACTGTATCCCTTTATAATATCTTATTCTGGATCAAAGCTCTAGTTGTGGGTTGTAAATTTTTTTAAGCAATGGAATCCTACAACATAGCCGTCTTTTTGATCGTACTTTTATCTTCGCTAATGAATCTTTCTTCAGAAGAGTTTCCTACTCCACTAACGTAAGTAGCAGGAGTTGGGTTTATTTCTAGTGCCTGAGGTTCTCACTCAGCTGTGTTTGTCGTGACATGCCAGTTTCGTGCTATGTAAGTTACAGTCTTTAAATGCGTCGCTGGGTCTGATAAAACAAAACAGTGACCAGTTTGGGCTTTCATTCGTGTTTTTTTTTTTTTTTTTTGGGCAGCAACAATATGTATTGCTAATTTATTTAAAATGTAAAAACACTAAATTATAATACAATACGTTCTGCAGGATACTAAGGCGCTCTAGGTATTATTAGACACACACACACACACACACACACACACACACACACATATATATATAAAATGCAAGGAAGTCGTATACATTGAAGTGATACTCTGAAATGTGGACTTATATAAAGCTCACTATTACCTGAATGAGGTTATGTTTATGGGGCTGCCTATGCTTTCTTGTTGTTATGGTTGAGTCATACATTATTTAATCCAGGCTTATATTATACAAATTGGTGTACACTTGTTTATTAGCAGAATGTATCTCAACCTATGAATGGCTATCAGAAGATTTAAACATAAACACAATAAGAAATCAAATAACAAGAAACATCAATGTGATTGTCAGGCGGGTATAAAATAGACACATGTTTGTTTTTAAATAAACACAACAGAGTTCTTTAATGACCATGCAACACACCTATGATATGAATCATGCCTTTCTTCACATAAGCTATTACATGATGTATGTTTGCCTTAGTTAAAAAAACAAAATAGCACATTTTTTACATGTACATACTGTGGATCATAATTTGGTGTTTTCTGGATATGTGTTGTATCTTACCAACATATTTGTTCAAACTGATAGCTAACAGATGCTCCAATGTAGATGATCATATTGTGCTTGTTAGTAGGATAAATGTAGAGCCCTGAAGCCATGATGAGGTTAAGTTGCTTGTTAAAATGTGCACCGTAAGTCTCTTCTTGTGACTATGACCATGTTACGTGTAAATTTGCCAGTTGATGTATTTTACAGTATTTTTTTTATTTTACGTTACTTGGGATAGCTTCTAATCATTGATTGTTTAAACACATTCCCCCCCACACCCCTTTCCTATTTTGAAATGCATATTTTTTGTGGTTCATCAATTTCATATAGTTTTGTCAAACTTAAAATGGATCAAGGCTAGAGTATCAAAGCTTTTTACTCCAAATCGTCATGAACACTAAAAAAAGAAAAAGTTACCAAACATTTTTTTTTTTTTTTTTTATAATAGTACAATTTAAATTAAAAAGGTTTGGCCCTCTCCCTCAGTTTTTTTTTTCCCCATAAACTTCTCGTAAGGCATACCTGATACATTGTGAAATGTGTATTGCAAACCCAGTCAGCTTTATCATACACAGTCTTAATTTGATATGAAAGTTGGCAGCAGACCAGAGGATTTGTATACAGATTCCAGGTAGGAGTTGCTGTGTTGCATATCGGATAGAATCAGGGCAGAAGGAGCCAGTCAAAACTGTCACAAGAGCTCAATCATGTAGTGAGTACTTTATTATCATTAAAGACATATTAGCCATTATTCATTTATTCACTTCTGGACTGCTTAAAATAGTTTCTTGTTGCCTTCATAATAGAGAACATATATTTGATTAAGGAAGTAAGGAACACACATGTATAATACTGTACTTAACACACGTTTGTTCCAAATACAATCTTTTTTTGTCCTTTTGTGAGAAATAAAACAGCTCAATTCGACTTGACAACTTCCAAAGACTATAATATGAAACGCTCAAAAGATGTTTTACAGTATGATGTGTATTTTTTCTTGGAATTCCTGCAATTACAGTACATTAGGCCTAGAAATCTTCTATCAGAAATAGGGGGATGGATTTTCTAACTTTCCCAGTTCCAGTAAGCTTGTGCATAGTTGTGTTCGCGATCTCCAAAGAGAGTATTATGAGGGCTTCCCTTCATCTGCCCAAAAAGGCCAACCTATATTATTAAACATAATCTGCACAGTATAGAAATGATATACAGTGTGATCTTATTTACTTCACTGGTATTGTTTTTTAAACCCTTATTACAATAACTTTTCCTGCATCCCGTTCCTTGTGTGGCGTAAATGGGAATTAAATAATCTTTTTCAGCAGTAATATGGTTCTAACTAGACGTGGACCTCTGGGTCATGCAATATTTAATATCATATAGAATAAATGAACATAAGAGGCATCAAAAAAATAATGAGGCATTGGGTTATAATGAACTACTTTACTGCTTGCAGTTTTTACAGTTCCTGATGATGTTCAAGAGTCTTCAGAAGATACTTATATACAGGAGCAACATTTTGAGTAGTTGTCTATATCAATATTTTTATTGTCTTGCAACAAATTAGGAATTAGGAAATGGAAATCAGTGAAATTATCTCTATACAGGTCAGTTGGTTTGACATCCAGTCACTGAGCTGTATTGTTCTGAATACCAGTTTCTTTCATAAACTGTCTGTCTTTATGCTCCTTGCTGCATAGTATTTCAACATAATGACATATTCCAGAGTCTGCTGTTCCTACTTCTAAATTCCATCTCAAGATTATTTATCTGCATCTAAAAAAGACTGCCAGAATATGCCAAGCAGCATGTTGTGAACCATATCAGTCTTCCTGTGTCATGTGCACTCCATTTCATATTGTACTAATGATCAAAGAAAAGCACTGGCTTCAAGTGCTACAGTGGCCACATCAGACATCTCAAGCGATGTTAAGGTAAGGTTTTCCAGAAAAATAAAGAAATAAATGTTAATGACTTGAAAAAGCATTGCGCAGAAGAAACCCTGTAAACATGCCCTGAGCATGTTTATTGAATGAACAGCATAAGCAAGGAATCAAGACCCTTTCCCATTCTCTCGGCCTGATCTAGTTAGTTATGCTCTGTTATGTGGGTATAACTGTCAGCAAAACAAAGATTTTCAGCAGTTGTTTGTAATACAGGGAAAAGCCCAAGCCCAGTTTTGTAACTCCCTGCTGTGGGCAGGGGTCAAAGTTCACAGCAGCTTGTGGCTTATTCAAGATCTTCTTTATGAGACTGAATGGCTTCTGTCGTTTTTTAACCCCAGTATACCCTGACAGATAACCTTATAGCATCCACACATGTAAAAAAAACAACCAAAAAAAACCCTTTAATTGAAGCACAGGTAGAAATATTACCGCTGATGATCATTTTTCTTTTTAAATGAAATCTGTATTATGTTTTTCAATATACATATACAATACAACGTCGCATGTTTGACCCCCTGTGGACAATAGGTGGATATGTGAAAAAGTCGGATTTGCGAACATCTATAGAAAAAGCATTTACACATCCATAAATAGGTTAGTGAACAAAAAAAACACACGCAAACTGCTTTAAACGTGGACATTTTTTGCTTTAAAAGTAAGCAAGCGTAAACAAGATTAATTAGGCTACAAAGCTTTAAAAAAATAAATAAAAAATACAAAACAAACGGTAAATGTACAGTAACCTGCAACTGATGGCTTCTTTCTTAACTCTAGCAGTCCCTGCCTCCCTGGTTCTGCTTTCTTAATATCACTGTCACAGTACTTTGTGCTCTTTCTTGATATTGCCAACAGCCGATAAGCAGCTTGGTTTGAATATTGTTTTGACTATTTTAAATAAACGGTCGGTAAGCATTGCATTTATGAAGCTTGCTTTGTTTAATTCAAATGCATCTAAAAAGCTACAACAACACATTGCGCTCCATCATATAAACACATTGCAAAAAAAAAAAAAAAGCTTTCTCAGCTGGTGTATTGAAATGTCACTGCTACACACAGCTGACTGACACACGCACACAGCCTGCCTCTCTTAAAGAGGAACGCACCAAAAGGCTGATTGCTATAACGCTTTCTTTCTGTTTCCATCGCGGAAGCTGCATTTGCTGCCAATGCCATTACTCTCATAGCCTACTTTTAATAGTTATTTATTTATCTAGCGAGGCGGTTAATTGATCAGGGCGGTTATGTGACAGTCGGATATGCGACGTTCTACTGTACATGTTTTGTTTTTGTTACCAATAAGTAGGCAAAGACCTACATCTTCTAAAAATACAGCTATGATGATAGAGGATAGCTCCATATCCCCTCACCCCCTCATTCTACCTCTGGTTTACATTTAGAACTCTTGCACACCTGTTCAGAGCTGTATATTAGGACACAGGGTGCTTTTTTCTCTCGCATGCTGCTTCCCATGACAGGTGTGAGGAGGTGGCTAAATATAGCAGGGGTGTGCTAAACTGGCTTGAGAAGGAAGTACAGGCGCTAAATCTTCCTAAAACCATTGTGTGAACTTGCTGTGGGTTAAAACTTTTTTTACACGTTTTTAATAAAGGTATATACATTGCTGTTTAGTTATGTTTATTCATTAAAGGTATAGTAACACTTTTTCTCAACACATTTTTAAATGCCTAGTGTAAGGAAATGTTGGGAAGGTGGTCTGAAAGCTTTTGTTTATTCTGGAAGAGATTATGTAAATTGGCTGAACATAGCCACCATACATATGTTAGGAATATTGCTGACCCCTGATTTAATTGCTATCCATCAAACTGAACTCCTAGTCCTATACAAGAAACAAAATAGAAAGTGTTCCCTTTTAAATCTATAGTTTGATATTTTTTAATTTATAAGAGAACAAACGGTTTTTAAGGACATAGTAAAAAATGTTTATTTTATTTTATTTCAAGCTCACAAGATGAATTATTTCTGGATTGTGACATATCAAACTGATATATCAAATCACACTATAATTGATCTCGACCTTTTTGTTTTTCATGATCTCATTGAACCACAGTACGGTTCAGTCTTTGGTCAGCTTCTGAGGATGTAGCATATTATAGGGCAGCATCACAGACACTAAAAAAGAACCCTTTAGAGGAGTAATTGAATACAGCATGCTTTTCAGATCTTAATCTTAATGATTTAGTGCATTACAGCCTGCACTAAGTGGCGGCACATTACTCTTGCTTTTAATCTGTATATAAAGGCTTTATGAGCCTATTTACAAATCACTTTTGCCTTCAGTGCCATAGTTCAAGCACAGCAAGATCCTAATAAATCAATTACAAAGTCATTTAATAAGATTTCAGTCATAATTTTTAATTAACACAAGCACAAACAGATAACCCAAGAAGAAGGCATAGAGACTGAGTTTCCTTTAACCTAAAGCAGTACCAGCAATCATGTTTTACAATTAAAATACATGTGTGCTATAACACGTGTTGCTTTTAAAACTGCACATTTGAGACATTTGTACCTGTAGCTAATGGAAATGTAAAATGGCTAAGACTTAGGGGATTCTTTTGTAGCTAAAATTACTTTAATTTGATTGGCACTGTCTTGGTTTATGTGAAATTTTATTTTACAGTAGATATCCCATAGTCATAACAGGATGATAAAACATCATAGGCCTAATGACCTATGGTTACCATTGTGACTGGCTTGACCACTCGTTTATATTTTCATTCATAGTAAATCCTGTTTTCTGAATCTGCACTGTGCATGGTTGTTCATTTTTTAACCATAGCTAGGAGGCACAATTTGTTAAAATACTTAAATGTTGTTTATTTCTTAAGACTTAGAATAATATAGCAACTTTGTGGAAAAGTACAACTTTTACAGAATTGCCTGAACACCCTGTTGATGTGGTGTGTTTTTCCTGTTGGTTATGCAGATGTTCACACATCTTTGCTTATCTAAAAAAAAAAAAAAAAGTTGAATGCCTCTATAATTACGAGGCTGAACATAATGTTACAATTACTAGTACTATAGTACAGTTACTAAAGTACAGCTGCATAGGAGCCAACCATTTTGTTTGTTATAAAGAACCGATAATATATTAAATAGTACATCTTATTAAACTTGGGAGCTGTCTAACTGTAGCCTTTTAACAAGATTAACTGTATAAAGAGAAGCCTTCTAGTAGGTCTTCTTTGTGTGTATTTATTTCTATATTTGGGTCAAGTTGTAATCCCCAAAAAACAGTGTGTAGTCCATTGCTTTTACTTATAGCATTACTACAGGATTATCCAGTTTCCAGATACTGCTCATACTGTACCCCTAATTTTACACATGCAGAGTATTAACCCCTTGGACAAGGTATATTTACAGAGGCTAAAATGACACAACTAACAAGACTATCCGATGTTTTTTTCAATGTAAAAGCTTAAGAACAGCTGTGAGTTCTTTTTTCCAGGAGTGGATCATTACTATTTCAGGTTTTCTATTTTCTTGTACTTTTTTTATTTTGGTTGCATAAAGCAAGTCATGGTTTTTAGAAACTACTTGGATGAGCTTCTGGTAGTTACCACCTTTCAAGCAATGATTGCATAATAAGTACTGATCTAGAGAGCAAAACTCTGTTGTCATGGAATAGGTCTTCTCTAAAGGTAACCACTCAATTAAAAACTTCAAGATTAGTGATCTTGGGGACCATATTGTACTGAAAAACTGCCTTCTATCATCCTTGGCTTGTAACTTATCAACTTATATTGCATTACATTATTATTATTATTATTATTATTATTATTATTATTATTATTATTATTATTATTATTATTATTAATAATTTCTTAGCAGGGTGACTTACAGTTGTTACAAAGTATCACATTGTAAAATATCACATTACAGATAAGAGCAGTTATAAAATACAATAAAATCAGTAGTATGTAAGAGCAAATTCAAATGAGAGAAAATTAAAAATACAGTAAATAATTACGGTGGAGCGCAATTACGACTAAGAGCAGTTAAACTTAAAAATATTTGGTTATAAGAGTAAATTCCATTAGGAGCAAGTAGTAAGTGCAATATATGGATAAGAACGATTTCAAATAAGAGCAATTACAAAAAAACATGAATACGGTTACCTTTAAGAGTAAAATCAAGTACAAGATGCAGAAAATATAATTATGACTGAGGGCAGTAGTAGAATACAGCAAAGTATGGAGCAGTTAAGTGCAAGCACAAGATGATGCAAGTACTAATACAATTGGGTGCCATATATCCAGTATAGTCGTGAGTTGTGAAGTTTACAGATGCTGTCTGAACAGGTGTGTCTTGAGGAGGTGCCAAAAGGTGGTCAGGGACTGAGCAGTCCTGATATCCGTGGGTAGGTCGTTCCACCTCTGAGGGGCAAGGGTGGAGAGCGAGAGGGCTCTGGAGGCAGGGGAGTAGAGGGGGGGTACAGCTAATCTGCCAGTGGCAGAGCAGAGGGGGCGAGAGGGGGTGTAGGGAGAAATCATAGTTTGGAGGTAGGAGGGGGCAGAAAGGTCGAGACGGCATTTTGAATTGGATGCGAGCGGCGATAGGAAGCCAGTGGAGGGAGCGGAGCAGCGGAGTAGCGTGGGAGAAACGAGGAATAGAAAAGACAAGGCGAGAAGCAGAGTTTTGGATGAGCTGGAGCATTCCATGTATTGTACCACATGGGGATGACTTTGTACCCCTTTTTATATGTTACCCTTTTTACATACATTTGTTTCTACATACTATATTATAATAGCCTGATCAACAGATGTCTGACATTTTGCAGATATTGTACAGTATACTTGGCCATCAGCTGTCACCATCAGACTTTCTTGTCAACAATATATATCTATTGTTACAGCTGCTTGTAGTTGATCAGTGGTCAGCTGTTATGTGTAAATATTGGCAAAAAACTTAAATAATGACTGACTATCAACTCATAAAATCAACAGAGCTTAAAGTAAACGGGGTTCTGGAAAATATAGCGTTATATGTCCCCACTTGTTGCTACAACTGTTTAAATAACATACCTGTGATTTTTCTTTGCATTGTTAACATCCTGACAACTTTTTACATATAACTTTAAAGTGTTTCAAAGCGCTTTTCAAAATGTCTGCTCTAGTGCGCTGGGGTTTGAGAATTGTGCTCTAAATCACTGCAGAAAGAGCGATTAAAAAAATAAAAAAAATAAGTCCTCTGGCTTTTCTGTTACGTACCACATCATGGATCGTTATTGCTGTGTTACCTGTTTGACAATGTGGGAAATGATCCTTACACTGTGGTGCACTAGAGTGGACATTTTGTTTCCCAGTAACTGTGTTTTGTGTTTATCAATTTTTAATTTAATTTTACCAATTTTTTTTTTTTTTTTTTACCAAATTTGAAATGTCAAATGTTCAGGACATGTAGAAAATTTCTGCCTGGAATCGTATGAATTCCTGGAATCAGGTGAATTAAACCCAGTCAATTTCCCCCACCCTAAAAAGCTCTATGTGGCCCCCGCACTGCATTCACATGGTTGCCACTGGGAGCCACAAGCTGGGCCACTTTAAATAGAATAATGTTCCCAAGTCATTCATGGTGAGTGATATTTCAGTGTCCTGTAAAAGTATTAAACTTACTTAAGAAACACAACCAGACAAGACCAGGTGAATGGACTAGCAACATAACACAACATTTGTGTTTGGCACATGGAGATTTATCTACTAAAACGAGCAGTAGAACAATAGACATGAACTTGACTTACCTTCCCTACATCTGTTCTAGTAATCTAAAAATTGCCAGGAAGGATTGTTTGTGATGACCTTTGTTAGAAATCTCTTCTGAAATGCACCATTAGTCAAATGCATTGAGCCAGTCAGCAAAACTCATGAAAACAATTATTCGTTTGATAAATAATAGGAAAGGGACTTTGTGATTTGTCACATGGCCTGTTAGAATCCCATTACAATTTGTCTATATTTCATAAGGTTTTTTTTGTGTGTTATCAGGAGTAGTTGACAGTTGACAGTCCTATCCATTTTGCAGGTAGCAGCCAAAGTGTACATTTTGACTAGAATGCTAAAGCTGCGTGTGTACCTTTTGGGAATATATCATTTTAACAGGGTATGACTTATGAAGTGAAGGCAATGAAAGAAGGTGGTAAACATACACTAAATTGAATATATTTGTACAACATTACTTGGGGCATAGGTGTTGATATATGCCCATTGTGGCAGTGATTTTGGCATTGTAGGAGTCTAAAACTCATTTCAGAATGGCATGGCCCCGGGTAGATTCAAACCTGGACCACCTTGACATATCTTTTTTTGAAAATGTTATGTTCTGTGTTTGTAATGTTGTGCGCATGTTTTCAGTGCAAGTGCTGCAAGCAGTGGATGCTTAATTATGTAGAGTGAAAGCACATTGCGGTCAGGCTTTATAGAGAACCCCTCCCCCACAAGCCTAATTACCACTGCACACTGTTGAGCTTGTTAGGAAAATAAAATAAAGACCTTGCATAATGCTGAAGAAATTTGTATTGCCTTTGTCTTTCATAATCTTTATTGCCAGCTAAACAGGCTGTGCCAGTATTAGGTCCAAAGTTTGGTTTGTTTCAAGAGCACAATAGACATATTTTTAAATATATATTTAAGACGCTGGCCACTTTTCTTTACCTATCAGGAGTAAATGTTTTTTTCTACTGGCCAACACAGTAACAATTTCTGAAATCTTGAGCAGATGATGTACCAAACATAATTTGAATGACATTTTACGACAACACTTTGTTAGCATTCTTACAAAGTATAGCTTCAAATAAAAAATATATATATATATACTGTATACAGTATATATTACCACAGAGTGACATGCAGAATATGTGTACATTGATATTATGTGCAGGCATTTAGCAAAGCATGCTGCCCTTGGCGAGATTGTCCTTGTAGTCTCAGTATAAGATTTGTAATCAAGTTAAAAAATAAACCCACAGGAATCCATTAGTTTTGAGGCAAACAGTCATTTTCTGAGCTCCTTATTACAGAGCTTAAATTAGCACTTAATGAAATAGGGGCTAAATCTTTGGTAGTGTTGCCATAGCTGCCATTTCCTCCATTTTTTTTTATTTATCTATCCTTATAGAAGCTTTTAATTACCAAATAACAACAAAACTATGAGAACTATAATAAGCATCCCCGTGAGGGGAGCTTATATGTATCTGTAAATCTGCAGATGGAATATGAATTGCAAATGTTAGGTCAAAACTTTGGGTTGTCGGAAGAACTCATTAGACATTATTTTGAATATAACTAAGCTTAGGACACAAGCCACTATTTTACATATCCATTTTTTTCATGTTTGCTATCTATTCCATCAGAGATGCTACTATTATATTTTGTTCGCAGAAAAATCTAGTTTAACCCTTTACTGCCCTGTGTATGTTCCATACCTTTTTAATTCCTATTTTTTGTTGTTATGTTTTATGTAAAAAGATATCAGCACCATCATTGCAATGTAAGTTTGGTTTGTGGTGTTTAAGTAGGGATTTTACATTAAGACATATAATTGCATCATATTTTATGTTTATATTTGCTCACAGTTCCATTACAAAATATGAGAACATATGTGTTTTGTTCAACCTATAACTTTACAATACATGTTCTTACTTCTGATAAACATGAGAAGAATTGTAATGTCAATCTTTTGGTTCTTTGTGTTTTGTTCTTTGTTTTTACTTTAATTCAAGAAATAGTTTTTTTTAGCACAATGTACATTATGCTGTATGTCTGATTGCAGCCAGACCACTGGACAGAAATCTGCCGAGGTGGAAGTGACTGGGTTCCTGGAAGAAACAGATATTTTAAATGCTTTAGTTTTTGTCTTTGAAATATTTGCATCCATTTGTTGTTGATAATGATGTATGATATAATGCAACAAAAACGTTTTTACAAGCTTTAATGGTTATTCGTCCAGGCAACCAAAATAATTTTGTATGGTATACTGTACACAGTGTGGTAGACATTATGGATTTTCAAACATTTTCTTATACTTGAATGTATTATATTTTCTTTTTCATTGTTGCCTATTGCCCATTTAAGCTGTGCATTTTATCATGATTTTTATACTAATACTATGATAGAAAATTGGTGTAAAGAAGCACTCAAGAAACTACACTTAATGTATTTGCTTTTGCCTTGAGTAAATATTGTATAACAATAAAATGGCATGGAAAAATATTTTCCATTGACCACAGGTGTAAAGGCTTACAACGGTAGAACAGGTGTAAGAAGAAATCATGTTTTTTGGGTTTTTTTTTTTTTTGTTATGCAGGGCAAAAACAAGGGCTGAAACGTAAGAAAAAAAATTGCAAGTATTGAAAGTCACTCTGGTTTTGGCAGACTTTACCAAAGGAAGATTTTTTAAAATCCACTTGTAAACCCCTTTACCGAACTCACACCTTATTTTCTATCAGTCTGATAATTTAGGGGTCTGCTGGTGAGCAGTTATAACAATAAAATGTACTTCAATGTGACCAGAACTCCCTGAATTGTCAGCCTAGTGGGAATGGGCCTTTGGGTAACAGTCTGTATCAGCTATTGAACCTTATTACCATGAAGCCTTACTGGCTTCACTGTTAATGATATCCCAGTGAAAGCCATAACCTTTCTCAGGTACAAGATCGAATTACTTCTTGTTAGTGCTTACTCATTCAGAACAACTAATAAGCCAGAAAATTGGAGGGGTTTGGGGAGGCAGGGAGAGGATGGTGGTCTTCTCAAGTAATGGCCAACGTATTCTCAAATATGTTGGTGTGAAAATAATTCACAAAAGGAGATATGTCAGTGTAGCTTTCTTATTTACTCCCAGTGGTACTTTTAGAATAACAGCAGCTTTCACTAGATTCAATGAATGAATCCTAGGCAGATTACAGACCAGAATAATAAAAAAAGTATACAGAATAATAATTAGTTAATTTTTAACTGTAAATATATAATGTGGTCATAAAAATTGAAGAAATCTACTATTGTATGTACCCAATTTGCACATACAGGTGGAGGCTGGGCTCAAACCCGGTACCTCTCACTCTAAATCCCATATATAAGCATTCACTTACCATAAAGGGCACGTAATTTCTACAACAAAATAAATAATTGATAAACATTAAGGCAGCAGGTTGTTATACATGTGATATCTATCAGTAGGTGGTTGTTTATCATCGTACAAAAGTAGAACAGTTTGTAATGACAATACCAATGTTACGATTATATAGCAAACATTATACTTTTAAAAACGTCATTGTTACATTTGTACTGCCATGTATTATTGAGCACTTCAATGTTATTGATGGAATGCCCATCCTGATAACAGTTCTATAATATGTGTTTTGTAAACAGAAAAGCAGTAGGCTCATGATTTAGTTTTTCAGATAGATGCAACAATATTCTGCTTTTGTTTCTAAAGGGGAGCCTTTTTTGCCGTAAGGAGGAAAGGATAACTAGAGCTTACTGTCTAGTTTTGATGTAGCATGTTTTTAGTTGAGAGAATTTTTTTTTTTTTTAATAGTCGGAGCTATATTAACAAACAAACAAAATCAATACCGCGTAAACATCAAGGGCGAAATGAGAAACGCTTTCTTGTGAAGAGAAACGTCTTGACCGAAATGAAGGCCATTAGCATCAGTATGCCACTTGGAGGACAACATGTCAGGTTTAATGTATGTTTGTGATCTTCAAAGTTCTTTGCTATTGATCTGATTGGACATCCTGTTTTTTATTTACAGGGTAAAGACGTGGGTGGATAAGATGCAGGAGGACCTTGTCACATTGGCCCGTACAGCAAGTGGAGTTGATCAGCTAGGCGCGGTAAGTGCCAACACTTTGAAAGCGTGCATCACTGGGCTTCACATGAAAACACTCATTGAACCTGTCAGGAGAACACAGTCTCAGAGACTGGAGAAGTTTTTAAAACTAAGCGTGCTTTGTTTCTATTGAGTCTATAAAAGGTATGAATCCAAAATAGTAACCACAGGATATTTAATGGTACTCTTTTACATTTGTCATTTAATCAGTGTTTTTTTTTTAAATTTAATTCCCACCTTTTTTGTTATAGTTATTAGTTTAATTTTAGTTAGAATTATTATTACAGTTAACTAAATATAATTTTAGTTATTATTTAGTTATTACAGTTAACAGAGTTGTGATGACCTTGAAATCTGTCGAGGTAAAAATAACTTGGGTAATGCCAGGCTCTACACCTCTTCACAGTACACTCCTTAGGATAGCCAACCACAAACATGTATTACCATTTACTAACCAAGTCTTGCTGTACAGGCCTCCACACACTTTAATACTAGTCAAATAGATTATGTGTGCTGGAAACAAGTATTAAAAAGCAGGCTGTTTATTTCAGCTTTATTTTTACTTAACAATGTACAAAAGCTATATTTATATTTTTACATTAAACTAACTTGAGGAAAAATAATTAAACCATTTAATTTGCAGTTGTAAATGTTTAAGTAGAACCTCAATGCCTGATGAAAACAAGGCATTAGAAGGGTTAAATATATAAGCAACTTGCCTGAATCAATGGTAAAAAAAACCAGTGAATAAAAAATAAAACTAAAACATTTGCCTTTTTCTGTACAATACAAAATGTCCCTGACTCACAGGCTTTCCAAGAGACTTGGAGAAAACATACTGTCGGGCCATATTTATAAAGCATTTACCTTTTTCTTCCTTATTAGAAAACAACACAAAGAAGATGTAGTGTCAGATAAATCTTTCATGTGCTAATTTAACAGTCCCTATAGGCAGTTCAAATGCTTATTTTTGATTTTGGTTGAAAATGCTTTATGAATATGGACCATATTGAAACAAAAACTCATATTAAATTGTACATTTTCTATAGGCTTACATTACTATTCCATATTCTGATGACAGCTTTGTCGCAAGATACATTTTCATTCCATACATGTAGCACTTGTTTTGTTTGAGTAACTTTGATTAAAGAATTTATCAGTTTTTTTCTATCTTTAGTTTTTGATTCAAGCAGAGAAAAGGTGAAATTGACCTTTATGATTTAAAAAAAAAAAAAGTCTCTTTTATCGAAACCCCTTTATCATATTCAACATGCAACAAAACCATGGTTACGAACATTCTAATTGAAATAACGTTTGGTCACAGTGGAGCTATACGTATAGATAAAGATCCAACACACACATTTAAAAATGGTCTCAAATAAACCGCAGCATATAAAAGTGTATTACACAGACTTTTATAGCACCAATTTACAGGTAAAAATAATATGCACAGAACAAAACTAGACATAGTTGAACAGAACTAACTTGCACTTATTATTCGGAGTCTGAGCTCCCCCTCGCCTGCTTCAGCACTGAGAGGACACTTAGAGTCACTGGAAGGTAAGGCAGATGGGCCCGCTTCGTCCTGCCACGGAGACTTCAGTTGTCGGTCAGGGTATTGTGCACAATATTCATTAAGCAGGGGCGTAGCTAAGAATAGATTTTTACTGAGGCAATTTTTGTCTGAAAACCCCCCCCCCTGCATATCCTGTTCACGAAGCCTGGAGACTGTTAATGCAAACTGCTAAGCGATATAAGTCACTACCTGTTTTTACCCAGTGACCCACTGTGACGGGGAGCCCGCCCCTTATTAATTTATATTTCTGTACTGTTATGATTTATTACTATTTGTATTTGTTCATTTTTTATTATTAATATGAGTTTGCGTTTGTGTGTTTTGGATCGGCAGGGAGGGGGTTAAATTCATCCCTGCCAAAATACATGTGAGAGTGGCTGAAGCCTTAATTGAGTAATTGTTAATTATTGATTAATTGGGCTCCAGCCACAAACTATAAAAGCAAGGAGAGATCCTTTGTCAGGGGAGAGAGCTAAGAGGAGGAAGGTGAAACAATACTGTGAGTACAAGAAAGACGATTGCTACCAACTGTGAGACCTTGTAGGTACTCGTTCTAGACGATTACTTGTGTTTTGTTCTGTTTTACTTTGTCCCCCGTGCCATTTGTTTTCCGAGAGTTTTGTTTAAACTGTTTGTTTTGTTTAATAAAGCACAGAACGCCATAGCGTTTCAGTTTGCCCCGCCATTACTTGTTTTCAGTCTGTGTTTCTGGTCTGACGTCACCCCTGCAAAGCCACCTGTTCACACCCACCTTGGATGATGTTTGAAATTTCATAACACATATTTTTTAAATAAATCTCCCAGCAAAAACAACCCCAACCTAAAATGACTCTATTCACACTGTTAGAAATATGTGATTTTAAAAGGACAATAATATAACTTATAAATATGAATAAGTAGATGGGTTTATACCTTCATTGAGACATGAGATAGGTTGACTGCTACTGAAGTTAATGCTGAGACTGGTGACACTGATGCTAGAACTGGTAAGACTGGTGCTGACACTGCTGGGACTAGTGCTGTTACTGCTGAGACTGGTGATGTTGGGACTGGTAAGACTGGTGTTACCATTGCTGGAACTGGTACAACTGGTGCTGCCACTGCTAGGACTGATAAGACTGGTGCTGACACTGCTGGAACTGGTAAGACTGGTGCTGCTACTGCTGGAACTGGTAAGACTGGTGCTGCCACTACTGGGACTGATACTAGTGCTAAGACTGATCGGACTGCTTAGACTGTATGATGCCATGATTAAAAAAACACTGATTTAGAAGGATTTACTTTAAATAGAATTTGCCAATCCTCCTATGGCCTGATCTATCAAAATGCTGTAACACTTTTTCCTGGGACATGTCTCTGTGGACATATAGCAGGGCAGGGCCATTCGGTCTATTTTCACCCATACTGCTGCGAGACCAATCAAACATATTGAAAGGATGCACTCAGTTAAACTCTTTCACCTCATGAACAGGGACCTTAGGAATCTGTTTACTACAGAAAACATGGATTGTCTCTACTAAAAGGATTTTTTTGTTTGTTTGATAACCAAACCAATACACTTATAATTAGGGCTTCTGTTTTTCGGGTTTTATTAATTGTATTTTACGGTGCTTATTTTTAGCTATTTTCGGGTTTTATGTAAATTGTTTTTTTTCGGGGCTTTCATTTTTGATATACTATATGAAATTAGTGTTTTCGGTTACTTTCCAAAATGCTTGAGTTTTTTTTTTGTGTCAAAATATGTATAGTAACTCGACAGTACTTGCTCACTTAAGTTGTACCTTCTTTCCTTTGCTGTCTTCCACAACGAAATCCCTATGGTCACGGGCACATTCTTCTGGGGTTTTTGTGTGTAGGCATTTTTGTACATTTCGCCACAATTCTGTTTTAAATCCTCTGTATCTTAATTGTAATACAGCTTTAAATCCCGCTAACAAGCCTCCATCCTGATTGTAATCTCGTTTTAAATCTTGCAAGCGGAGTCTCCAATAGAAACGTAGGAATGTGCTGTCACTCAGTAGTTGGGGCAGGTTTAAAGCATTCAGAACGAATCAATGATAGATACAAGTCAGGAAGGCGGGACATTGCCCAGCAGCACTGGGAAATGTTTTTATTATTATTTTTGTAGTGGGTTTTATTTTTTAATGGGAAAAGGGTAGTCAACGTGAATAGATTAACCATTTCCGCAGTTTTATCAGTGTTTTCCGGTGTTTATTGGCTATCCACCGATTTTAATTTTCTTTGTATCGTGGGTGTTTTATCAGGTTTTATCGGTTAAAACCGAAAATCAGTAACCCTACTTATAATATATAATCATCAACCCAGACAATGTTGCTTTAAATTTACGAAAATATACTTTAAACTGCTTCTGTTGTACAGAGGTCAAGGTTGAACGAGGCGCCCTGTCTCATTCATGCTGGAACGTAGCTGCAGTTTACTTCAGTATCCAGTGCGTTGTTACCACTGAACAAGCTGTTTAAAGATGCTGAAAGCGATTTATAAAAAAAATCATCACAGGTATTAAAACAGTACATCCTTGTTGCCGAACAATGAATTTATAAATAGAATTACCTCCAATTTTTCTAGCCCATGGCATCAAATACAATACATGAAAAGTACTACAGCTATGAATCGTTATATCAGTGGAGAGGGAAGGCGTTACCATTGCACAAGAAAAACAGAGATTTATGAAAACGTATCTCACATAACATCACATTGCATAGGACTGTTAGCAGAAAAAACAATATTAATATAATACAATCACGAAACATGCATACCCAGAGCTGGAATCTTCTGAAAGAAATGCGTTACAGATTGGTTTAATCTTTGAGTACATACAGTACCGAACCATCCATTAAATAATATACGGGACTACCCACTGCTCCAGGGGCTGCTTGCACTAATGAGAACAAAAAATGGCATCGGATCCGAATTTGTTGAATCATAAACAGATGTTGGATCCAATTCTGGAGCTACACATGGCGTAACTAGGGAAACTGACCAATGAGAACGAGAAGTGAACATGTCTGTTTGGCACGAGGTTTCAATACCCTGGCTGTCAAATTTATATACAGCCTAAGATCACAATAATTTTACGAAGAAATGGCAAATTAAAAAATAACAATAATATGAAAACATGTCGATTTATATGCCAGTCTTAAAAATGTATGTGGGCACATTATTATCTTTAGATATATTTTTGGAATATTATGGATTTTTACCGAGGCGGTCGCCTCTGTTAAGTGTTTTTCTCTTGCACCCCATTTTCAAAACAAACTAGTAACTGTCTCACCGTATATCTATAGCAAAAGCTTACCTACACCTTAACCCGCTAATTTCAACGTAACAGGATGAAATGACTGACAGTGAAACTACAGTAGCCTATTAAGGGACCACCGACGTTGACTGACAGCAACACCTAGCCATTCAATGATTCAGAGCGGAACGGAGACGGGACAGAGATGTTTGGTTTTTTTTAGTTACTACTTCGTTATCCTTTTACATTATTTATAGTTACTATTAACGGATATGATTTATGTTTGTTAATAGACATTTTCGTTATTGTTACAGTTAACTAAAAAAAAAAAACACTGGTAGTGACAAAACAACTTGCCGGTTTGACAGCCCTACAGCATGTCCACCATGAGGTATAGTTCAAAAGTGGCAGTAAGTTAACTAAAAAACATAAAAGACCGGAACAGTTAGTAGTCATGGAGGCTATTGGTAGAGTATTGCCAGTATTTGACACAATTACATTTTGCTGAACCCTAGCTGTGCCCTAGGTGGCTCCTCCCCCTTGGGCGCACGGGACGGCAACTCCTCCCTCTTTGGCTCAGAGGCAGGTAGTTGCATTTTCAGGTGGTTTTCAGACTCTTTTTAAAGACAGATGACTTGGGTTAATTGATTATCAATTCTTCAATTGACACCTGGCCACCTGCTGCAAATTCCTTTCAATTATATAAATTAAACACACCTTTTTTTTAAATTTACAAACAAAACCATCACAAAAATACATTAATTTACAGGGGCAGGCCTCAGCTGTGCCACACAGTCTTATCCTGAACAGCCTCTGCCTTAAGTCCTGGGAAAACTGTTTCCCAATCTACATGAGCTAAATGAAAGCTCTTGTGGCAGGTGTTGGCACTGTAGCAGACTGTTGCCAATGACGTTACAATGCATACAATAATAATAATAATAATAAATACAATAATAATAATAATAATTAATAATAATAATAATAATAATAATAAAGAAATGAACTTTACCTTTTGTTCTTTAGGTATTTTTGAAAAACAGGGATTCCTATACAGTGGAAATGAATAATGCTCAGCAGTTGGTGGAAAGTGCAGCCTGGAATATAGAAAAACTACTGCTGAACAGATCAATGGCTTTGGAGGTGAGTACTGAATGTTGTGTTATCTTTCCAAATTTGTGCCAAAACAGACTTTTAATGTGCCAGCATTACACATAATATATGCATTTTTAAGGCTGTTGTGAGTCAACAATTTAGAAGTCGTGGTTATCAAATTCTTTAGTTCATTCTTGTTGAGAAGTACAAGTGGATTACAAGTTATATCTACTGATACGACCACCATATTTACCACCGTCTTAAAAAAATGGACATTTTACATTCAAGGGTCCTTGAATGTAAATATATAGGCTATCTGATCAGTGGTTTCTTTCCCAAAGCTATCATCAAAACTCAAACCTAAATCTATCATCAAAACCTCCGCTGGTTTGTCTGCTTTTTAAGCATAACTGTTTGATCTTTTAAACTGTCCTTGTTATTGATTTTAATAAGCCACATGCAGATTTCATTGTATGATTGGAAGGCTTGTACTGTACTGGATCTAGCAGCACATGACAAGATGAGGTATGAATTTTGGAAGATTTATTTTACGGAATGCTAGTGCATACAGATGTAAAAAAAATGAATGTGAATAATATTGGACCTTAAATTAAAACATATCAAAATCAGAACAAATAATCACAAACCTCATCATTAACCTTAAGTGACTATTCAATCTTTATAAAAGTTTACCACTATAGTTTTGCATGGTCTTTTTGCAGTTTCCCCATGCTTTTCCCATGGTTATACTGTGCATTTACCATAGTTTACCCTGTTTTGCCAGGTTTATTAATATGCTTTACCATACCTCACTATTTTCTACAATGCTTGCCTGTGCTTTACCATGCTTTCACTATGCTTTATCACACTTTTCTATGCTTATACTGTAGATCAATTTATACCTACATTACCCTGTATTGCATCAACCACCTAGCTGTAGTTATTCCAGGATTACCCAGGGGGTTCCCTAGTGCAGAAGTATGCTCTTGTAACATCCAGGGGTGCTTATCCCAGCAGGGTATAACATTATCCCTGCTGTGTCACTGTAACTGTACGTGCTGGGGTTGCCTTGGAAACCCTGAAATATCATGGGCTTATAAAACAAAAGATCTGGATACATTGGCAAGTATAATATTGTAAATGCCCTCTAAAAGCTAAACGATAACATAGATTTCAAGAAGCCTATGAAATCCAGTACAAATTATAACCTAAAAGCACATTAAAAAAAATTCCTCAAAAAATGTGTTCGGTTTATAATAGCATTAACATCCTCCGCAACAGTCTTTACTGAAGATAACTGACCTTATCTTTCATTAAGTGTCCTCACCTTCAGCTCGGCAACCCTAACTGTCTGCTTGATCAGTTATCTAACAAGTAATGACCACTGTGTTGGACATTAATGCTTATCCCTTACCACAGGTGTCTTTTTATATGGAATACTGTATATGAGACACCACGTGGCATATGCAGTACATAGTTAATATATGTTTTTCATTATTCATGGATATATTTGAACACGTTTTAACTTCCTCAAGGGGTAACCAGAGCGTCACTGCATGTCTGAGCATGTATTTCTAACTAATTTGTCTCAGAATCCTTGTTGGAGGATGCCTGGAACTACAGCTGTTCCACACATCTTTAATGTTTCAAGATATTTTTTTCTAACTTTCAAATCCAACAAAGCACAGCTGAAACTACTGTAATTAAAATTTACACAATCATTTTTTAACTTTAAAAGTGCCAGGATTTGCATGAAATTGCAGAAATTTACAAGCAACTACAGCAGCAGAAACAACAGAACTAGAGAATTTTAAGTCTAAGCTGTATTGCAATGACTAGACGTAGCCTTAAGCTGGTGATAATTACTTAACCCCACATGAACTGCCAACCAGGTAATAAAACAACCACTTGAACAACTTTACTTAATTACTGAAGACTTAAATTCTAAACAAACAAAAGAGATACTACATATTAAACTGGGCTCTTGTCTACTGGGTAACAGTCAGAGAAGCAGAGAATAATATAGAATGTCTGATGGCATAACAGATGCAATTTTTGTGTTTTAAAAAAAGTCCCTGGTGGCATGACCACAAATGTTTTAGATGCAAAATGTTCTCATAATTTACTGCCAGGGATGCTTCAGGCAACTAGAACAGTTTTGAAAATGCTCACTGATGCCCTGGCTGACGTCAGTAAAGACTGGTGTAGCCATGTACTGTAACAGTATCCCAGAGTAAGTGTGTGAAGCTACAGTAGGGTCCATTCCCACCCACATCCCAGGGGAAAGTGTTGTCTTATCTTTCTTCTCATAATCAAATAAACACAAATGGTTTAATTTATATCGACTGAACCCACAGATGGTGATGTCTTCAGCAGTGTGATTATCATCGGTGAAATGTTGGGCTACTGGAAATGCAGTGGTGTTAATTCTAATGCTTCATAAATGTTCCACAAAGCGGTCTGCTGTGGGATCAGTTAGTGCTATGAAACATATGCTGCTCGGAAACAAACGGAACGTGAATTAATCTTCAAACTAGGAACTTTGGAACCTCTTGGAATGAACATTCTATTCTGACATCATCATGATGTCATCCACAGAATTCTTGAAAAATAACAAGTTTACTGCACTGTGTTTACTTTTCTTTCTACACAGCAGGAGAAGAGCTTTTGTTTGAAACGTCCTAAAATAAATACATATTTTAATCATTTAAATGTTTTTATTTTTGTACACTGCAGTTATACCTCCTTGAATTACAGAGCTGAATTATGAATGCCAAAAAAAATCTTGATTATTTTAGTATGAACAATATGCTAGTGTTATGTTCCTTATTCTCTTGTTCCTGGGTTAGACTGAAAGTGTGAGATACAATACAGAGCTCATGGATCTTTCTTTTATTGAAAGAATACCACTAACCCCTTTACAGAAGTAATGTGTAACAGGCATCTAAAAATGTACTATATTGCATAAGTACCCCACCTGGCAGCATTTAATCTTCCAGCAGAATGTTTCTTCCAATAATATACCAGCTCAACACATTATTATTATTTATTTCTTAGCAGACGCCCTTATCCAGGGCGACTTACAATTGTTACAAGATATCACATTATACATTATTTCACATTATACAGATATCACATTATTTTTACATACAATTACCCATTTATACAGTTGGGTTTTTACTGGAGCAATCTAGGTAAAGTACCTTGCTCAAGGGTACAACAGCAGTGTCCCCCACTGGGGATTGAACCCACAACCCTCTGGTCAAGAGTCCAGAGCCCTAACCACTACTCCACACTGCTGCCCATAGCTGGGAAATACTTTTTGTTTTGGGCCTTAATGGTTAGAGTTAAGGACTGGCAGTGGTGGTCGTCTGATTTTGAAGCTGTGAAACTTGGATAATACTTCAAACAGGACACATGGGAAAATGCTGACAATTGTTGTTTAGCTTCCAAGTGACATCTGCTTGGACAGGTGGAATGGAATAGCCATGAGCTCCCTTCTGAGCAACCCATGCCAGTGGTGTTCTTGAGTATCAGCCAGAAGTGCTGTTGGCAAGAAAATGTCTCTTGATGGTTTGCATTTTCAGGGGGTAACCATTAATTCTGTCACTGGAGATTGTTTCCACCCCCTAGCAGTCAAAATTCACATTTCTACAAGCAAGTTCTGAAGTTATAGGGTTCAGAATCAGAACCTTCTTAAAAAAGGCAGAACACTGCAATGCATTTATGTTATGCATACAGTATTTTGGAGACTCTTCAGGATTTAAAGATTTTTTTCTGTCACCCAGTTAATACACAGACATTTTAAGCTAATACTTACTAATGTATAACAATTCCAAAGGGAGTCACATTTATTAAGCTAATTGAAGATCAGTCAGACAATCAATCAATCTTTATTTTATATAGGACCTTTCATAGTGGACCACCATCACAAAGCGCTTTACAAGATAGTGAGGAACAATGCATGGGCCGTTATTACCTTTATCAAATTAATAAACAAAGAATGTGTTAAGTTAAGAGACATACAGTGTGATATATGTTGATAGCCAGTGATCAGCCAGTGATGTGTTTGTGTTTGAAGCACAGTAACAGATTCTGAAAGATTGTTGATACTGTAAGAATACAAAATAATCTTTAAAAACATATTCAGCTTTATAACATGGTGACATATACCTGTGATATTGTAGGCTAGACAGAGTATGAGTCATATGGTGCTTGTGTGCTTTCATCAGCTAACAAAATAAAATATATTGTACATTCACCAGTTAAGTTTTTATATTTATATATATATATATATATATATATATATATATATATATATATATATATATATATATATATATATATAAGATAGATAGATATTATGATCTATCAGATTTATAAGTATGTACTGTATTCTGAGGACTTCTCATGTGCACAGCCTTCTTCAACTCATATCAAAGATTCTCAATCGGATTTAGATCGGGACTTTGGCCTGTGACCATTGAGACCTTCACCATGCAGTACAAAACCTATGGCTGAAATGGAAACCCCTGTCCCACTTGCAGCCAATTTACTTTGACTATCTTTGGCAGTCAATCTCAGATTGTGATTAACCTTTCTCACAGTTGTTCTACTTGTTCTTGATAAAAATACCTTGAACTACCTAGAGTCTTGTACTTCTTGATAATAGAAACAGTAGTTGAAATTGGCATACTCAAATGCTTGGAAATCTTCTTGTATCCTTCTCCAGCTTTATGACAATACATCATTTTCTGCCGGAGGTCTTCAGATATCTCTTTACTTTTTCCGCCTGAGGTCTTCAGATATCTCTTTACTTTTTCCCATATTTACTTATTGGTAATGACAGCAATCATCCTATGCCTAACCCCTTTATACTCTCTAAGAATGTTCACCTACAATCCAGCATTTTCTAGACTTGTCTAGAATTACGTATTGCATTATCACAGTGGAATTTCTAGCACCTTGTAGACAATACTGTCATAGCATCAAAGGGTATGAATACTTTTCAATTAGCATTTTTTGAGTTTTGCAAAATAATTGCTGAAATAAATGCAGGCATCTATTTCTTGTAACTTTTTTTGCTCATCCAGAAAAGCAAAACTTTTGCTACAAAAGATTTTTCCTTTGTGTGTGTGTGTGTGTGTGTGTATATATATATATATATATATATATATATATATATATATATATATATATATATATATATATATATATATATATATAATAGCAGCATTATGAAAGCATCCTGAATACCACATTTGATCTCTATAGTGTATGTAACGTGTTTGTTTTAACTTGCTCGAAAAGTAAATGTCTTTTAGTCTATTTATTATATTTATGACAATATTACAGAGTATCTACTTAGTATTTAAAACTGCTTAATGTACAAAGTTGTCCGTTAGTGGTAATACTGTGGAAGAATATGCCGTTTTCTTTTTAACTGGATTTTTGAAATACTGCATTTCAATCTAACACCACTATTGTGTTTCTTGTCTAATCGAAGAGGGACATTGGAAATACCTGCTAGCTGTTATTTTTTTCCCGTTGTTGATGCAATTAATTGTTTAGGCCCTCCTTCCTTCTGAATAGTGGGGATTCTTGTATTTGCAGCACTTGCAGGAATGATATGAAGCCCCCCCCTAAACAAACAGGACACCACTGGCAGGGCTGTCTCCTGATCTTGCTTCAGAAGTGAGATAACCTGCTGGTACCTTCCTCTTGCTGATTTGACTAGATTAGAAATTCCAAACAGTACCAGTCCTGAAAAGCCCTCTATACATTATATACCGGTATATATGTGTATATATATATATATATATATATATATATATTTTTTTTTTTTTTTTTTTTTTTGTGGGTTGTAGTAGTATATAGAGGGAGTCTATATACTATTCAGATACAAAAATCAGATGTTCGTATTCGCTACAAATGACAAAAATACCTTGCACTTATTTATCGTCCCACCAGAATTTGCGCGACAGTTTCAAAAAATGGCAAATGAAAAAGAGCTCTGTGTGATATCTGAGATTTATATATATATATATACACAATATATATATATATATATATATATATATATATATATATATATATATATATATATATATATATACATACAACAAACACAGAATCAGCACAGCAGCTCTTGAGCCTCTATTTAAAAGTTTTAGATACCAAAAAGTAAACAAACCAGATTATGCCCAAGCACACATAGTGCTCTCTGTGGAAAGACATCTGGGACAAAAATGCGTTGTGCTGCTTTAGAGCGAGCCAGAATCTCTTGGGGCAGAAAAAAGGCAAGTACGCCATTCTGAAATGCCTATCTGAAGCGGTACCCAACTTTCTACCCAACTCAGAAAGACAGCACACATAACAATCACAGTCAGTGAGGCAAAGCAACAAGACCAAGAAATAAATGTTTTATACATAAATGGGTGTGGAAATCCATTACTTGGTACAGGACATGTTGCTTCCTCAACCGCCACAGCTTAACTGAGCTCCAAAGAACCAGTTAAATGAAAGTTCCTTCGGTTCCTACTAGTGACGTGACAATTATCATTGCAGACTGCGGAAGGACACAACAAAGGTGAAGCGGTAATCAATGTACAATATTTTCATTTGGGCCACGGCTCAAAAGAGCCCATTTTCTAATGCTTCGGTTGGTTCCAAGCAGGTTATACTGTAGGTTGATTAAATCAGTCGCTAAATCAAGTAGACAAACGTTTTGGCTAGTGTTCTATTACCGTTATATGGGGTCACAAACCCCAAGCTGGAGGGGGGAGGGGGTGATCTGTGGAGCATAATGAAAGGGTTTTGCTTGGAAGTGTCAGTACAGCATGCCCTGGATGGCACTTGTCTCAGTGAAGTGAAGACAAAGGAAGCATGTCGGCACTCTTTGCTGTGCAGATGGCCCCTTCCTGTGTTAATGATAAGGCTGCTCAGCAGAAAGATGTAGATGATCATACTGGCCCCGGCAGGGTGCTTTTTCTGCTTACAGATAATAACCACAGTTTCTAGTCTGGATGTTTCACAAATAAACCTTCATGAGATGCACTTATTAACCTGCAGAGAATAGACTGAAGTATACCTGTATTTTTTTTTTTTAAATATAGCTATTTCCTGGTGGAAAGAGGCATCTTTAAAACAGTAAATAGTCATAGTACTCAATACTACTTGTTCTTCATAGTAGATTCAGCGGGACGATGTTGTGAACAAGCTTCCTTTATCAAGGTACATTTTTTCTCGGCCTCTTGCTCCACTGGTGATGACGATGGGGTGGCTGGTGAGAGGTCTTGTTTTAGATTTTTTAGTTCAGGTGCTGTTTCTTCTCTATTCAGCACATTTACAAGGCTCATTTTAGAGGTGAATATGTTAATTGGATCATATATCCATATATGCCAGTACCAGACGGGGTCGACGACCAAGTGTTACAAATCTTATAGCAGCTAGAAATGCTTATACACTCATTCCACATTAATTGGGTTTGCTGTGTGGGATGTGCTATTACTATGTTACTGACTTGTGTTCAGTGTAATCAACCGTCCTGTATCCGGAGTTTGAGAGGACTGAGGAGTTTAGCAGTAGAACGTCTGAGAGGATGGTATGAGCTTGTCTGAATTTGACCTGGAATAGGCATACATGTAAAGTAAACCCTATTATAATTGGTAGTATTCCCGTCTGTTTTTGAGACCTTTCTACAATTCTGCTCTACCGTGTTCAGCTTGAGAAAATAAATGGAACCCTGCTTGCACATTTTCTGTGGCATTTGGTTCCAGCAAGCCTATATTTTCAATAGAGAAATTTTCATACGAGCAGCAAGGTGGGAAGTAAAAATGTAAATGACACAGACAGAAATTCAATATGACGGCTAATATATATGGGTATACAAGATACTGACAAGTGTATTAACCGAATTCATTTAGAGAGGACACAATTAGAAAGTACGATGGCTAGTCTGTTTAAAAGACTATTTACTCTGTCTAGTTGTGGCCCTTGCAAGATTGTCATCTGATTTAAATTTTTTTCTTAATGATAGCTGAACGGAAAGAGACAACATCAAAAAACACGTTTGCTACATTCTGAACATGGCCTATGTCTACTTTTAACTATGTGAGGCATGAGAAGCAGCCCTTTTGGTTTGAAAAGTTTAAGGAAACTTCAGTTTCTACAGACTGTGCTTCCAACCTAATAATAAGTCAGTGTCTCATAGTGGGATCTAAATGATCTAAAATACTTTCCATGTAGAACAATCCCAAGGGACCATCCAAAAGTAAAGACCTTCTCAATAATTTTATTTTTCTTATAACTTATTTGTGCCAGAGAGTTTCCATGACTTTTTATTAAAATCTAAGACTATTATACATACATTTCATTCAGTATGTATAGCTTTGTACTGTATTTGTATGTTGCTATTGTGATTCAGTGCTATGCAATGTGCAGTAAATATGCTGAAGAGCTGCTGTGGAGCGACTGTGGCAGAGTGTGGTGTAGTTGTGACAAAGCCTTCACTATCTTGCCAGTTTGCTTCCATCTCAACAGCCTCTTTATATGTCCAAGCACCTGCAGACTATGTTTGATGAAATATGTATATTTATTGTATAGTGGAATTGTAATCATTACACCTGGGCTATATAACCTTCCTTGGATACATGTTTGGGCCACATAAAGTGCAGTAGGCTATGCTGTCACTTGTAGCCGAGTGTGTGAGCCATCTTATAATATTTCTATATAACATCAGCAATACGTGAAAAGATTCCACTTTTGTTTAGCAGTAATTGTTTTTTAAAAGCCTCAAAGGTTCCCTTAGCTTTGAAAACATTTCATTAAAAGTGCCTACATTTTTAAGGGTATTACATTTCCATGAGCATTTCACCGATACAAGACAATGAGCTGTAATCCCTATCCTTTTGCCTGGAAGTAATATCCAATGGACACTACTTTGTATCCCTTGTTTATATTTCTCCGGGAAGATCAAAAGTGGTGTTCATAAGGCTGTTGAAAAGCAGTATCTTGTTTATCATAGCTCTTAGGATAAATGTATGATTGCAACTGATATTAGATGGATAGAGTTAAATTACATTCTCCAATAGCATCCTCTATATCACACTCCCAGAGTCAGATCTACATGTAACAATATAAATATAAACATTTCGGTCTGACTGGTGTTGCAAAATGCGTGATACATCGAAATAAAATACATCCAGCATTATTTTAATATTCCACAGTGACACATAAACATGTCCTATCACAGTGTACTTCATCACGAGAATGTCGACAGAAAGATTAAACAGAACTATTGCCTAAGGTCATATGGCTGTCTTCAAGCCTATTTGATACATATTTAGTGACCTTAGTCATCTTTCAAACGTATGCTTTATATTCATTGCCATGAAGTAAAAAAAAATCTGATTTACCAACCTTTTCCACCTCCAGACAGAACTCAACAGGTTGCAAAGATTTTACATAGACTTTAAAGAGACTTGGGGGCAGATCAAGTCTAATATTATATTGTAATTGTGACATATTAATTATTGTATGTTTTAACAAATGTACTGCACTGCAACCTTCTAAACAATCACAGTGAGGTAAAGCACAATCTGCAAAATATTTTTGTAGATTATAGTTGATGATTATATTTGGCTCCTTGATATACAGACAAAAAACATGCTATAGAAGGTCTGCAAATCTTCAGAAAAAAAGCGATGGTGCAAGAAATGTAAGTTAGATCTATTCCACCGCTTACAGTACATAGAATGATACAAGTTTAACTTCTGAAATGTTTTAATGTTAAACTACAATTTGTTGTTGTTTTTTTAATGTAAAATTATATAAACAGCTGTAAATGTACAACATTTTTAAATGTTTTTTCAGTTGTGTTACTTTTCTAATGTTGCTTTGTTCTGTTTCTTTATTTTACTGCAGTAGGTTGTGTGCTTTCCAACTTAAAATGATGAGGACAAATCTCACTGTTACCGAACTGCACTGCTTCTCATACCAAGTTCTCAGTTCTTATTTACTGTTGGTTTTGTCTGTGAATACAGAACTCATTGTGTTGTTTGAATTATTGATGAGGAGTTTTGTCAAATGCGAGATAAATCAGCATCGGGTTCCACTGTAGTTCCAATATGTTTAATTGTACGGTCGTCAGGCACACAGTTTCCTGGATAAAACTGTAGGATAAGATATACTTGGAAATACAGCACCTGCTGATATGCACCCATGGGTGAGGAGCAGGAGCAAATACAACACATGGTTGAGATGTTTAGGAATTTGATTTACTTTTCAATAGCTTGCCTTTTTGTGACTGAAATTGTTTTCAAGGTTTCAAGGCTGAAAGACTGTATTCAAAAAGCACAAATGTTTTCTAATGCGTTTGTACTGTTCTGTCATTTCCACTTGTTATGAATATAGTCCTACATTGAAGTATTTGCAATTCATTTTGCATAGTGTATATAGGAGAAATCCCTACAGATAAGTGTCTATTTCTGCTATTTAGGACCGTTTATTCTTGCAGTATAATGGTTTTAGATAAAACTTTAAACCTTCTATACTTGTGTCTGCCAGTCTTGACTTTAGATTTGCTGATTTAATGTATTTTTGCAAATATTGCATCAACCCACAGACTGGGTGCTACTGGTATAGAAGTTGTTGTGTATAGTCATCAAAATTCAAAAGTAAGATAGAAATAGTAATCATTGTATATTCTATATAATTATAGAATATACTGATGATTGTTATATACTGTATGATTATTATAATCAAGCATTGTATTTTCCAGTTCATTAAAGCATGTAAGTGGCCTCATTCATTTTGACCCAGATTTTCTCAATTTAAAACAGCACTGTTATGATTATTAACTTTTTTTTCTTATTCATAGCTATATTTAAAATTGACATTTTATCCCCAAAAGAAATATACCTCTTTTTTTACAAAATGAAGTGCTACAGTATACGTGTTAATGGGCTATTGTGACACAGTAAGCGCAGCAGAATGATGAAGAGGTCGGATTTTCTATCTTAGCATGTTTATCCCTTGGTCCTTGCAACTGTATTAAGAGCTGTATAAAACAGAAGAGGTCATCTGTTCTCAGTTTCATATCTTAAATATTGTCTTACCATTCGTGCAGCGAAGAGAAAGTGTTTAAATTGCCTGAGGTGTAATCCAGTTCCATTGACATGTCACATCATGTAGCCTATCCATTTCTCTCCAGGTCAAAAGCTTGTAGCATAATTAAAACCCTGAATTATTTATGCGGATTGCTGACAGATTAGTTAGAGGTAGATAGAGTGTGACAGTGAGATGGACTCCCTTCTGTTAGATTTAGTTCAAGTGATGTATTAGTGATGTGTTTCACTCTTTTGTGAGGATAACAGAAACTAAAAAAAGATGCATGTTAAAATAAATGACATGACAGAATTAATTGCATTCTGTCCATTTATACAGCCCAGGGATGCATTTTTCCTCATTTAAAGTGTATTAAGAATGTGACCTTGTTAGTCATTGCAAATTGTACAGGTTTTAATTTTAGGAAGAACTGTATGTATTTACTAGAAACATATATTGGGGGCATGGAATTATATACTGAATTAACCTGGCTAAGTTTGTATTTCTGGTTATTTATTTATGTATTATGAATACTGTAGACAGCAGGCAGCATAAAGAGATTTGGCATGCTTATTTTTAGAAATAGCTGAAGATAGTCATACCCTGTTATTAATTCTTGTCACTCTAACCCTTTCGTTATTGTGTTATTTACAAGGGTACGGTTAAATAAATGGTTATGTGCTATGCTGTCTCCTCGAGTTTCCTCGATTTTCTAATTGCCCTAGACCTCACACTTGTAGTTTATTTTCCTATCTTGTTCTGTCTTATTTATCTTCATGGTGTAGAGTTGGCTGTATTACAGATATAGAACTCAAGATACCATGCTGCTGAAGAAGTGTTTGGCATTGATGGATAGTGTCTGTGGGAGATCATTCTTTCAGACCTGGCTCACCAAAAAAGCAGTCTGTTTTAAACCAGCTGTCAAGCATGAGAATTTGTCTAAGCTCCTAACTATGCGCAGACTCAGGTGACCTCAAGCTCAGTGTGGCTCAGGTCGGACATCTCATAACAGCAGTAAATTAGCACAACATGAATGAATGAATTAGTAACGTACATGTTTTTTGTCTTTGAAATACTGGTAAGTGTGAGCTTCAGGTCTAATGGAATTATAATAGGTTCTGTTCTATTTATACATACACTTTACATAAATTAGATTCCTTTCCACCTCCCCAACTCGGGAACACATTAATTTCTAAATGGTAAACAATGGAAAAAGAGTATTGAGCAATAAAAACACAATTTGCTGATTGGGAAACCTATCATCACAAGGGGGTTATTCTAGATAAAACATTTTTTTAGTTCACTTATCCCACTTTTCACAAAAGCGGATGCTTGTTTTATAGCTAATTACATAAGGCCAGATGCTGCACTTTGACATTTCCCTGGGCTTCACAGATTGTTTCCCTTTTGTTGGCAAGGAACACAATTCTGTTTTTCAAATGTTTTTAAATGGATAAAACAAAGCAAAACAAATCTTTTGATTATTGAATCACTCCTTTGTTGTGCCAGCTTATTACAGTATATACCAGCTTATTTGTTTCAAATTTCATATCACTTTCCCGCTGCAGAATATGTGCAAAGTCAATGAATAACATTACAATAATGTTTCACTATTTGATCTACATTGCGAAAGGTTGCAGAACCTCTCCTCACAATTGAGAAGTGTAAATAGGACACAGTGTGCAAGTAAATCTGCCTTGTTCCTGTAAAGCTACACATCTCACTCCACATACAACATACAGGAGTCTATCTGAATTTTAAACAGCGGTGTATATTAGTATTGAATGCTCTGTATTTTATTATATTTATGGGGTTAAACCCCCAGATTCTAGAGAGTTTAGATCAGCCACTGTTTCATTACATTGTGAAAATAGACTCCAGTGGTAATAAAAAGACAATTCTGCATGTATAGTTCATATAGTTTACTCTGTAACTATGTTTAGAACAAAACAGATGAACTTTACATTTACACTAAAACATAATTTATTTTTTAGCGGTTCCTTTAAGTACTGCGCCATTGGGTGTCATTTTATCCTAATTATGCTAATATTTAGGATGTCATGCATCATAAGAACTGTACTATCTTTTTTTTTTTTTTTTTAAATTCAATTTAATTTAGTCGTCGCCAATGGATTTTTTTACCCCATTTTTCCCAATTTGGAATCGCCAATTGTATGTATTGGTCTCGGTCCACCGCTGCAACCCCATGCCGTGTTTGCGAAACAGCAGCAGACACACGTGTCCTCCAAAATGTGCCCTATAGTGCCAGAGGACAACACAGACCTGTAGTGCCAGAGGACAATACAGATCTGAATGGCTCCACAGCAGACCCACAGGCACCCTGCCAGCCACAGGAGACACTGGTGCGCGGTGAACCGAGGATTACCCTGCCGACCTGAGCCCTCCCTACCTAGGCGGCGCTCAGCCAATTGTGCTCCGCCCCCTGGGAATTCCCGGTCATGGTCGGCAAATGACATAGCCTGGACACAAACCAGCGATCTCCAGGTTATAGGGCTCATCCTGCACTCCAGGCGGATCGCCTTTATTGAATGCGTCACTTGGGAGCCCCAAGAACTGTACTATCAATTAAACATGCATTGTATCCAAAAGGGTGTTTACAACAATTTGTAAGATTTACAGAATGATATTACAGAAATGATCCACTTTTACTTAATTGTGGCCATCTGGATGTACAAAAAATGTAACTAGATAATAAATAAATAGCTATGAACACACTGAAACTTCTTCAGTACAGACAGCAAAAATACTGGGCACTGGTAGTTTCTTTTTAGAAGACTAGCGATCAATGTCAGTTGAAATAAGTAAGCACTTAAAGCACCAATATGGCAAAAACAAATGTTTCCAACTATTAAGACTTTTTTTTTTTTTTTAAACTAAGCCAGTATTTCAATTACTGCAGCACAGTTTCCCTCCAATAAAACTTAGTTTCTAGTGGCTGCCGTGGTTAGGGCAGGGGAAATCTAAAGTTGAATACTCTTTCAAATGTAGTCAAATACACTCCAAAAACTAGGCCACCCCTTGTTTATGTAGAGAGGCAGGGGACCTCTAAGTCCTTCACACAAGCCCCTTCAATTAAAAGTCAATAGTCACAAGTGCAGTTTAAAATTGCTTTTTTTCAAAGCAGTTTTATTGATAAAGTATAAAAAGAGCACCACATGACTCTAATGTAGCAGAAGAAAGTTAGAATTAGAGAGAAGGCAATGTCAAGTATTTAGGGTCTGTAGAGAGACTAAAACTATACAAAGACAACCACACCATGGAGAGCATGGAAAAGGACACACAGGAAGCGTGATAACTACACAAAGAAATATACAATGTGAAAAAAGGAAACAAATATAAAACCACAAAAACACCAAAGGCAAAATATGCAAAATAAATGTGCAAACAAATATCAAATCCACAAGTAAAACGACGTGACCAATTCCTGCGTCTCCACTACATGCAGGCCGTGGTGGGTTTGCATTTGGTTGTCAAGTTACAGGATTAGTAATCATAAATAAGCAAATAAACAGTAAGTAAACAACAGCAATCGGTAATAAACAGTAATTGTGCTGTTCAACCTGTTCACAATATCAAGCCATCATTTTATTGTGTGTGGGTGTAAGGAGTGTCATTGATTAAAAAATGATATGTAACTATATACCACCGTTATGAATCTTGAATAAGAAATATTGCAAAACTAGGTTAGCTCAATAATGTATTAGTTAGCTAACGTTACTATTGATATGATAATTTTATTTCAAACCGAGATCAGATTTCTACATGTTAATATTATACAGGAGTCTCCTGTGTATAGGAACACCTCCTAAGAGACCACTGGCTTAGTTAACAACCTTATGATGAAACAGAATTTTTCCACTGTAAATGCTCCGCCTAAAGGAACAGGAACTTCACTTAAAAGAACATCGTTTTGTTACTGATAGCGATTGGTTGCTAACCAATTCAGTACTGTTTTGTAACCTGATAACTCGTCATCATCAAACTGAAATGGTTTATTCAATCTTTTCAAAACGGACTTGTCATCGCAAGAGTAATCTAGAGCTGCTGCTGTGTTTAATGTGTGTAGGGCAGTGCTGTGTTAATAACCGTTGTTACAATTCATTCTCGTATGCATAATTACTGTTGGAGACACTGCTGCATTCTTACCAGATGTAGCGGTGTTTTGTTAATTTAGTTCTCTTATTCTGTTAATTTCACATGTTGATGCATGTGTGTCATGACTTAATTACTAAATACATTTGTATTTAATGAGTCATATTGTGATTGGCCTCGCCGTATTATGTCCGTTGGTCAGCTCTGTCTTAGAGAACACTTCGGCTAAGAAAACACTTTGCTTGCTTCCTGAGGGATGTTCTCTTAGCCAGATATACTGTACCTTGAAATGGACGTAAGAAAATACAGAGTACATTTTAGTGTAACGTCTATCCTGGTGGTCTGTATAGAGAGTGTGGTAGCTATTACACAGACCAGCTCCACTCATATGCATGGGCAAACACTCCATTTCATGCAAATTGCCACCACAGCCATCTATAAGCACACTGAGAAGCCTTGTGGGAGAAAGATAAACAGTGGCAGCAGTTGTTTGGTTTGTTAATGTAAGATATTTTGAAAACTGGAACACTATAGACTTAAAAATGAACCTGTCAGTGGCTAGATGAAAGACCTTTCATCACCTGGCATGCTCACTACATCATAATTTAGGATATCTATGGTATTTACTGTACATGCTTGCAAACATTGTTCTTGAGTTATTTACACTTTTAGCAGTATTACAGAACAATCTAAATGGAAAAAAAACACTGTAGTTGAGAATAAATTGTGATGCAGTTAATTAAAGAATAGTAATATCATATAATGTGAAAATGCAAGTGCATAATTAGAAAACACTGTGAATACAGCTAAAAATGAAAAAAGGCCATGGTCAAAGGTATTTAAAGACATTTAATTTATTTTACACATCCAGACAGTATTTTAATATTACTGTATGTATTTGTTAACTACATATTCCCGTTTTGCTAAGCTAATGGGTTTAACTCATCTGGGACATGGGTTCCCAAACTTTCTTGGCTCAAGGCCCTCCATGACATCAGGTATCATCACTGAGGACCACCCACCCGATGAATCCATAGAACTGGAGAACCTTGCACCTTACAGTGTTCATGGAGATGTCACACACTCTGGGTTCTGATTGCCTGTAGTTTGAGACTCATTAGACAGCCATTCCAAGGCTATATTGTTTGGAACACCCACAAATCCAAACTGAATATTTTTATTTTGATACCTTTAGTTTGATAGGTTGTTCATTTGTACCAGTAGGAGTGGCACTGCTTTCATTATGGTCAGTGTCATTTCTTGGGCGCTTGAGAAACCGCTCCATAATTACTGCACACTGACTGCAAATGCAACACAAGCCTAACTGTAGAGGTAAGCGGCTTGGTTTATTTTATTTATGTAGGGGGAAGAAAATACATCAATAATTTATACTGGAAAAAAAAAAAATTTGGCAGAAATCCTGCGTTTATTTTTTGATGTTATAATTATGAAGTACATCAATATTTTGTTATTCTTAGAATTAACCCTTTTTTGTTCTATAATGGTACGTATTGTTAGCACGGGCATGAGCTGACATCAACATTACATTCAAAATAACCCAAAACAGCAGCATTCATGTAAATGAATGGCTCCCCAGATAGGGGGAAACATCTTGCAGTCACCCAGGGGTCCCTGGCCCCCAGTTTGTTTACCCCTGATCTAGGGGTTTTGTTAAATTTGTGGATATACATCAGTTCCTAATATTACAGAAGAGAACAAAAAATACTGTCCTAAACACCAGTGTAATAAATGAGATTCCCCTGAGAATACTTACAGCCAGTACTGGCACAATAAATCGTAACAACTTTCTTGCAGCCTTTGGTATTGTCAGATGCTCCAAATTGGGTAGTTTGCATTCACTACCTGCTGTACAGAGGAGTCTAGTGGAACTGAGCATCTGTGCTTCCATCTTAAAGCAGTGCCCCTCATTTGTCTTGTTCAGTAAGGCTTTTCTACAAAAACTGCTTTGTGAGGAAGGTTGTACAAAGATGGTTTTGGTAAATGTGTGCTAGCAGCATTGCTCTGACACACATTCTGATTCAAGTAAATAGAGCAGAGATGGGTATTGAAATTTAAATAAGAAATGTTCATATGGTAGGTCCAAACTGGGGTTTTGAATACAGGATCTCTAATGAAAACAGAGATGACAAATTGCCATGTGCCTGTGCTGTAAAGGAGGTGGTTTTCATATCAAAGGTGCAACAACAATTGTAACTGTAATACATCTTTAACCATGCACCACAATGGCAAGCTCAGCTGGCTGTGGATTGCAGGATTTTGAGTTCTGTGCATGACTACAATTGTGAGAATATACACAAAGCTAAAATTAGAGCCCTACTCTGTCTTCCAGTCCTAAAGTGGGGAAGCATGACTGCATGTGAAAATCAAGTAACTGCACTCCTTTGGCGTTCTAACACTCAAGAACAACACTCTACATTATGTAGTATTCCAAAATATAACCATGGACCCTGTTAATATATTTATTTAGTATTGGTTTACTCTAAAAAGGAATACAAAATAAAACAAGTGAAAAGCAAATGCTAAACTTGGCTGAAGGCTTCAGTCCCCCTTAGGGGAATGTAGCTGATGGTATTGTTCAAACCTGAACATAATACTAAAACATGGCCAGGCAAAGGTTGGCAAGCAACTACCAAAACCAACAATAAGGCACGAAATTCAGATTAACAAGCTGAGATAATGAAGCATATATGGAAGCAAAGGTCAGTATATTAGGTCTATAAACAAAAATGCAATCCCTCTTTCTTAATTATAAGATCCAGTAAGAATATAAGAACATAAGACAGTTTACAAATGGGAGGAGGCCATTCGGCCCATCTTGCTCGTTTGGTTGTTAGTAGCTTATTGATCCCAGAATCTCATCAAGCAGCTTCTTGAAGGATCCCAGGGTGTCAGCTTCAACAACATTACAGGGGAGCTGGTTCTCGCAATTCTCTATGTAAAGTGTCTCCTATTTTCTGTTCTGAATGCCCCTTTATCTAATCTCCATTTGTGACCACTGGTCCTTATTTCTTTTTTCAGGTTGAAAAAGTCCCGTGGGTCGACATTATCAATACCTTTTAGAATTTTGAATGCTTGAATCAGATTGCCGCGTAGTCGTCTTTGTTCAAGACTGAATAGATTCAATTCTGCATATTACATGCCTTTTAAACCTTTTTTTTTTAACAAATTAACCTCTGCATATAATTTATAGCAAAGTACATTAGAAGTGAAGGTGGGATAACACATTGCAGGTATCTTTAAAGTGCATGTAAACTTTGGAATATCTTACCATCATATGTTTCTGAATGTACAGGATATTACGTTTTAAGCATAGTAAACAAACCAGTTTCGGTTTCCAACTATGTTATGTATGTCATTGCACATGTTATATCCATGCAATTCACATCAAGGCTAGGCATCTGCTGACAGGTAGAGGAATCATTCTGAGTAGAATTCATTTCTCCTGAACAGATGACTTAAAATCTGGTGATGGTAAATTATTCATTCGTTATGATCCAAGGGATACATTACACTGGCATTGATTTACTGTTGAGGCAGTCAGCCAATGTTCCCCTTACCCCATGGGGAGCTATACCACAGTTTAAAATGTCAATAGAAATACAGTCTGGCCAATAGCAGTGCAGGTAAGGAGAAGATGATGTATTTTCTCTGCAACAGAGAGATCTTTTCTCATAAGCCTGAGGGTTTTCTTCATTATCTGAGCTGCATTCATCTGTCCAACCTTTTTTTTTTTTTTTAACTATCTGAAAGGAATTGTAGCTTACAAATTAAGTCTAGACATTTCCCCACACCATGCACATACATTGACTATAGAGGACTCAAATGTGTAATTTTGAAAGATCTATGTTTTTAGCAAACTTGTATTTTCATATACGTTAAATAAATCTCTGTTTGCAGGCCTTGCTTTCAAATAGTCTTGCACTTTCATTTTCATTTCACTTGGAGATTGTAACTGTCCCCACTCCTTCAGGGCCTTCTTTCATGTCAGTAGCCAAATAGCTGCAATCCATTATGCCTGACGTGCTTTGCAGCATGTAAGATGCTTGATCTCCAAGACACTGCTGAAGTGAAATGACCTAGGATCTGCAGTGTAAAAGATTTCCTGGAATGCAAAGCAAGCAAACAAGAGAACTTTCTTATACCAAGTATAGCACTAAATGTCATGCTTTAAAATGAAAATGCACGTTCTTTCGAAACTGCAATTTTGATACCTGTATAGTGAATGGAAGTGAACAACATGTAAGATTTATGAAGACTTTTGTTAGGCACAACCACTTTGAAGTGACAGTATGCTGATTTCTGGTAATTTACTTCATTCTGTATACTTTAAAAAGAACAAAAGAAAATATTAAAAAAAACTGTATAAATAAATACAGGTTTGACAATGGCTTATGTAGACAGCAGGTACAGATAACATCATTACATTTTTATTCGTCCCATGACTTAATGGTCGTTGCAATTAGACATAGTTACGTTGAAGTAGATTAATCATGGTAGGGGAGAAATGTAATATACATGTGTTATATGTTTTCTGCTTCCATAGGACTTAATGTGTAAAATTGCATTAGCAGGGCCTGTGACGTTGTTTTTCTGTTGTGGGGTTGCTGCCAAGTTGATCCAGGGGGGTTTCAGCAGCAGTGATGCCAGTTAACGACATGTCTGGGAAAGAGCATTAGTGTCAAGGAAAGTTCACTGGCACAATATTCTGCACATAAATGTACCCTTCAGTTATTAAACCGTGCCTGATGAAATTCTGTCTGTTTATTTTTTTATTCTGATTATCAAAAGAAAAAGTTGGCAGTGCATTTAAAAAAAAAAAGTGGAATTCAAAGAACGTTTCATTTCAACCTGTCAGGAAGGTTTTCAGCAATGGTGGTGATCTCAATATTACATGGAATGACTTTGTATGTCAAAGGCTGGCTTTGTTCCAGAGTTAATAGTTAATGGCTTTGGAAGGTAGAATCTATTGCATATGGCTTATAAAAAGAATATATAGATGCTTCTCACATACTGAATGGTTATATAACATCTATTAAAGTGGATGAGGTTGTTTTTTAAGCAGAATGCTATCCTATTTTTGAAATTGTGCATGGGTTTGAAGTATAGCGATATTAAGATGGTAGGATCTACCATCAAGTTTTCCGGTTGTTCCATTTAAAAATACACCAATCAGAAACTACTGAACCAAAGTCATTGTATTTATCTTGCTCTTAATTGTATTATTACTTGTACTGTGATACTTGAAATCTATTTGCTTACGATTGTAAGTCGCCCTGGATAAGGGTGTCTACTAAGAAATAAATAATAATAATATTGTGAGTATGATATTTTTTTTAGTACACTAGAAAACATTAATAAGATATAGCAAAGTATGCATGACATATGATTGCTGCTAGCATCATTTGTTTGCAAAGCATGATTAGCACTGGCAGTGTAGTGGAAAGACATTGCAGTGGTCACCCTAGGTTCACGATTGCATGACAAGATTGATTGTCACATTACAAGCTGGGTGACAGCCATCACTTTCAGCAAGATAACTCGTTGTTGGCATCTAATGTGTCTGTGATAACTCGGACATGTCACATTGACTCTTTAAAAGTGCTGGAAGGTTCTGTTCATCATTGAGGTGGCTTTTCTGATTTGTACAGGACTGTGGCAAAGTGGTAATGACGTGCAGGTGAGTGCAGTGCAGAATAATCACACGGACAGACGTTGGTACAGGTGCAAGGGTGTTTATTTAATTTAATAAATGTCCAGAGCCTCAAGGCAAAACCTGTAAATAATAATAGTGCTGGAAGTGATACAGCGGCGTGTATCACTTCTAATTGTAATCCTACGGGTTTGACCCGCAACCCCAAAGTCCCGTTCCGACACCCACACTAAACACGTACACAAAGACAGTGCGTGATACAAGTGTTAAAAGGTGCAAACACAGAGACAGTTCCGAAAGTGAGACAGGTGAGTGGTGAAGTCCGGGTTTTCGCTGGCCTGCGGCTGCAGCTCCGGATCGTGCTCAGTAATCTTAGTGAGACAATAACACACAAGACACACAGTGTTAGGACACAGACACAAAACACTCACGGTCGCGTTCACGTTTCGGGCTCCTTCTCGGTTATATGTTTTAACCATATGCAAAGGAACAGATCACTCAAGCCATGCCCCCTATTTATACCCTCGCCCATGACCCCGAGGTTAACGAGCGCATCCGCTCCTCCAGTCCTCGGATGCCACGCCGCTTACCGTCTGGGTCACTGAGCTCGGGTGCCATGGCTCCGCCCCCTTCCGAACTGACCGACTTCCATCTACCCTACGGAATAAATTGTCGTGCCATTTCATTAAGGGTACTCTGTTCCTCGTATACCGTGCTCTCACAGGTCGAGAGGGAGATCTAACACTAAGACTCATTCGATCTCTGTCACATATCCCACCGCTCAGAGTGGAGCCGAAGGAACACTCGGCTAAACCTACCTTTCCCATTACTCCCCCCTCCCGGGAAAAATAATCCGCATTTTGGTGGTCTTTCCCTGCACGGTGTACCATATGGTACATGAAGGGCTGCAATGCCAGATACCACCGAGTTATCCGGGCATTGCTGTCCTTCATTGTGCTTAACCACTTGAGTGGGGCGTGGTCAGTGACAAGATCAAATGAGTGTCCCAGCAGGTAGTATCTTAAAGAGTGAGTAGCCCATTTCATGGCCAAACACTCTTTTTCGACGACGGAGTAGTTGCGCTCCCGAGGGAGCATTTTTTTACTTATGTACAGAACAGGGTGTTCTACTCCGCCTACCATTTGAGACAGGACTGCACCCAAACCGACATCCGAAGCATCGGTGTGGAGGATGAATCTCTTAGTGAAGTCTGGAGTGATGAGAGCAGGGGCCTGGCAAAGTCTCTGCTTAACAGTATTAAACGCCCCCTGACATTCTTCTGACCATTTAATTAAATTTGGTGCGCTCTTTTTGGTGAGGTCAACTAAGGGATTAACCACTGTGGCATACTCGGGGATAAAGCGGCGGTAATAACCGGCTAACCCCAGTAGCGACCGCACCTGAGCCTTGGTTTTGGGGATTGCCGCGTCTACCAAGGCCTGGACCTTGGAGACAACGGGTTTCACCCTGCCATTCCCCATTACAAATCCCAAATATTGTGTTTCTCTTTTGGCAAACGCACATTTTCGCAAGTTAGCTGTCAGCCGGGCTGCCCTTAGAGACTGAAGGACGGCTGTGAGCCTAGCCAAATGCTCTCGCCAGGTGGAGCTGTAAATGACCACATCATCAATATACGCTGCCGCATATTCACGATGTGGGTGTAAAACCTGGTCCATCAGTCTCTGGAAGGCAGCAGGCGCACCATGTAACCCAAACGGCATGGTTGTAAAATGAAACAGCCCCTCTGGTGTTGAAAATGCGGTTTTCTCTCTAGACCTACGAGTTAACGGGATCTGCCAATATCCTTTCGTCAGATCCAGAGTGGAGATGAACCTCGCCGTCCCCAGTCTATCTAGGAGTTCGTCGACCCGAGGCATGGGATACGCATCAAACTTGGCAATAGCGTTTACCTTGCGGAAATCAACGCAGAAGCGGTTGGTGCCGTCCTTTTTGGCCACTATCACAATTGGACTGCACCACTCGCTCCTGGAAGGCTCAATCACCCCAAGTTCGAGCATGTCCCATACCTCTTTGCGAACGCCACTCCGTCGACTTTCCGGGACCCGGTAAGGTCTCTCTCGCACTGTGACACCTGGGGGAGAGATAATGTCATATTCAGCGAGGTTAGTTCTACCGGGCGTGTTAGAAAAAACATCGCTAAATTCCTCAATTAACCTACGTAGTTCACGTTGCTGATCAGGAAGTAACTGTTCCCCCATCGAAATGTTCTTTGTGCTAGAGGGTTCTAGCTCGGGCCCTAAATCATCCTCTATATTGCCTGGGGCTATAAATAACACCTCTCTTGCCTGCCAGGGCTTTAATAAATTTATGTGATAAATTTCTTTTTTGTTACGGCGATCGGGCTGTTTAATTTCGTAATTCACCTTTCCTATAGCCCGAATCACCTCATATGGCCCTTGCCATTTAGCACATAGTTTGGATTCCGCTGAGGGAAGTAGCAGCATTACCTTGTCTCCAGGTCGAAAGGTTCGGATTAATGCATTTTGATTGTAATGCTGCTGTTGTCGATGCTGAGCCGATCTGAGATTGTCTTGGGCCAAACGACCGACCAAATCTAGGCGATCTCTCAGTAGGAGCACATGCTGCACTACATTTTTGGACGAGCCTTTGTGCTCCTCCCACCCCTCTCTCAACAGATCGAGGATGCCGCGAGGCTGTCGGCCGTACAAGAGCTCGAAGGGGGAGAACCCTGTCGAACTCTGCGGCACCTCTCTCACTGCAAAAAGGAGGTAGGGGAGAAGCGATGCCCAATGTTTTTGCTCCTGATTCACAAATCGTCTCAGCATCGCCTTTAGAGTCTGATTAAAACGTTCCACCAAACCGTCCGTCTGTGGATGGTAAACCGACGTTCTGATGGGACGTATTTTTAGTAATTTATATACCTGCTGTAGCGTGTTTGACAAGAAATTAGTTCCATGATCAGTCAATATCTCGTTGGGGATCCCTACTCTTGCCATAATCTGCACTAGTTCTTTGGCTATCGCAGCAGCACTAGTGGACCTCAATGGAACTGCCTCTGGGTATCGCGTTGCGTAATCTACCACCACTAATATATGCGTATACCCGGAGTCAGAAGGTAGCAAAGGGCCGACTATGTCCACTGCGATGCGTTCAAAGGGGGTGGAAATAATCGGCAGTGGGACCAAAGGGGCGGGGCGCACTCGACCCGGCGCTACTCTCTGGCAGTCTGGGCATGTGGCTACATATTTCGACACTTCTTTATAAACACCTGGCCAAAAGAATCGAGCCAATATCCGTTCCCTTGTCTTGTCAACTCCGAGGTGCCCCGCAAAAGGGATATCATGCGCCAGCCTCATGACCTCCAGCCGACAAGACGGGGGAACCAATAATTGTGTTACAGGATGTCCTGTGCCCGCGGCCAGGTTTACCCTATATAGTAATTGCCCCTTGATAATGAAGTGTGGAAATACTAGTGCCCCAGCGCCTTCAACATCCTTACCTTCAATGGACCGGACCTGTCCCCGAATGTGCACCAGTGATGGGTCATTGTCCTGCTCCCACACTAGGTTCACATTCGAGTGCCACATGTCCGGTATATTGAGCGGGGCGGGAGTAACATCTGCCCTTGATGGCCCAGTAACCTCGCCCTCTCGGTCACACTGCGTTCCGACCCCCTTTGACTGACGTTTTTCACCGTTATAACAGGCTCCCACCAGCCCCCAGCCTTGTCTCATTAACGCTCCCTCCCATTTCCGCAGCCTTCTCTCTTTGTTTGTTTTTTTCGGCCGGAACAGGGAAGAGAACATTTCCGCTTGAAAGGGAAAAACATTACCAATTATTTCCCCTTCTACTTTTTCTGCCACATTTGCGTGTATGGCCGGGACTGCCCTTAATTTCAATAAATCTTTATAGTTGGGCCAGTCCCGACCCAGAATAATGGGATGTGGTAACCTTTCCGCTACCCCAACTACCAGGGAACGTTTCATCGGACCGACCGATAAATATGCTTTTACTGTGGGGTATGTTGCCGTGTCTCCATGGATACAGGAGATCGCCACCTGACCTTGTGGCTGCCACACCATACCGCCCAAGAGAGATGCTCTAATTAAGGTCTGACCACACCCTGTGTCCACTAATGCATGGGTCTTCACATTTCCAAAAATCACCTTAACAATACAAGGCCCCTCCCGACCATTTTTCCCTCGCTTACCCGCTTCAGATGCCAGATTACAGACGGCCACGTCACACTCCATCGCAGATGGGCATGACCTAGCCTGATGTCCCGGCTGGCGGCACCTAAAACAGGTAGGGGGAAAGGAGGGCACAGTATTAAATGGTCTGTCCCGCTGCTGGTATGGCAACGGGGCAGGGGCAGCACCTCTACCCCCGCTGGGGGCCAACCTTGGTCTCCATGAAGAGGAGGCAAGGTCGCCCATTGGGGTTGGTGCTCTTGGAGGTCGTTGAACCGGTCCTGGTGGTGGGGCTGATGGAGCAGAGAGAGGAGGTGGGGCTCGGCCGCTCCGTTGAGGTGGGGTGAGTAGCCCGGTCTGGGCGGATACCAGGGAGTCCTCGAAGTCCTCAGCGAGCTTGACTGCCTGTTCCAGGGTGTCGGGGTTGTGGCGCCGTATCCATCCTTGGGTCTCGGCGCCGACCACATGACAAAACTGCTCAATAACGATGGCCTCCCCCATCTGGGCAGTTGTTTTTAGCGCCGGGGTGAGCCAGTGTATCATGTGGTCACAGAGCTTCTGCGCGACCACCCTGGGGCGTACGTTCGGGGACCTCCTGTACTCCCTGAACCTCACTCGGTGCGTTTCCTGCGTAATATTCAGACGGCGGAGAATAGCCAGCTTTACCAGGTCATATTGAGCGGCGTCGTCATCCCCCATTGCCTGGTATGCTGCCTGCGCTTCCCCAATCAGGCAGGGTCCCAGCTGGCTTGCCCAGAACTGTCGGGGCCATGACGCGGTGGTAGCCAGCCGCTCAAATGCCACCAGGTATGCCTCTGGATCATCATCCGCCGTCATTTTATGCGTCCTGGCTTTGGGCGCTATGAAGCCGCGCTCCGCTGATGCTGTGGGAGGTATTGCCAGCCCGACCCTCTCGATCAGCGCGGTGTACCTCTCCTCTCTCCGTCTTTCCTCCCCCTCCCGTCTGCTGTCCAGCTGCTCCAGCAGCGCCGACAGTGTGGCGTAGTCCATCCCACTTCTGACACCACGTGTGGCAAAGTGGTAATGACGTGCAGGTGAGTGCAGTGCAGAATAATCACACGGACAGACGTTGGTACAGGTGCAAGGGTGTTTATTTAATTTAATAAATGTCCAGAGCCTCAAGGCAAAACCTGTAAATAATAATAGTGCTGGAAGTGATACAGCGGCGTGTATCACTTCTAATTGTAATCCTACGGGTTTGACCCGCAACCCCAAAGTCCCGTTCCGACACCCACACTAAACACGTACACAAAGACAGTGCGTGATACAAGTGTTAAAAGGTGCAAACACAGAGACAGTTCCGAAAGTGAGACAGGTGAGTGGTGAAGTCCGGGTTTTCGCTGGCCTGCGGCTGCAGCTCCGGATCGTGCTCAGTAATCTTAGTGAGACAATAACACACAAGACACACAGTGTTAGGACACAGACACAAAACACTCACGGTCGCGTTCACGTTTCGGGCTCCTTCTCGGTTATATGTTTTAACCATATGCAAAGGAACAGATCACTCAAGCCATGCCCCCTATTTATACCCTCGCCCATGACCCCGAGGTTAACGAGCGCATCCGCTCCTCCAGTCCTCGGATGCCACGCCGCTTACCGTCTGGGTCACTGAGCTCGGGTGCCATGGCTCCGCCCCCTTCCGAACTGACCGACTTCCATCTACCCTACGGAATAAATTGTCGTGCCATTTCATTAAGGGTACTCTGTTCCTCGTATACCGTGCTCTCACAGGTCGAGAGGGAGATCTAACACTAAGACTCATTCGATCTCTGTCACAAGGACGTATGTGAAAATATGATGACGCCACACCAGAGTTGACTTCCTGATGGAGATACAGTATTATCCAGCCACCTTTGCAAGCTAATTTCGCTGACCTGAGTCTCTTAGCGCGTGCTTGGGAAATGGCACAGAGAGCACTGTATAACACCGTGTAACAAATTTTTTTTTTTTTGGTTCCTGGGTAGTAAGTGTTATTTCCTAATTGCTTATGCCTCAAAAGTATAGAAAATGGCTATTATTCCCCATAAACTTTGCTTTTGTGACCAGGACAGTGATATTTTGAAATTTACCTATTTCCAAAGAGAAAACGGGTGAATTTGTGTCTTTTCGTTCACATAAAGTCAGAAAAAAACAACATATGAATCCAAATTAACATGTATTTATACTAAAGTAATACAAAAATGACTACAAAAGATTTAGAAGTGAGTAGTTTTTCGAGATTTACAATTATACTGTAAATCACTTTCACGAACCAGCCCCCAAATGTAGTCTCCTGGTCACAAAAGCAAAGTTTGTGGGGAATAATAGCCATTTTCTGTACTTTTGAGGCATAAGCAATTAGGAAATAACACTTACTACTCAGGAACAAAAATTGTGTTACATAGTGTAATCATTCTTCTTTTTACTAATGAGGGAGACCTTTTTCACTCAACCAGCTCTAAAGTAATTATGCAACATACATTTAAAAATATACATTGAAAACAAAGTATCTCAAGACAATATAGCCATTTTTTAAATCTGTATTTAAAATAAATGCATAGTTATTTTTTTGAATAAGCGTAAATTAAAATCAAATCAACAACCACAATAACAAATATCAGCTTTTAAAGCATTTTGAGTCTGAGATATCTCATGCGGCTGTACATATTAAATAGAAAAAAATAAACTAATGAAAATAAAGCAAAAACATGCACTGATAAATGTGTACAGAAGCCTAAATAGTTGCAGAGACCCAGTTTTATAGAAATGATACATTTAGTTGAGGCTGTAGTAGAGGCTGAGATTTCAAATGAGTAAGCCTTTAGGAAGTCTGGTTTATCACAGCAGGATATACAGATTTAATATCTCTGTAAAAGTAAGTGTTATTAAATATAATGTGTTACCTTGGTCATCCTATGCTAGCACCATAAAAGAAGAAAAATAAGTATCACTGATATCACTGCCTGCTCCCAGGAGAGAAACATTTAATGAGTGCATGGAATAGCGGCAAAAATTTCTGAAAATGTTAGCACCACATAGAGCTGCATTCAACAAAATAATATAATATTAAACTAAATATTCAGCATTGATAATACTAGTATCGGACTGTTACCAAATCATGTAATAATGTCTTATTCTGCTTGATGCATACATACAGCAAGATTTGTAATTACAATACATTTTAGGGATTTAATCCTAGGGTAAATTATTATTAAAGTTTAATGCAGAGTGATACACTTTGCTCATGTTTTCTATAATGTAATGTAATGTTGTACTTGTATTGATTCAGGGCGATACAAGGGTTCCAATAATGGAGGTTTTATTTATTTCCCAATCGGAACAGTCTGCTATTTCATTTTGTCTGTGATTTGGATGCACTTGCTAACTGTATTTTACATATGTGTATATACTTGAGATTCTACTTTATTTTGTTATAACTGTATTTGCTTTAAAAGACAAAGGTGTTGCTTTACATATTCCCCTACTGCAAATACATTTCCCATCTACTATTATGTAAGGACTGTATTATGTGTCTATTTCTTAATCTGCATAGAGTATTATGAGGAATTGGCCTCTTGCAAGCTTGAGAACATCTTAATCTCAGCCCTGACAGGGTTCTGTACAATGAATAATTTACGAGCTCCTTGGCTAAATGGAAGATCAGTAAACGTGAATTTATGACAGCTTTTACTCAGTGGATAGGGTGGAATGCTATTAACCAAAAATCCTTGGCCAGGCCCCCATTTCCATATTTTAAAATTACACCTGATTTTTCACAAAGACTTTTGTGAAGGATTAACTTCTATACAAGGTTCCTCAGAAAATGTAATTTTGTAGTTTCAATTTTGTTTTATCCTGTATGAAAAACACACACATTATGTTAAAGGTGAATTTCATTTCTAGAGCATACCAAAATGCTTGAAAAAAAACATATGATGCTCCTTATAACAGATTTTGTCAGATTTTTATTCTTTCCACAAAATTGGAGCACTGGAATAAACAACTTAGGCAATGATGCCTCGCAACATCGAGAGCTGACATTGGGGGCTCGCCTTGAGAAGATTTTCACTGTAATCAATCCCAGAACAAACGTGGAAGTTATTTTCAGGAATTACATAACAAATCTCTCAGTATGGGTGAGCTGACATCACATTGTTAGGAACCATTTTGTGGCTGGTATATGTTTAAGTTCACTTCAGCAGATCTGAGAGGCTGTTAATTGTCTAAGAGAATTATGTCACCAATGTCTCTAATTACTATGTAAATACACAGTAATTATAGACACTTAATGTAAAGTGTTACCGTATTGGTTTCAATTGCAAAAGGTTGTACCAGTGAGCAGAGTAAGCACTGAAACCATATACAGAAAAAGCAAGTTTCCTTCACTAGACTTAAATACACCTAATTAGTTTTTTAAAAACCATGTCTGCTTCTTAGTATGTGTCTATCCAAGCTTCCAGGGCTGACACGTTTTAAAGCTAGACTGTCACATAACTCTGCTTTTGTTGCTGTTGTGAATTCAAAGAAGATTCTTCCTCCTTGGCAGAAAGAGGAAGGATGTATTAATAAATGCCTACCTGCATTGTGTTGCCATGACAACCTGCAACAGCATGGTTGTCATGGCAACACAGTCTAGTTCTTTACTGCTTTAATTAGGATAAATTAAATACAGCCACTCATCTTTTTTTTAAAAAACAATAAATGTGAAAATTGCAACCTACTATATTGAACATACATGCTTTGAAATTTCAGTTATTTGTAAAACTCATTGCTTAATTAATACTAAAAATCAAATTAGATGTATAACCCCCCTTTTTTATTATAAACAACAACAACAACAAAAATACTACATTTTTTGACACATCTAACGTGTGTTTCAAATCCAGATCTGTCATGGTGTGTCTGTCATTCAATGAACAGAAAGCTGTTTGTTCTGGGGACTTGCTGTGTTTTCCCTAGAGATGGTAAGACTAGTTGCAGAGAAAGTGAAAGCCAGCTGATGTCACCATTCAAAGCGGGATACTTGCTTCTGGTCCAGATGTGAGGAGTGGCAGACATTGACACAGAGGCAGCTGCTCCAGTCTAAGCCACTCACATCTGGAGTTGCTCCAGGGAGCAGAGTGATTTTCCATTGTGGTTCAAGTGAACATGCAAAAGCAAATGCATATATAATCTTAGGCTAGCAATTCCCAACTTTATCTAATCAATATACTGTATAAAAAGAAAGGCCGGACTATGCAAATGTTCTCAAAAGCCGCACCTCTCTCACATTTCTAGCATGTTTTTAGTGGCTACATGACAAGTAAAACATGTTTAGTTAACAACTTCAGCCTTACCTTTTTTTACGTCATTAAATAGTTTTATCTGGCTTAATTTAATAAAAATAAATCAGTAGCCCATGTAAGGTAAGATTTAGGGATTTTTTGTTAGCTACTGTACAATCACTTAAAGTGTTAATAACTCTTGCCTCCTTCCTGCAGTTTAGTGTACTGTACTCCTTTGTGCACATCTGAAACTTGACCTAAATAGCCAGATATATTATTCAATTGACATGAATATGTTTTGTTGTTTTTTTTTTTTTCTAAGCCATGTGTTCATTTTATATATATATATTTTCTTTTATTTCTCTTCAACATTGGTTGAATATTTATAAAGTTACATATATGTTGGTATTTATTGAAATGATTCTGTCAAGGTAGTGTGAGCAGCTGGAAGCTTTCCTATTTTTAGGAAAGCTTCCAGCTACAGACAGAGGTGCTACAGACCAGAGGGCTAGCCAGGGAATTGCCTAGAATGGTGAGCTGATGCCATGGAGATCTGGAACCTCAGGTGCTACTCTCAGCAGTATACTGGCTGCAGCAGCTGTTCTAGGGTCACTCAACTTGCATGCCAATGTCTAAAAATACAGCTGGTTTCAGATCATTCACACCATGTCTGTCTGCTGAAAAGACACAGACCAGACAAGGGGGTTTTGTACGAGCTGAGCCCAGCAGGTCCTGAAACATTAGCTGAATTAGCGGTGGCTTGATTTAGTTCTAGAATTGGGTGGGAGGTGCAGGGGGCGTGTTAGTGTTAGGGTTATAATATAATATATGATATAATATAATATAATATAATATAATAAAAAAATAGAGCATGCACATACCATGTACGGTCTGGTACTTCTTGGATGACTTGGCCATGTGCATAACATCCTTTCTGCCGATGACATAACTGTAGAACTCCTTGCAACTCATGCTGAAATTCATTTTTACTTGCATTTCGCACCACACCAGCGCAATACTGCTTTGATTCCTGTTGCAACCTTCAATTCACAGTCACAAGACCGATAGGAATGTTGGTGCAGTAAGTGATAGACTTGGGAAGCTCTGTAGCAACAACTTGGGTATCCAACGTTTCACTGGGCTTGCTGAAGAAGTTTGAGACGAGGGTATTCTGTTTTTCAGTTTGGCAGTTTTGCACATGTTGCTCAGTCCCTGACCACCTTCCGGCGCCTCCTCAAGACACACCTGTTCAGACAGCATCTGTAAACCTCACAACCCTCGACTATACGGGACTGTATGGCACTAAATGATAACCGTGTTCACATTTTTTGTAATGACTTATTTGAAATCATTCTTATCCATTTATTGTGTTTACTACTTGCTCTTAATGGACTTTACTCTTATAAACACGTATTTACTATCTGTGTAACGGCTCTTAGTCAAAATCGTTCCCAAATGTAATTATTTACTGTATTTTATTTTCTTTTATTTGCATTTGCTCATATGTACTGACTTTATTGTATTTTATAACTGCTCTTATCTGTAATGTGATATTTTGTAATGTGATATTTCATAATGTGATATTTTCCAAGGTGATATTTTGTATTGTGATATTTTGTAACAACTTGTAAGTCACCCTGGATAAGGGCATCTGCTAAGAAATAAATAATAATAATAATGTTGTGTCCCACTGGCGTGATGCTTCATGTCCAACTCACCGCTGTGACTGATGCCGCATTCTTTGTTACACAATTTACAAAATGCCTTTGTAACACAGTCATATGATTGAATCCAGGTGTCATTTTTTTTTCACTCCATTCAGTACTTATTTTTTTGCTTTTTAGTGACAGGTTCGTCAACAACACCAGCCATCATGACACTTCGCCAGTAAAACCGCGCAGAAGCACATGTATACGCATGTCCGGGCCCCGGACACACAGACACACGCACCAAAGACACATGATGCATGACTGCAAGTTAATGTGATTGGATAGCCACATAGATGCAAACAACTCACTCAAACAACACGCCCTAAACTAGTAGAGTATGCTGTTGCACCGCGAGACAGTACAGCAGCCACATAAACAGAATTTCCTAAAAAATCTAAATTTCACATTTTACGCCAGGTTTTTCAGCGTTTATTTTAAAAATCAGGACAAATGCCATCCCGACAGTAACTCGATCGGGACGCAGGACAAAGTCCCTAATATCGGGACAATCCTGATTTTATCAGGACGTCTGGTCACCCTAACTAATACGGCTATCTATCAATGAATATCAGCTAATTTGATTTATATTCTACATACATTTCCCTATTGTTATAGTGGTTCATGTTTTCTTTACTGCTTATTCTTATGTGTAATTCTTCTGTAAGTCTTCTATTATGGTACAGTATTTTTATGTAATCATTATCAGACTCTACAGTGTTTTTTTTCACACTGGTGAATTGAGGATATATATATATATATACACACACAGTGCCTTGCAACAGTTCTCTCATATTCTCTCATATTACTGAATTACAAATGGTACATTGAAGTTTCGTTCTGTTTGATATTTTATTTTAAAACACTGAAACTCAAAATCAATTATTGTAAGGTGACATTGGTTTTATGTTGGGAAATATTTTTAAGAAAAATAAAAAACTGAAATATCTCAAGTATTCAACCCCCGGACATTAATATTTGGTAGAGCCACTTTTCGTGCAATAACAGCTTTAAGTCTTTTGGGGTAAGTATGTACCAGCTTTGCACACAGTGTCGGAGTGATTTTGGCACATTCTTCTTGGCAGATTTGCTCCAGGTTGTTCAGGTTGGTTGGACGACGCTTGTGGACCGCAATTTTCAAATAGTGCCACAGATTCTCAATGGGATTGAGATCAGGACTTTGACTGGGCCACTGTTGGACATTCACCTTTTTGTTCTTGCGCCACTCCAATGTTGCTTTGGCCTTGTGCTTGGGATCATTGTCCTGCTGAAAGGTGAATTTCCTCCCAAGCTTCAGTTTTTTAGCGGACTGAAGCAGGTTCTCTTGCAGTATTTCCCTGTATTTTGCTCCATCCATTCTTCCTTCAATTTTAACAAGATGCCCAGTCCCTGCTGATGAGAAGCATCCCCACAGCATGATGCTGCCACCACCATACTTCACTGTAGGGATGGTGTGTCTTGAGGCATGGGTAGTGTTAGGTTTGCGCCACACGTTTTGAGTTTTGGCCAGAAAGCTCTATCTTGGTCTCATCTGACCACAAAACCTTTTCCCACATCGCAGCTGGGTCACTCTCATGCTTTCTGGCAAACTCCAGACGTGCTTTCAGATGGTACTTTTTGAGTAACAGCTTCTTTCTTGCCACCCTCCCATAGAGGCCAGTGTTATGCAGAGCTCTTGATATGGTTGACTGGTGCACTATTACTCCACTCCCAGCCACTGAACTCTGTACCTCCTTCAAAGTGATTGTTGGCCTCTCTGTGGCTTCTCTCACAAGTCTCCTTCTTGTTTGAGCGCTGAGTTTTGAGAGACGGCCTTTTCTTGGCAGTACCTGTGTGGTGTGATGCAGTTTCCACTTCCTGATTATTGATCCAACTGTGCTCACTGGGATATCCAAACACTTGGATATTATTTTGTACCCTTTCCCTAATCTATGCATTTGTATTACTTTATCTCTAACTTCTGTAGAATGCTCTTTGGTCTTCATTTTCCTTCAGATTCACAGCCTGATCAGGGCAGTACTGTTGATAGCTGTACTTTATGTCCTAAAATATGGACCTAGTGTTTAATAGATCAATGGCTTTTTACATCAAACCCACCATTCAAAAGGAATAATTGACATAAAAAAGTGACAAGGCGAGAATGGGGAAATACATTGAGGGATATGATCTTTTAACTATCAGATAAACCTTTTCCAGCTGGCTTTCCATCGAATTTATATATCATATGGATGTGAATTCTTATTCTTGTCCTAAGATCTATCTTATGAATAAGCAACCAGGCACAGGTTCTTTATCCATTGTTTGGCTATTGAAGGGTAACAAAAAAGAATATAAGAAACTAAAACAAAATGCATTTTGTTAACCCCCTTTTAAAACGGGAATCCTAACACAGTGTTTGAACATTATTGTGTGTTTACCTTGGGTGAAGAATTTGACACAATAACGTTGAACATCCCCTCCTGTTGTTGAACGTTGGATGGCTCCTGACTGGCAGATTTTATTCTTTTTTTAGACCAGGCTTTTGCAGGAACTGATTTTTTTTTTTTTGCCTGTGTACAAATAAGCTTGTTCTGGTGTAATGGAAAATTCCATTGACCTTTACCTCCCCATCTACAATTGCATTTTCACTTGAAAAGCGATGTGCATGCTTGTGAGTGTGTATGTCAGTGATCTGTGGTGCTTACATGTTATTCACTTGTCAGGGATATCTCCTTAATAATAATATTATATGTACTGTATTAGAGTTTTAGGTTCTTTTCATTAAAATAGTGTTTTTCATTTTGGCTACAGCGATGACTAAATACGTACGATTTAGACTTACAGTTTCATAATAATTAGGGGTGTGCCAAATACTCGTATGATACCAGGACCTGTTACAAATACAGCAATTCTTCTGAGTATGAATAACATGTATTTAATAATGGCTCATTAATTGCCAGCATTGGTACTATTCGTTTTAAAGAAGATCATTGCATTTCATACATGCAAGTATTCTAACAGGTAACACAATAGCAAAATACATACTTGTACGTCTAACCCCAGACTATTTGTTTTGAAACCTGAAAACAACTAAAAGCATTATTTAATCATACATGAGAATAAAGAAGTGTGGAGTAGTGGTTAGGGCTCTGGACTCTTGACCAGAGTGTTGTGGGTTCAATCCCCAGTGGGGGACACTGCTGTTGTACCCTTGAGCAAGGTACTCCAGTAAAACCCCAACTGTATAAATGGGTAATTGTATGTAAAAATAATGTGATATCTGTATAATGTGAAATAATGTATAATGTGATATCTTGTAACAATTGTAAGTCGCCCTGGATAAGGGCGTCTGCTAAGAAATAAATAATAATAATAATAATAAAGAAGAAAGTGTCAAGACAAACTTGTGTTAAAAAATGCATACAAAATAATACTTTTATGATTTCTCCCCCAAATCCTGTGATATTAAACAAACTTTATGCATACAGCCCCACATAATTAGTATTAAAAAAAAAAAAACAGCAAATAGTCCCTGATCAAAATCTCTATCTCATTGTAGTTTATGAAGGTTATATGCGTGGGAAGATGTGTGGGTGTTGCCTCCTTGGTTACAGCCGACTGCTGTAAATGAACTACATTTGTAGAGAGTATTTATTTAATACCATGGTGCTGTCTAGAATATAGTCATAGTGATGTTAGCTTCTTGACTAGAAATTGGTTACTTGCCAGAGGAAATGTATTGGACTTGTGCTTTCATTCAAGTAACATACTTGGAAAGCATGTTACTTGAATGAGGAAAATGTTTTTAATGCTGCATAGTCATTAGTCACAGTTGGAGAGACCTTTTTATTTACAGATGCTAGTGGAAGGGCATATTGAGATAATGGGAGCCAAAAAAAAACATACCACTTTAATCAATGGACTGCCTAGAATGAAAGAGGAACTGTAATAATACATACTTGGGTGAAAAACAACATATAATAACTTTGCATTATTTTTATGTTGAACTTTGTTACATCTTGATAGAGTCAACATAAAGTGTGTTGTATGTGTATATTTGAGCATCTCCATAAGGGGAGACTATATGGGTTTGTCAATCCGTCTCCTCTGCCACACCTACTACTGCTAATATCTCATAGGTGACAACATATTTCATATTTTCAGTGTTGTGCAAAAATCTAACGCCACCCTTCACTTTGAGTAGTATGTGACCTGAGACGGATGCCATGTTTGGTTTCTGACTTAAACACTTCTAGATATTCCCTTGCACAGATACAGTTATGTGATTCTCCAGGTAAAGTGTGATCGTGGATCAGATACCATTTGAGGTAGTGACTTCATATTTGGAAAATTTGTATAAAGCCTTCATGCTAAATGTGTTGCATAGAGACAGTACACTTTGAGATGTTGCCCTTATGCTTGGTACACAGCTGTATTTTGTTTCCATTACCAGTGTTGTGTAGTAGAAATGAACTATTTTTCACATTTCCATGTCACATCTTTATAAACCATTTGATCTGATATGACATGCCTCTTTGATTATGCTATCAAATTTCTAGTATTAACAATTTACCCCGAAGCAACATAATAATTGTTGACACCCCAATGACTGGCAGTATGTTTTCCCTGTTATTTCAGACACTTGCAACAGCGGCTGAGAATTTCCAGATGGAACACCAGTGGAAAAATGAGTTTGGGGTAAGAAAAAACAGATTGTTACATATTCTTCTGTGCACAGTAGGAAAACACGTTCCATGTTTCCAATGGAATATAAAAAAGGACCAAAAGCTACAGTGTTGTATATACGGAATGATTTCCATGTTCAGAAACTTCATTACAGTAAATTATGTGCAAATGTAATGGGATTCTTATACATTTTTAGTTATAGAACATGACTTTCTTAAATTAGTTGTACACACTAATCTTTAATTAAGCAATTTTATATTAAGTGGTTAGTCCACCTAATACATTCTTAAAATACCTGCTGCTGTACCCTTGAGCAAGGTACTTTGCCTGGATTGCTCCAGTAAAAACCCAGCTGTATAAATGGGTAATTGTATGTAAAATTAATGTGATATTTTGTAACAATTGTAAGTCGTCCTGGATAAGAAATAAATAATAATAATAATAATAATTAAGGTCATAGATGTTAGTAGAAAAAAAAAAAAAGATGACTTTAGTAAGTAACACCAGGAACACAGCCCCTTTTATAAAAGTAACAAAACGAATAATTCCTTAACAGTTTGGTTCTATGTCATATCTGACAAATACCTCACTGGTTGCCAGTTGGACATTTTTAGTGATTGGTTATGAATGATCCTGAAAAAACAGAAACATAGTTGTGTGCATAAAGAAAATGAAAAAGATGGATTTCAGGTCAACTAGGCTACAGGAACATGTAGTGTAATGTGGGATATTTATAGGAGGATTTATTCTGAAAAATATAAACTAGTATATCCTTTTGGGTGTAATTAATTGTAGTGTAATTATCTTGCAGTTCATTTTAACTAAGACCCAGGTGCATATGTGCTTGTGGTAAGGTGATAATGATATGGTGCTGGCAGGTGGCAGCAGTCAGTGAACCAGCACAGTGTCTTCTGGGCTGCCGTATGTCATAACACAGGCACTCTTGTTAGTGATTAACTAGTATAGTATGTCTGTATAGACTTTGCAAGTACAGTAATGTACAGCAAGTACATTTGCAATGCTTTCCAGTGCCATTCTTATCTGTGATTTTCATGTAAAAACTATTGATTTGGTGAGCTATCTTATCTAGCTGTCTAAGTTTGTATTCTAGTCTTTTAAAAAGCTGATTGTGATAGTATAGGCAACATTCCAAAAGTTGACATAACATTTAAGTAGGTTCATTTATTCCTGATTTGGTATTCTTAGGTAGTCATAGGTAGTCATAGGTATTTGTAAGGTAAAAAAAGAGTACATTTATCACAAAATGAGGTTACTTTATTGAAAATTTCAAACAACCTAATAAACAGATCAAGTGCTTATTAACATCATTATCCAAATATATATATATTTTTTAGAAATACGATGTGATCATTTGTATCCACACCATACAAAGAGTCTGGCATCTGATGGGAGAGCTCAAATATGCTGAAGACTGCACAAATCATTTACTGTAACACCTGTTGTGTGGTTCCAATTGTCCAGGCATGTTTTCCTGGTATACTCGGGGTCCCTTGATTTACTCTGGAATAGTTTACTTAAGCATCATTGTGGATCAAGTCCACCCAACATTGTTGCACGTGTGCCCTGATGATTCAGTGGTTTGAGGAGCATGACAGAGAATTCAGACTTCTTCCATGGCCCCCACAATGCCTGGATATCAATCCAATTGAGGATGTAGGGATGCACTTGAACAACATATTTATCAGCACTATTCTCTTCCAATCTCTGTGCGTTGTGTTAAATATTAATGACTGACTAATATCCTGCAATTAACCTGTGGCATTTTATTTTCTTTCTCAACCACTGATAAATGTTTCTTTTCTTCTTTTAGGAAAATGAGACAATGTACTACAATGCAAAAGATAACTTAGACGTAAGTATTATTATTATTATTATTATTATTATTATTATTATTATTATTATTGTTATTATTATTATTATTATTATAAATGTAATCGTTTGGGGGAAATGTCATTAAGGATGAAAAGCCTGTGAGTTTTATACATCAGTTCAGTAGCATCAAACCTTGATTCCAAAGTTGCAAATAATTCTGTCTTGTATGTAATTTATGATAACCATTATATACAGTTCTGTGGGCTTGAAAATTATTAATGGTCACAATTGTGCCTAATAATTGGTCTTGATCCAAAACATTCAGTTTGTTTAGAGGGATCTTTGAACTAAATGTGTTTGGATATGAAACAGTGATACAAATAATGGCTGTGTGCCTAGATTGAACTAAAAGAAACCTGAGCATGTATACCCAGCAATCACATCAAGCAACATGTTGTTTGGTTGCCATTAAGCAAGATTGTGTGCCGACTCTCACAGCTAAGGGTAAACAGGGTTTTTTGCAACAAAAAAATATTGATTGTAGATGATAGCCAGACACACCAATCTTGTGTGATCAGTATGGTTCCTGTCAGTAACTTATCCACCATCCAAAAACATAACAGGTACGAGCAGGTGAGTGGAAAAGAACGTGCATACAGATGACCAAACTAAACTGCAGTGCATTATTCAGTTCTGGGGATTTCTGTGACGCTTCCCACTCCCAAGAGTGCTAACCATTTTGTAAACTAACTGGATTTGATTAAACTACTTGGCCCTTGTCATGAAGTCTGTTTTTGATTAATTCAATAATGTTTAATATTCATGAAACTGTTCTTAACATATATCATGTCATTCATTAATAATAATGAACTAGCTGCATGTTTTAATAATTACATACAATTTCCAGTTACAGAGGCTCATGAGACAACATGGATACCCTACACGCCAGGTTATTACGAACAATTTGTTTTAGAAGTGCTTTCTTTTCTTTTGTTTTACTTCTGGGTCTGGCCCCAACCTTTAACCGATCATTAACTCAAAAACTATTTGAACTAGATAGGTGTGTTTTTTTATTGTAAATTGCATGAGGAATGCAAAAATGACACATGGGATGGCTCAGATGAAAGCTAAGGGAAAATACACTGTTTTATATAGGAAAAGAGGTTCTGTTTTTTCCATCTATGCAGATGCAATTTAGATTGGAATGATTGAAAACCTCTCTGAAGGATTTGGAGACTTTGATTTATTTATGAAATCCATGCACACCCACATGGGAATTCGAGGTAGTGTCTCTGGCTGGAGAGGAATGAGAAATGCTACCCCTTAAGAACATGCTATGCAGTGTTGAATGCCCAATTCTCACTTCAGCTTCAACAAGAGACTACAACTTGTGGGTTTGAAATCCAACATTTCAAAAGGACTTAGGAAAACAGGTGTTTTTGAGTTCAAGATCGATTAAAGGTTGGGGGGTCCAAAATACACCACATTTTGACCCCTCTATAACTTGATCTCTTGACCCGATCAGGCTTTATATTTTCAGTGTTTTCCATCACAGGTGTTGACCAGTTTCTATTCCCCTGCTTTAAATGGCCATATCAACGATACATATCTTTTTCACATATCCAGTTTACTTCATGTTTGCATAGGAGTTCAAGTAACAATCTCATTCCCATTTAATTCTACCTGTTTTTAATAAACACACTTTTGCATGTTTCCTAAAACTTTCCTAAATAAATTGTGTGTGTGTGTGTGTCTAAAAAAAATATACATACTGAATTTAAAAGGAAGGGCTTTTGTCTTAAACGTCCTGAAATAAATAATTTTGTTATCATTTAAACCTTTTGTGTACATACAAAAATAAAATCATTGTATCTATCAATCTATGTTATGTTCAACATGCTCATTACATTGCAACCAAGGTCTGAGATTCACAACCAGTGGCTTTCAGTCTCCTTTGTCAGTAGCAATAGATTGATTCTTTTTTTTTCTTTCACTTAAGGGATAAATATTAACCCTGTCATAGAGTATGACCCTTGTGTCAGAATGGGATATTGTTCTTATCAAGTTGCTAGGCTAAAGGCTTAGATGACATTCTTCCTGATATTGGTGCAATTATGTGTGGAGGTGATGTTTATGCCAGCTTTATAGATTACATTAAGATGAGGGAGGTCACAGCAGTTTTGATGCAGTGAGCTTTGAATCATATTAGGTGCTTCCACATTTCTGTTTCCAACACCCATTTCCTCTCATGTAAAAACACCAGTACATAGTTCACAATTATTCCTTAGGCCTTAATTGGGCACAGCTTCAGAATTGCTTGTCGCATGCTTGGTTCCTAATTGACAAATGAGATTTACTACCTGAGAAGAGTGAGTTTCCTCTAATGCATGGAGATTTGAGAGCAACAGTGTCTGACAAAACTTCACTGCTCTCCTAGCTTCTGTTATTGTATGTTAATAGTTAAAAAAAGCAAAATAACCCAGCGCTTTGTAAACAAAATTGTTTGTTATGGTGTGTAGACCAAAACATAAACTATAAAGAAAACCAAAAAGGTCTGCACTCAAAAATTAGAAATTATTTAAATTAAAAACTTTTTTTTAAAAATGTGCATGTCTCAGTCAGGAACATGTTTCGCCCGTAGGCTTCATTAGCGTTCACAGGTGCCTGTGATACTGATCGATATCATACTGAGGCTAACAAAGGTTAAAAGAGTTATACTAATAACCCAGAGAATATAGATTGAAGCTGAATGCATACAATTAAACAATTAATAACAGCCATTATTGAATATTAAACAGTAAAACGAAACAATAAGTCAGATTAAACAAACTAAAGATATGGAGATAATTCAAAGTCTTCATTGAGTCCCTTGGGCATTAATGTGTTTAGTTTAAAAATCCAAACAGTTTCTCTTCGCAATAATATAACAGCAACATCACCTCCTCTTCTGCTTACAGAAACGGTTTCTATTCCTATGCATTTCAATGAATTTACATTATGCGCCAACTCACTGAAATACCTGGCTATCGGGGATGTAGGGTCATTGCGCCTCACTGCACTTTTATGTTCGTTTAATCTGGTTTTGAGAGGTCTAAGGGTTTTGCCAACATATCCACGGCCACACGGACAAATTAATATAGACTTACGTTAGATGTAATACAAGTAATCCTTTGTTTGATCGAAAAACGTTTACCTGTTAAAGGATGTGTAAAATCTATTTTACACAGTGTATTACACTGAGCACAGCCTAAACAGGGATAACATCTTGGAAGAGGAATAAAGAAGGGGGGAGGGGGAACAAAATGATCTGCTTTAACCACAACGTCTTTTATATTTCTATCCCTTTTAAAAGAAAAGAGTGGAGGATCTTTAAATGTAGAACCTAAAATTTTAAAGATGTTATTAAATTATTTAACCATTAAGTTTGTCTTTGAAACCAGTCCACACAAATCATCAATGTATCGGTACCAATGGCATACACAATCAATAAAGGGATTATTTGTATATATATATATGTTCATTTTCAAAAAGACCCATATATAAATTGGCATACGTAGGTGCCACAGTGGAACCCATCGCAGTACCCTGTAGTTGAAGATAGAAGTCCCATTTAAATAAAAAATAATTTTTATATAGAACAATCTCAGCTAATTGGGTGGGTGAATTAAGACCAGATCTTTGTTTTAGATAAAATTCCAATGCCTTTAAGCCATCTACATTAGGTATATTTGTATAAAGGCTCGTTACATCTAACGTTACCAACCAATCTGTGTCCGATAGTAATGGAATCTTTTGTAATTTGATCAAAAAATCAGTGGTGTTTTTTAGATAAGATGGTAAAGTGTGTACAAAAGAACCCAGAAATGAATCTATATATTTCGAGATGGGCTCAGTCAAAGAACCTATACCCGATACGATAGGTCGACCTGTGAATTTTTGGAAGAGTGTAAATAACAGGTCTAATTGGCTTTCTATATGCCAACATATTATATATGGTCATATTCTAAATTCAACCAGTGAGGTATTTGTATAAGAAAAAAAAACACAAATCTGTACATGTTTGTCCTTTCCCACCACAGAATACTTAGCTTTATAGTTGTTCAAAAGATTATTCAAAATATAATCACACACCAGTCCTTGTGATTTATACTAACATTCATGATATTTTTATTATTATTCCTCTCCCCTATAAAATTTATTCTGAGGCTTTCTGTGCTGTATCATTAACACTGAGTCCTGCTTGGATTGTGGGGGCTGGAGTGGTTGTCGAGAGCTTTCCTGCTGTCTGTGTTTGTTCCTTTTCCAGTAGCAAGTGTTCAGTTTACTGATGGGAAGTTACCTGCCTCTGTGCACTCCTTAAACACACGGGCCACCAGGAGGCAGCCATGTGTAGTATTCATATATTTTAGTTTAGTAAATGTAAATCCAAATGAGCTTGAAAACTGTCTGGAACATAATCACTGGCATGGTACTTTCATTTGGCACTCCCTGTCTTCTGCAGATAGAACTTTAAATGTGCTGGCAATTGTTGTTTGCTTTGGTATTGACAGTGTTTTGTTGTGTTCATATACCGGTGGTAGAGTTTGGTTTTAAAACCATGGGTGCTGTTTATAAAAAAAAAAAAAAAAAAAAAAAAAAAGCGAAATGCTGTTCTGTTTTATTTGATGCAGTCATGGCCTCGCTTCAGACAGAGCAGATTGTTTTAAATGATGTTGACGGCAGCCTTGGAGCCGGTACAGCTGCTGTCTGTAATCTAGCTCTGGGGATCTCTCGAAGGAGAATCGGTGCATCCACTGAATTTTATCGGGGTGCATCGTGCTGCTATCTGACTGGAAAGAATGAATACGCTAATTCTGGGACAGGAGCAAACATTTAAACACTGCAACCATGCTTCAGGATAGAATGGAGTTGCCTGAAACTGTTCATAATCTCGAAAAAAAAGTACTGAATGTTATCTGCGATAGGAGAAAAAAACTCCTGATACTGGCTCTTTAATGTCATAAAAAATAAACTATTGGAGGGGACTTTTTCTCTTTGTCTCACATATAACATTTTGTTTCCCAGAGCTTCGTAATATTCATCGTCTTCAATATTAATTTTTTTTCTGATTTATGTTCATTATTTATTATTTATTTTCACAACATATTAAATTCACAATACAGAGATGGAAAGCTGCCAGGACAACTTGAGAGAGACTGGTCCTGAGCTCCATTTCAGAGAAATGAGTGAGAGTTTGCTAAATGTCAGCAGCAGGAGACAATGTAATTCAATGAAGTGAAAGCAAAGTTTGAATGGAAGGAACATTGATCTCCAGTCCATACCTCCCGTGGGATTTTGTTTTGTTATCAGCTGTGTTTTTTTTTTTTTTTTTTGTATTGCATTCCAACCCTGCCTCTGGAGAAGAATCAGATTCACTTAGAATTTAATTGCATGCACTGTTGTAACAGATTAATTTAGCGCTGAAGTGTTCTGCATTGCATTTTTTTTAAATTAATCTCAAAGAGGTGAGAAACTAGATCACATTTTAATTCAAGCTGTCAAGTCCTCTGTGTCCTGAAGAACACGAGTATATAATACTAATGGAAGGTACTAGGTCTTATTACTGACATTGCCTTTCCAACGTCTTGATAGTGGGGTAGAGATGAGTTCTGAGAGAGAATATGGATACACAGAAATAAAGAGGAGTTAATATGTGTCTGTCTGTCTCAAGGAGGTGGTGCATCTTCATTTAAGAAGGATTTTTGTAATTCTTCATATGCTTGAGTTCAGTATTATAATCGACTACGGAAGCTTGTGTTCAAAGCTTTTAACCTTTTCAGTGCCCAGAGCGCTGTTTCTCATGGCCTTTATAATGCACATTTGTGTCAGGCCACGTCTTCTTTTTTCTGAGTTACTATCCGCCGCAGCAGCGACAGGGAGATGGTAAAAGTGGTCATACAAAAAAAGTTCATCCAATTGCAATGAAACTTGGTATTAACATTATTTAGCAGACATTACTGAGAATATTAGATCACCGGTATATATATAGTGGTGTATGTCCGCCTGTACATTTGTACATCTGTATGTCACTGTGAACAGGCTGGCTGTAGGGGTGACGTCAGGCCAGAAAGAAACACACAGACAGGCAGTACTGGCAGGAGAAACTGAGTCGCTGCGGCTCTCAGTGCGTTTAATAACACACAGAAAATAAATGCTTGAACCAAACAGAACACGGCACTTGAGGCCAAAATAAATAGACAAACAAAACAGACAGTGGATGAACATGAGTAGCATTTGTTATTTTGCTTACTTTATTTTCTCCTCTCTCCACACCTGTTCTCCACTCACCGAACACACAACCCTGAGTGAGTGAAAAGTGCATCTATATATACTGTTGTGCCGGGATTCAATTACTAATTAATCATTCACTTGAATCCCAGCGCGTGAACTAATTTGTGCAATCCTGTGCTCACATACCTGCACGATTATGCAACCCCCGTGCCTAAATACAACTATATATTTTAAATCACTTGTGCTACACAGACCCATTTATATCCCGTGCACCAATACCTATACACCAACATTAACACATAACACATAATCCACACATGGGCGGGGCACACTGCCACAGTCTCAGTTACATTTGTACATATATCTGGAAAATTGCTTATTAAATTGTGATGAAACATGGTATTCATATTTATTTAACAGCCCCAAATTTGAAAAATGTGTTGGTATTTACTGTGGACAGAGAGGGATTTATATGTGCTTCATATTAAGTAATTTTTTAACAATTCACATGTAATAACTCTGAATAACTAACACTAACTAATTTGTGTTTATTTAATTCCAAAAGTCTGATTCTAATGAGACTGGACGAATCAAGCCAGAATTCGTAGAAGACCCTTCCTTCAAACGACGTATTAACTACAACCACACTGCCGTCCATATCCCCACTGACATCTATGAAGGCTGTAAGTAAACCATTCGCTTTTTTCTATCAAGGTTTAGATTCCAACTAATTGAACCCATTTTGTTTATTTTGTGGTTTATTTCAAGATATCATTCAGCCATTCAGCTTTTTCACTTTATCTTCAGACAAGCTTTTTTTTTTTAGAAAAAATGCTTTTCAGGAAAATCCTTTACACATGTTGTATACTACTCTTTTAAGAGGCAGTTTATTTACAACATTAATGTTGCATTGTTTTACATCTTTTGTGCAAGCTGAAAAATACTGTGTTTATCAGGGTAACAAAAATCTGAATTGTCCACTGTTTCTGCTTTTATTTTCAAAAATCAAGGAGTACGGGTCAGAGAGAAAATGTGATTTGTATGGAATGAGAGTTATCAGTATAGATATGTGTTAAAAGCGTGTGCTCTATTGGGAGGGTAAACACAGATTTAAGTAGATAGAGGAATCAAGAATGCTATTTACTGTCATGTGATCCCAGTCAATAATAAAAACAGTGTACTGGCTATCTGTATATAGTATTATAGTATGTGTGTGTATATATACAGTGTGTGTGTGTGTGTGTGTGTGTGTATATATTTGTGTGTGTGTGTATGTATATATATATATATATATATATATATATATATATATATATATATATATATATATATATATATATAATATAAATAAATACACACACAAAGCCACAGGATGTTGAGTTACAGTATTTGTGGAGGTCAATTTCAAGCTGTAATGATTTTTAACCACCTACCCACATTCATTTATTCCAAGGTTATCTTGCTTATTGAAGTTCATCATTTACAGCATGGTCTATAGAGTGTGAGATTATTTTGATTAGATACTTCTTTGTTCACCAGGACAGTTATAATGTTTGTGTCCTATACTCAGCACTGCCAATTTGACTTAACATATTGTGTGAGGGTAGTTTTTGTCAGCTTGTTTACTTGATTGAAAGACATTGTGTGGTGAATAGACATATAATCACTGTGGAGATGTTTTGATGTGGGCAGTAGTCCTAGGGACTGATTTAAAAATAATAAAATAAAATAAGCTGTATCATTAAAATGTGCCTTGATTAATTCAATGACTGATTTATCAGGTCTTGTCTATCATTTTGTTGCAGCTGTATAATAAAATTATGCAATCTCTTAATGTATTTTAGAGCAAGACTGACTGAATTAAAACAATACAGATATGTAAAACTAATATATTGTAACAATGGTGGGGTTTGTCGCTTCAATTGCATTGGAGGCAGTGGTCAAGCCTAATTGCCTGGGCGGTGAAAAATAAGGCTTTATTTAGCTTTCATAGTGAAGCCCTATTCTTATACAGAGAGAGGCCAGGACACCCAGAACCCTATTCTAGATGCGCTGGTGCTGTGCAGGTCTGTTTTCAGTCGGCGACTGCTGGAACCTATATGGCCATCCCCAGCCATTCCGCCAGTATTAATAAATGGTCCCACATCTGGCTTATCCTCACTGATGGACATGATTCTAACTCAATCACTCCTTACACTCACCCCACATCCTCAGCCTAGGGACAGTAAAAGAACCCAATAACAAAACAAAAAAATGGACTAATTTAGCAGGGGAACCCTCCCAATTATTAATGTGACAAAATGCTGCCAGGCAGGTTGATGTATTCCTACACCAACCGAACCTGATCAGCTAGTTCCTTATTGAGAAGTAACTGCAGCTAGGTTGCCCATACACACAGCTGTAAACACTATAGGGACTACCCCCCATGACACGTTACAGCATTAAAGAAAACAGAACGATCCTGACTGCTCTGCTTCTAAATGAAAATGGATATCCTGTAAATACAACAGTGATCCATATTATCTACAGGAATGAGTGATATTTATTTCATGAAAGCATTAGAATGATATTAAATGTAACATCTTTGCTTAAGAGATTTTTATATAGAAAATTATTTAATTAATTTTGTGCAGAACTGTATTTGATATTGGCCTCAAAAGCCATTACATGACAGTAAGAAAGAAAGCCCTAACCGGCTCTAAGTTTCCAGTGCAGAGCGATGAAAGAAACTCACATGAGCTTTACCAATGACATCTGAGGGATGTCACCTTTAATGAAATGTGTGCAAGAGAAATGGAGATGGAAACAAGGAAGATAAATCTGAAGAGATTATTTTGTTGTTGTCTTTCTTAGATGGAAAAGTAAATTAAAGGTACAGTTCACTATTTTGAAGTATTTTTTTAATCAGGTGTAACTTCAACTAAAATATAGTGAACCGTCCTGCTGACCTTCGCCGAAACGCTTGGAGCTAATCAAAAATGTGTGGTACATGGATGTGATATTATTGACATTGAATCCAAAGCTGAAGATGGCATTGCATTGTTAATTTATTTGGACCAGATTTTTCGTAATACATATTGTCCTGCGTCCTCACGTACTTACATTTGGCCTATGAAATATGTGATGTGAATCCAGCACATTCAACTCCAAAACGCCAAAAAGTCTCTCTTCTGACTTTTGTTACACACCTAATAACCCTAATTATGCTTGGAATGTAGCACACTATATGCAGTGATTTGTATGATTGTTATGTCTGTACTGTAAGTTATTACATTGTGTGTAGGGTGTCTTTTTATTGTCATCTTGTGCAGTTGGTGTTAGACTGCCGTAAAGCTCTCTGCTCATTCTATGTGAAATTATGTCTCTATAATAAGGCAAGTATTAACTATTAAACATGACAAGGTTTTTCAACTTTCAAAATGAGCTAGATGTTTCATGCACAACATGACATCTGCACACAGGAGAAGATGTACTTCTATTTTGACAAACCCTTAAAAATGATTGGTTGATCATACAGTATTCATTTTATAACACAGAGTACTTTAAATTGCATGTTTTTGCTGCTTTAGTATAAAACCCTGCCTTACAAAGCAATACAAGCTGGCACATGGAGACAGCAGACAGTGGGAAGCAAGACAAATGCTGTCCATGTTGAGCAGTTATTGCAATAAAACTGATAGGCATTAGCTACTTAGCTCTGTAATCCTTGATTATTATTATTTATTTATTTTACCTTTGTTGCTAAATGCCATTTCCAACAGCAACAGTGCAACTAGGTCCATTGACATTATAGACAGCCTGTGTTATCAGGGTTAATGGTTAAAAGGGTTAAGTGCAGTAAATGCTAGGATTAAATCAGGAATAATGGAAACGAAAGGGCCGCTGCACCTTTAAATTGAAATAAATACGCTGCTTTAGACTGATCCTGTGTGTGTTCAAATTTAAATACCAAATTCAATGGCTGGAGGGGTTCAGAAATCAAATCTTAGCATCATGTGATGTTGAGTTTCTCAGTCTGCTTAGCTGGGTTTTAATGTTCAACCTACAGTATGCAGGAGCTACTGAAGCATGAATCCAGAGGAGAGGGTTGTGGGGGTCACAGTAGCTGCACATTCTCCAAGGAGAACGCTCAAGGTTTTTTTTTTCCTTCTTTTTCTTCATAGGTCACTGAATGCAAAATACCCAGGGCGACAGCGTCTTGTAAAATTTCAGATAAACAGACTGCAGTGGCAGGAATGATGGCTTTTATTGTCCTCATGAAAATAGTCTAGGTGTCACTTTTTAACACACCTACTGTATGATTTAAAGCTGTATTTGCTTTATACCTGGCCTACAATAAAGACCATTTAAATGGGGGAGTTTAGGGGTTTTACAGATTATATCAAATTACTGGGTATTTGTTTGTTCAGTCTCAATGGCATTCTTAGCAAAAGGGCTAAGCTTCAATTATATTATAATAGTAACAAACATTAAAGTTTGAGACAGATTAAAAGAAATGTAAACTGAAATATTTTATTTTGGTATTCTTATCGGCCTATGAAGTGTGTCCTTCTGGTTTTCATTCCAACTGAGCTCTCAATTGCTTTAGACCCTCAATTGAACTAATAATTTGCTTAATTAGACATTTTTACTTGTTTTCAGCTCGTTGCAGATTTCAAGTTAGCTGTTCATTTTATAAGTAACTTGAACTCTGCAACTTTTTAGGAGCTGAAAACCATTAAAAAGGTCTAATTAAGCAAATTATCAGTTTAGTTAAGGGTCTAGTTAAGTAATTGAGAGCTCAGTTGGAATGAAAACCAGAAGACACAGGGGGAGGGTTGGGAACCACTGCCTTATGTGGTTGTTATTTATGTACATGACTAGTTGATTACTACAAAATATGCCGTACATATTTGAATATAGTTAAAATAAATAGTGAGTTAATATTTGTATTTATCCTATAGAAGGTCACATGTGCCTTGAAATGATGATACAGCTACATTGGACATTGCCTCACACTTACTGACATAACTGACATGGGGTTGACCAGTCAATCTTCATTTATTTTAAATAAACAGGTAAAGTAATTTACCTGAGGTGTTTTATAATAAGACAGTTTGGGTATACAAGAAAATGAATCCTGAAAGGACCCTTTAAAAAACATGATAGAAAAATGTGACCTTTTGCATGTCCTGGTAAACAGGTGTGGTGCAACATTGGGTCTTTGTTCCTGTCTTGCTTAGAGCATTAGATATTATATTATAAGGACTGGATGCACTCTTTGTAGCCATTGCACAAATGATTCCATTGTGAATCTTCCTGCAAGAATACTGTACCATACTTCAGCTGTGTGTAGAAACAAAGCAAAGGCTTACAGGATTTGTAGGTTTTTACAAATATACTTTAGCTGAAAATGTAGATGCTAAAGAATCAAGTTGTCCCTACCTGAGTGCCGTATTTCACTGCTGTGAACCTCTTCTGAAACAACAGGGGACAACAATTAGAATTTGATATTAATATATTCTACTTTAAATTTCTTAATTGAAACACACTAATTTCTTTGCAAATCTGAGGCATCTAAATCTCATGTGAACTCCTTTGGTAGAACAATATTAACCGAGTCCCCTAATTTGTTTTCTATATTCTCCTGTGAAATTAACAAGACATTTTGATGAGAAATTATGATTGAATGGAATTATGAAAAATAGAGTGACTCTTCATATAAAGAAATCTAATTTGTCGGGATTTGTGTTGCTAATAGGTTTTGCAATTTGCCTGAAGCTAGAGGATTTCAGTCAGCCTTTCTTTCATTTTGGTTGTTTATGACTATATGTGTCTGCATTAGTCATACACTCAACAGAGAAGCTTCCACATGAATGCAATTCTAAACAACTGCTGTTGTCATTGCTGTCATGGCAACAGGTCTGAATAAAGTTCAACATCTGTGTCTGGAATTGGTATCCTAATTATTGAAACTTACCTGACAGGGAGTCTTCAGTTCTTTGTAACCCTGAGAGTGATTTCCACAGTTTCAGAAAGAGCTCGCAAGGTAAACACAAGCAGTGCTGGGGACCAGAATGTCTTTTAAATTGGACTAAACTAAATCAAAATACAGATACTGTTTTCCTAATGAAAACATGACCAGAGACTTACTGCTGCTTTCACACATCCTAATCGCGGACTAACTAGGTAACATTTGAATGTAAAAACAAGTAATACATTGCTGTTTTCCATTACCTTGGCATGTAAGGTCTCTAGTTTTAATGGCCATGGGTATTTTGATCTAATACATCAGAAATAAGTGTAAGTCAGGAAACGTGGATATTGGATCACCCTTCTTTTTATCTGCATCCAATAAGAGACTTGACTAAATACTTCCATTCCTAGTATACAGTTGGTTAACCTTTAAGATATAAAATTGACCAGCTGGTGATAGATGAATCATCCACTTAATAAATACATCATATCAGTCTGATCAGACCTGAAGTTGATTGGGCTTAGGACCTTGTCCTGTGCAATACACTGCCCACTCTATGACAAAAGAGGCATACTGTTCTTCTGTGCTGTCTAAATGCATGGTTCGATAATGCAGGGTTCTATCCGGCAGAGCCTGAACATTCTATATTGATTTCAGGTCTGTCAAATCACATTGCTTGCAACAGTGTCTGGATTGTGAGAGACAGCACTCTAAAGTGTATTGTTACAGAAACTCTTATAGCCATATCCATTAACAACCGTTGAGTGTTAATCCTTGCATGTTTGCTTTCTGAGTGTTTGTTTCTGAATATGGCTGTTAGAATTTAGGACTTGTAATATCATGCACGTTACAGTACATGCTAATTTGGTACTTACTTTATTTAGTGTATATGCAGAAATTACATGCTCAACATTAGTAGTGGTGACAGAGAATCTTTTCCTGAGGTTTAACATAAGCAGATGCACCTGGGGGAATCTGACAAATGCATGATATATATGTCCAGTCATCTATCTTTCTGCTGTCTGTTTAACCTTACACTGGCTTTCTGTGTGTGTGAGTGTGCTGGAAATGATAGGATCATACTGTTGCTGTGCTTGGCTGGCTTGGTCTGATGGGAATAACAAGCGACAGAGTACTGAGGGGCCTTGGGGAAACAAGATAATTAAATCTTAAATTGGGGTGTATTGGACATCACTAAAAGGATACATTAAGCAGCTGAAGTTTAAAAGTAAATTAGTGCATGTAATTGGCCAATTGGCATTAATGCATATTCACATATTAGGTATGTTGGCTGCTGCTCTGTATTTTAATGTTGGTTTAAATAAATGTGTTACTTGTTCTTTAATTAAAACTCTTTACTTATCCAGTACACAATAGGAGTAACCTTAAAAATCAGGTTAGTGGAGAACAGCCAGAATTTAATACCCGAAAGGATAGGACCAATGTAGCCAATTCCGCCATAAATTAGCTGCATGTTTCTACAGGGGTTACCAGGACCATTACACTGTATTTGCTTCATCAAGGTGCACAGTGTGTACAGGGTTTTTTTAATGTTAAATGCTGCTTATAGATAAAACAGAGGTTTTTAAAATTTCAGTTTTCCCTAAACCACTAACATGATCATGTGAAATGATAGTGTTGCTATACTAAAGGTTGCAATTGTACAAACTGGGAATTAACCATATTTAGCTAATTCACATTTACAGTAAGCCATGTTGACTACATTCAGATAGCACAATAACAAGGGTTATTGTGTTTACCTGTAAGTTCTTGAGATAAATAGTTGATTGTTTTTCATTTGTGGTTGATGTCATAGTTTTCATCAAGGATAAGTGTGTTGACAGTAGTTCCCTTTCTTGTTGCTAGTTATAAAGTATTTATTGTATTCTGCATAGTTAATACTTTGAAATAAATTTCACAGGGTGACATTTCAATAGTGTGCAACCATAAGGTATCTGGTTCCTTACTGCTCCCAAGAGTATTCACCGCACCCTTTTAAGCTTTCAAATACTTTCTGAAATTGGACCTGGAAAAAAAAATTAAGAAAAAATGAAATATAGCCAAGGGTTATAAAATCAAGCCCTAATGTCTGTGGAGTGTTTTGGGAATAACATGCTGTATTTCCAAGCTATTTTCTAACCACTCATAATATATGTTCATATATACAGCACAGTACTTGTTTTAATGAAATTGAATGAAAATTCCAACTGACAAGTTTTCCATTCTTTATGTAACTGATTTATTAGTTTCAATGTCCGTTTAGCAAATATGTTCACACCGCCTCAGTCCCAAAATTATAAGTGTAAAAAAAAATAATTAGCACAAATAGGAGTGTACTAGTTTACAGCAAATAGACAGGACACGAGAAAGGATGGATTTTGATTTCACTGTGTAGTATTGTACCTGACCTTGAGTGAGAAAGTGTAGGATGTGCAGACATTACATTATCCTTTTCTGTATTCTTGGTTAGGCATAATGTGCTCATGACCTAAATAGTTTGAGTGAGTGTGTATTTGTGTAATTAATTGGGGGTGGGGGGGGGGGCAGTCATTAGCAATTACCTTGTATTTCTTATAATTGCCAATTATGTTTCAACAGTATGCCATGATGGAAACGCTGTTGTGGTTTTCCATTATCATGTTATTTGTTGGTGTCTAGGCTAAATTATATTAGGATTGTCTGCGGAAAGAACACTATATCCCTGCTTGATGCTTTTAGTGTCTGCTGTAAATGACTGCATTAGTTATACCAATTATGCTCACAGACAATCATACAGTCATGTAATACAACTTCTAAATTTCACGCTTCAAATGAGTACCACTTGTTAGCATCTCATCATACCTGTAACTGGCCAGAGACAAAAAGAAGAATACAGTTCTTGGTATATGGGAATTCTGTTTTAATCTTCAAAATTACATGTTTCTTAGGTCCACCGCACACAGCCCGACTCAAGCCGTCCCGACTCATCTCATCTGAGTATGCACAGATTCTGCAACCAAAAGAAGCACTTAGCCTATTAATTTAGCTATTGACCATTTACACTGTGCAAACGTTTCAGGCAGTGTTTGACTTTTTGTATAGTTTGTCTACTACACTTTAGCCTGTGGTAAATAAAATCCAACCTGTTGATTTTTATTTGACTTTGGCATTTTTTCCTCAGCGTGTGGATCTAGGGGCTTGTGATTTGTGACCTATTGGAGATTGACGCACCGGTTACTTCTGTTTTAGCGCAGTAAGAAAATATAGGCTGCCAGTAGATTGATAATAAAAAGGTAAATTGATCATTTACCTTTGATTAATAAACGCCTAAAAAAACAATTCAAATGTGCACATATCTGGTATTTTTGAATTTGGGACACTCAGAGCAATTCAAGACTAATGTATTTTACCTGTGGAACTAAAGCTGTCAATATTCCGCCATCTTGTGACAAGTTATATGACAAGCTACGTTACTTAAACCTGTTTCACCATTGGTTGACACCCTTATGACTAATCGGTCTCAGTCAGTCTTGGTTGGCAACCGCCACACACAGACAGACTGATCACATCTGAACGAAACTGCATCTGAAAAAGATTCAACATGTTCAAATAAGGACACAGACTTCCTCCCCCTTTTAAAGACACTTAACACATCTAAAAAATGATACTTGCTGTATCTCTAAATGGGAATCAGATCACTTGCAATTCACCAAAATGGAGATGAAGTCACACTAAAGTGGGCTATAAAGGGTGAATGCACCATATAAATTAATTTTTTGTTCTACATTTAACTCCACCAACAAATTCAGAAATCTCACTAGAAATAAAATTATAAACATACAGGTTTGTAATGGTATTAACTGCCAAAGTGGTCATAAACTTCCAGGAAGGGATTGATTTCTCAAGGAATATTATTCCTTGAAATGGCTGTTAACTAAGACCTCCCATCCTCTTTTACTCTGGACTCCAAGCCCCATTATCTTGACACCTTACAAATGAATAGCCAGTGTGTACAAAGAAAGCCATTAGTCTGAACCAAAAGATAATTCCTTCAACAGAGGTGGAATGATTTCTTCATTACAAAACATGCCTAAATTTGCAGGCAATGTAGTTCTTTATAAATGTCTTCTTCGCTTCCTCGTTCTCGCTCTCTGTCACTTACCCACTTGAGCAGCAAAGCAAAATGCAATATATGTACAGTTACACTGCTCTCTCATTATAACACAGTTGAAAAGAGACATAGTTATAAGGCTGTTATTCATGTGTCCTGCCGTGAAATCCAAGGGAGTAGCTTCATAGATAAACTAAGAACCATGGTTAAAAAATGGTTCTGCACTATAGGGTTGCACACAACAAGGAGGAATTGTATGTGTCTGCTTTGAAAAAATGTTGTATACATGACTTTTTGGTTGCAGCTTTCAATTTCTATTGGAACTACTGTACAAGGGAAATAGAAAGGGCTTTCATGCTTTACATTTGGGTAGAATTTGTAAATGACATTAATGAATGCATTTGGGTACATGTTTTGTTTGTACATGTATATTTACAAACCAGTTACCATGTAACAACTGTTTAAAGAGTAAGTAGTGGGGTTCTGAAAAAAATACCGTTATATGTCCCTGCGTGTTGCTACAACTGTTTAAATAATGTACCTGTCATTTCTTTTCATTGTTACCATCCTGACAACTTTTAACACTTGTAACTTAAGTCTGTTTCAAAGCACTTTTCAAAATGTCCGCTCTAGTGCACTGGGGTTTGCGATCTGTCCTCTAAATCACTGTAAAAAAAAAAACACATAACAAGTGCTCTGGCTTTTATTTTCCATACCACATCATGGATCATGTGTTACCTGTTTGACAATGTGGGCAATAATCCTTACACTATCAGTGCACTAGAGCGGACATTTTGAAAAGAGCTTCGAAACAGACTTTAAAGTTAAAAGTGTTAAATGTTGTCAGAATGTTAATAATGAAAAGAAAAATTACAGGTACATTATTTAAACAGTTGTAGCAACATGTGGGGATGTGTAACGCTATATTTTTCGGAACCCCGCTCCTTTTTGACTGACATCTACTGACAGATGTTTCCCATTGTCAGAACAAGTTTTGTGTGTCGTGCCTTAGATATATGGGCTATAAGTACAGATATTATTAAAAATAACTTTAGTCTCAGCAGTTCTCCTGAGAAGGTCTGAAGAAGGTCATTAGTTTAGAACTGCGTATTGTTGAACAAATCATGAAAGACTGAGCCTTGTAACCTCTTTCATGTCTTCCCCATTTGCAGACATGCAGTATTCTTCACCTTTCTGAATTAAAAATAGAGTTTCTTGATGAGGAACCTGCCTAGCTAATAGAGGGCAGAGATTCTATTTTTTCACTTAAAGACAAGCTGGATTCTGGCAGTGACAGACAAAAGTACTGAAACAGACAAGCTATTAATTTGTTTGTACAAAATATTTTATATTAAGAAGGAGCTGTGTCATCTATGGATGTGACTGTTCCTTTTTAAGGATTCATGTTATATTGATGTTTTTTTTTTTTTTGCTTAAATGGGAACTTTCTTCATTATAATCCTTTCAGTTTTAACTGATGGCAGCATGCTTCACTGGATGCTTCGCTGGACACCATTGGATGCTTCGCTGGATACCACTGCTTTGCTTTTAAACATACACTTGTTAGAGAAGAGTCAGAGCTGCTATTTTTATATCTGTCATCAAACCCAGTCAGCCAAAATATGTGAAACAGCATCAGAAAACTAAATGATGAATAGTTGCACAAGCAGGCCACGAACAGCTATTTGCTGGAACAGTACATTCACAAGTACATTTGGTTATAATACCTGGTTTGTACTGTATGTAAAGGTTATTTCATTCAACTGTTACCTGTTTGGTGTGGAAATTCCTGTGTTGTGTGGCTAATTGTGTATACTAAATCAAGGAGATTTCAGTCACCTATGATCATATAACTTTACAATCATATCATACTGTATAAGAAAACTTCCCCTCAACACACACACCAACACATATTATGTAAACTATTGTTTTGTATGTGCTGTCAAACTTGTCATATTTGTTACATCTGTGTAGTATGCACATTACCTTTGCAATCACATGTCTGTTCTTACAGAAAATCTCCTAAATGTCAGGTAGAATGAGGATGAACTGTGACTATTTGTTAATGGATCTGTGCTGACACTAACACAAGGGTGAAAATATAAAATGTGGCCTTTCAAAGCTTCTGTTCCTGTACCTCAGTGTGATTTTTCATTGAAGCAGAAAGCAATTGCTAACCAGCACATGCTCATTATCTGACTTTGACACAGCACTGAGCTTGTTACATTCCTCTTAATAAAGAAGCTAGCTGATCAAATTGATTCTTCAACTCTAACAAAATTGGCTTGAACTGCCAGCATAGTATTTTAAATTCACTGGATGAACTTAGAGTTCAATCACAGCAAGTCTGCTGTAAACATTAACAAAAGTAACCTATAGTTGTATGTTATATTTAACAAATACATATTCATTATTTTACTGTACGTGTATACCTGTACACATGATTATATATTTTGTTTCATGCTCGATTATTATGTGTATTAATAATTCCAAAACACACATATTAGGATACTAAACAGGATACATGAAATATCATCAAAATTAAAATGATATAAAGTATACCATTAAGGTTGTTTCCAAATCGAGTCGATCTCTCTGGTGGAGAACTATATTATACACAATGCAAAAGTAAATGCAGCTTTTAAACTACACAACATCTGAACACTATCAGAGTTTATCATAACCCAGTAATTAGTTTGCAAAAAAAGAGATTATCCAGAGGATTTTATGTGGTGGCCAAAAAATAAATAAAAAAAATTGTTCTTAGAGTGCAGCTTTACACTCATGAGCTGTGATCAGCATATCAATTTGAAATGGCCCTTCCTTCCACAGACTGTAGCTCTCAATAATGAACATAATTACAATTTTTGGCTGAAACCTTGTTTATATGTGAACCTGGACTGTAACCCATAGATACAAATGGTTGATTTAGTAATGCTTTACACTTGGGGGTGGGGGGTGGGGGGTGGGGGGGGTAATTCAATGCCAAACTAATTAAAACACCCCAGCTCCTGGTATAAAATGAGGCTTAAAATGAGATTATGAATTCCCTGTTCCAATTGGCATTTAATCAGACAATGGATATTTTCAATACGCTTCAAGATAGATTTTCCGTGCTTAGTAAATTAGTAGAGGGATTTGAAAGATCAGAGCACCTATTGGTTGGTTCTTTGTTTTTGTTGAGGGATTCGTAAGACCTCAGGGTACAATCATTGTAATTTTGATTGATTTGAGGAGCAACTCCAGGTGGATCATGTTTATGAAACTGGTAGCACACATGGAAATATGTGAATGACCTGAAACCAAATGGGAGGATTGTAAAATACCCCTTTTGTCTACAGCATTGAAAAAAAGACAACTACTTTTTTGAGACCTATCCATTGAAAATGGGTTTGTGGTAAGAATAATGCATGAATGTGGGTGCTCATTCATCCCGCTCATCCCTCAGTGTTTCAAATGTATTGGCCAGTTGTAATGTTTTACACTATATTGGTGGGAAAGACTTTTAAAATATAGGCCAGAGTCCAGAACTTTATACTTGATTTTTGGGTCTACTATGTGTTTTACCATAGAGGAGATGAAAAACTAAGATGAGTCAGCGGCAAAGTATTCCATTGTGCCATTTGAGTCCCTGTTTGGTTCAGCTTTTATTCTAGCTTTCAGGGGCTAATTATATAAAAGATAGTGGGGGCTTTTAAAGGAATTACTGGTATCAAATAAGCTGTCATCCGTTGCCCTCTGGAGAGGTGTGATTTAGGCAAGCCACATTGCTCGCTTTCTTTTCATCTGATGATTACAGGCTTCCCACTACTCCAATTTTATTCTGTTGTTAACTGCACAACCCCTATAATTATGGTAGCAAAAGTGATTTTGATCTCCTACTGTACTCTGACTCAGAAGAATGGGTATTGGGTAATTTATATAATATAAAGTGTATTATACAAATAAAAGATTAAAAAGGGTCTTTGTTGAAATGCAACCAAATTGATTCAGTCATAAGGAACACCAGCACCAAACAAATCTCTTCAGTATGCAGTATATACTGCTTTATGTCTTTTGGACTGACAGTTGCTTTTGGCCATTTTAGATTTTTACATCATTTTAAAGTTATTATCTAATTGTTGTGAAGTCTGATATTTATTAGAAATTCAATCTACAGGAAACAAATAACAAGAAATGGTGTTACAGACGTGCTCAAATTTGTTGGTACCCCTCCACAAAAAACGAAGAATGCACAATTTTCTCTGAAATAACTTGAAACTGACAAAAGTAATTGGCATCCACCATTGTTTATTCCATATTTAATAGAAATCAGACTTTGCTTTTGATTTTTTATTCAACATAATATTGTAAATAATAAAACAAATAAAAATGGCATGGACAAAAATGATGGGACCGCTAACCTAATATTTTGTTGCACAACCTTTAGAGGTAATCACTGCAATCAAACGTTTTCTGTAGCTCTCAATGAGACTTCTGCACCTGTTAACAGGTAGTTTGGCCCACTCTTCCTGAGCAAACTGCTCCAGCTGTCTCAGGTTTGATGGGTGCCTTCTCCAGACTGCAAGTTTCAGCTCTTTCCATAGATGTTCGATAGGATTCAGATCAGGACTCATAGAAGGCCACTTCAGAATAGTCCAATGTTTTGTTCTTATCCATTCTTGGGTGCTTTTAGCTGTGTGTTTTGGGTCATTATCCTGTTGGAGGACCCATGACCTGCGACTGAGACAGAGCTTTCTGACACTGGGCAGTATGTTTCGCTCCAGAATGCCTTGATAGTCTTGAGTTTTCATTGTGCCCTACACAGATTCAAGGCACCCTGTGCCAGGCGCAGCAAAGCAGCCCCAAAACATAACCGAGCCTCCTCCATGTTTCACTGTAGGTATGGTGTTCTTTTCTTTGAAAGCTTCATTTTTTCGTCTGTGAACATAGAGCTGATGTGACTTGCCAAAAAGCTCCAGTTTTGACTCATCTGTCCAAAGGACATTCTCCCAGAAGGATTGTGGCTTGTCAATATGCATTTTAGCAAATTCCAGTCTGGCTTTTTTATGTTTTTCTTTCAAAAGTGGAGTCCTCCTGGGTCTTCTTCCATGGAGCCCACTTTCGCTCAAAAAGCGACGGATGGTGCGATCAGAAACTGACGTACCTTCACCTTGGAGTTCAGCTTGTATCTCTTTGGCAGTTATCCTTGGTTCTTTTTCTACCATTCACACTATCATTCTGTTCAATCTGGGGTCAATTTTCCTCTTGCGGCCACGCCCAGGGAGGCTGGCTACAGTTCCATGGACCTTAAACTTCTTAATAATATTTGCAACTGTTGTCACAGGAACATCAAGCTGCTTGGAGATGGTCTTGTAGCCTTTACCTTTACCATGCTTGTCTTATTTTCTTTCTGATCTCCTCAGACAACTCTCTCCTTTGCTTTCTCTGGTCCATGTTCAGTGTGGTGCACGCAATGATACCAAACAGCACAGTGACTACTTTTCTCCATTTAAATAGGCTGAATGATTGACTACAAGATTGGAGACATGTGTGATACTAATTAAAGAAACTAATTAGTTTGAAATATCATTATAATCCAATTATTTATTATCTTTTCTAAGGGGTACCAACAAATGTGTCCAGGCCATTTTAGAATATCTTTGTAGAATAAGCAATAATTCATCTCTTTTCACAGCTTCCTTGCTTTATTCTATGACTTACCAAAGGTATGCAAGTATACATGATAAAATAGCTTTTAATTTCATCACATTTCAGGAGGAATGAAGCATTATTTCAATGAGCTGTAAGGGTACCAACAAATTTGAGCACGTCTGTAGGTAGCCATTTGACATGAGTGTAAAGTAGGCCTTATAGATATTGATGTTAGGGGGTGGACTAAACAGGGGAAATGATTGATAGTCAACTTCCCTGACAGGATTCACATTCATGTTCTAACCATTGATCGTCTGCTGGAACAGCCAATTAGAGATTTAATGGTTAGCTACGCGGGCCCCCTTAAGGTAACATTTATCTAGACATAGATCTGACAGGGGTTAAAAAAAATCGTGCTAGCCATAGACTTCTCCGTCTTTATCAGAAGGAATTAGGTTGAACTTTGTCTCTCTGTGTGTATACTGGGCGGCAGTTTGTTACTGCAGATTATTTGTTTCCACTGTTTCAGTTTTATTAGGCTTCCAGTTCAGCTTGATCAATTCAGTTATAGTTGATTAATTGGATTCCAGAGTGTTTACTGGACATGGCTTTAGAAAGCATGAATTGATCTGTTCTGGTCTATGCAAACAGTGTATTTGCATACTAATCTCATGGGAAATGAAAAATAATACCCAACAGCTGCCGAATGGCAGAATCTAGAAACTTCTTTATGAAGTGCTAAGTGTTATTTTTAGACAGCTTGTTTTAAAAATACTAGCAGATTTTGCACGCTGATTAGTCTTATATATATTTCTGGGCCTTAGCATAAAGTAAAAACCTGATATTTGAGGTAGCTGCCTTTACTCTTCTTTAACATTTTAATGTAATGTACTCCCTTGTGGATTAATACAGTCTTCTTATTTTTGTTTTACCTTCTGACAAGACCAAGATAATATTACTATATAGATTAAAAAACAAAACAAAACAAAAAAACTTAAGAATGCCATTTATTTAGGCCATTGATGCTCATCTGGTTCCTAATAGCAAATTGATCCTAAATCTCTGTGCTTTTAGGATTTTAAAAACAAAGTAAGTTAAAGGTAGTGGGGTAGAACATTCCAAACTCTCTCAACCAATTATGTGTATAACCCCTCCCCCTAAAGAAGCACTCTCCTAAATGTTTCCTGGTTGTAACCAGCACTTTCTGCCAGTTGTTTTAAAAATGTGTTAAATAAATTATTTCTGTGTAATGTATTAACAATTTAGATGTTTGAGTAATGAACATGCATCAAAGTACTCTATGATGATAACCAATATACTAACCAAATATTCTGTTTGAAATTGTAATTGTCTGGATGCAGACCTACACTGGGTGTAATGAAAACTATTTACAAAATTAACTTGAACTACCATGGCTTACGTTGTCATAAATCTATAACAAAAAAAAAAGAGCCAAAATGTGTGAAGTAGATTTTAAACAGCTTTCAGATGAGATAGAGGGATACATAGATCAAAGACCAAAACATTTCCCTGTACTTAGAATGTTTTCCTTGATGAGCCCTTACAAATGCAAATAAGGAAAAGGACACGTAGCAGCCCAAAAGGTGACATTTCATTTAAATACTGACTGATACACATGAGAATTAAAAACTGCCATGATGTAACCTGGTCAGATCAGAGTCTACCTTGACAGGTAACTTCATCTGAAAGGTCTGAGTCGTGTTCAGCAGCTGGTCAAGATAAAAGAGAATGTGAGAGTGAGCATTCAAGCGTTCTGTTCGTCGACTCTTAAAAGATCAAAGATGTCTCCCCAGCAAGCTCAAATGTTTAATTTTAAATGTGAATTATTGTCTACTGTAGATTCGACCCACACAATGATAAAAATAGCACACGTAAATTGGTTAATTCAGTCAGTCACAGAATCACACTTGCTTATTGCATGATGGGAGTGCTTGGTTCGCTTTTCCCATTCACATGCTAAACTGACCCACATAGGATATGTTTGCATGAAATTATTTTATTTGATAAATCTATGCGCTTAGACAAAAAAAAAGTGACAACCCCAATGGAAACAGACTGAATTGACCTTGTGTATTTTAGAAACGTTATGCAAATCGAGGTACTGTATCTTGACCCATATATAATTAATGGAAACAGGTATATTCTCATGGAAAGCAAGCACCTCACCCAGCTAACCTGCTCATCATGCTCTGATTTCTAGTTTGTGTGCCATGTAACCACGACTCCACTCCACAACAACTGTTTTATGCCATATGTAATATTTGTTTATAATATTAATAAAAGAACAGAGCTTTTTTTAATGTAGCTCATATATCCAGTCATGATTTCTTACTTTTTTTGCTTTTGAATTGTTCATTCCAACTCCATTAAATAAAACAACACAATACATAAAACAAAACAAATATTAATTACTCATACTCAGGAAACTAATAATAAGATGCTGAAGGAGGGGAAATATGTAACGAGCTCTATGGCTTGAAATTGATTTTAATGGAAACCTGTTTTTCCTTATTATGCTAATCACTTTTGCCGGATTTTTAGATACGCATAACTGCTAAATCACTTTGAGGTTTTAATGGAAACAGTTTCATAAGTGCAGCTCATGATCTTAACAAAAGTAGGGAATGCATGGGAACAGTCCTCCTTGCTAATGCCGATAAGTACAAGACGGGTGGCAAACTGGCACTACTGTATAGCGAGGGTGGCAAAATAACAAGGGTTGTTAAACCCCAGTGAGTACAGAAAACACACAGTTTCAGCACAACAAAGACAATAGTGTGCTTTGTACAGAAAGCAACAAACACAAGGGTAGCAGAATAACAGGTGCAAATAAGTTACACATATTGTTTCACATAGATGCAAACGGTGGATGGAATCCAAAGGTAACGCTGTAGTGAGGATTTTGCAGTGTAAAAAGATGTCACTTCTTCATGCTTCTGTCTTAAAACGTTTTTTACCTTGAAGTATTATCAGTTTTTACATGAATCTAGGAGTTATTCTGCAGCTGTTTAGGTTTCATCTTGCCCCAAATTAGATTAGATACTGTACATTTCATAGAGTTTCTGATTCTCCTATCTTGTCTCATTAATCTTCAATGTTTTTTTTTATTATTTTTTATTAGGATTAGCTTAGATTCCATTAGGAAACCCATTTTAAATATGTCTTGTGTCTCTTTCAATATTCATGAATGGCTTCAAGTCTTTATAGCGATTCGTCACTCTAAACTTTTAATTATGTTATACACTGGGCATTGGAAGCGTGTTTGTTAGTGTTGGAAGCCAGGTTGCAATAGGGGCGGCTCCGGACGGTGGCATAAAGGGCATCTGAATAGAAGCTGTTGGCAGTTGCGGGTAGAAGCGCAGAAGTCTTGAGCGGAGGCATGGAGGTTGTGGAGGCAGCAGGGGTCGAGGATGGAGGCACGGAAGTTATATTGAAAGGCACTGTAGACATAGGCAGAGGCATGGAAATCACGTGCTGAGGCACAGAGGACATGGATTGAAGCACGGAAATATTAATTTGACTGGAGGATTCAACGGCAGAAATTCTGTTTGTTAAAGTTGAAATTGTTGAAATGCTGAAAAAAAGAATTCATATATAGCATCTGTGTTGGCAGGAGTAAGGACTGCAAGGTGATTAAGGTCAATTGTAGGAGCTGCAGGTGTGGTGAGCTGGGCGTTAGGAATGGAGTGAAGTACTGCTGATTGAATGGCGCTCGCTTCCATTGAAACTGGTGGAGAAAGCAACTGCTGTTGGATGATGCGTGTTTGAATGTTTTCACTGATTGATTGTGCAGGGCTCAATTCGGCTGATTGTCGTTCCTGTTGATGGCTCAAGGCTGAGCAGCCAGGAATTTACAAAGTGAATTGAATAATACTTTCCTGCTTGAACCACTGGGAATTGGGACCTTATTTGCATGAAGGAATTTTGGTAATCTCGGAGTCGGACAATTTTTATAAAGAAGGGGTTTCTTTCCTTTAGCATTTTGCATTTTTTAAATGTGTTCGCTTTTTTGTGATTTTTTAAATTATTATTATTATTATTATTTGTTTATTTAGCAGACGTCTTTATCCAAGGCGACTTACAGAGACTAGGGTGTGTGAACTATGCATCAGCTGCAGAGTCACTTACAACATCTCGCCCGAAAGACGGAGCACAAGGAGGTTAAGTGACTTGCTCAGGGTCACACAGTGAGCTGGGATTTGAACCGGGGACCTCCTGGTACAAGCCCTTTTCTTTAACCACCGGACGGGTCTCTTCACTTGTGGTCGGCTGGAGAACGACGGGAGAATCCTGTGATAGCATGTCATCTTCGTAGTCTAACTCCAAGTTTAATTCAGACATTTTTTTTAAATTGAGAACGCAGTTTTAGGATTGCATTTGGATTGCGACAGCAATGCCCAGGTAAGTTTTGTGATTTATATATCATACGAGGAAGTGATCTAATGAGACAATTATTCAATAATCCTAAATGGGAGAACAATCATTCAATAATCCCTCACCCAAAATTTCAGCCTAATCTTCTTAATTGTTTCTTGGATATTTTATGAGAATGGAATTCTTAGGTGTCTAATAATGTTTAAAATCAATAAACATTCTTATAAAAGCTACAATATACTGCATATTACAGATATGTAGTATGTTATATATGCCTTAATAATTCAAGGCCTACCACTATATAACAGTACATAATATAATAAGTGGAATTGTGATATTAAAATCAGTATTCCATTGACTTTTCATCAGAAAATGTGCATGCAGTACTGAATTCAACTGACTTGATTCCCAGCCCTTAGTCATGCTCAATTTGACTGTGAATGGAAACAAAGCACAGTTATCAGAATGGCTTTTTAATATTGTAGTCGATTTACAGTAACATACCAGGGAGCGTGTCTTTAAGAAATGTACAAGCTGAACATGGAAACAAATCTTTACAAAACATATATTTTCACTGTGAAAATGTGTTTCTAAAGTACTGTACTATATATATATGTTTTAATTATCTGTGCTGATCATCGATTGGTACCCTGTTAACCACTAGAGACATCTCATTAGTATTGATAACCATTAATTAGGTTTGTTGTTTTTAGATTTCTTGTATCAGTCTCTTGGTAATTGCTACCATACAGAGACCACACAAAAAGACCCAATGTTCCTGTCATGTTTTTTGTCATTTAATTTAGCTTTCTTCAATTGTTGTCAGATACTATTTAGTGTGCAGTGTTGCAGGAAGGAAATCCAGTTTGAATTCATTAGCACTGTCAATTAAATTGCATAATAATAGGAATACAGAACAGCCCCTTCTTTTTTAGTGCTTTAGCCGTGTCCAGTAGAAGATATTGAAAAAATTGCTTTGCAAACCATACTAAAAGCTAATTAAATAGTTGTAGTGTTTTATATGAAAAAAACAAAAAAAAATGTAGACTGGTAAGATTAACTATTTTTTCTCTTTTTTTATTGACTTTTTAAATAATATTTACGTATTTAAATTGATAAATGTAATTTAGTTGTGTCTTCCTGAGCTATAGAAAAGCTTGCAGATTACATTCATAACGTCTTTCTCCTGCAGACAGTAGAATCCACAGAGTGCCAAGATGCTTCAAGTTGGGGGCAGCTAGCTGAAATTAACTGGACTGGTTTCTGATGAATAATGTAACCTCTGAAATAGCTTTGTGCTGCAGCTAAACAGCCAGAAAATATGTCTGGACATTCAAGAATGCAATTTATTAGTAGTAGTCATATTAAATTATGGAGTCTCATGGTTGGTTTCAGACCCTGATTAGCACTAATCCTGGACTACCCAAGTTTTGCTAATCGGACCTGAAAGATCATAACTTTAGTATAGCAACTATATAGGCTATTGTAAATGGTTCCATTCAAAGCTCAATAATTTGATTTTAGTTGGGTGTAAAAGACTGTAAATGTATTGGTTTACTGCATGTGTAGTTTATTTTCCCCTTGTGGTTACTGCATAATTCACCTACTATAGCACATGATCCCAAATAGACATTTAAAGCATTTTACTTTCTGGCTGAATTTACTGTGGTCCAGGATTAATGCATTCCTGGTTGCTGAGATGATATTAAAAGAAATGCCTAATCCAGTGCTGTATGAATGTGTTCATTGTGGAATAGAAGGGTTTTTATCATTTCAGAGATAGTAAATGGCCTAGAGGCTCTTCCAATAAATATATACACAGAGACCCCATTCAAACTTGCAATTTAAGTGTCTCAGGGCTGCTTTTTCTCATATCCGAACGCCCCAAGAAAGAAAAGGCAGCCCAGGGCCGGCCTAGATTTAGGCCGCCATTTCGATGTGGCCCAGGGCCTGCAATCTGAGACCTTTAAATATGTATGAATGCAAAGCAGACTTAAGCTTTTCATATCACATTACCAATTTGATTATCTATAATAACATGGAAAAACAGGGATTTTCCATGATGTCAGAGATTGTTTTGTTTTACATTTGGGGAGGGGCAAAAAACATGCAAGTCTTTTTTTGTTTGTTTGGTAATAACCAAATCAATACATATATAAACATTAACACAGGCAACTTTGCTTTAAATTTACGTAAACATTCCTGTCTAATAAAACTGCTTCCGGTATTCAAGTTCAGTGTTGAATGAGTCTTCAGTTTACTTCAGTCAGTATCCAGAGCTGTTCAAAGATGCCGAAAACAATAACAATCACCCCTAAAGATCGGATCAACGAGTTTGGCAAGGACGAATTTCACGTCGATGGTAATGTGCTGTTTTGTACTTCATGCAGCAAGGCTGCAGATTATACTCATAGGCAGAACACATGGGAAGCGCTAAACATACATTGGATTAAATGAAACTTAAACAAACACCAAACTTGGGATTCTTTTCTGCACACAACGCCAGCGTCTCACGACAATCTGGCTGGAGAATGCTGCAGCTCTATTTTACAATAGCCATCCGGATGATGAAGACTCGGAGTTGAAGTAACATGATTTTTTTTTTTCTTACAACAAGGAACTATTTGTAATATTTGAAATAGAAAAAAGGTTGTTTGTTTTATTGATTAATGCCACTGGTAAGCTTGTAACCTGTTTAGAATTTGAAAGTGTAATACATTGTATTTTCACTGTAATATGTCAATGTCTGTTATAGTGATTGTTATTGTCAATGTTATTCTACTGCCGATAGAGCAGTAGTTTATTATGTGTCTTGCATGTTGTTGAGCAAAGTGTATTTGATATATCTGACGGTGCATTGCTGTATTTAGGGCGCTTCCTTTAATGAAGTTGCCGTAACTACATGTGGAACAAGGGTTTTGTTATAGCCATATGTTTGTTAATCTTCCAAGAGAAGGGGTAATGCTGATGTTCAGTCTTGTAATGGTTAGGGACTAGAGAATAATAATGACAATGATAATAACAATAGAATAGTTAACGATCGTATTTATAAACAAAGACGCCCATGTAGGTTAAAAACAAATACGTAACTGAGAAGAAACATGTGTAATGTAAATTATATGAATGTTTATTGTAAATGGAATGAATGTTAAATAATTTATTTTTGTTTAAAATGATTCCAGGTGTAACCGGTTATTGAATAATAATTAATTATTATTTAATGCCATGTCTTTCCTTAAGAGGGAGCAGTAGTATTAGGTGGTCAGTCGTGGCTTGTCTTGTGAATGTCAGTCCTTGTATGTACAACCTGTTAGTTATTTGCAATCTGAGTGAAGCATCCATTACGAAAATAAATACTTGTACCTGTGAACACTAGCAAGTTGCTGTTTCCTGCGTTCTAAATACCTCCGTGTTCTTGAAAGAATAATGCGATTGTGGGTAAGCTCGGACCGTCACCCTTTTGCACACCATAACATTAAGTCAAAATAGTCAATAATGTATGTTTATTTTTAATATATATACCATAAAATTGCTGCAGTGCTGCATTGAAAAAATCTGCTATAAATCAAGTATTACTGTATATCCTAGTAGCTCCATAGCTTCCATTCTGAGTGCAGGCTAGTGTTCCATTAAAAAAAAAAAGCAATTCACCACATTTTATGCCTGCTTTTCAGTCACATATGTGAACGCGTAAAGGTGGCTTAAACCGCAAATGAACGGGGTTGCAGACCTAAATATGCGGCAGCCCTGGGCCAGCACAGTAGAGTGAACGGGGTCAGACAGCGTGTGAGCAGGAGGAGATGTAGCAGAATGTTATATTGATTACAATTTCAGTAGAAAATTTAATTCACAGGATTGTCAAGGCTTTTTGAGTCCTGTGTCATAAAGGCTGTATCTCCACGGAATTATCAAGGGAAGATAGATGTCATCGTCTCTGTAGTGATGAATATAATTTTCTTCACACAATGTCATATTAGTAATAACAACAGATTGATACCGGATAAAAGATAGAGGAGGTCCAAGGCCTGTCTTTGCAATGCCTATACATGCCAAATGAAGGGATCCAAGAAGCTTTGTTGGGTAGTGATGTTATGTAGCATAAAACCTACCTAACACTATATCTCAAGCATAATCACTTTGAAAACGGTCACAACATGCACTTAATTCCTGAAATTAAAAATGACAATGGTTCAAGTTCATTTCTGTGACTAATGGTAATATATGTTATGTTGTTAAGATTTTATGTTTTTATATGAATGTTGTGTGAGGATTATGCACATCGGTATAGAGTGTTATTGACCCTTTCTGAAGGTGTAATGCTGTTCAATCCCCAATTAAAAATGAATACATCATTGATAATATTTTCATTTGTAAAAACTGTTACATTTAAATGATGATGAGTCCTAATTTACATTTTTCGCTACGTTTCACATTTTAGTATGCAACATTTCTCACTTTTGACACTGTATGTACTGTCCTTGTTGCTTCTAATTTTCTTTTGAATTACACTCTCAAGGTGATACAATGTGAGGTAATTCTCGAGACCTAGCTTTTTATTTTTACCATAGAGCTTACAGTTATTAATTCATTAATTAATAAGTGTCTTAAGTGCTTATCAATAGGCTTTTCTTTCAGGTGTTTGAAAGTAAAATATGATTGAGTTCTACAATTGGAAACTTTTCTGCATAACAAACACTTTCAAAAATATGTAATGGTTCTTCCCAAGTAGAAACCCACCAATATATTACAGAGAACTGGTTGTTATATAAATAATGATATCCACTGATGGGAGTTCATTATAGTGCACCTCACAAGCTAGACTGAAACACACATATCACACCAGCATAAACACCTGCAACTTGCATGTTACACCAGGATTAAACCTTAAACTGTAGTCAAGCTCTGAATTTTGACCCATAACATTTTATTTAACCTTTGTTTAGCAAACAGAGATTTGTTAAGTGGCTAGATTGTAATGTGCATTTGTGTGCTGGTTTATGAAGTTCACAATTTAAATAAATAATGCTACGGCAAATTTTTCAGGAGTAAATAATTTTGTGACCCCAAGGATTCTTAGCTTAGTGCTATTGGGTAAATACTGTACAGTAAAGCACCAGTATCCTAAAACAAATGCATTTACCCTGTATATATATATATTATATATTATCTAATGTTACAAACTGTATACTGCTGACTTGGTATGCAATTAAATTCCTTATTTTCTTTTACAGCCACTATAGTGTTAAACGAACTGAACTGGACTGCAGCATTGGAAGATGTTTTTAAGAAGAACCGTGATGAAGATCCCACGTTGCTGTGGCAGGTGTTCGGCAGTGCAACTGGTTTGGCACGATATTACCCAGGTATGTACAGAACTGTAATGGGTGTCTGATACTTTAGGAAGCCACAATGGTCATACTTTTTTTTTTTTAAGGGCCATCAAACATGAGAACCCTGATTTGAGATTATTATTATTATTATTTTTTCTCTTTAGTAAAACAGTTTTTTTTACAGATGTGGACTCATCCCAGTAAAGATGTAATTATACTCAATTGCTAAACACTCTCACCAGTAAACAGTAAATCACAATAGTGACCTAAAACTGGACAAAGCACCAGACCAACCGTGTAACCTAAACAGAATAAATTATTAAGGAATTGTGATTCCAAAAGTGACCACTACAGGCAATTATCATGACACCAAATTTAATTGTATTAAAGTAGAGCTTGTTTAGCATACTATCTTATGTCTGTTAACAATGTCTAATTATAAACAAGAGAACGACTGCTATATTGTAGTCATGTGACAGTTTAGGTTTCTGCATGATAGAGAGAGAGTACAGTTTGACACACTGCCTTTTTATTGGGAGACAGTGATATTTCATGATTCTCTCAGTCAAAAACGTTGTGTGGCCACATATGTTTTTAGCAGTACCTACCATTACAAATAAATATCCATTTTACTTTATTTTATCCATGTGGTCAAGCCATTCTGTCAGTGATCCCTATGTATTATTCTCACATAAACACCCCACTCTCCATCCAGTATCTTTGCTGAAGCTAATTAAGTAAAAAGAAATTAGATTTTCAAAACATTAATTTCCTACAATTTATGAACCCTCAATTGGTTACAATGGACATGCTGAGCTTTTAGTTTTCACATGTATATGTGCTGTATTTTGTTAATCATTTATGAACGTGGCAAATCACATCCTAAATTATTCAATTAAGAAGCAATTAAGCAGTTAAATGATTGCCATGTGACATGTATTACATTTTTATAAATTACTTTCCTATTTTGTTGCTAATTAATACTTAAGAGTGGTTGAGCTAATGTAAGGTTGCATCCATGATGTGAGCGATGCGAGCAAAGTTGCTGAATGTCAATCCATACCAGACACGACTTGAAAACGATCCAAAAGACTGGAAATAAATACAAGACCCCGCCCATGCATTCCTATTGGACACACTAGAGATGGGCTGTCCCATTACAAAACAGGTCTTGTTTTGATGAAAGGTTACCACCCTGACCTCCGGCAAATCTGTTGTAAAATAAAGGTTGGACCTGTAAAATCTATAGATCAGAGTTATTGAACATCCCTATATATCCAACAGTTTTATTGTTATCATTATTATTAATTGTACAGTTGTAGTTGTAGTATTTTTTTCTTTTTTTTTCATGGTGCCAGTAGTCCAGTTCATCTGCAGCTGTCAGAAGACAGCTGGGCAATATAGTTGAACTGATATGTTCTACAAAATTATTTTATTGTTACACATTTATATATACAACTTACTGCAATCTCAATTGCGTTTCTTTACAAATTCTTTCTTTGATCCTTTTTCTTTATTAACTATTAAGTATTTTAAAGTGCAACATTATTATTATTATTATTATTATTATTATTATTATTATTATTATTATTATTATTATTATTATTATTACATTGTTGTTGTTGTTGTCACGCACTACATAATCACCATCTTCATTATTATTATTATTATTATTATTATTATTATTATTCGTGTTATTATCGGCAGGTGACCACTTGCCTTGTATTATTATTTACTTTTATTTAGTTTTTCCTTTTAAAACAGTCCAGTGAACTTGACAGAAAATGCTTTATAAATATGGCTCATAATCTTCAAAACTATGTATGAGCTTGGTATGTGTCACATAGAATACAAACGTGTTGCTGGCTTTATTTTACAACGTATAGAATAGTATGAACTCGATAATATTTTTGTTTGTTTGGTGAATCTCCACAAAACTTCACTTTATGCGTATGTAAAGACCTTGGACCACGGATTTGTGCTACAGAACAATTTAGTGAACAAAATGTTATTTATCATGAAAACAAACAAACCAACCAAAAAAAAGCCATAGCTTAAAATTAGTTCAAATTATGTGAATGCGGGGGTCCTTTTTTGTGTCATTTTTAAAAGCCATCAAAAGTGCACATTTTTCATTTAAATGCTGGATATGTAGACTGCATGTATGGTCCGGTTTATTAATAAAATCAGAAAGAAAATGCTGCTAAATGCACCACCTGCAAGCCACCCAGGCATTGTCTTTCTTCTGGATGTCTTTGTAGTCGTTCAGTTTGCAGTCCTATAATAATGGATACTGCTGCACCTCATAAATTAACTTTTCGTTGTCTATGATTAACTTGTTTTGAGGCGTGACTTGTTTTGAGGCATGTGTTAACCTTGCTTCTTATTGGTCAGTTTCATTCCAGTCGTGTGACGAAAAAAAAAATAGATACAGCGACGCAAAATTTCTCAAAACGACGTTGCTCGCTTCTGGTGTGGATACTCCCATTTGACTGCAGTGACTTCTAAATGATTCGCTCACGTCCATTGTGGATACGGCTTAACTGAGAATCATTAACTGTCTACCATTGCCTAATTGTATCTTAATGTTTAAAACGTAACATCTGTTTTCAGAGCTTTGAGTGTCAGCATGCTGTTTTGAATCCTTAAATTAAACACAGACATCAAGTGAAATTGCTGCCTGTCAATTTGAACTCTAAGCAGGTTGTTCATTATTCCACTGTAATTAATTATAGCCATGCCAAAATATCAATATTAACTTTAAAATGTGCCAATAGAGGTTTTGTTTTAGTTTTTTGGAAGATTAATACTTACGGTGGTTCATTTCCTGATCTCAATTATAGTGGTTTAATTAACTTTCTTCAGTGATGGTATAACAGAGGTATTCCAGTGCTCAGTTCATCCTAACGTTATGCATGTATCAGCTATCAAAACATGTGTCGGTACTTGGCAGTGGGGTTTAAAATGGCGTATTGCTTATTACAGTATCTGGAACAGGAAATGTTGACAGGAATGTGATGAGTTCTGACAGACAAACTGGAAGTAGGCTGGGTCTCTGCATGTAAGAGGCACAGCAAGGCAGATAGCCTCAAAAGAAGTTTAGGAAATAAAAATACAAATAAATTAAAACAGCATAGTTTCTGAATCTGTTTGGTTCATTTAGCTGGCACTGTGACTTTAAAGATTCAACTGTCCGTGGTACAGTAACATACTTACGGTGATGCAGTTATAGCAGCATGTATAGTACTGTACACTGTAATAATTTTCTTTAAGGGGTGGTACAGCAGACAGTGAAACTAAAGCTCTCCTTTGAGACTGCATGTCTGGCAAAGCCTTGTTAGAGTCTTAGTATCAGATCCATCTCCAGACTCAACATTGTTTGAGTTGCGTCATACTTCCTAATCCATTATGCATGATATATCTCATTATATTGATGCTGTATACCAGGGGTCTCCAACCCTGGTCCTGGAGGGCCTGTGCCCCTCTTGGTTTTTGTTCTAACTGTACACTAAATTAATTAATTGGACCAATTAAACTCCTAATAAGCACTTAATTGGTCTAAATAAGTAATTTAGGTTACAGTTGGAACAAAAACCAGGAGAGAGACTAGCCCTACAGGACCATGGTTGGAGACCTCTGCTATACAAACATCATGATGCTCCAAAAACATTCTCTATAGTGCTACCAACCTAAGTTACTGGTAAAGAATAGAATCATAATGAGATGAAGAAGTATGGTATGACAGGGTGTTGAAATATCACAATGGCTGTAGGTGATATTGTGAAATCTTTCAATGGATGGAGCGTGTGATTGACTAGTCAGAGAACAGCATTTCTGCCTGCTGTTTTATAATTTAAGATAACATACAATTCCTTATAAAGCAGCAGAATTTGCTGATTTGAGGTTAGAGTTATGCTGTGCCTGTGGGGGGGGTGATGCAAACAAAGCAAAAGTTAAAATTACTTGTTTTAGAATACATGTAAGTAGGAGTGGATACGTGAGGATAGATGATAAAAACCAAGAGGTTTTAGAGACTTAAGCAGCCCCTGGATCATCATTAAAAAACTTGATCTTGTGACTCCAGCAGACTTTGTTATTAACCTACATTCAAGCTTCCGTAATATATTGTGATCTTCATACTAAACCTTGAAATACAGCTTTGAGTACGGTATGTGAATAAGAGAAAGAACACAAGGTTTATAAAGTGTCTTTAATCTCTCAGTGAAACAAAAGCCAATGCTAGTATGTACACCTACAATTCCAGAAGGAAAATACACATGTAAGCAAAATACACTGTGTGAAAATTCTTGGAGCTAAATCTAACTTAATATGTGATCTGACTATTTATCTCATCAGTCCCTGGTAAAAGGTCATGGGTGCCATCTCCAGACGCATCCGTCTTATACTGGTGCTGTACACACCCCTTTGGCTTACTAATCTATATGCAGGATATTTCTGTGTGCCTTTCGAAATTGTCAGGCAGTTATGAAGCAAATCTATTACAATATAAAGTTTAGTTGTTTATTTTAGATCTTCAACCTTTAATGTTTTGTATGTTATTATTTGTAGTTTATTGTATTGTGTTCCTATTACTGTTGTCAAAACACTCTTTTAAAGTCTACATGGTCAAAGCCACAGTTCTTCATTCATTTTTTTCAGTACATGCTATAGTATGTAGGGCTGTATCTGAAGCCACCATAAAAACAGTTTGAGAAACCATGCTGAACATATAGGGGTGCATTTCTATTTCATTTGGATGATCATGCACATTTTTAACAATCCACATGAGCAATGCATTTCATCTTCTTTTAAACTGTTTTACTCTTGAGGGGATACAACATATTTCATGTTCTTACTTGTTTAAAAATACCATTATGTTCCCCAATCAAACTGGACTTCATTTATGTATTTGTTTTAGCCTCTCCATGGATGGATTCTTCAAAAACACCGAATAAGATTGACCTGTATGATGTTCGCCGGCGGCCATGGTGAGTGATAAAAAGTGTACTTTGGAAGGGGAAGCTGAATTTGTGAAATCACTGCCAAATATATTGCATTTAGAACAGGCTCAGTTTATACCAGCTTTAAAAAGCATTCTAAAAATAATGAAGGGTCAGATTTCGATGTGACCTAGTTAGTGATACTGCTGCACAATTAAAGATATTGCAAGTCATTAGCCATAAAGGTTGGTAGTACAAAATATCTTTAGAAATTTATATTCATAAACAAAATGCATGCTTTGCACTTAGGATATATAAGCTTACCCTGAAGCTTTTTTTATAATTAGTTGTACAATATCTTTGTAGTTGACATTATCGACATTATTTAGTTTTAAAATATAAAGGGACAGTATTGTCAAGGCCTTTAATCAAGGGAGAACGAGAGAGACAAAGAACTATTGGTTTATATAAAAAAAAAAAAGTACCGAAAATCCAAACAGCAAATATATTATTTATGTAATTGCAGGTACATTCAGGGAGCTGCCTCACCTAAAGACATGCTGATTCTGGTGGATGTGTGAGTATTTTTACGATTTGTGCACCTTAATTAAAATAAGGACATGATTGTGTGTGTGTGCGCGCGCGTGTGTGTGTGTGTGTGTATCTATGTATGTAACAGTCTACACTAAAACAGACAGAGTCTCTTGCATGCCCTCTATGGGTTGCAGTTTGATTTAGCCCAGGAGTAAGAGGCTGGTAGAATGCAAAAATCCAGTGGACACAGGGCATCTTGTTTATCAAGACCCCACCTAGCAACTGAATCCATCAATGCAATATTTACATCTGCTGTTAGTTCTTGTCTGAGATCTGACTGTCATTTCCAGGCAATCGATTTGACAGTCCCCACCTCAGTAACCCTTTCTGCTTCAGTGACTGAATGTCTCAATTAAGACTAAGTGACCCTATTCCATTTATAATGGCTTTAGTGGCCGACCACCATCTTTCTTGTGCTTACTCGGCCACAGCTGACAGATATACCTTGCGTTTTCACACTGTAGCATTTATAAGTTTTAAAAAAGAAAAAGAAAACCTCTGACTGATGCCTATGTACCTTGGAAATTTGACTTATAGTGGTGCACCACAGGTCTCTGTATGAGTTAACCTGCCAAAAAAGGACAGTGGTGGTATCATTCACTTGGGGTTTGACACTGGCTGCATTTTAGACTACTGATCAAGTGTTCCTGCTGTAAATTGTGCTGTAACAAGGACAGAGCTAAATGGAGACAATAAAAGTGAAAATCAGCTTCTTCTTTCCAGTTAACTTTCCAGAGCTAGTTCAGTCTTTTTGATTCATAAACTGTCAAACATAAAGCAATTGTTCCATCTGTTTTTATCACATTATTTTTAAGCCATCCCTGTTTCAGTTTTAATGTTGGTTCATTTTTCTTAGTTGTCATGCAATTTTAATTCACAGTTCAGGGTATATATCTGCATCTGGTACTGTATGTGGGATTTATTAAGTCTTTCTGTAGTATATCTTATCATAAAACTGTTGTCAAACCACTCTTTTAAAGTCTACATGATCAAAGCCACAGTACTTCATATAAAAGAAAGGTAAAATATATTTACACATGTATTTTACAATTACTTCTGGAAATCGTCCCTGGACTACCTGGGCCCTTTCAAAAGTTAAAATTGTCACATTCATTTGGCAGTGTGATCACAAGTTACTGCACATGACTATGCTTTTACCATGGTATACCATAATGGCAGTCCTCTCATTACATATTTCTTTATTTGTCATTCATATAGAATGTTCGTATGGACATTAATGGGCACAAGGTTGTTATTTTGTTGTTTTTATGATATTTTCCCAACAAAAGCATCATGATATTTTAATTTAAATTGACAGCCAATGTAAGTTGCTTGATATTGTAAAGGTTTATTGAAATTTGAATGCTATTTGCCTCGATTTGATACCAGGAGTGGAAGTGTTTCTGGCCTGACGCTCAGGTTGATCCGGACATCGGTGTCTGAGATGTTGGAAACACTTTCTGATGACGACTATGTGAATGTAGTTTCTGTAAGTATGTTTTATGGCACTAACCATGCCTTCCATGCTTTTCATTAAGTCAGCAACCAAAAGGAGACAATCTTTGATCTATGAATGTAATAGAACCTAATACAAATGTTAAAGAAACTAGTACACCTGAAATATTATGTAAGGTTGATTAGGTAAGCACAGAAACTGTATGTAATTGTAGCAGGAACACTAAATGTACTACTTTTTACTACTGCCCAGGTTGACCGGCTTGGATTTAACTTTCCATTAATGGTTCAATTTAATGTTCTTTGTTTACGGTGCCATAAACTGAACCCAGAATGCCATGGCATTATAACTGGATATTCATTTTAATGACTAGTGAGGCATTGCAACTGTTCTATTTCTAGTCTTCCCAAACATGTGATTCTAGTGTAGATAAGCAGCATAAGCACCCAACCAATCAGTGCTGGTCATGTAGCTTAGCCCAATGATGAGTCATATGTTCTTTCTAAAACATTTAAGAGAACGTTCAAGCTTCCTGTACCAGGAAATGGTCCCCTTTAAACATGCAAGGCATGTGTTTTACTCAGATTCGTCTTGAATGGTTCATATGAGGTGACTAGATAATTGCCTCACAAAGTTAACCCTTCACTGCCACAATAGTCAACTTATCTAAGCTGAAAGTTGAAATACAATTGAAGTAATAGAAGATAAAAAGTTAACTGAACCATTCTGCAGCATTTTTTATATGATTTAGAAGTAATGATAATGAAATAAGTTTGTGTAAACTTATTTACTATTGAAGAGTGAGTGAGAAAAAAAAGAGTGAATAGGAGTGTCAGGATGTAGTGGGTGGCGCAATAGAAATGACGTCACAACAGCCGCTTTCCAATCAAAAGAAACCCCTCAAGGGTGCTTTTATTGCACACAATAACAAAAAAACCTGAACAAAACCAGCAATAAAAAGAATAATCAAGTAAACAAGCCGTATACTTTTACTCTACATAATATTCCTCCGTGCAGCTGGTGCCAGTGTCATGCAGCATGGCGCAGGGGTCTGTGGCCAATCAGTTTTTATGCAGAGAGGGTAGCTCTGGACTGGTCGTCCCTTTCAGTCAAGTGCAAAAAGGTAAGGCACAAAACAGGTAGAGCAAGAACAAAGGCAATATGATCCGGCTCCAAAAACTCAAGAGCAAGCTTCCCAAAACTGCACCCCTAAATACTGCCAGGCCCCTCCCTACAATCAGCACTGCACCAAAATCTGCCCAATCGATGCACACTGCAGCACTGACCTTGAGGAACACGCCCAGTAGTACAGCAGCTTCGGACCTACCAAGATGGCCGACCTCCAGTCCCTGCTGTGCCCAGATGTCAGCACTTCCGGTCAGAAGAGCCCCTATTTTTGAGTGCAGCGCCCTCACTAGTCGGGAGGGAGATTTACAGCTCCGATTCATTCTCTTCTTGTCACAAGCAGATTAAAATCCAGTAATAAAGCTTATTTAAATATTATTTAAATATTTAACGTGTTGTTAAGTATGTGTGACTCACATTAAGTCTATTGGTAAAATTCTTCAATCTGGTAAAATATATGACTCCTTTATATGGATTGTAAGTTTGGAAATGCATTGCAAGTAAAATGGGGCTTGTTCTGGGTTGGGGGTACGGGTACTGTAGATAAGAAAAAAATGAAATTTGGATCTGTTGAGCTCTGCACTTGAAAGCATGGGTTTAGTGAAATCACCAGTGTTCTATCTTTTGAACTGAATTGGAATTGCATTCTTAACTCGTGTCCCAGAAGCCATAGCAGCCAGAAAACCTCCATCCATCATTTTATATATCTGTGTATTTATTTGAGAAGCCTGCTGCAAATTTCAATTTGTTCCAATAAAGCCCAGTTAGGACTTTAAGTGATACCAATTGAACAACACCAGCATGCGCCTGACATCTCATTTTTTTAGTACCTGGAATTGGGACTAAGATTGTATTCGAATAAAGCTTCATACGGGATAGGAGTTCAGCAGTGGAGCACAGAAGAAACACAGAGCCAATACAGAGTAAATGTTTAATACAACTAAATCGAGCATTTTCTTAGTTGAGGCAACTGATGTATGAATACTATGCCCAAACTACAGACTATTATATATTTGATCATATAGTTGGCTAAACTAAATAAAATAGTTTGTACTTTTAAATCCATTTTGGTAAAAAAAAAAAAAAAAATTGTCATGTTTTGATTAGCCCTCGACCTCATCTGCAGAAAAAGTCTAGAAAAAGTGAGCTATCAGCCATTACTCTAAATCCTGAGCTCACCAGGGGCTAACTTTGAAATTAGGCAGTAAAATAATTTATACAAATTCCAGACGAAATAGAAAACAGATTAGATGACTTGTTCAATTAATCTAGTCTGTTACATTTATATGACATTTTCTGTGTGGTGTAATGACTAAATCCCTGAAGTGCAGTGTTTACTAGCTTGAGCTGACTTCATAAATTAAGTTTATAAAGATATTTCTGTAGCAGCTAATGATTGTAATGCATTCAACTGTCACACAATTTGGGGAAAATTATCAATCACAGTAATTCCGGAAGGGCTACAAAAAGTGTACAAGGAAACGTGTTGTTCTTTTAGGTATTGCTAACATGTGAACAGATGTGGGCCTTTTTTCCCATTAAATAAATAGATTTGTTTTCCTTGACCGGGTGTTCAGAGAAAGCATGCAGGTCATACACTTCTGTTTTGGATTGTGTCCCCTGTCAGTGAGATGAGATGAGGTTAAAAGCTCTATAACCGCAAATGCAGACGAACCCAGCTCTTTTGTTTGCGGTGTGTGGGGTCGCAAGTTCGTGCCGTCTTCCACCCCGTTACAAAGGAAAAGAATGAGTATATTTTCTGTGGGATAACTTTGTCGCTGTCTTGGCACTAGCAGTGCCAAGATGACCAAGGCTGGGGAAGGAGTACAGAAGTCGCCCCTGGTTGCCAGAAGTTCCGAATCCCTTGAATGGGTGAAATTAAAAAGTTGCTAAAAAACCTAAAAAAACAAACAAAAAAAAACAGTCTCATATTGTGACAGAGAAAGAATGATTCTTGGTGTTATATCTCCCTCCCAACCTGCGAGGGCGCTGTGTGACGGGTTTTACTATGCTTTCACTCTGCTTTATTACACTTAGCTATGCTTTTGCTTTGGTAAACTTTTATAAGGGGTGTCGCCATTTTAATTGTCTCTAGGTTTAATTTGATTGACAATATATCTGATCATTTACCATACTTTTTTTTTTTTTTGTGAAGTGTTTTGAAAGGCTGGCATAAACATTGCAGTATAATATAAAAAATATGTGTGTGTGTGTGTGTGTGTATACATTGAATAAAAAAAGATGAATAAATAAATACAGAATGACGAGGAGTGGGTCAATTGATGCCCATTTTACCCCATGCAGACCTCTTGTTTACTACATATCTTGGTATCTCTGAATACATAGTTTTACCCTCATGAAATATATTTAAAATATTGGGACTGGAGGTGATTGAAACCCTTTTGTTGTGGAAAATGAAGAACAAATGGCCCACCCTTGTGTTCTGAATTAGTAGGAAATGGGTGCTATCTGGAGGACATTTATATATTAATTTATACTTAAACATTTAGTAAGCAAGGGGTCTGGGTGGGGTAAAATAGGAAGCAAATGCCCTACACCCAGTCATTGTACAGTATATTGCTAACATTATGGGTTACATTTAGGGCTCCACTACATGAGATAGCTTTCTTATTAAAATCTTTTACATGTGTTTGAAGAGGGGGGAAGATGGTCTATTTAGGGACACCAAGATATTTGCTGAGCAAGGTTATGAATAGGGAAGGCAACAAATAACCCTCTTGTCATTCATCATGTATTTATCTGTGTGACAGAGAAAGAATGAATCTTGGTTATAAATCTCCCTCCCAACCTCTGAAGGCACTGTGTAAAGGGAACAGAGTGTCCTGGACTGGATGGCCTGACAATTCATTCCAAGGGTTAGGTGGAAGTTGGCCATCTAGAAAGGGAGCGGGGCTATGGTACACCGAGTCATCGCCCCAGAAGGGATGCGATGTGGCAACCTTGGATTGGAGGAGAAACGGTTGCACTCGTTAACCAAGGGGGCGTGACTGACGGTATATAATGGGACGTAGCAAGGTGATCTGTTCCTTTGTTTATGGTTAAGCTGAACCGGAAGGAGTACTGTAAATTACTGTGAGTATTTTGTTTGTTTTGTCATGTCAAAAAATCTACATGTTTGTTATTATTAGACGGCTAACACGATCCGGAGCTGTCGCTTAAAGCCAGCACTAAACCCGAGCAACACTGCACCATTGTACATGGATAAATTGTATTAAACCATGAGCACCATAGCACTCACTCTGGACTTGTGAACGTGTGTGTCTTTGTGTGTGTTCTACTGTGTTTATTATTTACAAACTGTGTCTTATTATTTCGGGACTGCAACCCACTGTTTTGGAACAGTGCAATACACATTGCTGTATATTGCCTGGGATTATTCTTTGTGGTCACCAGATCAGGATTATAAAAATAAAACCTGTTTGGATCATGAACTTTGTTGTCTGTCTTCTGTTTCATAATCACATCACCACTACAATCACCACAATCTGTCACATTACTTTTTTTACCCCCTGTATTCATCATGTATACTATTTAAATAAAACAGTCTTGGAAGTGAAGAATGAAAAGTCACAAATTATGATGGATAATGTTTTAAAATCCATTACTAAATTATTCTGGCTTTCTTAGTGTATGTATTTTAGTTTTAAACTATGCTCAATATTATAATATTTTACGCAACTTAAGTGTTCAGCTGCATGTACTTTATCTGGAAATTACACAAAGCTTCAAAAAGGTTTTGCACTAATAGGTTTATAAAAAAATAAAAAAAGATGGTGACGTTAGAGCCATAACAAGTATGAATAGAAATGGACCCTGCTGTCTGGAGAGAGTAAATGAGTGAGTAATGCCTCTGCTGCCTTTTCTAATCCTGTTATATTCCTTGATAGCAGTTAGCAGCAGATGATAGCAGCAGCAATTCAATCACAGCAAGCGATGATTTAGGGACATGCTCTCTAATGTGGACACAGAGTGTTTAATATGTTTATGATTGCAGGGTAGGCTGTGGGTTCGGGGGAGAAAAAGTCAATGTGATACCACTGTGGCTTCTCTGACCCTAAATCATTCAGAGGCGATTAAAATCCCAAATTGTTCAGAGGAGCTCTATCTTTGCTAAAACCCTCAGGCTTAATCTGGCATTTGGAATGTATATAATTAAATTCAGTGCAGGTTTATTTGTGTAGTATTGATGATATGCATGGAACCATATAATCCATCTAACTGTTATAAACAGCATAATTAATGTTTAGCTGAACATCTTGATTGAGCTCTAAAGTAACAGTAAAAATAGATAGCAAACCCAGAGACGAGCATACCATGCAATCTAATTCTTTCAAGTTATAAAGGAAAGAAGTATTTTCTGGTACTTTCCAGATGTAAAAAGAAACATATACGGTACAATACTTTTTTCATATTATTCCCACACATTTTTTCTCTACTTTAAACTTCCAAAAATATATATTCATTAATGCCCTGCTATTGTGGGTGTCCTCCCTTGAGACTTTAAGAGCCACATCTGTTCCATTCACTGTTCTATGCCCATTAAAGAAACAATTTCTAATAGACACTCCAGCAGTTAGTCCAGACAAGACAACTGCAAAACCTCCAGCAAATTAAAACAGTTTGCATAACAAATATTAAGCAACATAATTGAAATATTCTAATTTAGTGCAATGTATTCTGTTTAAAAAGGTGCTGCTATGGTAGTAATTCCCTTTCACAACAATACAGGCTGCCTTGCCCTCATTTGACCTCATCTGTACCAATCAGTGGCAATACAGTTCCTTACTGAGTGATTTAAAATCTGCTTGGAGGTTCATTTTCCTTTCATCCAAGGAGCTGACAGTTTTACTCACTACAAAACATGTCCATTTTTTAGGTTTTTTTATTATTATTTCTGATCCACTGCTGCTTGCTGTTAATTTTTTTCACATGAATTGTACTGTGTAATTAACTGTCAACAATTGCTTCCAGTTAAGCATATCAGTGGAATAGAATTAAAAGATGTGTTTTGTCCTTCCTACAAAATGAAAGTGGGTGTAATTAATATGTAAAGTGTAATACATTTTGATATTTTGATTTATTTTTGTATTAATCTGTTTGGCATTTGTCTCTGTATTGACACAAAACATACAAATATGACTGTAGTTCTCTTGTGACTTCCCTCACAGATAAAAATATGGACATTTCTACAATAAAGCTATAATCCAATTGTGCTACTAATTTACCCTATATTCTTGGAAGATCTCTCAGAGTACACAGAATCTTACACAGTTGCCCTGGAGATTAACCCCATGATCCTATTACTGTAGCCTTGTATATAAAGGGAAACTGGTAAAGCTGGATTTAGTTTCATCAAGGTCTAATCTAATTATCTCCATTGTGTGCTGCTCATTTCATATAGGGACTGTCTATGAAACTACCAATGCTACTTGCCACTTATTGGATAAGAGTTGAATGATTGACACATAATTTGAAGAGCAATCTTCCTATTTCATGATGTTTGTACAGTTTGTAGCTCGAATATTCAATTTTTAGCATTTTTTTTTTCTAAATTTACATTTCAGCTTTCTTTTATCTTGTCTGGCGAATCCTAAGTGAGCGTCCTTTTTAATACCATCCAAATCATGTGATCTGTCAACGCTGCCAGCTCCACCTACTCAACATATTAACAGTGGGACTGGCAGATCTGAATGGTCACATTGTCACATGATTTAAATGGCATTTAAGAAGGTTGTTCAGTCCTGACACACAGGATTGTCCAGACAAGCTCAAAGCCAGGTAAAGACAAATACTAATAAGAGTATTAGAGCTCCAGAACCCAGAACCATATACTATGAAACAGTAGGGGATATTTAAAATAGCAATAAACATTGCTATTGACATTAATTGTTGAGGAAAACATGAGAAACATCTCCTATTCATTGGGCTAGGACAAGTCTATAACACATTCCCAGGACAAGTCTATTACACATTCCCAGACAAGTCTATTACACATTCCCAAGCAAGTCTATTACACATTCCCAGGTCATGCCTGTTACATCCCCAGGACAGGTCTATTACACATTCCCAGAACAGGTCTATTACACATTCCCAGGACAAGCTGGCAGATATAAAATAACTCTTGATACAGTGAGTTCTTTTTTTTTTTATTCTGCCTCTGAAGATCTTGTTTTGACAGTCAGCTGCCAGATTGAACATCAGTGAATGTTTGCATATACTGGAGAGCAGCTGTTTCTGCTTTCTGGCACCTTTCTTAACTACAGTTGTAAAAAAGCACACACACTTCATTCCAAGTGTCAATTATATATTACCTAACATATGATTACCTATTGAATTTATGCAGAAATTAGCTGCAGAAACTATGGTGTGTATAGGGACCAAATAATATGAATTCAAAATAATGACCTAAAGCACTACTTTGCGTTTGCTGATGTGTTACTAGCGTTCTCTCTCATCGAGTATAATACATTTTAACACCCGGTCTGAATATAGCTGGCAGGCCTGTAGTAGGCTCTTCTCCAGGCCTCCAGGACCTGTCCATTAGATTACCAGCTCATTAGGAGTTTAAAACATGCAGAGATTGATCAAAGACAGGACAGAAAGCACTGTACGGACATGCTGATGCTTCACACACACAGCTTTTGAAGTCTAATTAATCAGCACACTGTGAGGGGAAACATTTTTGTGACAAGAAGTGGTGGACCCTGAAGAGATAAGAAATTGTTAGTAGTCGACCTTAAATCACTTGGTATATGTTAAGAAAAAAAAGCTCTCTAATTTCAGTGGGCTGTATGGTTTAAGAGCCCAGTAGCTACACAATGGATCCATATGTTTCAAGCTGTAGACACAGAGTTGAAACACATTTTAACCACTCTGTTTTTTCTCCGTTTTAGTTCAACAATGATGCCAAGAATGTCAGTTGTTTCACCCATCTTGTTCAAGCCAACGTCCGCAATAAGAAGGTGCTGAAAGATGCTGTTCATGAAATCTTAGCGAAGGGAATCACAGATTACAAAAAGGGCTTCAGCTTTGCCTTTGAGCAGCTGTCGAATGTAAGTGTTACAGGGCTGCTTTAGTGGTAGCTTGACATTTCCCATTTGGGGCTTTCTTGAAATGAATGCCAGAAATAAATGTACAGATTTTTAGGGCTGCACATGTCTTTTTTTCTTAAAGTTAAAGAATCTTAAGTTAAACACATATTTTGTGTTCACTATTTTAAGCATGCAATGTAGTTACCACTGAAATCTTAAAGGATGTGTTCATAAACTCACTGGTAATAAAAAATAAAAATAAATGATCTGTTATCACAGTAATACCAGCTATTAAGTCGGATCAAGTGACAGTGTCTACAATTGTGTATTTTTTTTATTTGGTTTTTATTTATTCTATGAATTATAGTCAAACTTAAAAACAACTACTGTTTGTTTATACAAAAAACAAGCAAAATTATTCCAGTATACATCATGCATGATTGTAAAAAAGTGCCACCTGCTGGAAAACAATATTATTTCATTGATTACATTTCCATTTTGACTTGAGGTGATCAGGGTCAGCAACTGTCCTCCATGGATTCCTTCATAAAAACAGATTGCCTAAACCCTTTCTGCACCTGAATTGTGCCCTATCTGTTCAGCTATTCAGTTTGCATTATCTATACCTTCTAAGATTACACACAGAGATATTGTTCAATGTGACTGATATCCAAACAAGCTATAATATATGATTTCTTGCAAGGATTTTCTTTTTAAGGTTTTTACATTTCTATCCTTTTCAGTTTAATGTCTCTCGAGCCAACTGCAACAAGATCATCATGCTGTTCACTGACGGAGGGGAAGAGCGAGCTCAGGAGATCTTTGAGAAATACAACCCAGAAAAGAAGGTACTGTAGCTAGAGACTTTACACCAGGCCTGGATCATGGTGCTTTCAATGGACAGTATTATGGGAAGTATTTTTTAAGTTTTATTTTCTTAAAAAGTATTCCCTCCAAATATTATTAAGTACAGAGTGAGATTTTAAATGACTGATGTTAATGTGATGTAACAGAGAAGGAAAGACAAATCCTTTTAACATCGACAGCATCCATACAGTTTGCCTTGCTTATTATATTTGACCAAGGTAACTTTTGAGAAGAAAAAAAAGATACACAGTGAATGTATTATGGCCAAAATACATTTTTGTCAAAAACAGCATAGAAAGACATTAACAATTATTATTACAGTAATCTGTTGCGTATCTGCCCATCACATAGTCACACAGTTCAGATATTGTAGAACCTACCAAAGTTTTCGTACACTGTGTTGTATGTGCTCCGTGTGCTGCCATTGCTGGTAGTGTCACGTGAGCTGTTCAATGTGTTGATATGTAAATAAATCCTGTTCGCCTGCGGGGCGTATCAACTTCAACCACTGTCTCGATCTCCTGCCTGTCACTCAGCAGCAAATGCACTCACCGACATGGCAGACGGCTACTCTGTCACAAGCATTAATACCCTGTATCTTTCTAAAACAAGGGATTTAGGGGAGCTCCCTAATAAAAGCTGAATCTCAAAACAATAATTGTGTGAATATAGTAATTGTTACAGCTGTGTATAATGGTATTTAAAACAGGATTCATTCATCCGACTTTTTACATATCTGCCCTTACTCTGGTCCTAACGCAGTCAGATATGCAACAGATTACTTTATTATTATTATTATTATTATTATTATTATTATTATTATTATTATTATTATTATTAATAATAATAATAATAATAATAATAATAATAATAATAATAATATCTCCTGCAGCTCTATGGGGGGAAACCACTCCAATTAATTCTGTGTGTGACTATGTCTGACCTTATACATGTGGGCCACCTTCATCAAAAGGATGGCATCTGGTTTACCCTTCCCCAAGTGAGAACCATTTCCCTTACTACCAGATGTTCTGGTGTTCTTAAGCCAGGGTTATATGCAAATGTAGCTTTGTGGAGGACACGTTTCTATTAGTTCTGTGTGTGTGTGTGTATGTATAAAGTTTTAGGCAGGTGTGAAAAAATGCTGTAAAGTAAGAATGCTTTCAAAAATAGACATGTTAATAGATTATATTTATCAATTAACTAAATGCAAAGTGAGTGAACAGAAGAAAAATCTAAATCAAATCCATATTTGGTGTGACTACCCTTTGCCTTCAAAACAGCATCAATTCTTCTAGGTACACTTGCACAAAGTCAGGGATTTTGTAGGCATATAGTCAGGTGTATGATTAAACAATTATACCAAATAGGTGCTAATGATCATCAATTCAATATGTAGGTTGAAACACAATCATTAACTGAAACAGAAACAGCTGTGTAGGAGGAATAAAACTGGGTGAGGAACAGCCAAACTCAGCTAACAAGGTGAGGTTGCTGAAGACAGTTTACTGTCAGAAGTCATACACCATGGCAAGACTGAGCACAGCAACAAGACACAAGGTAGTTATACTGCTTCAGCAAGGTCTCTCCCAAACAGAAATTTCAAGGCAGACAGGGGTTTCCAGATGTGCTGTCCAAGCTCTTTTGAAGAAGCACAAAGAAACGGTCAACATTGAGTACCAAAGACGCAGTGGTCGGCCAAGGAAACTTACTGCAGCAGATGAAAGACACAGCATGCTTACTTCCCTTTGCAATCGGAAGATGTCCAGCAGTGCCATCAGCTCAGAATTGGCAGAAAACAGTGGGACCCTGGTACACCCATCTACTGTCTGGAGAAGTCTGGTCAGAAGTGGCCTTCATGGAAGACCATACCTTCGACGTGGAAACAAGGCCAAGCGACTCAACTATGCACGAAAACACAGGAACTGGGGTGCCGAAAAATGGCATCAGGTGCTCTGGACTGATGAGTCAAAATTTGAAATATTTGGCTGTAGCAGAAGGCAGTTTGTTCGCCGAAGGGCTGGAGAGCGGTACACGAATGAGTGTCTGCAGGCAACAGTGAAGCATGGTGGAGGTTCCTTGCAAGTTTGGGGCTGCATTTCTGCAAATGGAGTTGGGGATTTGGTCAGAATTAATGGTCTCCTCAATGCTGAGAAGTACAGGCAGATACTTATCCATCATGCAATACCATCAGGGAGGCATCTGATTGGCCCCAAATTTATTCTGCAGCATGACAACGACCCCAAACATACAGCGAAAGTCATTAAGAACTATCTTCAGCGTAAAGAAGAACAAGGAGTCCTGGAAGTGATGGTATGGCCCCCACAGAGCCCTGATCACAACATCATCGAGTCTGTCTGGGATTACATGAAGAGAGAGAAGCAACTGAGGCTGCCTAAATCCACAGAAGAACTGTGGTTAGTTCTCCAAGATGTTTGGGCCAACATACCTGCCGAGTTCCTTCAAAAACTGTGTGCAAGTGTACCTAGAAGAATTGATGCTGTTTTGAAGGCAAAGGGTGGTCACACCAAATATGGATTTGATGTAGATTTTTCTTCTGTTCACTCACTTTGCATTTAATTGATAAATATAATCTATTAACATGTCTATTTTTGAAAGCATTCTTACTTTACAGCATTTTTTCACACCTGCCTAAAACTTCTGCACAGTACTGTATATATATATATATATAAATTTTGCTTTGATGTTTTGAACTACCAATACATTTGCAAAATGCTATATTTGAAGCAGTGTTACAGCTTTAATTCAAGCTGTGAGACCCCACAACCAGATTATGTACAGCATAGTGGGGTGATGTAATGAGCATCCACTCCAGCTGAGCCAAGCATTTACTTGGCTCAGCCCATGATCAATATGTACCAAAGCAACCATTTTTTCTGATATCAAAGAAATCATGTCATCTGTGGCCCCTTAATGACAAAGCTTAAAACGAAAACATTATAGTGTGCTTCCTTTGTTTCCTTTTTAATATTATAGGTACTTATTAAAACTATTATAAAATACTTTCCAGCACGTATTTTTGGTTTAGATTATTTCTATGCCCCCCTTAACAATATTTCTTTGGACATATGCCCATTTTGAAAAGGGATATTAATGTTGGGTAAAGGATAAGCAGCCTTGACGACCTTACAGCAGCTATGGATGTGAGGGCATTGATTGTGTGCTGTAACCAAGGAGATCCTCTTAGGTAAAGGAGTAATATTGCTATAAATAGTGGATTCATCCTATACAATCATTTGATTTGACCCTACTGATTCATAAACGTCAATCTTTATTGTGTCACTTTCTCCACTTACAGTATATTAATATTGCTACATTCCTTATATACAGGTTTTGTGTATTGTTTCATTGTTAAGTGAATGTACACAACATAGCATGTGAAGGGCATTGTGTACAATAGTAACTAGGAATAGGGTGCAATGATAGTTGGAAAGTGTGATTATTCCCACTAATTTATATTTAATGTATAATTTTGCCAGTGATTTTACAGTTTATATTGATTGGACTGACCACTGGCTTTCTTTTATTTTATTATTTTGTTAAAAGGCAATTGTAAAAACTTGAATTTCTTGATTCTTTAGGTCCGTGTATTTACATTCTCTGTTGGTCAACACAACTATGATAAAGGCCCAATTCAGTGGATGGCCTGTGCCAATAAAGGTATTTTCCTTTTTTTTCTAGTAAAGCCTTTATAAAAACAATTGTAAATCATTTTGTGTTGATATATACAGTATGTAGTTGGTTGCAAATTTTAAAAAGAAAGCAAATCATACCTTTTAAATTTGCCAATACTATATGTAGGTGATCTGTAGCACATACACAGAGCTATAAAGTAAAACCAGTAGACAAACATTTCACCAAGTGATTCAATCTAAACCTTTTTAGCGTCACACTAATTATGGGGGCGTTTTGCCTAGAGTTTTTACTTACCACAAAATGGCTACAAATTATTATTATTATTATTATTATTATTATTATTTATTTCTTAGCAGACGCCCTTATCCAGGGCGACTTACAATCGCAAGCAAATACAAATACATTCAAGTGTTACAATATAAGTCATACAATAAGAACAAGAAATACAATAATTCTCAAGTGTGACAAACCACAATTCAATAATACAGCAGATAATAGTGAAAGTTACATCAGGATATGATTAAGTAGTGATAGTTACATCAGGATATGATTAAGTACAAAATACTACAGATTAAACACTTGGCAGATTACAATATTCTGAGGTACAGGATTAAATGCAGTAAAATAGGGGGCAGATAAGAGCAAAATAAAGCATATTTAAATGAAGGGTGATAGTGTCCCAGGATACAACAGAGGAGTTCTACAGGTGCTGTTTGAAGAGGTGAGTCTTAAGGAGGCGCCGGAATGTGGTCAGGGACTGGGCAGTCCTGACATCTGTAGGAAGGTCGTTCCACCACTGCGGAGCAAGGGTGGAGAAGGAGCGGGCTCGGGAGGCAGGGGAGCGTAGCGGAGGTAGAGCCAGTCTTCTAGTGCAGGCGGAGCGGAGAGGTCGAGTGGGGGTGTAGGGAGAGATGAGGGTCTGGAGGTAGCTGGGTGCAGTCTGATCAAGGCATCTGTAGGCTAGTACATTGTAATAACTTTGTATCTGCTTTCACATTCTGCTATTAAAGCTATATTCCTAATTATTACATAATATATCTTCTGGGACAGAAGTACATTTATATATTTCAAAATGTTATTTCACAGGACACTATTATGAAATTCCATCCATTGGAGCCATAAGGATCAACACTCAGGTAACCTTTCATCATATCTTCTCTCATTGAAAGGCCATCATATATTATACATATCTTTGTATTCCTGTTGAAATGCCCCAATGATCTTTGACAGTCACTCAGGCCCAGATTTATAAAAGGATTGCACATGTTTTACGACCGTAAAATGGGTGCTGAGGGTTCTGAATTCTTGGATGGGATTTATAAAACACACGCAATGGCATAAACACGCAATTAATACGTGATTTGCGGAGGCAATGTCTCTGTGCGCTTTAGCCCTTGATACATATGTAATTCTGTATATGCATATGTAATTCTGGGGCGTTTCTGAATGAAACTGCTAAAATTGGTTGGGGATTTTGTTTCAGGCAGTATTGTTAAATTTGAGTTGGAAAGAAAACGGTAAAAAAAAAGGACAGAGGGACAGATGACACAGTTAGTTTGTATCTAGAGCAACTACAGTTTTTCGACCATATATACCATACAGATATGCTTTAAAATCATACATAGAGTAATACAGAAATGCAGACAAACATAAGAAATAGGAGAGTTGTAACTGCATAAGACTTTAAGAAGATATAAGTCGTAGTTAAACTGAAGACTGTTCGTATGCAGCTGTATTGTTGCTGAACATATTGCTGTACAACAATGGAAGGATTATTCACCCGTTTGACTGCCAGGGATGTAAGTAAATAAAAATGATTGTTTCTGAAAAGTCTATATGCCTGGAATTATTCTATACGAAATAAGAAGTTGAAATTTCATTTTTCGCATCTGAGCATCCTCATCACCATGGCTAGTACCAGGCTGAGGTCTTTGTGTGCCATTCATTTTCTTTTGGAATGTGTAGCCTACACACGCAGGGTTGACCCAAACCCGCTATTTATTGTGAGAGGTGTGTAATTCTCCACCGCTAATTGCGATGATGGGTATTTAAATTGGTTGATTGCGGAATCGTCTGCTTTACCCTATTAGCCTTATAAAATAGGTTGTTATTTTGACAATGAGTGCGGCCGTACTGAACACGCACATTACGTGGCATTTTGTGGTTGGTTTTTCCCCTTTATCAATTTGGGCCTCAGTTCTCTAATACCCATTTCACACAGGCTGAGAACCGGCAATGATGCGGCATTTTGGTCTATGTGAATTGCCTATACAGTCACAGAGGCATCATATTTTATGTGAGGTGGTTCAGAGACAGCACTGAACCATCTTAACTCCTGTGTGAAATGCTATGCTGGCACTGAAGCACTGTAGTGGGCGTGTATTGAAAGTCAGCATCCCATGTGACTGTACACCGGACGTGTTGGGCATTTTTGTTGTTGGTGTTACACGCTTTCATTTTTTTTCAAATACAATGGCTGATCAAGAACAATGTAGTAATTGGAATAATCACGTCTCCTCCAATCCATGACTGACACATCGCATACCGCTTTAGGACGATGACTCCACCCCCTTCCTGGCCAGCTGACTTCCGACTGACCCTGGAATTAAGTGCCAGACCGACCAGTACGAGGCACTCTGTTCCCGTTATACAGCGCCCTCACATTAGTTTTTTTTATTATTTTCTCCCCAATTTGAAATGCCCAATTATTTTTAGGCTCAGCTCACCGCTACCACACCTGCGCTGACTCGGGAGGGGCGAAGATGAACACACGCTGTCCTCCGAAGCGTGTGCTGTCAGCCGCCCGCTTCTTTGCACTCTGCAGACTCACCGTGCAGCCGCCTCAGAGCTACAGCGTCGGAGGACAACGCAGCTCTGGGAAGCTTGCAGGCAAGCCTGCAGGTGCCCGGCCAGACTACAGGGGTCGCTGGTGCGCGGTGAACCGAGGACACCCTGGCCGACCTAACCCTCCCTCCACCCGGACGACGCTCGGCCAATTGAGCGCCGCCCACTCTAGCGAGTGCTTTTCCTGGATGCGCCACCTGGGAGCCCCACGGGAGGGAGATTGTTGACTAGGATTCATTCGCTCTCTGTCACAGGGGCTTAAGAAGCATGTTAAAGAAAATGTTACAACTGTGTTTTTATTCTTAGGAGTACCTTGATGTCTTGGGAAGACCAATGGTGTTGGCTGGTAAGAGGGCCAAACAAGTACAATGGACAAATGTGTACCTGGATGCACTGGTATGTGTTTATGTATATGTATCTGTTTACTTTTCTTTCTACACAGCTGAAGAATGTTTTTTGTCTGAAATGTACTGAAATACATTTTGTTATAATCATTTAAACCCTTTGTGTACATAAAAAAAAAACATTTAATTATTTTCATGTTTTTCATTTGTGTACACTGCAGTGATACCTCCTTTCAAACCTATATATATATATATATATATATATATATATATATATATATATATATATATATATATATGTATAATTTGTATATGAATGTCATATATATTTGTTTAAAATGTATATGCTAAATTGTTAATTTAATCTTATTTCTCACAAAACACATAAATTATGGGGCCGATGTAAGGATACGTGCAAAGTGATTTGCGGCTGCAAAACACCCATATTGCTGCCAAAAAACGTGTTTAGCTGGTGTAAAGTGGGACTTTAACATTAAAAATGTGGCATATGTAAAGAATGGTTTTTACCTGGCGTTCAGCGCCCGCTATCAAATTAGCACTTTGCCATCATTACCCATTTAAATGATATTGACATGTATTCAAATGAAGAAAAGAGCAAGGAATTGGGCAGGGATCTAGAATACTAAGCGAGCACAAACATTATAATGAGATGTAAGGATTTTCAAACTCAGGGTCACTTTTTTTGGGATGGATTGTCCTCTCCGCTTGCCTCTCCAATGGTGTCAGCTGTGATGTGGATGGTGGCCCTCCTCCTGGTCCTGCTGCATGCCTCTGTTGTGTTGTGAGTTTCACTTTGTTCAACGCCGCAGGTCCTGCCACCTTTTCATCACCTGGTTGACTGTCCTCCTGGTAACACCGACAGCATTGACTTTCTCCACTATAGAGGACCATATGGTCTCATTAGTATCATAACTGATGTTGGATGATGCTTTTCCAAATAAATCAATTTCACCTAACTCACCTCACCTCTGGGCTGTAAGTGCGGACTCTAAATAGCCCAATGCACAGGTGGCGCTCATTGAGACCCTCATTATCATGATTGTGCATGTTGAGTAATTTGTATTGCTCTTAAACTTACATAGGCCGCAGTGCAAAATAATTGCCTGGCCACTAGGCAATTTAGATTTTGCAGCCGCAATTGTTTACAGTGAGCCGATCCTTACACCAGCCCTTATAAATCTACAGTGTGTAAGAATTAATCTGACAATCTCTTCTGCTATAGTGATACCAAATTGCTTTGTCAACACTAGTAATTTGGAATTTTGTTGTAAGGTAAGTGCTGTTGTTTATTTATTGGTTAAAAATGCACAGTGGTGCCCATAAGTAACAACACCCTCATACTATCAACAACAAACTTTTTATGTAAATACATAAGTAAGGTGTGTGCTAAACAGGCTTTTCATTTGGATAATCTGCAATCATACATGTGGGAATCTGTTAATTGTATAATACTTTCCCAGGATTATCTTTTCTGCGAGTTTGTCAATCCCTGTTTAACACAAGCATGATGCAGCATGTAAACTCCTCATTTCAATATATGATCCATACAGTGCATTATGTTTACAGTCTGGTAAAGCAAAGCACAATGCTAGTACATAAACATGTTAAAGAAAAAAAGTTATAATGAAGATGCTATTACTTATTTGCACGTCTGAAAGTATATAGGAAGGTACACTGAGGTACATCTTGTTCACGAGTACACCACATGGGTGGATGCAGAACATCACAAACACATTGGGGTCTATTTTAATGATCTACATATCATTTAACATGTTAACCCTATGAAATGCTAACCACTGTATTTTTAAACGTCAATAAACCCCCCAGGGGAAAATGCCCGTCGGATTAATGTAGATTAAGAGGCAGTTGACTTTAAGATATGCTGCTGCTTAGATCACTGCAATAGACCACATTACTAATATATCCTATTAAATCATTCCAAAATGAATTTGCATAAATACATATTTATGCATGTTATTTGTGGCTTGCACCTGTTTCCTTGCAAACCTGTTTGATAATACCTGTTTTGCAAATCTCATATGCCACACCTGTATGAAACTAATTTGTAAGGAGCATGGATAGATAGATAGATAAATAAATAGATAGATAGATAGATAGATAGATAGATAGATAGATAGATAGATGCACTGGCATGCTCAAGTTTATTACCCTGCCTTATGATTGATAAAGCAGCACAGATCTTAAATTGAAACACTAGGTGGAGCTGTTGAGTAGTTTTTCTATTGTATGTAACATTTTCATTGCACTTCTTAAACTTATATTACTTGTTTGATAAATGTAGAATAAAGGTTCAGCCATAGTGGTTTACCATTTTAAATACAAGGTCATGCTCTATATGAAACAGTAAATGGAATATTGGAGTATTATAAACCAGATCAACCAACTGAGTCAATCTGGTTCACAGCGGAGTGGTCTTATCTTCAGGAGACCTCTAAAGCAGATTATTGAAACTCACTTTAACAGTGACATACCGCCTAAACGATTCCCTCCACTTCAGTTAATTCTGAATATCTGTATATTTACGATTATTAACTGGTAATAGGTTGTTATTTTTCACGGTATGGTTAGAGTAATGAAAAAAAAAATCACAATATTGTATAACAACTGTAATTAACAAAAAGTATTACCGAATTACTGATTACTGGGTGTTTGTTACAAGTTTATGAATTCTGGGAGACAGAAGCAGCCTGACTCTGAGGGGTCGATGTACTGAAGTGTTGCGGCTGTCACAATAGTCGCAAACCAGTTCAAATAAGTCGGAAGTCGAGGGTGAAATGTGCTAAACAGAAATTCACAAAAAGGAGGTGGAAATAGTGCAAATGAAGGTTCTCAAATATTATAATGAGATGTACTAAAACTGCCGGCAATTGCAACACTTACAATTGCATCAATTTGTTAAGAACTTTTGAAAGCACGTTTTAAACAGTCGCAATTGTTGCTGCCATTTCCCAGTCCGCCTTTTCTCGTGCATTGCCAGTTGTGATCAATGCATTTTTGAGGCGAATACATAAACACCAATTTTTTTAGTTTTTACATTTTGACCACTTTTTTAAACTTTTAAATTGCATTCCCTGCCTCAAGATGGCTTTATCATTCTCCTGCTCACTGATAAATCCATCTCAGTTACATATGTGAGCAGGAGGATGATGGGAAACGTAGTTCTGAGAGGTCCACGTGGGTACATGTGAAGCCATCTTGAGGCAGGGAGTGCAATTTAAAAGTTTAAAAAAGTGGTCAAGATGTAAAAAAATAAATAAATAAATAAAACAATACACACACCTTACGTAAACTTGTAGCAACACATGGGAACATGAAACACAATAAAATAAAAAGGTCTTTATGTACCCTTTTAATAAAAACTGACAGTATACATTTAGTTTATAGGCTACTCATGATAATACGAATTAGTGGTATAATGCAAAATTAGTTGCTAGTCCATTGAAATTTCTTATTAATGAGAATTGACTGTCCTCCTGTAAGTATCATAACTTGTCAATGCGGCACCATGATCAATTTTGTGTTAATTGTCCAGGCTACTAAGTAAGCCAAGTTAATAATAATAATAATAAAAAAATGTTAAAATCATTTAGTTTAAATTTTAAAAAATATTTTATTTGCATTGTACACCAATGTGTACAATGCAGCAGCATGATTGATTTTGTGTTACAGGTATTCATTTGATTTTACTACTATACTGTGTAGGTGTTCTGTTCAGATTTACATATTTTTCATAATGTAATGTGTAGCCTACCCAAAACACATTGGTGTTATTTCAGCGCAATGTTTTATATATTTAAAATACACTGAGCACTATAAATGTATGTGTATGCAATTTTATTGTATTTTTTTAAACCTAACATACGGACAGACATATCTGGTTTAGCGAGGGGCTAATGTACGATAATGAAAAGCTTTTTTTTTTTTTTTATAGAAACACCTTTTTTATTTGGGGGTGAAGTTGGGGGCCCCACTATAGAATCTGATGGGATGGGATTTTTTTAATATATGAAAAGGTGTACTGTTCGTGACAGAAGAGAGTCCATAAGCACTAATGGCACTGAACTGGCCTATACCAGATATGAACAATTGCTTACATTCCCATCTGATAGAAAGCTATATAGCAGCTTTTCCAGCTTGTAACTTACACACACAACCACACGCTCCCAGGACAAGCTTCGTAACCACTGTACAAATAAAACAAGCTTCCTTGTAACGTCATTACAATTACAGGGGGTTCAAATCTGTAACAGCAGTGCCTCACACAGCACTGAATGTTACACTCATGGTCCTGTAGGATAATCACACAAGAATAAACTTTCAATGTATTCATCCTGTTACACACATTTGACAGCTATGGCCAAAAGTTTTGCATCACCTAGAATTTTAAGATGAGACATCATTTAAAAAAAAAAAAAAAAACCTATATGAACATAATTTAGATATTTTTTTTTAACATCATGTAATCAAAGAACCTACAAAATAATATCATAAAAGTCTACCAGAAGCCATAATAATTGTACAGTATTTCATGTTAGATTGTCACATTTTTCAATTTTTGTCAGTTTTTCGTTAATTCTATGGAACTACAAAGCGGTATGTAATTCAATGTGTTAACGTAACATTATTCTGAAGGTCTCATTGATGAAGCAAAATGAGTTAATTCTATAGGGTGATGCCAAACTTTTGTCCAGAGCTGTAATCTCATTTTTCTGCTCCATGTCTGCATTAAACAGTAAATGACTTTCATATCTGAAGAATAATGAGCAGACTTGAATACTGGTTTAAACCAGTTGCTAGTTACATGCATTCACAAAATGATGGATGTATCTGTTCTGTTTCATGGTCAGCAGGCTGTTGACCTGTTATTGTAGCTGACGTCTGCCTGTTACTGGAAATAGAAAGGATGTTGTGACAAAACAACATAGAATTTTCAGCGCTCTTACATTATCAACTATTTCCTTTTTATGTAATTTATAAGAACAAAAACATGCATTTGTATTGTATATACAGTAATATTTTATTTTCTCAATGTATTTTTATCACTATAATGGCACCTCCTCAACTAGTAAAACATCTTTAACTTAATTCATAATTATACAGAATATTGTGGCATACCATAATGCATTCCTAGATTGCCGAATCCACACCAGAGCCACAGTGCCAAATGCTGCCACCTGTTGGCAGATCTCTAGATTGTCACAATATTGAATATTCTATTAGCCAACATAATGCTATTCAGTGTTTTGTCAATATAACAATTCCAGAGCTGAAGTATATGTTTAAATATGATAATGTAATATTCTGACAGAAATGTGCTAATTGTCCATGTTTTCTTGTTTTTATCTCTTTGTGTTTGTATGTATTTGTGTCACTTTGTTTGTCCAATAGGAACTTGGTCTTGTTATCACAGGAACACTGCCAGTCTTCAACAAAACCAAAGAGCTCAAGTCAAATGAGAAAGGTGCTGTTCCAAGACAGGTGTGAATCGTTTTCTTATTTCATCAGGCATTGGTAGCTGATGCAAATGATCTCCATTTATAGGCAACCAGAACTGTTATTCAACTGGTGACCTAGCTATTACATTCCATTGCCAATTGGGCCACCCTCAGTCCTCTATATGAAATATATATTTTTGTAACACAGCAGTAACCAGGTGGCTAAATCAATGGAATTACAAGTTCAAAGGAAGGTTTTTAGCTCATATAATCCTATGGTCTCCTCAAGTGCCACAGTACATTCAGTGACAAAGCCATCGCTATAGAGAGAAAGAATCCCATAATGACAAGACCAACTAATACCTAACCACACAGTGTTTTCTTTTAACAAACAGAACCAGCTGATTCTTGGAGTTATGGCAATCGACGTGTCTCTTGAGGACATTAAGAGGCTCACGCCTCGCTTTACAGTAAGTATCAAAACCAGAATGCAGTATATAAAGAAAAAACAATGGTTAAGCATCAAATAAGTGGACTAAGAAAAGAAGGGAAATCAAAAAAGAGTGTGTATCAAAATATATCCCACCGTTGGGGACCAAACCGAAGTTTTTCACCAAACAAAGAACAACCTGCTGCACAAGGCACTGTGATTTATCAGTTTCATGTTGACATGAGACTTACCCCTAATTAAAATGTGGCCTCTATTATAATACTGTCTGTAGTTCCAACTACAGCAGGTTTAATCTTTCCCTGTGTTTGGAATGATTGTACACATGATGGTTTTGTGGGTTTTAATTATAGCATATTTTCTCTTCCTTTCCAGATTGGCCCAAATGGTTACTATTTTGCAATCGACCCCAATGGCTATGTTTTGCTCCATCCTAACCTTCAACCAAAGGTATGTGAAACTTTTTTTCTCTAAATAGGCAACTCTCTCAGTTGTTGCTTTTTTATCAGCAATCAAGTGTACCAATATTGCATGAGTAAATGTTTTCATTGGCCAGCTATTAATTTATTTATTTTTAATTATGAAGTGCCGTGTTTTTTTTTTAATAGGAAATCCCAATGCTTGAAAACAAAATATACCACCTTCAGCCACTTCATAACATGTGGTTTAAATAAGAAAACAGAATGCTCTTATTTTACCATCTGGACCGATATATAATATTTAGTAAATTATTTCAAAACTGGTTTTCCGAAGCAGTTGTGACTGGATACAGCCGGTATACTGTGTACAGTAGCATTGACAATATAGATTATTATTGAAAGATAATTATTTGGGAGCTTAATGGCCTCATGCACTGGTATATACCTGGAGTCTTGAGTCTGAATCCACCTCAGGGGCCTGTTTTTATATTGCGTTTTCGATAAAATTGATAAGCATTCGACAGCATATAGCTCTTATTTTAAAAGAGTTTATACCCTTTTTTCTCTATATAATATACCACGTCGAAATGCCTGTCGTGTTTAAATGTGAAAGGTAATATGCATTAGGTGTGGGCAGAACATCTGAGTATTTGTACCTCTTAAATGATTCAGATTTGCTTTTTTAAAACACAGTTATTGTAGTTAAAGGAATGTGAAATCCCACATCGCTAATGTGCATCCCTGCATGTACTCGCACTCCTGCATGCACAATTACTTATGGCAAGTCGTTTTAACATGTACAGCATGACACAATTTGAGGTATCAAAATTAGAAATATTCATATCAAGAAACACACCATTTGTAGTTCCCATTTTTCTTGATAAAAAAAAAAATTCTGATATCATAAATCACTTATTTTTTTACTTTTGATTTCAAAGATAGCGTAATCGATATCAACGGGATTGCTGATATCAAAAACGTGTCTATTTTGTATATTTTTTTTAAGTCTAATGTGTTTTTATGCTTTCCAGACTTGCTACCAGAAGTACAAGACTGCCATATGAATTAGCATTGCCTTTCAGTCAATATATTTTTTTTTTAAAGATATATATAAAGGCCCAGGTCACAGCATGACAAATGTAATTTTAGCGAGTCTCATTTGGTTAAAATGTACTGAACATTTTAATGTGAATGACTATGAGCAGTAATAGGTCATGCATTGTGGTGGATTTCAAATAAAAATTGAAAGCACATCGATTTAGGCGGTTCTTACCAATACCCGCATTCCAGTGGATTATTTTAAAGGGCTACATGTTCTTTTATCATACATATATTGCCATGGCCCATAAAAATAACATGTATGACATTAAAGGGGGTTTCCTAATTATATAACAATTGTCGTCTGAAATTCAAATGGGTTTTATAGTGAAACATCTCATGAAGTATGATGAAAAAGTTACTGTGCTGTTGCTATGATCTAAAACTGCAACAGCACTGACAGTATTAGTAATAAAATGGAAGTCTTATATGCCATATGCTCATCTAGTTGCCTAAATGCCTAGTATCTGACAAATGAAATTGTATATTGTCTATTAGACAGTAATTGAATTATTAGGGTATTTTCTTCATACATTGTATATAACATCTTGAGGGAAAGTCACGATTATATTCAGGCCTATTGTGGCTCCTGTAAGACCGAGTTTAAGTACTTGTCTTAAATAAGATGTCATAGTGATACAGTTTTGAAATGCTTACATGATGGTAATATTAACGGAAAAGATACCTGAACGGTTGGTTTCACAGACCCCGATGAGAAGTAATCTTGGATTACTTTGAATTGCATTGACTATTTGATTCAAATGTTTAATAACCAGTGTGGTGTGCTGCGTGCTGTAAGTATTGGTACATGATTCACTAAAGCTTATGCATAGTTACAAAGGCAGCTGTGTATAGGTGTCACAATCATATTCTGTATTATATGTATTTTCATATTCATATACTGCCTATTCAGCAGAACCAGACAACTTCACATGTAGGGTGGGTATAAAGTGACATGATATAGAACTATTAGCTGCCTTTGAACTACCACACTAACTACAGTAATATGTAAATGAAGTGACTATTTATAATCATACTAACCAACATAACTTTTACTCTTTCATTAGAAAAGGATCCGTAGGATCAAACGTAAAAACAAATATGCATTAACCTTCAAGGAGGTGAGAGTATGCTGTAGTGTTAGTTATCTGCCATAATTTTGGGATTATAATCTTCAAATTCACAACTACATTTCTAGACATTTCTAGACAAAATAGTTAGACATTTTTTTTGTAATATTTATATTATTTTAGCTCAGTCACTTACAAATGTAGTACTTAGTGTGAGTTAAAACAGGGTTTAGTACAGTGTTTTAATCCCAGCATACACTAGATCAAATGACTTGCATTGGCATGAATGAGATGAAACAGAGCCCTGTATTTAAAATGTTAACTTTGTTTGGATGAACTACAGTGCATCATATTAATCAGGGAAGTCATGTAGGTCTGCCTGATGCTGTAAGTGACGGTTTTCTGTTACTGTCCTGTGAAGGAAAGTGAATGGATCAGAATATTTTTTTTAAATATCTTGTATTGTCCAGAGCCTTTGCAAATGAATCCCAACATTATGGCACACTTAGACGCTACTCTATTCTCAGTAGACAGCATGGTTTTACACTTTTCAAACTCTTAGTTTTTTCAATTAGTTTTAACCTGCTTGGCCAGTTTGAGGCATGTTACATGGAAAATGTGATTTTCTCGGTACAGGTTAAAAAATGTACTTAATAACGACGAGAGGGGCATTATTTACATGGGTATTACTTTTTCATTACCTCAGACGATTGGTGTAGGCATCCCAAAGGTTTATACGGGAAAACGGAAGCCTGTTTTCCAGGTAATGGTGGATGAAAGGTGGGGTTAGCGCTACAAGGCTCCTGAAGCTAAATTTGCTAAAAGAGCTTTTGACCAGCCTAATTTTAGGAAGTCAATAAATAAAGCCCAAAAGCATGAGAGTGCGCCTTGCCAAGATATGTTTTTAATACCCAAATCCAAAATTATATAATTGGCTTGGTTTACATGCATCTTAGAAATTCCACATTGTCTCTGTATTGTTGTGAGAATGTGATTTAGCACGCACGTGCTGTATCACGCACATTCCTCACGCTATAACAATTGCGCAGTCAAAACATACGTGACTGAAAAGGGTGGGGAAATCGCCTTCTCCTGCTAAAATGTTGCACAAATTAACTAAAAACTGTGTTTTTATTTTGATATTTACATGTAAACCAAGCTGTAGTGTACAACAGTGGGGCGTAGATCTGACAAAAAATGTAAATGTGGTGTTTGTTATCTACATTATACTCTTTTCAATAATTTTATAATATATATATATATATATATATATATATATATATATATATATATATATATATATATATATATATATATACAGACGTGCTCAAATTTGTTGGTACCCTTACAGCTCATTGAAATAATGCTTCATTCCTCCTGAAAAGTGATGAAATTAAAAGCTATTTTATCATGTATACTTGCATGCCTTTGGTATGTCATAGAATAGAGCAAAGAGGCTGTGAAAAGAGATGAATTATTGCTTATTCTACAAAGATATTCTAAAATGGCCTGGACACATTTGTTGGTACCCCTTAGAAAAGATAATAAATAATTGGATTATAGTGATATTTCAAACTAATTAGTTTCTTTAATTAGTATCACACATGTCTCCAATCTTGTAATCAGTCATTCAGCCTATTTAAATGGAGAAAAGTAGTCACTGTGCTGTTTGGTATCATTGCGTGCACCACACTGAACATGGACCAGAGAAAGCAAAGGAGAGAGTTGTCTGAGGAGATCAGAAAGAAAATAATAGACAAGCATGGTAAAGGTAAAGGCTACAAGACCATCTCCAAGTAGCTTGATGTTCTAGTGACAACAGTTGCAAATATTATTAAGAAGTTTAAGGTCCATGGAACTGTAGCCAACCTCCCTGGGCGCGGCCGCAAGAGGAAAATCGACCCCAGCGTGAACAGGGGGTCGGGGGTGAAAGAATAGTGTGAATGGTAGAAAAAGAACCAAGGATAACTGCCAAAGAGATACAAGCTGAACTCCAAGGTGAAGGTACGTCAGTTTCTGATCGCACCATCCGTCGCTTTTTGAGCGAAAGTGGGCTCCATGGAAGAAGTCCCAGGAGGACTCCACTTTTGAAAGAAAAACATAAAAAAGCCAGACTGGAATTTGCTAAAATGCATATTGACAAGCCACAATCCTTCTGGGAGAATGTCCTTTGGACAGATGAGTCAAAACTGGAGCTTTTTGGCAAGTCACATCAGCTGTATGTTCACAGACGAAAAAATGAAGCTTTCAAAGAAAAGAACACCATACCTACAGTGAAACATGGAGGAGGCTCGGTTATGTTTTGGGGCTGCTTTGCTGCGCCTGGCACAGGGTGCCTTGAATCTGTGCAGGGCACAATGAAATCTCAAGACTATCAAGGCATTCTGGAGCGAAACGTACTGCCCAGTGTCAGAAAGCTTGGTCTCAGTCGCAGGTCATGGGTCCTCCAACGGGATAATGACCCAAAACACACAGCTAAAAGCACCCAAGAATGGATAAGAACAAAACATTGGACTATTCTGAAGTGGCCTTCTATGAGTCCTGATCTGAATCCTATCGAACATCTATGGAAAGAGCTGAAACTTGCAGTCTGGAGAAGGCACCCATCAAACCTGAGACAGCTGGAGCAGTTTGCTCAGGAAGAGTGGGCCAAACTACCTGTTAACAGGTGCAGAAGTCTCATTGAGAGCTACAGAAAATGTTTGATTGCAGTGATTGCCTCTAAAGGTTGTGCAACAAAATATTAGGTTAGCGGTCCCATCATTTTTGTCCATGCCATTTTATGCCATTTTCATTTGTTTTCTTATTTACAATATTATGTTGAATAAAAAATCAAAAGCAAAGTCTGATTTCTATTAAATATGGAATAAACAATGGTGAATGCCAATTACTTTTGTCAGTTTCAAGTTATTTCAGAGAAGATTGTGCATTCTTTGTTTTTTGTGGCGGGGGTACCAACAAATTTGAGCACATCTGTATATATATATATATATATATATATATATATATATATATATATATATATATATATATATATATATGTATATATATATATATATATATATATATATATATATATATATATTAAATCTAATATAAAAAAAGAAAACAATTTATTCTCCACTGATGAAACATGGATCTCCTGCCTTACAACTGAATGTTTTAACATGCATTTAACAAGCTGTTAGTTCTGCCCTCGTGTTTTGATAAATGCAAGCAGAGGCTGATGTTCTGATATAGTTGTCTTGGGCTATATTAAGTCCGCCAGTGTTGTCAGCACTTATCGTAACATACTCCACCTTTAATCACAGCAGGAGAAATATCTGACAAGTCTTTGGTATCCCTGTAAGAGCTGACTTCCCCTGGTTTATCCAAATAAATTTGAAATAGTCTCAAATTTATGTAAAACCAGCTGCTCTAGCAGACAGCTTTTGTAGCAGGAATGCTGCATGTAATTGAGCATCATAGGATATATAGGCAGTATACAAGAAAATGCAGGCTAACTAGATTTTAAATTAGCTCTTTAGCAAATTGGGCATTGTTGCTAATGTGCTTTTCCAATCGCTGCCTTGCAATTGTTGTTCTAGTATATAGGTTAAGTGCATTAAATGATATTCCTGGTATTAATGTGCAAAGCTTTTAGATAATATATACAAACTTATCACCCCACCCCACATATAATTTAAACATCACCCCATGTTAAGGTAATGTTGTAATTCATTTTGACATCAAGGTGTTTTACATTGATTATCAAACCTGTATTTGTTTAAAAGAGAAATATATGACCTAGCTGAGAGTCAACCCCAGTGCTTTTTAAATTTCCCAGAGCCAATATGGTTATATATTTCTCTCTTACAGACATTAGATCATAATTGGTGATATGCCTACATATGGGCATACATCTTTAATGTAAATATACTTCAAGTTCAAGTTTGTATGCAAGTGGTTGCATGATAATGAAAAGGTTCAAATCAAACATTTCAAAGCAATATGCTGTATATTCAGAAATACATTTCCTTCCAAAATACATTTATCCACAATTTGTCAGATGAAATGTTCCTTGTAGCATCAATAAAATTAGTCATGAGATAGATGTTTCTTTCTTTCCCAGTGAGGATAATATAATGGAATATATCTAAATCATACAAAATTTTAATTTAGCTGGTAAAAAATGCATCATGTATTTCACCTCTTGGGTCCACCTCAAATGTCATATATGTATAATATAACTTTAAGCACTCTAATGACAAACCCCTCTGATTAATAAACAAATAATGAACATAAGCAATTTTTGTGAAATACACAGTTTTCTCAATTTTAAGTCGATGCATTTTAGCTGTTATGTGTATTCATCAAAATTGTCAAAATCTGACTTCCTGTGCTAAATGGTGTTTTTCAAGTTAGTCGTTGGCATTAAAGTAATTGTACATAACTCAAATGTGCAGTTTTGAAAAAAATGTTTTTCATTTTCATTTTCAAATGTGACATCTAGTATTACACTAAGTTAAATACAAATGTGTTTGCAAGCAATTAATTTAGAATGTCTGGCGCTTCCTGTGTCTTTTCACTTAGAGGGTGACATTTCCCCCAGCCCTTCACATACTTCTTTCCTGTCAATAAACAGTGAGTTGCTTCCCCTTTTGACTGACATGTTTTGAGCCAGTAACATGTTTTGACCCAGAAGACGCTGCTGCAGTGAAATGACCAAGGAGGTAAAGCGGTAACATACTTCATGGAAGAGAACTTAGTGCTGTACCAGATATTTGTTTTGAAATGAAAATACTTTGATGTAACGTGTTTCCTTAAAAACTGCACATTTGAGATGTAGGTATTGGAAGTGCAAAATGTATAAGCTTCATGGAATTACTTTAAGAGTGATATTAATAAGATCTGCCACTGTTCAAATAACTAAAATACAGCCCAGTGTCACAGATGATCTAATATAATTATTCTCACATATTCTGTGTAGTGAAACTATGCCATAAAAAACACATTAATAACATTGTGGTGAGATGATATTAACAATGTATTTTACATTATTTTAATAGCAATATAATAGCAATAATGTACAGTAGCAAATGTGTAAATGCAAGTGAATTCTTATCGAGTAAATCTGCGATGGAAGAATCGTTCAATATTGGAGGTTGGGAAGGGGAGAGAGTAAAAAGAAAATCTTGGGTGATAAATTGAGAATGTAGTGGAATTTATTCAGTGTTTTTTCTTTCTCTATCTGAATTGGTTTGATTTGAATTGTGTGGTGCATGCAATGTGTACTTTTTAATGTCTCTATGTGTTGTTGTTTTTTTTATTATTATTATAATCAATGCTTTTTTTATTCAATCTCATCTGTATGCAAATAATGTATATTTATTGTTTAAAGGTACTTATGCAACATTCAGCCATTAAAGCAGATTTAATCAAAACTAAAAAACACAATTAATGAAATAAATCACTTTGCAAAATATGAATTATTTTCATATTGTAGACCCCCATTTCATTATTATTATTATTATTATTATTATTATTATTATTATTATTATTATTATTATTATTATTATTATTACATGATATACTTTTATAGGTTTACCTCCTGCATGCTTCTTTTTACAAGACATTTTAAGATGTCCCTTGAGCTTTGATTATAAAAATACTTTAGGATTATTTTAGTTTTTTTTTTTTTTTTTTAAATCAAGAGGATTTATATCCTTACTTAATCCTTCAGTCATCTTGAAAGCTATAATATAGACCATGCATTGACAGTGTGGTTAGATGTTCATTTCATTGCCTCTAACTGTTGTGTTTTTCCCCTTTCCATGACCGGGTTGTCTGGATGGGGACCTCTACCTTCCTGAACCCATTTCTGCCACATCCATCATATCATGCATGCTGCTTGGCCTGTCCTTGCTTTGTTTATCCACTGCTTGTAAGAAACCGTGATTCCATTGCTCTGCCTTGGTACTAATTATGTTTTATCATTAAATGGTTTTTTGTTTTTTTCTTTTCCAACATTATTTTAAGAACTTAATCTTGAAAAAAAATTGTTTGTTTTAGTTTATGTACATTGTAGGCCATGATGTTATTTTGCAAAAAACGGTCAATGAAAAGGCATTTGTTTCTAACCTATAGTGGTATAATTTGGTTATCTAAACTCAAGGTCTATTTTAACAATCTAACCAGAAGTGGATTCCTTTAGTATTTTGTTTTAAGAAAACATATTAATATTTTTGCAGATATTTTATTTTAAAGACTGTCAGCCTTAATGTAAATCAGATAAGTATAAAGTGTGTTATAACACCACAAATAGTAAATGTAGCACAAAAGCAATGGGAACAACATCTCCAGTGATTATTGTTTGTTTGGAGAGATTTGGTAGTTTGTACAGGTGATTCTTTAGGCAGCCTAAATGCCAAGTTGTTAAGGAAAGGTGAGGACACATCTATTGTCTAGAGCTGTATTATTTCAGCCTGCGCTGTATAAGCTCTAACTGGCTTTTCCGTATTAACCTGCTTTCTGAAAGCAAAATATTCTGTTGTACAGTATGTCTTGTGCTGTTTTTAGAAGCATGAACAGTCTGAATACCGTAAGTCAGATTCTGAATCTCTTAATATGGTTTAATATACAGCAATGCAAAAATATTTTGTAGTATTACTGTATACTTTCTAAGTGTTTAAATTTACCAGAGAGAATCTAAATAACATGAAAATGATTTCTCAGCTTTTCCATTCCTTTCATGTACAGTGATGCATTTGCTGAAAGGCTATTTGAAGTTGATGGGCTATGCATTTTATCCACAATAATTATACAGTACCTTTATACAATTCTGCATAAAGATCACCATCATACATTTTCTTTTTTGGATGCCAGTTATTGTGACCCTTTTATTTTTGTAAAACCATAGCATTTACTATCATTTAGAAGACACTGTTATTTATATTAGAATTTGTATGTGCTTGCGTGAGTGCATCTCTGTGTTCAATTAAGAGGATATATATATATCCTCTTAATGCTTTAAGTGCCACTCTTGTATAAATACATCTGTAAATGTATGTATACAAGGGTGGTAATAACCTGCAGCAATTCTTACCTATATTTAAGTAAACCAAACAGTTAATGTCAAGTAGAAATGGTTTAGACAGATTTAAATTAAAAAAGGATGTGGTTCTGATGTTAAATAAAAACAGGCTTACAAACTTATGTATAAGTGCTACATAATGTTAACATTTCTCTAATGAAAGTAGTTTGCCAAGGCCCTGCCTATTAATGCAGAATGTTTTATAAAAAAAAATATTAAAATGATTCTTCCAACATCTATCGCCTCCTTCTTTAGAATCCCAAATTCCAGGAGCCTGTTACATTGGATTTTCTGGATGCTGAACTGGAGAATGATGTCAAAGTGGAGGTATGAAAGCCCTACAGCTATTGCCAAACATTTTACATCACCCTGTAGAAATAACTAATGTTGCTTCATAGTCAAACTAAACCTGCTAAATAATATTACATTAACATATTGAATTACATCCCGCTTTGTATTTTTCCATTTCAAAATCTAATATGAAATACTGTACTACTATTATGGCTTCCGGTTGACTTTTGCAATGTCATTCTTGTAATGTCTTTGATTACATGATGTTAAATAAAATAGCTTAATTATGTTCATATCGTTTGTTTTTTTTTTGTTTAAAATGATGTCACAATCCTAAAATTCTAGGTAATGCAAAACTTTTGGCCATGGCTCTAGAGCCTAAGGTGTGTGTACTAAATTAGCATGTGGAAGTTATTCTTGTGTTTTAGCTTATTATGGCCTGGTGGGTGCCTCTCTATCCTGACGTAGGCACCTTCAAGGAGGTGAGCTTCGCTACCCCCCACAAGAAGACACAGATGCAAAGGTGGTGGAGAGAAAGATCGAAGTAGCAAACAAACAGACATTTTAAATAGGGACTCTGATTAACTTAGCAGAATCAGATACCAGCTGTGCATCATATACTAGTTTAAGATGAACCTTAAAGAGTAAGTAGCAGGGTTCCGAATAATATAGCGTTATACGTCCCCACGTGTTGCTACAACTGTTTAAGTAACATACCTGTATTTTTCTTTTTATTGTTAACATCCTGACAACAACTTTCTACACTTTATAGTCTGTTTCAAAGATCTTTTCAAAATGGTCGCCCTAGTGAACTGGGGTTTGAGATCTGGGGTTTGAGAGCAGCCATTTTGAAAAGAGCTTTGAAACAGACTAAAGTTATAAGTGTAAAAAGTTGTCAGGATGTTAACAATGAAAAGAAAAAAATACAGGTAGGTTATTTAAACAGTTGTAGCAACACATGGGTACGTGTAACACTATATTTTTCGGAACTCTGATGCTTACTGTTTAAGAGTTCACTAGCGTGCATAAGTTAGTTAATAATAATAGACACAATTCTGTCAGTAAATGTAGTATACAGGGAAATATATATTGATTTTGTAATGTGATATTGTGTAACAACTGTAAGTCACCCTGGATAAGGGTGTCTGCTAATAAATCAATAATAATAATAATAATAATAATTTGGTTAATAGTTAATGGTTATGTTAATAGTTATGTTATATATCACATTCACAATCAACAAACGTTCATATATAGTGTACTGCATTACAAATACCAATGATAGAGGACTGAAGCCACCTTTTCCTTATGACAACGAGGGAGCTTTTGAGATTTCAAATGTTTTGTAAAAGTTCAGGAAATGAAGAAACAAAAATCATGATGATGGTAGCAATACTAATGCAACAAATCTTCTGTGTTCATTTATTTTTCCTTTATTGTCTAGATTCGACGGAAAATGATTGATGGAGAAAAAGGAGAGATTAAAATAAACACACTGGTGAAGTCTCAGGATGAGGTAGGTCAAGATAAGAGAGAAATTAACCACGACATAGAGGTCTGTTTTTAATGATCTGAACTCTTTACCTCTATATTAATCCTGCTGGTGTTTCCCCTTGGGTGATTTATTGACCCAATTATTAACATTTCTAAAAATAAAGTAAAAAAGAAAGGTCCACAAAAGGTTTATACGGGGGACACATTTTTGTTGGACCATGTTAAGATATGACACTATTTAGATCACGGGTGTCAAACTCAGTTCCTGGAGGGCTGCAGTGTCTTCTGGCTTTTGTTCCACCCAAGCTCTCAATTACTTCATTGGTCTAAAAATTGAATTAATCAGACAAATGTAATACTCTCCAGGCCTCAAAATGTTTTATAGGTATTGTACCTTGAATCAAGTGTATTTTTTAAATCATCAACTGTAAAATATGAAATCCATCCAATTGAACAATTCTGAGATCAGTTCTGCTAATTCAGATCTTAAGTTGGAATGAAAACCAGAAGACCCTGCGGCCCTCAAGGACTGGAGTTTTTCACCCCTGGTTGAGATCTATACATTTGTAACTGTCTTTGTGTTTAGTTAAATTAGGATTTTGTTATTTCTTATATACTATTAGTCAATTATTTTACTTTAATTTACTTTATGACCACACTGACAAATTGTATAGAATAGTGGTGAGAAAGCAGTAGTTTACTAACACAGTATATGCATGCTTATCAGTCTTTATGGATGCAAATGTACTTATTTTTTGTTTATATACATTTACAGAGGTATATTGACAAGGCAGTCAGAACATACACCTGGACCCCAGTGAATGGCACAGATTACGGGTAATTTGAAGTATTCGACACCTTCTATGCAGCACCTGATTGAAAGAGAATATTAGAGGACAACTTGTGCTCTGACTTCTTTTTTTCTGATTTATCTTTCTTTCACATTGTAAATATGGTCTGGAGAGGAGGGCTATAGTGGAAAGTTATTCACCCGAGGGAAGACTGTTGTTACCGACAGGGGGCTATAATGCACGAAGCCGCAGAAGGTAACAATAGTCTTCCCGAAGGGCATTTCATTTTCCACTATGGCTTCAGTATATATTTAATATATGAATCAGTCAAGAAAATAAGCGCATCTGGTAAAGGCGCTCCACGTGGAGTGCAGTATGTGCCCTATAGCCTGGAGGTTGCTGGTTCGGGTCCAGGCTATTCCACTGCCAACCGTGGACAGGAGTTCCCAGGGG